>NC_140475.1:18174616-19579616 GCF_051167445.1 Perissodus microlepis
TATATATATATATATATATATATATATATATATATATATATATATATATATATATATATATATATATATATATATGTATGACATCATGGTAAATGAACAAAATAATAGAATCCTTCTTGGTGTTCACCTCATTAGTCTTCATGTTTTCAGTCCTCATCAGTGACGAGTAGTTCCTGCAGTGACCAAAACGCAAGAGTGTCACACATAGTGGCCAAACTTTATTTGACACATATTTTTATTTTATAAGTATTTATATCTAAAACGTACATGTGGTCGGGTTTTTGCTGTTACAGATAAGGTTAAGAGTAAATAAGTGTGTGCTTTAGGAATCACCTGCTATGGCTTGGTTAGTATAGTTTTGACTCTTAAGGGGAAAATACTAATATTGTGTAAATGGACACAAATTAGTACATATAGAGCTGTCAGATGAAATTTAGTTTGACAAAAACCAATCAGTAGATTTAAAGTGGTGTGTCTTATATCAACTGCTGTGAGGCTCCCGTGAAATATAAGTGCTACTGCAGACTGAAATGTCATCGTACTTATCAATGCAATCGTTTTGGCGATATTCATGCAGCCATAATTAAACATTTCTAAAACACTGTTCTACCTGAGCTCCTCCTGCTCTTTTTTCCTTTTCTGCTCCTCCTTCTCTCTCCTCTTCTGCTCCTGCAGCTGAGCTTTCTTCTCGTTCCTCTCCTCCCGATCTCTCGATTCCTTCTCTGCTGCCAGATCAGGGAACCGTTCCACTTTTGTTTTCTCCAGACGGTTTATTATCTCGTTGATCTTCTTCTCCACTGCCACGATCTTTACCTGTGAACACAAAGCCAGTTTAGCGAACACATAAAATTGCCTAAATACTATGTAATGTTAGAGTATTACACTGATTGCTGCATAATAATCCATCAGCGTACATGAAGCCAGGTCTGCTGACCTCTTTCTGTCGATAAAAGCCGATCTGTCCAACATCCATGTCTCCTGTTTTCTTCAGGTTGGCCCACGGTGTGTAAACCACATTGATATTGTTCATCTTACAGCCTGAAAACATGTAACACGTCAAGTTTAACGACATCTGCATACAAAATTCCTCCCAGTAAAAATAACAACAGACAGATACTTATACAAGAGGATCTCTCAGGCCAGCCTGCAGGCTTAAGGGTGAAAGTATTTTCTCTTTACCTTGGATGCTGTTGTTTTTCACCAGTTGTGCGCAGTCTATTAGCACCTCTGGTGGGATATCATCAATGGTTTGACCCTAGAAATTAATCACATAATAGTTACATCACTGTCAAATATTTTCCATAGAATTTTTATGTGGAGTGTTGCTGACACAACCAAAAACAGAGAACTAAGGCTGCCACAAACGATTATTTTGATAGTCGACTAGTCACCGATTATTTTTGCGATTAGTCGACTAATCAGATCATGTATCGATTGGACGTAAAAGTACAGCTTATTGCACCAGCAGCATCTGCTCTTATATAACTATCATTAGCTTACAGCTTTAAGTGTTTAAGGTATGTGCTAACTAAATATAAAGACAAGATGATAGTTTATTAAATTTTAATGAAATTTGCAGATTGTTTCGGTGAAATAAAGTCCTTGCTATCTAAAATATAACAGGACACCGGAGGATATTCTCGAGCATCTCACACTTCTGATAATCAGCTGTCTGCTTGACGTTTATTCAGCTGTGCAAAAAAACTTTAATCTCAGCCAAACCGATTTACTAAAAAAAAAAAAAAGCCAAACAATAACATTTTTAAGTTATCTAAGTGACTTGTATATCATGTTTAACCTGAGTAGCGAAAGACGCCGGTGGGTTTGAAAGGGGGGCCGGTGTTCTCACGGGCTCTAGTGAGCCTTGCCCCCGGCTAGCTATCGAGCTAGTGGGTAACAGACGTCTCCGAAAACGTCGGAGCGCTTTTGAAAATATGTGGTGTCTTGATAAACTGAGCAGATATTTGAAGTTTACACAGCTACATTCTCGCCCGAAAACATTTTAAACGTTTATTTTGTGACCCAGAAAAAGTAATAAGAGTAATATTAAAACTAACTAGCTGCCGCCATTGTTGGAAACGTGCTATGAATTCTGGGACACAGCTTCTTCTTTTTCTTCGGGGTTTAACGGCAGCTGGCATCCTTGTACATGCAGTGCTGCCATCTTCTGTTTCAGTCCGTTATTACACTCTTAAACCCTACTACTTATTCCTGCGTCTTTTGGGATCTTACAAAGCTTCAAACGACGCGTCGACTATTAAATCGGTCGTCGACGATTTTGATAGTCGACATAATCGTGACTAGTCGACTAATCGTGGCAGCCCTACAGAGAGCCGACTGTTATATTTAGTGAGAGTTATTCTGAGAATTAGATTCTTAATAAATTGCCAGTTCCGAGAAAAAACTCAGGGGCGTGAACTCTTATTTAAAAGTCTGTTTTTCAGGGTCATTCTCGTTGGGCGAGCTGATGCTTACCTTTGGCATTCTCAGATATACATGAGCTGAGGACAGTTTGTCCACGTGAAACCTGGATGTAGGGAAAAGGAGAAGGTTTAAATGACAGGATGCCATAAAGTATAATTTTAACAAGAAAAACTGTAACAAATTATACACAGAAGAAAAAAAGTTATTAATTTCAAAGGCAAGGAACAAATAATTCTAAAAAGAATCTACAATTATAGTTAAATGGAAATAAAAATATTAATAAACAAAAATGAAAGTCATCTATTTTTAACTACAAATCGGTTTTAAAGAGAGAGACATTAGCAGTGATGGGAATAACGGCGTTACAAGTAACGGTGTTACAAGTAACGGAGTAATCTAACTAATTACTATTCCTATCGTTACAACGCCGTTACAGTTACTAAGAAGAAAATGCGGTCCGTTACTATTTTTCAACAAACAGACGGTTGAAGCTGTGTTCAGCTTACCGCATCTTATATCAGTTGCACGGAAGTAGCTGTAAGTAATCTGGACGCTACAGCTTTAAGCAGCTGCGCGCGCTCCCGCGGACGGTAATCACGATCACTGTCTAGCACAACACCTGGAGCTAAGGGGGCAAAACAATCGCATGAGTGCTGCTGTTTGACTGAGGAAGAATAAAGTAGTCGTGGTAAGCCAATCACATGACCACTTCAAGATGACGAAGCAACAAGGTGATATATACCAGTTTTTAAATTGTGTTGATAGGCCACGTAAAACCACAGTCATGATAAACAATATATACGCGTGTTTTTTCCTGAATTGTTTCGTCACGTTTACTGTCTAAGGACAGCGCTAGCAAGCACTCTCTGCTTATGCAGACATCAGCATAAGCAGAGAGTAACAAAAACAACAACAAAAAAACAGGGGAAGTTTTAGGAGTGACGGCGAGAGAGAGAGAGAGAGACAGCAGAAAAAGAGAGAGAGCGAGTTTTGAGATGTGAGAGATTTGTGACGTTTAGCGTGTTTGGAGTGTGTAGGTAATGTGTTGTCTTGTGTAGTTAGTGTGTAGTGTTGCGGATAGTTTTGTGTTGTGTGTCAGAACAATGAGGCGACTGCTGTCTCCAGGTAGAAAAAGGAGTGATACACCTGCTGCTGTCAGACCTGCAGGTATCAGGCTGTGATGTTCTCCTTTATAGTGGACAGAAATTATTTTTTTGGAGTGGCACAAATAATTTGTGTGGCATCTTATTGAAGAACAGCTGATTGTTCTGTAAATAGTTTGAAATGGTTATTAAAAAAGGGGTAAAAGGTAAATGGATGCAAATAACTTTGTTGTTTGCAAAACTTGTGCATATGATTTTAAAATTGACAATTTATATTTGCATTTAAAGTTATGAAATATGATTCATTAAACATGTTTGTGGTTGGTACAGTAAAAATAGAACTTTTTCTACTCTGATTTTATGTTTATTGTCTGATTTTAGATCAATTGTGTTAACACAGTATGTCAAAATGAAAACATGACTGTAAATTCAGACACATTAGGTTGTGCTGAAAAGAATGAGACCAAACAAAGCAAAGTAAATAGTTTGTAAAGGGAAAATGTGGAGGGAAAATCAAAAGTAGTTAAAAATGGCCAATTAACGTTTTTTTAAAGTAACGCAAAAGTTACTTTTCAAGTAATTAATTACTTTTAGAATATTGTAACTCAGTTACTAACTCGGTTACTTGAAGAAGTAACTAGTAACTATAATTAATTACTTTTTCAACGTAGCTTGCCCAACACTGGACATTAGTAATACAGAAAATCCAAAGCACTTGTTTAAATGCTGAATAATTGCAAATAATTCTTGGTGCATTTTTTTTAAATTTAATTCAACCCTTCATCGTTTGGCTCTCACTTCAGGGGTCATCGCAGCGGATCATCTGCCTCTATCGCATGCTCTGCCTCCATAAACCTTCTGTGTGGTCTTCCTCTCTTCTGGCATTTCAGTATTTCCACTTTCCCCTGCTGTATGTGTCCAAACCATCAAGCTCTCGCACTCGCGGTCTAGTCCCTCCATTTAAAGCCTCTACTCTCTAAACTCCTACATTCTCTCTTTCTCTGTTTTTGGCAGAAGTACTGTTTTCACCAGCATCCTACGGGTCAACAGTATGGAAATCTTGTTCTTGTTCATCTGCTATTTATGTGAAAAGGACCATCTCTAAACTGACTGAAATTGCTGCATCCACTTGACCAGAATCAACTTTCAGGGATGTGAATATGGAAAACATTTTATTCTAATTTCAACCCTAAATTACAAAAGTAAACTAACATGAATTTGTCATGCCTACATTAACGGACTGCACTTTAATGTTTCTACTGTTATAAACTCACTCAATGTTTACATCGACCGTTCAATACATTCTTACAAATGGTGCTTAAAGTTAATTCCCTAATCATAAATGTGTCTTAGTGTTAAGACACATTTATCTCTGAGTCTAGGAACCACGTACTTTTATTGCTCATCTCAGTTTCTTTAAAAATTCCAGCTGCAGAAAATTCAGGTTATTTCAGAGTTCAGATAAAGAATCTCACCAGATATCTTCGGGCCATCCATACTTGATAAGATCCTCATCTGTAGGCATGAAACAGCCTCGAGTTAAAAGGTGATGAGATTCAATAAGAGATTTATTACCGGTGTTTAAGCAACAAAGTAACACAGGAATGAACAGATATAGCACACATCGGAGGAAGGTAGAGAAGGGCGTGAGTGCGCGATCAAAGGACAGCTCTCTTACTTTCATATTTGTCTTTTCCCATGTAGATCGTGAAGGAAGGGCTCACCACTGAAAATTAGACAGGAAGTGGGCCGTTACTGAGTGAAACTGCAAAATCACCTGGCACGAAACTCGTGAAAGACACAAAACAGCTGTAAGGAGTGCGAAGCTAACCAGGCTAACAGCTAATGGCAGCTCAACTTACCGGCGCTCGTGAAGTAAAACACCATTTTACGTGGATTAAAAATCGCCACTAAAAAGATGAACAATGTGTGTTTTAACTTTGGACACTAAACCGCTGACTGTGAAGAAAGACAAATTTCATCTGCAGTAAGACCTGCTGCCGTTCGCGTGTACAAAATGACCTGGGAAGCTGTTACCTAACTGAGGGAAAGTAGCGTGTAGCGCAAAGGAAACAGCGAAATTTACCTTCAAAGAAAAAGCCGAAGGTCTACATCGATAGATAAAATTAGTAAATGCTGATTCTTTTTAAGTTAATTCATGTTTTTATATAATCCTCATCGAATTTTTTCCATTAGTAAATTGAATTTTATCTCATAATTATTATGAGTGGTTTTTTTTACATGAAGATGTTTTATTTTGAAGGCTAGAACTAGAAGTTTCTCTCTGCTTTTACTACGTTTCCCGTGTGGTAGCTGTTTCCGTTTCCTGTTACGGTGTAGGAGGTTTTTTCCGACACTGGCGCGCGCTGTTCAAAACACAGAGAAGAAACGCGCGCGAGCCGTAGAGGTAGGAGACCCGCCAGCGACGCAAATATATATATATACAGATATACAAACATTTATTGGTTTATGTAGCTCAACAGAAACATACTTGGTAAGGAAAACGAAGCGACCTATAGAGTTGTATTTTTGTGTGTTTTATCTCATAATTGGGGTGCATTAGTTTTAAGTACCGTGACTGTAATAAAGGTTTCCCCGGCAGTCAGAACTAGCTTATGTTTAATGCTTAATTTATTCACTTTTTAAATCACAAACAAATGCACGTATCCAGTTGAAGTGTGCACAACTCCTGATCGATATGAAAAATGCCCGTTGTTTTGTAATGGAGACCGTGCTGCCTTTGCATAAGCCAATAGTCCCGCCAATTATCTCTTCGCCTCCGTCTGGTGCCCTTAAATGACCGCGTCGTTAGCTAACATGTACCGTCGAGCTAAAGCTGCCCTCGAGATTATTCGTTTTTTCTCACTGACGAAATGACAGTCAGGGGACCTTTAGGCTCTGTCTCATATCGAGATTCATAATCAGCATCCTAATCGATCATTAAACTCATAGGTCGTGGGCTGTTGTTTACCTGCCACAGTCACACCAGACCTTTGCAGAAAATCTCCTGATTTAACGCCATGGACATGAAATATATATTGAAGCTGCATTTGTGTCAGTGACCCTTCTGCAGTGAGTATTGCTTTCAACGGCGGATTTGTGACCCAGATATCCTACGATTTGCAAAAGATGTCTGCATGAATAATATGGTACAGCTGATTTGCAGCTGGTGTTCTACTAGGCAACAGATCTCGTTTGGTTCTTTTTGAAATAAGATGCAGTGTTACTTTTGATTCCTCTTCATTTTTGAGTAATTAATGTAGATTAAAGCATCTCTTTATTTTCTTTTACATCCAGGTTGATTATGAATTTTTAAAAAATCCTTTTATTTTATTTTTTGTATTAGGAGTGACTTTTCAGATCGATGGTCTTTTTTTCAAAGCTGAAATTTTTAAACTTTCTTTTTCATTTTATTTCATTACCTTTGTATGAAGATGATGCCCACCACAACCAGAAAGCGAAAGCAGTCCTCCCTGGACTCTGATAGGTAAGCTGTGTATATGCTGTTTGGCTTGCTGATTTACTCTTGAAATGTACTCTGTGTTGGACTTATACACTCAGATGTAAGAGAATAGTCTCAGTTGTGCTACAGTCGAGAGATTATGGAAGCTCGTGTTTAATACTACGACAAATTTAGAATTGGGTTCCTACTATAATGAGACTGACACTAATGGGGCAAAACTGCTTTTACAACTCAGGCTTGAGTGAGAAGTGGGGGTAACCTTGCAACAGGTTGCCATAGGGCTAACGGTGATTCATAACAACCCCACATAGTCCTGCATTTACGGCCAGTTTAGAATGACCAGTTAGCCGAACATGCATATCTTTGGATTGTGGGAGGAAACTGGAGAATATGAAAACTACATGCAGAAAAACCTGATTTCACCACAAGGTTCAAACCTAGAAGCTGCCTGTTTTCAGGCAGTAGTATCATCTGCTCTGTAACCTCAGTAAACAATTTCCTGACAAGTTTATGGGCTCAAACTTGCCAGTTACAAGTTATTGGCCAATTCACACATCGCTTGTCTCATCTGTTTTGTTTCTCAAACATCAGGCACCCAGCCAAGAAGGGGGTGAGGCGGGAGTCGTCACCTGTGAAGAGGAGGTCTCCAAGAAAGCCCCAGCAGTCTCCTACCAGGAAGAAGCCAGCTGGCTGTCTGGACACCTCGCCACAGAAATCTCATCGCAGACCAGCAGGTGGGATGGACTAAACATGTTTTGTTGCAATAGAAATGCTTTTGTAATTTTTATTTGTTCAAACAACAATGCAAACAACAATGGTTTTTCCTCATACATTTATAATAATTTGGATTTATTTATCTATTATCTATTTATATGATATTTTATTTTTAATTTATTTATTTTTAAAGGCTCTCCAGCTAGATCACCCCAAAAATCTCCATTCAAACCTTCCTTGGTCACGAGCTCCTTCTATGGCAAAAAGAATCCAGTCTATCTCACTCCACTTGAGAGGAAAGCACTGAAGGATTCTCTGCCTTGTCCAGCTGCTCCACCCTCTCCTACTATGACCCAAAAGCCAGAAAAGAAGACAACAAAGAACATTAAGGGAGGCAGTAAGCCAAGAAAAGTAGCAGGATCTAGTAAAGGGGGGAAGATGGGTACCAAAAGCTACTCAACATCGATAAAGAGGATCAAGCTGTCCCAACCCAAACCCAGCAGCAGGTTTGTCATAGCTGTTGATGCTTCTGAAGCCTTCTTCAAACAGCTGTTGTTTTAGTTGGTGTTTTGAGGTTGTTCTAATTCTCCCTATTTAATTCAGCAGCGTCGCAGCTAAACCGACTCATCCTCCTACCGTTGCACGTACCAGCAACAAACCCACAGAGTCCAAGAAAGCAATCACCATCACATTCAGCAACCTGAAGCCTAAGCCGAAGATATTTGTTGGAGCTGCTTTCTTCGGTACAGGGAAGAAACCTACATCCATGTACAAGAAAACTGTGCCAAAGTCTTCAACCCGGCCGTCTGCAGCCATCCTACCACAGACAAAGGGCAAAGAATCAAAGCAGCCGCAGGGTGCTCTGGCAGAAAACCAACAGCAGAAAGAACCTGAAAAAGTTTGTGTACATTTAAGTATTACTGGAATATCTCATCTCTTGAGATTCGCTTTTCTTAAAATCGTGAAAAGGTTTCTATATTCCAGAAACAAACTACACTGGAGTAATTTTTACCTTCCAGCTGACTCTTAAAGAAAAGAGTAACTTTCTTCAGGCTCTTGCGCACAATTTCAATTAATAAAATGTCGCTTGATGTCGTGGAGAATGTTGAGGTTTCAGAGGGATACTTACAGCCTAGTTTGGTGTACAGTGAAATGAAACAGAAATCTTGTAGATGTTGGAGTGTGATGGGAAACGGGTCCATTTTTTACATCTGATAATAAGATAATGATGATTTTAAAGGTTTTTCCATGCAATGGTGTCTGCCATTTGATATGTTAAATAAATTAATTATGTTTTTCCCCTCCATGGCAAATATTGTCATGTTAATGGTAATATTTAATCCTGGTTGTTTCCTGCAGACTGCCGTCAAGCCGCTGAGGACGTATGAGAACAAACCAAGCACAAAACAGAGAATGAAGTTTGATCCAACAGACTGGATGGACTCCGTTAATGAAGAGCCTGCAACTCCACAGCCATCAAGGTACTGATGTATTAAACGTGCCATTGACTTCATTTTTCGTTTTAGAAATGAAACTTCCCTTACTATTCATTTATTTATTTTTTATTCATGGCATATTTAACAATCTGAATTTCCAACACAGATCTCTAATATTTGCACTTTATCAATGCCCCAAGACTGATGTTCAGTGATAAACTGTTAATCGTCTTCCTTCCTCAGCTCCTCTAAAATTGGGCTGGACAAACACGGGATTACTCACGAGCTCATGGTTACGTTGTTGAGATCTCCAACACAACACAGCTCCACATCACCAGCCTCCTCCTCCACAAGTCAGGTACATGGGTGTCCAAATGGCTGTTGTTTATAATGTAAATGGTACTTTGATAGTTTTTCTACTACTACTGAGCATTAAAAGTGCTGTGAGAGTATTACACCTGCTTGCAGACACTAAAACGAGTAGTCGCTCCTATTATCCTTCTATGAGGCTTGCCTGAGGGCCGGTGTGTTGCTGTGTAGTGTCACTCAAAATGTCAAGACTCCAGCAGACGCTGAAACTGTAACATGCCTTTACCGAAATAAAGAGGATGAAACTCCTCTTTAGTTATGAATGGCATCTGTTTCTGGCTGTTTTTATAATGTAATTGTAAAACAATCAGAAATTTTCTCTGATTTCCCCCTTTTGTTTATGCAAACAATCCCTTCCTTGCTCATTCTCTATGTGATGCAAAATCTGTCAGGACTTAATCGATGGGGTAATAAGGCCAAAAAAAACCCGCTTGTGATGGTTACATTTCTGCCTTTCATGTTTTAGCTCTTTTTCCATTTGTTCTGCTACTGTTTATGTGGTTTCTGCTGGGTTGTCAGGTTTGTCTTCTGAGTTTAACCAACTAGGAATTTCCCAGGGTGGCTCAGAGGTACTTATCCCAGAGTAGATATTATTTCCGCCCCAGAGATGATCCTGCATCTTCACCGTGGCAAAATGTTGTTGTTGTTGTTGTTGTTTTTGTAGCTGACTCATGATCACTTAAATTTTTTAATGACTCTGTTAACTTGAATTGATGTTTTCAGGATACTCCTACAACAGAAGGTGGCTCTGAACCAGCCTTTGAGCTGAGTTACATAAGCCCCACCAGCACTAACTCCAGCTCTCCCAAAGGTGAGCAAATACTTTATTAGATCCCTCAACTCAGGCATAGAGTGGCATAAATAAATCCTGGAGATGTTCAGTTTTACTCAGTCGTGCTTCCATTTGTTAATGTTGAAGTTTTGTTTTTTTTCCCTCCAGAGCCCGCAGCAGTCTATCCCATATTTGGTTCTGCCTCTAAAAGGTAAGATGGTTTGTTTAGAGTTCAACACTTAAAGATGGCATTTCTGTACAATAAATGCAGTGTGTTTAGTTTTTGGAGGAACAATTACTGAATTTCAGAAACTGAAACAACCCTGAAGCATTCTTTTTAAACATCTGCAGGTCAAAGAGCGCAGCTCTGCGACCTCCTGTGTCCTGCAGCACCCCTTCTGGTCCGACAGCATCGCTACAGACTCCAGCTTCAGCCGTTAAAGAGCGAAGCATTCGCAGGAAGAAAGAGAAGCAGGATGATGACCAGCTCATCATTGTAAGTTAAATTTATCTGTTTGCATGTATGCTTTGATATATTTATTTATTATTTTCTATTCTGATCCTCACCCCATACTCACCCAGCCTGATGCAGATATCTTTGATTGAAACTTGTTCAAATATTCAACCCACAAAAATCACGAGCTTTGGGGTTTTGTTTTTTGTTTTTTTGTGATACATTTTATTTGATTTTATTGCTTTTGTTTCTTTACTGAATGAATTTTTGTATTTATTTTTTTTTACTCTCACATCAGGATGCTGGTCAGAAACAGTTTGGTGCAACGACCTGCAGCTCATGTGGGATGGTGTACAGCGCAGACAACCCAGAGGACAATTTCCAGCACACCCAGTTCCACCAGCGCTTCCTCGACTCCATCAAATTTGTGGTAAACATCCTTCTCTCCCTTCAGTCGTTGTGTCCTTGGGCAAGAAACTTCACGCGTTGCCTACTGGTGGTGGTCAGAGGGCCCGGTGGCGCCAGTGTCCGGCAGCCTCGCCTCTGTCAGTGCGCCCCAGGGGGACAGCTGTGGCTACAATGTAGCTTACCATCACCAGTGTGTGAATGGGTGGATGACTGAATGTAGTGTAAAGCGCTTTGGGGTCCTTAGGGACTAAGTAAAGCGCTATACCAGGGGTCAGCAACCTTTAAGACCCAAAGAGCCATTTGGACCTGGTTTCCACGCAAAAGAAAACACTGGGAGCTGCAAATACGTTTGAAGATAACACTGTATATATTGTTTTTTACCTTTATGCTTTGTGTGAACAACTAAGGTGTGTTGCTTATGAAATCTATGAAGTGCTACAGAGGAAGTTACATTTTATTTATGTAATGAACACATTTTGAACTCTTAAAGAAATATAACAAAAGGAAAGACACCCAGCTGAACTAAAATGATCCATGTAGCAAACAAAAACTGTTGTGAGCCGCCACCCTTATATCGCCTTTGGGCCTTTGGAGCCTTGACCTGGCTTTTAAAAAATAGTTTTAAAAAAAGCACTATGCTGCTAAAAGATGAAAAATAGATATTTGCAAAATTCTGCCTAAATATGTATTTTACCTGGTTAATGTGTGTGGTGGGGCGTGGCTGCAGCACCGCTGCAGGGGAGCGGACGCACCTGAGCTGCACCGGCAATCACGCCTCGCCGCCTTTACGTCTGTGCTATCTATGCTGTTGTGTTGGTATGTGTCGGGCTGTGAGCTGAAAAGCGTACAGCCGGCTGTATGCGTACAGCAACCGTGTGTGAAAAGTGGTCAATAAAGAGATGCTGAAATGCATGTTCATGCAAACATCGTCGGGTCCTCCATGATATGTTTACAATGGGACTTCTGCTCCTGAACCTCTGCGCACAGCGTCTGCAAATCGGGGCTGTACGAAGTCACTTTCATCTTTACGCAGGACTGTAAGCTGTCATCTGTGAGGCGTGAGCGGTGTTTGTTTTTAACATAGTTCACGGTGGAGAACAGCTGCTGACATAATGTGGATCCGAAGATCCATAACTGGCCTACCTGGGGTTGAAAGTCTCGATAAATGCACGCCGTTTCGGCGGGTACACCGGCTTCCGTGAGTGTGACGGTTATTTTGAGCGATGAAAAAATAATAAAATATAATTTTATTTTTATATTTCGATATCACAATAATCTTCCAATTTAGAACTACAAGTTAAAAAAAAGAACTAACATAAATAAAATACACTTCAGCTAAATACTTTTAATTTATTTCCCCAAACCACGCGGAGCCGCACTATAAGGACTAAAGAGCCGCAGGTTGCCGACCCCTGGGCTATACAAATACAGGCCATTTACCATTCAGTCTCTCTGGACAGAAGACACGAGTTTATGAAGTACTGAAGTGTGACTAGTGCTTTAGAAACATAATGAAAAAATTATGCAGCATTAGCTGCCAAACATAGTTGGGTGGACTTTAGTGTACCTGAGCAGCCCACCCAAGTATAATCCATGTGGGGGGGTGGGGATCAGGGAAGCTGTTAAAGCTGCTGGCAGGAGTTTACTTCGTGGGATGAGGTTGTTGTTGTAATTGTTGGCTTGTAACTGCAGCTCCTTTCCTCTGTTGTGTTTTCTCAGGGCTGGAAGAAGGAACGGGTGGTGGCTGAGTTCTGGGATGGAAAAATCCTCCTGGTCATGCCAGATGATCCCAAGTACGCCATCAAAAAGGTTTGAGCCAGCACACTGAAGCGCTTCTGCTTATTTCTGATTTTTCTCCATGCTTATTTGTTGTGAAGTGCTTTCACTTTTAAACAGACAGAAGTATAGACAGACAGCCTCGTACACATTAGCGTTTACTTAAAAGTGTTGCATTTAATTTTTAATCATTTTTGTGTGTTTGCTTTCAGGCTGAGGATGTGCGGCGTGTAGCGGACAATGAGCTGGGGTTCCAGCAGGTGGCTCTGAGCAGACCAACTCAGGCTAAAACCTACCTGTTCATCAACACAGAGCGACTGGTGGTAGGATGCCTCGTCGCTGAGCCCATACGACAGGTACGGCTGTGTTAGTGTCTCTAGCATATCTGAAAATATAAATGTTTGTTCAGGTTTGTTGAAACATGGTAACGCTGCAGCTAACATGTAAAGCTTTTAAACATCAGATTTGCTTTGGAGATTAGCCTTTAATTATTCTCTTGGTCTTCAAAACGATGGTTTCGTTTTGAAGTTTCAGTTGATGCCACATGGATCTTATAGGTGCCGTAACTTATGCATAGATTCTCTTCAGGCTTACAGAGTCCTTGAACAGCCAGATCGACACAAGGACATGACAAAGGACGACTTCATGGAGAGACACAGAGCCTGGTGTTGCTCCACTGTCCCAGAACAAGCTCTGTGTGGAATCAGTCGGATCTGGGTCTTCAGCCTGGCCAGGCGACAGGGCATTGCCACCCGCATGCTGGACACAGTGAGGTAGGATGATGCACACAACATGAATCTTGCAGTCTCCTTACTTGTTTCCTCATAGAATTGAAGAATTTTGTTTTCATTGTAGCCATATAAAAGTTGTTTATATTAACACGGCTGTGATGACTGTCAGTATGACCCCAGTATAAGCAAGAACTACGAAATCATTTTTTTTTTACTTTGATTTTTAGGGTGTCTTTGAATTCAGCCCTCTGTATCAATATGGCATCTTTTTCGTTCCTAACACATTATCAGTATAGGTGTCAGCACATTTGTTTTCCACCCATTGAGATCTAATGTGTTTTCAAAGTGTTTTTTAATATTTTTTGCAATGTATGATGTCTCAGTCAGCTGGTTACCGAGTAAACGCCTCACACACATGAACTTGTGGACCCTCTAAATAATATTTGAATGGTAAACACTATGGTCAACAGTAGGTGGTAAAACTGGAAACAGGCTCACATAAAGTGTTTGACCGGATCTAAAATGGCTGATGGCTTCAGTTTCTTTTCCCTTTTTGTCTTAGGAGTACGTTCATGTACGGCAGTCCCCTAACCAAGGAAGAAATCGCCTTCTCTGATCCGACACCTGACGGCAAACTGTTTGCCACCAAGTACTGCAACACACCAACCTTCCTTGTTTACAACTTTGTTGCATGAGTTTGGAAGGAATTCAAAATTTGTCCCTGTTCCTCTGAAATGGCAGTTGGTTTAAAATTGTCTCTTCATATGCAAAGCAACAAGTGTTCAGGTTTTTCCATGCTGATTAGGCCAGGCTGAGTTTTGTCTCCATTTAAATCTTGGCTGTATACAGCGATCAGCCACAGCATTAAAACCAGCCACGATGCTGGCATTGATCCTTTTGGTCCTGTGGGTTAAGCCTTTGTTGATCAGGCTTGTTTTATCACACAGTTGCTCAGACTGCGGTTTGAGGAGTTTGGAGGTCGAATCAGAACGCTGAACCTCCCTGTTGTGTTCCCGAATATGGTTTTAAAAGCTCATGAATCAGTATTTATATTCAGGACTGCTTTCTTCACTGTTGAATGTTTTTGTTTAATGGCAGTGCTTTCATGTGTCTATTTTTTTTTCTTTATAAGGAGCTTGAATCCTGACTGAAGACGTTTCTCAGTTTGCTTTCAGTTTGAAGTATTTGTCTTCATGTTCAAATTAAGGACAGAAAACTAGAAGCCTCTTTGCTACATGCTCATCTGAGCAGAATGTCTTTGTGCTCCGGGCTCGACATTTTCTGGAGATGTTTATAGAAACCAACCTGTTTAAAGGTGGATCCTTTTGTTGTTTTGAGGCTTTGTAAATGCATCTAATAGACATGTTAAGTTTGTTTTTTGAGTCTTGGTCTTTTTGTCAAAATGTCTCAAAGTGTGCATACCAACAGTTCTTCTGCAACAGAGGAAATAGAGTGCAGCAGTGCCAGTGCAGCTTGAACTGTAAAGGAGCACGGCAGGCTGTATGTAAAATTACCTTCTTTTTCCCTAAAAGCAAATTTCAATTTTAATACTGTTTTTGGTAAATAACTGTAGTAGCATTTGTCTGTCATTGTCTGGTTTTTCCAAACCATATGATGCTGAAACTTGACAGGTTTTTCTTTACATTTGAAACCGGGGACTGGAAATGAAGACAAAGTAACCCAGACACAAACTCAAGTAAAATAGTTCAGCAGTTTTTGATGCGAAGTCAAACTAACCAGCAATCGCTTTTCTGTAAAACATTATTTTTCTTCCCCCAAAACTCAGAAAAAGAGTAACTTCTTACAGCTGATTTGGACTAATCAAATCAGCATGAATGCGCCCGATGCCATTGCCAGCATTCATGCTTGTTAATGGTATTATTTAATTAATCTGTGGTCATTCCCTGCTGTTTCATGTTTGTGTCAAGCTACAGGAATGAATAAAATGCTGTGGCTTTGTTTTTTTCCCCCTCTCTCTTTCTGGAGGAAAATAAACATTTGTCCTTTGAACGTTCCCTCACATCCATTTAGTTCAAGAGTTTGCTGCCACATGTTCTGTTTCAAAAACTAGTGAATCGCAATTACGATGGACCCAAGTATAAATTTCCTATTTGCGAGTCATTTGTGGAAATAACCTGTGATGTTGAATTTATTGTTGAATCTGTGCAGTCTTCTCTTCAGGCTTTCAGGGAGCATGAGAGCTACATCAGTGTAAGAGCAGAACTGCAAGTACTGGCACAATTTATAAATGCACCATGTATTCATAATAATAAACCATCCTTTGAGATTGTTTTTTTTAAAATATATTTTAAAATCTATATTTGTCTGCTGGAAGCAGCAGTTGAAAGCATCTCTTCTTAAATGTCCCTTAAGTTGCTTGTACAGGGAGTACTGTACAAGGAAGGTGAACTTTACCTGCTGGCAAAGATAATGTAGCTAAAAGCTGTAAGTTTCAGCTTAGTCTCAAATAATTTCAGTCATAAGTAGCTGATCAGATTTTTAAAGTTAAACAAGAGAATTATTTAAGTCCTACTGTGTTTTACTGATAGGCTTTTGTCACTGATACATAACAAAAATATTTCTAGCTTGAGAAAGTGCGTGAATGTGGGAAAGTGGTCTGGGATCATTGTCCAATTTATTGATATTTAAGAAAAAAACCTATAAACGAACATTTTACAGGTTACAAGTTGAATGAGATTAAAATGACATACATATAAACAGTGGATGAAAGTAAAAACATTTACAATATAAAAGAGGCAAACACAATAGGAAAGATAACAGACAAATAGCGATATAAAGAGGTCAGCACAAACTGGAAAGGCATTTGAGCAAGTGAGTCTGTAGTATATTTATATTTAAATCCACTTTGTTTATGCTCAGTGTTAGTTTGTTTATTAACCCGTGCAGAAAAAATAGATATGTATCAGGGGACTCGTTATGTCCATCTGTTCTATAATCATTAACCCCTTAAAAAAAAAAAATCTATTAGCCCGACATTTATGAAGTTTCATTAAACATTTCTAAGCTGCACCTCTGACACAGCGAGCAGAATAACTCAGTCGATAACGATCACCTCAGAGGGCGTTTTGTCCAGGGAGGCGTTGCTCTCTAAAGCCTGGACGATCTGGGCGGCTGTTGGTCTTTTCTTGGGGTCCTCCTCCGTGCAGAGGTAGAAGAGCTCCACCATTCTCTGGTACGAGCTGCCCAGAGCCTCGGTGTCCAGTGCCGGCCGCGTCCCCAGCCGCTCATAGTAGGCGTCCTCATCAAAACTCAGCTCCATAGAGTCCTCTAAAACTAAAGCGCATAAACACAGTCAGTATACTGTTCCACAATTAGGTTTTTCTTTTGGTCTTCACTGTATGGAGTTATGCTTCTTCTACACACACTTCAGGAATGATAATCTGATGGAGCAACATGCTTCTTTGTCAGAGTCTCACCTTTTAAACTACTATCAGAAAGTACAGTCAAGATGTAACTATGTGGGCACAATCAAACTGAACAATTACACATTTGCAGGGAATGAACATTAAGAATGAATATTTAAAAATGAAAGAAGATACATTCTTATTATAGTCACTGTTTGTAGAAATAAAGGAGAACTGGAAGCATCAGTGTCAGTTGATGTGGATTAGGATTTTGTGTCAGCCAAACATAACTGTAGCTGCACAGAAAGTAATAAATGAAATTTAAATGTATCTTCTTAGTACCCAGCTAAGGCTCTAGTTTACACTGAGGAGGATAATATTTTGCTACTTTCTACTGCTAACTTAGAACCAAGCAAGCTTAAGAGGCACTGGAAACCAAATAATGCAAACTGAAAAACTGTGAAAGTGTCATGAAGACACATGAAAGAAAAGTTAACATGTCTGAGTAAATCAAAGTGACATCTCACCTTCACCCTCATCATCCTCCAGCATCTCCAGATGAGGCATGGCCAGCGTCATCATCTCCCACAGAGTGAGACCGTAGGCGTAGATGTCTGCCTTGTCTGTGATCTCTCCTCCTTCCTCCAAACATTCCTTGGGCTTCCACGGCTCTGTGCCAATGTACTCCGCTTTTGGGTCAGACACTGAAGACACAGAGTTGTTTTTCATGAAACTCCTTTTGGACTGAGAAACAATTTAACTGCAAAACAAACAAATTTAATTTGTCCAGGTTGCCACAATGGCGTCACCCAAAATTACATTACTTTTAAAAACAAAGCACAACTTTGAGGCTCCAGAAGTTTCTAATTAGTTCAAATTGAACCCAAATTGTTGGAGACCCCCACAGGCTGATGACATGATGTATGAGGATAATTTATGTTTCTATCCGGGCAGAAAAACAAAGTAAATCAACTGCTGTAAACAGTGGTTACCACACAAATGTGTCTGCCAATTCTGTGCTTTAATCCATGATTAATCCCATTTGTGTGCCTGCATACGCTCTGTACCACTTCAGTTAACTGCACCATTTAACAATGCGCTGTGGGTGAGTACTCAGTTTTGCTGCTTTATGAATGAAATGACCTGCATGGCAGTCATAAAAGGAGTTCACTGAGTTGCTTTAGTAAGGGGGAAAAATGAACATGGCTCATCTGTTCAGCAAGGAGAGAAACTTAAGAGCTGGCTGAACATTTCTGAATAAAATCAAATTTTTTCACTTTTGTGACCACGAAGCCATATTCCTTTTATTACATGCTGCTTATGACAATTTTCACCAGGTCAGACATCTGTTTTCATGACCATTGAGAAAAAGGCACCTAAGATATGGGCTAAAGTAGGAAGGCCTTTGGTGTTGTTCTCTGTGAAGATTTATTTTAATGCCAACATCATCAGCCAGCACATTATTGAGCAGAAACACAATTCTTTACATGAAGTCTCCTTTACATCCTTCCCCAAATTCATGACATTTTCCACTGAGGTCAAAGACAAGGAAGAATAAAGGAAGTTTATTATTGTGATTATTATTTCCCCCCCAGATTATTTGACCCCACTCATTGATTTGAGGAGACATTAGAGCAGAGCTGGCATGGTTAAGTCTGTTTAATTCCAGCTAATTTAATAAAACCCTAAAAAATATAATAAAGTAATTATAACTACAGTTTCCATCCAAAGCTCAACAGAAACAACAGAAAATAAATCAGCACATGTGTTTGAGCTGTGTGGTTGTTATTCTGAGCTTGTCAGCTTATTGGCAACATAACTACTTCTGCAAAGCTGAAAAATACACCAGAAATAATGCTTCCAGGCAAACAGGATGCACCAATTCATATGAAAAGGACAATTCCAATAATAATAATAAAAATAAATCCTTCAACCTCTTGGAGGCATTACTAAACAGTGAAGAAGATGAAAATAATGAGGGACAGCTGGAAACTACAACATAAAACATGAAGGCCATAACAGATACATGCCCAAAATATACATAAATAAAAACACAAGTCCATTAATCATACAAAATGTGGGCCAACAAAGCACATTATTTTATGAACTACACGAGGCTACGTTTGTGCTTACATTTTCCTTATGCTGTGTCGCCCTTACTGCACTATAATGCTGCTGCTGGGACCTTGTTTCAGTAGATTAACATTTCAAATCTCAAACTTTCATATATAAAACTGGTCAAAAATCTTTAATATGACGGAAAAACCCAGAGAGCTATATCTCGTGAACAAAAACAGAATTTACCTTTCATGTTTTCATCCAGCTGCAGAGACACGCCAACATCGCAGATTTTCACTGTTTCAAAGTCACCCTTGATGACCACGTTACATGATTTCATGTCCCCGTGCAGCAGCTTCTTCTCATTGTGTAGATACTGCAAAGACAAAGTATTCCTGAAGCTCATGGCTGATGTTAAACACAAATATTTAGGAATGAAAGAAACCTTTGAATAAAGTGAGCTGGAGGATTATTAAACAGTAAATATTATGAAAATTTACCATTGCCTCACAAATGTTTTACTTTTAACCAGGGATATTATTTAGCATCAGCCACATCCTGGAAGAAAATAAAGGTGACCAATATGTTGCAGATAAAAACACCACTTTTTATCTATCAAGTGGTTAGTATTTTTAATTTTTTATCTCTTGGTGTGTGTTATGTGTAATTTTTAAAAATGTATTTAATTTGTTTTCACCTAAGTAATAAATATATTACAGCCTAAAAGATACTGTCAGTTGATATATTGGCAGACAGATGAATATTTGACAGATGGGAGAAAGACTCTTCAGCCATGTTATGTTGCATAGTTTAACCTCCAGAGGGCACTCTGTACCTGCTCTGCTGGCAACATGTTTGTTATGCCACAAACAATAACAAATAAAACGTTTAAACTGCATTGACATATTTGCTTAGCAAGGGCTCACAAATAACTCAACATCACAGATGTTAGTGAAAACTGTTTGCAGTGTTTCCAACAGAAAAAAGTATCAGCCAATATTGGATTTTTAAATCACCAAATATCCGTATCTAAAAACATGCAGCTCAAGCAGACATATAAAATAATTTGTACCTTGTCGTAAAAGATCATGTGTAATAGCTACACATGGTCAGATGTGGGAATTAATCCCACCTGTGACTATGTATGTATGTATTTCCAGTTATGACACAGGTGTTTATGCCAGGTAGAAAGGAGGACCATGTAAGCGATTTACCTGCAGGCCACGAGCCACATGCAGTGCCACTTTCTCTATAATAGCGGCAGGAAAAGCTTTCAGGCCGTCCTCCCTCCGCTTCTCTATCAGGTCATTGAGGGACTGCTCTCCTCCATACTCCATGGCCAGACACTTGGAGCCATCTTTGGCAGTGGTGAAGGCACGGAAACCTTGATGTTTGCACAAAGACGCACAAGATTTAAAAGAGCAAATATAACAGTATCACAGACGGCATGATCTGAAAATAAGAGAACCAAAAAGCTATTTTGCACAAGATTTTTACCAAGTGACCAACACAAACATTAATAAAAAAATCAAATGATGTTGAACTGTGGGATTCAGTGTTTTTTGTTATTTTCTTATCTTTTCTTAGAAACAATGTCAAAAATTTACAGTGTCAATGGAAAATATAAGTTACTGACTTGCACATGTAAGAGGACATATAATGTGACCTCAGGGAGCTGAACAATGAATCTCTGTCTTTTTTTGTGTCACTACTAACTGAGACAGATCGCCATCACAACAGTGCCCGCTCTTACCAACGATGTTTGGGTGATTGATTCCTTTCAGGACCTTTGCCTCCTCGTTGAGGCGCTCCTGGTAAACAGTCACCTGTTTGGCTGCACATTTACTGTTGATCTTCTTCACAGCCCAGGGTGATGCATTTAGGTTGCCCACTCTACGATTAATCATCAAAAACACACAGTTAGAGCGCATTTGTTTTTTTATGTTTATGTACACAGACAGGAATTGCAAATGCGATAAAATATCTTGTAGATGTATTTGTTTACTTGGTCATGAGATACTGAAAGAGACACGATACTGGTAATGGCAATATAATATGGCCTTTAAAAACACACTGCTCATTCATGTTAAGTTTGCAATATACAGCTCCAACTAGATTGGCTAGATGTCCCACCTGCATGCATCCCTACTAACACCCACAGACGATTAGCAGACAGAACATGAGCTGAAGTCACAGCAGTTTTTAGTTACTAGGAGAGGTGAAAGTTCCATCTGAATTAAAAAAAAAAAATCATATTTAATTGTCCTTCACATGCTTCATGCCAAACCTGTGAACTATATTAAATTTTTAATTTTAAATAAGCTCTCATCATAATGTGTGCCACACTGTCGCACAAAAAACACTATTGTTCACACAGTCTGTTGGGATCTTGTCACATTATCTTCAGCTAACATTTTTTAAACAGTTTTTTTATTTGCAGGTTAATGAAAAGCAAAAACAGGCTAAAAACAAACAAACAAAAAATGTTCATTGAAACCCAAAGTGACATCCAAGCTATTTTTTTATTTATTTATTTATTTATTTTTTAAATCGGAGGCTGAACACTATCCAACTTCCAATGACTTGGAAATCAGGAAATCTGGTTATTTGAAGAATTTTTTGTGTTTAGCCTTTGAGTTAATTTTGCTGTAAACAGACTGATTCAGGTACTTCCTTGGATCTTTGAGGGGTAGACATGACAATCAGCTTAATGATTCTGTGTTTTGACACAGATGTTAAAGTCCTTGCTCTCTCTAGGGATTTCCTAAACAAAGTTATGTACCAAGCTTGACTAAATAATTTCAGATTTAATTTCAAAAGGGTGGTTACATTTGATAGAAGATACATTGTGATCCATCAATTCACAGAGCACAGTAACACCTGTTCATGAGATAGACGTTGACTCCAGTCCCACAACCCAACTTCTTCATGAAAGGAGAGGCAGGGATGGTGATGGGGGTTCCGCTGGTGCTTCCGGTGCTCCTCACTCGGACAATTTTAGGGGTTCTAAATGCGCCCTGGTCGGGGCTGGTGGCAGGGGTGGCCATTCTGTAAAGTTTCAGTAAACACGTGAAAGCAAAGTGGCAAAACAAACTCACAACAAGATAGAAGTGGACGTACGGGCATTAACAATGATGTGGATTTGAGTTTAATGTACTGCACTAATAGGTGGTATTTCATGTATGTATAAGCCGAACTAAAATCTAAGGTGCCTACTATGTTTTTAACCATATACACGGTTGTCCTTGTCTACGCTTATATAAAACTTAAAGAAAAAGATATATTTTAAACGGGGCCTGGCGCAACTGCTATTGACAATAGCGTTCAGGGAGAAGCTTCAAGACTCAATTCAAAATTTTACTTTAAACTGAGTAATTAATACAAGACTTAGCTTCGAAATAAGTGATGATTATTTTAGAGTAGTTTTTTAGATATCGGTTATCGACAATATAAAACAAAATTCGCCAACTGTTTAAATTATCGTCAACTGGCATCCTTTAACTGTGACTGCGAATCATTTGGTAAGTTATTTGAATTAATGTATCAAAAATGTTGTTAATTTGAACAAAATCAAATATCTGTAACTTATTTTAAAGAAAAGTAGAATTACCTAAAAGTTTCCCTTCGCTGCTGTAGCTAAAAACCGCCCGAAGATTCAAACTGAAGGCTGGGCATACAGGACGGAGACCGCAGAGGGACAAACCGAGCCCTTTTTAATAAGGGAGTGAAACGTGCATATTTCATTTACTTTTCAACGTGACTGGCCTCAGCTGGTGAAAAGCAGAATTACAATTTTTACTTTTTACACGTTTTACAATATTCTAGATTTTTCCAATAATTAAGAATTGTTATTCTGCTTTTCACCAGCTGAGGACAGTCACGTTGCAAAATACTAGCAGTATGTGTGTTTATTTATGACAGATGATGATGTAATAGCAGAGAGTTGGTTACAAATTAGATTACAAAATGTATTTTCACCACTTACTATGAGCTACACCACAGATTGTAGTCATCACTTACTTATGAATAGTTAGAAAACCCTAGTACCAAAATGAAACAGGGACTGTGAGATCATGATTGGTCACATTTCAAGTAGCTGACACTGTTCTTTAATTTAGAGCATGCTACTTATAAAGATAAATTTGCTGCAATATGTAAGAATTTGTAGAATAAAAAGTGAAAATTTGTAGAAAAAATTCAAGCAGCAGAGGGAATGGGAGTAGAAGTCAGCCGATCAGAAAGCAGAAGACCAAACGGGCTTACTCTGCTGTTCTCTCTCTGCCATGCTGGGTTCCCAACCACGGAGCACAGGGAGCCACTAAGTTTCCTTTAAAGCTTTTTAAAAAAAAATATTAGCAATGATTTTAATGAGAAAATCAAGGCAGCTACAGAAGTCCCCCATCTTTCATTAAGAGCATCAGCTAAAACCAGAGTGAACAACAATTTTGGCTGTCGGTGTCTGTGCTGGCTTACTAGCTACCTAACATAAACATACTCTGGGGGATTTTTAATACAATTGCCCATTAGCAATCAAACCTATTTGCTGCATGACACCAACTCCTTGTAAACTGGTTTAGTGTCATATACAGTGTGATGTAGTGATGTCCTTGAGTGTCATTCATGTGGTTCAGAGAGAGAGCTTACAGGTGAACTAACAGTTCTCTTTTACTGCAAACACTGAGACAAACTGAGTGAGAAGACACTGCTGGGATGTGGAGTGAGTGTGTGTCAAATATTTGAGCTAACGCTAATATCACACTGATCAGTATATTTATGATAGCCAATAAATGATTGTTTACTCTGATTTCCTGCTGCTCCTAATGAGGAATAAGGGATTTCTGTGTCTGTGTTGATTTCCTCTTTAATCACAGTGCTAATGTGGTGTAGAAGATTGCTGCCACACCGCCTCCTCAGCCTGTGCTTCAAAGGCTCTGATAGTTAGTATGACTCAGGGGTGTTAATTCATTTAAACTTACATAATCATCCTGCTGTAACCAGGTTTCAGTAAGGCAGAGTAAATCGATTTGTTGATCAATTATTAAGTCAGTGGTTCATAAAAAAAAGTTTGGGAACCACCGTGCTAGTGTATTACAAACATTTGAAGGAAGCTTTCTGTGGCTCCCTGATAGAGAACAGTGGGTAATGAGACCTCTTGGTCTTCTGCTTTCTGATTGGCTGAGTCTGTGGATAATTCGCAGTTTTCCACTCAGAATTCAGTATTAAATAGAAAGTCCATGTTAAATGTGGCCCTACAAAGCCAAGTTTCTTTCATTAGCCACAGGTTAAAGTATGTTTATTGTCTTAAACACACATGATCTTTAAAAACCTTTTTAAAACAGCAGTTTGAGAAAGCTATTTACAAAAGCATAAAATTTAAACTCAGATTACCATAAAATCCATATCCATAAAAGAATATTTCATTTGTATAGAAAATATATAGAAATATTCAATTATTTAGCACAAAATATTTTTCCTGTCTGTGAACAGGTTCTTTTTTTTTTTTTTTTTTTACCTTGGATAGAGGCAAAGAGGAAAAAAATGATAAACTTTTCTCTGTTGCCTTTGAATGAGTCATGCCAGACAGTACTTGGACTTGGTGCTTTTTAATCATGTGTGTTACGCTTCGACAAAGGTTGGGATTTTGCTTTTCAGTTGTTTTTGTAAAACATTACAGTTTAATAAAGTCATGTGGGAGAATATAAAACCATTGTTATTATTCTTTATTTATCCAGATAAAAGTCTCACTGAAATTAAAATCTCTTTTCAAAGAGAGCTGCCCAAGAGGGCAGCAGGCACTACAACAAATACAATGCATAACAATGTAACAAGTAGAGAAACAATAGAAAATTTTAATACAAGACAGACGTCTGAGGACAAACATTTGGTTGTAGCTTTTACACAGATAAGAAGCAAAACCATGACAAGCAGAGATTTATAGATAAAAAATCAACCAATGGGAAAGTCTGCAGATGTACAGAGATTTCCATTTAACAGCAGAAAACAGAGAACAGTGTTGTACATGATTTCCACAGTCAATAATAAAACTCAAAGCACAACAATAAACAGTATCCAACCTCTTTAGATACTGGCCAGGGGCATAAAAAGCAGATCACAATAATCCAATAAAAGTTAAAAATAAAAAAATTAATTAATTAACTGTTTCATTACCTGAAGAGAGAAACAAGACTGAGTCCTAAAAAAATAATACTCTTAGTTTAAGTTTCAGCATAAACACAAGCCTTTCAGTGTGAGTTTCAATGGTAAATTCTGATGTATTATGAAATATACTTGAAAAATATGACCATTTCAATTTTAGCCATTTGAAACATTTTGGTCTTTGGACGTATAAACAAGAACTCTTTACCAAGCGAGAATGACATGAACTTGGGTTTGTCTGCATTTAACAGCAGCTTAAGCTGGGTTAAATGGGACTGAACAACATGGTGGGGGTTTTAGATTTTGGATACAGATGAGCAGTAAAGGAACACCCTAAGCAAGAGAATGATCACATCACCTCTTCAAGGACACTAGTCCAAGTCAAATTTATTTAGACAGCACATTCAAGAATGAGCTGCCAAAAGCCTTATTTGAGACAGGTGAAAGCCAGAGTTAAATGCAGTGGATATGTTCTCTTTTACTTTAGGACATATGCAGATGTAATTGATGATAGAAGGTATTGTGTGGTGCATTCACAAGATTATGAGAAAACTTGACCTCTGACCTTGATCTTGAAGTCAAAGTAACTGTGATTTGAATTTGTGGAAAATTTTTAGTAGACAGACCCACAGCATCAAGTTCGACACCATACATCAACTCATTCACAAGTTATCACATTCACAAACTTGAGTGCCGAGATTGTGAATGTGATGATACACACTGCATCAGTTTGAAAATTAAACTTTAAAAGTGGCTGCATGACAAAGGATGAAGTGTGCCGTTCCTTTTCTGGTACAATGACAGGTTTTGAGTGGCAGGAAGGATGGAGACTCCCAGTTTGTAATTTCCCTTGTTTCCACCCACTCATTGCCAAATCTTTATTTTCTCCTGCTTTCATCCATGTCATTAAAATTTGTCATCTTTAATTTTCTTGGTGTTTAAATGTTGTTTTTATCTCATTTGTTCACCTTTTTCTTATTTTCTGCCTTGTCCAATCCCTGTGTTCTCATGTTATTCTCTTTGTTAATGAATTTTCGTTTGGGTCTTTTTAAATGTTTCTTTTGTTTTGTGATAATTTTTTCCACATGCATCAAGTTCTTGTTTCCTCTTCTTATTTCTCATGTTTTTGAGATTTTCTTGTTTTATTTTGTCTTTTGTTTCATGCTGCTCTTTTGTGCATTTTCTTCCTCATTGTGTTTCCCCTCACAGAACCAAGACTAATTTCTAAACAAATACAATTTAAGTATCAGCTTAAAGGCTCGTGCCTTTCATAATTTTAAGAAAACTTAACCTGTTACATTGATCTTGAGGTCGTTTGAGATCACTGAAATTTAAAATTACCTGAGTATTTTAATAGATACACAGGGTATCAGTTCCTACATCACCTCTTCACAAACTTGTTTGTCTATGCCACCATTATCGGCCTTTTATGACTGAGGGGTAAAAACTTGTTGGTTCTATTAAATTTAGTATGAGCAGCTTTTTTTTTTTTTAAACATTTGATGAATTGACTTTGTATTATCATCACAATAATGAGTAGGGCATGAATGATTGTATAAACAATGTGTCCTGTTTCATTTACATTCACTCTGTTTGCCAGTTTATATGGATTAACATGGAATAACCTAATGAAAAGGTATGTTAGTTTATTTCATGTTTATTTATTTTAAAATGAAAGCAAAGATAACATGCAGAGGTCTTCCTCCAACGCGGTCCAAGGCAAGGCAAAAAATTGAAGTCCACTGATCCTTCCTTTCGACAAGGTTCCCTCCAGAATATCTTTCCAGTTTGTCTCCTGGTACTGTGTGCCGTTTTCTTTTTTTATTCCCTAAGAAAACAAAGCAAAAGCAACTTAGGTCACAGTACGTGAAATCATGAAATCTGGAGCGAACCTCCAGTTGTCCTCGCTGGCTGTGACGGATAATTGCAAGCGGGTGAGATGGATACCAGAGTGCAGAAGCTCAGGAAGAGATCCAAGACCTGAAATATAAGGAGCTTGGAAAGAAAGCATCATGAAATCTGGAGGGAACCTAAAGGTTTCCTCACTGGCTGTGACGGATACCTAAAAGCGGGTGAGATGGATACCAGAGTGCAGAAGCTCAGGGAGCGATCCAAGACCTGAAAGATAAGGAGATATGAAAGAAAGCGTCATGAAATCTGGAGGGAACCTCCAAGTTTCCACGCTGGCTGTGATAGATACTTGAAAGCGTGTGAGATGGATTCAAGAGTGCAGGAGCTCAGGAAGAGATCCAAGACCTGAAACATAAGGAGATATGAAAGAAAGCGTCATGAAATCTGGAGGGAACCTCCAAGTTTCCACGCTGGCTTTGACGAATACTTGCAAGCGGGTGAGATGGATATAAGAGTGCAGAAGCTAAGGAAGCGATCCAAGACCTGAAACATAAGGAGATATGAAAGAAAGCGTCATGAAATCTGGAGGGAACCTCCCAGTTTCCATGCTAGCTGTGACGAATACTTGCAAGCGGGTGAGATGGATATAAGAGTGCAGAAGCTCAGGAAGAGATCCAAGACCTGAAACATAAGGAGATTGGAAAGAAAGCGTCATGAAATCTGGAGGGAACCTCCAAGTTTCCACGCTGGCTGTGATAGATACTTGAAAGCGTGTGAGATGGATTCAAGAGTGCAGAAGCTCAGGAAGAGATCCAAGACCTGAAACATGAGAAGACCAGAAGGAAAGCGTCATGAAATCTGGAGGGAACCTCCAAGTTTCCATGCTGGCTGTGACAGATACTTGAAAGCGTGTGAGATGGATATAAGAGTGCAGGAGCTCAGGAAGAGATCCAAGACCTGAAACATAAGGAGATATGAAAGAAAGCGTCATGAAATCTGGAGGGAACCTCCAAGTTTCCACGCTGGCTGTGATAGATACTTGAAAGCGTGTGAGATGGATTCAAGAGTGCAGGAGCTCAGGAAGAGATCCAAGACCTGAAACATAAGGAGATATGAAAGAAAGCGTCATGAAATCTGGAGGGAACCTCTAAGTTTCCACGCTGGCTGTGATAGATACTTGAAAGCGTGTGAGATGGATTCAAGAGTGCAGGAGCTCAGGAAGAGATCCAAGACCTGAAACATAAGGAGATATGAAAGAAAGCGTCATGAAATCTGGAGGGAACCTCCAAGTTTCCACGCTGGCTGTGATAGATACTTGAAAGCGTGTGAGATGGATTCAAGAGTGCAGGAGCTCAGGAAGAGATCCAAGACCTGAAACATAAGGAGATATGAAAGAAAGCGTCATGAAATCTGGAGGGAACCTCCCAGTTTCCACGCTGGCTGTGATAGATACTTGAAAGCGTGTGAGATGGATTCAAGAGTGCAGAAGCTCAGGAAGAGATCCAAGACCTGAAACATAAGGAGATATGAAAGAAAGCGTCATGAAATCTGGAGGGAACCTCCAAGTTTCCACGCTGGCTTTGACGAATACTTGCAAGCGGGTGAGATGGATATAAGAGTGCAGAAGCTAAGGAAGAGATCCAAGACCTGAAACATAAGGAGATATGAAAGAAAGCGTCATGAAATCTGGAGGGAACCTCCCAGTTTCCATGCTAGCTGTGACGAATACTTGCAAGCGGGTGAGATGGATATAAGAGTGCAGAAGCTCAGGAAGAGATCCAAGACCTGAAACATAAGGAGATTGGAAAGAAAGCGTCATGAAATCTGGAGGGAACCTCCAAGTTTCCATGCTGGCTGTGACAGATACTTGAAAGCGTGTGAGATGGATATAAGAGTGCAGAAGCTAAGGAAGAGATCCAAGATCTGAAACATAAGGAGATATGAAAGAAAGCGTCATGAAATCTGGAGGGAACCTCCAAGTTTCCACGCTGGCTTTGACGAATACTTGCAAGCGGGTGAGATGGATATAAGAGTGCAGAAGCTAAGGAAGCGATCCAAGACCTGAAACATAAGGAGATATGAAAGAAAGCGTCATGAAATCTGGAGGGAACCTCCCAGTTTCCATGCTGGCTGTGATAGATACTTGAAAGCGTGTGAGATGGATTCAAGAGTGCAGAAGCTCAGGAAGAGATCCAAGATCTGAAACATAAGGAGATATGAAAGAAAGCGTCATGAAATCTGGAGGGAACCTCCAAGTTTCCTCGCTGGCTGTGACGAATACTTGCAAGCGGGTGAGATGGATATAAGAGTGCAGAAGCTAAGGAAGCGATCCAAGACCTGAAATATAAGGAGATATGAAAGAAAACGTCATGAAATCTGGAGGGAACCTCCAAGTTTCCACGCTGGCTGTGACGAATACTTGCAAGCGGGTGAGATGGATATAAGAGTGCAGAAGCTAAGGAAGCGATCCAAGACCTGAAACATAAGGAGATATGAAAGAAAGCGTCATGAAATCTGGAGGGAACCTCCAAGTTTCCACGCTGGCTGTGACGAATACTTGCAAGCGGGTGAGATGGATATAAGAGTGCAGAAGCTAAGGAAGCGATCCAAGACCTGAAACATAAGGAGATATGAAAGAAAGCGTCATGAAATCTGGAGGGAACCTCCCAGTTTCCACGCTGGCTGTGATAGATACTTGAAAGCGGGTGAGATGGATTCAAGAGTGCAGAAGCTCAGGAAGAGATCCAAGACCTGAAACATAAGGAGATATGAAAGAAAGCGTCATGAAATCTGGAGGGAACCTCCAAGTTTCCACGCTGGCTGTGACGAATACTTGCAAGCGGGTGAGATGGATATAAGAGTGCAGAAGCTCAGGAAGAGATCCAAGACCTGAAAGATAAGGAGATTGGAAAGACAGCGTTATGAAATCTGGAGGGAACCTCCAAGTTTCCATGCTGGCTGTGATAGATACTTGAAAGCGTGTGAGATGGATTCAAGAGTGCAGAAGCTCAGGAAGAGATCCAAGACCTGAAACATAAGGAGATTGGAAAGACAGCGTTATGAAATCTGGAGGGAACCTCCAAGTTTCCATGCTGGCTGTGATAGATACTTGAAAGCGTGTGAGATGGATTCAAGAGTGCAGGAGCTCAGGAAGAGATCCAAGACCTGAAACATAAGAAGACCAGAAAGAAAGCGTCATGAAATCTGGAGGGAACCTCCAAGTTTCCACGCTGGCTGTGACGAATACTTGCAAGCGGGTGAGATGGATATAAGAGTGCAGAAGCTCAGGAAGAGATCCAAGACCTGAAAGATAAGGAGATATGAAAGACAGCGTCATGAAATCTGGAGGGAACCTCCCAGTTTCCATGCTGGCTGTGACGAATACTTGCAAGCGGGTGAGATGGATATAAGAGTGCAGAAGCTCAGGAAGAGATCCAAGACCTGAAACATAAGGAGATATGAAAGACAGCGTCATGAAATCTGGAAGGAACCTCCCAGTTTCCACGCTGGCTGTGACAGATACTTGAAAGCGTGTGAGATGGATTCAAGAGTGCAGAAGCTCAGGAAGAGATCCAAGATCTGAAACATAAGGAGATATGAAAGAAAGCGTCATGAAATCTGGAGGGAACCTCCAAGTTTCCATGCTGGCTGTGACAGATACTTGAAAGCGTGTGAGATGGATTCAAGAGTGCAGAAGCTCAGGAAGAGATCCAAGACCTGAAACATAAGGAGATATGAAAGAAAGCGTCATGAAATCTGGAGGGAACCTCCCAGTTTCCACGCTGGCTGTGATAGATACTTGAAAGCGTGTGAGATGGATTCAAGAGTGCAGAAGCTCAGGAAGAGATACAAGATCTGAAACATAAGGAGATATGAAAGAAAGCGTCATGAAATCTGGAGGGAACCTCCAAGTTTCCACGCTGGCTTTGACGAATACTTGCAAGCGGGTGAGATGGATATAAGAGTGCAGAAGCTCAGGAAGAGATCCAAGACCTGAAAGATAAGGAGATTGGAAAGACAGCGTTATGAAATCTGGAGGGAACCTCCAAGTTTCCATGCTGGCTGTGATAGATACTTGAAAGCGTGTGAGATGGATTCAAGAGTGCAGGAGCTCAGGAAGAGATCCAAGACCTGAAACATAAGAAGACCAGAAAGAAAGCGTCATGAAATCTGGAGGGAACCTCCAAGTTTCCACGCTGGCTGTGACGAATACTTGCAAGCGGGTGAGATGGATATAAGAGTGCAGGAGCTCAGGAAGAGATCCAAGACCTGAAACATAAGAAGACCAGAAAGAAAGCGTCATGAAATCTGGAGGGAACCTCCAAGTTTCCACGCTGGCTGTGACGAATACTTGCAAGCGGGTGAGATGGATATAAGAGTGCAGAAGCTCAGGAAGAGATCCAAGACCTGAAAGATAAGGAGATATGAAAGACAGCGTCATGAAATCTGGAGGGAACCTCCAAGTTTCCATGCTGGCTGTGACGAATACTTGCAAGCGGGTGAGATGGATATAAGAGTGCAGAAGCTCAGGAAGAGATCCAAGACCTGAAACATAAGGAGATATGAAAGACAGCGTCATGAAATCTGGAAGGAACCTCCCAGTTTCCACGCTGGCTGTGACGAATACTTGCAAGCGGGTGAGATGGATATAAGAGTGCAGGAGCTCAGGAAGAGATCCAAGACCTGAAACATAAGGAGATATGAAAGAAAGCGTCATGAAATCTGGAGGGAACCTCCAAGTTTCCATGCTGGCTGTGACGAATACTTGCAAGAGGGTGAGATGGATATAAGAGTGCAGAAGCTCAGGAAGAGATCCAAGACCTGAAACATAAGGAGATATGAAAGAAAGCGTCATGAAATCTGGAGGGAACCTCCCAGTTTCCACGCTGGCTGTGACGAATACTTGCAAGCGTGTGAGATGGATATAAGAGTGCAGGAGCTCAGGAAGAGATCCAAGACCTGAAACATAAGGAGATATGAAAGAAAGCGTCATGAAATCTGGAGGGAACCTCCAAGTTTCCATGCTGGCTGTGACAGATACTTGAAAGCGTGTGAGATGGATTCAAGAGTGCAGAAGCTCAGGAAGAGATCCAAGATCTGAAACATAAGGAGATATGAAAGAAAGCGTCATGAAATCTGGAGGGAACCTCCAAGTTTCCACGCTGGCTGTGACGAATACTTGCAAGCGTGTAAGATGGATATAAGAGTGCAGGAGCTCAGGAAGAGATCCAAGACCTGAAACATAAGGAGATATGAAAGAAAGCGTCATGAAATCTGGAGGGAACCTCCCAGTTTCCACGCTGGCTGTGACGAATACTTGAAAGCGGGTGAGATGGATATAAGAGTGCAGGAGCTCAGGAAGAGATCCAAGACCTGAAAAATAAGGAGATTGGAAAGACAGCGTCATGAAATCTGGAGGGAACCTCCCAGTTTCCACGCTGGCTGTGACGAATACTTGCAAGCGGGTGAGATGGATATAAGAGTGCAGGAGCTCAGGAAGAGATCCAAGACCTGAAAGATAAGGAGATTGGAAAGACAGCGTCATGAAATCTGGAGGGAACCTCCAGGTTTCCACGCTGGCTTTGACGAATACTTGCAAGCGGGTGAGATGGATATAAGAGTGCAGAAGCTCAGGAAGAGATCCAAGACCTGAAACATAAGGAGATATGAAAGAAAGCGTCATGAAATCTGGAGGGAACCTCCCAGTTTCCACGCTGGCTGTGATAGGTACTTGAAAGCGTGTGAGATGGATTCAAGCGTGCAGAAGCTCAGGAAGAGATCCAAGATCTGAAACATAAGGAGATATGAAAGAAAGCGTCATGAAATCTGGAGGGAACCTCCAAGTTTCCACGCTGGCTTTGACGAATACTTGCAAGCGGGTGAGATGGATATAAGAGTGCAGAAGCTAAGGAAGCGATCCAAGACCTGAAACATAAGGAGATATGAAAGAAAGCGTCATGAAATCTGGAGGGAACCTCCAAGTTTCCATGCTGGCTGTGACGAATACTTGAAAGCGTGTGAGATGGATTCAAGAGTGCAGAAGCTCAGGAAGAGATCCAAGATCTGAAACATAAGGAGATATGAAAGAAAGCGTCATGAAATCTGGAGGGAACCTCCAAGTTTCCACGCTGGCTTTGACGAATACTTGCAAGCGGGTGAGATGGATATAAGAGTGCAGAAGCTAAGGAAGCGATCCAAGACCTGAAACATAAGGAGATATGAAAGAAAGCGTTATGAAATCTGGAGGGAACCTCCCAGTTTCCACGCTGGCTGTGATAGGTAATTGAAAGCGTGTGAGATGGATTCAAGAGTGCAGAAGCTCAGGAAGAGATCCAAGATCTGAAACATAAGGAGATATGAAAGAAAGCGTCATGAAATCTGGAGGGAGCCTCCCAGTTTCCACGCTGGCTGTGATAGGTACTTGAAAGCGTGTGAGATGGATTCAAGAGTGCAGAAGCTCAGGAAGAGATCCAAGATCTGAAACATAAGGAGATATGAAAGAAAGCGTCATGAAATCTGGAGGGAACCTCCAGGTTTCCACGTTGGGTGTGATAGATACTTGAAAGCGTGTGAGATGGATATAAGAGTGCAGGAGCTCAGGAAGAGATCCAAGATCTGAAACATAAGAAGATCAGAAAGAAAGCGTCATGAAATCTGGAGGGAACCTCCAAGTTTCCACGCTGGCTGTGACGAATACTTGCAAGCGGGTGAGATGGATATAAGAGTGCAGGAGCTCAGGAAGAGATCCAAGACCTGAAACATAAGAACACCAGAAAGAAAGCGTCATGAAATCTGGAGGGAACCTCCAAGTTTCCATGCTGGCTGTGATAGATACTTGCAAGCGGGTGAGATGGATATAAGAGTGCAGGAGCTCAGGAAGAGATCCAAGATCTGAAACATAAGAAGATCAGAAAGAAAGCGTCATGAAATCTGGAGGGAACCTCCAGGTTTCCATGTTGGGTGTGATAGATACTTGAAAGCGTGTGAGATGGATATAAGAGTGCAGGAGCTCAGGAAGAGATCCAAGATCTGAAACATAAGAAGATCAGAAAGAAAGCGTCATGAAATCTGGAGGGAACCTCCCAGTTTCCACGCTGGCTGTGACGAATACTTGCAAGCGGGTGAGATGGATATAAGAGTGCAGGAGCTCAGGAAGAGATCCAAGACCTGAAACATAAGGAGATATGAAAGAAAGCGTCATGAAATCTGGAGGGAACCTCCAGGTTTCCACGTTGGGTGTGACAGATACTTGAAAGCGTGTGAGATGGATTAAAGAGTGCAGAAGCTCAGGAAGAGATCCAAGACCTGAAACATAAGGAGATATGAAAGAAAGCGTCATGAAATCTGGAGGGAACCTCCAAGTTTCCACGCTGGCTGTGATAGATACTTGAAAGCGTGTGAGATGGATTCAAGAGTGCAGAAGCTCAGGAAGAGATCCAAGACCTGAAACATAAGGAGATATGAAAGAAAGCGTCATGAAATCTGGAGGGAACCTCCAAGTTTCCATGCTGGCTGTGACGAATACTTGCAAGCGGGTGAGATGGATATAAGAGTGCAGAAGCTCAGGAAGAGATCCAAGACCTGAAACATAAGGAGATATGAAAGAAAGCGTCATGAAATCTGGAGGGAACCTCCAAGTTTCCATGCTGGCTGTGATAGATACTTGAAAGCGTGTGAGATGGATTCAAGAGTGCAGGAGCTCAGGAAGAGATCCAAGATCTGAAACATAAGGAGATATGAAAGAAAGCGTCATGAAATCTGGAGGGAACCTCCAAGTTTCCATGCTGGCTGTGATAGATACTTGCAAGCGGGTGAGATGGATATAAGAGTGCAGGAGCTCAGGAAGAGATCCAAGACCTGAAAGATAAGGAGATTGGAAAGACAGCGTCATGAAATCTGGAGGGAACCTCCCAGTTTCCACGCTGGCTGTGACGAATACTTGCAAGCGGGTGAGATGGATATAAGAGTGCAGGAGCTCAGGAAGAGATCCAAGACCTGAAAGATAAGGAGATTGGAAAGACAGCGTCATGAAATCTGGAGGGAACCTCCAGGTTTCCATGCTGGCTGTGATAGATACTTGAAAGCGTGTGAGATGGATTCAAGAGTGCAGAAGCTCAGGAAGAGATCCAAGACCTGAAACATAAGAAGATCAGAAAGAAAGCGTCATGAAATCTGGAGGGAACCTCCAGCTTTCCTCACTGGCTGTGACGAATACTCAAAAGCGGGTGAGATGGATATCAGAGTGCAGAAGCTCAGGAAGAGATCCAAGACCTGAAAGATAAGGAGATATGAAAGACAGCGTCATGAAATCTGGAGGGATTCTCCAGGTTTCCACGTTGGGTGTGACGGATACTTAAAAGCGGGTGAGACGGATACCAGAGTGCAGAAGCTCAGGAAGAAATCCAAGATCTGAAACATAAGGAGATATGAAAGAAAGCGTCATGAAATCTGGAGGGAACCTCCAAGTTTCCACGCTGGCTGTGATAGATACTTGAAAGCGTGTGAGATGGATTCAAGAGTGCAGAAGCTCAGGAAGAGATCCAAGATCTGAAACATAAGGAGATATGAAAGAAAGCGTCATGAAATCTGGAGGGAACCTCCAAGTTTCCACGCTGGCTTTGACGAATACTTGCAAGCGGGTGAGATGGATATAAGAGTGCAGAAGCTCAGGAAGAGATCCAAGACCTGAAAGATAAGGAGATTGGAAAGAAAGCGTCATGAAATCTGGAGGGAACCTCCCAGTTTCCACGCTGGCTGTGACGAATACTTGCAAGCGGGTGAGATGGATATAAGAGTGCAGAAGCTCAGGAAGAGATCCAAGACCTGAAAGATAAGGAGATTGGAAAGAAAGCGTCATGAAATCTGGAGGGAACCTCCCAGTTTCCATGCTGGCTGTGACAGATACTTGCAAGCGGGTGAGATGGATATAAGAGTGCAGAAGCTCAGGAAGAGATCCAACATCTGAAACATAAGGAGATATGAAAGAAAGCGTCATGAAATCTGGAGGGAACCTCCAAGTTTCCAAACTGGCTGTGATAGATACTTGAAAGCGTGTGAGATGGATTCAAGAGTGCAGGAGCTCAGGAAGAGATCCAAGACCTGAAACATAAGGAGATATGAAAGAAAGCGTCATGAAATCTGGAGGGAACCTCCAAGTTTCCACGCTGGCTTTGACGAATACTTGCAAGCGGGTGAGATGGATATAAGAGTGCAGAAGCTAAGGAAGCGATCCAAGACCTGAAACATAAGGAGATATGAAAGAAAGCGTCATGAAATCTGGAGGGAACCTCCCAGTTTCCATGCTAGCTGTGACGAATACTTGCAAGCGGGTGAGATGGATATAAGAGTGCAGAAGCTCAGGAAGAGATCCAAGACCTGAAACATAAGGAGATTGGAAAGAAAGCGTCATGAAATCTGGAGGGAACCTCCAAGTTTCCACGCTGGCTGTGATAGATACTTGAAAGCGTGTGAGATGGATTCAAGAGTGCAGAAGCTCAGGAAGAGATCCAAGACCTGAAACATAAGAAGACCAGAAGGAAAGCGTCATGAAATCTGGAGGGAACCTCCAAGTTTCCATGCTGGCTGTGACAGATACTTGAAAGCGTGTGAGATGGATATAAGAGTGCAGGAGCTCAGGAAGAGATCCAAGACCTGAAACATAAGGAGATATGAAAGAAAGCGTCATGAAATCTGGAGGGAACCTCCAAGTTTCCACGCTGGCTGTGATAGATACTTGAAAGCGTGTGAGATGGATTCAAGAGTGCAGGAGCTCAGGAAGAGATCCAAGACCTGAAACATAAGGAGATATGAAAGAAAGCGTCATGAAATCTGGAGGGAACCTCTAAGTTTCCACGCTGGCTGTGATAGATACTTGAAAGCGTGTGAGATGGATTCAAGAGTGCAGGAGCTCAGGAAGAGATCCAAGACCTGAAACATAAGGAGATATGAAAGAAAGCGTCATGAAATCTGGAGGGAACCTCCCAGTTTCCACGCTGGCTGTGATAGATACTTGAAAGCGTGTGAGATGGATTCAAGAGTGCAGAAGCTCAGGAAGAGATCCAAGACCTGAAACATAAGGAGATATGAAAGAAAGCGTCATGAAATCTGGAGGGAACCTCCAAGTTTCCACGCTGGCTTTGACGAATACTTGCAAGCGGGTGAGATGGATATAAGAGTGCAGAAGCTAAGGAAGAGATCCAAGACCTGAAACATAAGGAGATATGAAAGAAAGCGTCATGAAATCTGGAGGGAACCTCCCAGTTTCCATGCTAGCTGTGACGAATACTTGCAAGCGGGTGAGATGGATATAAGAGTGCAGAAGCTCAGGAAGAGATCCAAGACCTGAAACATAAGGAGATTGGAAAGAAAGCGTCATGAAATCTGGAGGGAACCTCCAAGTTTCCATGCTGGCTGTGACAGATACTTGAAAGCGTGTGAGATGGATATAAGAGTGCAGAAGCTAAGGAAGAGATCCAAGATCTGAAACATAAGGAGATATGAAAGAAAGCGTCATGAAATCTGGAGGGAACCTCCAAGTTTCCACGCTGGCTTTGACGAATACTTGCAAGCGGGTGAGATGGATATAAGAGTGCAGAAGCTAAGGAAGCGATCCAAGACCTGAAACATAAGGAGATATGAAAGAAAGCGTCATGAAATCTGGAGGGAACCTCCCAGTTTCCATGCTGGCTGTGATAGATACTTGAAAGCGTGTGAGATGGATTCAAGAGTGCAGAAGCTCAGGAAGAGATCCAAGATCTGAAACATAAGGAGATATGAAAGAAAGCGTCATGAAATCTGGAGGGAACCTCCAAGTTTCCTCGCTGGCTGTGACGAATACTTGCAAGCGGGTGAGATGGATATAAGAGTGCAGAAGCTAAGGAAGCGATCCAAGACCTGAAATATAAGGAGATATGAAAGAAAACGTCATGAAATCTGGAGGGAACCTCCAAGTTTCCACGCTGGCTGTGACGAATACTTGCAAGCGGGTGAGATGGATATAAGAGTGCAGAAGCTAAGGAAGCGATCCAAGACCTGAAACATAAGGAGATATGAAAGAAAGCGTCATGAAATCTGGAGGGAACCTCCAAGTTTCCACGCTGGCTGTGACGAATACTTGCAAGCGGGTGAGATGGATATAAGAGTGCAGAAGCTAAGGAAGCGATCCAAGACCTGAAACATAAGGAGATATGAAAGAAAGCGTCATGAAATCTGGAGGGAACCTCCCAGTTTCCACGCTGGCTGTGATAGATACTTGAAAGCGGGTGAGATGGATTCAAGAGTGCAGAAGCTCAGGAAGAGATCCAAGACCTGAAACATAAGGAGATATGAAAGAAAGCGTCATGAAATCTGGAGGGAACCTCCAAGTTTCCACGCTGGCTGTGACGAATACTTGCAAGCGGGTGAGATGGATATAAGAGTGCAGAAGCTCAGGAAGAGATCCAAGACCTGAAAGATAAGGAGATTGGAAAGACAGCGTTATGAAATCTGGAGGGAACCTCCAAGTTTCCATGCTGGCTGTGATAGATACTTGAAAGCGTGTGAGATGGATTCAAGAGTGCAGAAGCTCAGGAAGAGATCCAAGACCTGAAACATAAGGAGATTGGAAAGACAGCGTTATGAAATCTGGAGGGAACCTCCAAGTTTCCATGCTGGCTGTGATAGATACTTGAAAGCGTGTGAGATGGATTCAAGAGTGCAGGAGCTCAGGAAGAGATCCAAGACCTGAAACATAAGAAGACCAGAAAGAAAGCGTCATGAAATCTGGAGGGAACCTCCAAGTTTCCACGCTGGCTGTGACGAATACTTGCAAGCGGGTGAGATGGATATAAGAGTGCAGAAGCTCAGGAAGAGATCCAAGACCTGAAAGATAAGGAGATATGAAAGACAGCGTCATGAAATCTGGAGGGAACCTCCCAGTTTCCATGCTGGCTGTGACGAATACTTGCAAGCGGGTGAGATGGATATAAGAGTGCAGAAGCTCAGGAAGAGATCCAAGACCTGAAACATAAGGAGATATGAAAGACAGCGTCATGAAATCTGGAAGGAACCTCCCAGTTTCCACGCTGGCTGTGACAGATACTTGAAAGCGTGTGAGATGGATTCAAGAGTGCAGAAGCTCAGGAAGAGATCCAAGATCTGAAACATAAGGAGATATGAAAGAAAGCGTCATGAAATCTGGAGGGAACCTCCAAGTTTCCATGCTGGCTGTGACAGATACTTGAAAGCGTGTGAGATGGATTCAAGAGTGCAGAAGCTCAGGAAGAGATCCAAGACCTGAAACATAAGGAGATATGAAAGAAAGCGTCATGAAATCTGGAGGGAACCTCCCAGTTTCCACGCTGGCTGTGATAGATACTTGAAAGCGTGTGAGATGGATTCAAGAGTGCAGAAGCTCAGGAAGAGATACAAGATCTGAAACATAAGGAGATATGAAAGAAAGCGTCATGAAATCTGGAGGGAACCTCCAAGTTTCCACGCTGGCTTTGACGAATACTTGCAAGCGGGTGAGATGGATATAAGAGTGCAGAAGCTCAGGAAGAGATCCAAGACCTGAAAGATAAGGAGATTGGAAAGACAGCGTTATGAAATCTGGAGGGAACCTCCAAGTTTCCATGCTGGCTGTGATAGATACTTGAAAGCGTGTGAGATGGATTCAAGAGTGCAGGAGCTCAGGAAGAGATCCAAGACCTGAAACATAAGAAGACCAGAAAGAAAGCGTCATGAAATCTGGAGGGAACCTCCAAGTTTCCACGCTGGCTGTGACGAATACTTGCAAGCGGGTGAGATGGATATAAGAGTGCAGGAGCTCAGGAAGAGATCCAAGACCTGAAACATAAGAAGACCAGAAAGAAAGCGTCATGAAATCTGGAGGGAACCTCCAAGTTTCCACGCTGGCTGTGACGAATACTTGCAAGCGGGTGAGATGGATATAAGAGTGCAGAAGCTCAGGAAGAGATCCAAGACCTGAAAGATAAGGAGATATGAAAGACAGCGTCATGAAATCTGGAGGGAACCTCCAAGTTTCCATGCTGGCTGTGACGAATACTTGCAAGCGGGTGAGATGGATATAAGAGTGCAGAAGCTCAGGAAGAGATCCAAGACCTGAAACATAAGGAGATATGAAAGACAGCGTCATGAAATCTGGAAGGAACCTCCCAGTTTCCACGCTGGCTGTGACGAATACTTGCAAGCGGGTGAGATGGATATAAGAGTGCAGGAGCTCAGGAAGAGATCCAAGACCTGAAACATAAGGAGATATGAAAGAAAGCGTCATGAAATCTGGAGGGAACCTCCAAGTTTCCATGCTGGCTGTGACGAATACTTGCAAGAGGGTGAGATGGATATAAGAGTGCAGAAGCTCAGGAAGAGATCCAAGACCTGAAACATAAGGAGATATGAAAGAAAGCGTCATGAAATCTGGAGGGAACCTCCCAGTTTCCACGCTGGCTGTGACGAATACTTGCAAGCGTGTGAGATGGATATAAGAGTGCAGGAGCTCAGGAAGAGATCCAAGACCTGAAACATAAGGAGATATGAAAGAAAGCGTCATGAAATCTGGAGGGAACCTCCAAGTTTCCATGCTGGCTGTGACAGATACTTGAAAGCGTGTGAGATGGATTCAAGAGTGCAGAAGCTCAGGAAGAGATCCAAGATCTGAAACATAAGGAGATATGAAAGAAAGCGTCATGAAATCTGGAGGGAACCTCCAAGTTTCCACGCTGGCTGTGACGAATACTTGCAAGCGTGTAAGATGGATATAGGAGTGCAGGAGCTCAGGAAGAGATCCAAGACCTGAAACATAAGGAGATATGAAAGAAAGCGTCATGAAATCTGGAGGGAACCTCCCAGTTTCCACGCTGGCTGTGACGAATACTTGAAAGCGGGTGAGATGGATATAAGAGTGCAGGAGCTCAGGAAGAGATCCAAGACCTGAAAAATAAGGAGATTGGAAAGACAGCGTCATGAAATCTGGAGGGAACCTCCCAGTTTCCACGCTGGCTGTGACGAATACTTGCAAGCGGGTGAGATGGATATAAGAGTGCAGGAGCTCAGGAAGAGATCCAAGACCTGAAAGATAAGGAGATTGGAAAGACAGCGTCATGAAATCTGGAGGGAACCTCCAGGTTTCCACGCTGGCTTTGACGAATACTTGCAAGCGGGTGAGATGGATATAAGAGTGCAGAAGCTCAGGAAGAGATCCAAGACCTGAAACATAAGGAGATATGAAAGAAAGCGTCATGAAATCTGGAGGGAACCTCCCAGTTTCCACGCTGGCTGTGATAGGTACTTGAAAGCGTGTGAGATGGATTCAAGCGTGCAGAAGCTCAGGAAGAGATCCAAGATCTGAAACATAAGGAGATATGAAAGAAAGCGTCATGAAATCTGGAGGGAACCTCCAAGTTTCCACGCTGGCTTTGACGAATACTTGCAAGCGGGTGAGATGGATATAAGAGTGCAGAAGCTAAGGAAGCGATCCAAGACCTGAAACATAAGGAGATATGAAAGAAAGCGTCATGAAATCTGGAGGGAACCTCCAAGTTTCCATGCTGGCTGTGACGAATACTTGAAAGCGTGTGAGATGGATTCAAGAGTGCAGAAGCTCAGGAAGAGATCCAAGATCTGAAACATAAGGAGATATGAAAGAAAGCGTCATGAAATCTGGAGGGAACCTCCAAGTTTCCACGCTGGCTTTGACGAATACTTGCAAGCGGGTGAGATGGATATAAGAGTGCAGAAGCTAAGGAAGCGATCCAAGACCTGAAACATAAGGAGATATGAAAGAAAGCGTTATGAAATCTGGAGGGAACCTCCCAGTTTCCACGCTGGCTGTGATAGGTAATTGAAAGCGTGTGAGATGGATTCAAGAGTGCAGAAGCTCAGGAAGAGATCCAAGATCTGAAACATAAGGAGATATGAAAGAAAGCGTCATGAAATCTGGAGGGAGCCTCCCAGTTTCCACGCTGGCTGTGATAGGTACTTGAAAGCGTGTGAGATGGATTCAAGAGTGCAGAAGCTCAGGAAGAGATCCAAGATCTGAAACATAAGGAGATATGAAAGAAAGCGTCATGAAATCTGGAGGGAACCTCCAGGTTTCCACGTTGGGTGTGATAGATACTTGAAAGCGTGTGAGATGGATATAAGAGTGCAGGAGCTCAGGAAGAGATCCAAGATCTGAAACATAAGAAGATCAGAAAGAAAGCGTCATGAAATCTGGAGGGAACCTCCAAGTTTCCACGCTGGCTGTGACGAATACTTGCAAGCGGGTGAGATGGATATAAGAGTGCAGGAGCTCAGGAAGAGATCCAAGACCTGAAACATAAGAACACCAGAAAGAAAGCGTCATGAAATCTGGAGGGAACCTCCAAGTTTCCATGCTGGCTGTGATAGATACTTGCAAGCGGGTGAGATGGATATAAGAGTGCAGGAGCTCAGGAAGAGATCCAAGATCTGAAACATAAGAAGATCAGAAAGAAAGCGTCATGAAATCTGGAGGGAACCTCCAGGTTTCCATGTTGGGTGTGATAGATACTTGAAAGCGTGTGAGATGGATATAAGAGTGCAGGAGCTCAGGAAGAGATCCAAGATCTGAAACATAAGAAGATCAGAAAGAAAGCGTCATGAAATCTGGAGGGAACCTCCCAGTTTCCACGCTGGCTGTGACGAATACTTGCAAGCGGGTGAGATGGATATAAGAGTGCAGGAGCTCAGGAAGAGATCCAAGACCTGAAACATAAGGAGATATGAAAGAAAGCGTCATGAAATCTGGAGGGAACCTCCAGGTTTCCACGTTGGGTGTGACAGATACTTGAAAGCGTGTGAGATGGATTAAAGAGTGCAGAAGCTCAGGAAGAGATCCAAGACCTGAAACATAAGGAGATATGAAAGAAAGCGTCATGAAATCTGGAGGGAACCTCCAAGTTTCCACGCTGGCTGTGATAGATACTTGAAAGCGTGTGAGATGGATTCAAGAGTGCAGAAGCTCAGGAAGAGATCCAAGACCTGAAACATAAGGAGATATGAAAGAAAGCGTCATGAAATCTGGAGGGAACCTCCAAGTTTCCATGCTGGCTGTGACGAATACTTGCAAGCGGGTGAGATGGATATAAGAGTGCAGAAGCTCAGGAAGAGATCCAAGACCTGAAACATAAGGAGATATGAAAGAAAGCGTCATGAAATCTGGAGGGAACCTCCAAGTTTCCATGCTGGCTGTGATAGATACTTGAAAGCGTGTGAGATGGATTCAAGAGTGCAGGAGCTCAGGAAGAGATCCAAGACCTGAAACATAAGAACACCAGAAAGAAAGCGTCATGAAATCTGGAGGGAACCTCCAAGTTTCCATGCTGGCTGTGATAGATACTTGCAAGCGGGTGAGATGGATATAAGAGTGCAGGAGCTCAGGAAGAGATCCAAGACCTGAAAGATAAGGAGATTGGAAAGACAGCGTCATGAAATCTGGAGGGAACCTCCCAGTTTCCACGCTGGCTGTGACGAATACTTGCAAGCGGGTGAGATGGATATAAGAGTGCAGGAGCTCAGGAAGAGATCCAAGACCTGAAAGATAAGGAGATTGGAAAGACAGCGTCATGAAATCTGGAGGGAACCTCCAGGTTTCCATGCTGGCTGTGATAGATACTTGAAAGCGTGTGAGATGGATTCAAGAGTGCAGAAGCTCAGGAAGAGATCCAAGACCTGAAACATAAGAAGATCAGAAAGAAAGCGTCATGAAATCTGGAGGGAACCTCCAGCTTTCCTCACTGGCTGTGACGAATACTCAAAAGCGGGTGAGATGGATATCAGAGTGCAGAAGCTCAGGAAGAGATCCAAGACCTGAAAGATAAGGAGATATGAAAGACAGCGTCATGAAATCTGGAGGGATTCTCCAGGTTTCCACGTTGGGTGTGACGGATACTTAAAAGCGGGTGAGACGGATACCAGAGTGCAGAAGCTCAGGAAGAAATCCAAGATCTGAAACATAAGGAGATATGAAAGAAAGCGTCATGAAATCTGGAGGGAACCTCCAAGTTTCCACGCTGGCTGTGATAGATACTTGAAAGCGTGTGAGATGGATTCAAGAGTGCAGAAGCTCAGGAAGAGATCCAAGATCTGAAACATAAGGAGATATGAAAGAAAGCGTCATGAAATCTGGAGGGAACCTCCAAGTTTCCACGCTGGCTTTGACGAATACTTGCAAGCGGGTGAGATGGATATAAGAGTGCAGAAGCTCAGGAAGAGATCCAAGACCTGAAAGATAAGGAGATTGGAAAGAAAGCGTCATGAAATCTGGAGGGAACCTCCCAGTTTCCACGCTGGCTGTGACGAATACTTGCAAGCGGGTGAGATGGATATAAGAGTGCAGAAGCTCAGGAAGAGATCCAAGACCTGAAAGATAAGGAGATTGGAAAGAAAGCGTCATGAAATCTGGAGGGAACCTCCCAGTTTCCATGCTGGCTGTGACAGATACTTGCAAGCGGGTGAGATGGATATAAGAGTGCAGAAGCTCAGGAAGAGATCCAACATCTGAAACATAAGGAGATATGAAAGAAAGCGTCATGAAATCTGGAGGGAACCTCCAAGTTTCCAAACTGGCTGTGATAGATACTTGAAAGCGTGTGAGATGGATTCAAGAGTGCAGAAGCTCAGGAAGAGATCCAAGATCTGAAACATAAGGAGATATGAAAGAAAGCGTCATGAAATCTGGAGGGAACCTCCCAGTTTCCACGCTGGCTGTGACGAATACTTGCAAGCGGGTGAGATGGATATAAGAGTGCAGGAGCTCAGGAAGAGATCAAAGACCTGAAACATAAGGAGATATGAAAGAAAGCGTCATGAAATCTGGAGGGAACCTCCCAGTTTCCACGCTGGCTGTGACGAATACTTGAAAGCGGGTGAGATGGATATAAGAGTGCAGAAGCTAAGGAAGCGATCCAAGACCTGAAACATAAGGAGATATGAAAGAAAGCGTCATGAAATCTGGAGGGAACCTCCCAGTTTCCACGCTGGCTGTGACGAATACTTGAAAGCGGGTGAGATGGATATAAGAGTGCAGGAGCTCAGGAAGAGATCCAAGACCTGAAAGATAAGGAGATATGAAAGACAGCGTCATGAAATCTGGAGGGAACCTCCAAGTTTCCATGCTGGCTGTGACGAATACTTGCAAGCGGGTGAGATGGATATAAGAGTGCAGGAGCTCAGGAAGAGATCCAAGACCTGAAACATAAGGAGATATGAAAGAAAGCGTCATGAAATCTGGAGGGAACCTCCAAGTTTCCATGCTGGCTGTGACGAATACTTGCAAGCGGGTGAGATGGATATAAGAGTGCAGGAGCTCAGGAAGAGATCCAAGACCTGAAAGATAAGGAGATATGAAAGACAGCGTCATGAAATCTGGAGGGAACCTCCAAGTTTCCATGCTGGCTGTGATAGATACTTGAAAGCGTGTGAGATGTATTCAAGAGTGCAGAAGCTCAGGAAGAGATCCAAGACCTGAAACATAGGGAGATATGAAAGAAAGCGTCATGAAATCTGGAGGGAATCTCCAAGTTTCCACGCTGGCTGTGACGAATACTTGAAAGCGGGTGAGATGGATATAAGAGTGCAGGAGCTCAGGAAGAGATCCAAGACCTGAAACATAAGGAGATATGAAAGAAAGCGTCATGAAATCTGGAGGGAACCTCCAGCTTTCCACGCTGGCTGTGACGAATACTTGCAAGCGGGTGAGATGGATTCAAGAGTGCAGGAGCTCAGGAAGAGATCCAAGACCTGAAAGATAAGGAGATATGAAAGACAGCGTCATGAAATCTGGAGGGAACCTCCAAGTTTCCATGCTGGCTGTGATAGATACTTGAAAGCGTGTGAGATGGATTCAAGAGTGCAGAAGCTCAGGAAGAGATCCAAGACCTGAAACATAAGAAGATCAGAAAGAAAGCGTCATGAAATCTGGAGGGAACCTCCAAGTTTCCACGCTGGCTGTGACGAATACTTGCAAGCGGGTGAGATGGATATGAGAGTGCAGGAGCTCAGGAAGAGATCCAAGACCTGAAAGATAAGGAGATTGGAAAGACAGCGTCATGAAATCTGGAGGGAACCTCCAAGTTTCCACGCTGGCTGTGACGAATACTTGCAAGCGGGCGAGATGGATATAAGAGTGCAGGAGCTCAGGAAGAGATCCAAGACCTGAAACATAAGGAGATATGAAAGACAGCGTCATGAAATCTGGAGGGAACCTCCAAGTTTCCATGCTGGCTGTGATAGATACTTGAAAGCGTGTGAGATGGATTCAAGAATGCAGAAGCTCAGGAAGAGATCCAAGACCTTAAACATAAGAAGATCAGAAAGAAAGCGTCATGAAATCTGGAGGGAACCTCCCAGTTTCCACGCTGGCTGTGACGAATACTTGCAAGCGGGTGAGATGGATTCAAGAGTGCAGGAGCTCAGGAAGAGATCCAAGACCTGAAAGATAAGGAGATTGGAAAGACAGCGTCATGAAATCTGGAGGGATTCTCCAGGTTTCCATGTTGGGTGTGACGGATACTTAAAAGCGGGTGAGACGGATACAAGAGTGCAGAAGCTCAGGAAGAGATCCAAGACCTGAAACATAAGGAGATATGAAAGAAAGCGTCATGAAATCTGGAGGGAACCTCCCAGTTTCCACGCTGGCTGTGACGAATACTTGCAAGCGGGTGAGATGGATATAAGAGTGCAGGAGCTCAGGAAGAGATCCAAGACCTGAAACATAAGGAGATTGGAAAGACAGCGTCATGAAATCTGGAGGGAACCTCCCAGTTTCCACGCTGGCTGTGATAGATACTTGAAAGCGGGTGAGATGGATATAAGAGTGCAGAAGCTCAGGAAGAGATCCAAGACCTGAAACATAAGGAGATATGAAAGAAAGCGTCATGAAATCTGGAGGGAACCTCCCAGTTTCCACGCTGACTGTGACGAATACTTGCAAGCGGGTGAGATGGATATAAGAGTGCAGGAGCTCAGGAAGAGATCCAAGACCTGAAAGATAAGGAGATTGGAAAGACAGCGTCATGAAATCTGGAGGGAACCTCCAGGTTTCCACGTTGGGTGTGATAGATACTTGAAAGCGTGTGAGATGGATTCAAGAGTGCAGAAGCTCAGGAAGAGATCCAAGACCTGAAACATAAGAAGATCAGAAAGAAAGCGTCATGAAATCTGGAGGGAACCTCCCAGTTTCCACGCTGGCTGTGATAGATACTTGAAAGCGTGTGAGATGGATATAAGAGTGCAGGAGCTCAGGAAGAGATCCAAGACCTGAAACATAAGGAGATATGAAAGAAAGCGTCATGAAATCTGGAGGGAACCTCCCAGTTTCCACGCTGGCTTTGACGAATACTTGAAAGCGGGTGAGATGGATATAAGAGTGCAGGAGCTCAGGAAGAGATCCAAGATCTGAAACATAAGAAGATCAGAAAGAAAGCGTCATGAAATCTGGAGGGAACCTCCCAGTTTCCACGCTGGCTGTGATAGATACTTGAAAGCGTGTGAGATGGATTCAAGAGTGCAGGAGCTCAGGAAGAGATCCAAGACCTGAAACATAAGGACATATGAAAGAAAGCGTCATGAAATCTGGAGGGAACCTCCAAGTTTCCACGCTGGCTGTGATAGATACTTGAAAGCGTGTGAGATGGATTCAAGAGTGCAGAAGCTCAGGAAGAGATCCAAGATCTGAAACATAAGGAGATATGAAAGAAAGCGTCATGAAATCTGGAGGGAACCTCCAAGTTTCCACGCTGGCTTTGACGAATACTTGCAAGCGGGTGAGATGGATATAAGAGTGCAGAAGCTCAGGAAGAGATCCAAGACCTGAAAGATAAGGAGATTGGAAAGACAGCGTCATGAAATCTGGAGGGAACCTCCAAGTTTCCACGCTGGCTTTGATAGATACTTGAAAGCGTGTGAGATGGATTCAAGAGTGCAGAAGCTCAGGAAGAGATCCAAGACCTGAAACATAAGAAGATCAGAAAGAAAGCGTCATGAAATCTGGAGGGAACCTCCAAGTTTCCACGCTGGCTGTGACGAATACTTGCAAGCGGGTGAGATGGATATAAGAGTGCAGGAGCTCAGGAAGAGATCCAAGACCTGAAAGATAAGGAGATATGAAAGACAGCGTCATGAAATCTGAAGGGAACCTCCAAGTTTCCATGCTGGCTGTGATAGATACTTGAAAGCGTGTGAGATGGATTCAAGAGTGCAGAAGCTCAGGAAGAGATCCAAGACCTGAAACATAAGAAGATCAGAAAGAAAGCGTCATGAAATCTGGAGGGAACCTCCAAGTTTCCACGCTGGCTGTGACGAATACTTGCAAGCGGGTGAGATGGATATAAGAGTGCAGGAGCTCAGGAAGAGATCCAAGACCTGAAAGATAAGGAGATATGAAAGACAGCGTCATGAAATCTGGAGGGAACCTCCAAGTTTCCACGCTGGCTGTGACGAATACTTGCAAGCGGGTGAGATGGATATAAGAGTGCAGGAGCTCAGGAAGAGATCCAAGACCTGAAAGATAAGGAGATATGAAAGACAGCGTCATGAAATCTGGAGGGAACCTCCAAGTTTCCACGCTGGCTGTGACGAATACTTGCAAGCGGGTGAGATGGATATAAGAGTACAGAAGCTCAGGAAGAGATCCAAGACCTGAAACATAAGGAGATATGAAAGAAAGCGTCATGAAATCTGGAGGGAACCTCCCAGTTTCCACGCTGGCTGTGACGAATACTTGCAAGCGGGTGAGATGGATATAAGAGTGCAGGAGCTCAGGAAGAGATCCAAGACCTGAAAGATAAGGAGATTGGAAAGACAGCGTCATGAAATCTGGAGGGAACCTCCAGGTTTCCACGTTGGGTGTGATAGATACTTGAAAGCGTGTGAGATGGATTCAAGAGTGCAGAAGCTCAGGAAGAGATCCAAGACCTGAAACATAAGAAGATCAGAAAGAAAGCGTCATGAAATCTGGAGGGAACCTCCCAGTTTCCACGCTGGCTGTGATAGATACTTGAAAGCGTGTGAGATGGATATAAGAGTGCAGGAGCTCAGGAAGAGATCCAAGACCTGAAACATAAGGAGATATGAAAGGAAGCGTCATGAAATCTGGAGGGAACCTCCCAGTTTCCACGCTGGCTGTGATAGATACTTGAAAGCGTGTGAGATGGATATAAGAGTGCAGGAGCTCAGGAAGAGATCCAAGACCTGAAACATAAGGAGATATGAAAGAAAGCGTCATGAAATCTGGAGGGAACCTCCCAGTTTCCACGCTGGCTGTGACGAATACTTGAAAGCGGGTGAGATGGATATAAGAGTGCAGGAGCTCAGGAAGAGATCCAAGACCTGAAACATAAGGACATATGAAAGAAAGCGTCATGAAATCTGGAGGGAACCTCCAGCTTTCCACGCTGGCTGTGACGAATACTTGCAAGCGGGTGAGATGGATTCAAGAGTGCAGGAGCTCAGGAAGAGATCCAAGACCTGAAACATAAGGAGACATGAAAGAAAGCGTCATGAAATCTGGAGGGAACCTCCAAGTTTCCACGCTGGCTGTGATAGATACTTGAAAGCGGGTGAGATGGATACAAGAGTGCAGAAGCTCAGGAAGAGATCCAAGATCTGAAACATAAGGAGATATGAAAGACAGCGTCATGAAATCTGGAGGGAACCTCCAAGTTTCCACGCTGGCTGTGATAGATACTTGAAAGCGGGTGAGATGGATATAAGAGTGCAGGAGCTCACGAAGAGATCCAAAACCTGAAACATAAGGAGATATGAAAGACAGCGTCATGAAATCTGGAGGGAACCTCCAAGTTTCCACGCTGGCTTTGATAGATACTTGAAAGCGTGTGAGATGGATTCAAGAGTGCAGAAGCTCAGGAAGAGATCCAAGACCTGAAACATAAGAAGATCAGAAAGAAAGCGTCATGAAATCTGGAGGGAACCTCCAAGTTTCCACGCTGGCTGTGACGAATACTTGCAAGCGGGTGAGATGGATATAAGAGTGCAGGAGCTCAGGAAGAGATCCAAGACCTGAAACATAAGGAGACATGAAAGAAAGCGTCATGAAATCTGGAGGGAACCTCCAAGTTTCCACGCTGGCTGTGATAGATACTTGAAAGCGGGTGAGATGGATATAAGAGTGCAGGAGCTCACGAAGAGATCCAAAACCTGAAACATAAGGAGATATGAAAGACAGCGTCATGAAATCTGGAGGGAACCTCCAAGTTTCCACGCTGGCTTTGATAGATACTTGAAAGCGTGTGAGATGGATTCAAGAGTGCAGAAGCTCAGGAAGAGATCCAAGACCTGAAACATAAGAAGATCAGAAAGAAAGCGTCATGAAATCTGGAGGGAACCTCCAAGTTTCCACGCTGGCTGTGACGAATACTTGCAAGCGGGTGAGATGGATATAAGAGTGCAGGAGCTCAGGAAGAGATCCAAGACCTGAAAGATAAGGAGATATGAAAGAAAGCGTCATGAAATCTGGAGGGAACCTCCCAGTTTCCACGCTGGCTGCGACGAATACTTGCAAGCGGGCGAGATGGATATAAGAGTGCAGGAGCTCACGAAGAGATCCAAAACCTGAAACATAAGGAGATATGAAAGACAGCGTCATGAAATCTGGAGGGAACCTCCAAGTTTCCATGCTGGCTGTGATAGATACTTGAAAGCGTGTGAGATGGATTCAAGAATGCAGAAGCTCAGGAAGAGATCCAAGACCTGAAACATAAGAAGATCAGAAAGAAAGCGTCATGAAATCTGGAGGGAACCTCCCAGTTTCCACGCTGACTGTGACGAATACTTGCAAGCGGGTGAGATGGATATAAGAGTGCAGGAGCTCAGGAAGAGATCCAAGACCTGAAACATAAGGACATATGAAAGAAAGCGTCATGAAATCTGGAGGGAACCTCCAGCTTTCCACGCTGGCTGTGACGAATACTTGCAAGCGGGTGAGATGGATTCAAGAGTGCAGGAGCTCAGGAAGAGATCCAAGACCTGAAACATAAGGAGACATGAAAGAAAGCGTCATGAAATCTGGAGGGAACCTCCAAGTTTCCACGCTGGCTGTGATAGATACTTGAAAGCGGGTGAGATGGATACAAGAGTGCAGAAGCTCAGGAAGAGATCCAAGATCTGAAACATAAGGACATATGAAAGAAAGCGTCATGAAATCTGGAGGGAACCTCCAAGTTTCCACGCTGGCTTTGACGAATACTTGCAAGCGGGTGAGATGGATATAAGAGTGCAGAAGCTCAGGAAGAGATCCAAGACCTGAAAGATAAGGAGATTGGAAAGACAGCGTCATGAAATCTGGAGGGAACCTCCAAGTTTCCACGCTGGCTTTGATAGATACTTGAAAGCGTGTGAGATGGATTCAAGAGTGCAGGAGCTCAGGAAGAGATCCAAGACCTGAAAGAGAAGGAGACTGGAAAGACAGTGTCATGAAATCTGGAGGGAACCTCCCAGTTTCCACGCTGGCTGTGACGAATACTTGCAAGCGGGTGAGATGGATATCAGAGTGCAGAAGCTCAGGAAGAGATCCAAGATCTGAAACATACGGAGATATGAAAGAAAGCGTCATGAAATCTGGAGGGAACCTCCAAGTTTCCACGCTGGCTGTGATAGATACTTGCAAGCGTGTGAGATGGATTCAAGAGTGCAGAAGCTCAGGAAGAGATCCAAGATCTGAAACATAAGAAGACATGAAAGAAAGCGTCATGAAATCTGGAGGGAACCTCCAGCTTTCCACGCTGGCTGTGACGAATACTTGCAAGCGGGTGAGATGGATATAAGAGTGCAGAAGCTAAGGAAGCGATCCAAGACCTGAAACATAAGGAGATTGGAAAGAAAGCGTCATGAAATCTGGAGGGAACCTCCAAGTTTCCACGCTGGCTGTGATAGATACTTGAAAGCGTGTGAGATGGATATAAGAGTGCAGGAGCTCAGGAAGAGATCCAAGACCTGAAACATAAGGAGATATGAAAGAAAGCGTCATGAAATCTGGAGGGAACCTCCAAGTTTCCACGCTCGCTGTGACGAATACTTGCAAGCGGATGAGATGGATATAAGAGTGCAGGAGCTCAGGAAGAGATCCAAGACCTGAAAGATAAGGAGATTGGAAAGACAGCGTCATGAAATCTGGAGGGAACCTCCAAGTTTCCACGCTGGCTGTGACGAATACTTGCAAGCGGGTGAGATGGATATAAGAGTGCAGGAGCTCAGGAAGAGATCCAAGACCTGAAAGATAAGGAGATATGAAAGACAGCGTCATGAAATCTGGAGGGAACCTCCAAGTTTCCATGCTGGCTGTGACGAATACTTGCAAGCGGGTGAGATGGATATAAGAGTGCAGGAGCTCAGGAAGAGATCCAAGACCTGAAACATAAGGAGATACGAAAGAAAGCGTCATGAAATCTGGAGGGAACCTCCAAGTTTCCATGCTGGCTGTGACGAATACTTGCAAGCGGGTGAGATGGATATAAGAGTGCAGGAGCTCAGGAAGAGATCCAAGACCTGAAACATAAGAAGACCAGAAAGAAAGCGTCATGAAATCTGGAGGGAACCTCCAAGTTTCCACGCTGGCTGTGACGAATACTTGCAAGCGGGTGAGATGGATATAAGAGTGCAGGAGCTCAGGAAGAGATCCAAGACCTGAAACATAAGGAGATACGAAAGAAAGCGTCATGAAATCTGGAGGGAACCTCCAAGTTTCCATGCTGGCTGTGACGAATACTTGCAAGCGGGTGAGATGGATATAAGAGTGCAGGAGCTCAGGAAGAGATCCAAGACCTGAAAGATAAGGAGATATGAAAGAAAGCGTCATGAAATCTGGAGGGAACCTCCAAGTTTCCATGCTGGCTGTGATAGATACTTGAAAGCGTGTGAGATGTATTCAAGAGTGCAGAAGCTCAGGAAGAGATCCAAGACCTGAAACATAAGGAGATATGAAAGAAAGCGTCATGAAATCTGGAGGGAACCTCCAGCTTTCCACGCTGGCTGTGACGAATACTTGCAAGCGGGTGAGATGGATTCAAGAGTGCAGGAGCTCAGGAAGAGATCCAAGACCTGAAACATAAGAAGACCAGAAAGAAAGCGTCATGAAATCTGGAGGGAACCTCCAAGTTTCCACGCTGGCTGTGATAGATACTTGAAAGCGTGTGAGATGTATTCAAGAGTGCAGAAGCTCAGGAAGAGATCCAAGATCTGAAACATAAGGAGATATGAAAGAAAGCGTCATGAAATCTGGAGGGAACCTCCAAGTTTCCACGCTGGCTGTGACGAATACTTGCAAGCGGGTGAGATGGATATAAGAGTGCAGGAGCTCAGGAAGAGATCCAAGACCTGAAAGATAAGGAGATATGAAAGACAGCGTCATGAAATCTGGAGGGAACCTCCAAGTTTCCATGCTGGCTGTGACGAATACTTGCAAGCGGGTGAGATGGATATAAGAGTGCAGGAGCTCAGGAAGAGATCCAAGACCTGAAAGATAAGGAGATATGAAAGAAAGCGTCATGAAATCTGGAGGGAACCTCCAAGTTTCCATGCTGGCTGTGATAGATACTTGAAAGCGTGTGAGATGGATTCAAGAGTGCAGAAGCTCAGGAAGAGATCCAAGACCTGAAACATAAGAAGATCAGAAAGAAAGCGTCATGAAATCTGGAGGGAACCTCCAAGTTTCCACGCTGGCTGTGACGAATACTTGCAAGCGGGTGAGATGGATATAAGAGTGCAGGAGCTCAGGAAGAGATCCAAGACCTGAAAGATAAGGAGATATGAAAGACAGCGTCATGAAATCTGGAGGGAACCTCCAAGTTTCCATGCTGGCTGTGACGAATACTTGCAAGCGGGTGAGATGGATATAAGAGTGCAGGAGCTCAGGAAGAGATCCAAGACCTGAAAGATAAGGAGATATGAAAGACAGCGTCATGAAATCTGGAGGGAACCTCCCAGTTTCCATGCTGGTTGTGATAGATACTTGAAAGCGTGTGAGATGTATTCAAGAGTGCAGAAGCTCAGGAAGAGATCCAAGACCTGAAAGATAAGGAGATATGAAAGACAGCGTCATGAAATCTGGAGGGAACCTCCAAGTTTCCATGCTGGCTGTGACGAATACTTGCAAGCGGGTGAGATGGATATAAGAGTGCAGGAGCTCAGGAAGAGATCCAAGACCTGAAACATAAGAAGACCAGAAAGAAAGCGTCATGAAATCTGGAGGGAACCTCCAAGTTTCCACGCTGGCTGTGATAGATACTTGCAAGCGGGTGAGATGGATATAAGAGTGCAGGAGCTCAAGAAGAGATCCAAGACCTGAAAGATAAGGAGATATGAATGACAGCGTCATGAAATCTGGAGGGAACCTCCAAGTTTCCATGCTGGCTGTGATGAATACTTGCAAGCGGGTGAGATGGATATAAGAGTGCAGGAGCTCAGGAAGAGATCCAAGACCTGAAACATAAGGAGATATGAAAGAAAGCGTCATGAAATCTGGAGGGAACCTCCAAGTTTCCATGCTGGCTGTGACGAATACTTGCAAGCGGGTGAGATGGATATAAGAGTGCAGGAGCTCAGGAAGAGATCCAAGACCTGAAAGATAAGGAGATATGAAAGACAGCGTCATGAAATCTGGAGGGAACCTCCAAGTTTCCATGCTGGCTGTGATAGATACTTGAAAGCGTGTGAGATGTATTCAAGAGTGCAGAAGCTCAGGAAGAGATCCAAGACCTGAAACATAAGGAGATATGAAAGAAAGCGTCATGAAATCTCGAGGGAACCTCCAAGTTTCCATGCTGGCTGTGACGAATACTTGCAAGCGGGTGAGATGGATATAAGAGTGCAGGAGCTCAGGAAGAGATCCAAGACCTGAAAGATAAGGAGATTGGAAAGACAGCGTCATGAAATCTGGAGGGAACCTCCCAGTTTCCACGCTGGCTGTGACGAATACTTGCAAGCGGGTGAGATGGATATAAGAGTGCAGGAGCTCAGGAAGAGATCCAAGACCTGAAAGATAAGGAGATATGAAAGACAGCGTCATGAAATCTGGAGGGAACCTCCAAGTTTCCATGCTGGCTGTGACAGATACTTGAAAGCGTGTGAGATGGATTCAAGAATGCAGAAGCTCAGGAAGAGATCCAAGACCTGAAACATAAGAAGATCAGAAAGAAAGCGTCATGAAATTTGGAGGGAACCTCCAAGTTTCCACGCTGACTGTGACGAATACTTGCAAGCGGGTGAGATGGATATAAGAGTGCAGAAGCTCAGGAAGAGATCTAAGACCTGAAACATAAGGAGATATGAAAGAAAGCGTCATGAAATCTGGAGGGAACCTCCCAGTTTCCACGCTGGCTGTGACGAATACTTGAAAGCGGGTGAGATGGATTCAAGAGTGCAGAAGCTCAGGAAGAGATCCAAGATCTGAAACATAAGGAGATATGAAAGAAAGCGTCATGAAATCTGGAGGGAACCTCCAAGTTTCCACGCTGGCTGTGATAGATACTTGAAAGCGGGTGAGATGGATATAAGAGTGCAGGAGCTCAGGAAGAGATCCAAGACCTGAAAGATAAGGAGATTGGAAAGACAGCGTCATGAAATCTGGAGGGATTCTCCAGGTTTCCATGTTGGGTGTGACGGATACTTAAAAGCGGGTGAGACGGATACCAGAGTGCAGAAGCTCAGGAAGAGATCTAAGACCTGAAACATAAGGAGATATGAAAGAAAGCGTCATGAAATCTGGAGGGAACCTCCCAGTTTCCACGCTGGCTGTGATAGATACTTGAAAGCGGGTGAGATGGATATAAGAGTGCAGGAGCTCAGGAAGAGATCCAAGACCTGAAAGATAAGGAGATTGGAAAGACAGCGTCATGAAATCTGGAGGGAACCTCCCAGTTTCCACGCTGGCTGTGACGAATACTTGCAAGCGGGTGAGATGGATATAAGAGTGCAGGAGCTCAGGAAGAGATCCAAGACCTGAAACATAAGGAGATATGAAAGACAGCGTCATGAAATCTGGAGGGAACCTCCAAGTTTCCATGCTGGCTGTGATAGATACTTGAAAGCGTGTGAGATGGATTCAAGAATGCAGAAGCTCAGGAAGAGATCCAAGACCTGAAACATAAGAAGATCAGAAAGAAAGCGTCATGAAATCTGGAGGGAACCTCCAAGTTTCCACGCTGACTGTGACGAATACTTGCAAGCGGGTGAGATGGATATAAGAGTGCAGAAGCTCAGGAAGAGATCTAAGACCTGAAACATAAGGAGATATGAAAGAAAGCGTCATGAAATCTGGAGGGAACCTCCCAGTTTCCACGCTGGCTGTGACGAATACTTGCAAGCGGGTGAGATGGATTCAAGAGTGCAGAAGCTCAGGAAGAGATCCAAGATCTGAAACATAAGGAGATATGAAAGAAAGCGTCATGAAATCTGGAGGGAACCTCCAAGTTTCCACGCTGGCTGTGATAGATACTTGAAAGCGGGTGAGATGGATATAAGAGTGCAGGAGCTCAGGAAGAGATCCAAGACCTGAAAGATAAGGAGATTGGAAAGACAGCGTCATGAAATCTGGAGGGAACCTCCTAGTTTCCACGCTGGCTGTGATAGATACTTGAAAGCGGGTGAGATGGATATAAGAGTGCAGAAGCTCAGGAAGAGATCCAAGACCTGAAACATAAGGAGATATGAAAGAAAGCGTCATGAAATCTGGAGGGAACCTCCCAGTTTCCACGCTGGCTGTGACGAATACTTGCAAGCGGGTGAGATGGATATAAGAGTGCAGGAGCTCAGGAAGAGATCCAAGACCTGAAAGATAAGGAGATATGAAAGACAGCGTCATGAAATCTGGAGGGAACCTCCAAGTTTCCATGCTGGCTGTGACGAATACTTGCAAGCGGGTGAGATGGATATAAGAGTGCAGGAGCTCAGGAAGAGATCCAAGACCTGAAACATAAGGAGATATGAAAGAAAGCGTCATGAAATCTGGAGGGAACCTCCAAGTTTCCATGCTGGCTGTGACGAATACTTGCAAGCGGGTGAGATGGATATAAGAGTGCAGGAGCTCAGGAAGAGATCCAAGACCTGAAACATAAGGAGATATGAAAGAAAGCGTCATGAAATCTGGAGGGAACCTCCCAGTTTCCACGCTGGCTGTGACGAATACTTGCAAGCGTGTGAGATGGATATAAGAGTGCAGGAGCTCAGGAAGAGATCCAAGACCTGAAACATAAGGAGATATGAAAGAAAGCGTCATGAAATCTGGAGGGAACCTCCCAGTTTCCACGCTGGCTGTGACGAATACTTGAAAGCGGGTGAGATGGATATAAGAGTGCAGGAGCTCAGGAAGAGATCCAAGACCTGAAACATAAGGAGATATGAAAGAAAGCGTCATGAAATCTGGAGGGAACCTCCAGGTTTCCACGCTGGCTGTGACGAATACTTGAAAGCGGATGAGATGGATATAAGAGTGCAGGAGCTCAGGAAGAGATCCAAGACCTGAAAGATAAGGACATATGAAAGAAAGCGTCATGAAATCTGGAGGGAACCTCCAGCTTTCCACGCTGGCTGTGACGAATACTTGCAAGCGGGTGAGATGGATTCAAGAGTGCAGGAGCTCAGGAAGAGATCCAAGACCTGAAACATAAGGAGATATGAAAGAAAGCGTCATGAAATCTGGAGGGAACCTCCAGCTTTCCACGCTGGCTGTGACGAATACTTGCAAGCGGGTGAGATGGATTCAAGAGTGCAGGAGCTCAGGAAGAGATCCAAGACCTGAAACATAAGAAGACCAGAAAGAAAGCGTCATGAAATCTGGAGGGAACCTCCAAGTTTCCACGCTGGCTGTGATAGATACTTGAAAGCGTGTGAGATGGATTCAAGAGTGCAGAAGCTCAGGAAGAGATCCAAGATCTGAAACATAAGGAGATATGAAAGAAAGCGTCATGAAATCTGGAGGGAACCTCCAAGTTTCCACGCTGGCTTTGACGAATACTTGCAAGCGGGTGAGATGGATATAAGAGTGCAGGAGCTCAGGAAGAGATCCAAGACCTGAAAGATAAGGAGATTGGAAAGACAGCGTCATGAAATCTGGAGGGAACCTCCAAGTTTCCACGCTGGCTGTGATAGATACTTGAAAGCGTGTGAGATGGATTCAAGACTGCAGAAGCTCAGGAAGAGATCCAAGACCTGAAACATAAGAAGATCAGAAAGAAAGCGTCATGAAATCTGGAGGGAACCTCCAAGTTTCCACGCTGGCTGTGATAGATACTTGCAAGCGGGTGAGATGGATATAAGAGTGCAGGAGCTCAGGAAGAGATCCAAGACCTGAAAGATAAGGAGATATGAAAGACAGCGTCATGAAATCTGGAGGGAACCTCCAAGTTTCCACGCTGGCTGTGATAGATACTTGAAAGCGGGTGAGATGGATATAAGAGTGCAGAAGCTCAGGAAGAGATCCAAGACCTGAAACATAAGGAGATATGAAAGAAAGCGTCATGAAATCTGGAGGGAACCTCCCAGTTTCCACGCTGGCTGTGACGAATACTTGCAAGCGGGTGAGATGGATATAAGAGTGCAGGAGCTCAGGAAGAGATCCAAGACCTGAAAGATAAGGAGATATGAAAGACAGCGTCATGAAATCTGGAGGGAACCTCCAAGTTTCCATGCTGGCTGTGACGAATACTTGCAAGCGGGTGAGATGGATATAAGAGTGCAGGAGCTCAGGAAGAGATCCAAGACCTGAAACATAAGGAGATATGAAAGAAAGCGTCATGAAATCTGGAGGGAACCTCCAAGTTTCCATGCTGGCTGTAACGAATACTTGCAAGCGGGTGAGATGGATATAAGAGTGCAGGAGCTCAGGAAGAGATCCAAGACCTGAAACATAAGGAGATATGAAAGAAAGCGTCATGAAATCTGGAGGGAACCTCCCAGTTTCCACGCTGGCTGTGACGAATACTTGCAAGCGTGTGAGATGGATATAAGAGTGCAGGAGCTCAGGAAGAGATCCAAGACCTGAAACATAAGGAGATATGAAAGAAAGCGTCATGAAATCTGGAGGGAACCTCCCAGTTTCCACGCTGGCTGTGACGAATACTTGAAAGCGGGTGAGATGGATATAAGAGTGCAGGAGCTCAGGAAGAGATCCAAGACCTGAAACATAAGGAGATATGAAAGAAAGCGTCATGAAATCTGGAGGGAACCTCCAGGTTTCCACGCTGGCTGTGACGAATACTTGAAAGCGGATGAGATGGATATAAGAGTGCAGGAGCTCAGGAAGAGATCCAAGACCTGAAAGATAAGGACATATGAAAGAAAGCGTCATGAAATCTGGAGGGAACCTCCAGCTTTCCACGCTGGCTGTGACGAATACTTGCAAGCGGGTGAGATGGATTCAAGAGTGCAGGAGCTCAGGAAGAGATCCAAGACCTGAAACATAAGGAGATATGAAAGAAAGCGTCATGAAATCTGGAGGGAACCTCCAGCTTTCCACGCTGGCTGTGACGAATACTTGCAAGCGGGTGAGATGGATTCAAGAGTGCAGGAGCTCAGGAAGAGATCCAAGACCTGAAACATAAGAAGACCAGAAAGAAAGCGTCATGAAATCTGGAGGGAACCTCCAAGTTTCCACGCTGGCTGTGATAGATACTTGAAAGCGTGTGAGATGGATTCAAGAGTGCAGAAGCTCAGGAAGAGATCCAAGATCTGAAACATAAGGAGATATGAAAGAAAGCGTCATGAAATCTGGAGGGAACCTCCAAGTTTCCACGCTGGCTTTGACGAATACTTGCAAGCGGGTGAGATGGATATAAGAGTGCAGGAGCTCAGGAAGAGATCCAAGACCTGAAAGATAAGGAGATTGGAAAGACAGCGTCATGAAATCTGGAGGGAACCTCCAAGTTTCCACGCTGGCTGTGATAGATACTTGAAAGCGTGTGAGATGGATTCAAGACTGCAGAAGCTCAGGAAGAGATCCAAGACCTGAAACATAAGAAGATCAGAAAGAAAGCGTCATGAAATCTGGAGGGAACCTCCAAGTTTCCACGCTGGCTGTGATAGATACTTGCAAGCGGGTGAGATGGATATAAGAGTGCAGGAGCTCAGGAAGAGATCCAAGACCTGAAAGATAAGGAGATATGAAAGACAGCGTCATGAAATCTGGAGGGAACCTCCAAGTTTCCATGCTGGCTGTGACGAATACTTGCAAGCGGGTGAGATGGATATAAGAGTGCAGGAGCTCAGGAAGAGATCCAAGACCTGAAAGATAAGGATATATGAAAGACAGCGTCATGAAATCTGGAGGGAACCTCCAAGTTTCCACGCTGGCTGTGACGAATACTTGCAAGTGGGTGAGATGGATATAAGAGTGCAGGAGCTCAGGAAGAGATCCAAGACCTGAAAGATAAGGAGATATGAAAGAAAGCGTCATGAAATCTGGAGGGAACCTCCAAGTTTCCATGCTGGCTGTGACGAATACTTGCAAGCGGGTGAGATGGATATAAGAGTGCAGAAGCTCAGGAAGAGATCTAAGACCTGAAACATAAGGAGATATGAAAGAAAGCGTCATGAAATCTGGAGGGAACCTCCCAGTTTCCACGCTGGCTGTGACGAATACTTGCAAGCGGGTGAGATGGATTCAAGAGTGCAGAAGCTCAGGAAGAGATCCAAGATCTGAAACATAAGGAGATATGAAAGAAAGCGTCATGAAATCTGGAGGGAACCTCCAAGTTTCCACGCTGGCTGTGATAGATACTTGAAAGCGGGTGAGATGGATATAAGAGTGCAGGAGCTCAGGAAGAGATCCAAGACCTGAAACATAAGGAGATATGAAAGAAAGCGTCATGAAATCTGGAGGGAACCTCCCAGTTTCCACGCTGGCTGTGACGAATACTTGCAAGCGGGTGAGATGGATATAAGAGTGCAGGAGCTCAGGAAGAGATCCAAGACCTGAAACATAAGGAGATATGAAAGAAAGCGTCATGAAATCTGGAGGGAACCTCCAAGTTTCCATGCTGGCTGTGACGAATACTTGCAAGCGGGTGAGATGGATATAAGAGTGCAGGAGCTCAGGAAGAGATCCAAGACCTGAAAGATAAGGAGATATGAAAGACAGCGTCATGAAATCTGGAGGGAACCTCCAAGTTTCCATGCTGGCTGTGACGAATACTTGCAAGCGGGTGAGATGGATATAAGAGTGCAGGAGCTCAGGAAGAGATCCAAGACCTGAAAGATAAGGAGATATGAAAGAAAGCGTCATGAAATCTGGAGGGAACCTCCAAGTTTCCATGCTGGCTGTGATAGATACTTGAAAGCGTGTGAGATGTATTCAAGAGTGCAGAAGCTCAGGAAGAGATCCAAGACCTGAAACATAAGGAGATATGAAAGAAAGCGTCATGAAATCTGGAGGGAACCTCCAGCTTTCCACGCTGGCTGTGACGAATACTTGCAAGCGGGTGAGATGGATTCAAGAGTGCAGGAGCTCAGGAAGAGATCCAAGACCTGAAACATAAGAAGACCAGAAAGAAAGCGTCATGAAATCTGGAGGGAACCTCCAAGTTTCCACGCTGGCTGTGATAGATACTTGAAAGCGTGTGAGATGGATTCAAGAGTGCAGAAGCTCAGGAAGAGATCCAAGATCTGAAAGATAAGGAGATTGGAAAGACAGCGTCATGAAATCTGGAGGGAACCTCCAAGTTTCCATGCTGGCTGTGATAGATACTTGAAAGCGTGTGAGATGGATTCAAGAGTGCAGAAGCTCAGGAAGAGATCCAAGACCTGAAACATAAGAAGATCAGAAAGAAAGCGTCATGAAATCTGGAGGGAACCTCCAAGTTTCCACGCTGGCTGTGATAGATACTTGCAAGCGGGTGAGATGGATATAAGAGTGCAGGAGCTCAAGAAGAGATCCAAGACCTGAAAGATAAGGAGATATGAATGACAGCGTCATGAAATCTGGAGGGAACCTCCAAGTTTCCATGCTGGCTGTGACGAATACTTGCAAGCGGGTGAGATGGATATAAGAGTGCAGGAGCTCAGGAAGAGATCCAAGACCTGAAACATAAGGAGATATGAAAGAAAGCGTCATGAAATCTGGAGGGAACCTCCAAGTTTCCATGCTGGCTGTGATAGATACTTGAAAGCGTGTGAGATGTATTCAAGAGTGCAGAAGCTCAGGAAGAGATCCAAGACCTGAAACATAAGGAGATATAAAAGAAAGCGTCATGAAATCTGGAGGGAACCTCCAAGTTTCCACGCTGGCTGTGACAAATACTTGCAAGCGGGTGAGATGGATATAAGAGTGCAGGAGCTCAGGAAGAGATCCAAGACCTGAAAGATAAGGAGATTGGAAAGACAGCGTCATGAAATCTGGAGGGAACCTCCCAGTTTCCACGCTGGCTGTGACGAATACTTGCAAGCGGGTGAGATGGATATAAGAGTGCAGGAGCTCAGGAAGAGATCCAAGACCTGAAACATAAGGAGATATGAAAGACAGCGTCATGAAATCTGGAGGGAACCTCCAAGTTTCCATGCTGGCTGTGACGAATACTTGCAAGCGGATGAGATGGATATAAGAGTGCAGGAGCTCAGGAAGAGATCCAAGACCTGGAAGATAAGGAGATATGAAAGACAGCGTCATGAAATCTGGAGGGAACCTCCAGGTTTCCACGCTGGCTGTGACGAATACTTGAAAGCGGGTGAGATGGATATAAGAGTGCAGAAGCTAAGGAAGCGATCCAAGACCTGAAACATAAGGAGATTGGAAAGAAAGCGTCATGAAATCTGGAGGGAACCTCCCAGTTTCCACGCTGGCTGTGATAGATACTTGAAAGCGTGTGAGATGGATATAAGAGTGCAGGAGCTCAGGAAGAGATCCAAGACCTGAAACATAAGGAGATATGAAAGAAAGCGTCATGAAATCTGGAGGGAACCTCCCAGTTTCCACGCTGGCTGTGACGAATACTTGAAAGCGGGTGAGATGGATATAAGAGTGCAGGAGCTCAGGAAGAGATCCAAGACCTGAAACATAAGGAGATATGAAAGAAAGCGTCATGAAATCTGGAGGGAACCTCCAAGTTTCCACGCTGGCTTTGACGAATACTTGCAAGCGGGTGAGATGGATATAAGAGTGCAGGAGCTCAGGAAGAGATCCAAGACCTGAAAGATAAGGAGATTGCAAAGACAGCGTCATGAAATCTGGAGGGAACCTCCAAGTTTCCACGCTGGCTGTGATAGATACTTGAAAGCGTGTGAGATGGATTCAAGACTGCAGAAGCTCAGGAAGAGATCCAAGACCTGAAACATAAGAAGATCAGAAAGAAAGCGTCATGAAATCTGGAGGGAACCTCCAAGTTTCCACGCTGGCTGTGATAGATACTTGCAAGCGGGTGAGATGGATATAAGAGTGCAGGAGCTCAGGAAGAGATCCAAGACCTGAAAGATAAGGAGATATGAAAGACAGCGTCATGAAATCTGGAGGGAACCTCCAAGTTTCCATGCTGGCTGTGACGAATACTTGCAAGCGGGTGAGATGGATATAAGAGTGCAGAAGCTCAGGAAGAGATCTAAGACCTGAAACATAAGGAGATATGAAAGAAAGCGTCATGAAATCTGGAGGGAACCTCCCAGTTTCCACGCTGGCTGTGACGAATACTTGCAAGCGGGTGAGATGGATTCAAGAGTGCAGAAGCTCAGGAAGAGATCCAAGATCTGAAACATAAGGAGATATGAAAGAAAGCGTCATGAAATCTGGAGGGAACCTCCAAGTTTCCACGCTGGCTGTGATAGATACTTGAAAGCGGGTGAGATGGATATAAGAGTGCAGGAGCTCAGGAAGAGATCCAAGACCTGAAACATAAGGAGATATGAAAGAAAGCGTCATGAAATCTGGAGGGAACCTCCCAGTTTCCACGCTGGCTGTGACGAATACTTGCAAGCGGGTGAGATGGATATAAGAGTGCAGGAGCTCAGGAAGAGATCCAAGACCTGAAACATAAGGAGATATGAAAGAAAGCGTCATGAAATCTGGAGGGAACCTCCAAGTTTCCATGCTGGCTGTGACGAATACTTGCAAGCGGGTGAGATGGATATAAGAGTGCAGGAGCTCAGGAAGAGATCCAAGACCTGAAAGATAAGGAGATATGAAAGACAGCGTCATGAAATCTGGAGGGAACCTCCAAGTTTCCATGCTGGCTGTGACGAATACTTGCAAGCGGGTGAGATGGATATAAGAGTGCAGGAGCTCAGGAAGAGATCCAAGACCTGAAAGATAAGGAGATATGAAAGAAAGCGTCATGAAATCTGGAGGGAACCTCCAAGTTTCCATGCTGGCTGTGATAGATACTTGAAAGCGTGTGAGATGTATTCAAGAGTGCAGAAGCTCAGGAAGAGATCCAAGACCTGAAACATAAGGAGATATGAAAGAAAGCGTCATGAAATCTGGAGGGAACCTCCAGCTTTCCACGCTGGCTGTGACGAATACTTGCAAGCGGGTGAGATGGATTCAAGAGTGCAGGAGCTCAGGAAGAGATCCAAGACCTGAAACATAAGAAGACCAGAAAGAAAGCGTCATGAAATCTGGAGGGAACCTCCAAGTTTCCACGCTGGCTGTGATAGATACTTGAAAGCGTGTGAGATGGATTCAAGAGTGCAGAAGCTCAGGAAGAGATCCAAGATCTGAAAGATAAGGAGATTGGAAAGACAGCGTCATGAAATCTGGAGGGAACCTCCAAGTTTCCATGCTGGCTGTGATAGATACTTGAAAGCGTGTGAGATGGATTCAAGAGTGCAGAAGCTCAGGAAGAGATCCAAGACCTGAAACATAAGAAGATCAGAAAGAAAGCGTCATGAAATCTGGAGGGAACCTCCAAGTTTCCACGCTGGCTGTGATAGATACTTGCAAGCGGGTGAGATGGATATAAGAGTGCAGGAGCTCAAGAAGAGATCCAAGACCTGAAAGATAAGGAGATATGAATGACAGCGTCATGAAATCTGGAGGGAACCTCCAAGTTTCCATGCTGGCTGTGACGAATACTTGCAAGCGGGTGAGATGGATATAAGAGTGCAGGAGCTCAGGAAGAGATCCAAGACCTGAAACATAAGGAGATATGAAAGAAAGCGTCATGAAATCTGGAGGGAACCTCCAAGTTTCCATGCTGGCTGTGATAGATACTTGAAAGCGTGTGAGATGTATTCAAGAGTGCAGAAGCTCAGGAAGAGATCCAAGACCTGAAACATAAGGAGATATAAAAGAAAGCGTCATGAAATCTGGAGGGAACCTCCAAGTTTCCACGCTGGCTGTGACAAATACTTGCAAGCGGGTGAGATGGATATAAGAGTGCAGGAGCTCAGGAAGAGATCCAAGACCTGAAAGATAAGGAGATTGGAAAGACAGCGTCATGAAATCTGGAGGGAACCTCCCAGTTTCCACGCTGGCTGTGACGAATACTTGCAAGCGGGTGAGATGGATATAAGAGTGCAGGAGCTCAGGAAGAGATCCAAGACCTGAAACATAAGGAGATATGAAAGACAGCGTCATGAAATCTGGAGGGAACCTCCAAGTTTCCATGCTGGCTGTGACGAATACTTGCAAGCGGATGAGATGGATATAAGAGTGCAGGAGCTCAGGAAGAGATCCAAGACCTGGAAGATAAGGAGATATGAAAGACAGCGTCATGAAATCTGGAGGGAACCTCCAGGTTTCCACGCTGGCTGTGACGAATACTTGAAAGCGGGTGAGATGGATATAAGAGTGCAGAAGCTAAGGAAGCGATCCAAGACCTGAAACATAAGGAGATTGGAAAGAAAGCGTCATGAAATCTGGAGGGAACCTCCCAGTTTCCACGCTGGCTGTGATAGATACTTGAAAGCGTGTGAGATGGATATAAGAGTGCAGGAGCTCAGGAAGAGATCCAAGACCTGAAACATAAGGAGATATGAAAGAAAGCGTCATGAAATCTGGAGGGAACCTCCCAGTTTCCACGCTGGCTGTGACGAATACTTGAAAGCGGGTGAGATGGATATAAGAGTGCAGGAGCTCAGGAAGAGATCCAAGACCTGAAACATAAGGAGATATGAAAGAAAGCGTCATGAAATCTGGAGGGAACCTCCAAGTTTCCACGCTGGCTTTGACGAATACTTGCAAGCGGGTGAGATGGATATAAGAGTGCAGGAGCTCAGGAAGAGATCCAAGACCTGAAAGATAAGGAGATTGCAAAGACAGCGTCATGAAATCTGGAGGGAACCTCCAAGTTTCCACGCTGGCTGTGATAGATACTTGAAAGCGTGTGAGATGGATTCAAGACTGCAGAAGCTCAGGAAGAGATCCAAGACCTGAAACATAAGAAGATCAGAAAGAAAGCGTCATGAAATCTGGAGGGAACCTCCAAGTTTCCACGCTGGCTGTGATAGATACTTGCAAGCGGGTGAGATGGATATAAGAGTGCAGGAGCTCAGGAAGAGATCCAAGACCTGAAAGATAAGGAGATATGAAAGACAGCGTCATGAAATCTGGAGGGAACCTCCAAGTTTCCATGCTGGCTGTGACGAATACTTGCAAGCGGGTGAGATGGATATAAGAGTGCAGGAGCTCAGGAAGAGATCCAAGACCTGAAAGATAAGGATATATGAAAGACAGCGTCATGAAATCTGGAGGGAACCTCCAAGTTTCCACGCTGGCTGTGACGAATACTTGCAAGCGGGTGAGATGGATATAAGAGTGCAGGAGCTCAGGAAGAGATCCAAGACCTGAAAGATAAGGAGATTGGAAAGACAGCGTCATGAAATCTGGAGGGAACCTCCCAGTTTCCATGCTGGCTGTGATAGATACTTGAAAGCGGGTGAGATGTATTCAAGAGTGCAGAAGCTCAGGAAGAGATCCAAGACCTGAAACATAAGGAGATATGAAAGAAAGCGTCATGAAATCTGGAGGGAACCTCCAAGTTTCCATGCTGGCTGTGACGAATACTTGCAAGCGGGTGAGATGGATATAAGAGTGCAGAAGCTCAGGAAGAGATCTAAGACCTGAAACATAAGGAGATATGAAAGAAAGCGTCATGAAATCTGGAGGGAACCTCCCAGTTTCCACGCTGGCTGTGACGAATACTTGCAAGCGGGTGAGATGGATTCAAGAGTGCAGAAGCTCAGGAAGAGATCCAAGATCTGAAACAGAAGGAGATATGAAAGAAAGCGTCATGAAATCTGGAGGGAACCTCCAAGTTTCCACGCTGGCTGTGATAGATACTTGAAAGCGGGTGAGATGGATATAAGAGTGCAGGAGCTCAGGAAGAGATCCAAGACCTGAAAGATAAGGAGATTGGAAAGACAGCGTCATGAAATCTGGAGGGATTCTCCAGGTTTCCATGTTGGGTGTGACGGATACTTAAAAGCGGGTGAGACGGATACCAGAGTGCAGAAGCTCAGGAAGAGATCTAAGACCTGAAACATAAGGAGATATGAAAGAAAGCGTCATGAAATCTGGAGGGAACCTCCCAGTTTCCACGCTGGCTGTGACGAATACTTGCAAGCGGGTGAGATGGATATAAGAGTGCAGGAGCTCAGGAAGAGATCCAAGACCTGAAAGATAAGGAGATTGGAAAGACAGCGTCATGAAATCTGGAGGGAACCTCCTAGTTTCCACGCTGGCTGTGATAGATACTTGAAAGCGGGTGAGATGGATATAAGAGTGCAGAAGCTCAGGAAGAGATCCAAGACCTGAAACATAAGGAGATATGAAAGAAAGCGTCATGAAATCTGGAGGGAACCTCCCAGTTTCCACGCTGGCTGTGACGAATACTTGCAAGCGGGTGAGATGGATATAAGAGTGCAGGAGCTCAGGAAGAGATCCAAGACCTGAAAGATAAGGAGATATGAAAGACAGCGTCATGAAATCTGGAGGGAACCTCCAAGTTTCCATGCTGGCTGTGACGAATACTTGCAAGCGGGTGAGATGGATATAAGAGTGCAGGAGCTCAGGAAGAGATCCAAGACCTGAAACATAAGGAGATATGAAAGAAAGCGTCATGAAATCTGGAGGGAACCTCCAAGTTTCCATGCTGGCTGTGACGAATACTTGCAAGCGGGTGAGATGGATATAAGAGTGCAGGAGCTCAGGAAGAGATCCAAGACCTGAAAGATAAGGAGATTGGAAAGACAGCGTCATGAAATCTGGAGGGAACCTCCAAGTTTCCATGCTGGCTGTGATAGATACTTGAAAGCGTGTGAGATGTATTCAAGAGTGCAGAAGCTCAGGAAGAGATCCAAGACCTGAAACATAAGGAGATATGAAAGAAAGCGTCATGAAATCTGGAGGGAACCTCCAGCTTTCCACGCTGGCTGTGACGAATACTTGCAAGCGGGTGAGATGGATTCAAGAGTGCAGGAGCTCAGGAAGAGATCCAAGACCTGAAACATAAGAAGACCAGAAAGAAAGCGTCATGAAATCTGGAGGGAACCTCCAAGTTTCCACGCTGGCTGTGATAGATACTTGAAAGCGTGTGAGATGGATTCAAGAGTGCAGAAGCTCAGGAAGAGATCCAAGATCTGAAAGATAAGGAGATTGGAAAGACAGCGTCATGAAATCTGGAGGGAACCTCCAAGTTTCCATGCTGGCTGTGATAGATACTTGAAAGCGTGTGAGATGGATTCAAGAGTGCAGAAGCTCAGGAAGAGATCCAAGACCTGAAACATAAGAAGATCAGAAAGAAAGCGTCATGAAATCTGGAGGGAACCTCCAAGTTTCCACGCTGGCTGTGATAGATACTTGCAAGCAGGTGAGATGGATATAAGAGTGCAGGAGCTCAGGAAGAGATCCAAGACCTGAAAGATAAGGAGATATGAAAGACAGCGTCATGAAATCTGGAGGGAACCTCCAAGTTTCCATGCTGGCTGTGATAGATACTTGAAAGCGTGTGAGATGTATTCAAGAGTGCAGAAGCTCAGGAAGAGATCCAAGACCTGAAACATAAGGAGATATGAAAGAAAGCGTCATGAAATCTGGAGGGAACCTCCAAGTTTCCACGCTGGCTGTGACGAATACTTGCAAGGGGGTGAGATGGATATAAGAGTGCAGGAGCTCAGGAAGAGATCCAAGACCTGAAAGATAAGGAGATTGGAAAGACAGCGTCATGAAATCTGGAGGGAACCTCCCAGTTTCCACGCTGGCTGTGACGAATACTTGCAAGCGGGTGAGATGGATATAAGAGTGCAGGAGCTCAGGAAGAGATCCAAGACCTGAAACATAAGGAGATATGAAAGACAGCGTCATGAAATCTGGAGGGAACCTCCAAGTTTCCATGCTGGCTGTGACGAATACTTGCAAGCGGATGAGATGGATATAAGAGTGCAGGAGCTCAGGAAGAGATCCAAGACCTGGAAGATAAGGAGATATGAAAGACAGCGTCATGAAATCTGGAGGGAACCTCCAGGTTTCCACGCTGGCTGTGACGAATACTTGAAAGCGGGTGAGATGGATATAAGAGTGCAGAAGCTAAGGAAGCGATCCAAGACCTGAAACATAAGGAGATTGGAAAGAAAGCGTCATGAAATCTGGAGGGAACCTCCCAGTTTCCACGCTGGCTGTGATAGATACTTGAAAGCGTGTGAGATGGATATAAGAGTGCAGGAGCTCAGGAAGAGATCCAAGACCTGAAACATAAGGAGATATGAAAGAAAGCGTCATGAAATCTGGAGGGAACCTCCAGGTTTCCACGCTGGCTGTGACGAATACTTGAAAGCGGATGAGATGGATATAAGAGTGCAGGAGCTCAGGAAGAGATCCAAGACCTGAAAGATAAGGACATATGAAAGAAAGCGTCATGAAATCTGGAGGGAACCTCCAGCTTTCCACGCTGGCTGTGACGAATACTTGCAAGCGGGTGAGATGGATTCAAGAGTGCAGGAGCTCAGGAAGAGATCCAAGACCTGAAACATAAGGAGATATGAAAGAAAGCGTCATGAAATCTGGAGGGAACCTCCAGCTTTCCACGCTGGCTGTGACGAATACTTGCAAGCGGGTGAGATGGATTCAAGAGTGCAGGAGCTCAGGAAGAGATCCAAGACCTGAAACATAAGAAGACCAGAAAGAAAGCGTCATGAAATCTGGAGGGAACCTCCAAGTTTCCACGCTGGCTGTGATAGATACTTGAAAGCGTGTGAGATGGATTCAAGAGTGCAGAAGCTCAGGAAGAGATCCAAGATCTGAAACATAAGGAGATATGAAAGAAAGCGTCATGAAATCTGGAGGGAACCTCCAAGTTTCCACGCTGGCTTTGACGAATACTTGCAAGCGGGTGAGATGGATATAAGAGTGCAGGAGCTCAGGAAGAGATCCAAGACCTGAAAGATAAGGAGATTGGAAAGACAGCGTCATGAAATCTGGAGGGAACCTCCAAGTTTCCACGCTGGCTGTGATAGATACTTGAAAGCGTGTGAGATGGATTCAAGACTGCAGAAGCTCAGGAAGAGATCCAAGACCTGAAACATAAGAAGATCAGAAAGAAAGCGTCATGAAATCTGGAGGGAACCTCCAAGTTTCCACGCTGGCTGTGATAGATACTTGCAAGCGGGTGAGATGGATATAAGAGTGCAGGAGCTCAGGAAGAGATCCAAGACCTGAAAGATAAGGAGATATGAAAGACAGCGTCATGAAATCTGGAGGGAACCTCCAAGTTTCCATGCTGGCTGTGACGAATACTTGCAAGCGGGTGAGATGGATATAAGAGTGCAGGAGCTCAGGAAGAGATCCAAGACCTGAAAGATAAGGATATATGAAAGACAGCGTCATGAAATCTGGAGGGAACCTCCAAGTTTCCACGCTGGCTGTGACGAATACTTGCAAGCGGGTGAGATGGATATAAGAGTGCAGGAGCTCAGGAAGAGATCCAAGACCTGAAAGATAAGGAGATTGGAAAGACAGCGTCATGAAATCTGGAGGGAACCTCCCAGTTTCCATGCTGGCTGTGATAGATACTTGAAAGCGGGTGAGATGTATTCAAGAGTGCAGAAGCTCAGGAAGAGATCCAAGACCTGAAACATAAGGAGATATGAAAGAAAGCGTCATGAAATCTGGAGGGAACCTCCAAGTTTCCATGCTGGCTGTGACGAATACTTGCAAGCGGGTGAGATGGATATAAGAGTGCAGGAGCTCAGGAAGAGATCCAAGACCTGAAAGATAAGGAGATTGGAAAGACAGCGTCATGAAATCTGGAGGGAACCTCCCAGTTTCCACGCTGGCTGTGACGAATACTTGCAAGCGGGCGAGATGGATATAAGAGTGCAGGAGCTCAGGAAGAGATCCAAGACCTGAAACATAAGGAGATATGAAAGACAGCGTCATGAAATCTGGAGGGAACCTCCAAGTTTCCACGCTGGCTGTGATAGATACTTGAAAGCGTGTGAGATGGATTCAAGAATGCAGAAGCTCAGGAAGAGATCCAAGACCTGAAACATAAGAAGATCAGAAAGAAAGCGTCATGAAATCTGGAGGGAACCTCCAAGTTTCCACGCTGGCTGTGATAGATACTTGAAAGCGTGTGAGATGGATTCAAGAGTGCAGAAGCTCAGGAAGAGATCCAAGATCTGAAACATAAGGAGATATGAAAGAAAGCGTCATGAAATCTGGAGGGAACCTCCAAGTTTCCACGCTGGCTTTGACGAATACTTGCAAGCGGGTGAGATGGATATAAGAGTGCAGGAGCTCAGGAAGAGATCCAAGACCTGAAAGAGAAGGAGACTGGAAAGACAGCGTCATGAAATCTGGAGGGAACCTCCAAGTTTCCACGTTGGGTGTGACGGATACTTAAAAGCGGGTGAGATGGATACCAGAGTGCAGAAGCTCAGGAAGAGATCTAAGACCTGAAACATAAGGAGATATGAAAGAAAGCGTCATGAAATCTGGAGGGAACCTCCAAGTTTCCACGCTGGCTGTGATAGATACTTGAAAGCGTGTGAGATGGATTCAAGAGTGCAGAAGCTCAGGAAGAGATCCAAGATCTGAAACATAAGAAGACATGAAAGAAAGCGTCATGAAATCTGGAGGGAACCTCCAGCTTTCCACGCTGGCTGTGACGAATACTTGCAAGCGGGTGAGATGGATATAAGAGTGCAGAAGCTCAGGAAGAGATCCAAGACCTGAAAGATAAGGAGATTGGAAAGACAGCGTCATGAAATCTGGAGGGAACCTCCAAGTTTCCATGCTGGCTGTGACGAATACTTGCAAGCGGGTGAGATGGATATAAGAGTGCAGGAGCTCAGGAAGAGATCCAAGACCTGAAAGATAAGGAGATATGAAAGACAGCGTCATGAAATCTGGAGGGAACCTCCAAGTTTCCATGCTGGCTGTGACGAATACTTGCAAGCGGGTGAGATGGATATAAGAGTGCAGGAGCTCAGGAAGAGATCCAAGACCTGAAACATAAGAAGACCAGAAAGAAAGCGTCATGAAATCTGGAGGGAACCTCCAAGTTTCCACGCTGGCTGTGACGAATACTTGCAAGCGGGTGAGATGGATATAAGAGTGCAGGAGCTCAGGAAGAGATCCAAGACCTGAAACATAAGGAGATATGAAAGACAGCGTCATGAAATCTGGAGGGAACCTCCAAGTTTCCATGCTGGCTGTGACGAATACTTGCAAGCGGGTGAGATGGATATAAGAGTGCAGGAGCTCAGGAAGAGATCCAAGACCTGAAACATAAGGAGATATGAAAGAAAGCGTCATGAAATCTGGAGGGAACCTCCAAGTTTCCATGCTGGCTGTGATAGATACTTGAAAGCGTGTGAGATGTATTCAAGAGTGCAGAAGCTCAGGAAGAGATCCAAGACCTGAAACATAAGGAGATATGAAAGAAAGCGTCATGAAATCTGGAGGGAACCTCCAAGTTTTCACGCTGGCTGTGATAGATACTTGAAAGCGTGTGAGATGGATTCAAGAGTGCAGAAGCTCAGGAAGAGATCCAAGATCTGAAACATAAGGAGATATGAAAGAAAGCGTCATGAAATCTGGAGGGAACCTCCAAGTTTCCACGCTGGCTTTGACGAATACTTGCAAGCGGGTGAGATGGATATAAGAGTGCAGGAGCTCAGGAAGAGATCCAAGACCTGAAAGAGAAGGAGACTGGAAAGACAGCGTCATGAAATCTGGAGGGAACCTCCAAGTTTCCATGCTGGCTGTGACGAATACTTGCAAGCGGGTGAGATGGATTCAAGAGTGCAGAAGCTCAGGAAGAGATCCAAGATCTGAAACATAAGGAGATATGAAAGAAAGCGTCATGAAATCTGGAGGGAACCTCCAAGTTTCCACGCTGGCTGTGATAGATACTTGAAAGCGTGTGAGATGGATTCAAGAATGCAGAAGCTCAGGAAGAGATCCAAGACCTGAAACATAAGAAGATCAGAAAGAAAGCGTCATGAAATCTGGAGGGAACCTCCAAGTTTCCACGCTGGCTGTGATAGATACTTGAAAGCGTGTGAGATGGATTCAAGACTGCAGAAGCTCAGGAAGAGATCCAAGACCTGAAACATAAGAAGATCAGAAAGAAAGCGTCATGAAATCTGGAGGGAACCTCCAAGTTTCCACGCTGGCTGTGATAGATACTTGCAAGCGGGTGAGATGGATATAAGAGTGCAGGAGCTCAGGAAGAGATCCAAGACCTGAAAGATAAGGAGATATGAAAGACAGCGTCATGAAATCTGGAGGGAACCTCCAAGTTTCCATGCTGGCTGTGACGAATACTTGCAAGCGGGTGAGATGGATATAAGAGTGCAGGAGCTCAGGAAGAGATCCAAGACCTGAAAGATAAGGATATATGAAAGACAGCGTCATGAAATCTGGAGGGAACCTCCAAGTTTCCACGCTGGCTGTGACGAATACTTGCAAGCGGGTGAGATGGATATAAGAGTGCAGGAGCTCAGGAAGAGATCCAAGACCTGAAAGATAAGGAGATTGGAAAGACAGCGTCATGAAATCTGGAGGGAACCTCCCAGTTTCCATGCTGGCTGTGATAGATACTTGAAAGCGGGTGAGATGTATTCAAGAGTGCAGAAGCTCAGGAAGAGATCCAAGACCTGAAACATAAGAAGACATGAAAGAAAGCGTCATGAAATCTGGAGGGAACCTCCAAGTTTCCATGCTGGCTGTGACGAATACTTGCAAGCGGGTGAGATGGATATAAGAGTGCAGGAGCTCAGGAAGAGATCCAAGACCTGAAAGATAAGGAGATATGAAAGACAGCGTCATGAAATCTGGAGGGAACCTCCAAGTTTCCATGCTGGCTGTGACGAATACTTGCAAGCGGGTGAGATGGATATAAGAGTGCAGGAGCTCAGGAAGAGATCCAAGACCTGAAACATAAGAAGACCAGAAAGAAAGCGTCATGAAATCTGGAGGGAACCTCCAAGTTTCCATGCTGGCTGTGACGAATACTTGCAAGCGGGTGAGATGGATATAAGAGTGCAGGAGCTCAGGAAGAGATCCAAGACCTGAAAGATAAGGAGATATGAAAGACAGCGTCATGAAATCTGGAGGGAACCTCCAAGTTTCCATGCTGGCTGTGACGAATACTTGCAAGCGGGTGAGATGGATATAAGAGTGCAGGAGCTCAGGAAGAGATCCAAGACCTGAAACATAAGGAGATATGAAAGAAAGCGTCATGAAATCTGGAGGGAACCTCCAAGTTTCCATGCTGGCTGTGATAGATACTTGAAAGCGTGTGAGATGTATTCAAGAGTGCAGAAGCTCAGGAAGAGATCCAAGACCTGAAACATAAGGAGATATGAAAGAAAGCGTCATGAAATCTGGAGGGAACCTCCAGCTTTCCACGCTGGCTGTGACGAATACTTGCAAGCGGGTGAGATGGATATAAGAGTGCAGGAGCTCAGGAAGAGATCCAAGACCTGAAACATAAGGAGATATGAAAGAAAGCGTCATGAAATCTGGAGGGAACCTCCAAGTTTCCATGCTGGCTGTGATAGATACTTGAAAGCGTGTGAGATGGATTCAAGAGTGCAGGAGCTCAGGAAGAGATCCAAGACCTGAAACATAAGAAGATCAGAAAGAAAGCGTCATGAAATCTGGAGGGAACCTCCAAGTTTCCACGCTGGCTGTGATAGATACTTGAAAGCGTGTGAGATGGATTCAAGAGTGCAGAAGCTCAGGAAGAGATCCAAGATCTGAAACATAAGGAGATATGAAAGAAAGCGTCATGAAATCTGGAGGGAACCTCCAAGTTTCCACGCTGGCTTTGACGAATACTTGCAAGCGGGTGAGATGGATATAAGAGTGCAGAAGCTGAGGAAGAGATCCAAGACCTGAAAGATAAGGAGATTGGAAAGACAGCGTCATGAAATCTGGAGGGAACCTCCAAGTTTCCATGCTGGCTGTGATAGATACTTGAAAGCGTGTGAGATGGATTCAAGAGTGCAGAAGCTCAGGAAGAGATCCAAGACCTGAAACATAAGAAGATCAGAAAGAAAGCGTCATGAAATCTGGAGGGAACCTCCAAGTTTCCACGCTGGCTGTGACGAATACTTGCAAGCGGGTGAGATGGATATAAGAGTGCAGGAGCTCAGGAAGAGAGCCAAGACCTGAAAGATAAGGAGATATGAAAGACAGCGCCATGAAATCTGGAGGGAACCTCCAAGTTCCCATGCTGGCTGTGACGAATACTTGCAAGCGGGTGAGATGGATATAAGAGTGCAGGAGCTCAGGAAGAGATCCAAGACCTGAAACATAAGGAGATATGAAAGAAAGCGTCATGAAATCTGGAGGGAACCTCCAAGTTTCCACGCTGGCTGTGACGAATACTTGCAAGCGGGTGAGATGGATATAAGAGTGCAGGAGCTCAGGAAGAGATCCAAGACCTGAAAGATAAGGAGATTGGAAAGACAGCGTCATGAAATCTGGAGGGAACCTCCCAGTTTCCACGCTGGCTGTGACGAATACTTGCAAGCGGGCGAGATGGATATAAGAGTGCAGGAGCTCAGGAAGAGATCCAAGACCTGAAACATAAGGAGATATGAAAGACAGCGTCATGAAATCTGGAGGGAACCTCCAAGTTTCCATGCTGGCTGTGATAGATACTTGAAAGCGGGTGAGATGGATTCAAGAATGCAGAAGCTCAGGAAGAGATCCAAGACCTGAAACATAAGAAGATCAGAAAGAAAGCGTCATGAAATCTGGAGGGAACCTCCCAGTTTCCACGCTGACTGTGACGAATACTTGCAAGCGGGTGAGATGGATATAAGAGTGCAGGAGCTCAGGAAGAGATCCAAGACCTGAAAGAGAAGGAGACTGGAAAGACAGCGTCATGAAATCTGGAGGGAACCTCCCAGTTTCCACGCTGGCTGTGACGAATACTTGCAAGCGGGTGAGATGGATTCAAGAGTGCAGAAGCTCAGGAAGAGATCCAAGATCTGAAACATAAGGAGATATGAAAGAAAGCGTCATGAAATCTGGAGGGAACCTCCAAGTTTCCACGCTGGCTGTGACGAATACTTGCAAGCGGATGAGATGGATATAAGAGTGCAGGAGCTCAGGAAGAGATCCAAGACCTGAAAGATAAGGAGATATGAAAGAAAGCGTCATGAAATCTGGAGGGAACCTCCAAGTTTCCACGCTGGCTGTGACGAATACTTGCAAGCGGGTGAGATGGATATAAGAGTGCAGGAGCTCAGGAAGAGATCAGAGACCTGAAAGATAAGGAGATATGAAAGAAAGCGTCATGAAATCTGGAGGGAACCTCCCAGTTTCCACGCTGGCTGTGACGAATACTTGAAAGCGGGTGAGATGGATATAAGAGTGCAGGAGCTCAGGAAGAGATCCAAGACCTGAAACATAAGGAGATATGAAAGAAAGCGTCATGAAATCTGGAGGGAACCTCCAGGTTTCCACGCTGGCTGTGACGAATACTTGAAAGCGGATGAGATGGATATAAGAGTGCAGGAGCTCAGGAAGAGATCCAAGACCTGAAAGATAAGGACATATGAAAGAAAGCGTCATGAAATCTGGAGGGAACCTCCAGCTTTCCACGCTGGCTGTGACGAATACTTGCAAGCGGGTGAGATGGATTCAAGAGTGCAGGAGCTCAGGAAGAGATCCAAGACCTGAAAAATAAGGAGATATGAAAGAAAGCGTCATGAAATCTGGAGGGAACCTCCAGCTTTCCACGCTGGCTGTGACGAATACTTGCAAGCAGGTGAGATGGATTCAAGAGTGCAGGAGCTCAGGAAGAGATCCAAGACCTGAAACATAAGAAGACCAGAAAGAAAGCGTCATGAAATCTGGAGGGAACCTCCAAGTTTCCACGCTGGCTGTGACGAATACTTGCAAGCGGGTGAGATGGATATAAGAGTGCAGGAGCTCAGGAAGAGATCCAAGACCTGAAAGATAAGGAGATTGGAAAGATAGCGTCATGAAATCTGGAGGGAACCTCCCAGTTTCCATGCTGGCTGTGATAGATACTTGAAAGCGGGTGAGATGTATTCAAGAGTGCAGAAGCTCAGGAAGAGATCCAAGACCTGAAACATAAGGAGATATGAAAGAAAGCGTCATGAAATCTGGAGGGAACCTCCAAGTTTCCATGCTGGCTGTGACGAATACTTGCAAGCGGGTGAGATGGATATAAGAGTGCAGGAGCTCAGGAAGAGATCCAAGACCTGAAAGATAAGGAGATTGGAAAGACAGCGTCATGAAATCTGGAGGGAACCTCCCAGTTTCCACGCTGGCTGTGACGAATACTTGCAAGCGGGCGAGATGGATATAAGAGTGCAGGAGCTCAGGAAGAGATCCAAGACCTGAAACATAAGGAGATATGAAAGACAGCGTCATGAAATCTGGAGGGAACCTCCAAGTTTCCATGCTGGCTGTGACAGATACTTGAAAGCGTGTGAGATGGATTCAAGAATGCAGAAGCTCAGGAAGAGATCCAAGACCTGAAACATAAGAAGATCAGAAAGAAAGCGTCATGAAATCTGGAGGGAACCTCCAAGTTTCCACGCTGACTGTGACGAATACTTGCAAGCGGGTGAGATGGATATAAGAGTGCAGGAGCTCAGGAAGAGATCCAAGACCTGAAAGAGAAGGAGACTGGAAAGACAGCGTCATGAAATCTGGAGGGAACCTCCAAGTTTCCACGTTGGGTGTGACGGATACTTAAAAGCGGGTGAGATGGATACCAGAGTGCAGAAGCTCAGGAAGAGATCTAAGACCTGAAACATAAGGAGATATGAAAGAAAGCGTCATGAAATCTGGAGGGAACCTCCAAGTTTCCACGCTGGCTGTGACGAATACTTGCAAGCGGGTGAGATGGATTCAAGAGTGCAGAAGCTCAGGAAGAGATCCAAGATCTGAAACATAAGGAGATATGAAAGAAAGCGTCATGAAATCTGGAGGGAACCTCCAAGTTTCCACGCTGGCTGTGATAGATACTTGAAAGCGTGTGAGATGGATTCAAGAGTGCAGAAGCTCAGGAAGAGATCCAAGATCTGAAACATAAGAAGACATGAAAGAAAGCGTCATGAAATCTGGAGGGAACCTCCCAGTTTCCACGCTGGCTGTGACGAATACTTGCAAGCGGGTGAGATGGATATAAGAGTGCAGAAGCTCAGGAAGAGATCCAAGACCTGAAAGATAAGGGGATTGGAAAGACAGCGTCATGAAATCTGGAGGGAACCTCCAAGTTTCCATGCTGGCTGTGACGAATACTTGCAAGCGGGTGAGATGGATATAAGAGTGCAGGAGCTCAGGAAGAGATCCAAGACCTGAAACATAAGAAGACCAGAAAGAAAGCGTCATGAAATCTGGAGGGAACCTCCAGCTTTCCACGCTGGCTGTGACGAATACTTGCAAGCGGGTGAGATGGATATAAGAGTGCAGGAGCTCAGGAAGAGATCCAAGACCTGAAAGATAAGGAGATATGAAAGACAGCGTCATGAAATCTGGAGGGAACCTCCAAGTTTCCATGCTGGCTGTGACGAATACTTGCAAGCGGGTGAGATGGATATAAGAGTGCAGGAGCTCAGGAAGAGATCCAAGACCTGAAACATAAGAAGACCAGAAAGAAAGCGTCATGAAATCTGGAGGGAACCTCCAAGTTTCCACGCTGGCTGTGACGAATACTTGCAAGCGGGTGAGATGGATATAAGAGTGCAGGAGCTCAGGAAGAGATCCAAGACCTGAAAGATAAGGAGATATGAAAGACAGCGTCATGAAATCTGGAGGGAACCTCCAAGTTTCCATGCTGGCTGTGACGAATACTTGCAAGCGGGTGAGATGGATATAAGAGTGCAGGAGCTCAGGAAGAGATCCAAGACCTGAAAGATAAGGAGATATGAAAGAAAGCGTCATGAAATCTGGAGGGAACCTCCAAGTTTCCATGCTGGCTGTGACGAATACTTGCAAGCGGGTGAGATGGATATAAGAGTGCAGGAGCTCAGGAAGAGATCCAAGACCTGAAAGATAAGGAGATATGAAAGACAGCGTCATGAAATCTGGAGGGAACCTCCAAGTTTCCATGCTGGCTGTGACGAATACTTGCAAGCGGGTGAGATGGATATAAGAGTGCAGGAGCTCAGGAAGAGATCCAAGACCTGAAACATAAGGAGATATGAAAGAAAGCGTCATGAAATCTGGAGGGAACCTCCAAGTTTCCATGCTGGCTGTGACGAATACTTGCAAGCGGGTGAGATGGATATAAGAGTGCAGGAGCTCAGGAAGAGATCCAAGACCTGAAAGATAAGGAGATATGAAAGACAGCGTCATGAAATCTGGAGGGAACCTCCAAGTTTCCATGCTGGCTGTGATAGATACTTGAAAGCGTGTGAGTTGTATTCAAGAGTGCAGAAGCTCAGGAAGAGATCCAAGACCTGAAAGATAAGGAGATTGGAAAGACAGCGTCATGAAATCTGGAGGGAACCTCCAAGTTTCCACGCTGGCTGTGACGAATACTTGCAAGCGGGTGAGATGGATATAAGAGTGCAGAAGCTCAGGAAGAGATCCAAGACCTGAAACATAAGAAGATCAGAAAGAAAGCGTCATGAAATCTGGAGGGAACCTCCCAGTTTCCACGCTGGCTGTGACGAATACTTGCAAGCGGGTGAGATGTATATAAGAGTGCAGGAGCTCAGGAAGAGATCCAAGACCTGAAAGACAAGAAGATATGAAAGACAGCGTCATGAAATCTGGAGGGAACCTCCCAGTTTCCACGCTGGCTGTGACGAATACTTGCAAGCGGGTGAGATGGATATAAGAGTGCAGGAGCTCAGGAAGAGATCCAAGACCTGAAACATTAGGAGATATGAAAGACAGCGTCATGAAATCTGGAGGGAACCTCCAAGTTTCCATGCTGGCTGTGATAGATACTTGAAAGCGTGTGAGATGGATTCAAGAATGCAGAAGCTCAGGAAGAGATCTAAGACCTGAAACATAAGGAGATATGAAAGAAAGCGTCATAAAATCTGGAGGGAACCTCCCAGTTTCCACGCTGGCTGTGACGAATACTTGCAAGCGGGTGAGATGGATTCAAGAGTGCAGAAGCTCAGGAAGAGATCCAAGATCTGAAACATAAGGAGATATGAAAGAAAGCGTCATGAAATCTGGAGGGAACCTCCAAGTTTCCACGCTGGCTGTGATAGATACTTGAAAGCGGTAGAGATGGATATAAGAGTGCAGGAGCTCAGGAAGAGATCCAAGACCTGAAAGATAAGGAGATTGGAAAGACAGCGTCATGAAATCTGGAGGGATTCTCCAGGTTTCCATGTTGGGTGTGACGGATACTTAAAAGCGGGTGAGACGGATACCAGAGTGCAGAAGCTCAGGAAGAGATCCAAGACCTGAAACATAAGAAGATCAGAAAGAAAGCGTCATGAAATCTGGAGGGAACCTCCAAGTTTCCATGCTGGCTGTGATAGATACTTGAAAGCGTGTGAGATGGATTCAAGAATGCAGAAGCTCAGGAAGAGATCTAAGACCTGAAACATAAGGAAATATGAAAGAAAGCGTCATGAAATCTGGAGGGAACCTCCCAGTTTCCACGCTGGCTGTGACGAATACTTGCAAGCGGGTGAGATGGATATAAGAGTGCAGAAGCTCAGGAAGAGATCCAAGACCTGAAACATAAGGAGATATGAAAGAAAGCGTCATGAAATCTGGAGGGAACCTCCCAGTTTCCACGCTGGCTGTGACGAATACTTGCAAGCGGGTGAGATGGATATAAGAGTGACGGAGCTCAGGAAGAGATCCAAGACCTGAAAGATAAGGAGATTGGAAAGACAGCGTCATGAAATCTGGAGGGAACCTCCAGGTTTCCACGTTGGGTGTGATAGATACTTGAAAGCGTGTGAGATGGATTCAAGAGTGCAGAAGCTCAGGAAGAGATCCAAGACCTGAAACATAAGAAGACCAGAAAGAAAGCGTCATGAAATCTGGAGGGAACCTCCAAGTTTCCACGCTGGCTGTGACGAATACTTGCAAGCGGGTGAGATGGATATAAGAGTGCAGGAGCTCAGGAAGAGATCCAAGACCTGAAAGATAAGGAGATATGAAAGACAGCGTCATGAAATCTGGAGGGAACCTCCAAGTTTCCATGCTGGCTGTGACGAATACTTGCAAGCGGGTGAGATGGATATAAGAGTGCAGGAGCTCAGGAAGAGATCCAAGACCTGAAACATAAGGACATATGAAAGAAAGCGTCATGAAATCTGGAGGGAACCTCCAAGTTTCCATGCTGGCTGTGACGAATACTTGCAAGCGGGTGAGATGGATATAAGAGTGCAGGAGCTCAGGAAGAGATCCAAGACCTGAAACATAAGGAGATATGAAAGACAGCGTCATGAAATCTGGAGGGAACCTCCAAGTTTCCATGCTGGCTGTGATAGATACTTGAAAGCGTGTGAGATGTATTCAAGAGTGCAGAAGCTCAGGAAGAGATCCAAGACCTGAAACATAAGAAGATCAGAAAGAAAGCGTCATGAAATCTGGAGGGAACCTCCAGCTTTCCTCACTGGCTTTGACGAATACTTAAAAGCGGGTGAGATGGATATCAGAGTGTAGAAGCTCAGGAAGAGATCCAAGACCTGAAAGATAAAGAGATTGGAAAAAAAGTGTTGTGAAATCTGGAGGGAACCTCCAAGTTTCCACGCTGGCTGTGACGAATACTTGAAAGCGTGTGAGATGGATTCAAGAGTGCAGAAGCTCAGGAAGAGATCCAAGACCTGAAACATAAGGAGATATGAAAGAAAGCGTCATGAAATCTGGAGGGAACCTCCCAGTTTCCATGCTGGCTGTGACAGATACTTGAAAGCGTGTGAGATGGATTCAAGAGTGCAGAAGCTCAGGAAGAGATCCAAGACCTGAAACATAAGAAGATCAGAAAGAAAGCGTCATGAAATCTGGAGGGAACCTCCAGCTTTCCTCACTGGCTTTGACGAATACTTAAAAGCGGGTGAGATGGATATCAGAGTGCAGGAGCTCAGGAAGAGATCCAAGACCTGAAACATAAGGAGATTGGAAAAAAAGTGTTGTGAAATCTGGAGGGAACCTCCAAGTTTCCACGCTGGCTGTGACGAATACTTGCAAGCGGGTGAGATGGATATAAGAGTGCAGGAGCTCAGGAAGAGATCCAAGACCTGAAAGATAAGGAGATTGGAAAGACAGCGTCATGAAATCTGGAGGGATTCTCCAGGTTTCCACGTTGGGTGTGACGGATACTTACAAGCGGGTGAGACGGATACCAGAGTGCAGGAGCTCAGGAAGAGATCCAAGACCTGAAACATAAGGAGATATGAAAGAAAGCGTCATGAAATCTGGAGGGAACCTCCAAGTTTCCACGCTGGCTGTGATGGATAATTGCAAGCGGGTGAGACGGATACCAGAGTGCAGGTGCCCAGGAAGAGATCCAAGAGAGAGATTGGAAAAAAAGCGTCATGAATTCTTGAAATTTCTTTAACACATTTCACCTCCCAACCCAGAAGCTTTTTTACCCCCTGCGAATGTCCCACGTTTTTTTTTAGTTTAAGTGATGAAGCTTCATGAAAATGTAAAAAAAATATGCTGTCGCGTTCCAACCTACTTAAAGTACAGCGACCTGAACTCCTTTTTGTTTTTTCCCACAGTGCTGGGCATACACCGTGCGATTTTTGGCCCACTTTGAGCCAATTTTTCAGTCATGCCAGCGTTTTGAGTTTCGCCTTCAACGTGTGTCGTGCATCGTGCTGTATACATGGGTTAACGAGGAGCGATTAACACTAGAATCACTGAGCCTTTTTTTCCACCTCACGACCAGCTCCCGATAATCAATCGTTTGGTGGTAAGACAGTGAGACCTGTTTGAAATCCTTTCGGCCGCCGTGAGGATGTCACCGTAGCCTCTCACACTGCGCTTGCGCAAACACAGAAATGAAAGTGAAAAAGACGGAGTATAAGGCAGTGCAGCGGACACAAGCAAAGTAAGCACAACTTGTAAAACTTTGGCAGGCTCATCTGAGCCTTTTCCATGTGGCCTCACAAAATTATCACGACCACAACAACCGTGAAAATATTTGGATGGACATTGCTGCTGAATCACAGCTGCCTGATCAATATTTTTCATAAGCAATTTAGCAAAGTTGATGGTGGTGGTGCGTGTCTGTGTGAGTGAAAGACAGAGAGGGAGAGAGAGGGACAGATTCTGTGTTATAACCTTGAGGCATAGTGTGAGTACTCGGGTCGCATCGGGACGTATAGTGTGAGACCCTGCATCGTGACCCACGAACTTCTAACCCCTGCAAGTCAATCATACAGTTTGAGCAGGAGCGGAATAATGCTGGGCATACACTGTGCGATTTTTGGGCTCATTTTGAGCCGATTTTTCAGTCGTGCGACCGTTTTGGTGATCGGCCCGATTTTGGCCTTCATCGTGCGTCGTGCATCGTGTAGTATACGTGGAGTAACGAGAAGCGATTAACACCTCACGACCAGCTCCCGATCATCAATTGCTTGACCTACGAACTTCTAACCTCTGCGAGTCAATCGTACAGTTTGAGCAGGAGCTGAATCGCGCGACTGAAAAAATCGCACAGTGTATGCCCATTTAAGGCTCCGCCGATGCTGATGGAAATGGACGAAACGCAAAGTGAGACAAATGCGGCTTTTGCCCTCTATTTAACCCCTCGATAGGTGTGACGTAACGGCCGCACTTCAAAGCACGACCAAACTTCAAAGCACTCAGCCTTGTGACGCCACGTAATCTTCGTTCTGATGGGAGGGCTTTGGAGTTGCCGTTACGCCGCAATGCATTGTGGGAGCGCGGCACCATTTTCGGGGTCTACGAATCAAAACAAACACACTGTGTTGGAACGACGATTACAAGATGCTTAAAAGCAGCTCAAAAGAGAATGGACTGTATAGACACTGATTTCGTTCAGAGACGAAGCAGCTGTACTTGCAGAAAATAGCGTGCATTGGAAATGTGGACCCGTATGAAATATGGCCGTGGAGTAGAAACCCTGAAGACCAACCGCTATTGACGTAGCCTGACATATTTCGTACCTTATCTGCGGAGTCAGCGCGTTAGTGATGGGCAGATGAAGCTTCGTGAAAATGTAAAAAAAAATATGCTGTCGCGTTCCAACCTACTTAAAGTACAGCGACCTGAACTCCTTTTTGTTTTTTCCCACAGTGCTGGGCATACACCGTGCGATTTTTGGCCCACTTTGAGCCAATTTTTCAGTCATGCCAGCGTTTTGAGTTTCGCCTTCAACGTGTGTCGTGCATCGTGCTGTATACATGGGTTAACGAGGAGCGATTAACACTAGAATTACTGAGCCTTTTTTCCACCTCACGACCAGCTCCCGATAATCAATCGTTTGGTGGTAAGACAGTGAGACCTGTTTGAAATCCTGTCGGCCGCCGTGAGGATGTCACCGTAGCCTCTCACACTGCGCTTGCGCAAACACAGAAACGAAAGTGAAAAAGACGGAGTATAAGGCAGTGCAGCGGACACAAGCAAAGTAAGCACAACTTGTAAAACTTTGGCAGGCTCATCTGAGCCTTTTCCATGTGGCCTCACAAAATTATCACGACCACAACAACCGTGAAAATATTTGGATGGACATTGCTGCTGAATCACAGCTGCCTGATCAATATTTTTCATAAGCAATTTAGCAAAGTTGATGGTGGTGGTGCGTGTCTGTGTGAGTGAAAGACAGAGAGGGAGAGAGAGGGACAGATTCTGTGTTATAACCTTGAGGCATAGTGTGAGTACTCGGGTCGCATCGGGACGTATAGTGTGAGACCCTGCATCGTGACCCACGAACTTCTAACCCCTGCAAGTCAATCATACAGTTTGAGCAGGAGCGGAATAATGCTGGGCATACACTGTGCGATTTTTGGCTCATTTTGAGCCGATTTTTCAGTCGTGCGACCGTTTTGGTGATCGGCCCGATTTTGGCCTTCATCGTGCGTCGTGCATCGTGTAGTATACGTGGGGTAACGAGAAGCGATTAACACCTCACGACCAGCTCCCGATCATCAATTGCTTGACCTACGAACTTCTAACCTCTGCGAGTCAATCGTACAGTTTGAGCAGGAGCTGAATCGCGCGACTGAAAAAAAATCGCACAGTGTATGCCCATTTAAGGCTCCGCCGATGCTGATGGAAATGGACGAAACGCAAAGTGAGACAAATGCGGCTTTTGCCCTCTATTTAACCCCTCGATAGGTGTGACGTAACGGCCGCACTTCAAAGCACGACCAAACTTCAAAGCACTCAGCCTTGTGACGCCACGTAATCTTCGTTCTGATGGGAGGGCTTTGGAGTTGCCGTTACGCCGCAATGCATTGTGGGAGCGCGGCACCATTTTCGGGGTCTACGAATCAAAACAAACACACTGTGTTGGAACGACGATTACAAGATGCTTAAAAGCAGCTCAAAAGAGAATGGACTGTATAGACACTGATTTCGTTCAGAGGCGAAGCAGCTGTACTTGCAGAAAATAGCGTGCATTGGAAATGTGGACCCGTATGAAATACGGCCGTGGAGTAGAAACCCTGAAGACCAACCGCTATTGACATAGCCTGACATATTTCGTACCTTATCTGTGGAGTCAGCGCGTTAGTGATGGGCAGTGTTGGGGAGTAACGGAATACATGTACCGCCGTTACGTATTTAAAATACAAAATATGAGTAACTGTATTCCGTTACAGTTACCGTTTAAAAAGGTGGTATTCAGAATACAGTTACTTTGTTGAAATAAATGGATTACACTGCGGTACTTTCCTGTTTCATTTTGTCGCGGGTCAGGACTGTTTGGGTTTTGTTTGACAGCTACATTCTGTTGTTCCAGGCGGCAGCGTTACGGTTGCCATGGTTACAGGGCGACGCTCTCTCTCTCTCTGCGACTGTGTGTTTCCTGGGTGAGAGAGCGCCTTTTCGTTGTTGTTGTTGTTGTGCTAAGCTAACAGGCAGAATGCTACAAGCATAGCTCTAAAGAATGTAGCATCATGGGCAGTGTAATCCGTGTTGCAGGGAGAATGGACTGCCATACACGTTATGGGTCTGTGAGCGCGAGGAGGGAGAAAAAGGGGAGTGGAAAGGTACGAGTTGTCATCGAGCAAAAACGGGAGCTGGAAGCATGTAAATATAATAATAACCACTGTAGCCAAGAAGAGAGCCTGACGAGCCCAGCTGTAAGTAAGCTATTAAGACTCGACTGTACACTGTGTTCGTGTTTTCCTCCGAAAACAATAAGTTCCGTTGCAGCAGTCTTTCAACGCCTCTCTCTGTCTCTCGCAAGAAAAGTTGACCCACACAACAAAGTAAAGCTATTTTTCGGCTACGAGCCGACAGGGACCCCGCCGTATTAGTCAGAGGTCCCTTTACTACAGTTCGGAGTCGCGGAGCTTTAGTAATAGTAATAAATCACACAGCAATAGTACATTCACGTTGTTGCAAAAAGCATGATAATATATTAAGTATTCCAAAGTATTCAGAATACGTTACTGTCATTGAGTAAAGTAACGGAATACGTTACAGAATACATTTTGGGGCATGTATTCTGTATTCTGTAATGGAATACATTTTAAAAGTAACCTTCCCAACACTGGTGATGGGCAGATGAAGCTTCATGAAGCACTGAAGCTTTTCATCCAATTGGTTCAACCCAGTGCAAAGCTTCTTGAAGCTTCATTTGCTCTAGTAGGACATCTACTGGACGTAAAAATATTAGTTGGCATGAATTAGAAGAGTGTAGCATTTTGCACACAGCCTGTAAATGTCAACAACAAAAGGAGTGTGTAAAACATGTATATTGTAGTGATGCAGTATACTGTGTATATTTATACTGGCAGTATGGAAAATGATTATTTGGAAATGCTTAAAATGGAAACGATCATTTACTGTGAGGTGAGGTGTGGTTGGGGTGTGGACAGTAGTTGTGCTTTTGTAACGTTGAGGTATGGACAGCTACACACTGAGGCTTTGAGCCTCAGTCCTGCCTGTTCACATTTTATTCTGTAAAAACTAAATTTTCACTGCTTTTATGACCTTTTTAGTGGGGAGAACATAGCTAGGATTTAATGATCTAACCAATCTTTTAAATCCTTTATCCTCCACAATGCTAAATGGCTGGGAGTCCTCAATCACCATGCTAACCAGGTCTTCATCTATTTGAGATTGTTCTCCTGAGGAAAGACAATAAAGACAAAGCACAAACATAAATATCACACACGTAACTTATAACAGTTGTATAATATTGTTATATCATTTAGTAACATTACTGCATGCTATATTATCATTGCATTTGATGGCTCACCTGGTCTTGCTCCACAATCGGTGTTCCCCTTATTCTCATGCAAAGCTCTGTAGTGCCTAAGCATGGATGAGGTGTTGTTGTTATATCCCAGCTCCCTGGCACATACCAAACACTTCACCTTGTACAAAAGTACAGACAGCTTAACATAAATTGTATTGCACCATCAGTATTATGAAAATACATCTTCTGTAGAAATTTACATACCTTGTTGGGAGGAATAAGATCAAAATGTTCCCACACAGGGGAGGACATCCTCCTCTTCTTAGCTGGCTCCATTCTCTCCTGACTTTCTCTCCTCACTCTCATAAACCTCCAAACTCTCTCCAAACTCTCACTAACCGCAACTCTCCATCAAACACTCACATTTTTGAATGAAGTCTGAGGGGTTTATATCGCTGTCATAGCTCGCAACAAAGTTCGAACCACTTCATGAACCAGTCACGTGGTACAGCCGGGCAGCGAGGCTTCGGACGTCATCATTTTCAGTTCACTTTCTCCATCTCTAAAGTGATGACATCCTTGCATTACATACTTTAGGTTCATTTTCTGCAGGCAGGTTTCTGACAGAGAACAGGCAGATTTACACTATAACATGCAGCGTTCTATAGATGGACACATAAAAAAATGAAAAATTACATGTATGTGCTAACTTTCTAAACACTTTGTTATATTTATGATAAAGTAGATAAAACACATTTGTGTCGGCCTTGGCTCATAGTTCTTGTCTTTAAAGGAACTTTGTGTGTGTTTCAGGTCCTGCACTCTCAAAGACTGAATGAACCAGCATTGCAGCCATGGGTCACTGTGAGCATCACAGGGAAGGTTGAAGCCGCCCACTGCACCTGTAAGGCCGGAGTCGCGGAGACCTGCACCCACGTCACTGCTCTTCTGTTTAATGTAGAAGCAACAGTGTTGATCTGTGGCACAAGGACTGTTACAGATGAACCTGCATACTAGGTTTTGCTGGGTAATATGACCAAGATACAGTCAGTGGTTGGCCATAAGATAGACTTCTCCTCTTCAGCTGCCCAAAAAAAGGCTCTCAATCAAAACATAAACAGACCATCCATATTGAAAGGTAAAAGGAGCCGTCCTCAAAAAAGAAAAATCCCACCTGCTACTGTGGAGGAGTTGTCACTGCTATAATGCCATAATGTTTTATCTAGGGGTCTAGATTTATGCCTGTAGTGCACTGCCGTGTAAATAATTTGCATTTACTGAATATGTACTGACTGAGTCCCACTGTCCAAAAATTGAATAAAGAAACAAACTAATTTTTGCCTCTTTTTTTTTTTTATTAAAACCACCTTATAGAACATCACATCAGTTACAATGTAGAATCCATGTCATTTATAGTTTACAAATGACAAAATGTTTACACAAAATCATGACAGTGTTTACATGATATCACCCACTACTAACAATACTTTATTTACTGTATCGTTTGAAAAAATACCGCTATTTATACAGCAAAAGACTTAAGAATATTTAACAGGAGCAGGTTTCATTTTTCCCTGGTTTTACTACCACACTGTTCACTAAACGCAGCAAACCTTCACCATATTATCCTGAAGGGTCACCTCTTCACCCTCACATGGAAGAAGTAATCTGATTGGCATGGTGGTATGTTTGAAGCAGGTCCCTTGTGTAGCACTGGAACCCAGTCACGATGTTTCATCCATTTCATTGGCTGGTTTGCTGCAATAATGCCAAATAATTAGCAACTCTATAAATAGAAGGTAGTTCTGCAAAATCACTCAGTAGGATGTTTGTTCTAATTTGCTATGACCTCAGAGTGCATCGAAAATAAAACCAATAGGCTATAAAGAGTGATATGAACATATTTAGAACTTACCGGAATGAAAATGTCTGGAGCACCAACAGATATTTGGAGATGGAAGAGAACTGGATATCAGCTCGTCTCACAGCTAGTGATGTGACGTTCTGTATCGAGGCTTCGAAGCTTGTGTCGAGTAATTGAGGGGGCGTTTCCGCGATGCGCGTATCGAGGCCTGCTTCATTTATGGGAGGAACTGAAAATGATGACGTCCGAAGCCTCGCTGCCCGGCTGTACCACGTGACTGGTTCATGAAGTGGTTCGAACTTTGCCGCGAGCTATGACAGCGATATAAACCCCTCAGACTTCATTCAAAATGTAGGTGTTTGATGGAGAGTTGCGGTTAGTGAGAGTTTGGAGAGAGTTTGGAGGTTTATGAGAGTGAGGAGAGAAAGTCAGGAGAGAATGGAGCCAGCTAAGAAGAGGAGGATGTCCTCCCCTGTGTGGGAACATTTTGATCTTATTCCTCCCAACAAGGTATGTAAATTTCTACAGAAGATGTATTTTCATAATACTGATGGTGCAATACAATTTATGTTAAGCTGTCTGTACTTTTGTACAAGGTGAAGTGTTTGGTATGTGCCAGGGAGCTGGGATATAACAACAACACATCATCCATGCTTAGGCATTACAGAGCTTTGCATGAGAATAAGGGGAACACCGATTGTGGAGCAAGACCAGGTGAGCCATCAAATGTCATGATAATATAGCATGCAGTAATGTTACTAAATGATATAACAATATTATACAACGGTAATAAGTTACGTGTGTGATATTTATATTTGTGCTTTGTCTCTATTGTCTTTCCTCAGGAGAACAATCTCAAATAGATGAAGACCTGGTTAGCATGGTGATTGAGGACTCCCAGCCATTTAGCATTGTGGAGGATAAAGGATTTAAAAGATTGGTTAAATCATTAAATCCTAGCTATGTTCTCCCCACTAAAAAGGTCATAAAAGCAGTGAAAATTTAGTTTTTACAGAATAAAATATGGGCAGGACTGAGGCTCAAAGCCTGTAGCTGTCCATACCTCAATGTTACAAAAGCACAACCACTGTCCACACCCCAACTACACCTCACCTCACAGTAAATGATCATTTCCATTTTAAGCATTTCCAAATAATCATTTTCCATACTGCCAGTATAAATATACACAGTATACTGCATCACTACAATATACATGTTTTACACACTCCTTTAGTTGTTGACATTTACAGGCTGTGTGCAAAAGGCCACACTCTTCAAATTCATGCCAACTAATATTTTTACGTCCAGTAGATGTCCTACTAGAGCAAATGAAGCTTCAAGAAGCTTTGCACTGGGGTGAACCAATTGGATGAAAAGCTTCAGTGCTTCATGAAGCTTCATCTGCCCATCACTACTCACAGCTGCTATCCAGGCTAGACGCCTTCCATTGGTAAAATCGATACACGAGCCGCCTCATGTTGCTTCCAGGTTGGGAAAGAATGAAAAGACAAACTATTTTCAAGCTTATTCTCTTGCCGGTCGTGCGATCGAACATTGCAGCGGACCACACAGCAAGAACGAACCATGGCTATGCTTTCGCTCCTTTTTCACTTAGACCCCCAAAATGGCGGATCGGGCCAAAATCCTTTCCACGCCCACCCCCGTGACATCACGCTCCAAAGCCCTATCCGAGCTCCGTGTTTGCACTCGCTGCCTTCAAGAGCTCCCAAATTTGAATATCACTGATGCAATGGCGTGTCCAGCGGGGTGGCCTGGGGGGGCACAGGCCACCCCCCCAACCAGACTGGCCACCCCAGGTGCCACCCCGAAGCTAAAACAATAAAATTCAATTAAATATCAAATGTACGATTACGTTTTCGTAGTGAAGCTCAGATATCCGAGTGTAACTGAATGCAGCATCGGCAAAGGAAGGAGAAAGACGGCACCACAGAAAGCGAATAGTTATGTCTATAACTTCTGTTCCCTGAAGGAGAGGAACGAGGTACAACACATAAGTATGGGATATCACGCCCTCGCGTGTCCTGGCTGAAGAAACCTTTAATCACGCCTTTAAGGCAGATGACGTGTGATGACACGCGCACGGCCCCACCTGCACATATAGCCGCTGTCATCACAGTCATCCCTCAGTTCGATAGCCGCTCTTCACCGAGCCAAACTGCTCAGTGGGGCCACCTTGTGTTGTACCTCGTTCCTCTCCTTCAGGGAACAGAAGTTATAGACATAACTATTCGTTCCCTTTCAGTCGATTCACTCGGTACAACACATAAGTATGGGACATATATACACGCCCCACAGAGCAGCCACCGAACCGGAATCGGACCACCACATCCTTAGTGAGTGGTAGACCCAGCAGAAAGGACAGCATGAGCCACCGAAGGGGCTGTAACGTCCAACCGATAAAACCGCACAAAAGTGTGCGTTGATGCCCAACTAGCTGCCGCACAAATATCAGCTACAGGCACCCCTTTAAAAAGAGCCCATGAGGTTGCCATCCCCCTGGTGGAATGAGCTCTCACCCCGTGGGGCAAAGCAAGACCACCGGTGCCATATGCCAGTGAGATAGCTTCTATAATCCAGTGGGACAGCCTCCGTTTGGACAGAGCTCTACCTCTATTCGGATTAGCGAAGCAGACAAACAGCTGGTCACATAAACGCACATTCTGAGTGCGCTCAATGTAGGTGCGTAGCACACGCACTGGACAAAGAGAATGCATCCTCCTCTGCTCCTCAGATGCAAAAGGAGGGGAGCAAAGGCTCAGCAACTCAAACTCCATTGAGCTAGAAGATGCAGGCATGATCTTGGGAAAATAGGCAGCATTTGGACGCAATACGACCTTGTGGCCATCAGAAGAGAACTGTGTGCAGGAGGGATGCACAGAGAGCGCATGAAGGTCACCCACTCGCTTTGCCGAAGCCAAAGTGAGAAGTAATGCAGTCTTATATGAAAGAAATGTCATATCCACAGACTCAATGGGTTCAAACGGGGGGCTACAAAGGGCCTCCAACACCAAAGACAAGTCCCAAGTAGGGACACTGGACTTAAGCACGGGCCTCAGCCGGCGAACTCCTTTCAGAAAACGTATGGCGAGGGGATGTGCACCTAGTGTCACCCCGTCAAAGCCAATATGACAAGCAGATATAGCTGCTAAATAAACCTTTATTGTCGAAAATGAAAGGCCCTTATCCAGCAGCTCCTGCAGGAATGTCAAAACATCCACAATAGAGCACTGAAATGGGAGAGTGTGGCGGTCCTGGCACCATTGCTCGAAGGCTCGCCATTTGTAAGCGTACAAGCCTCTAGTAGATGAGGCCTTAGCGCTCTGAATTGTCGCTATCACACTAGGTGGCAAACCCTTAGCAATCAAGTTTAACCTCTCAGCAGGTAAGCATGAAGGCGCCACAGATCTGGGCGCGGATGAAACACTTCTCCTCCCGCCTGAGAGAGGAGATCCCTGCGGAGAGGAAGCTGCCAAGGACTTGCTGCTAGCAGGCTGTTTATCTCTGCATACCACGACCTTGTGGGCCACCAAGGGGCCACTAGAATCAGAGAGAGGGGGAATGCCGACGCACTCTCTCTAGAACTGGAGATATCATTTCCACTGGGGGAAATGCATACAGGAGCACGTCTGGCCATTGGTGCGCTAGCGCGTCCAAGCCCAAGGGTGCATCGTGGTCGATTATGGAGAAGAACAGGTGGCAGTAAGTATTTACCCTGGAAGCAAAAAGATCTATTTGCGCCTTGCCAAATAGGTCCCAAATCTGAGCCACTATTAAAGGGTGTAACCTCCATTCTCTCACCAGAGGATCCCCTCTGGAGAGAAGGTCCGGCCCCAGGTTCAGGTGGCCCGGGACAATGGTGGCTCTTAGAGACAGAAAATGAACACTGCACCATAACAGCAGAGAGCGAGACAGGAGCAGCCCGGGCTCCCTCCAAGGACTGAGAGCTAGCATGCAAGACGCGGTTACCGGCAGCCTCCTCCGGAGGTGACGCGGTGCACACAAACGGTGAGAGAGAGAGTCCAGCGTTGAAACGCTCTCATTTTTAACAGTCCAAGTGGCACTACGGCGATCATAGATGCCATCATGCCCAACAAGCTTAATATCGTCTGGAAACGCAGTCTGCGTCCCAACTGAAACTGAGCGAGGCAGCGATGAAACGCGGCCACTCTGTGCGCGGCTGGAAAGCGAGCATATTTCCAAACCGAGAAAAGTAATCTGCTGACTCGGGATTAGCGAGCTCTTTTGAAAGTTCACAGAGAACCCCAGTGTCTGAATGTGTGACAGAACCAGCGACAGCTGTGTCTCCACCTGCTCTCTGGAGCAAGCTACGAGAGCCCAGTCGTCTAGGTAGGCTAAGATGCGGATTCCTCTCTCTCTGAGGGGCGCTAGCGCTGCCTCGGCACATTTCGTAAAGGTGCGAGGAGCGAGCGACAGCCCGAACGGCAGCACTAGGTATTCGTAGGCTACGCCCTCGAATGCAAACCTCAGAAACTGCCTGTGTTTCGGGTGTATAACCACATGAAAATAAGCATCTGTTAGATCGATTGTTGCAAACCAATCTCCCGGGCCGACCGCATTCAAGAGCTGTCTGAGTGTTAGCATCTTGAACCTGTACATTCGTAGATACGTGTTCAAGACTCGCAGGTCGAGGATGGGACGAAGCCCTCCCCCTTTTTTCGGAACAACAAAATAACGGCTGTACCAACCTTTGTCTGTCTCCGAAGCGGGGACCACTCGTATTGCTTTTTTCTGCAATAGCGCCTTTATTTCCTCTCTGAGTATCATGGCCGCCTCGGTGTTGACAGTCGTGTTTACTTTGGAAACGAGGCGGCTTGACCCGGAACTGCAACCGGTAACCCATGGCAACGGTTCGCAGCACCCACGGAGAGGGGGTGCAAGCGCGCCACTGAGGGAAGTGAGCAGCCAGCCGGCTGACCTGCAGCACCGTCGACGGGGCGTTGTCGCCCCCCAGTGTGTCTGCAGGGGACTGCATCACCTGCCTGACCTGGCTCATTCTGCCTGCAGGCTGAGCATTTGATTGTTTGAGAATAAACAACACTCTTTATTGATTGTAACATGGAAACATGTACATTTATACATTTTGTTGGAGGCACAACGATGAAAAACAGCGGGAACGCTCAATGTGGTCACCTGAACATTTAACACACCTGAACAGGGAGTTACCTGAGGCATTTTGTGTGCAGGGGTTTTGTGCTTGGGAGACAGTGTTAGGAAAGTGCAGCGCCTTCTGGGGCTGACAACCTGAACAGAACTTAAGCGGCACCTCTTGTGCGGCAACAGAGGGGTAAAAACAGCGTCTCCCTGCTGCTGGACCCCCTCTCCACTCGAAACCACAGCTAAGAGGGCTGAGGCTTCTTCCTCCTGGGCGTCGGGTCCCGCCGGGGGCCCGAGGGTGGGCCTTTGCTCCAGGCCGACTGGCGTGGAGCTCGGGCCGGAGGATGTGCTCTCGCTGGCGCACACCCACTTCAGCAGTGGGCGCCGGTCTCTTGCCAGTCGGCAGAGGAGCTGCGGGCCTGTGAGAGCTAGCTGCGGGCTTGGGCTTGGGCTGACGTCTGGGGATGATGTCGCGCAGAGCTTCTGTTAGCAGAGACGGGTCTTCCAGCAGAATCTGCATGAATATTGAAGATACTTATTGTCTAGACGGAGGAATAATCACACGTGGGGCATCGGCTTTCACCGGAACATCACACCGAAAGGTGACTTTGTTTATTGAACTCTCGCATGCACTCTGCAGCATAACAGGAAGCATCCTTTCAAAATAAAATCACAACAGATGACAATGAGGGCATACCTATTAACTAGCTCAACACCCCCACTTGCACTCACGTTGTCAGCTTTACATGCATTCCAAAAGAAACAGTTTTTCTTTACTATTTCTTTACACTCCAAACATATATTTCTCAAACTTCAATAACTTCCCCTTTGTTGCTGGCTTTGTCATAACATCGGCCACCATCAGACCTGTCGAACAATATTCCAATATCAAATTTCCAGCATTAACTGTTGATCTCACAAAATGATACTTGATATCGATATGCTTACACCTCTGTCTGTTAACAGGATTCTTTGCCAATGCAATAGTCCCTTGATTGTCCTCAAAAATCTTTGGTGGTCCCTTTTGATGCTCATACATGTTTTGCAACAGTCGTGTCAAGTACAAACATTCTTGTGTTGTTGCTGCCAAAGCTATGTACTCTGCTTCACAAGTTGACAAGGCAACAGTTGGCTGCTTCTTTGTTCGCCATGACACCAAAGTACCTTCTTCATTCAGGCTTACGCAGTAACCTGTAGTACTCCTCCTGTCAGTCACATCTGCAGCCCAGTCTGAGTCACTGTGACCTTGTACTCTCAAATCTTTGTCACTTTTCCTGTAGCACAATGTCTTGTCTTTTGATTGTTTCAAATACCTTAGAACATGTTTCACAGTAGTCCAATGTTCCACAGCTGGTTCTTTGAAGTGCTGTGACAGCTTACTTACAACAAAACTCAAATCTGGTCGTGTGCAAGAGGTCAAGTAAATAAGGCTACCTACTGCCTCTCTGTACATTCTGACATTGTTCATTTTCTCAGCATCATCATTGTAGTTCAACTTTTGTTCACAAGGAGTTGACCTTGGTTTACAGTCTTGCATTTGAAATCTTTCCAGTATGTTTTCTACATATCTCTCTTGTGACATTTTTACACAATCTTTGGTTTGCTCAAAATCAATACCAAGAAAATGTTTGAGTTTCCCCATATCTTTCATTTTGAACCTTGCAGTTAGCATTCCCTTCACAGTTTTCAAAACCCTTTCATCACTGGCTGCAATAATAATATCATCAACCCATATGATCATGATCACTTTGTCTTTTCCTGTTTTCCTTGTGTAAACACAATGATCTACAGGACTCTGCATGAAACCGTTCTCTATCAAATAGTCATGTAATGTCCTGTTCCAGTTTCGGCCTGACTGTTTAAGCCCATAAAGTGACTTTTCCAGCTTGTAGACCAGTTTCTCATCTGTTTTTCCTTTTACTTCATAGCCTTCTGGCTGCTCAACATAAACTTCAAAATCTATTGGTGCATGCAAGTATGCAGTTTTTACATCCATCTGATGCAAAATCAGGTTTTCTTGTATTGCACACTGCATCAATACTCTTATGCTTGTCAGGTTAGCAGTCGGAGAAAAAGTTTCATCATAGTCTATCCCAAAACACTGGTTGTAACCTTTAGCTACGTACCGTGCTTTATATTTTTCTGATCCATCACCACTGTTTTTCTTCACATATACCCATCTACCCCCCACTGCTTTCTTTCCCTCAGGTAAGATTGTTAGGGTAAAGGTGTTGTTCTCTTTTAAGGATTGCATTTCCTCATCCATAGCTGCTTTCCACTCTTTAGAGTTGGGTGACTTTACAGCTTCACTGAATGTCACGGGTGAGTTACTTATCAGTCTGTAACAGTAGTCTATGTTAGTCAACACTTGATCATCAATGTCTTCTCCTGACTCATATTCATTTAGATAATCTGGTTTCTTTCTTGTTCCAGAAGGATACCTTCTGGAGTTTTCAGTCTCATCACTCAGTGGCATCTGACTGTTCACTTCTGGTTGGTTGTCAGTACCTGGTTCCTGTGAACTGGTACTGGGGCTTTCCCTGTTGATGTTTGGTCTCTCCCTCACCTGTATGTCCTCATCCTCAGATGTCGTATCAGTTTGTGTTTGCTTTTCCTCATTGTGTTTGGTTACAAACTTAACCAGCCTAAACTTTTGCACTTTTGCGCTGTCTGGGAAATAAACCTTGTATGCTGGACTGTTTTTGTCGTAGCCTACAAAAATCCCTTTTGTACACCTAGAATCCAGCTTACCCTTGTCTTGCTTGTAAGCATAACACTCACACCCAAACTTTCGCATTCTGGATAGATTGGGCTTCCGCCCAGTCAGCAAGAAGTAAGGTGTCTGTCCTGTCCGGTTGTTAAAGCACCTGTTTCTCACAATAGCCGCTGTTTGAACTGCATACGTCCATAATTCCTTTGGTACGGCACTCTCAATAAGCATGCACCTTCCCATATCAAAAAGTGTTCTCCAGCCACGTTCTGCTGTACCATGCTGGTGAGGGGAATATGGGGCTGAAGTTTCATGTCTTATTCCATGTTTGTTTAACAATGCCTGGTAACTCTTTGCCATGAACTCTTTGCCATGAACTCTGTGCCGTTGTCTGACCTGATACACTTTACCTTCCCGTGTGGGGCTGTATCGGCCAAAAAGATTTCAGTTGCTTGCATCGTTTCACTTTTGTTTTTGAGAAAATATACAAATACTGCACCGGAAAAGTCATCGGTAAACAATAATGCATATCTGTGTCCATCTCGTGATTCTGGATCTATCGGCCCTGCTAGATCCGTATGTACCAGCTCGAGAGATTTCTCGGCTCTTCTGTCAGGGTTTCTATTCCTAGTCTGGACAAATTTTCCCTGGATACACACCTCACAGTTCAAACTTTGGTTGTCTGTTTTCCCCTTGATTTTCATACCTTCAACCACATTTTGTAACTTCAGAATGTCACTATGATTGCAATGTCCCAAAATTTCGTGCCATGTCTGCACATCAAAACAATTATTACACTTATCATCATACTCACTTACAGTTTCAAGGTAATAAAGTCTGTTGTGCTCATGGATGTAGAACTTTGTACCGTCTCTGTGTTGAAGGACGTTCTCTCCATTCTTAAAGATGATAGTAGCTCCATTCGCGGTGGCTGCTCTCACAGAGAAGATATTCTGTGGAAATGAGGGAATGTATACAGGGAGTGCAGAATTATTAGGCAAGTTGTATTTTTGAGGAATAATTTTATTATTGAACAACAACCATGTTCTCAATGAACCCAAAAAACTCATTAATATCAAAGCTGAATGTTTTTGGAAGTAGTTTTTAGTTTGTTTTTAGTTTTAGCTATTTTAGGGGGATATCTGTGTGTGCAGGTGACTATTACTGTGCATAATTATTAGGCAACTTAACAAAAAACAAATATATACCCATTTCAATTATTTATTTTTACCAGTGAAACCAATCTCCAACATCTCCACATTCACAAATATACATTTCTGACATTCAAAAACAAAACAAAAACAAATCAGCGACCAATATAGCCACCTTTCTTTGCAAGGACACTCAAAAGCCTGCCATCCATGGATTCTGTCAGTGTTTTGATCTGTTCACCATCAACATTGCGTGCAGCAGCAACCACAGCCTCCCAGACACTGTTCAGAGAGGTGTACTGTTTTCCCTCCTTGTAAATCTCACATTTGATGATGGACCACAGGTTCTCAATGGGGTTCAGATCAGGTGAACAAGGTGGCCATGTCATTAGTTTTTCTTCTTTTATACCCTTTCTTGCCAGCCACGCTGTGGAGTACTTGGACGCGTGTGATGGAGCATTGTCCTGCATGAAAATCATGTTTTTCTTGAAGGATGCAGACTTCTTCCTGTACCACTGCTTGAAGAAGGTGTCTTCCAGAAACTGGCAGTAGGACTGGGAGTTGAGCTTGACTCCATCCTCAACCCGAAAAGGCCCCACAAGCTCATCTTTGATGATACCAGCCCAAACCAGTACTCCACCTCCACCTTGCTGGCGTCTGAGTCGGACTGGAGCTCTCTGCCCTTTACCAATCCAGCCACGGGCCCATCCATCTGGCCCATCAAGACTCACTCTCATTTCATCAGTCCATAAAACCTTAGAAAAATCAGTCTTGAGATATTTCTTGGCCCAGTCTTGACGTTTCAGCTTGTGTGTCTTGTTCAGTGGTGGTCGTCTTTCAGCCTTTCTTACCTTGGCCATGTCTCTGAGTATTGCACACCTTGTGCTTTTGGGCACTCCAGTGATGTTGCAGCTCTGAAATATGGCCAAACTGGTGGCAAGTGGCATCTTGGCAGCTGCACGCTTTACTTTTCTCAGTTCATGGGCAGTTATTTTGCGCCTTGGTTTTTCCACACGCTTCTTGCGACCCTGTTGACTATTTTGAATGAAACGCTTGATTGTTCGATGATCACGCTTCAGAAGCTTTGCAATTTTGAGACTGCTGCATCCCTCTGCAAGATATCTCACTATTTTTGACTTTTCTGTGCCTGTCAAGTCCTTCTTTTGACCCATTTTGCCAAAGGAAAGGAAGTTGCCTAATAATTATGCACACCTGATATAGGGTGTTGATGTCATTAGACCACACCCCTTCTCATTACAGAGATGCACATCACCTAATATGCTTAATTGGTAGTAGGCTTTCGAGCCTATACAGCTTGGAGTAAGACAACATGCATGAAGAGGATGATGTGGACAAAATACTCATTTGCCTAATAATTCTGCACTCCCTGTAGAGCGTCTTTCAGTGTTGTTTTACACTGTCTCCCTCGGCTGTCAATCAAGCACACCTCTGCATCTCCTCTGCCTTCAGCCACTCCTTTACACCTGGTGCCATCAGCTAATTCCACACAATGTGTTCCCGGCTGGAAGTCGTCATTAAATTTCTTGAATGCTGTTTTATCATTCAGGATGTGTGATGTTGCACCAGTATCCACCATCAGGCCTTTGGTCCTGATGTCCTGTCGCTGTTGAGGTTTCTCGTAGTCATCGCTCATCCGGAAGACATAGGTGTCGTCGCTCTCTGCGTTGCCGCCCTCCTCCGAGGCTGTGCGCGCTTCATCATTCCGTTGTCGTCTCCTGCAAGTCGACTCTCGATGGGTGTTGCTTCTACAGTGACCGCACCACTGTTTGTAGCGGCATGCTCTGGCCTTGTGTCCCCGCTGGCCACACTTAAAACAGACTATGTCTGACATGTCTCTCCTGTGGTCATTAGCAGCTGCTGCGGGTCTCGCGCTGGGTTGCATTCTCGCCTTCATGATGTTATCCTCTTGTTCCACTAAGCGCATTTTCTCAGTGTCCTCATAGCTGCGGAGTTTTGTTTTAAATTCCGCAAACTTGATTTCTGATTCACTTTGCGTAATGTGAACAGAAAAAGGTTTAAATGCTTCTGGTAAACCTTTTAACACCATCGCTACAAGCAGACCATCACTAAGTGTCTCTCCAGCATTCCTCAGGGCTGTAATAAATGTCTCTGCGCATATGATGTACTCCGTGACGCTCTCACTGCTTGCTTTCTTCAGAGAAGTCAGTTCAGTATAAAGGCTGATAATTCTTGGTTTACCTTTTCCCGCATAATAGTCTCTTAAAATTTTCAGTGCCTTGCGTCCATCATCGGCAGCTTCTCTCATCACGAGCGATACTCTTACCATCCAGGAACTGTATTAACTCTGCATAGGCCTGGGCATTCTTATCTTCGTCGTCCTCATCACTTTTCAATATTGTGTCTTTTAGACCTTGTAATCTAAGATGTCCCAAAAATTTTGTCTCCCACAGTTCATAATTCTTCTCGTCTCCGTCAAAAACCAACCTTGCCCATCGGCCACTGGGTTCACCAGCACGCTTACTCATGGTGCTAACTTAGCATGCTAGTCCTCACCGAACACGCTGTACTTTGCGACTTTTCTGGTGGTAAACTTTCCCCTGGCGTAGCTTCAATGTTTTCCTGGGCCCATAACCTGTTAGCAGAGACGGGTCTTCCAGCAGAATCTGCATGAATATTGAAGATACTTATTGTCTAGACGGAGGAATAATCACACGTGGGGCATCGGCTTTCACCGGAACATCACACCGAAAGGTGACTTTGTTTATTGAACTCTCGCATGCACTCTGCAGCATAACAGGAAGCATCCTTTCAAAATAAAATCACAACAGATGACAATGAGGGCATACCTATTAACTAGCTCAACAGCTTCCGTCTGCTTCTTCCTCAGATCGAATCTAGCCTGAATGGCTTCAAGTGAATGTCCGAATAACCCAGCCGCAGACACTGGTGCGACAGCGGGCTGTCATCAGGAACCAGCGATCCGAGCTCCGCCAGGCACATTGCCTGGTACGTCTGGAGCATGGTGACGGAGCTCATGGCGCGAGCAGTGCCGGCCTGAGCCCGATAAATCTTCTCCAGCTGCGAAGCAGAGAATCTGCAGTGCTTGGACGGCAGAGTTGCGGGGCCGCCGACACCATGGTTATGGGACGGGGCCAGATAAGCAGCCAGAGACTGCTCCATAGGGGGTGGGTTAGCTAAGCCAGCCCCCTCGGCGCCGTCCAATTCCATGTACTGTCCATAGCCGGGCACAGTGACGCGGGTAGACAGAAGTTTGTCCCATGATGCTGTTAGCTCGCAGAGAAAGTCTGGGAACATGGGAGGGCAGTTTTTGGCCGTTGCAGGCTCCGGTGGGAGGAAAAACCCCGCGAACCGCCACGGCTTCTGAGCTGGCGGAGGAGAGGGCCAGTCCACCTGCAGCTTCTCAGCAGCACGGCGAAACAGGGAGAAAAGAGAGGTGTCACCGTGGCCGACCGGCGCAGCAGCGGCGGTACATTGGGCCGACAATGAGCTCTCCTGCTCATCCTCCGACAAACCATGGATGTCCAGGCCGATGTCCAGCACGTCATCATCGTCCTGGGGAGCGCTGGCGGGCTTCAACCCAGGCTGAAGCCCGTCAGCGCTCCTGCATGGTTCCGGCTCGTCATCGGCTAACCCGTCAACATATTCCATGTGGTCAGCCCAGCTAATTGCGGGGACATCGACCGGAAAATCCTCGTCTTCGGACTCGGACGAAGCCGGGGCTCCAGACTCGGAAAGGAGAGGGTCATGCCGTGCGACAGCCGAGCGTCCCAGCACTTTTTCCACAAACGTCACCCGTCTTTCCAGGGTCAAGCGCCGGAGCTGGCGACAAAATGCACAGGCTTCGGGCTCCGTCAACGCATCGTGCTGGTCGCTGTCGTGCAAAGAGAAACCGCATCCCTGAGGACAGGGGCGAACAGAAGATTTCTGCTTTGCTCGCTTCGGTTTGGAGTACATTCCAAAACACAAAGCAAAACGCTGCACGGGAAAACTTGAAATTAGCGCTCCGCGGGCAGCCTACACACCAACTGCGCGGTGGAGGCTAACACCAACAGGGGCCGTTAAGCTAAGTTCAAGTCGGCAGACAACGGAGCTAACTAGCAGCAGCTAGCTAGCCCAACTCAGCAGAGGTGTTCTCAGCGAGGTGAAGAGCGTAAGAACTGAGGGATGACTGTGATGACAGCGGCTATATGTGCAGGTGGGGCCGTGCGCGTGTCATCACACGTCATCTGCCTTAAAGGCGTGATTAAAGGTTTCTTCAGCCAGGACACGCGAGGGCGTGATATCCCATACTTATGTGTTGTACCGAGTGAATCGACTGAAAGGAAACTATTTTCCGGCGAAAGAAAATGATGAGAGAATAAATGTCCTGGTAAGTAATATTAAGTTTGTTGAGTTTAGTAAACTTCGGTGAAATTAGAATACCAAGGAAAAAATAACACTTAAAGAATTATTGCAACCGCCGAATATTTCAGTAGGCTACTGGGGGGAGCTAGCATAAGAGTTATGAGTTATAATATATAATCCAAGTCGTAACATTGCTGTGTGGAGCTGCAGATTTGGTTGCAGGTTAATACTGGCAGTGTCGCCATGCCAGCTGACTGTACTTCATCATCAGCCAGTGTTGTTCTTTATACATCAATATTACCAAAGTTTGTGCCATGTTCAATGCAGGGATGTGCAGTTCTGGTCCTCCTGGTTTCAGATGTTTCCATACTTCAACACAGCTGATTTAAAGAATCATTTACAGACTTGTGCACAACTAGGTGTTTGGGGATTATTTGATTTGAATTAGCTATGTTGGTATAGGTAACATCTAAAACATGCATGATAGGGGTCCATAAGGGCAAGAATTTGACATCCCTGACTTCCAGTCAAGGTCATACATCAGGAAAGTTGTTGTTTGTGACATAAGTTTTTGCTTTATTACTTCAGGGCCAACCAGTATAGATAGAAGAATAGGAGTGGAGAATGAAAAGATCTCAAAATATTGAGAATTTCTTCCTTAAGAAGGCTAAAATAACGCCAGAAGCAGAGAGCAATGTCAGGGAAAGGTAGACTGAGCAGCAGTCATCATTGTCACCTGTGATTTCTACAAATGAAGGTATGTGAGAATGAATAAGGAAAATGCAAGGAAGGGATGTTTATATTGTCAAGTGCTCAACCGATCCATAGGGGACAAATCCTAATGTTTGGGAATAAATAATTAAATAAGTGAATATATGTATTGTGGTACATAATTGGAAATTAAAACAAAATCCTGCTTTAAATAACATGTTTTTTTTTTATTTAATGAAATGTAATATTTTTATATTATCCCAGGCACTACTTCAGCTGTTCATGATCCACAAGAAAACCAGGATGTGGTGCCTTTTGAAACATCTTCTCCTTCAACATCATGTACGACACCGGGCCATCCACATGGTATTTAGCCTCCAATCTTACTTTATAGATTAATATTGAAAGCCTTTAATTGTGCATTAAATATTTTATAATATTGATACTGTCACTTTTGCAAGAGATGTTGTTCTAGATTAAAAACAATTCTTCATTGATTTTTAAATTGAATCCTCCCATACTTAGATATATCTCAAAATCCAGCGGAGGGACCTAGACAGCCACACTTGAAGATATTTCCTCGAAAAGTACATGGTGAAAAGAGGAGGGCCTTCAGCAAGACATGGTATTCACAACACAAATGGCTGGAATATTCTCAAAGTCGGGACTCTGTCTATTGTTTTGCATGTAGACACTTTTCCCTTCCAAATGCTTCTGAAACTCCTTTTACATCACATGAAGGGTACTCAAACTGGAAGAAGGCAATGTATAAAGATGGAGGTTTTAAGGGGCATGAGAAATCTGAAGGTCATACGAATGCCATGTATGCTTGGAGTGAACATAAGAAAAACATTTTGACAGATTCATCTGTGCGTGATGCTTTGGACAAGGCATATAAAAAAAAGTAGAGGAAAATCGCATATATATCAAAACTGTTGCTGAAGTACTTCTCCTTACAGCTATGCAAAACCTCTCCCAAAGGGGGCATCTTGAGACAGATACATCACAAAACAAAGGGAACTTTTTAGAGATAATGGAACTTATTTCTAAGCATAATCCACTGATTGCAAAAAAAATGAAAGCTGCAGGAAATGCAAAATATACCAGTAACACCATTCAGAATGAAGTAATCGAATGTCTGTCAGAGATGGTACGTGAAGACATTATCAGAGAAGTAAAGGAGAGTGAGTACTTCTCTGTGATTGCAGATGAAACAAAAGACCTAAAGAAAACAGATCAACTGTCATTAGTACTAAGGTATTACTACAATGGGGCTGTTCAAGAGAGTTTTTTAGAGTTCCAGAGAGCAAGTCAGCTAGATGCGGCAGGGCTCACTCAAAATATCATACAGTGTCTGGAAAGGTATGGCCTTGAATATAGATCCAATCTTGTAGGCCAAGGATATGATGGGGCGTCAGTAATGGCAGGGAAATGCAGGGGTGTTGCAACCAGGATCAAAACAGAGGCAAAACATGCATTTTATGTACATTGCAATGCACATTGCCTTAACCTTGTTATCGTTGATGCAGTGAAAGCAGTCCCTGAAGCACACTGCTTTTTTTCATTGTTGCAGAAATTGTATGTCTACATGTCAGGTTCATATGTTCACCAAAAATGGATCACAGTTCAAAAAGACATGTATCCAGAGGCTCCTAGAGAGCTTCAGAGACTCAGTGATACCAGGTGGGCATGTCGTTACAGTGCATGCAAAACTGTAATGGACAGATTACCAGCTATATTAAGAGTGCTACATGAGATAGATTTAGAGAACAGCGGTGACAGATCAGTGGAGGCACGGGGTCTGTTGGCACAAATTGACCTCACATTTATTGGCAATTTATCCACATTTAGAAAAATTCTAGGGGAAATTAAGTTGCTTTCTGATGTACTTCAGTCTCCATCTCTTGATCTAGCAAAGGCTGTAGACCTAATTCATGCACTTCAAGACACCTTGGACCAATATAGAAGTGAATCCTGTTTTGATGAGCTGTGGCAAGACGCAATGGATATTGCAGAAAAGTGTACTGTTGCCTCTGAGACAGTTAAGAGAAGGGTGCAGAGAGAGAGCCTCAGGCTAAAGGGTTATTTTGTAGATTCTCCAATCGGGCAACACAGGTGTAAGGAGGATGACAAGGAAAAGTTTAAGAGGGAAGTATTTTACCCCATTCTTTACCATGTACATGCAGAGATGGAGAAGCGCTTCAACAAGACCAATTGTGATATTATGAGGGGTATACAGGCACTAAACCCCAAGAGTAAGAGCTTTTTGTCAGAGGAAATAGTTGTAAGCTTGGCTGGTCTGTATGACTGTGATATTGAAGACCTCAAACATGAGCTGTATCAAGCTAGAAAGGTTGTTCAAAGGAGAGCAGGGTGTGGGAATGAACTCTCCAGTATTTTGGGGTTTACTACCTTCCTAGAGCCTTACAAAGAGGTGTTTCATCAGCTTTTTCGTTTATGTCGAATAGCTTTAGCTTTACCTGTCAGCAGTGCTACTTGTGAACGTAGCTTTTCAGTGCTAAAGCTTATAAAAAATCATCTACGAACAACTATGACTGATGAGAGGCTTAGCAACATTGGAGTTTTGAGTATTGAGAGGAAAAGGGCAAGATCATTAAGCCTGGATGACTTTGTAACACGTTTTGCCACCCATCACCGTAACAGGCGGATCTACCTATTCTAAGTCATTGATAATATTTAATGAAGCATAGAGTAGGTACTTGAGTAAATGTTCTCTTTCAAAACATAAATATTTTGCAACTACAAGTGCTGCTGTTCACAAATGTTTTTTGTACTTCTTGTCTTCTTAACATGTAACAGAGTCTTATTAAAAGTTCAAGAGGTTTATTTGTGCACAATTTATAGTGAAAACATTATCAAAAGAAGGCATAGAAAGTATTTACTTGCTTTCAGGTTTAATTCAAATGTTAGTCTTTTCATTTGTTTTTTCCTGTTTCAAAATCAAACACCAGCTTGTGAGAAGATTATCTTCTTTTTTTTAAAATAAGTTTTGCATGGCATTGGCTAATTTGCCAATTGTATGTTAAAAATGTTTGTAGTTTAATGTTCAAAAATGTTTTAGCCCAAAACATATGTGCATTATTTGTCAGTAAAAATACTTGTCCTTGAATGCTGAATAAACTGACAAAGCACTGATTGTATCTCTTGTACTTTATCAACACAGTATCTAAACACTTTGCACTGTAGTGGTGAAAATCTCATTCTAATAAAAGTTAAAAGCGCATCCGGTTATTAGGTTTATAGGATTATTGAATTATGGTTAACGGTTGGTAGAATTTTTTTTAATATTATCTGCCAATTACATCTGCCACCCTTCTCCAAATCTGTGCCCCCCCCTCCCCCCCCGCAAAAAAAAAAAAAATTCTAGACACGCCACTGCACTGATGTTCATCGGATTTGCAGAGTGATGGCAACCCCCGCCAGCATGTTAGATAAAGGATTTAAGTTATATGCTGCATCATATATACACAACTACGAAGGTAAGAAAACATAAATTAACCGACAAAGAAACGTTAGCTAACGTCAAATGCAAACACCACGTTACTCTATGTGCTTTATTTGATGTCAATTTTCTACATTACATCTTTTCTTGAACAGTGTTTATAGTTTGTAGTTGAGGTTTAACTAATGTCGCTTTTGGTGTTAGACACTTTTATAATAGCGTTAGGTAGTTGGCTAACTAAGCACGTAGTTTACCTAATGCTACTCTTGCTACGTGCAAAGTATATATTGTAGCGGGTCAGGGCTGTTTGGGTTTTATTTGCCAGCTGTGTTCTGTTGTTTCAGGTGGCAGCGTTATGTTGCCATGGTTACCATGTGACGCGCTCTCTCTGCGACGGTGTGTTTTTTTTCTGGTGAGAGAGCGCCCTTGTTTTGTTGTTGTTGTTATGCTAGTGCTACGCCGAGCAGTGGAGGTAGCGGCGTGTGTGTTCTGTTAATGCTAATAAACGGCTGTGCTCCCTGGCTAACTCTGCGGGAAGCAAGACCAAACGATACCTCTGTCTCCTCCTTGTCTGAGCTCGCCATAATAAGACGTGCTGACATGAGTAGTACAGAAATAATGCTAATGGCACTTGTATCTTTATTCAGTGTCCAAAAAACACAGGTTGTCAGGGGAGGTCGGTGTGAGAGCCCTGTGCTACAGGCCAATGAGGAAGAGTGAGGCACCACAAAGCCTAAGTATAGGCAGGAAGCTGTGTAAAGTTGTTAATCCCTGTTCAGTGGGGTTCAGTTCATTTAAGCATTAGTTAAGTTCATTCCTGAAGGCCCATCAACTTGAATGTTTTCCTTGTCTCCCTGCTTTATCACACCTAATTTGACTAGTCAGATGTGTTTGGGTGATCAGAAACAAATTTACACCAAGTTAATACTGCAAATATACACAATTAGGTTAGGGTGTGAAGCCAGGACCTACCAACTCTATGATCTTCACTAAGCCAGCACCAAATAGGATGGCCCAGACTGGAGTATGGTAATTAGAATTGTAAAATTTGGTTTTCTGTGTTACAAATGCATGTTCTATTTGTTTATTTTTGCATGTGTCAGAATAGGTATTAATTTACTTACAACATTGCACTTTCTGAAGACGGCTAACTTCAGAAAGATACATCCCAGTCTCTAACTTATGCACCACTGTTTCAGTTGTTGTTCAGTATAATAACCTTCTTCCTTACATTATTGACATTGATGTTTTCTTTAGGAGTGGATTCTACAGAGGCATTGTGGGTCAATTACCAGATCCTTGCTTGTTCAGAATAACGGAGGCATATGCACAATTTAATACTGAGGACAGGCCACTTGTGACCACAATGAACCTGACAAGACCTGACAAGCCCCTTGTGGAAAGTGCCTTTGGGCTGGTGCAGGAGGGCAGTGTTCTATCATATCAGCAGCCGGTTTTGACAACCTGGTACATCACACTACACCTTGATGCACCACCAACACCGCACTTGCCTCTGGAGGGGTGTGACATCAAGGAAACCCTGCTCACTCAGCCTGTGATATTTTCTCAAACTGCTGCGCTGAACAAGTTTCCAAAGAACATGCTGTGTGACACGATAAATATCCTTTAACCTGTTAACCTGTGGCTTCTGGAAGAAACTCGTCTGAGTCAGTCACTGCAAACACATTTGTACCATCAAGTGTTTGTCAAATGATATGTTTTTCTACACTTAGGGTCATTTTCTATGTTGCAGTGCAGTAACGTGCATGTTTCTTCTGTGTTCAATCATACATGTTCTAATTGTTATAAACAGAACAAATCTTTCCTTACTTAACTGGTTGATTCTTAACTTGTTTAACTGAAAAATGATGAAATGCCATAGTATTATTTTTTTAAATGTCCTTGGCAGTGCCTGTGTCCACATTGTAACTACTAATAAAAAGTCCTGTGTGTACTTTGGTGTGTGTTTTATGTTATTTCATTGCAAATAAATAATAGTCATTTTATTTTACATTTACACACAATCTTAGATCTCTGGCAGGGCAAGGCAATAGTCAGGTACATGCAATTTGAAACCTGACATTCCAGAGCAAAGCATGAAGCACACAGCACGTGGTCAACGTGACTCATATGGAGACTGACAACATTACAAGGAATAAGGGAAAATTGAGGTTTTCACAGAAAAGACTTTCTTTTTTTTCCTTTTTTTGTTACAATAACTCAAAAAGAAGGTGCAATATGATTTTTAAATTCATATCATAGGTGTGAGTTTAGAGTTCAGATTTTTTCTGCACATTCTTTCTTTTTGTATTTAACTATGATGGTAAATACATTTTGCAACATATTTGCCTTCATATTTACTAACTCCATCAAAACATTTTCTTTTGCTTTAATTAATGAAAATGAAGGGTTTTAGTTTCCCCTCAGATCCTTTCATCCTCTTGATTTATGAAAGCCTCCACTTGCTCTTAAAGTAGGAACAGTTCACCTTTCCAGCTGTATTTTAAATACTGATGAGTTTACTTAAATTGTTAGCCTATTGGTCAAAATGTATTGTGTTTCTGATTCATTTTTAATGCTTTACTCAAATAATACATCCACATTTCAGCACGTAAGCAGCTGTTTGTCTCGGTGACGGTTTCCTCGTGGCTGCGTGCAGCGGGGCTAGGGGAGGGTCTGTGCTGACGGACGTGGGTTACTGACCTGGTAGCCTGGCTGCCCCTGGGTGGGTCCGGGATGGGCGTGAGGTTCTGGGGGCGCTCCGTCTCTGGGCTGGGGCCCTGGCCGGGCCTCGGGGGCTTGGGTCCTGGTTGGTGTGTTGCCGGGGTTGTGGGCGGGTGGGTGCATGGGGGCCCGGCCCTGGCGCAGGGTGCCGCCGGTGCGTCGAGCCACCTGGGGGGCTCTTCAACTGGTGAGGGAGGTTGTCACATCTTGCAGGAGCTTTCCTCTCTTCGGGAACTCTCTCTGCAGGAGGGGGAGATACAGGAGAGGTGGAGGAAGATCTCAGCCTGGGCGTCTATTGTCTTATGTAGTCTGGAAGATGAGTGGATGGTGGGGTGGGTGCAGTTTTCTCTGTGGTGGGGTTGGGTGGACTGTCCCGGGCTCTGTGGGGCCGGGCGGCGCTGCTGCACTGGGCCCCGGTCTGGATGGGCCTGGGCCCCCTTTCCCTGGCGGGTCGCGGAGTATGGGGGTGCCTACTGGGGTCAGCGGGGGAGCTGGCCCCAGGGAGGGGTCACTTGCCCCTCCCTTCCTTCCCTCCCCATCTCCAGCTGCCTCCCTCTTCCTGCTCCACCACAACCACCCACACATGCAGGGCCTTGGAGTAGGGGTGTGTCACCAGGGTGCAGAGGAGGCTACCCCCCCCTCTGTCCCCTTCTGGCTGCCTCTGCCTCAATTTTATCCCACAACTTAGACATTCACATTACTCACACTCTCATTACACATACATATAGGATCTTGGGGGTGGGCACGCTACACGGATTCCAATAGACCATCAGGGTGTACACCTCACCCCTGGCGTCGTTGCCCACCTCTCAATTTTAAATACACGTAGACATTGAGGGCTAGCAGGAGGGACTATGCGCTTACCTGCTGCTCTCTGGCAGGTAGCTCCATGCCCTCCTGGGTTTTAAATGCACCTTAGAACACACATGCATCAACACTACAATGAGCGGGTGGAGGGAGGTTTGGAGTCTTCTCTCACCCCCGTTCTCTGCGGCCTGCTGGAGCGGGGGGCTAGGAGGAGGAGTTGGCCGTCCGACTGCGGTCTGGAGTGTGGGGCCTCCCTGCTGCTGCGGAGTCGGGGCGGTCTGCCTCTCCCCACCGCAGGGAAAAGGGTTACACCACCTGGGTCTGGGTGCAGTTCCCCCCTCCAGGGGCAAGGGTACCTAGACCCGGTTCGTAGAGTACACTTGGGGAGTGTGATCGTGTGTACAGCGTCTCTTTATGTTTGTCTCCACGTTGGTTGAGTGTGGAGTAAGTGCATATGAGAGCATGAGGGTGGGAATGGATGTTTGTATCTGTGTGTGCCTGTATGTCTGTGTCTATATGTCAGGTTGGGTATCAGACGCCACCTCTCTGGGGACATCTCAGGCCCTCCAAGGTTTGGAGGGCCTGGCTGCCGGCGGAGCTCACGGGCGCGTCACTGCAACCCCCCCTGGCTTCTGCTCCGCGGCTGCTGAGTGACCCCTCATCTGGGACTCTCCTCGGCTCTTTCTGGGACAGTGGCGCGGCTGCCTCTCTGTTGGTCTTCCTTGGTCTCTTGTGTTCTGGGGGCCTCTGGATGTCTGGAGTTTTGATCTCCTCCATACCTGCTTCATGCCCTGGAGGACGGGGCAGTGGCTCCCCACACCCTCTAGCAGATCATTACATGAAGGAACCTTCTAAAAAAACAAGCGCGTCCATGCTCACAGGTGTACACACGGGTGCTCACACACACAAACTACACCCTTTTTGGCTCCTACCTCAAAGCACACTGTGTTCTGTTGATCTTATGTGCTGCACAATAATGTTTAATATTTAGTATTTACTGTCATATTCCCATATATCATTGTGATGTTGTTTATTCTATTACTCTTGTTCTCTTCTGCTTGTTTTCTTTTTTCTTTCTCAACAGGTGATCCAGGTGATCGATAGATGCATTTTTTTTTTTTCTGCCCATTCTGTTGGTTTTTGTTTTTTGCCCTTGTCCCTCTTCTCAGCTGTTTCTCTTTCCCTCTTTCTTTCTCCCCTTCTTTCCCCCAGTCAAGTCTGTCCCGTATTCAGCAAGTGAAAATAAAATAAACAATAAAAGGTGAATCAAATGGACCATTACGGCAAGGCTGGGATGGTCAATTTGGTAAAGTAAATCCTTTGGGCATCTTTCTTTGCCTTTAGACAATAATTCTGATGGCAAAAGAGCCAAACAGAACAGGCAAAAAAAAAGAAAAAGAAAAAAGCAGCTGTTTGTCTCAGTATTACCCGAAAACATACTGAGGCCTGGTGATCACGAAGTATGTGGGACATAAAAGCATGTTAGGAAGAGACTAGGGCCATTTTCAGTTCGTGCCTGCTTTCTCTCCAACGCCTTGGCTCAAAGAATGCCCTCAGTGGTGATGCTGAAGTTGACCTCGACCTTGTGAGCCAATTTTTGTTTCATCTCCCACTTCATATGCTGCAGATGCTCCTGCAGCTCAGTCTTCTTATTGTTTGCAGGGATAACCATTTCATTATGAGGAAGAGGAGCAGGAATGTAGTCCAAAGACAAATGGATGTGGAGAGGAACACTGGGACTTTCTCTCTTTCTATCTCTGTTTTTTTTCATTTGCTAATTCCCCTTAAGAGGAATGAGCTCATGTTCATGGGCTCTGTTGCCACATGTTGTGGTTCACTTTCTAGAATAAGGATGAGTTAGTTTCTGGTCATACCACAGAGAAGCAGCCAGGAAGAAAACGTGCTTCACGGTCAAAAACATACACAAAACAGTTGCATGACTTAGTGTAATTATTTGAGTACAGAGATTAGACTTAAAGCAGGATGATAATAAGTTGTGATTTAAAAAAAATATTGTCAAAGGGAACTTATTATGCACATTTCCCTTTTTTAAAAAAAATTCCTGGATTCTACCAGAGCGGTTTTGCATGATTCACAGTTTTTAAAAATTCCTTAGCTTTTTGGCTGAGATGAACATTTAGAGACATTCCATTCACCTAAAGTAATTTACATCCAATAGTATAACAAAACTGCCTGAAGAAGGCATGATGGAGACACACTTTCGTGTTTTTTATGCAAAATTCTGACCCTACCTTCTGAATCTTGCTCACATTGTTTTTCCAGTCTTCTAATTTCCATTTTTGGTGAGCCTGTGCTGTCTTAGTTGACAGGAGTGGGACCTTATGTAGTCTTCTGCTGTTGTAGACCATCTGCTTCAGGATTCAACGTGTTATTCATTCAGAGATGCCTTTCTACACACCTTGGTTGATATGTGTGGTTATTTGAGTTATTGCTACCTTCCTATTATCTTGAAGCAGTCTCGCCATTCTCCTCTGACCTCTGACGTCAACAAGGTATTTTTACTCAAAGGACTGCTGCTCACTGCAAATGTTCCTCTTTTTAATCCCCAGAGATGGTTGTGTGAGAAAATCCTAGCAGATCAACAGTTTCTGAAATACTCAGACCAGCCTGTCTTACACCAACAACTATGCAAAGTTTAAAGTTACTTAACTCACTTTTCTTCCCAACTCCAATGCTAAATTTGAACCTCAGCAGGTCGTCTTGACCAATTGTCTAAAATGCATCAAGTGGCTGCCATGTGATTAGATGAAGTCTGAAAGGATTCAGGACTTTCATGCACAAGATCATAAAAAAGTATGTGGATCCTTGAATATAACTAGAAGAATTTCTATCCTGCTTGTTCAGAATCATTATTGCTTAGAAAAAGAAATGCACAGAATATATTTTTGCTAAATGTAGTGTTTTTGGTTAGGTTAGGATGGCACTTCAAGTGCAGCATCATCCAGGATTTATGTGTCAAGACTCATATGCGTCTTTCTCTCCCTGTGGCTTTTTTCATCTGGAATCAAACAGAATTGCAACTCATGAAAGAATTGTTTCCATACTGCAAACATGCAGAGACTGCCTTCCAGTTTAACTCCACTCCTCAGCTTGTATAAAACACTTTATAGTTCACTCTGTCTCCCTGCCCAAAAAAGCCACAGTATAACCAGAGATTATATATGCCAAGTAATGAGATGAAGAATAGGGACGATGGCATGTGGAGTTGATGCTGAGGAGAATTTACAACATCTGCCTTCTTTGTTGTGGCAAATGCACGAGTTGGACCAATGTTTTGGTTAATTTCATGTCTGAACCAGACATGAAGAACCCTCGGTTTCTTGTTATGAAACTGAGTGCTCTTATGGGATGAACAAGAAAATAATCTCATGTATTGTAATTGAGAAAAAACAATGAGAATATGTATATATATATATATATATATATATATATATATATATATATATATAAAAAACCCAAAACAAAACACTGGTCATATCTTTAGAAAGCAACATTATGCCATAGACTGTCACTGTTGTGAGTCCATCCATTAGTTTGCAAAAACTTGTTATGAAGCCTCAAGCTGTGCAGTTTTGTTGTCACAGTCTTGACATGTTGAATCTGGCATGTGACAAGTGAGTGTGGATTTCACTGCTAAATTGAGGCACACACTCAAAGGCTTGCAAGCTGTCAGTTACACAAAGGAGAACATAATTTATACAATGAAAGTCACATTGTATTAAACAAGACTTGAAACTAGTGACTCTGGCCACAAATTCATCAGGAAAGTGTTTCCTGAGGTTGTGGATCAAAGTCTTTGTTTTCCAGACTTCCATAGAAGAAGAATTATTTTTGAAACCAAATGAGTCCCCTCCTCATGGCCATCAGGAATAATGAAAGCTGAATTATTGGCTTCACTTTCCAAACGCCAAAGCTACATTCATGTTTTATATACAGTCTATGGTTCTGGCATGGATTGTTTTCATCCTTTGATTACACTCATTGGCACAATCGGGGTGTGATATTACACCAGACAGAGATGTGAACAGGCAAAGGCATTCCCCTGATTTTCCAGCCTATTCTATGGACTAAAATTGACTAAAATTATTATTTTAGTTTTATCAAATCTCTCCATTGTGAACTAAAATGGCTCAAAATGATCAATATATTAAAAACATTTGCTCTCTCTGGAAAAAAAAACCCTCACTCACTATCAGAAAACATCTGATCTTGTGGTTAGAGACAAAAAATATACTTGAAACATCAGTACAATAGTATACATGTGTGTGAAAGTAGTCCCTCTTGCATACCTTCATGCTTTGATGTATCAAATAAAAAGTTAAAGTCTTACTTTCCTGCAAGATAACTGAAACCATGTTTACATGACTTCACAGCCTTTATTCAGACTGCCGGCCATGGGGTGATTTTTCATCCAATCATTTTTACATCCATTTCGCATTTGGAAACAATCATACACGTGATTACTGCTAGAAGCTGTCAGTCAAAACACCTATGTGCTCCACATGCCTCAGCTGTGTGATTTCTGTGACTCACACACACACACACACACACACACACACACACACACACACACACACACACACACACACACACACACACACGTCCATCTTAACTTCCTCCCTCTCTTTTCTTTTCACCTGCTGACATGCAGCGATTTCCTGCTTCCAATTCCCCTCCACAAATCTGCAGAAATAATGAAGTTCACCTGTTTAAACAAATCTACATTTTATTATTTCAGCAGTACATATGCAGCATTTTAGTGGCACATATAAACAGTACACAAAGTAAAAAGCTCTGTGAGTTTTCAGGTGAAATCCTTTTTTTAATTCTTAAGCTCTTCTATCTGTTACGAGCAGCACAGTGTTATAAAAGATACACAGAACACAGCCAAGACATTACAGTCCACAAGTACAGTTTTTTTTTGCTGTTAAATGTAATTGAATGAAAATGAGAAAACATTACAAGATGGTTGCAATATGTGGTCACTTCCAAGGGTATTTCTGAGTAATGACATGAGGGTGTTTTTGTACTCAAACTATTATCTGAGATCAGAGGAGTCGCTAACTAGCCAGTTAATCACAGCACAACAGTTTTGCTCTGCTGATGTCTAACACACTGCAGCTCAGCCAGTTACCTTGAACTGAGTCAAAATAAACATAACCAAGAAAAGAAAGCCCACAGTAGAAGACACTGGTTTACATTTTCTGCCTGATAAATTGTACCCATAAGGTAGTAGTATATGATTAGCCTGCAATGTATTCACCAGCAGATTAGATTCATCTGAGGTAAATTTAAGCTCTTCTCTGCAGTTGCTGTTTTTGGAAGGCCTCAACCTGTTTTTAAAAAGTGCTCTTAAATACTCTCATCATTTGTAGGACTTATATAAACACCCACGGTTTGATTCCCTTGAACTAAAGTATATGATGCTGTTGTTCACCAGTATGTTCAGTTTTTCGGGTACAAAGAAAGCGTTGGTCTCCTTTCACCTTTGCCACTCCTCCATGTTTTCTCTGGCATGTCTGGGCGTCCTGCCTTCCTCTCACAACATACCTACATTTGTGATTTTCAAGCTTTTTGAACCAAAGAAAAAGCAGCACAATGGCCCCTAATGCATAATAGAACAATCAGATCCTTTCACTATATGGGGTTCAGTGTTTTTTTTATTTATTTTGTCACCAATCTGCAGCTCTTTTTATTTAGAAATGTCCAAAGAAATGAAATCTGCTGAAAAATACAGACAATATGATCTGAACAAATCAACACGCTTTTTTTCCCCAATTCAGTCTTACATTCACTGAGTTTAAAAAAAAAAACGCAATTTTTTGTCCCTTTACTTCCTGTTTGTTAAGTCGGAAATGAAATGGCACAAAATTTGAGCTGGAAACAAAAGCTGAAGAAACTGCCACTTGGATGCTATGATATACTGTAACTTTAATTAAAGAAACATGTTAAAATTACAAATAACAAAACATGTATAGATACTGTAGTATGCTACAAACCGCCCTTTATTTTCTAAAAAACTAATGCCAGTATAAAATGATTTACAAAAAAAAATTCAACCTGCTTTTGCTTGTTTTTATGGTTAACTTAACGTATCGGTTTTTTAAAAGGAGATGACAAACAAACAGATAGAAAAAATATGGAAGGAGTCAAGGGTGTTATTTCTGGCTGTTGTTTTACAAAGGAAGTAATAACTCTGCAGCCAAAGTGCTGAATCTGACGCCTCTAGAAGATAAATGAGAGAAACTCAGAGGCCTGGCCGCCACACAGTCACATTTTGCTTTATCGCTTTCTGTGCTCCAAAAAGAATTTCCACATATCCTTCTGCCTGATGTCTAAGAAGAATTTGAATGAGAATGAAATAATCTGCTGTAAAATTCAGCCAGGGGTTTACTCTTTAACGCACAACTATTTATGGAGATTTCTACAATAAAAAAAATATCTCCATTATATGATATCGATGCAGGCAGTGTTTGTGTGGGTGTGGCTTAGGGCTGCAATCACAGACTGGATTCAGTGACATAGCCTGAAAAAGTGAAAGTCTTAAACTTGCATTCTTTTTAATGGCCAGCAGGGGGTGAAATATAAGCCTACAAGCCTATTTGCAGATCTTTAACCTCAGTGAACACTTTTTACCAGGTATTTTTTAAATATAGCACAATCTTTAATTTCTAAATTGTAGTTTCATTGAGAATAAAATAGTAAAAGCAGGGCCTGCCTTTGGTTGGCTGGCTTCTTTCTTCAGCATTGAGTTTCTCAGACAGATCCTCCCATGCTTTTCATGGCTAGTTTCAAAAAGACCAAAACAGTAATGCCACTGGCCACAATGCTCACCTTTATATACAATCTAATGTTCTACTTTCCAGATTAAATTTATGAAAATTTTGATTTTATGCAGAGTAAATAGAAAGTCAAAGATGCAAAGTGATGCAAATACAATATTTCAAATATTTTAAGAACAGGGAAAAAAAAACAAACCCTATCATGCTTGGCAGTAAAAGCCTGTGTGCGGTACAAACTTACTGCTGCTTGTACACACCTGCAGCTGAAAGATTTACCTTTGCTTTAATGTAGAAAAACAACAACAACAAAAGAAGATGTCAGTTATTGGTTGTAACTGTATTTGTGAAAGATACAAAAGGCAAAACTTTGGTCTGAACACTGTATTGTTGAAACATTTATTGGCATTAGTGATTTATCTAATGATTATTTTGTTGTTGTTTCTTCTATAAAATATTAAAAAAATACAAAATCCTGTCACACAGAAAGTTTAAGAAGATAATGTGAAGAGTTTTTGTTAATGTACTGATTAGCTGACAAACTATTTGACCTCTAATATGTTTTATATCATTAAATAGAATGAGCAACAATACAGATGTTGTTGCATATATTAAAGTGATTATGAAAAAAAAGCCCAGCAGCCCAGAGTTTTCATTGCCTTTCACTATTATGCAGACATGATGGAGGTATGTAATGTAATGCAGATGTCACATGTGATGATTTAATGTGATCAGCTTGCCAAAGGACACTGATATAACCTGATTATGCACGAGTCCTGAGTCACCCTGTCAATACTTGCAGAAAAATGTACAAGAAAACACATCAACCATTCTCACTTACATCAGTTTGCTGAATCTGGTTTATCACCTCATTTTCTCTTTCCCCAGACTCCCTCTTTTTGTTCATCATTTCTTTTTTGCTGTGGCAGGATTGCGGTTTAAAGCAAAAACCTCGACAAACACCAAGGCACTTAGACATGGGGCAGAGAAAACCATTTTTGGCCGCAGCAGAACAAAGTCAAGTTCATCTCCAAAATATTTTTTCCTCTGCTCTCTTGGATCCAGACACCAAGTTTGCAGATTGATTTTCATAAAAAGTAAGTGGGACAAATCTAAGACAGCTCACAGATTTTAAGGCCGGAGAGAATTTAACTTCAGTCTTTTGAGGTTTGTGAGATTGCCAGATTTTTAAGGTGCATAAAAAAACTTTCCAAACTTCAAATATAAAACATGGGTGTGTTCAGGTTTCTGCATGTATTCTTTTCCAGCTTGCCGCTCCATGTCTTCTGCTGGCTCCGAAGCAATGACGAGAAAACCTGGGAGGTACAAAGTTTTTGGATTTGAAAGCAGCCGTGAAGCTGAAATTCCACTGAGAGTGAGGTAAAATGTGGGAGAAAGGTCCATTGTGGTTGGTCTGATGTTTTGATGTGAGTGAGGTTGTGTGTATGCATGTTATTGCTGAAACAAGCCAATTTTTTGGCAGTAAACACTGACAGACCCACAGTTATAAATCATACAGGGCAGGCCTCCATGCATCCATCTGTTTATACTCATCTGTTCTTCTTCATCATCACTTCATCTGTCAACAGGAGTGACTGTTAAATCTTTCCAGAAGTTGTTATTTAATGACATTATTATAATTTTTGCATAAATATAGAAGCCCACAGTAAGCACAGGTTGGTGATTTGCAGTTTAAAGGATGCACACATGAAAGAAACAAACACATTTTTTGGCACTTTGTGCATTTCAAAAACAGACCCTGCTTGTATATTATTGCCTTTCAAAATTGCTTATTTGTTTGCTACACAAACCACTACTGAGCAACATTCAGCTGATGAGTAAATGTCCAGCATCCAAATTGTGTGTTGATTTTAGCTTTTTTTTGGTATTCACAAACTCCTGAAGGAAATATTTTAAGACTTTGTAGCTGTGAAATGTTTTATTTGAGTTATGTTTTACTCTTTGTTGTTAGGTTTAACATTTGTTGGGCTTTTTGGATAAAAATAGCTACCACCATGCAACTGGAAATGATGCTGATGCTAAAAATAATACTTAAGCTCAAAGAATCAGCTAAAAATCTTTGCCAGAATGCAGATTTGATAGATTGCTTAAGCTTTAAAAAAAAAAAAAATCACTATTAGTACCTGATGGAGCTTTAGTCACTAAGGACTATAAAAAGTGACAGAAATATAAAAAAGTTTAAGCCTTAAACTCTACTTAAATCTCCTCACAGATAGTTAGTCATGGCCACAAGCAAGTGTAAATGTCACACTGTTGGATCTGAAATCATCAGACGCAGCCCTCAATAACTATACACTGGAAAAGCGTGAATGTGGAGAGACTTTTTGACTATGTGACGAGCATTTCTGATCGTTTACTGGACCCTAAGTGCAGAAAGAGGGGTATCTACAGGATGCTGTAAACAAAACTTCATTTAGAATAATTCAAAATTTCATTTTGCAGCTGTTTTACAAATGGAATGGTATAAACAGATCTGAAAGTAAAGCATGCTTTATTGAGAAATGGTGAACATAAACAGTACTTTAGTTTGCATTCAAATAAAAGAAAAAAAAATAACGAAAAAGTTCAATTAGTTTGATTTTGTAGCATCGCCTGGTTTGCAAACCACCAAACAGTTACCTACTTGGGCATTGCTGTAACGTGTAATAAGGCAACACTGTGGTATACTGAGCAAAAGCCATTGCTAAATAACACTGTGAAGAGCAGCTGCCTGCATATGAAAACCAGTTCTCCAGAGACTGTCCTGTCAGTTCCATTGCATGCCTTTTCAGCTCTTTAGTAAGTGGAAATGTAGATGAAGTTGTCAGATCCGACAATCCTCTCGTGGATGTCAAAGCAGCAAACCTGGTCTGTGGTGAGCCTCCATTCCTGTTAATGCTGACCTTTGCCCTTTAGTTCAGCCTCATGAAGCATCCTGTCATGTGATCATCCTTCAGCTCATACTGTAGAGTTAATGAAAACATAACTTTTATGTTGGCAAAAGCTGCGCTGTGATTCAATCCCGTGGCTCATATAGATGTTTAGTCATGAACTTCTAACCAAGCTGCAGGTTAAGTTCATGCATCAGGTGAGTTGGCACTTTTTTTTTATAGGTAAGTAGGCAGCATACTACTAATATGACACTCTTGCTGCACACGGCAGGGCTTTCAGCACTTGAAGTTTAAGGCAGCATTTGGGTGATACTTGGCAGCTGCGGCAGTGTTGGGATCCTGAAAGTTCAGACGGTGCAGGTCACACCAGCGTCCTCGACGTGGCCACAGTTGGTTTTGCCCCAACCGGAAAACTTACACTGGTGAATACTGTCTTCTGTCCCTGCGCATGCAACATCATCCATCCAGATCAGACCAGTACCTGCACAGAAAAGAAGAGGAAGCATTACAAAAAAAGACATGTTTTCAAAAATTATCCAGAAAGGAGACTGATGTTTTTATCTGATGTAAGTAACATTTGCTGGCAGGGATCTGCTGTGAGACCTTCCTGACCTTCTGTAAGCCTGTGGGGAAAATTGAAGGGCAGAGCAGAAACAAAACCCCCAGCACAGAACAGAACATCAGTGACATCAGAGATGAAATGAATTAATGCAGACGCTACATGAAAAGGAGGAACTGTGGCAGAGGCGGTTTGCAAAGCAAAGCAACTATGGGCAATGTAAAGCAACTCAAATACGGTGCTCTAAATAAGACTTCACAAATGGATATGTAGAATTTTATGAACCAAACCATCACCTAATGTAGGCTGGCACTGAGATGAGCTGATCTGCTGGGACTGCAGCTGAGCTTAACTTCATGAACTGCCTGAACTAATGCTATGCTTGATTAATAATTTCTGAACTACACAGACCCTAATGTCTCTGCGGGTTTCTTCTCTCCTGTTGTCTTTTTTTCCTGACCTGCTTTTATAAAGCTGTTCTGTTTTCCTCATACTGCTGTAAGAAGAATTAAAATAATACATTTGAAGAAACTTTAAGAAAAAATGGTCAAGATGTGCAATCAGTTGAAGAAAACATGAAAACATGTCCTGGAATTTAATGGGTTTTATGATTGAACGTAATCATATATTTGGAAGAAGGAAAATTAACATCTGGACTCAAATACCAACAGAGCACCTCCGATTGGTTCATTTATGCACCACTTTCCCTGTTGTCTATGTGCACATGTTAGAAGTGATACAACTGGAACCAAAGAGTAGAAACAAATTGTGCTTCTGAGTTTAAATCACCAGCTGAAGTTTGTGAGTGCTTCAAATTCTAGAAAGTTTAGAAGGTCAAAAGTTTCAGAGACAAGTGGGATTAATCAAATTCTTCTCATCTCTAAAGAATCACTCAAATCATCCTATCCAAAGAAGTTTGTATTCGTGTCTTGTGAAACACAAAGTACTGACATTGCTTCCTCGCAGAACTGTGGATGAGATCGTTTGTATCCGGTAATAGAATAGACATTTCCAGCTGGTAAGCAGACCATTTGGCAGTATTGTTTTACATTATAATCTTTGGTTCCTGTTTGCAAAACTGGAATCGCTGGAGCTTTCAGGAAGTCCCAGATGCTTTAGTTTTGCAACAATTGTAGACGATTGGAGGTTCTCGGCTTCAAGTGTGGGTTAGTGAACATTTGATTGCACTATGATGCAGATTATGCATTAAACTTTAAAGTAACTAAAAAATTTACTTATAGGGCATCTTTCAAGCTAAATTTAAAAACTAAAATGCTAAAAACATACAGATAAAATGTTTTAAAAAGTTGAAAGAGATTTAAACACATTTATAAAAAAAATTAAAAATCCAAAGGTGATGAACTAAAGGCATGAATAGCAATCTACAATTCAGAGCATGACACAGTGGACCTGGACTTTGCAATAAGTCCTATTTGATAAAAGCAAGAGTGAACCAGAGATTTAATGTAAGCATCCACGGTCAGAATTGAACCAAAAGTCATCCCAAGATTCCTGAGAGAAGATTTGGCAAAAGGTTTAAGGCATCTGAACGGTTCACTCATCATCACTGTTAATGCGTGATCCAGGGACGGGGAAATGGCTGTCAACACTGATACTCTGCTCTAAATAACAGCTGTTAATCAGTCAGCAGCCTCCTTAATATCTCACTGGTGACCCTCGCTGGGTTCGCACTAACAACTATGGAGATGACTGAAGATGAAAGTGACCCCAAATAAATTTAAATAATGATTTCAAAGATTACAAAATAACTGCAAACATACACAAAACTGTAAAAAAAAAAAAAAAACATAAACAAGAATCACACAAAGCAACTATATGGGGATGCAATTTAACCATAAGAACCAAAAACAAGAGGCATAAATCTTCAAATTATTTTCTGTTATAAATATGTGCACCTCTACTTTGCATCTGTGCACTGAAACAAGCACAGAATTCATATAAAACAGAAACATAATTACATTCAGGACGGCTCGCTCACAACACCAAAGTTAAATAAATAAACAAGTTTATGGCAACCTTCACACTTCCAACTTTCCCTTTCTTTCTTACAGCAGGAAAATAGGTCAAGAAAGTGACAAGACGAAGACAGCTGGAGATTAAATTTTAAAATATGCATGAATAAATTAAGGGAACAGGATAATAAAACTGTGATTACCCTAATTTATTTCTGACCTTATGGACTAATCAAAGTGTGAAAACTATATGAAGCTGACTGTAAACTGCTTCCCTGTAGTGAATGTGATAACATCATCACTAAGTCATAACATAATTAGAAATATGGGTCAGTCCCGTCACACCAATATGGGAGCTGCATTAATAATCTATAATGTTCAATATACTGAAATAATAATGACAAGTCTCTGGGCAGTTTAACTGAACAGCATATTAAACCCTGAAAGTCATTTTATGTTTTTGAAGATTTTTTTCTTAATGGCTCCATTGGTTCCTTTATCTGTGATAGATATTCTATAATGATCAAATGGATTTATGATTTTCAGTCATGCAAAAAGGTGTTTATGCCACATTTGCTTGTTTAGAAAAGGAGATGTGTTGCTCCAAACTGCCCCTGCATCTGAAATCTACCAGCTGTTCATCCCCACACAGATCATGACAATGGAGCCAGTATTTGGGTAACTGGGCTGTAAACACTGTCCAAATGTTCCTGAAAGCAGCATATTGGTCCATGGTTTGCCTGTCTGTTTAGATTGTTTGGCTGTTAAACTGCCTCCACCAGTGTGTGAATGTGTGTGTGAATGGGTGGATGACTGGGTGTGTAAAGCGCTTTGGGGTCCCTAGGTGGGACTAGTAAAAGCGCTATACAAATACAGGCCATTTACCATTTACCATATCTCTCAGTTACAACTCAAAGGAAAATGTGGGTCACAGTCTTCAAACCAGTATGGGAGCTGCACTCTACATTAATTATCTATAATGCTAAATATACTGAAATAATAATGCCAACTCTCAGGATGATTTAGCTGAATAGGATATTCAAAGTGAGCAAACTAAGGATCAAAAACAAAAGGGGCTCATTCATTTTAAAGCATTACAGCCTTTGAAGCATTCGTTTTATATGCTGTACGTGATTTCTTTTAAAAAATCTTCATGCCAGTAGGACTAACATGACAGCATGAGGTTTAAGTGTTCCATTGTGGACCAGTGTATTTGTTAAATTATGCTTTTAAATTGAATTTAAGCGCTGTCATAATACCACATTCTGCTTTTATATTGTTTTACATGACCTTCAATATGATCAATGAAAATAACAGTTCAGTCAGCAAACCCGATGTTTTCACAACACTGTCAAACTGCCTGTTTCCCACTTTTCATCTGGAACACTTTCGATGCATGGACACAGATTTATCAGATGGACCGTGCATAAATGAAACAGGGCCATGCAGAGAAAGCGTTTGCCAGTTTCCTCTTCCTCTGACATTTTTTATGTTTTGCTGCCTGATTAAAGTCGTGCTGAGAAGCAGGAGGCTTTCACAGAAACACATCCAGACTTCAGGAGAAAGATAAACTACAGGATCAATGGAAATGACACTGAGATCTGGGCATACAGTTGTGTTTATCATGGTCATAGGGGTCACAGCACTTTTTTTTAAACTTTTAATATTTTTATTGATTTCTTTGAACAATTGTTTTTTTCAGGATGGAAAAAAAACCAGTATCTTATATGGCTTTAAAAAGAACAGAGCGCGTAAGTTTCAGTTTATTTTGGATTTTCTGTAATTCACATAGGTTCATTTTGATGTTTGCACAGGGTCAAAAATATACATACAAGCTCAAATATACACATAGACTCCCACTAATATTTGGTTAAATGTGATTTCGCTAGTTGCACCTCGACCAGATGCTTTTGTTAGCCATCAACAAGCCACAAGTTGACCACTCTTCCTAACAGGATTAGTAGAGTTAATTTAAATTGGTTGGTTTTATGGCATGACCAGAGTTTTAAGCCTAGCACACACATTTTCAACATGAGGTTGGGTTTTGGGATGGCCATTCCAGAAACTTAATGTTAGCCTGGTTTTCATGTATGACTAGAATCATTGTCCTGTTGGAACACCCAGTTGTGTCCAAGTTTCAACCATTTAGCTGCTGATTTGAGGTGAATTTGAGGAATTTGCAGGTAATCCCCTTTCTTAATTATTTTATCCACTTTCGGCAATGTACCAGTATCACTGTAAACAGCCCCAGAGCATGATGCTACCACCACCATGCTTGACAGCTGGTACATTGCTCTTACATTTGAAAGCTTCACCTTTCGTGTCAAATTAGCCAAACACCTCGATTGTCATGGTCCTGAGTCTGTGACTCAGGGTTTTTGTATTAATGAATATTATCTTGTGTTCTGGTTGTTTTCTGTTAAGCTTTTCCTAGTTAGGTTTTGCGCTCCCCCCTGTTTAGTGTCGGGTCATTCCTGCCCGTGTGTTTCCTCTGTTCGCGGTCTGTGTAATTTTCCTGTTTTACTTTGAAAATCTGTGTCTCGTGATGTCAATTAGGATCAGCTGTGTCTCCCTCCTGTTTTGGCCATTCCTCATTCCCTTCCGTGTGTATTTATAGTGTGTGTATACCTGTGCTCATCGTCGCTTCGTCTGTGTATCTCAGTGTCTCTCTGCCCTACATTCTCTGTGCCGTTTTCCCGTGTTTGTATGATTTCAGGTTTGTTCCCTAGTTTTCCCCAGTTTAGGTTATGACTTAGTTTTGTCCTCACTTCTGTTTATTGTCACTCACTGTAAATAAACTCACTCGCATCACCACCGTTGTCTGCAACTTGGGTCTTCCTTCACAACAGCACACGACTGCTGCCCCAGCAGTGACATCGATCTTTTTCTTTTCTGGCCATAAAATCTTTCTCCAGAAGGCATTTGGCTTCTCAAAGTGGGCAGCTGCAAATTTCAGTTAAGCTTGAAGGTGTTGATTTTAGAGCAGGGGCTTGTTTCTTGAATGACATCCTCTCAGTCCAAACTTGTTTCACTGTGGACAGTGATGCAGCAGTTCTAAGGTCATGCCCGGCTTCACATTGCCTTGGTGCGTCCTGGGTTGTTTTTGAACATCTTAACAAAGAGTTGAAGTCTTCTTGGAAAAGTGGTGACTCATTTGAATAACTTGTATTTCTGCTGCTGTACAGTTGTTTGAACTGATTATCTTGGAATCTGGAGTTGTTTAGAAATAGCTCCGAGAGACCCTCCCAGCTTGTGTACATCTACAATTCTCCTTCTTAGATCTTCACTTTGTCCCCTAGACCTTCCCGTTGTTCTGGGTATTGATCAATCCATTGAGTGCTGTCAAACAAATTATTTTTATGCTGGCAAAAGAGAAACTGCCAGTTGTGGTCAATCATCAGAACAGGTCAAAGAAATCATTAAAACCCCCAAATTACCATGAAATTTATGCCAATAATAAGTGTATTCAAACGTCTAATCACAACTGTATATGTTTTATGCCTGAAAGATGTATTATATATAATCAGTTCCCTGGCTGGTTGTGGGAACTGGTTTCTATCCAGTTCTGAAAGATTTAAATATTCACTTGAAGCTATGTTCTTGGTGACTAGTTTAATAAACAGAGGATAAGACAGGAGGGAAAAAAATTGACTAATGTATGAGTAATAAAATTCAAAACTGTTTACAGTTCTATGGAAAAGGCTAAACATTGTTTATACAAATATTATGTGTGTATGTAAGAGCCATTTGGAAGAGTTAATCACATTCTTCAGTAATTAAATCGTATTTCAAATCTTGTAGCTCTTTGAACTGTGGATAACAAACACACAGGGCCAGATCAGTGTGGATAATGATAGCACTGCTGGCACCAACAGCCAGATTAACATCCAAATGCTTGTGCTGAATGTTGTTACACACTGCGCCAGTCAGTTTACATACAGGGTACAAAAAACTATTAATTTTTCTAATCAAAGAATTGCTGATTAGTATGGCTCATCTCTCAGCACTAATTATATATAAAAACATCTCAATGTTGTAACTTTTGCAGTGAAGTGAACTGAGATGAACCCGGTGATCCAAACAGAGAGTTAAAATCAAAGTTAAACACTGAGTTCAAATATTTCAACTTCAACATAATTATTCAGTGGTGCTCTAATGTGACTGTATTCAGGCAAAAACACACAAGGAGAAAGATTTTCGCCTTGGTAGCGTCTTAGACTCAAAAGTTAACTGGTGTTGCACATTTATAAAATATGATATTTCAACCCGCTATCTTCTATCTTCACTGACAATTTTTAAATAAATCACAAAAATTAAAAATGAAATGCCTGTAAAATATATTTGTTTGGAAATGAGTGTATTATGTGTGCCAGGTTTCCACGACTCACACTTTGCACCTTAACCTCCTAGGACCTGGCGTCCACATATGTGGACATCACATTTTGGGTTATTTAGACCAAAATACTCAATTTTGCTCTACAAGGGCCTGATATCCACTTACGAGGACATTATACTGCCACTGTTCTATCAAAATTTTAAACGAATATCCTCATATGTGGCTCTTATTTTTCTTAAAAACAAAAATAAGGTAAAAAAATAATCTGGTAATTCTTTGTTTTTACATTCATCGGGCCCCAATATGCCCAAATATCAAAGAGAAATTAAAAATCCATGCCGTGGAAGAGTTCAGGTCTTAGGAGGTTAATGTGCACATCCACACAGGACGATAAAGATTTCTTTTATGTCAAATGTTTAATTTAAAGGCTCATTACTGAATAATAATGGATAATAAGGGCAAACATCTATCTGATTCAATCTGCATGCCTCCTACATTCTTGCTCTAAAGATAAACTTGCTGCAGCATTGACATCCTGAAAGCAGGAGGACCCCATAACCACATGTGTCTCCATGCAGGCATGCACAAGATGGAAATAAGGTATGTAGAGGGGAAAGAACACATGAGGCTTCAGAGGTAGTTGGTCCATTGTGGTTGTACATGATACTCCAGCTGTTCTGCGGTTGAGCCTTCTGAGGGTTTACTTTAACGGACATGAGCCTTTAAGCCGTTTACTCTGGATCTCAACACACATTTGCAGCACTGTGTGCGCGCCGATGTTTTGTCCGTTTACGCCAAATTTGTGACACTTCACACAAACAAGAGTTGAATCACCAAACCAATGCGTGAGAGTTGAGGGAAACACCCAAGAGAGGGATTTAGAAGACGGAAAAGTAGACGTTTTGTGTAATCAGGCAAAAAACAGCACTGCTGTCTGCAGAAATGAATCAAGCCAAATTTTATTTCTGTGGAATGTAGTTTGTCCAAATTACTGATAATAGCTGTGTTTCAGACAGAGACTTCTGATGTTTCTATTCAACAAGCACTTTTTAGTAGATTAGACCACATGTCTTAGTCCCGGTCTCAGTGTTTGTTACTTCCTGTTTTATTTTGATAGTGCCTTGTCTGTTGTGTGCTATGTTTAATTTTGCGTCCCCTCTTCTTGTTACTCTGATTCCATTTAGCTGTGTTCCCTGGTGTTTAATTAAACCACCATCTTAGTTTATTTCCCCGTTTCCAAGTCCTGTTTTTGGGTCCAATTCTGCTAGCCACACAGCCTATATAAGAATAATATATGTTATTTTTCTGCCATATATGTATACGCACAGTGGTGGATATTAAATATGGCCAAAGTTTAATAATATAGCACCTTATGACCTTTATAATAAGGTCAGCACATGTACAAGTAATCTCTGTGACCCAAAAGCTCAGGCTTCAGAGTGCTCTAAATGTTTTCATATTTATTTTTCATCTCTAAATGTTTCATGATGTCAGTAAGAGCAAAGCTACAAGCAAAGCTAAAGATGACCACAGCAGGTAGCTCTGGATGTCTAATTTGTCAGACTTTTTACAAACTGAATTGTCAGAAACCAATTGTGAATCTTTGCTTGCTAGACAAATGTGTAAACAACTACAGTGTGAAGCCACTGATGTCAATAAGAGCAGACACTCAAAATATGGCCATTTTTTGACATATCATTTTTGGTTGCTGTTCAGGACTCCTGTTTTCAAAGGGTATTCTTCCAGAAGAAAGTTAACTTAAAAAGAGAAGAGCTAAAACATCTAATTTCAGACTCAAACTTAGCGACTGTACACAGGACCAGTCTAAGATGAATAAAGATTAACTATGAATAAAAACAAAACAAAACACTTTTTCTTGTAGCTAATTCAAAATTAAAAATAAATATTAAAAAAGGCTTTAAATGAAAAAATTATGCCCCCTTCAATTCTGTTTTCAGAGTTTAATAGAAAGTTCAGTGTTTTTTTGTACAGATGTTTTTCATCACACCATAATAATTATTTAGCTTATGATTCATATTTGATGTAGCCCTGTTGCATCACAGTCAGTGGCTTCTAGGTTTGAATCTGGATCAGAGCACTTCTGCATAGATTTAGGAGTTTCTCTCTTTTACTTGCATGGGTTTCATCTGAATTAATCAAAAACAGGCCAGGTTAATTTTCCCATTAGTGTACCTGACAGAGTACAGAGTACTGTACTCTGGCTCCACTTGTTAAAGCTGGAGCCAGATATAAGCCAGTACTTATTTACAATCCTGCACCCCACCTCTCCCATATCTAGAACGTGACCTGATAGGTCATTTGTGCAAACTGTTTTCATAAGTTTGCATAATGCATAATGCAGCTGTATGAAGAAGTGCAAGTAAAAACTGGTGACTTACTTTTGGTTAAAGTTGAAGTCAACACCCTTAATCTTTTTAAAATCTTTTTTTTTTAAGTTTTATAATCTTTTTATAATCTACTACAGTACTCTGCAAACATTTTATACACTTCTCATTTCTTTATATTTTGCTATGTAAATAGCAAAGGTACATTGTTTATGTTTAAACATGTTTCAGAGTTGTACAATTCTAACAAGCTTGAAACTTAATATGGCCACCTTTATTCTTCAACACAGCCTGAACTCTCTTATTTCACTCTCTAATTTCTTTAAGTAGTCCTCAGGAATAGTTCTCCAGGCTTCTTGAAGGACATTCAAAGCTTCTATAGATGTTGGCTGCATTTTGTTTAATTCTCTGTCAAGTAGTGCTCCATTTTGTCTTTTATTTATTTATTTAAATCCAGGCGTGCTTTTTCTGCATTGTGCTGAGGGTGACTGTCATGCTGAAAAATTAATCCACTTCCAGTCCACTTTTCAAGCTTCCCAGTTGGTATTGCATGGTGGATCCGGATCTGAGAATACTTTTCTGCACTCATAATTCCATCAATATTGACACCACTGGCTGTGATGAAGCCTTACACCATGACAGAGCCCCCAAAGTGTATTACAGATGGGTGTAGGCTAGGGCTATGCGATATGACCAAAGTCTCATATCCCGATATAAGACATCTATCGTCCCGGCAATGATGTAAATCACAAAAATTTAACATTTTCTGTCAATTCTATGAATCTCGGGCAGGTCGACTTGCGTGAAGTGTTTCCAGCCGGGCGTCTTGTACCTGGAGTCAAGTATTTCAACTGATGCATGAAACGCTACATTTTTAGACATAAGTTGTAACGGCCGCCGTTTTCTTTGTAAGTATTTATTACACGGCGAAAAGCCTGTTCTAACGTTTGAGTCTAAGGTTTATTTTTTAGCACCTAACGGCGCTTTTTTTTACTTCTCATCCGTAAACACTCTGCATACTCTTTCACGTGATTCAGTTTATTTTGAAAAGTCTCAACAGGATCTCGAGCTTTATTGTGAAAGGTTTATGTGGAAAATAAACAAGCGGACGGTGGAGCCACGCGATGGTTTTACCGTCGTTGTTGCTAACGACAGCGCATAAAAACAGTCACTTGTCTGTTTGTAGTGTGGTTATATTAAATATAAGAGAAAGAGAGAACTTTAAGAAATTAAACGATGAAAAAATATTGCCGTAAACAGTTTATTTTGCGACATCACGAAACAAAAGATAGCGTAAAATGAAACGATAGACGTTTTTATATCGTCGTCCGATATATATCGTTATATCGAACAGCCCTAGTGTAGGCACTCTCTGTTGTACCATAAGACTTCTTCACAACCTTTTCTCCCTGTTTCCCTTCCTAAAGAGTGGCTTCATGACAGCAACCCTTTCATGAAGACCATTTCTGATGAGGCTTCAGTGAACAGTAGATGGATCAACTGAAGGTGCAGATACATCTTTCAGTTCATGTGTCAGGCCTTTGATGGATTTTCTCCTGTTTCTTAAGAACATGACTTTCAGATCTTGCTCATCAGCTGTTTTGCATCTTTTTGGCTTTTTGGCTAAAAGGGGATTCATGATGTTGGTGTTGATATCTCTACCAAACTGCGTTATCTTTGGTATTTTTCATTGATTGAAAGAAAGAAATTGGAACAAATTTATATGTTTCTTTTTTTATAAGGCTGGTAATAAGTGCCTAAAGACAGAATATTAAACTGGTTCTTTTCAAAGGTATCCGTTATGTGTAGAAAAAACACTGGTTCATCCCTTGAGTTAGATGCCTATTTTTTTTGAATTACTCAAAGGTCAGTGGATAACAAAACGAAAAAACCCTTTCTTTTTCTGAAAATGGTCCGGTACAAGGATTGAAGTAAAAATAAGTGAAAAAGCAGCCAGTGCCCAAAGAAAAACTTTAAAAGACCTTCAGATAGCCTGAAAAAGTAGTCTGCCTCCTTATAAACAAAACATAATGAAATGAGGAGTTGCTCAAGACTTTTTCACACTGCTGTGGACAGGTTTATTTTTACTGCAATTATGATGACACAAACCCCAGTTTCCTGGCTGGAGTTCAGGTTTCTCTGGGCCATCATACATAATATAAACTTTAATATAAACTTTATTACTGTTTTCTAAGCACAAACACTCCTGTGTGTTATTATTAGCAATCAATATGATGTTTCTTTGAATATGTTTAGGGTACGTACTGAATGAGCTGAGGATTTTAGGAGTTGAGAAATGTCCATAGTTTGTTTTACAAGTTTGAAAATAGTGTTTCAAGTTTCGCTTTTGTGCTTTTTTGATAACTGCTGTGGTATTAATGGAGAAGGACAGGTCATCAGCTAGGTGTACACCCAGGAACTTAACACTGCTGAGCCTTTCCACAGCAGATCCATCTATGGTGAGGTCTGTGTGGTGATCTCTGCCAGACTTCCTGAAATCGACCACCATCTCTTTTGTTTTGTCCACATTGATGGTGAAATTATGGGATCTACACCACACTTCAAGCTGCTCCACGTCCAATCTATAAGTGGACTCATCGTTGTCAGTGATGAGACCAACCACAGTTGTGTCATCTGCGAACTTCACAATGTGGTTAGTGCTGAGTCTGGCGGTACAGTCATGTGTGAGCAGACTGAAAAACAGCGGGCTCAGGACAGTTTTGTATTTCCTAAAGAAATTCAGGGTTTGTAATGTCCGAAATTAATATAAAAGTTTGGAAAAAGTTTGGTTATTTTTAGTTTGGGCAAACGTTAAAACAGAAAGCTGGGAGGTTAAAACGGTGTACAGAGTTTAAGCAGGGTATTTAGAGATTACACAGAAAGTCTCCAGTTCAAATTTGTTTAAAATCAAAGATGGAAAATTGTTACTGAAAACTACTGGTCTGTTTATTGGAGCAGGGATGAAGCATGAAAGGTAACCTGACTTGTCTTTGGACTGCTAATTGAATGTATTTTTTTTTTACAGTTGTGCCTGATTTTGTGTAGATCTGGAAAAACTCACCTGTCGTTTCTGCAAACACTCACATACTGTATGTCATTTTGGGACTCAGGAGGCAAATGAGTGGCTTTCTCATCAAGTCATTTTATTTTGTTCTGTCCTTTCACAGATGCTATGAGTAAGACAAAGGCTAAAACGGAATCAGAAAGGTTAGTGAGTCATCTGAAAATGTATGTGAATTCCAGATAGTTTAAAATTGAATCCAGCCATGATGTTAGCCTGTGCTGTTTTCTTGAGGTTGTCCCCTGGAACAAAAGCATGATTTCCCTCAATTTTCCAGACTTATTGGTAACAACTCAGCCTGGACAGAGGCTCTGAATGATGTCAGGCTGACTGCTGAATGAAATAAAATGGGGAAAGAAACAGATGGATATGACCCCTGAGAGTCTTTCTTGACGACATCTGGCTAGCACGACTTTCACCATAAAAGTTTAATATTAATCCCTGCAGCATTTTAGGGTACTGTTGTGCCACTCAAATCCAAAAAGCAGAGTTAGTAAAAATCAGAGCGACTTCCATCATTAAGTTTCACCATGGATATGTATTGTAGATAAAAACAATGATTGCCATGTTCCTCATTGCAGATCATGAGCGCTGACCTATAAAGAATGAGCTTAAAAACTCAGAAAAGACGATTACATTGCTATTACATCAGACTCAACAAGTGAAAGGTTTATTCACTTAGTCAACTGGTTCAAATGGGAATAGCCTGACTTGGTGCCAGATCCCACAGTTTGCCTTCAGAGGTCTTGCTGAGTCCATGCCTTGGTGAATCCGAGCTGTTTTAGCAGTAGCATGCAAGTAACCAACAAACATAATGCCATAAGGTTTTGGCCCATTGATATATTGGTGTTTTGACACAAAATGGTGTATAATGTGCTGTGCGAGCTGGAACGGCTGCGAACTGTTCCAGCTCGCACTGGAACGGTTCGCAGCTGAGTGTGAAGCAGCAGGAATGAGGATCAGCACCTCCAAATCTGAGGCCATGGTTCTCAGCCGGAAAAGGGTGGAGTGCCCACTCCGGGTCGGGGATGAGTTCCTGCCCCAAGTGGAGGAGTTTAAGTATCTCGGGGTCTTGTTCGCGAGTGATGGGAGAAGGGAGCCGGAGATCGACAGACGGATTGGGGCTGCAGCTGCAGTAATGCAGACGCTGCACCGGTCAGTCGTGGTGAAGAGGGAGCTGAGTGTAAAAGCGAAGCTCTCAATTTACCGGTCGATCTACGTCCCTACCCTCACCTATGGCCACGAACTGTGGGTAGTGACCGAAAGAACGAGATCGCGGATACAAGCGGCAGAAATGAGCTTCCTCCGAAGGGTGGCTGGCCTCTCCCTTAGAGATAGGGTGAGAGGTTCGGCCATCCGGGAGGGGCTCAGAGTAGAGCCGCTGCTGCTCCACATCGAAAGGAGCCAGCTAAGGTGGTTCGGGCATCTGACAAGGATGCCCCCTGGGCGCCTTCCAGGCATGTCCCACCGGGAGGAGGCCCCGGGGCAGACCCAGGACACGCTGGAGAGATTATATCTCTCGGCTGGCCTGGGAACGCCTTGGTGTTCCCCCGGATAAGCTGGAGGAGGTGGCTGGGGAGAGGGAGGTCTGGGCCTCTTTGCTTAGGCTGCTGCCCCCGCGACCCGGCCTCGGATAAAGCGGATGAAGATGGATGGATGGATGGTTTATAATGTGCTTCTAATTCACCCCAGCACTCACACTTACATGCTGATGGTGGCAAACCAAAACCCATTAAAGACACTTTGGCAGAAGAGCTGAAACCAAACATGCATTTTGTGGAAATTCTAACATTTCCTGAAACATGAGCACTGCTTTACCACATGACAACAATAAAGCTGTGATGAAAAGACAAGAAAACAACAACAACAATGTGATGCCCTTATACTAAAATTCCAGTGGTTAATAGTGTCATGGTCCTGAGTCTCTGAGCCAATGTTTTGACTTTTGCAAAGTTTATGGTTCATTGAGTTTTGTATCTTTGGTTATCATTTAGGGCTTTAGTTTTTAAGTTCTGGTTACATGTGTAATGTGGGTTCTCTTTACATCTTAATTATTGATTTGTATGTACTTCTCTGTGACTCAGTTTAGTATGGCCACCCTCAGCGTCTCTTTGTTTCTCATTAAGTCTTCATTTCTGTTATGTCCTGCTTCATTTTGGTACTTCTTTGTCTTTTGTGGTTTGTATATAGTTTTTTTTTTTTTTTTTACCTTGTCTAGTTACCTAGATTCTGTTTACCTGTGCCTCATTTGCCCCCCTTGTGTTCAGTTCTTTTAATTGCCCTCTTGTGTGTATACGATGTTTATACGAGTTTTTCCACCAGTTTAAAATAAGACTGGCATAAGAGTGTGCATTTGTGCAACCTGCTAGTCACCCATCTGCTACAATGACAGCCACCCGCTTGCCAGATCCTGCTACCCCTAAGTCTAAGTCCTCTGAAAGGAAGTGTTGATTTTGGCAATGCTGTTCAGCCTCATTGCTGCAGCAATAGCACAGCAGCAGTGTTCACTTCCCCTAAATGCTTTCTTGTGTGTATATAGCAGTGTCTTCCCCTGAGTCATCGTCACAGTGTCTGTTTTTGGTTCTTGTGTCTTCTCTGCCTGAATTATTGGATTCCTCTATTGACTTATATTTTAATTTTTGATTTTCCATCTATTTAAATAAAGCTACATTTCCAGTTTATTCTGTTGCCTTAAGACTTTGAATGTGTTCGCTGGTCCACTGCAGGATACTGTGTCAACGTTATGATTTAATTTAATCTGATATAAAAACCCCCACCTGTATTCAAATCACTCTCAATTCTTTTTTTTAATTTGTATTCAACGGTGAATGCACTAACACATATCCCCATCTTCTTAAAGGACTTAAACTCGGTCCAGCAGTTTTGCTGCCTCTGGTTCAGATCCAAACACTATTTTGAAATGAACCAAGTTTCTCTCCAAAGGGATGTTTGGTTTTCAAGACCTCCTCAGCTGGCTTGGCACCATTATAGCATTAGCCACCTTTTCCTGACTCTTTGACTCATACATGTAAGAAAGTAATGTGTTTCCTCCTTTGTTAACCATATTTCTGTCAAAAAGGGCCTTTGATGAGTTGCAGTCTCATAATTCCCACCTTGCAAGTGTAGCTGCATTAAATGAATGAATTCATTGATTGCAATAATAGCATATGGCCAAAGCAAATCTTGGCTTTTCTCAAGGCCCACCAGTGCGTCTTGTCACATCACACCATTGGTCAACATGCAACAGTAAACTGCTCCTTTTAAATCATTATACAGTAAATGCTGATTGAGCAATGTAGTGAGTACAAATTAATAAATCCTTTGCAGTTCTGTTTGGTTTTCTATAAGGCCTACTATACTGATCCGAATACAAAATCTCCTGGGAAATTCAAGGCTAAAAGGAAGAGGATCTTGTTTATGTTACCTCTGCGAAGGAGGTTATATCCTTGTTGTTGTTTTTTTCATTTAAAGGATCACTTGGATGTTTATGAATAGATTCAAAGTTTTTACCAGGGGTGGTCTGAGCCTGCTTTTACAGATTATTCTGGAACATATCTTTCACCATTCAGATTTGACATTTTGGTGTCACAATGTCATAAATACATATAAGACTGGAAGATGTAAAATTGGAAATTTTAGTTTCAACTGGCATACTGTTTTACTAATTAATGCATGGCCTAACCTACTACACAAGCCACAGCCAAAAAATATGGCCACCTATTTGGTGTTTCTGTCAACACTGACATGGTGGACCAAGTCGACCTATTACATCCTTTGGCACAATATGAGGTTGAATAAATGCACGTAAGTGTTACATGAACTGAATGACAGCAAGGTTTGCACCAAACACACCAATGAAATAAGAGTGTTACGCACCCTGCCCGAAGCGTCCAGTCTTATGAACCTCGGATGCTCCTTGGTATCCCAGCATCCTGCAGACTACATCTCCATCCTTTTTATCCCAGACATCATCGCACACGGTTCCCCAGCGATGTTCATGGAAAACTTCCACACGGCCTTCGTGAGGACCTGACCCATTCACCAACCGTACCAAGGTCTCCTCCACTGAAAACCAAACACACAAAACAGAAGCTTTGTATCCAGATACACAAATGCATTGGCAGAGGGATTCCTAAATTTTGCTGCAACTATTTAGTGTGTTTGCAGAGTGTTTATAAGCATTCCATTGTTATTTATGCCAAAAAGACAACAATAAAGGCCCTCGCTCATTTTTATCTGGCAATGCTGGCATTGCTTTGGACTCATTCATTGTGTTTATAAGTTTAATGAAGCTCTGTGAATCACACCAATATGAAAACAAACTGAGATGAATGGGATTTTTTTTGACATGCTGAAAAATAAAAATTCCATAAACCACAGAAAAACACTCTGATTTAACAAGAACAATAAATAAAAATACCCTGGAAACTTTTTGTGTTCTTTTGTGAACCCTCTTTAAAAAATTTTGACGTAAGTTTCTTTCTGAATATACTGTTTTCTGTGATTGTAAAGCCTATAATATGGCAACAATCTCACGGATGTGAAGCGAATCCCTTGAAGGGTTTTGAAATTCATAACTTCCTACTTTGGAACTTCACAGTATGCATCTGCAAGCATTTATCCAGTTTAGCTTATTTGAGCACTAAAGACTACCAGCTGCTTAAAAATACTGAGGAAAGGAGGGAAAGTGAGTGAATAAATAAAAGGAGAGATAGAAACTGTAAGTGGACATCAAAGATGAGAAGTAAAAATGGAGACAAAGGGATGAATTAAAGTAGATTGCTAACAGGCTAAGAGTTTTGCATAGTCAAAACATTTTTATAACATTGTTAAAAAAAACTGTAAAGGTAGGGGTGTGGTAAATTTGACTGAGGATTAAGGCAACACTGGGAGCTTTAAGTTACTGATTGAGATGGCTCCACTTTGTTTCTGCTATTTGTTGCTTTTGAAGTATTTTAATTTGTTTATCTGTCAAATGTCGATCATGTTTGTACTTCGGTTTTGATGCAAAAACTATAGGCATTTTATTAGTCCTTACTTTACACTACTTAGCAGATATGCTTGCACCCATAAGGTCAATGGATACAGCAATGCTCTGGTCCAAACATGGTAACTTCTGGCTCCCCAAAAAAACCTAACAGAGAATTAGGCAAAACATTCATGTTAAAGCTTCAAAATGTAACCTAACACTGCGACTACACTTTATGACATTCTTTTATATACAGTCTCTGTAAAAGATTCCTCACATAGGTGGACACAACAACCATCTCTGTATTATTGTTGTTGTTCTGGTTTGACAGAGTATTTTGGCTCCTGTAATATAATAAAAATCAAAAGGTTGAAATAAGGTCGCAGGGCCCTGGAGTGTAAGCTATCACAGGGCGGAATTTTAGGATCATCCATTTTTGAAGGAAGCTATTTAGTTTTTAAAGTTGTAAACCACTAGGAATGCATGTAAATAAAAGTACTAGAGATGCCCCATTTTCATGGATTTAGGCTTGGAAGGCCTTGCTCAGGGGTGCCATGTCCACAAACTTGCATGTAAGAGCTTACAGAACAAGTGTGTGTGTAAATGAGTGTGTTTGTTTTAGCAGAAGCTTCATGGCTCTGCAGTTCATCTGGTATTCCTCAAAGTATGCAGCAGCTGTTCTCATGTAATTGATTTGATTTATCACCTTTCAGAGGGCAGAGAGGAAATAAGAAGAAGAGGTAAACACACACTCGCAGCTACACTTTTCTGGACTGCTCATCACTGTTAAGACAAAGTGCCGCAGAGTAAAGCCAGACACATTATATAGACAGGATATTAGTTTCATCAGACCATCATACATTTTAACTGTGTACCATTTAACTCTCATTACAGTCAAGTATTTTGCACTCACTAGCCCATCATAATTTAATATCTGCTGTATTATTATATTGTCATAACTGCTGCACTGTATGATATTCTCTCCTGAGAACCAGCAAATTCAAACCAGAAATTAAATATTATTTCAACCTTGTGTTGTACTTTTGTACTGCAGGAGGTTTTTTCAGGCAACTCTACCCCACAAACTGTTAAGAGTAGAGCACCACATGTTTCGTTTTCAGCTAGGGTCAAGCATTTGAATTACTTGAAACAGTTATATTCACTCATCAAACAATAACACAATATAATTTTTGCTATTGCCATGCATATAAAAATGATCACATTGATTAATAGCCCTTGTGATTGTTTAGTACTTCTCTAAACAGACAGTTTACTATATATCCTAAAGCTCTTCTCAGCCAAAATCTGAAGCAATGACACCCAGCAAGCAGTCTGCTAAATATTACATTTCTATGCCTATTTTGGAAATGAAAACTTAAATCACATGCTAATGGAAAGTAGATCTTTTCTTACTATATGACATAATACAACATCATCCACAATTTACAGGAACTTTTCCAGCTCAGTTGACAGTATGTGAGTGTCCTGATACCAAGAACAGCCAATGACATTTGTGGAATGTGTCATTTCCTTTAATAACTGCATGTTAATGAAGCAAGGTCGACATGTTAAGTAACTCAAGTCATTTTTAGCTTTGCATGCATGCATGAAAAAAACCCGAGACATGAAAAACCATCTTCTTATTTCCTTCTCTTACTTTCTCTTACTCTCTTACTATACTCTATGGTGTGATAGAGTATCACTAATGTTCATCTGTTTCAGCTCTTTATTAGTTTCTTTCGAAGAGCTTGAGAATCCCCATGGAGAAAACGAGAGACTGGGGAGAAGATAAAGGAAAGGAAACACTCTGGAGGTACCACATGTAGACTAATCTGAGCCATGCAACAAAGCTTCACAGGGATTTATATCTCAGTCTATGGAGAGCTGGACAGCTGAACTCAGTTGAACAATGTCATGTGTGTGCTTTGGGTTACAAAAAAATTGGTAGAATTCAGGCAATGCATGAATAACATTCAGTGAACAACACTGCAGCCTCTGAAACGGCAAGAGTTGGACATGCTTTCAAACAAAAACAAGACCTGACTGCACATTAACCACTTCCCTCAAAAATGATCACCTAATCATTTGTAATCACACTCATTGTTTATCTACTGGTAATAGTATCCTTTCAGCTAAAACTGGTCATTATATTTTGTACTATAATAAGAGCTGTGTTCAGAGGATTTGAAGTATGTAAGAGCCTAGGAGTTATAGGGGTTGTCTTTTTGAATCCAAAAACAAAATTGAATACACAAATGTCAAAAGGCAGCTCTGAGACCAAACTTTGAGAAACGTTATTAATCTGACTTTCACTAGTTTGTTTGAATCATCCAAACAAACATGCTAACAATTTAGCCTAGTGTGTGTCCTGTTCACGGGACTCAGTACTAAGTTAAATATTCAAACACTTTGAATAGGATAAGAGATAACATCTGTTACTTGTATGCTTTGGTCTATATCATTTTGTTTTTAGGACTCATGTAGACGGCTTTGCAACCTTTCACAAGTTTGTTTTAAAATGAGTCAGCCAGATGCTATGCTAGCATTTTGAGTGTTAGCTCAAATAGCTAGTTGGCTGTAAAAAATATACAAAAAATATGCCACAGATAGTTGTTGAAATTATAAAGTTAATGGTTGTAGACTAGAAATAAGAAGCAAATATTTGCCTGACACTGAGGACATGTTGTTAAGTCATTAGGAATTTTGAGCAATACAAGGACAGAAAGGTTGACAGGTTTAGCCAAAGTAACTAGGGGCAATACATTATTTGGTGAAATAAAAAGTGGGGTAGTCTAGATATAATAACATGTCAGCATAACCACTAATTACATTTTGGATCAGAATATGTGGAAACAGGTAAACTGGTGGACAAAAGTCCTCTGAAATGTGTTTCCCACTAAGCCCTCAGCTTTATATAACTAATGACTTTTTCTAGTGACACATGCTCACAGAGACAAAAGTCACTTCTCAAATTCCTTAAAGTAATTAAACCAAAGGTCAATATCCTGGTTTCTAACTTATGCCATTGGTACAGCCTAACAGCTTTTGTCTTAGATTCACTTTTGACAGCCAGCAAAGTGATTCATCATAAAACAGAGGCAATCTAATCTGGACATAAATCGTGTACTGCTTCTGTAAAAGTAAGGGAATTAAAATGAGCTTTGAGAGATATAATGACTGTTTCTGTTCAGTGAATACTAGTCAAATGAGCTTCAACTGCTGGGGGCCTTCCAAGTGGTTCAAGCCTCTGAGGCCAGAGAAGCTGCAGCAACCACAACATGAAGGCCAGAACATGGAGTGATAGAGTATTACTAATGTTTTTCTGGCAGGCAGGAAGAATCTGTACTGGATCGAACTACATGGCTCCAAGACAGCAGCTAACTAGATCCATCTGTTCATAACATCTTCTTTCAGCTGCTCCCTTCAGGGGTCACCACAGCTAATCATTTGCCTCTAGCTCACCCTGTTACTTGCATCCTGTCACACCAACCCTCTGCACGTCCTCCTTCAATACTTCCTTGATGCTTCTTTGTGGCCTTACTGGTTTCCTTCTGCCTGCCAGCTCCATATTCAACATCCTCTGTCCAGTATGTCCAATATCACTCAAACCCTCTCAACTTTGCCTCTCTAACTTTATCTTTTTTGTAAAACATCCCTTTCACTCTTGCTGATCGTTTCCGTTTGGATTATCTCATTTTTTGACACTGGAAGGCCACACTGACGAGAAATGAAAACTTTCCTTCATGTTGATTTTCACATTCAATTACATGGTTTCTCATGAGCTCAAGTCCCAGGACAAACACAAATTTCTCGTTACTGAGTCAGAAATCTGAACTCGTTAGTGTTTGGATCTCTGTACCTGCTGATGTGCACAGGAAAAAACAAACAATAAAACAACTACACTTAATGCTGGAGTCCTGAGATCAGTTGTCAAACTACCAGATTTTATGGCTGTTGTAATATGTGAGGTCAAGAAAAAAACATTACATCAATGTTGGCAATGACCTCTACATGAAAAGAACATTTTGTTACATGTTACATGCCCATAGGAAAATATCTCAAAGGATTTATAACAGGCAAATGTTTGGCATTTTCACTGCCTCAATACTGAAAATCAAAACAAGTGAGAAATTTCTATTTATGATAATCAGTTTCAGTAGAATTTAGATTCACAGAAAACACAGTACTGAAAATGTTTGTTTTCAACACTAGTTTACAGTGTGTAAACCAAGCAATCAAACAGAGACCAAGATTTTACATTTTCTTTAGTACATCTAAAAATAAGTAGCTTTACACTAAAATGTAAAAACAATCAGACTCCTTTATATCCTTGCTTTTAAAATGTGCTATACCTTTTAACATTGTCATTTTCTTTCATGTTACATTGGGGGCGTATTTTCAGCCAGCTCATAGAGCGACTGTCATTTCCAGTCAACAGGCAGCTAACTAACTAAGAAAAAGTTGGTTAAAAGTTATGGGGAAAAAAAAAAAAAGCTGACATATTTTAACCTAGAGATCTTTTTGTAAACATAACAGTAGATTTAATGTCTAAACCTTTCCACCCTTACCATAATCAAGTTGCTTTTATTGCTCAAACCTAATGTATCTATCTTAAAGCACTTTGATGAGTCCAGTACAACAGAAAAGTGCTGTATAAGAATCAGTCCTTCTACTATTTACCAACTAATGAAACCATGTATTTCTAATGAATAAAATTTTAAATTAAAAATGATCAAAATTAAAAAAAAACAAAACAAAAATTAATCAAGTATGAAAAACATTTAGTGTCATTAATTGCTCCACAATTTTGTGCACATGGCCATGAATCACTACATGTGAGATGGAAAGATGAATCGTCTTGCAAAAAATGGATGGTACACAGGGAATTCCATGTTCAGAAATAAGTAGACAACAGCAAACTGTTGTAAGACCAATTTGAGCTGGACATTTTCTTAAACATAAGCACAACTACCATCAACTGATCACAAAAATATATACAACATAGATAAAAAAAAATCAAATACTTTGTGCTAGGATGCAATACTAGCAATACATACAAGATAAAAAACTGTTTTTAAAGCCTGTTGATTAGGAGGTTATTAAATCCAGATGTTTGTGAATTTGCAAGAACCCACTGGCATTTTTTTGGGCAAAGTTTGGGATCTATGCATGTAGCCTAATTAACCCAGTAAATCTAAGAGATCTTTATGCAATGTCTTTATGCAATTAATGCTAATTAAATGTAGTCAATCAACCAAGAAAGAAAAAAAATTAAAGCCTAATGGGCAAAACAACAATTACAAGACAGCATGCGTTCAACGGTGCATACTGCTGCGTTCAACACCCAGCAGTATGCAGGATTTGGATAAATTACCATTGCATTCACAAATATAGTAGAAACAAAAAATTAACTACAAAAACCAGGAAGACTGGTGCAGTGCATTATATAAATAGCAAGATACATGAGAATGTTGTTCATATAACATCAGTGCAAGACTAAATTAATGTGTTTATTATTTTTCTAGTAGTTGTTTCTTTTCTTTACCTTTTTTCTTTCTGGCATGCCTCATTACTCTTTTTATTTGTTTTGTTCAGATACAGTAGAAAAAAAAATCTCATCTGTCTTCTTGGACATAAGATTTTGCTGGAAATACATACAATCTGGACTCCATTTGTTCTTTTTCACTCAGAGACAATCACTCATGCTTCGAGGAATCTAAGCATTTGATTCTGTCAGTGACATCCTCTTCAGCAGGTTCATTTTATGGTAATACCCAACACATGTGGACTAACGCTCCGTTTTCCCACTCACAAACTTTTGCTTGTTCTGGAAAGTGATTACACAGGTATGAACTGTTTGCTTTAAAGTGTAAAACAATCCAAGTCACGCGTCCAACAATAAGTCGGCTGCATGAGGTTTGTGACAGAAATACAAACGACGTTATGATTTGAAATTTCTAACAACAACAACAGCATGTGGGCTCAGTCTGTCTTTTCTTCTCTGAAACATCAAACATCCGCGTCGCGTAAATGACGTGAGGAAAGAACTGATCTTTGACGGCTCTGTAATGGGCAGAAACTGCATTCATGTGGTCAAGGGATCAGGATTATTTGACATGAACACCACCCCATCACTCAGCACACGCAGAACAGTCATGATGATGCAAAAAAGAAAGAAAAATACAAGCATGGAAAAAAGATGTAATGACCTTTTTCTTTCTACTTTGTGGTTTTGCATTTGAGTTCAGGTTACCACCACAGGACTTATACTTATTTTGAAATCCTTTTGATGTACACTGTAAGATTACATTAAAAACAAATGCACACCTACCAGCCTTTGAAACCATGTTCAGCTCTATGTGATTGATATCACATGAACCAAAGATGAATGAAAGCCATAAAGTTATCACGTCATAATTTATGGTTGATTTTGGATCACACGCACCGATAGATGTGAGGTACTCAACTAAGACTTTCATTCCTGTGACTGTGAAACACGTACAAAATTTGAAATGATACATTACAATATTCAAAGTACATTCTTACAAAAATGAAATAATTCAGAAGTTTGCTAAACATTTCTGTAAATGCAAAACTTGCTTAGGCCTTCTATTTGTGATCACTTCTTGAACCTTTGGTTGGAATCACCTAATGATCTCCATATGTAGCTGTTACATCCTGTGAGGCAGTGGGAGTGTGTGGGTGGGGTGTTTGCCCACTCTCTCCGCCTCCTCCTCTCTTGCCACTCCTACCCTCTCTGGGGACGAGCTGTGAGCAAGGTGGGTTCTTCCCCTCTGTGGAAGCGCTATACAAATGCAGGCCATTTACCATTTTGCCATTTAAAGGTTAAATATGGATAGAATCAGCTCAGTTGGGTACTGCTATACTAATCTCCAGCCAGATATCCTTCAGCATGCATGGTGAGGGAATCGATCTTGGTCAAGGCTTACAGCTTCATACTGACCTTGTTGATTTCTGTGTCTGAAAGTTTGGTTAAATTACAAGTAATCAACATAACAACAGGAATATAAATCAAAGAAAGTAAAGTGCTTAATTTAAAAACAAAGCAACCAAAAACACTTTGCTGGATTAGATGGTGGAAAAAAGTCTCATTGGAATAATCTGCAGTTTGTTATGCTACTAATTAGTGGGTAGATTACTGTACATCTAATATTCTGTCCACGGTGATGTCTATAAAACACTTAATTTGCCTGTTGAATATTTTAGCAGACCATGTTCCCTTTTTTACTGTTTCTGTAGTAGTTTGCCTGCATGCATGTGTGGTCATCTAATAACTTTGAAGCTGCAGTTACTGCTGCCAATAAGACATTAACGAAACTTACTGAAAAAAAGAGAGGGACTTGGAATCACTTAAAGGAAGTTATTATTTTGGGGCCAAATAAAACGGTTGCAGGTCTGAAACTTTTGTTATTCTCATAGTTGTTCATCAAGAAGGAGAGTAGAAGAACAGAAGGAGTATAATATGCTTTTGTAAAACTGGTATGATAGTGTGCAAAAAATATTATAAATGCATTTAAAAACTATACAAATCAGGATAAAATAAACCTGTATGGATCGGTTCTTTGCAGCCATACTACTTGAGTTGGTAGAAATAGGCAGAATGATATCACATATAATATTTTAGGTTATTTAATATTAGCTACAAACAGCTAAATAACACATTGTCCCTTGCACACTGTGGACTGGACTTGGCCATCATTTTCTCACCTGGTCTGTCTCCTCGCTCACCCCGTTCACCCTTCTCTCCCTTGAAACCCCTTTCTCCTCGGTTACCTGAGGACAAAACAGCACGAGACAACTGATTTACTGACAATGTCGATAATGATTACTTTAAAGAGTTTTATGTCACAGTACATGATGATTAAGCACGATGTAGTATAGAACATTTAGATAAAATATGAAATCAAGGAAAAAAGGAGGCTGGAACAGTAAGAGGTACTAAAAGGAAACAGCTGGAGGAACATTTTACAACAAAAAAGGTTAACTGGTAACAGGTCAGCAACATGATTGGGTATAAAATTGCATCTCAGAGTAGAGTTCTCAGAGTTTCTCAGAAGTAAAAGTGGGCAGAAGTTCAAAAATCTGGAACCCCCCCCCCAAAAAAACCCAGCATCTACAAATTGTGGAACAAGAATGATATAAAATTGCAACTTTGACTATCTCAGGATCTACTTTACATGATATCATCAAATAATTCTGAGAATCTGAAGAAATTTCTGTACATAAGGGAATAGGCTGAAAATCAGTTATTGGATGCCTGTGATCTCTGAGCCCTCAAACAACACTGCATTAAAAACAGGCATGAATCTGTAGTGAAAAGCACTGCGTGGGCTCAGGAACACTTCCAGAAATCATTGTGATTACAGCTCATTGTGCCATCCACAGATGCAGGTTAAAGCTCCTTCATGCGAAGAAGAAGCCATATGTGAAGATCATCCAGATGCCTCTGGCTTCTCTGGGCCAAAACTCATTTAAAATGGTCTGAGGCAAAGTGGAAAACTGTTCTTCTGTCAATTAATCAAGATCTGAAATTGTTTGGAAAACATGGAGACTGCAACCTCCAGACTAAAGAGGAAAGGGACCAGCTGGCTTGTTATGTGCACTCAGTTCAAAAGCCTGCATCTTTGATAGTATGGCTGTGCATGAGTGTCTATGGAATTAGCAGCTTGAACACCTGGAAAGGCATCAGCAATGCTGAAAGGTATATACAGATGTTAGGGCAATATGTGCTCCAATTCAGACAACAGGCCTTGCGTATTTAAACAAGACAGTGCTAAACTTCATACTGCAGCTACAACAGCATGGCTTCATAGCAGAAGAATCCTGGTGATAAAGTGGCCTCCCTGCAGTCCAGGACAACTAAAAACATTTGGCACATCATGAAACTAAAAACATGACAAAGAAGGCCTAAGATTGTTGTGCAGCTAGAAACGGATATCAGACAAGTATGGGACAACATTCCTCCCCCAAAAGTTCAGCAGCTGTTCTCCTCAGTTCCCAGATGTTTACAGACTGTTGTTAAATGCAGAGGGGATGTGTTACTATTATCAAATTCTAACATGAGGTATTTTCTTAAATTTTACACCCTTTAGTACTGAGCGTATAAATTCAGTCATTGTACTGATCTCTTAGAGAACCAATATGTTAGTAAATTTGTCATTACGAATAGAAATGATGGTAAATACCTATGTTTTTTTTGTTCAGTTAGACTGAGTGATATCTGTCATATTTTCATCCTACTTTACACAAAATAACAGAAACCAGGGATATGAGTTTAGGGATTAATCATGAATAACTGAAACTTGTAAAAATTGTAACAACAAATCAAATAATTTTCAGTGTTTTCTGTCAAAATTTGGTTTTGTGAAAAGGGAAGGAGAGTTGTCTGTATCATAATATCCAATAAAATCCTAGTTAAAGTTAAAAGGGAAGCAAGCTATGCATAAACTGAACACAACCAAGACTGAATTACACACAGTGCCAACCGCAATGTAGCACAAAATGGGACAGAAATGAGGTGAAAAAACAAGCAGGACCAAGAGCCATAACCCTCAAAGATGAGAGCAGCTCAACCACTGAGAAGTCTTAAAACATCTGAACCTTTTCTTCACTTCGCAATCATTTCCTCTCATTTGTATATTTTTAGCTAATGTCTCTTAAATCATGAGGCCTGTAATTGACTTCTCATACATGTGGCTACGCCCTGAATCCTCTTCTTAAATAAATTCTAAACATTGTGGTGTATATGTGAATATTAATGCAGAGAAGAGCTGAAAAACAAAATGAAAATGCACTGACAAAAATATTTTTAAGGTAATTGCTTAGGCTATTACAACATGGATGGAAAAGTTAATGGGACACAAAACAGTGACATTACTGCAAGTAAAAATCCTTGCATTTGTGGTTTGTGTAAAATTACAGTACATTTACGCACGACACCTCTCCCCAATCAGAAGCTTGGATACGACTATGTCTCATTTGTTTTCATTTCAAAATATAATGTTATTACAAATTCCCATGAATTAGCCATCCAAAGCTGGAGAGCATTTCAGTTTCAGTGCCAGTTGCTAACTCTCAGCCGTGAGGTTTAAAAACCACAAGTCTGTTTTTGTCATGAAGCAACGAGAGGATCGGCTTTGAATGGGCACTTATCCCACCTTTAATTTGACCACAGTGTAGGTGCAAGCTGTGGTGGTCCTCAGCCACATGTGTTACAGCCTGTGTGTGTCTAAGCAGGGCAGCTAACGCTTTATACACACCCTCCACGTGACGTCCTCAGCCGTCAGTGTCACTTCTATCCTGACCACATCCTTAACAACTAAATAACACTGCAGGGAAAACCTAAACACAGTGGTGGGCTACTGCTGAGCCACAAGAGACAACAGATGCATCTGATTTAAACCCTCACTGAGTAATTTTGCAGACTGGTGGTCCTGAAAGGCAGCAAAGGGTAAGACGAGGGGAATTTTGTAAGGTAATTTGAAGCCTTGGTACAAATATTTATGGTAACCCTCAGGATAAACTGTCATAACTGATTAGCATCACACTTTTCATCTAGTGCCAACAGCAAGTAAATTCTTAATTTATATTTTTGGCTTATGAACAAATACCTTTAATAAAAAACAAATGAGCCTCAGTTGTATTTACTATTTTGTGGTAATAAGCAAATTCAAGCATTCCAGTGTGCTAAACCAATATGGTCCACTGTCACAGCTACACAACACCTACTAAAGATCAGTATATTCATTATCACTGCATTCCAGTAAGTAATGGCTTACTTAAGTTTTGTCAAAATGTTAAAATGTTAGATGTTCATGTCAGAAAAATTCTCAAGCCTAGTGACAACTGGCCAGTGGATTAAGGTGCAAGTCAATGATACATTTAAATAATATGGGTATTCCCATAAGGTTAATTCATAGAGGCACAGATGACATAATCCCAGCAAACATGGCTTAAAGAGACCCTGACATAATGTTGTGCAGGGTTAGCTGTGGCTCAGGTGGTTGGGTCTTACTAAAAAGTACTTTAAATGGTCAACTGAGGAGAAAGGTGTTATATAAGCACCTTTAAACTCTTTTCATTTGTATGACTAAAGTCTAATTTGTTGTACGGTGAACTTACAGTAACATGTCGGACTGTTAAAAGCATTATGTCTGACTGCTCCTTATGTCAGCCTTATAAACCATGTGATGCACAGTTAGCAAAGTAGCATGAGGGAGCAACAGGATGCGAGTTTAAGTCAACCTTGTGGTATACATTTTTTCCTCTTTCCACCAGCATGAAAGGAAAGAAATGTATGGTATATCAGCAAAAAAAAAAAAAATGAAAAATCACCTCACTGTTAGCACATACAGCAAAGACAAATATCAGCTAGACAGGGAAAATATTGTTATGCATTAACCCTCTCAGGCTCAAATTAAACTTTTTGTTGCTAATGCACAACCAAGTCCTGCAGTGGTACTTCTGAGTAAAAAAAACTCATAAAATATGTATGTGGGGTAATCAGGTTGTTAGTTTTTAACTGTTGCAAATCGGCAACGCCTGCCTCGAGAGGGTTAATATAATTTTTTTAAATCATCTTTTGATATGGCAATGAAACATTTTTGGGAACTACAGACTAATAAGAATCATTAGGTTACTTACATATAAGCCTGAAACAAGGCCAAAAGTTTTAAAGTTCTGAGATAAATCTGTAAAGGTCAGGCTTCAAACTGCTCTTAATGCAAGGTTTCTATTTATTTAATTGTATGATCAGCTAACAACAGCTCTTTACTAATTTTGGCCAGCTGTAAATGTGAAAAGGTATGACAGCATGAGAGCCACAGAGAGACAAAAATAACATCTAGCTTATGAAAAAACATAAGACTAAAGACCCAAGCGGTTTTCCATAAGTGTTGGTAGAAACCAAAGTAGTGTTGAAAGAAGTTGCTCTCCAGGGGCCAAATTGCTAAAATTGCTTTGTGTTTGCTTTATGTGTTAAACAGTTTGCTAACACGTTAGCAGTAAACACTTCACAATGTCACAGCACTTCAGAGTTGTCAGTTTTTTACTGTCCCCCATTGGCTAAAAAAAGTCCAGCTTTACGCACCCAGAAATTACATAAAACACTGTCAGCAACCACAACTGATCTGACAACCAAAGGAACAGCCAACACCTTCTGCAGTCCCTATATATTCTTCCCACCGTTCATCTATTAAAAAACCATGAGACTTCCCAGTGCTGTTTTTACAAGTTTTTTGTTTTCCCTCCTCCCTCCTGGATGACTGTCTTATACTGAGGCCCCATTCATAGCCGAGTCTCTCCAAAGCCTTCCTCCTTCACTGGTCTGTTAAACCTGAAACTGCACCACAGACGCATAAAGCAGAAATACACACTGCTACAAACTACCGGGATCTAGATGTGAAGTTTCCTGTGTCCTTCACTTTACCTTAATTTTTGTTTTTTCTGTGTAAAATGGTTATTGGTGTGATGTTTTGTATTGCTCGCTACATAACTAAGTTGTCAATCAAATGATGCAGACAATGCCAGAGTTTTTGTAGGTGACAATCTTTTCACGCCTGCTTGGTCATAATGGATGTAAAGTGAGTTTTCTTCTAATGGCTTCAATCAGGCTTATGTCATACTATTAAAATACAGGACATGTTTAGCAATAAATTATAATTCCCTCTACTTTAAAGACATGAGTGACAGGCAGTGGTAGAATATGACGCACTATCTGTATAAGAACAGCTTTTGTGAAACCCATGTTTAAGGACTCTTCATAGAGTCACTTTTTACAGTAAAACAGTAGTGGAACATGTCTGCTATCACTACAGATACATTATATTAAAGAGACATCACATAATGAGGAGATGTGGCACTCCTGAAATCTATGGAAAAACAAATAATGGAAGAATTGTTCTAATCTGATATGACTGCTGATTTCATCCTCTGACCAAAGATTAAATGGTAAATGGCCTGTATTTATATAGCGCTTTTACTAGTCCCTAAGGACCCCAAAGCGCTTTACACATCCAGTCATCCACCCATTCGCACACTGGTGATGGCAGCTACATTGTAGCCACAGCCACCCTGGGGCGCACTGGCGCCACCGGGCCCTCTGACCACCACCAGTAGGCAACGGGTGAAGTGTCTTGCCCAAGGACACAACAACTGAGACTGTCCAAGCCAGGGCTCGAACCGGCAATCTTCCGATTACAAGGCAAACTCCAAACTCTTCAGCCACAATCAGCGGTGAGATTATTTACATCTTTACATTTTCTTCTGCTAATACTTTTGGTGTGCACTTAAGGCAGGAGTGGGGAAACTCCAGGCCTCGAGGGGCAGTGTCCTGCAGGTTTTAGATGTGTCCTTGATCCAACACAGCTGTTTTAAATGGCTAAATTACCTCCTCAACATGTGTTGAAGTTCTCCAGATGCCTGGTAATGAACTAATCATTTGATTCAGGTGTGATGACCCAGGGTGAGATCTAAACACAGGACACTGGCCCTTGAGGCCTGGAGTTCCCCCACTCCTGCCTTAAGGAGTAACAACAGCATTATGTGCCCTTTCTCTAGCATCCTCTTCATATGGCCTCCTTCATTATAAATTTGATTTGAAGGTAGATCTCCTCGAGCATATCCATTATCCGTATCACTATTGTGTTGCATTGTGGTATAATTCAAGCTGATGAAGTGTCCGGTGCTTTCAAACTTGAATTTTCTACCAGGAATTAGTCCTAACAATGGGGTCTATTAGGAGACCCCACACTATGACCCTTCTGCCACCAGATATTTGGTTTTTGTCTATTTTCTCTTATTCTCCTAGTGCTTTAGCATCTTTCTTCTAGTAAACACAATAAAAACAGTCTTTTACATTTGTATAAAATGAGCATGAAAAGGCACATTATTTTACATAAATGCCTAAAAAAAAAAGGGAGAGTTGAGTCATAACAGCTAAGTGCAGGAGACAACAGGTCCAAGATTTCAAGAGCTACCGGCCAACATTTGGACTGTGGGACTTAACACTGGACAATTCAGCCAAACCCCGATCTGATTGGCAACAGCTGTCGGCTAAAGACACATTACACGCATACATACACAGTGACATGTCCACACAAGAAACGCATAGACTGCAGTGCCTTATCATATTAGTCACGGCTATGATTAATTCAGAGCTGTGTTTATCTCAGTGTGTGTTTGTTATCATTGGCGCTGTCCAGCCCCCCGATGGGGTTTATGTAGATTTAGAGAGATGATGAGAGAGTATAAAGACAGCAAATAAGAAATAACAACATAATGGACACTATCCAAGCTTAAAGATGGCATTTATCATTGTTCTCACATTGTGGAAAACATGTAAAAAACATTTACAGAGTGGAATGGAAAACTACTGGTAAATTCCCCACACTGTATATAGTGATATACTGAGTTGTCAGACAGTATTAGTTCTTCATTATGGATTTTGCCACATATAAAATATGATCCTATTATAATGATAAAGGTGTGTGGGTTCTATTCAAAAGTACCTTTAAATATGTTATTCAGGTTTCTGTGTCAGAATGTGGTTGAAATTTGTTTAAGTGCATGCTTCTTGGATCTTAATTTCCATGGTAGATTTGGAGGGGTTGTGTCATGGCAACATGATGGATGGGGGCAGTAAGAAAAACTGGCTGGATTAGTGCATACTGGAAAATGAGTACGTACACACGCATCAACAAGTTTTCCTCTCTTTTTCTGACAGTTGTTCCATTGGAGCTAATAATATAGAAATATTGTTGCTTTCCAGCTGTTTAGTTGATAATCACGGTTTCTGGTAACATCCAATAATTTCTTGCATTTCATTGAATGGAAAACCTATTAGATAAGTAGAGACAGGTGTTTTGCTAGAATAAATGGGAGAGGATAAGCAAATATAGCTCCCATGGCTAAAGACAAAAAGCAAACAGTAGCACCTGTTGGTGATGTAAGAAGTGTTGTGTTCCTGATAAATCCTGGTAAGGAACTTTTTCAGTGACATAAAAGTCAACAAGTCATGGAGTCATCTGAGGACTGAGTCTTTCAGTAGGCAAGTTGTTAAGATTAATTTGTGATTTACACAAGACTACAGGGAGAAAAAGGACATCCGTACTGATGAGCTGCTGTGTGATGACTAACTTATTTTAATGAGGCTACTGCTGTTGCTCCGCAAACACACAACTGCTTTTTAAAGCAAAGATTGCACTCTATGTTGTTGTAATGAAAAAAATTCTTTCTCTCTGGACAAGAGCGAACAGATTAACCAGAAGCAGAAATAACCTGCTAAGCCCACGATTTTTACTGTATAGGAATAATTTTACAATAAAATTGAAGGAAAATGTATCTTCTTCCAAACAATGTCTTTTTAAAAGCAGACACCTTATGCTGGTTGATCTGTACACATTTGACTAAGAGTGCCATTTAGCTGTTCTTGCATTAACTACTTCTTTTGACTCACTTAAAAAAAAAAAAGTAGGAACAAAAATAAACACAGATCTGCAGAGAAGATTTTCAGGATGCTCAGGGTTTTTAAACCAGGTTGATATGAGTTATGATTCAGATTTTAAAAGCTGTTTTGAGAGAGCAGTGCCAAGCCTGTTTCAAAGTAAGTGACAAAGAAAGTGGTAACTTGTGCTTTTTGTAAGTGCTGCTTCACACACAACAATGAAAAGTGATGAGGTATGGTGGATTTGAATGTCACCATCTAATTGTTTGATTTGAATCTCTCTCTCTGATTTGTTGATACTTGCCTATGTTTTCTTTCTGTGTCATGCTTGGAATGACCTTTTTCCACACATTCACCTTTTTGCTGTACTTAAACATATACATGGGGGCATCAGGGGCCACTCGATACTTTGATACGTAGATTGAAATAGTCAGTGATATCAATCTATTGACCTTCTGACTGGTATATGACCCTCACAGTTACCTGCGAAGAGACGGCAACCTTCTAGCAGCTCTGTATTGTATGCTCTTGCTTTTCCAGTACTTGGCTTTCTCATATTTGCATGCATAAATATCAGTGAGCTCATAAGACCAGGCCAAGTTAATTAGTATTAAACTCCAAACTATTAGTATCACGACTCGCACCACAAATGTACCTTTAGGCCCGGCAGGTCCAACCTCTCCTCTTTCTCCCGGCATGCCATCGACCCCACCAGACCCTTTCATTCCCCGAGGGCCCTGGTTGCCTTTTTCTCCGGTAAATCCTGAAACACAAACAGACAATCATGAAAAAAACAAAAACAAAACCTGCCTGTATTTTGCAACTGCCTAAAAAGGCCAGAGACCCCACACATATGGACTATTTTGTACACTTTCTTCTGTTACTGGCAGCCAGAATGGAGCTACTGAGTCAACAGACAGGCAAACTTGATGACACACTGATTCTTCAGCTTGCAGATCTGTACTGCAATTCATGTGGGAAAAGAAAAGATGTGGAAGAATGGATGAGGATGAAAAGAATTGTAAACTCTAGAGGGGAGTGAAGATTTTATTGCCTGAGTGTCAACACTAACTGAACTAGACTGGAACATACTTGATCTAATCATGGTTTTCATTAGCTGTAATGTGGATCCGTGGTGTAAATAAACAATTAGTGAATTTCTGTTAGGGTCCAGTCATATCTATGTCATTCCAACACAGCAAACAAACTCTATATTATTCTTTAAAGTGTATTAAGGTTTTGGAAGTCCTGTTAATATTAGTCCTGCTCATGTTCCACCATCTGGAATACACGAAAAACATCTTTTGTTTTGCTCCTAAAACATATCCACTCCATACCCCGTGGCATACAATGAGAACATTTGTTTAGAGTAAGCACAGTGAAATGTCTCAAAATTAGTGTGGTAATGAGTTATTGATTACACCGCTGAGGTGAGAGAAATCTTTTTAAAATGTCGCTGTGTTCTGACACGCTCTGATTACACTGTTGTGACTGTTCAGAAATAAGAATAAAATAATTAGGCATTAGAGCCAGAAACGCAAAATAAACTGATGATGGATGAGGCCATATAACTCAGTTCAACTCAAAAACCCCACTGGGAAAATGCTATCTATCATAATTGGGATCCAGGGCAGAAATGTTCTTTTTGTTCTGCAGGCGAGTCCAACTGGACCGCTCCACATGTCAAGCGTCCTGCTGGATGTGATGACACATTCCTTTGGCTTCAGTGCAAGTGGAGCAACAGAACTCCGTGTAGCGCAATATAAACACAATGTGTAGATCTAGGTTATTAGAATTGATTATTCTTTTTAGAACTGGAAACAACAGTCAACATAAAATAAACAGATAACATAAACTAACATTGCTAAGATCATTAATTTGAACAATAGGCAAAAAAATAAATAAAAATTGAACAATAGGCAGTGTTGGGAAGGTTACTTTTAAAATGTATTCCACTACAGAATACAGAATAAATGCCCCAAAATGTATTTTGTAACATATTCCGTTACGTTACTCAATGAGAGTAACGTATTCTGAATACTTTGGATTACTTAATATATTATCATGCTTTTAACAACTACACGAATGTACTATTGCTGTGTGATTTATTACTATTACTGAATGATATTCGCCATACCAATACCAAATAGATTTTTAAATCTTAATATAAAATGAGTAACAGTAGGGTGGACATTAGTTAAGGCTGCACGTTTTGCAGCGATCTCCTATAGAAAACTATTCCGCGCGTATCTAAAACAGGTCCGCGGCTCCGAAACGTAGTAAAGGGACCTCTGGCTAATAAGTCGGGTTCGTGTCGGGCTCGTAGCCGAAAATTAGCTTTACTTTGTTGTCTGGGTCAAGTTTGCTAGCGAGAGACAGAGAGAGGCGTTGAAAGGCTGCTCCAACGGAACTTATTGTTTCGGAGGAAAACACGAACACAGTCGAGTCTTAATAGCTTACTTATAACTGGGCTCGTCAGGCACTCTTTTTGGCTGCAGTGGTTATTATTATATTTACATGCTTCCAGCTCCCGTTTCTGGTCGGTGACAACTCGTACTTTTCGACTCTCCCTTTTCTCCCTCCCTCGCTCACAGACACATAACGGGTATGGCAGTCCATTCTCCCTGCAACACGGACTACACTGCCCATGAGTCTACATTCTTTAGCCTCATGGGCCTGTAACACTCTGCCTATTGCCTTCATATTAAATAATCTTTGTGAATAATTTTTAAAAATATTTTTTCACGTATTTTTAATACATTTACAGTTAGAAAGTACTGCACCTGACTGAAGAAGTAGAAAGTATTTATCAGAATTAACATTCTCTTGGTGGAAGAACAGCCTCAGAATTGGACCTGTAAGGTTGTGTGGTTGACTTTCTTCTTGGTAGACACAGTAAAAAGATATATAACTTGGATTTATAAGAGACGCACCAACATACAAGTAAAAGCATTTCACGTCGTGTTGTACATGGAGTCCTCAAAGTGTTTTAACATTTCAACACAATGAATGTAATGGCAAATGCAGTCCTTTATGCCCAAAACAAGAAAAGCAGAACTGAACCAAGATTCAAGGTTATGGGAAGCTTCAGTTTACAAGACACCAAGTTCCTGTAAAGAGCTAATGTGTGTAATGGGATTCATAAAGACTTGACATCAGATTATGTCACATGCATAAATTTTTTTATTTTCATAGTATAGAGTGAGAAAATGTGTATTTTAGGAGTATTTGGTGAAATAGATGATTAAAATACCCCGTTTTCACCACCAGAAGTGTTACACAGCAATGATTTTTATGTATAGGCCACTGGTTTGTCTATTTTCTCAAGATGATCTCTAGTTGTTCAGGATTGTGTGTGTGCTACAGTAGACTGTGTGCTACAGTAGTAATCATAAAGTATGAATCAGAAATTGTTCAAAATAAATTTTAAGCTGTAAGTTGACTTAAGTTTACTGTATATATTTTGTTTTTGATAATAATGTTTGTGAATAAAACTCCCGCTATTCATTTTTATTCTTAAAACTAATTTGAGTTAATGGCAGGTTTAGGATATACTGAAAGTATTTATTTCACACGGATAACATATCAAATGTTTCGCTTGAGTAAATCTAAAATTTTAAGAAAAAAAAGTCACTTTCCATTTGATGGCAGTAACATGTAAGGAAGTGGTATAAAAAAAAAAACAGCACATTTTCTTAGCTTAAACATTTGATTTGTTTTCTGTGTTCTGTTGCTAATAACATATAGGTTTATGTCACTTGCAAACCATTCTTTTTGGGAACTAGAATAATTCATATACCACTCCATCTGTTGAAATACAAAACTGTCATTCATGACAGTTAAACTGTAGTTTTTGTTTTGTGCTTTATTACTGCTAACATTAACAAAGGCTGATTGACAGTCATCTTGTCTAATTGGTAGTCCAAGTAGTCAGTGGGTGCAAAGCATGAAGGAAGGAAGTAATGTGTCAGCAAACTCACACAGCAGGAGGCAGAAAATGTATTCAGTAGATTTGTTAGACCTCAGGGATGCAAAGAGCCTGCTTCGGTAAGAAACACTGCATGTTAAGTTAACTGTCCTCTCTTTTAATTGGTGAAGATGTTCCCACACTGTTTTGGTCTGTTCAGGTTGGATTTTCATAGTCTTTTGTAAGTTTCTTTAGGTTTGTATTTATTTTTTTAAAAAAAAAAGAAGGATATGCATGTTAACAAGCACTTAAAGTCATCATGCACATATGTCAGATTTAGCCACACAAGCTAATTTTCATCTATAGTCTGACAGGTTGATACAATATTAGATTAATCAACAAAACCAAACATTGAGAAGCATGTGAACATAAATAAAAGACAAAAACACATACTCCTATAACAGATTAAATTGTGTAAAAATCATTGTATGTAGCAGGATAGTAGTAGCGTAGTATATTTTCTCAGTTGACCAGTTTCCATATTCGGTCAAAACCACCTGCAGACTGTATTGCTAAGCTCTCATCCTGTCTTTATGTCTTTGGACTATTGCATCTGAATTAATATGTTTTTCCATTTTATGCTGTACATTGTATTATGATTGCTTAGACTAATTTGGTGTGGTCTGGTATGACCTGCAGGAATTTGTTGGTTGTTAGAAATGTTAAGAATTTAAGGAAAATAGCTTTAATTGATCTCCCCTCTAAAAAGCCCTTTTTCACTGAAGTTAACATTAGGGGTTTAATTTTTCTGTCTTTGCTTTGGTCTTGCAGAGGGTTTGGTTCCATTCACTTTGCTAGATTTTTACAAAAGTTAGGCCTTTGTAAACACTCACGTTAGCAATTCTTTTTTTTCCTTTTTTTTTTTTCCCACTTTTTCCTGGAACTATGGGCTGAGATGGGGGGGGGGGGGGGGTCCCCTTTCAACAGGAAGATAATGCTTCTTGGAAATGTTCATTTTCAGCCAGGGAATGTGGATGGATGATGACAGGAGACAACCTGAGGGGTGATGATTCAAGAGGTACCAGGCTGAAAGGGGGACCCAGAACATCTGGAATCATGCTGTTGTTGTTTGTATCACACCATATCAATGAAAAATAGCCATGTCATGTTTCGGAGCTGCTCACTGTGAATGCATGAAGGTTTAAGCTGTATTTTTGGGGGAATTACCTGCAAGACTAAGACAGATGACACGTCTCACTGGCCCTGTGTAAAAATAAATCCCCACCCAAAGTCTGCACTTTGTTTTCTTAAGCAGCTTTATATGACCTTTAATTCTTTCCACTCGTAGTGTTATTAATGAAACTGCATGTAACATAACCAGAGGGAGCTTAAAAACAGAAAGTGTCTAATTTTTCATTTTTCGTGTCACTCAAACATAAATCCTGGTATTCCAAAAAAGTCTTGTATCTCTTAAATTTGAGATATTCACATATATAGTTTAACTATATTTTATAACTCATATGGAACCTTTTTTTGTGGAACCTTCACGCCAAGACCCTTCCTTACCCTCTCTTTTTTGTGTTCAGATAATTTGCACGTGTCTTCCAAAGCTGGGAAACTACATCAACTCCCACAAGTTAAGCAGATCAGGATGAAGGTTTGGAGTATTGTAGCATTTAAATCCATCTATTTTTTACATTTCTATACCTTCTACTTGAAGGAAGATTAATCTAGATAAAATACAGATAAGGACTAGATAAGTTTATTTTAACTAGATAAAAATAAACTTCAACATATCTTCATGAGGGAACAATTTTTTTTATCTGCTTTTGTTCACAGACATGTTTAAATGTTTTTCAACATCCTGAAATCACCACATTCTGAGTTGCTATTTTAAATGCTTAAACAGTTCAAAATGAATATACAATATGTGCTTTTAGAGAGAGTTTATCAATCTGACTCAGGTTAGAAACTTCTTATGTGGAGAAAAGCTGGTCAAGACAAAAAGGACATAAAGGATATAAAAAAATGTAGGAAAATCACCAAACGGCTAGAGTAATAAAACATTAGAATCAAGTTGTTTGGATGCCTGCTCAATCATCCAGGTAAGGAAATCCCAAAAAAGTGGATTCTGTTCATCTGGATGTGTTTTCAATTGACTTTTTCAGTTTGACTTCTTCAGTCTCCTGAAGAAGTCAAACTTTTCTCCCACTGAAAACACTACGTCCAAATAAACAGAATCAACTTTCTGGAATTACGGAATCAAGTTATTTAAGCGTCATGGGATTTGTGACACCTTTTAGGGACTAATTTTCTATTGGAGCAGTAATTGAAAACTTCACTATGAAATGTTTCTCAATAAATGACTGGTCGTACTCACCTCTCAAGCCAGTCAAACCAGGAACCCCAGGGGGCCCCAATTCTCCAGTGTCCCCTTTCTCTCCCTTAGGTCCTGGAGGTCCTGTATAAAGAAGAAAAAAAATATTTTGTAATAAATAACTTGAATGCTGCAAGACAACTTGTCTTCAATAGGAGGCATACTTCTTTAAAGCTTTTCTCTCTTTTTTAAAATGTAAAATTAAGTAATATGTTGACAAAGAGACAAATCATCAGTTTGTTAGTGATTTTATGTTTATGTTTTTATGCAAACAAAGATAATCCCATTTAAAACAGAACTATTTTGTAATGATGTTGAGTCAGAAACATAGATTTAAGTAATATAAATAATGCTTTTCATGTTGTGTCTATATGTGATGTTTCTGTTGCTTTACTAAAAGATATAATAGAACTTTAAATGAAAATAAGTCACCTGTTATCTTGAGGTCTGAAAAAGGCTACAAATAACTTTTTTATTGATGACCTGCTGAGGAAATATATTTTCTTGGAGATTAAATAAGAGCTTTTTGATTTATAGAAAGTGCATTAGGGTTAATTATACATTAAAAGTATGCTTTATGGTGCCTTCATTATTATTATCTAGCATGTTGGATGAGGAACATGTAGATTATCCCCTGAAAAGTTAATACATGGAACCAGACCTTTAATGCAGGCAGATAATAACTTTATTCATGTCACAAAACTATATTTATATTTATTACAGAGCCTATCACACACAAAAAGTGACATATCTGGCAAATGAAGGCCAAAGTGGGTCTTACAACTGGGCTAGGGCTTCAGTCCAAGCATTTGTTATACTTGGACGACTCCAGAGAGTGAGTGAGAAAAGTCAAATAAAGAGAGAAGGAGAGCGAGAGGAGAGATCTGGCTACAATGAAAACCACATGTTAAACAAGGTGGACCAGAACTTGGCTTGTGGGAAAGCTGAGAAATCTGAGGACCTGTTAGTGTCCTGTGGTTCTGATCCTTCATGACTCTAATTTGCAGATTTCTGATTTAAAGAATAGGTATAAGCTGCAAAAACACGGTCAAAAAAATCCTCAACTAGTGGGTTGAGGATTTTGTATTTTTGTCTCCCAATTATGACAAATTGCTATACAAAATAAAATAAAATACAACAATTAAAACAGTATAAATGGATAAAACTAAATAAAAGCAAGCCTTCACAAGTTAGTCTTAGGATCTGTGGACACCGTTGATACCTTTAAAAAGAAGTTTAGGTCCAATGAGAGAGAATTCCACAACTTGGGAGTCACAATCACAAACCTGCATTCTGTTTTTTGTCCTTAACCTGGACCTATGTACAGGCCACAAGCACTGAATAACCTAGTAGTTACTTATAGATGTAGTAGTTCACTAATATAGGGACAGATCTGAATGTGATCCTCGAAATCTTAAACTGAATCCTAAACTTTAACATAAAGAGGTCAGAATCAGTCTCACATAGAAGCTTTTGGTGCACCTGGTGAGAAGACTTGCAGCAGCATTCTGTACTATTTGTAAGTGATCCAGGGATGATTTTCGCAGGCATAGGAATAATGAATCACAATAATAAGGGCATGATGAAATAAAAGTATGTGTAATCAGAATATACTTAATACTGCCAATGATAAAAACACATTTATACAATACAGCCAACATTCTTATCAAAACTCAATGCCTGATCAAAAGTAACACCCAAATTTCTCACAGTCAGGAGAACTGAACATGAAATGCGTCCAAAATTCTCAATAAGTGTGGAAATGAAGTTGTCAGGGGCACAGATAAGAACCTCCGTTCTTATGTTAGTATTTAAAGACAGATGTTTGGCTTCCATCCTGTTCTTTATAACATGGATGCAGGCCTGAGGACAGAAAATTTGGCTACATTCTGGGGTTTAAATTAAATGTACAACTGGATATTATCTGTGTAACAATGAGATGCCTTCAGAGGTATTCAGGATGTGTCCAAGTGGACGCATATACAAACAAGACAAACCCCAGAACCGTACCTTGGGGCACACCACAAAGTAAAGTTACAAGAGTGGAAACAAAATTAGAAGAAACAACTGAAAAGCTCTTGATATATTCGAATATATTAAGAGCTTAAGTCTCTTAATTAGAATATCATTATCAGCTGTGCCAAAAGCAGCAAAGTCAAACGTGGCCAAAAGAGTCGACTTTATGGCTTTTTAAATTGTGAAAATTGCCAAGAAGGACATGTATTTTGAACTTCCATCTCAAGAGAGTCTGAATTTCCTTCTGAATGTGAAATGTAAATGTTTTTAAAAAGTACTTAAACCTCTTAATAGGTTATTAGGGAATAGTTTAATTGGACGTGTGCACTTTAGATCGAACTGGACTGTGTGCAGCCTCTGAACCAAAATGAGTTTGACACCGCTAAATTAGTCGTAAAACTGACATAAATTAAATTGGCTTGATTACAGTTGATAAAAACACATCAGGCATTTTAAAGTCATGACAGGCAGATGACCAAATGATGAATTGGAATGATGAAAAATTGGCTAACTGATCTGTAATAAAAACTATATTTAAATGCAGTACTTGTTAAATTAGGCAAAGGACTGAATCTACCAAGTGTACATAAATATTTTAGAAAGTGATATGTCAGAAAAGGTTTCCATTAAAGCCTTTGCGCACACGTCCTGAGCTGGATTTGCCATAAATAATACCCTGTTCACTCAGTCAGTAATTCCTTAGCAATTTTCTTTAATCCCACAATTTTTCTTTGGACCCACACACACATGTATTTTTTTTTTGTCAAAACACTGACAACCCAACGCTTACTTCAGCTTTAGGCAATCAGAGTACAGTTCTTTTAAAAACCATAACAAAACACAAACTACAACCTTGTTGCTTCCATTTGAGTTACTGAAGGTAAGAAGCAGCATGCTGACTTTGCAATGTTCAGAGAAACTGCTAAAACCTCAGAAGCTACATCTCAGGCACTATAAGCCACAGTTACCATGTTAAATGTTAAAGTTCATGACAGTAAAATTAAGTAAAATTAAGGCGGATTTGGAAGTGTTACCAGAACAAACTCAAAGTGAAGATCCACTATGCATAGCACACAGCCTATAAGCACATAGTTCATGTCAGCATGGTGGTGGAGAGGTGGAGATATGGGCTTGTTGTGCAACCACATGACCAGGACCTGGATACAGTCATTGAGTTGATCTTGAACTCCTCTACATGCCAAAGAATTCCAGAGTCAAATGTGAGTCCAACTGTCCGACACCAGCAACAGGACAATGATCCCAAGAAATCGCCAACAAAATGACTAAAAGATAAAAAGGATCAAGGTGTTGCAATGGCCCACAGTCAAGATCTCCACTCTGAAAATAGGGATAGCAGGACCTTCAGAGAGCTTTGCATAAACTGATGCTGCAATGGCAATGAACTAAAGCAATGTTAAAAAGATGTTATAAACGATTATTTCACTGTATAGTCTTGTGAAAACTTTGTTTTTCACATGACTGAGACACATTAAGTACAGTTTTGCCTTTCTAGGTTGGGTTAAGTTTAGGTTTATTACATATGATGGCCCAGACCTCATAGGGATAGAAAGATTTGCGGCTAGTAAGCAATAAATCAATACATTTGAAAGGAAGTACATCCGAGCAGGACATGCTGCTCATGTCTGAATCCCCATCACATCCACTCATAGTAACAAAAATGCAGTGACACCAGCCAAAAGGCTTTTGGCTTTTAAGCCTAATCTTTTGAGAAGACATTTTACTCTGGTGGTCTGTAAAAGTTTGTTTAAGCAGAGCTTCACATTAATAATCTTCTGGCTCTCGGAGACACTAGTCAGCTGACAGGGTTTCAACAATAACAAGCCCAGTGGCCCCTCCTGGATCAGCCTGAAAACATCTGACAGCTCGGTCCAAGAATGCAATTCCAGTGAAGAGTTCAGGCGCCTCCGTCCAATATCCAGTCTTGTTACAAATCTGAAGTGTGGCGCAACAGCTCGTTTTGTTTTGTCTACACATGTGCAGTCCAGAAAAAAGATCATCTAATTTACCACAATAACAAATGACACAAGGCATCACCTGTGTTGGTGTTAGTTGAGAATGCTTTGCTTCTTTTATTGATTTGCTTTCCTTCTTTTATTGATATTTATTTTTATTTTATTTTTATTGCTTTTTATGCTGATTTTTTTTCCCTTTTTTGCATATGAGCTTACCTGCGATAGCTTCTGGACACTGGACACTTATAGATCATTAGGACTAAAGTGTTCTTAACAGAAACAGCAACATTTTTATAGTTACCTTATCTTCAGCGCTCCGTGTCTGTGGCCTACACACAGCTGAAGCCTGATTACAGCGTCTGGGCACCGAACAGCCTCAATAGCCTGGAAAGGTGCTAACCGCTAGGCTAACTAGCAACAAGATGCCTTCCCTCTCCACAGATGACTACCACAGCCTCCTGCAGAAGATTGCAGTACTGGAGACAAAAATTCATCGCTTAGAAGTAAACGTGGAGGTAAATGGACTGTGTGGAAATGAAACAACCTTGCCTTTGATTCAAAACAATGGCGATGAGCAAGCTAGTACACAGCTAAGGAGCACAGATAACATGACCAAGAAAGTAGTCTCTGTGCATTATAATAAATCCTCAAGCGATAATCCCCCCTTGGACTGTCTTGGTGCAAAACCAAGACATAAATCATGTCTCCTGGAAGGGGGAGTACGTATCACAGGCAGGGCACAGCGAGCTGAAATCTCTGAAAAAGACTGGCCTTCACTTCCTACGAGACACAGAAGCTCTTCTACCCCTGTATACGGGAGGAAACAGGACTGGACAACCGTGAATAGGAAGGTTAACAACAAACCTCCAAAACAGCTGAATGTCAAACTGCAGAACAGATTTGCTCCACTATCAAAGGACCCTGGATCTATATCGGACAACCATCCATCTAAAAGTAGCGAAGTAAGGTCTGAAAATCTGTTGAAAAGTGAAAGGCCACAGGGAAAGCTAAAGGCTAGGCCTGAAACTCTGTGGGTGACTCTGCCGTAAAGGGTGTACAAAGGATGTGCGGTAAGAACACTAAAGTCCTCTGCTTTCCTAAGGATATGGTCAACAACCTGAAGGAGAGAATTCTTCAAATTGCAGATGAATATCCAACTGTGACAGACATTGTTCTGCATACAGGGTCAAACCATGTGTCCAAACAACAGTCGGAGGTTCTGAAATGGGACTTTACTGGATTATTAAGTACTGTAAACTCTCTGAATGCAGCTGTATTCATCAGTGGACCTGTACCGCCCGTCAGAGGAGGGGACGAGAGATTCAGCAGGTTGTTTGCACTGAATAAATGGCTTATATCAGCATGTACTGACCACTCAGTGCATTTTATCAAGAATTTTAATATTTTTGGGAACGCAGGCATCTGTTTAAAGCAAATGGATTTAATTTTAACAAGTCAGGGGTGTTTTATTCCATACGTCATCCATCTGTGCTTGGTGCCAAGGCTGAGATAAACGAGGAGTTATCTCATAAAGAGGAACAAACAGTACTCCAAGAACAGACAAAGCCCAGCAGAAACCTTGAGGAGGAGCCTCATCTGGCCCCACCCCGGAAGAGCTTCAGAAAGGAGAGACATCAGAGGCAAGAAGAGGGGTCCCTATTTGCCTCCAACTCTCTCAACAACACCAACGACCAGGACCAGAGACCAGGGACCACGACCTTCCTCAGTCCCCCAAACCCCTGACAGGCCATCACCCTCCTCCCCCTCCCTTTCTCCCTCCTCCCCACACCTGAAATTCACTGAGGAGATGATGGAGTGGGTCAATGCTGGGCTTAGATCTACCCCCCGGCCCAATCCCTTTTTGTCCCCCATAAACCCCCCACCGGAGCAGCCAAAGGTTCGCCATTGAGCCCCGTCCTCAACAGAGCAATTGAAGTTACATTGCCCAGCCTCGCCCCCCTTAGTTCCTTCTTACCACCTTCATGCTCTGTCTCCGCAGTCTGATGTGTGGAGGGTCCGGGCTGCGAGGATTATGGCAGTGGTGACTTTTCCCAGGAGAAGCTGGGACCCTGTTTACTAGAAGGTTTTAAAATTTCTGTACTTTTAGGTGACAGAAGGAGACATGTGGCCTGGTCAAAACACAGAGAGCTGCACCCTAAAAGATCTTTAAACATAGTAAACATTTAACATTTAACAACATTTAATCACTGAGCACAGCCTTGATTTTATGTGTTTAACTGAAACTTGGTTGGACCAAAGTAACAGTGGAGCTGTTCTCATCGAGACGACCCCCCCTAACTACAGTTTTATCAGTGAGGCCAGGGTGAGCAGGAGAGGAGGAGGGGTTGCTGTCTTGTTGAATGAATCATTTCAATGTAAGCAGCTATCTCCTGGAAGTTTTCAGTCTTTTGAACATGTGGCTTTACAGCCGAAGGCCCCATCCAAAGTTGTGTTTCTTAATGTTTACAGGCCTCCCAAATACTGCACTGACTTTTTTAATGATCTCAGTGAACTGTTGTCTATGATCTGTGTTGATTTCGACTGTGTAATTATTGTTGGGGATTTTAACATCCATGTGCACAACCCTCAGGGCAAAGGGACTAAAGACCTGAGTAACACTCTGGGCAACTTTGGGCTGACTCAGCATGTAACAGAGGCCACACATAATAGAGGACACACTCTTGACCCACTGATCTCCAAGGGCATGAGCATTTCGAAGGTTACTGTGTCTGATGTGGGCCTGTCTGATCATTACTGTGTTTTCTTTGAAAAATTTCAGCCCACACAAATATATCAACAGCAGTGATCACAAAACGGTGTATAACTGAAAACAGTAGTGAGATCTTTAACCAGGTCTTCCCATTAACACCTGACCTGTCCAGAGGTTCAGTCAATGAGCTCCTCAATAGCTTCAGTGCTAAAATGTTAAATGTAATGGACACTATTGCTCCCATTAAGGTGAAGGTTATCTCTGGAAGGAAAAAGTCTCCATGGAGAAACTCCACACTGGTGAAAAATGAAAAAAGAGAGTGTAGGAAAGCTGAGCGCAGATGGAGAAAAACAAACCTCCAGGTTCATTATGACATCTATAAAGAGAAACTTCACAATTATAATTTACAACTGAGGAGTGCAAGGAGGTCCTACTTCTCTGACATCATCACCAAAAACAGTCATAATGCTCGGGTCTTATTTGCTACAGTTGACAGGCTAACAAACCCTCCTGTGTCAGTGGCAGCTGAACTTCATTCAACCATGGCCTGCAATGACTTTGCCAAATTCTTCACAGACAAAATCCAAAAGATTAGACAAGCAATTGGTACATCAACAGCAAATTCAGGATATGTACTGTGTCCACCGAAAAACTGTTTAAACACCATCAAACAGTTTCACCCTATTAACAGCAAAGACCTGGAGGACATCTTAGGTCAACTGAACTCCTCCTCTTGCTGTTTAGATGTCCTGCCAACAAGTTTTTTCAAAAAGGTCTCAAAGACTTTGGAGTCAGACCTGTTACAGATCGTCAACTTTTCTTTAATGTCAGGTGTGTTTCCTGCTGTAATTAAACCTATACTGAAAAAGGACAATCTTGACAAGACACAAATGAACAACTACAGGCCGATCTCAAATCTCCCATTTCTAAGTAAGATCATTGAAAAAGCAGTTTCTCAACAGCTCAATTACTTCTTAAAACAGAATAACTGCTATGATGCCTTCCAGTCAGGTTTTAGACAGAACCACAGCACTGAAACCGCTCTGACCAAAGTGTTTAATGACATATGTCTGAATACAGACAGTGGAAAAATGTCAGTCTTAGTTTTATTGGATCTCAGTGCAGCATTTGACACAGTCGACCACAACATATTACTCAAACGACTGGAGAACTGGGCAGGTCTTTCAGGAACTGTACTAAACTGGTTCAAAACATACTTAGAAAGGAAATACTTTGTATCAATAGGTAACTTCACATCTGAGCAGACAAGTATCACATGTGGAGTTCCCCAAGGTTCCATCTTGGGACCTCGTCTGTTTAACATTTACATGCTCCCACTGGCACAGATTATAAAGAACAACAAAATAAACTATCACAGCTATGCAGATGACACACAAATATATATCACAATGTCACCAGGAGACCGAGGCCCTGTACAGGCTCTTGGTAAATGCATTGAGGAAATTAATGACTGGTTGTGCCACAATTTTCTCCAGCTAAACAAAAACAAAACTGAAGTAATAGTCTTTGGTGCCAAAGAAAAACGGTTACAGGTCACCAGAGAACTTCAATCTATACACCTAAAAACCACAAACCAGGCGAGAAATTTGGGTGTAGTGATGGATGCAGACCTAAACTTAGAAAAACACATTAAGACAATAACAAAATCAGCTTACTATCACCTCAAGAATATATCAAGGATAAAAGATCTGATGTCTCAACAGGACCTGGAAAACCTCGTCCATGCATTCATCTTTAGTAGGCTTGATTTCTGTAACAGCATCTTTACAGGTCTACCTAAAAAATAAGTCAGACTACTACAGCTCATTCAGAACTCTGCTGCTAAGACCAAAAAAGTGGACCACATCAGTCCAGCTCTGAGGTCTTTACACTGGCTGCCTGTCCATCAGAGGATAGACTTTAAAGTTCTGATGCTGGTCTATAAAGCTCTGAATGGTTTAGGACCAAAATACATCAGTGACCTCCTGACCCAGTATGAACCTTCCAGATCCCTCAGGTCATCTGGATCCATTTTTTTTATCAGTTCCCAGAGTCAGAACCAGACACGGAGAAGCTGCATTCAGCTTTTATGCTCCATATATCTGGAACAAACTCCCAGAAAGCCTCAGATCAGCTGAAACACTCAGTTTATTTAAATCCAGGTTGAAGACTCACCTGTTCTCAGCTGCATTTGAATAAAACACCAAATCCACACTTTTAAGCTTAAATTTCAAAACTTACATTTTAACTACTGATTTTATCTACTGTTCTGATTTTATCTACTGTTTTTTTAAATCAATTTTAAATCATGCTTTTTATTTGTTTTTGTTTTTTAATGTCTCTGTAAAGCACTTTGAATCACCTTGTTGTTGAATTGTGCTATATAAATGAACTTGCCTTGCCCTACAGGATGTTGTAGCAAAGAACAGACAGATCTGTTTGTAGAAAGTGGCTGTATGGATGTAAGCGGATGGGAGTATTTTATAAGAAGTGAGTCATGATGGAGGCTTTAGAGCCAAAGTGTTTCTACACAGTGTCTAGGCTATTGCACAGTGATACTACACTGATATAGTACAAAATATATCTGAATTTAATACAAGTATGAATAATGAGCCTTCTCTATTTGTTCCCATGCTTGCTTTATGTTGAACATTAATTGAAGGAAACAAGGAATTTGATCTGGGAATTTCTTTCATCACACTTTTCATCAAGAATATGGAGCTTCATAAATTTTATCATTCCTACTTTATCTGGAACATATGTTTAGTACACTGGCCTTGAAGGACAAAGTGAGAGTGAAAAAATTTGAAAAGGAAACAAGATCTTAATCCAAAACACAGGAAAAAACAAACACAAACAGATTTGGCTGACATTTTTTGTTGGACTGCTATTTTGGCACCTTGCCACAAAGCTTATGTATTTATATAGATTAAAAAACCCCAAACAAAAAGACCCCCAACAACAACTAACCATTCAGAGTATGTTTATCCAATGCTGGACAACATCTATTGGCATGCTGAGGAGAACAGTCTTTTGGTGATCTATTGCTAGCTAAATGTAAGTAAATATTAATAATAATAAAAAAAAACTACAGACGCTATGTGGCCTAGAGCAGCGGTCTCCAACCTTTTTTGCACCACGGACCAGTTTGTGCTCGACAATATTTTCACGGACCGGCCTTTAAGGTGTCGCGGATAAATACAACAAAATAAAACTAGTACCGGTACCGAAAAAAAGAAGATTTATTCATAACACACGTGAAAAGACCCAGGAAAACCGAGTAAACGATAAAAACGATAACAAAATAACGCTGAAAACGATAAAACCCCTGAAAACCCACGGACCGGCCTTTAAGGTGTCGCGGATAAATACAACAAAATAAAACTAGTACCGGTACCGAAAAAAAGAAGATTTATTCATAACACACGTGAAAAGACCCAGGAAAACCGAGTAAACGATAAAAACGATAACAAAATAACGCTGAAAACGATAAAACCCCTGAAAACCATACATTTCACACCTGAGCCTCAACTCTTGCGGCGCGGTACCAAACGACTCACGGACCGGTACCGGTCCGAGGCCCGGGGGTTGGGGACCGCTGGCCTAGAGTACCAGCACCTCAGAAAACAGTGAGTCACATTATTATGGCTTTTACAAATGACCTCTCATTTGGTGGTGTCCTTAAGCAATGAAATGTGGGGCTGCTCATGAATAGCAGCAACGATCCACACACACATTAACAGAGTGAAGTCAAATAGGTAACATGTGAAAACACACAAAGATACATGCACACTGCTGTCACAGTGAAAGATAGTTATGAAACCCGAGTAGGCAACGCTTGCTTCATGCCAATTAAACACTGGCACGGCTGGAATACATGGTAACATACACGGAAACCGAGAGTGGAGAAAAGTTGTAATGACACAGCAAGAGAGGAGGGATTAGGAACAAAAACATGGAAAAAAACATGAAAAAACAAAAAAGAGAGGAAAGTGCTGCTGTTGAAGGGCACAGACAGGCTGTTATAAAGTTATGTCATTGCACCAATCTTAGAATATTTTCTTTATAATCCTGAGACATATGTTTACATTTTTGTTGTTTAGATCTCTTAAGGTGGAGACTCCACAGACCTATGAGCTCATACAGATTATAAAAAGATATTTAACACACAAGAGTTAAAAAAAAGTCAGACAGGTTTTAATGTGAACTTTAAGAAATTTTAGTTTTTCTTTTTTAAATCCTAAAACTGTAATTAAACAAAGATAGCTCTGATCAAACAAGGGGTATTTGTATAACCATAAATGAATTATCTGTGAGAGAAATGTAACTCGTTTAAATGTCAGTATGTTGTTTGACTGAAAGTCATGTGGTGATAAGCCCCAGTGACATTATTCTTATCAGATCAGGTTTAAATACTGAAACGTGTTCACAGAAAATAGTTTTTTTTAAGCTGATTGTAGAGTATGAAAGAATTATGCACTTAACACAATTACACACACTTTACTAATGAAAAAGTTACATGATGCAAACTGAAGGATTCAATATTTTTTTAAACTTAACGAATGAATATGAGAAGAAAAAAAAAACTTCCCAGCCTGAGTTTTGCGACTTTCTTTGGCAAAAACAAAAGAAAAAAAATCTCTGACCTAACTGTTGGATTTAATGGCTGGGAAATGTGTGTGTACTGATGTTGCACTGACCTCTTTTTCTTACAAAATCAATTAAGATGGCAAAAATAAAACCAGAAATGTTGATCATATTTCCCATAAATGTCTCTTCCATCAGGTTCAGCTTCACTGAACTGCAGACATTATGCCTAGTTTGAAGGAACAATAATCAGAAGCTCCACTGGTCGATGTTTTGAAATGTTACAAATGTTCTGTTGTTTCGTATGATTGAAATCAAAAGAGAATTAACACGAGAATATAGCTTCCACATTTCTATATCCTTCGTACTTGAATCCACATTGACCTTGAAGTAAATACTGGAAGTTCATTATTGAACTTGAAAATACCGTTTAACAAAAATAGTATCTTCGTCTTTAGTTCCTTTTGTATCATGTGGCAAATCTTGGGTTAGCTCAGTCAGATCAATCTTAAAGATCACATTAGATCAGATTATTGAAGAAGAATGAGCTGTAGATTTACCACACAAAATTCTTAACTTACATTATTCAAACTGTGGAATTTGCTTCATTGTAGTGACGTTTGCTGGGGTTTGTTGGTTATCAAATCAGCCTTAAAGACTGTGTGGCTACAGCTAGACCTTCTTTACATTAGGTCAGACATTCTTACGGGAGAATTTTGCAGTTATCAGTAAAGGCATGAATTTAGGTTGAATAATTTCGCCATTATCACATTAAAATCCAAATTTCTACCATTGGGATACCTTTGGAGTGAGGGGCCTGAGCTTTCTCTTTGGCTGGCAACCCATACCCTGAAGCACAGCCCATTCTCACTCCCAAGGCGTAACATCCCGACGATTTGTCAAGTCCTGCGGCGTTCCTGAGGAACGCGAAAGGTGACCTTCCGCGTTCTTATGCTACGTGCCGAGTTATGGGTGAAACACGTGTAGATTGATTCCAAACGGTTTTCATGTTTCCTCGTTTTTCCGATCTCATCATTTAGGGATGTGTTGGGTGCCCGGAAGCGTAATATGTTGACGAATTGTCACCTAGCATAAAATATTAGTTTTTGGGAGTGAGAACATGTTGTGAAGCAAGACCCCTGCAGCAAAGATTGGGTTAGGATTGTAGGACACTACATCATATGAAATGTGGTTGTGAATAGTTACCTGTATTCAGTAGCAGATGACCTGTCTAGTATATCCCATGATTCACTGTACATGGGATACTCATGGGACCCCCATGGCCCTCAACTGGACAAGCGGTTAAGAAAATGTATTTATGCATGTATGCATGTATGTATTTATGCATGTATGCATGTATGTATTTATGTATGTATGTATGCATGAATGTATGTATGGATGGAAGATTGCAAAGCAGTTCACTAAGCAACTCGAGCTGCATTGCATCAGACACAATAACATGCCTCACGTCATTTACCAAACACAACCTCCCAGTTTGGCAAGCTATTTTGACCATGTTGTTTTGACCCTGATGGATGAACCAAACCATCCATTTGTAGGCTTTGATGGGATGTTTACTTGTCACTCCTCAATTTGTATATCGTATTTCAGTGGAGTGATGAGCTCTGGTGCCTGGACACCGAACTCTAGCCGTAGTCTTCTGCTGTAGCGAAAGAATCATTTCAGATGTGACTTGTCTGGCGGAACTAACATATGGAAGCCGTAATTAAAATCATCTGGTGTATTTACCCTTAGCAGGCAGATGTTACCGTAAGTTATACAGTTTTTGCATCAGTCATCAAAAAAAGTCTTGGAGCGATATTTTAAACAACTTCTCATGTTTCTGTTATTAATGCAACAAGTACCATGCGTGGCACGAAGATCACAGCGAGTCAGCAAAATTAAAGACAAATGAACTGAATAAGAAGAGAAGAGGAAAGAGATGAGAGCAAAAAGGAGGGTAAACATGGATAGAGATGTAAAACCTTTGTTGGCCGAGGTGACTGAGAGCTAACAACAAACAAATGGGGCTAAAGAGCTAAAACCAGTGACAGAGCAGAGTGATTGAGTTTTCATTCTGTATGTAGAGTCTAAATTTAACCCACAATTGTTTCCAGGCTCAGGTGAAATGGCATCCCACCCACATGTGAAACAGACACGAGATCAGGGGTCTCATTCAGTTTCAGTTGTCATCAATCAGCTTGGGTTGTGTCCCCTGCCAGCATTACATCATGGCATACCTATTTTGATTTTAACAAGCCAGAGAAGTCATTTGGTGCATTGGCAGCGAGAGTCATACCACGTCGGGACTAATCAGTTCTGCACAAATTGGAGGAAGAACATTCAGAGCTGCTTAAAAGCCCTGGGCAATATTCCCACAATGTAAAATCATGTTTGCATGCTAGGGTCACTTGTACTTAATCACACTACAAGCATCCACTGGCTCAGATGTGCTGTTGTTAAAGATCTTTTGGGGCATTAAGGTCCACCCAAAGGGATTAATTATACTGTGATGTAAAGTTCTCATGTTCTTGCATGTTTTTAATGTATTCTCTTGATATATAAGGTACATTTTATTTTGTAAAGGTCACACTGGCTGTACAGTACAATGCAAAAGCTCTAGGTTCTCAGAGGGATCTGACTGTTCACCCATACAGCCATAATGATAATAATGAAATGCAAGCCGCAGTTACATGAAGAACAAGGAGTTTTGCAACAGATGGTGCAGCTTCTATAGAGCCACAGTCTCAATATCATGAAGTCATGGGCTATTACGTGATCACAGAAGACAATGTAGCAGAATAACTCTACAGAAGAGCTTTGTTAAGATGTTTAGCAAGTTCAGCAAATTCAGTAAGTGTACCATGTAAGCCATTCTCGCTAATGCTTTTATGTTCTATGTGTTTACATTATTATGATGTGTCATATTTTAATTTCAGCACTTTGTGATTTTTATCTGTGAAAGGTACTATAAAATGCATTTTACTTACTTAGTTACTTACTAACTGAATCTATCAGCACATATTTCTGAAGAATTTAAACCAAATGACCTGTTTGAGTGTTGCGTGTCAGTTTAGAGGTCTTCTTTCAAGTTTTTAATAAAGTATTAATGTTTTCTCTATTCTCTATTAACGCTATACTCAAACTGTTCTTCTTCATTCCTATTCATATTTTGCTGATGAGAACAAACAACATCTTTTTGCTCACCTTCTAATATTGTGAGGTTCTTTAGAGCCATGGAGTGCTCCCAGTCCTTCAAACGGAGGTCCTCTGTGATTGTGTTCAGGATCTCCATCTCATTCCTCAACTGGGCCTCCGTGTGGACGTGGGTCACCCATAAACTGCTGGTGTCCTCTGTTATGTTGCTGATCTGGATCTGAATGTGGGACGTTTATGACTCAGTTTATGAAAAGTAGATCTGATGTAGAGGTAACTTTAGTGCAAGATATTATGAACATCTAACCTGTAAGTCACGTATCTTCAAATGGTGAATACTGACATCGTTGCTGAAGGTGTGGTTGACAGCTCCCACTGTCCAGTTGACCTCGTCTAATTTTTCCCTCAGTTCACTCACATGACTCGAGGTTTCCCTAAAGTAAATCAGAATCCCACAGAAGTCCATTTGAATGTGATTAAATGCAGTAGACTACAAAAACTGTATTAAACGTGTACCTCAGCAGGACGTCATGATCACGAAGCCACGTGGATGCTCGGGCCACCTCCGCACTCAAGCTCGTCAGGTTCCGACCCGCGGAGCTGCTTAGCGAGGACAACCTGTCATCCAACTGCACCAGGTAGCCTTCTGACTGTAGAGAGTGAGCCTGCATGCTCCTCAGCTCCACCTCCAAGCCCTGCAAGGAAAAGGACTCAGACTAATGGTAGTATTTCTATCATCAGCCTTTATTTTTCAACCTTAAACTTAAATTCATTAAGCATGGATTGTTGGTTTGTTGCCCTTCAATGCTCCCCCTTTGGCACTTCTCTTTTCACCAGCTAGCCAGTTTGCAGAAGCCCCTGACTGAGCCATGGCCTCAGAACAGTGGCCGTACCAATGCAACACCACTGGCAGCTGAAGGTTGAGAAAGGGTTACAGTAGAGATTCTTAAAAGAACTCTGCAACACATCTGGTGTCAACATCAGAGGCATTAAAAAAAGAAATGTTTTTGCTAAATCACTGTCTAGATAGATCAGACAGAGGAGATCCATAAGCAAAAAAAGGTCAAGTACCACCAACTGTTGTGCCTACTGTGAACCCAATCAAGTGAGCTACAGATCCCAGGCCAGTCAGTTAAGCTCCTGCTAACAGCAGAGTTGTGTAATAGAAGAGCCCTAAAGAGTATTCTCGAAAACACTACAGGGTGGCTGGGCATCTGGTCAAATGGGGGAGACGGGTTTGTCTCTAACAATCAAAGCACCAAAACACTCAATGATGCCTGGGGTGAACCATTTCTGAGTATTCCTGTTTAAATTGGGCCACCTTCATTAATCGCACTTTCCTCTATAAACATTTAAGATACAATAAAATGGGGCATCCAGATATCTTGTGTTGTACCTTGATGAAGATCTCCAGCCTCTGCAGCCAGTTGCTGTGGTTCTGGAAGAGGTTTTCCAGTTTCCAGATGTTCTCCAGCAGGTCAGCCTGTTTGGACTCCTCTCCCAGGGTCTGCTGGAGCAGCTGGGAGCGCTCTGACATCCGGGTCGCATTCTCCGTCAGCACCTCCTGCCGCTGAGAAGACACCTGGGAGCGAGAGACTGGGGAGGGAAAGAGTGAGGAAGAGAGTCAGAGATTTGTTCTAAGTGTTGAAGCAACGATCCCTCAGCTAAAGCAAAAGTCCCCAAATCGAGTTTCATTTACTATCAATCACGGAGCTCGCCAGCACTGTAATGTAGAGCAGATGTTGAGTCAGGCGCCTGCTGTGATTCTGGTTGTCTATTTATGCTGAATGTATTGTTTGGTTAAGTCAAGACCTAAATAGTTTTATGAGTTTCTTTACTTGGAGTGCATATATAACATGACATTGTGGAAATTCTGCCTTCATTTTAAGTTCTGAAGTTGGCTTATGCATGCCGGTATTTATCCAATGCTTGGAGTTTTGTTTCACAGGTATGATGCATTGACTTCCTATGATAAAAATTCCATTTCAAACATACTTCCCTCCTTCTTAACCGTCTACCTAGTGTTCTGACATCAACACCTACAAGGGTTATATAGTACAAAATTGAGGACGAGAGGACTTTTTTTTGACATTCTACATTAAACATAAAACCAAAGTGAATCCTTTCTATTAATGAATTCCAATTCTGGAGACATGGTTAAATCTAAGTAGTGGCTGTTTAGCTGTAACATCACATTTGATGATGGTTAAAGCGCAGAGGAAAATTTCTCGTCTTGCATTTTCCTGTTGCATAAAGGTCACTTCTCTAGCCTTCGCTCTCTTCTGTACCGTATCTAATGAGAAAAACCACCATGGTTTTATGTTATGTTGAAAGCATGCTGCATAGTAACAGCTCGATAGCCTGGCAGATATTTTGAAACCAGATCCTCAGCGCTGTGCCACGATGGCAACCTCTTCTCTGCAGTGTGTGAAAAACCTTCAAAAGGAGAAAAAGGACGAACTGAGGAAATGGGAGGAAGCAGATTATTCCCTTCACACATGTTCCTCGACACGCTAATGCCCCTAACAGCTCGATATCACACACTCTGAATATTCCCGTTACCACGAATCTAAGACAGCAGTGTGTTTCTGCGTGTGTGGCTTCATGTTCCTGCATTGTGGCCAGGAATCAGCAGCATGACTTCAGGGAAAGAAAAGTGCTGCAAAGCCACAGCACTGCAAACAAACCATCTGAATTTCATCTCATTATGTGTGTTAGGTTTATTCCTAATGACCTGAAAAACTAAATAAGCTGCAATCTGTCCACTACACAGGGTGCTTAATTGCTAAATGATGGTCTATCAGGCGTATCAGGAGTACTTCTACATGAAAACAAAGAAGGGAAAACATGAACAAGAAGCTGTAGGATAAGAAAAAGAAGAGGAGGTAAGAAAAAAAGTGATGAAAAACAGAGCAAAGGAAGAAGGAGAAGGATAATCGCACAGGCAAATCTTGTTTGCAGTTGTGCTTACTGTATTGTTTGGGACAGGTACCATGAGTAGAAATGCAAAGCTCAAGTTAAATTGCTGGCTGTCTGAGTGGTGTCCCAGAAACGATGTGGGCTTCATAGATAATTGGCAAACCTTCTGGAGGAAACCTGGTCTTGTTAGGAGAGACGGCATCCATCCCACTTTGGATGGAGCAGCTCTCATTTCTAGAAATATGGACAAATTTATTAAACCCCCCAAAATATGACTGTCCAGAGTTGGGACCAGGAAGCAGAGTTGCAGTCTTACACGCCTCTCTGCAGCTTCTCTCCTCCTGCTACCCCCCCAAAAACCCATCTCCATAGAGACTGTGTCAGCTTCCAAAAAGACAAAAAACAAACTAAAAACCAGCAACAAACAACTTAAACATAAACAATCAAAAAGAAAGAACAATACAGTATCCACATCTGAACCAAAGAGTAAAACAGTGAAATGTGGATTATTAAATATTAGGTCTCTCTCCTCCAAGTCTCTGTTAGTACATGACTTAATAATTGATCAACAAATTGATTTACTCTGCCTTACAGAAACCTGGTTGCAGCAGGATGATTATGTTAGTTTAAATGAATCAACACCCCCGAGTCATTCTAACTACCAGAAACCTCGAAGCACAGGCCGAGGGGGCGGTGTGGCAGCAATTTTTCACACCAGCCTATTAATTAATGAAAGACCAAGACAGACTTTTAATTCATTTGAAAGCCTGATGCTTAACATTGTCCACCCCAGCTGTGAAACTAAGAAACCAGTCTTACTTGTTATCATCTATCGTCCACCTGGGCCTTACACAGAGTTTCTGTCTGATTTCTCAGACTTTATATCTAATTTAGTTCTGAGCTCAAATAAAATAATTATTGTGGGTGATTTTAACATCCATGTAGATGCTAAAAATGACAGCCTCAACATGGCATTTAGTCTGTTATTAGACTCAATTGGCTTCTCTCAAAATGTAAAAGAACCCACCCACCACTTTAATCACACTCTAGATCTTGTTTTAACATATGGCATAGAAACTGAACATTTAACAGTGTTTCCTGAAAACCCTCTCCTGTCTGATCATTTCCTGATAACATTTACATTTACAATAATTGATTACACAGCGGTGGAGAGTAGATTTTATCAAAGTAGATGTCTTTCTGAAAGCGCTGTAACTAAGTTTAAGAATATAATCCACCCACTGTTATCATCTTCAATGCCCTGTACCAACACAGAGCAGAGCAGCTATCTGAACGCTACCCCAACAGAGGTTGATTATCTTGTTAATAATTTCACCTCCTCACTACGTACGACTCTGGATACTGTAGCTCCAGTGAAAACTAAGGTCTCTAATCAGAAGTACCTGACTCCGTGGTATAATTCTCAAACACGTACCCTAAAGCAGATGACTCGTAATCTGGAGAGGAAATGGCGTGTCACAAATTTAGAGGATCATCATTTAGCCTGGAGAAATAGTTTGCTGCTTTATAAGAAAGCCCTCCGCAAAGCCAGAACATCTTACTATTCATCACTGATTGAAGAAAATAAGAACAACCCCAGGTTTCTCTTCAGCACTGTAGCCAGGCTGACAAAGAGTCAGAGCTCTGTTGAGCCAACCATCCCTTTAACGTTAACTAGTAATGACTTCATGAACTTCTTCACAAATAAAATTTTTATCATTAGAGAAAAAATTACCAGTAATCATCCCACAGATGTAATATTATCTACAGCTACTCTTAGTACCATTGATGTTAAGTTAGACTCTTTTTCTCCAATTGATCTTTCTGAGTTAACTTCAATAATTACTTCCTCCAAACCATCAACGTGTCTTTTAGACCCCATTCCTACAAAACTGCTCAAAGAAGTCCTGCCATTGATTAATTCTTCGATCTTAAATATGATCAACCTATCTCTAATGGTCGGCTATGTACCACAGGCCTTCAAGCTGGCTGTGGTTAAACCTTTACTCAAAAAGCCATCTCTAGACCCAGCAGTCTTAGCTAATTATAGGCCAATCTCCAACCTTCCTTTCATATCAAAAATCCTTGAAAGAGTAGTTGTCAAACAGCTAACAGATCATCTGCAGAGGAATGGTTTATTTGAAGAGTTTCAGTCAGGTTTCAGAGCTCATCACAGCACAGAAACAGCTTTAGTGAAGGTTACAAATGATCTTCTTATGGCCTCTGACAGTGGACTCATCTCTGTGCTTGTCCTGCTAGACCTCAGTGCAGCGTTCGATACTGTCGACCATAATATCCTATTAGAGCGATTAGAACATGCTGTAGGTATTACAGGTACTGCACTGCAGTGGTTTGTATCATATCTATCTAATAGACTCCAATTTGTGCATGTAAATGGAGAGTCCTCTTCACACACTGAGGTTAATTATGGAGTTCCACAGGGTTCAGTGCTAGGACCAATTCTGTTTACATTATACATGCTTCCCTTAGGCAGCATCATTAGAAGACATAGCATACATTTTCACTGCTATGCAGATGACACCCAGCTCTATCTGTCCATGAAGCCAGATAACACACACCAATTAGTTAAACTGCAGGAATGTCTTAAAGACATAAAGACCTGGATGGCCGCTAACTTTCTGCTTCTTAATTCAGATAAAACTGAGGTTATTGTACTCGGCCCTGAAAATCTTAGAAATATGGTATCTAACCAGATTCATACTCTGGATGGCATTACCTTGGCCTCCAGTAACGCTGTGAGGAACCTTGGAGTCATTTTTGACCAGGACATGTCCTTCAACGCACATATTAAACAAATATGTAAGACTGCTTTCTTCCATTTGCACAACATCTCTAAAATTAGAAATATCCTGTCTCAGAGTGACGCTGAAAAACTAGTTCATGCATTTATTACTTCCAGGCTGGACTACTGTAATTCATTATTATTAGGATGTCCAAAAAACTCACTGAAAAGCCTTCAGCTAATCCAAAATGCTGCAGCAAGAGTACTGACAGGGACTAGAAGGAGAGAGCATATTTCTCCTGTTTTGGCTTCCCTTCATTGGCTTCCTGTTAAATCCAGAATTGAATTCAAAATCCTGCTCCTCACATACAAGGTCTTAAATAATCAGGCCCCATCTTATCTTAATGACCTTGTAGTACCATATCACCCTATTAGAGCACTTCGCTCTCGCTCTGCAGGCCTACTTGTTGTTCCTAGAGTATTTAAAAGTAGAATGGGAGGCAGAGCCTTCAGTTTTCAGGCCCCTCTTCTGTGGAACCAGCTTCCAGTTTGGATTCGGGAGACAGAAACTATCTCTACTTTTAAGATTAGGCTTAAAACTTTCCTTTTTGCTAAAGCATATAGTTAGGGCTGGACCAGGTGACCCTGAATCCTCCCTTAGTTATGCTGCAATAGACGTAGGCTGCCGGGGGATTCCCAAGATGCATTGAGTTTTTCCTTTCCAGTCACCTTTCTCACTCACTATGTATTAATAGACCTCTCTGCATTGAATCATATCTGTTATTAACCTCTGTCTCTCTTCCACAGCATGTCTTTTATCCTGTCTTCCTTCTCTCACCCCAACCGGTCGCAGCAGATGGCCGCCCCTCCCTGAGCCTGGTTCTGCCGGAGGTTTCTTCCTGTTAAAAGGGAGTTTTTCCTTCCCACTGTCGCCAAAGTGCTTGCTCATAGGGGGTCATATGATTGTTGGGTTTTTCTCTGTATCTATGAAGCGCCTTGAGGCGACTTTTGTTGTGATTTGGCGCTATATAAATAAAATTGAATTGAATTGAATTGAAGTTACACAGTTTGGTTCTCATGATCAGAAAAACGCTTGAATGATGACAGATGTAGAAGTCAGCCTGTTACAGTTCCCCATTTGAAAACACTGAGAATGTTAGAAGAAAAAAATGTTGGTGTATACACTACAAAGTTACTGTTTGTATCGTCTTAAAACTATTTTGAAAATGTAATCATTATTATCTTTCAAAGACTATTTTAGTCATCGGTCATCTTCACTCTTCTTCACCTGCCTAAACTAAAAAACAGTTTCAGACTGTGAAGAGTTTCTCTCTTAATGTTATATACACATCTTAATCTTATACAAGTCTGTACAAAGCCTGATATTTATATGTTATCTACTCTTGAGGTGAAGCTAAAAGCTTGAGGTAACACAGCTTCTCCGGTCACAGCTGGGAAGCTGGGAAATAACCCGTGTTAATAGGTCAGGTCAACAGAGTCACTGGTGTTTTTAAACCTTTTCTTTACAAGCTATCTGAGAACCTTGCATCACTTTACTGGATTTTTGACTTACTTTTATTTCTTGTTATGTTACTTTAAACTGTGTTTGGCTTTATTTGTCATATTTGCTTAAAGGACCAGAGGGAAAAGGAAGGAGGAAACAATTTATGGTTCTCCACTGACTTTGGTTTGCAAGAAGGTGTCTCCTTGCCAATTCCATCTACTGGTAAAACAACTTAAAATTGCTTAAAAGCTGTAGTAAAGCGGGATTAACGACAACAGGATAACTGGAGGTTTTTACATACTTCTAACTGAAAAACTGAGCATTTAAATGGACAGACAGAAACTTGAATATAGTCAAAAGAAAAAAAAGATGTGTGGGTGAAAGAAGAAGGGCGAAACCCATTATAACTACATCTGCAACAAGTACGTTGACACTGATGAAACAAATATATAAATGCCAGTTTCAGGCTGCTGTGTTTCTATAAATGATGCAAAATCATTTCAACAGTATGAAGCCTATAGAAGGATGTGGCATAAACTTAACATATTGACAAGGGCCTTGGTAGCTTGTACATAGTTTTCATTAGCTGTCAGCTAACTAAATGTAGGGTGCATAAATATTTCTTCTGACATAGCAACAGTTGCATGTTGAGACCAAATGTTTCTGCTCCACTGGGGAGCTTTCAGAGAATGAGGCGCTACAGTCTGTCAGTCACTGTTTACTTCATTCTATGCTGCTTGTGTACATGCGAATTTAGAAAGTACTCTATAAATAAATATTATTATTGCAATTAAACATGATCTGCCAACACATGTTTTGCAGGACCTTGGATGTTGTCTTATGGTTTCAGGCATTATGATGTCACACAAAGAAGGTCCAGGGTTTGAGCTTGCATGTTCTCCCTGTGCGTATGTGGGTTCTCTCTACAGAGCTCATACGATCCAAAGACATGCATGTTAGGTTAACTGGTGGTTTGGTCTGTGGTCTGTGATGTGAGCACAAATGGGTGTCTGTCTCTGTGTGCTGACCCTATACAAGACTGGTGACCTGTCCAGATAATGCCACAGTGTTTTATGGCAGTTGGATGGGTATCCGTCTGACCTGTGGCCCTGTGTTGAGGAAATGGATCCTTCCATTAATGAGCTATGAAAAATATGGCATGAAGATTTCATCAACACCACTGGTTGAGATGCAGACCCAAACAGAGTTTTCACAGTGATTCACACATGGCTGCGGATATTTGGATTCACTGGTCCCTCAGACCTGTTGTCATGGATTTTCAGTCCAGTTTGTAATTTAGTATACCTCAGCGCTTTCTCCCCATTTCCCTTCATGAAGAATGGCTTTTAGAGAGCCATCCTTCCACTGAGACCATCGCTGATGAGGCTTCAGTGAGCAGTAAATGGATTAGCTAAAGGTCCAGATGCATGTCTCAGGTCCTTTGTCAGGTGTTTTCTGTCTACCCTTATTAAGCATGTGACTTTTAAATATTGCTCAGTTTTCTAGGATTGATATTTCCTTTTTATCCTCCCCTTGTACAGTTTTCTCAATTTTGTTGGAACACACTGCACACCATGCTGAGATATACCAAGTTCTCAGCTAATAGCTCTTTAGGAATGAACTTGTTGGTCTAAAAGTACAATTTTCTATCTGTCAAACTATGTTATCATTGATATTTTTCATAGATACAAATGAGGGGTTTTTGTTACAGGGTGCTAGAAACAAAGTGCCAAAGTTCTTCTGCTTATTTTTTTTGCTTTATTCACTCAAAGACTTTTCTTTGTTTGACTTCAGAAAACAAATTATCTCAAAATTAAGCAGTAAATGTCCAAAAAAAACAAGAAAAAAAGAAAGACATTAAGAAAACCTGGAGAACTATTGCTCAATACCGCTTGAAAAATTACAATAAAGTCTGGCTCCTTGGAAGTAAAATAGAAAGAAATGGAGGGTGTTTCAAGACTTGTATTTGTACATCTCTTTCAGTCATTAACCCCAATCATTAAGGTCCTCTCAGTTTTTAAGGTGTGCATTTGTGACTTCAGGCAAAGCTGATGAGAAATGGCTTGAAAGTTGAGACATATGCCTGACAAATCCATTTCAAAGCTCTTAAAGCTCAGCTCTGTAGGATGGGAAAGTCATCTTGTCTCTTTTCCAACCCCCTTCTATGCTTTGCTGTGTATTTCACACAAGCACACACAAACACACATACACACACACAGTGGCATGGCAGAAATATTCAAAACAGATTAGCCCCATATTCACAGCTTCATGGTCTTTGAGTTCTTCTGTCGAGACACAGAGGAGGCAGACACTTGATCCATTCATGTATCAAATGCTGGGAGCACAGGCCAGCTCAACAGCTGGGCTTCTCTGTGTAATGTGAAAGAGTCCCACTTTGTCAGTATATACGAATGTGCAGATGATCTGAGGTATCATCTGCATTCAGCGAGGTCGGGAAGAACATTTACCAAGCAAACCACCCTGTTCTGAGCAAAACCTGTTTAGATGGTTCGTTAAAAAGAAACAACCAGCGTGAGGTTACAGATGTAACTGTTACCAGTAGAGTAAGGCTGTGCAGGTGAATTGGTTTTAAACTCTTTCTCTTTATGTCACGGGTTATACATATGTGAATTTAGTACAGTGTACACATTCCCCTCCTGGCTTTTTACTTTAGGAAAAGATCATGGTCTGGATTAAAATGTCACAAACTGGGAATTATAGAACTGCCTTATTAATGCCATGACCTGGTGCATCCAGGTCCATAGCTAAAAGAGGCCTTGTACATAAATTTACTATACCAGAGGCTTTGAGTTCGGGACACCTCAAGCACCAGTATAAGTGATGACAGGATTTTGGTAACATTGGTGCACAACACAATCAATGTGGTAACCATAAACTAGGTTTCAAAATCCCTAAAAATGTTATTAGCCCTGATCCAGTGATGTACAGGTGCACTATGACATCCCATTTAATGTGCTTATAGGTGCAACAGATGATTTGAAAATAGGCATAAGATAAGATATAAGACTATACTGAGCGTTTATGGGCTCTAAAATATCAAAACCAAACAGATTTAGGGGCGTTCAGATTTTAACAAATTGGTCAAAAATGGAAGTGAAAATAAAAAAAAAAAATCACTTGAAGTGGAAAGATTGTGTGCAATACAGTTATGATTCATGCAAGTCTACAGTAGCACTCTCATTTTAGTTATATCTATAAATACAAAAGCAGGGTGATCAGAGAGGACTAGGAACTTAAAGGCGAAGACAATACTGCATCACAACATTTGCTGCGTACCACTTACAGTGATGGTATGGACGATGATGGGTGTAAGATGTTGTGTTTGTCCTATAAAAAAAGTATTGTACTTTTAGAAATAAGAGGCTGTGTTGATTTTGGGAATATCTGGCAACTTTGTTATTGCCTGTAACTTATGTGTCATATTACACGTAGATACCTTGGAGACCTAGTGGTAAGTTCTAAATGTTTGTACATGTATGTGAAAAACCTAAAGTATTTCCCTATGTACACACACACACACACACACACACACACACACACACACACACACACACACACACACACACACACACACAAAGAAAATCGTTTGACATTGTTTGACAGCGAGGGGAGACAGAGTGAGGTCTATCAGAGTTGCACTCCTGTGTGAGCAAAGCCAAAGCCAACATGTTGCCTTCATTTATCTCTTTATCTGCACCCTCTGTGTGTGTATGCATACTTTTATAACATATATAGAAAATCCAACATCAACGTAATAGTTAGGTTTTGGCCAGTGGTGATTACGGTCAAGATAAGTCTGCAGGAAATTAATTTAAGTCAGTGCAATGTCCTGTGAAGTGATCGATCTGAGTTTTTGACCTTGGTAGCCTGAGAATCAGGCAAATCTGAGAGCTCATGTTTCCTTTGCTCTGGCAGAATTCATCTGGCTCTTCTCCTGTTGAAACATAGTTCGACCTGGCCTCGTTTTTGCCGAGCCAATCACAACTGTTTATCTGATATGGTTTGTATTTGATTTGATGGCTGACATCTCTGTATTCCATTTACAGTTTCCATCTCTCAGTCCTCATCAGTGTTTCAATGCTCTGATTGCTTATAGGTCTGTCCTTTGGCCTCGAAAGGTATTTTGATCTCTGATCATTTCCAATTCCACTTTGAAATCTAAACTGAACAGTGAGGTTTCAAACTGGGAAGGCATTATTTGGATAGTGAAGATATTCTGGGATGTTGAGACAGACCTGCAAAGCCATCTTTGAAGTTACAGTTCAGGGTTTTCTGTGTGGAATGTGCTAAAATTACAGAAGTTGTATCTTGTGAAACATGCTTCAGTATTTCTGGTGTCAAACTACATCCACAAAATGTGTTGCTACAAAAGAACCAAAAGTTACTTTGGATCTAATAAAGCATTTGCACTGTTAATTTCTGCTTTTTTGGTGTGTTTTTCTTTTATATGGGTGTGCGCCACTGACAACAGAGCCAGTGAATGAATTGAAGCCTCCAAGCTACTTCCAGCAGGCAATTAAAGTTGGCGTGCATCACTGTCTTAACGTAACTACATGCCCTCCTAATTTGGTGGTCTATTTTTGGTCTATTTTAGGCCTCATCACATAGGCTTAGAGACAAATCAGCGGCCCATCAACAACTTTCAGTCACTAGAGAAAAATGTGTATTTCCTCACTGACTGGTGAGTGATTGTTGGCAGTTGCTACATGGCGAAAGAAGTTGTTTATAGTGTTCACCAGTTAGTGAAACTAGGAAAAGTACAACCCAAACTGGAAACGGAGACTGTTCACCTTCGAAGTAAAAGTTTTGTGTTATCACAGCAAGCCATCCTTTTGTAACTTTTACTCTGAAGGCTAACAGTCCCCATTTCACGTTTGTGTCAAACAAGTTTTTCTGCTGCTGTCTTTTTCTGTCATGTCACCATACTTGGTGTTTATATTTTGAAACTTATAATTTTGTTCACATCATGTTTCATAAGCGCCTTTCTTTGATTATCATATATTTTGTTATTCACTTCAGTTAAAATCTAATTTCCTGACAGTTAAATTTAATTTAGTGTAATTGAATTAGTTTTGCGCAACATCGGTATGAACTTGCAGGAGGTCTGCATGTTTAATTTTATATCCGTTCCTGTATGTTCTTGCACATTAATGTGAAAGGCAAACAGTTTCTCATTAAACAGCCCCTCTGAGCTGCAGGTCTTTCATCATCCATTGCTCTGTTGTGTACAAGTCAAATGTCCTGCAGTGCTCTGTCTTCTGGCCTGCACCCATGGTTACTAATCTCCCTGTTTAGCTCTCTCACAGGCTTTTTAATAAAGTTGCTTAATACACAGGAAGTCTCTCTCACTCACTGTGTGTGTGTCTGTGTGTGTGTGAAAGAAATGAAAGCAGCTTCTTTTAAGGACCATTACAAACAGATTCAGTGAATGACTTCAATTATCCATTTTTTTGTACAAATTTGTATAACATGGTGATATATTTCAGGGTGCTTTGGAGAACAACATTAGCAATGATTCCTATTTCCAAATAGTCAAACAACTGAGTTTAAATAGTGCTTTTTTGTTTCAGTTGTACACAGCGCCCAGTTTTTACCACATTATTCTCAAAATACTGTGTCTTTATTGTCTAAAAGGTTTGTCTACAAATGTTATTTACAATTTTTTTGCTTCCAAAAAATTACATTGGACCTGTATATTCTAGTAAAACTATTACTTTCTCTCACTTCTTCCACATTCTGATGGTCCTGTTTGAACTTCGGCAGGTATTCTTGACCATACATGCCTAAATGTATTTACTTGCTGCTATCTGATTGGCTGATTTATATATTTACATTAATGAGCAGTTGAACAGGTATATCTAATGAAGTAGCCAGTGCGTAAACATTGTGTACTATTTTGCCCTTGATCCTATATTCCAGCTTCTTTCTGGCTTGGAAAGTCCAGCAACAACCATCCATAAAAATAAACATACTCAAATGTTTGGATGCAGTTTGGTAATGAATGCCAGCACACAGACATGCAAACACACAAACTCACACGCGCACACACACGCGCACACACACACACACACACACACACACACGAGTAAACAAGGTAAATTAAGTTGTCTGATGAGCAATAATAATATTTTTCTTATAGCAGAGTTCATTGTTCTTTCTGTACTGTTTATCTTTCTTTGCAGCTGCAATATGTCATGTCAATTATTTTATAGCCCCAGAATCAGTTTGAGTTGCTTTCTGGAGGCTGTTTGATATACAAAGATAGTTGTAGTTGCAGTGCATATGAAGCTAAGTATACAAAGACCACACCAACTTCTACTGTTCCTAGTTAGTGTGGTCTCTGTATACACTACATTGGTCAGTCTGGGATCATGTGCGTGGCATTGAATACGCAGGTTCTGAGTTTTCTGTTCAAACTTCTCATCACAAGTATGATTTTTGTTGCCCACAGAATAAAAGTAGGAATGTAAATATAATCTCTATGATGATACCCGTCCACCTATTCATTATGCAGACCTATGCTTCACTATAAATAAACTCCTACACTGCAATTTATGGTATAACCCCTCAAAGCAAAAGTTTGAAGCTCACAAGGTTTTCATCAGTGGACCTCCATGAAGGAGTCAGACATGGCAGATAGAGTTGTGACAAAAACTTCTGAGCCTCCACTTGTCTGCTCCTTCTGTGATAGTGACCTTTCCATCTCCATACAGACTTTCATTTTAAGGAAAGACATCTGATCAGTCACCGATGTGGAGAAGGTGTTGTCTTGACATTAACCAGAGCACTGTGTTTGAATCATATCCGGGCTAACAAGTTATCCAACCCAAATACTGCAACATCTAAAGGCCAGAACAACCAGTCCCAGCAGGTTGAGGCTGGAACTGGTTTATTCATTCAAAAAATCAAAACAGAACTGAGAAAACAGTTTAGCTATTGAGACATTTAAACTGGCAGAGATGCAAATTTTCTTTAAAAAAGATTAATCAAATATTGACACAATTTTTCAGTAGAAGACCATATAATGTAGCTCTAAAACAGAAATTGAATTTGGTGCAGATTTCATAATTGACCAACCAGCAATGAAAGTGATCTGACCTGTGAGACAGATGAAAAATAGCAAACTGGAGAACCATTAAAACAGCTGTTTCTCACCTAAAAATAGGCGATTTTCAGTGTGTCTAAAACACAAACTCAGACGTTATTGTATAACACTGTTTTTCACATGTGTTAAAAACTAAAAAAGACCGGCCAGTAGTCAGACAAGAACTGACCAACATCCTTCTTGACTTTGAAGGGATGCCAACGCAGGAAAGAGGGAAGGAAATAAAGAAGAAAGAGTCTTTTACTGACCTGCAGACCTGAAAGCCTTCCAGCAGTGAATGAGAATGAAATTACAGGACCTTAAAATCCGATAGTGAACAACCTGCCTTCTTTAAGCTCACATCAAAAAGACAGACATTACTTTATTTGAAGAGGAAGAAAAACAAAAGGTTGGATTAATATCCGGAGTAAAGCTTAGTTACTGCTTTGATGAAACTGGAGTGTGATAAAGATTAAAATAGACAGCTCTTTTTTTTTTAAACAATTGCAGAGAATCAGAATAAAATAAACAGAAAGAAACAAGGAAACTAAAATTACTATCACTACATATAACATCTACTGGCAAATTTGAGTAAAAACAGTTGATCTTTGACTCTTTGGATATAAAATGTTATCACTATCCTGAATTTGTGACATAGTTTTGTATAAATTCTTGATGCATGACCAAAAACGTAATTGTTAAATTCACAGCCCAGCTAAACCAGAAACCCCTTCAAGAAATTCTTTCCAGGCATTTCTTTTTCACAAACTGACTCGTTTACTGTGCTCAAACTCAGTGAGGTCTTTAGAACCACCCACTCTTTTAAAAATGTTTTTAAAGGCATACTGCATGGCTAGATTTTAAACACTCTGTTACTATGAAACTTAAAACACCTGGCTTCAAAAAGGTGTGGTCAATACTTTTGTCCAAATAGTGTAGGTCTAACTATATCTGTGTGTAGTTTGGTGCTGCAGTAGTGACAGAAGGAAACTCCACCCATTCCTTTTTAACAGTATACATGAGTTTGGTTCATGGGCGTAGCAAATCTCAAGCCTTCTTTCTACCCAGCCATCTCTCTGATTAAGAGACATAATCTCTCCAGTGTGTTTTAGGTCTGCCTGGAAGTTTCTTATATACCCAAAAGATCTCACCGAGGAGACATCCAGGAGGCATCATGTTAAGTTTCCCAAAAAAGCTCAGTTGGCTCTTTTTTATTTTAAAAAGTAGAGGTTTTAGTCAGACTCTCCCAAATGCCTGAGATCCTCAACCTGTCTTTGAAGGTGGTCAAAGTCACCCTTTGGAGGAAGCTTTTTTGTTTCTTAAGTTTCATTCTTATAGTCACTATTCATAGATAATTGCCATAGATCAAGGTAGCATAGATTGATCAAAAAATAAAGTCAATTTCACGCTCAGCTCTCTTCACCACAAAAGACCACAAAATCTGCAAAACTGTATTCATCTGCCAGTCTCCTGCTTCACTCATGACCTGAGATACTTGAACTTCATATAGTTAAGAGAACCAAAGCCACAAATTTGTAAGTGCTAATTGATTTCTTAGCTATGTCACTCTCCTGCAAACTGCTCAAGGCCAAGCTGGAAGTCGCCAACAGAACCCCCCCCCCCCCCCCCCCCCCCCCCGCCCCTTAGCTGTTCCTAAAAGTTCTGTCCATAAAAATGATGAACAGAATCTGTAAAGAAACTCAAACCTACATATACATCTAGTAGATTACTTCATATAAATTTTATACCTTAGCATCACAGTTGAGAATTCAATCATTTATATTACTACAGTGGCCACCTCAAGGAGATTTATATTGTAAGGTAAATACTGTGGGATTAAGGAAATTATTTTATTGCTACACTATATCCTGCATCATTAATAATATAATCTATAGCATTGATACTGCATTAAGATGTTCATTAAAACCTGCCGGCCTCACATTAACCTTTTATTACAGGTGCAGCCATAATAATTGTACACACACATTGCATTTTGTGCTTATTAAAGAGTTGAAGTTCAGTCAATTAAGGAAAGGTCATATCGTTCGGCGCGATGTCCGGACGATCTATTGTGTAAGTGACTTGGAGCTACAGAAGGTTAAAACTGCATACACGCCTACAAAACACATATAATACATACAATCTAGAAACAGGCCTGAGCAAAGGCCTGAATGTATTCAGCAACCTGTTGCATTAGAGTTTGCTTAGTAACAGGTGACAGAAGATGTGTCAGAGAGGAGGACAAGTCCACGGGGGCCTTCAGGGCCTGAAGTCATCGCCATATTTGGAAAAGATGCTAGAAAGAGGAACTTCTGCATCTGCCTTTAGCTCTAAAAATTGATCATTGTCTGTAAACGATGCAAATAATGTTCTCAAGATGCAAATAATGTTCTTATAACGCGTGAAGGGGCGTTAACCCTGACATTATAAAAAGCCATTGTCTGTGTATTTTGGGCGAAGAAGTCCGCTGATGTGATGCTGTGTGCTTCTTCCCACGCGTGTGTTCTTAATAAACTCTTCAACTGATTGCACTCTACTGGGCCTCCATTGGTTTGTTTTTGTGCCACATTTTTGAATTCGGGACAATACCTTAAAATAATACAGACAAAACCCCAACTATCAACTGACCCCTTTGAGTAAGCATTTGGCAACACTGGGAAGGAGAGACTCAGCCAGAACTAGGCTGTGGGAGGGGCAGCGATCTGTCGTGACCGGTTAGGGGTGGAAGACGGGACAAAAACACTCTGGAACAATGCTTTTTGTCCTTTCCTCCTTCCATCATTCCCAGAAGGAGATATTAGGGTTCATCTGTCACAGCATACAAAATACATCAGTTTACAAATAAACCAAATGTCTATAGAAGTGAAACATTGCTACATTGATTTATTTATTCACAGAATTTATTATACAGCAAAATGTCCCAGATTTCATTATTCATGTTTCTCAATGTGAAGATTTGCTGCTTTTATTTTTTTTAAATGAAGTTTTCATTTATGGTTCATAATTTTGAGGTTTGGACTGGTGATTTAACAAAACACTGAAGGTGTTTTTTTAGGCACTGGGTACTTGTAATGGCAATTTCTTACTATGTAAATAATTATTAAAGAAGTTAAAATGAGTTCAGCCTCAAATGTTCATCAATACATCAGCTACAATAAACACAGAAAATTACTGCTGCTGGAAATGGTGCAGATGAAACAAACAAAAAGTAAAAGAAAAGCATTAAGACATTTTAATTTGAATAAAAATGTAGGTAAAAGCAGCTTGAGTTCCAATGAGGAGAAATACAACAGAGCCAAACATTACACTGAAAAGTTGGAATGACACATTAAAATATAAAATATGTGGGAACGTCACAGTAAATTCATCATGTTTCACTGTGTTTATGTTTCTTGCTCAAACCTTTATCACGGGGTTGAATCTGAATCAGATTTTCAGTCAGCCACGGTCGGTCGCCACGAATAAATAATTCCACCGCATACTGGACACCACAGTACACAAACCACATCCCACACCAGACACAACACTAACAGGTCCAAAGAGTTCAGCTGCAGGGAAGAAATGGCCTTTGATTGTTTACTGGGCACTATGTTGTTCTTTTTCAGCATACAGCATATCCGACTTTAAACAGAGTTTAAAGCCATGTTATCGTAAATCAAATGAATATATTAACTGCAGAAATGAGGCCATGCTTAACATCTCTTTGGTCATTGTTTTGGTTTTAGGACCAGAAATGCACAAACGCACTTTATGGTATATTACTAACCTTGTTTTCAGCAGCAGACAATTCTTTAGCTCAAAAGCTCCTTAAAGGAGAAAACAAAGAGCAACTGATTTTCTGACCATTGGTCAAAAAACAAAACCAAAACAGACCACAGAGTTAACATAACTGCAAGTTTTTGTTATTGTCCTTGTTTTTCTTTTAAAGGTACACAAACAGCTTTTGCTCTCATTTATTTATTGATTATTTCAACACTGTGTAATTGCTAAGATCGGTTTGGTGGAAAACCTGCTGCAAGGGACACTGGTCTATGAGAGCAAATGGAAATAAAGCTTTAAAAGTTTGGCTTACTGGTACCATAGACTGATGAAAAAGAAAATAACTATCAACAAAGTAATCTTCTTCGACAGAAACAGCAGAGGAATTAAACATGGCAGACAAAGAAAGCAAGTTTTATGGGAACTGTTTTGCTTATTTTAGAAAACCACTTATGTCATACAGGCTGTCAGTGATTTCTTGTCATCTAATTTTCAATTAACGTTAAAGTGTCACGTTTAATTTTGAATTACATAAAGTTACAAATGTAAATATTATGGTTGAAATTATATAATTAGGTGCAAAGTCATGATATTAGATCCATAGATCCTTTCATGCCTGCAGCTTTTATAGGTAGGACCCAGTTCAGCCATACTGCTGATAAGTAAACCGTATTGTAAAATCACGGGTTTACAATAGATGCAATAAAAATATATATGCTTAACACATGCCTTTTAACTTTGTTTATTAAATCTGACAAATCTTTAAACAAGAGCTTAAAAGTGGGAGATGCAACCAGTGAATGTCTAATTTTGTGGGATTTCTGTTATTTATTTTGATATGCACCAACAATGTCTCTGGTCTCTGCAGTTGTGTTGAAGTGTCTCTCTGGGGGAGATTTTGTGTGGAAATCAGCCAGCTGTAACTCAGCTGCAGGAATGTCCAAATGAAGTGACAGCGGTGGAGTTTGTTTGATTTCTAAGCGTGGGCCCTGTCTGATGTGGCAAACATCAAAGTGAAGCTCTTGCTGTGAAAGGCCAAATGACTTAATGGATGTGTGTCTGTGAGTGCGCGTACAAAGGGAGTACCTGTTTTTGCCTCCTGAATGGATTAAATGAGTTACTATTAAAAAAAAGAAAGAAATCTTAAAAACCTTTTGATTAATAATACAATGCAACACTGTGGCTTTCTTCTGCTGTAACCAGACTGCTTTAAAGTTCAACATTTTGTATGCTCAGAAATGCTCTTCTGTGTACATTGGTTATAAGTGGTTATTTGAGCTACTATTGGTTTCCTATCAGCTTAAAGAAGTCTGGAGATTTTCTTCTGACCTCTGCCATTAACAAGGCATCACGGGATGTTTTCCCTTTTTCCAATCCTTGTCTGTAAACCTAAGAGACAGTTGTTTCAGAAAATCCCAATAAATCATTGCATTCTGAAATAATCAGAACAGCCTGCCTGGCGCAGTGTTTAAATGTACTTCAATTACCTGTCTTCCCCACTCTGCATGCCTAATCGCACTGGGTTGCTGCCATATGATTGGCTAATTATATAGTTACATTGATGAGCAATTGAACAGGCCTACCTAACAAAGTGGATTGAAAGCTGAAAACCACACCGCTTTTTTTGAGTCTACATAAAATGTCCAATGATAAACAGTACAGATAAATCCAGGGCTGTTGGTGGATAGGCCTTCATCAGCGTGGTGCCATCTAAACCATACTGTATACACGTTTTTATCCAAAAAATTGTTTATTAAAATTGTGCTGTTATCTTCCAGTAAATCCACATGCCATGCTGACATTGTGAGTTTACTGCCCCACCCTGCATTTGTTGTGAATTTGTAATTATATTAGGTGGCTTAATTAATTATAGTAACTTTTTCTCAGTTTAGTATCCAAATTTTTTTTCACAATGCTTTGAAGGTCTGACACATTTCAAGTGCTATTTCTTAAAAATGACAAACCAAGTTCTGAAATCTGCTTTGCCACTAATCATATTCCCCATTAGTCGCACAGCTGACAGGGATTATTGATATTTTATTGGTGTTCTTCCTTTCTGAGTAGTTTACCACTAAGTTGACTGTGGTTTGTGCTGCAAGAACTGTTTCCTCATCTCAGTTCTTCTGGTTTACATCTGCCAAAAAATGTACGGAACTGAAGCATATATGCAAACAAAGCAGTAAAAATACTTCATTTCATGGGCAATTGCTTTGATTCTAAATACTAATGTGAAAAAAGCTTAATGCTATTTTCCAGAAAGCTGCACAAACAGATTTAATGTCTAAATACTAAATGTTTGGCAGTAAACCGTTTAGAACAAAGGAAACGTAAGACACACTGAAACACAAAGTGGGAGGTATGATAACCAAACAAGCACATTTCAAGCATTTCTGTGGTCAACATTAGAGTTGTTTGTTAGAGAGACAGGTTTGAGTGTGGTTTGAGTGCAGTTTATCAACATACTCTTGCCAACAGATCAGTGTTATTTTTCTGATCAACATGGTGTTACATGAATGAAGAAAAGTCCTAACAGCATGCAAACTAGGTAAGACAGATAGCATCCAATCAGGGCAAGCAAGGCAGGCAGTGCTTGCCTAGTGAAATCTAAAAAAAGAAATCATAAAACATGCCAAAGAAAGTGATCTCTCTCTTTTGATCTCACACAGCATTGTCATAAAGCTTATAGCTTACTGCCATATTGTGGCCCCAGTTGGCTATTGCCTCAGGAAGCAGGATTAATTTTGCTTCACTGGAATCTGTACAGGGCCTATGTTTTAGGCGGATGTATATCCAGTTAGCAATAACTCAAGTTTCTCAAACTGAGAGGTTACTATTCTTTTTTGGTTTTCTGGTTGTTCACGCACATTGTGATAGACCTCTGCTCTTTGACATGTGACTGATAGAAGACCAGGGTGCTGGGCAAACAACTTGGAACAAGTGTATAGTTATTTTCCCTCTTGCATTAGCTTGTAACTTAGCACTTAGCACTTAACCCCCTAATCATAATATAGTGGGTTCCAGCTCCAGTGAAGCCCCATTGGTTTACATCATGGTGGCTAAATCCACCTTTTCCATACAGTCTCTGGTTATAACAAACTAACATCAAATTTTGTGGATTGCAACTTTAAAGACATTGCTATCTACTTGCTTTTGCTCACTTTTCCATCCTTTGTTTAAAACTTTAGTTCCAAGCTATTGCCCAACCAAACACAGTGGAAACTAATAACTACTCAGTTTTTGGGTGCCAGCTCTCATAACTGTACAAAGTGTGCCTCTTTGGACATCAGCTCCAGCACGCATTTAGACAGATCAAACCCATGCAGTGTGTTTGTTTATGAGCATAAAACTATTTGGAATCTGTTGCTGCTTAATTAGTCTGCCAGTAAAACAGAAAAAAGACATGTAGAAGACTAATTTGGACGCCTGCTATTGTACTCTGAAATCCCTGAAGCTTTATCCCCCCCTCCCACTGCAGCAGATTTATAAAATCCCTATAGCTGTTTATGGAGACAAGCAGGAGTGAGGCATGGTGTTTTTATTTGTGTTGGAGTCACTTACACACTGCGGTGTTTCATTTTATTGCATCTCTTGACCTTGTTTATCTGAACTGTAAACATGTAAAGTTCTACATGTTTACAAGGAGAGATTGTCATCTGGACATGACATCTGGACATTTCTAAAAGATAAAAACAGTAAGGCCTGAATCATTAAAAAAGATGATTTTTTAAAGATTTTCTGTGTAGTTAATGGAAATGTTAATGGAAACCGAATACAATGGTTTGCAAATATCAAACCCATATTTTACATACAAGAGAACATAGAAAATAAATCAAATGTTAAATAAATAAAAAAATAAATGTATAATTTAAGAAAAATATAGCTAATTTTGATCACATTATCTTTCCCCAAAACACTTCCCTTTTTGTTTTGTGATTGTGGCAGTTTCTTTCTATTTCCTTTGTATTTTATTCAACTTCTACTTTGTTTTCTGTTCTTTTGAAGTACTTTTGTATTTACTCTTGTTTTCTGAAGTTGCAGTGCATTTGCATTTCCAGGGCCACCACGAAAACCTTATACTTCATAGAAGATCTGTTTAAAATTAACATGAACAGAGTTGCAGCTTCACACAATAAACAAAAAATGAAACAAGACTGATGCTGTGAGAAGGTAAGTTTACACAATATAAATATTATATAACATGTGTGTCTATATAGCAAGTCTAAGATGCCACAGAAATGCTAATATATTCTTATCCCAGTCATTTACTGCTATTCTGTTAGAGCTCACTGGTGCAGCACAATTATTTGTGAGTACATGTGATAGACATGAAAGAGTGTGGAGACACTCAGAGCAGGATCTGGATTACCTGTGCAACCTGCATAGGCTGCAGGTACCATTTGACAAGGATAACAAGGATGATAAGGATACTAGCCAAAAGCTAAACTAGGCAAAAAGAAAATCTCGATGTGATCATCGCCTGAAAAACTATTCAGTATAAAAGTATACTCCCAGTGTTGCCATTTTCATTTGCACCAAAGCAGGCAAAATCGAATCCCAATGGTTTATGTTTCCTAACTGAACAGATTTTACTGACCTTTTGTTATACTGTGATGATGTTTCCTTACTTTTTGAGCAGAAGAGCATATCACAGACACTCACTTGCAGCTGGCAGATTTGTCTTTGTTGTCAGTAATGTTTGCCATGTTTCATGATAAAAATGAAATCAAAACTTGCAAACCAATGAGCTAAAGTGCAATAAACATAATTTGTTTAGTAATTTTACATCCCACCAATTAATATTGATGCAACTATGCAAGTAATCATTACTGCTGGATTTCTTGGCTGTATTTGCCTCAAAATAAACTAAAAAAAAAAAGTTCTTTGCAGTATTCAGAAAGGACACAGAATAGAAAGACATCTGGTCCAATTAGCCCTGACATGTTAATGGCCTGTGTCTGACTCTCTGAATAAGGTCATCTGCTGACTTTTTGGACTCCTCTTGTCTTGACTGACTTTTCTTCCTCTTTGGTCTGAACAAGTGCGGGTGTGCGTGCTCCTTCAATAATGGACTCCTACTGAGAATGCTGGAACATGTCCAGACTCTTTTCTTTAGAAAGGGCCATGGCCAGAGAACAGCAACTCATTAGAACAAGGCTTTATGTTCTTAGAGTCAATTTAAGGGCACCCAGAGTGTGTGTAAATCCCAGATACATGTGTACGGTGGTGTGAAAAAGTGTTTGCCCCCTTCCTGATTTCCTATTTTTTTTGTATGTTTGTCACACTTAAAGTTTCAGATCATCAAACAAATTTAAATATCATACAAAGATAACATAAGAAAACACAAAATGCAGTTTCTAAATGAATGTGTTTAATTTTAAGTGTAAAAGTGATTGCCCCCTAAACCTAATAACTGGTTGGGTCACCCTTAGCAGCATCAAATGCAATCAAGTGTTTCCAGTAACTGGCAATGAGTCTTTTACAGTGCTGTTGAGGATATTTGGCCCATTCATCTTTGCAGAATTGTTGTAATTCGGATACATCGAAGGATTTTCAGACACAAACTGCTTTTTTAAGGTCATGCCACAACTTTTCAGTTTTTCTTAAGTCATTTAGAGATGGAGTTGCTGGTGTGTTCTGTATCATTGCCCTGCTGCAGAACCCAAGTGTGCTTCAGCTTGAGGTCACCAACAGATGGACGGATATTCTCCTACAGGATGTTTTGGTAGACTGAAGAATTCATGGTTCCATTTACAACAACAAGTCCTCCAGGTCCTGAGGCAGCAAAACAACCCCAGACATCACACTACCATCACCATATTATACTGTTGGTATGATGTTCCTTTTCTGAAATACTACTTTTACACCAGATGTAAAACCTACTAAAAAGTTCAACTTCTGTCTCGTCAATCTACAGAGTATTTTCCCAGAACCCTTGGGGATCATAACGATGTTCTTTGGTAAATGTAAATTGAGCCTTTGTGTTCCTTTTGCTCTACAGTGGTTTTCTCCTTGAACTCTCCCATGGATGCCAATTTTGCTCAGTCTCCTTCTTATTGTTAAATCATGAAATCAGACCTTAACTGAGACTTGTGAAGCCTGATGTTCTTTAATGTTGTTCTGGAGTTTTTTGCGACCTCCTAGATGAGTTGTCAGTGTGCTCTTGGAGTAATTGGAGGTCACTCCTGGGAAGTTTCATCTCCTTCTATTTAAGTGGTTTCTTGATTTAACAGGTCTGAGTGTGTTTAGTGAAACTGAACTCTGGTTAATCACATTTAATTCATGATTTAACAAGAGGGGCAGTTACTTTTTCACACGGGAACAGGTAGGTTTGGATAACTATTCACCCTAAACAATGAAATCATCCTCCAAAGACTGCATTTTGCATTTATTCAGGTTATCTCTGTCCGCTATTAACATTTGTTTGATGATCTGAAACATGTAATTGTGGCAAATATGCAAAAAACTAGGAAACCAGGAAGAGGGCAAACACTTTTTCACACACACTAGTTACTGCATACATTTTTGTAAGTGTATAGTACTCTATATCCCATTGTGTTTGTGGTATTATTTGGAAAGACTATGCATGTTTTATATTATGACTATGATAAAGTTTATTACATATTTAAATTTACTATGTTTCTACTCATGTAGTTATTTGCGGTCATAACTACACTATGTACAATGTGATGGAGGTTTTACTCTCCTGCATGCGATGTGTGTTTGGGAACAGTATGTCTTACGCGTGTAAAACATAAACAGACTGAAGTCAGAAACACCTCATCTTCCACAGCCAGAATGCTTATTGTTTCCACAAGAAAGGGATTTAAGACCTTTAAAGTTTGTCTTTAAAGTTGCTAGGAGTGGCAGTTTGTGGTGTCAGATTTACCCTCAGAGAGTTTTTATACTGACCAACTTAGTCTGACACATATGGTCTAGATTAAAGGCAGTTTTTTTAAAATCTTGAATAATAAAGATTAAGTGTGTGTCTTTTAAATATCCTCAGAAGAGCTAAAGTAATCTAAAGCTTGTGGTTGGGCTAAAACGAGCTGGTCATTGTTTTTTTTTTCTCTTTTTTTAACGGTCAGGTTTTTGACATCCTGTGCCTCAGTTGTGTCCCACAGATCACAATTTATGTTAGTGCAGGAGAAAAATTCGGGCAAAAATATCTTCATATGGAGGACTTAAAAACATGTGGCTATAAACAGAATAGAAAGGGACCTTCAACACAGAAAAATGTGAGTTGGATAAAGCACACAAGAAATCCTTAACCACAGTTAAACTCATTCTAGTACTTTCAGCAACTATCACAGGAGCTTGAACGTTATTAAAATATTTGTAACATCAAATAGAGTCATGAGAAGGCACATTTGTATACGTTTGTGGTTCATGGATAGAAATTGCCATGTATTTTTTTGTGTTAGCACTACTTTGTAAATAAAGTATTTTAACAGGAAGTATATGTGTCATGGTCCTGGGTCGATGACCCTTGAGTTTTGTTTGTGTGCCCCTCATGTTTAGTGTAGGTTTAGTTCTGTCTTCATGTTTATTTTCTTGTTCCTCAGTCACTCGTGTCTCATGTCGCACTTTGTGACTCCTGTCCCTGTGCTCCGTGTTCCCTCTGTTCCTGACGTTTCAGTGTCAAGTCTGTGCCTCTGTTCCTGTCGTGTGTTTCCTGTTTTATTTTGATAGTCCCTGTCCTGTGTGCAGTGGGTCTAGTTTTGCTTTCCCCTTGTCTCATTATTTCTGATTAGTTCCAGCTGTGTTTCCACCTGCTCCCCATCCTCTCGTTATCCTGCCTGCGTATTTTAGTCCTTAGTCTTCCCCTGCTTGTCGTCGTGTTGTTAACCCTCACAGTGCTGTGCGTTTCCCTCTGTGTTTCCAGCCATTTCCTAGTTACTGTTCCTGGTTTGTTTTCTAGTTTAGTTTTTTGTATTTGAAGTGGGTTATTTACAGACAAAATAGAGCTGCCTCTTTTAGTTCGCCCTTTCGTTTATGAGTCCTGCGTTTGGGTCTTACATCCTGCCTAGCACACAGCAAGTCCATGACAATATGACTTGTCTGTAGCAAATATTTTGCCCAGACAGGATGGGTTAATGGGGCAACGAATAAAACAGAGCTTGAAAAGAAGTCTTAACTGCTGTAACTTGAACTGTGGTCTCAGGTGTGGTGATAAAATAATTAAGCTCAACATAAAGCTGTGTTTGCACTTCAAACATAGAAAGTATTAATTTTGTGAACACTAAAATGAATTATTTCATAAAACACTGGGTGGATTAAAAAAGTTTCCATGAATATGGAAAATCAATAAAAATTTAATTTACAATTTAAATTAATGCCTGTAAACATGAATTAACATATTGGAGGTTGTGAGTATTCCACAAACCCAGGCAGCTACTTACACACTAAAACAAGTAGGCAAGTAAAGTAGTCAGTTTATTTTCTGCCATTTATCTGGGTTTAGGTTACAGAGAGCAGCAGTCTAAGCAGAGGTGCCCAGACCTCCCTCTCCACTAGTTCATTGGGAGGACTTGAGGTGGAATCCTAGCCAGATGCCCAAACCACCTCAACTGGCTCCTTTTGATGTAGATGATTGGCAGCTCTACTCCAAGTCCCTCTCAAATGACTGAGCTCCTCACCCTATCATTAAAGGGACTGCCCCACTACTCTCTGAAGGAGGCTCATTTCCACTGTTTGTATCTGTGATCTCGCACAGCCATGAATAACACAGAAACAAAACATTACTTTTAACATGAAACTTAAATGAAATGGTTTATGATTACAAAGGATAGTCGCTCTGTCGTGAAAAGCAACTTTATGAAAATACAAAATTTTTTAACATTGTTGATTTGTGATCATGATAAATTCTGTCCAGTTTTCCAATGTTCATTCCAAGGCAAACCTCTGCTTGCAGGTCATAGCTGTCAGTTGATATTTTTCCATCAATAATCTACTTTCTTTAAGGCCAAGCACAATTTAGCTGCAGCAGGGAAAACTGATGCAAAACACAAAATTATGATAACATAACCATGACCAAACCCAATTAATATGAAGGCGAAAAACCAAAATAAACCACAGCTGTTTCAGGACATGAGGCCTATTGCCCATTTCCACTTGCCAAGAAGATGCTTGTTGTAGTACCAACAGTATCAGCGAAAAAACTCAAACTCTTGTTGCAAGATTTCATGGCTTAAAAGAAAAAACAACAAACATAACATCATGTTTTCCAGCAGTTAACTAGCAAAGGAAAACGGGACCACTGGAGCGAAACCTGTGAGCTCCATGTTTTTTACCAACTGGAAAACATGACTCAGTTTTCATGATCTATGCCAATTCTCTATCATATAGTACATGCTAAATGCTACAGCTGTAGGAACTGTTGTATATATTGCAATAGTGAACTAGTGCATGCAATAAAATTATAAACTGACCTTAATCAAATGACCCAGAAATATGCCATATAGCAGTTCTGCAATGTTTTTTCATGGTCGTGCATATGATAGTAAGCAGTGATGGTCGGATACCTATCAAGCTCATAAACAGAGATTATGCATAACAAGCATAACACTCTTGTCTCAAACACCCTGACAGTTATCAACTTAGGTTCTGTCTGCAAGTCCATATATGGGCCAATCTCTAGCTATTAAATGTGTTTGTTAGGTGCATCTGAAGTCAGCCAAGAACTGACTCCAGATGTAGAGCAAGGTATTTGCTGCACTGTCTGGCCAAAATGCAACCAAAAACATCCCAGTCCTTCACACAGAGGAAAGAGCGGTTCTTCTGAGGATATATGCTGCCTATGTCTTACATGTCAGACAATTAAAAACAGTAAAAATCTAAACGATTTCTGAAATGATCAATATTTTTTCCCCACTTTTTTAACACTATTTAGCAAGAATGCAAGATGGTTTTATGTTCATTCTCATTCTTTTTATCTTTTGAAAACTTACAAATGCAATCAGTGCTTCTCAAAGTCAAGTAAGGATCATTAATGGGTCTATTTCTAAGATACTATGACCACAGAACTGTTTGCTTTAGGGTCCTTCAATTCCTACCAAGGACTAAGTCTTTTAAGAGTAACTGTGTTTCCTAAGCATTCTTAAACTGTTAACGAAGCTTTACTGTATGTGTGGGATTTAAGGTGGGACCTTTTCACCTGGACACTTTCTAACACTTTTTGTTTTACAGACGAGAACCTAAAAAGAAAGACAGGAAATAAGTCAAAATAAATTAAATGTTGCAATATGTATGAAAGAGAAAGTTTCTCCTTAGTATCCTGCTAATGATGTGGAAAGCGCTCTAATTTATCTGGCCGAGGGTCACATCACCCAAGTTGAGAACCACTTCTCCACAACCCTCTCTTCTTTGGACTTTTGGGAACAAAAGTCTTAAAAATCAATTCCCATCGTGGCACCATTTAGAGTGACATACATTCACATTAGCCAAGTTCAGCTCAAAAGGCAAGCATGTCTTTCAAGAATCTACCCTGCTCTTGAAGCATGTCAGTCAAAATAAGTGACTACACAGAGACAAAGGTTTCTCCAACATACTTCTCTGATCTGCTAAAAGTCTGGACATTTTAGCAGACCCATCTCTCTCCTGCTGCGGGGACAGAGGTCTCTGCTATCTGCATGGAGATAACCTTGTAGGAGTAAAAGACTGACGAGGCAGCTCTTCACCACATGATAAATGGAGCAGGATTCATCTGGCTCTTTTATCCTCTTTCATTTGGCTTTTACTCGACTCTGTTTCTGTTTACGACCCTTCCATCATTCACTTGTCCAAATCTAAGATTTAGAATTAGAAGCGCTGACACAGAAGACACTACATTATACTTATGACATTAATGCAGATGTTTTCAATGACATGGCATAATGCATAATGAGTCCGGAAGAAAATCAAATATAAATGTGTCTGAATGCACAGGAGACAGTGGAGGCTTTTTGTTTCAGAGGGAAAAGGCCAAGAAGGCAACATAAGAGCTGGAAAAAAAAGAGAAGCCAAAGTCAAGTGAGAATTCAAGCAACAAGAGAATGTGGACTGCACAGAAAACTGGCAGCATTTTTGAATGTGTCTGTATGTGCACTTGGCATATGTGTGCTGCAAAGGGGCCTCCCGTACACTTAGCTGGAGCCACTTAGCTTTTGGATGGCGGCATTTAATTTAGGAGAGGTTGTCTGAAAAGCCTGGTTTGATTGCTTTTCTAAAACAACTTCATCTAAAAGCTTTAAATAACTAAATACCTCAGTGGCAACAGCAAAGCAGTTCCAAACTCTTAACTACATCTCTGTGCCTGGGAATACACACAGAGCCACATCCATTAAATGGCATCAGTTGTGTGGTTACGGCATGAGTGGGTGGCTCAGAGAGAGCAGTGCCTTGAAATGAAATTAGGATTAGTGTGAGCAGTCGATCCCGCCAGGATCCTGCTGACTTGGAGCCAGACAGCAAGCTTCTTGATCTGTTGCTTCTTCTTCTTTATCTACTTTATCTCCCCTTATTTCTCTGCACTCACAACTTCTTTCAGTCTCTGTTTGTCTGTATCTTCCTCTCCTGTTATGGCTGAGCTGACATTTACAAGGAGCCCACAGCAGGGTTCACAGAAGGTAACAGTCATAAAGTTAGACACACCTCTAAAGGCTGTCTCATTCACGGACACATACAAATGAATTGGCCATGTGACCGCTGTGGCACAATGCCAGTGGGGTTTTTTTTTTCCACCTGCAAATTAACCAGGAGGAGGTGGAACTACAGCTCAGAAGATACTGGAATTTATTACAGGACTGCCTGATATGAAGTCACAACAGCTCATAATTTCCCCCATAATTCACACGTCCAAATTTCCACTGTTCTGTTTCGCTTATGTTGTGCCGATCATGAAAACATGTTATGCTTTTAAGACAATTCTAGCTTTGTAAGCTTGGAGGATGTTTTGGTGAGTAAGGGAATGACTAATCTCTCCTCATCGCTACATGTTGTACCAATGATGGTCACTAGCTGTTCATCAGAAGAAACATGAAAGAGCCTTTTGCCAGAGAAACGTTTGGGATTCTAGTTTCAACTTCTTCGTTTTAAGTAAATTTGATAATCGGTGTGCTACAGAACAGCACTGAGCTTGTGCATGAGTTTATCTTCCAAGAAAAGCACAATAACCTACAGTTTCAAGAAAATGGGATCCAGCAACATCTGAGGTAAAATTAAACTTTCCTTGTTTGCTGTAAGATTACATTTTACCACAGAAGACCACATCAGTTGGCAGCTAAGAACAGGATACAATGTCATAAATAAAAAAAGCTGAAACTCCAGTTCAAAGGTGGTGCTGTTTATCATCACCCAGAATATATATATAGTGGAGTCCTGTGCAAACGCACAGCTGTGGATTAATGGCAATATGGGAACCATACAGGTCAAAGGAAATCACTGTCTTGCTTTATCTCTTTAGAAGAGCTGTCACATGTGGGAATTAGGTTTAAACCTGTCGCACATGTGTCGAGTTCTGCAGTAGGAGCAGAGACGCCGGAGAGCGCTAAAGGTCAACTTTATATTGCATTTGAAAAAATTACTTCACAACTCTGGTTAGAAGATGACAGAAAAAGGTGCATTAATGTTATAGAAACTGATACTATATTTGGCACAAAAACATTTGTACAAACTAAAAATCAAATTTTGTCAAATGAACTAAGGCAATAAAATCAGCATCATGACTTTGTTGGACATTGGCTGTACTTCAAATGACTGCTCATTCATATTGTGCATGCATGTTCTCAGTTCTTAACGAGATCAGACAGTTTAAGAGGGAGTAGTTTCAGACTGCATCCCGAAGTGTTACTTAAAGCTAACTAAATGGGTTTCTATGATGTAAGTGTGTAAGTGTGTGTGTGTGTGTCCTACATTATAATTCAACCTTAAATCTACATGACAGAGAGTAAATGACGGACAATAAAATCACTTCCTTCATGTGTCCAAGACATTACAGCCAGATTTTGTTACACTCTACTTTTCTCTTCCTCTCTGTCAGATTTTCTACAAACTGAGGATAAATGTGTCTCATCTACAGCAGCCGTTCCCAACCTGCAGAACTTTTTCAGTTACCAGATGACAAAGGGAAGATTGTGGAGTTGCTCATCTAATATGAAAAAACAAAACAAGCAAACAAAGCAATGGAAATAGTGACTCACTAAGTAATACTAATTTAGTGTGTTTGAAAACTAATCAAATTTAATGGGTAAATGATTATCTATAAGCAAAAAATTAAATGCAAACAGCATATCTGTTGAAATGTCCACCTCTGCCACACCAAGTAAACACCAATGCAACCTTGCCATTGGTACTAACGTTTTAAATACAAAAACTTCTATATTCATATTTATTTAAATGTGATTTAACCAGTTACAACTTGACCAAATGCTTTTGTGAGCTATCACCAAGCTTCTGGCATAATTCTGACTGAATACTTGATCTTTGTTGGCATGGACCCAACTTTAACAAGCTATTTGTTTCCAAAACCATTGTTAATAGGTGTCCTGTCAGTTCATTGTCCTGTTGGAGCAGCCAATTGTGTTTCAGTCAAGCTTTAAGATGTTGATTTTATGGCAGGGGTTTCTTTCGTGGTCAGCTACGGTGATAAAAGACTCATTCTAGTTAGTTTGGTGTTCCAGCAGTTTAGAGTTTAACGAAATAACGAAAACTAGAAGTGAAAAAACATTTTCGTTAACGGAAATAAAAATAAAAAAAAAAACAAAAAAGGAAAACTAACTAAAACTGTAATGAGTGTTCACCAAACTAACTAAAACTAACTGAATTTATAGCAAAAATGTGTTTAGTTTTCATTGATGTGTGCGTGTCCTACAATAGTCAAGGGTGAAAATGAAGTTTAGTTTCCAGATTTTTTCTTGCTGTCTCATTATGCCAGCAGGTGGCAGTACGTTAGTCGAGTCGTCTGTGTTGCTGCTCCGTCCACGCGCAGAATCATGTCAGGAAAAGTCGGGAGAAAGCGCCAGAGTCCAATTTGGGATTACTTTGAATATGACTGTGTTTTGGATAAAGCAAGTGTCTTGTAGTGGAAAGAGACAAATTATAAGGGACATTTCTAAAGGGAAAAAATCCCACAAACCTTAAAGTACACTTGAAAAGCTCACACAAGAAGGCTAACCTAGCTTACCTTGAAAAGGTAAGGGAGCACACTCAACCCTCATCCCCAGAAAACAGAAGCTAACCCCAGGCAAGGCGGCGTGATGCATCCCGAGACAACAGGACGGGGATATCTACATAACTGTGTGAGTCAATTGCCTTCAAAAAGTTTATCAATTCACTTGAACCAAAATTACGAACACCCGGTGCTGCAAGAGTTAAGAGTCTCAATACCCAAGGATAAGCAGAAGAGCATGACTGATATGATGAAACTGGGATTTTGTTACACTTAATTATTGCAAACACAACTAAAACTATAACTGAAACTAATCAAAACTAAACTAAACTAGCAAACAATTGGTAAAAACTAATTAAAACTGACATAAAATTGAAAATCTGAAGTCGAAACTAAATAAAAAAAGTAAAAACTAATGAAAATTGCAAAACTATTAAAACCCTGGTCCAGACTAAGATGGCGTTGGACATCTTCAGGGCAGAAAAGGGTTGGTGTGACCAAGGTGTGGTTTGGCTTGTTGTATGTATATTTCGAGATGATATGGCTCTGGATGGACCAGTTACCAGGGCATGGAAGGAGGACAGACTCATTAAATGAGGAGAAGGAATTTTCTGGGATTGGAGATCCTCTGGGTGAGTGGTTGACTAAAAGCATGCATAAAATAAAAGCTATTTTTTGTTATTGGTTGGTAATAGATTGATAATTGGCCACATTTACAGCTGTATTGACTTGTTGTGGACGCAGTCTACTTCATGTTTGAGCACTCTAATTAACAGATTGAAAATAGAGACATTAAAGGAAGAATATGCAGCGCCACCCTGTCAGATGCCAGTGACGGTGGGGCTCAGTGATGAATCAGGTGAGCTGCATTCATGGCTGAATCAAAACAAAGTTTCCCCTGCTGTGGTCAGTGAGGGAAAAACAGGGGGAAATAAAATTTAAAAGAGGCATTTATAAACGTTTATGTGTGAAGTTTATAAACGGGATAAAAGGGGGTGTTTTACTGTTATTTCAGCATCAGCATTATTGTTACATCAGAATCATATAACAAGCATTGCATTAATCATTTATTGAAGCTATTGACATTATGTTGACATTTGTGTTCCAGTGATTGTTAAAACCTCAGGTTAATCTTCTATTTACAGGTGTGAGGGTAATCATATGATCTTTCATTGCAGGTGTAACCATGATCATATTTATACATATTGCAGTTTGTTGCTCATTATAGAGTTGTGCTCAAGTTAATAAGGGTTAAAAGCTACAGTCAACGCGATGTTTGGCTGATCTATGGACTGGAGTGACTTCGAGCATAGAAGGCCGCACGCGCTTACATAACACTGATATCATGCTATTCTTTGTGATCTTTTATTCAGTTATATCTTTTGTTAAGTTTTAGGTAGTGGCAGTTGATTAAACAACATTCATTTAATATTACATACCTGATTCAGAGCATTACACACAGATCAACTTAACAATCTGCAAAACCTTGTAGCTGCAATGTTGTGTCTCCATAAGGGACAGTTGGCTCCAGGAGATAAGTGGGAGTCAGTGCCTGTCCTCGAGAAGGGGAGCATGTTCCTTTGCTGTGTCAAAAGTAGTCAACAAGTTCATATTCAAGTGAAGTTCATATTAATACAGGTTTTGTTTCTTGGCAATTCTGCGGACGCAGGCTCTGGGCGGAGCCAGGAGTTGAACAGATCTAACATGACAATTAAATTGATTTCATTCCCTGGCACAGGATGACAGGACTGGAGCAACGACACTGGATAGGAGAAGGTCTGATACTTTCTGAGATATGAGGTCACTGACCTTTTCTTTTAATTTTCTAGCGCCGTTGATTTGACACATTGGAATGTGTCAAAAAAAGGGGGGAAGTTGAGTTTTAACATCAAACAAGGGTTATATGAACATTTTTATGACTTCATTTGTGTTTTAATAACTTAGGTATGGTAAAACTTAAGCTAATAGTGACCCAAAAGGTTTCCAGACTTTTTAGAGAACCAGTGAGAAGCATAAATCATTATTTCCATGTTTAAGCGTTCATCATTGAAATGAACTGAGAAGCTGAGTACCACACTGGAGAGGAAACCGTGGGACGGTAGGCGGAAGGAAACACATGATTTTTGTGAAAACGGGGGGCAGATGTTAGGATTAAAAATGGCTATTTGTTTTTGATGTCTTTTATTAGAATGAGTGGTTTTAATCATTTTCATACACACCTTGCAAATGTGCTTATAATGAGTTGGCACTTGGTCTTTTGAAGGTCATAAGCTTCATTCGGCGTGATGGTCCAGACTGATATATTGCAGGTATTGACTTTGAGTGCAGAGGGCTAAATGCAAACACGCTTACACACACATAGGATATGATTAGAATAAGTCCCTGGGACATTCTGAATATTCTAAACCAATTCGGAATCACCAGAAGGTCAGTAGATAACAACAGTAGATTATTAGGGCTAGGCAGAGAGGTGTTTTGGTTTTCTGTCCCTTACAGAGAAAGGAACAGACACCAGACGAGGTCACAGATATGGAGGATCCTTCGCAGCAGAGACAGACACAGTGACTGCCAAGACACCAACTGGGTTCAAGTGTCATGGCGTTTGGGCTCCGATTAGTCACCTCAAAAGGTTGGATCCCATAAACACAGCAATAACCATGAAGGGGTTGGCGGAAATCCAGGAACACCAGACCAACAAGGTTCGAGAGGCTCTTGGTCAAAAGGGGGACACGTTCCTGTTCCTTTTTCTGGAGGATACACAGGATACACAGGACCCGAGGATACACAGATCGTTGTTTGAAATCGGGGCAGAATAATCCCCTGATCTGTGCAACGACTGAAGGGTTGTCTAACCCCTGAGGTTGAAGAAAGAAGAGCAGAGGATCACCCGACTGGAAGACACTGGTGGCTGCAGCAATAAAATAAAGGCTAAAAGCTCCTCGGACAGAGGTTCTAGTTTGAGTACGTCTGAAGGGTATAAGGTAACACCAAAATAAAGCTGTGGGAGAACTGGGGAGTGTCATCTGTACCTGCTACTGTTGTAATAATAGTTTTTCTTGCATCTGAACTGCGCAAACACAGAGGTCATCTCACATATGGTTCGCCCAACAGGGGGACAAAGGGCCTCAGGGGTAAGGAGAAGTGAACCCGGCCACACTGGATTACAGGGTGTAGGTGTGCTCTTTATTCTAAAGAGCTCAACAGGGGGACTGTGAGATTATAATATTATTTTATGCCATGTTAGACCCCTAATTAAAGATGGTGAATTATTATGTAGTTTTAGTTTGCATTATTCTCCTGAATTAGAAGAAGGTGATAACTCTTGCATTTGTTAAACTGATTTGCATTACATTAGACTGCTGATTTATTGTGAATGAATGATATTGTTTTATGATGCATTATACTGCTGAGTTATAAGAAATAGTGTTCGCAGAAAGTCATCGCCTTATTTGTCTGATTAGAAGAGAACAGAACATACTGGAGAGGTTTTCTGCCCCATCTCAGCAGGAGCAGATAAACAGGGAGCCAAGGTCGTAGCTTAGGCGCTGTGTGAGAGAAAGAATGTGAATGTTTAGGCTTTTATGATTAGGTGGGGGCCACTAGAGGCTATAAGAGTTTGATCAATGCTCCACCGTTTTGAGATCTGATGCTGTCTGCGTACGGCATCCATCTCCCACGCGTGTGATCATTAAAATCATCGTTTGACTCAACCCGGCCGGACCAGTGTTGTTATTTTGGTTTTTCCTCTTGTATCCATCCCCAATATTTGAATCCGTAACAAGTTCATGGCAGGTTTAGCCTTGATGGTTCTTGCATTGTTTCTGAGCATCCTAAGAAATTTCCTTCGATCTGAGTGTAACCGATTGGGTCTTTTTATGACCCTGGCAAAGTGGTGATGATCCTTGAATTTCCTTTTTTTTTTCCTTTTAATAAATAGCCCATTAAGCTTCTGGAATGGGCTTCCCCAATCCTAGATCTCACAGCTGTTGAAGATTTTGTAGACTATGCAAAAGCCAGGTCTGCTAGCACACAGACTAATTTTAATTAACTAACAATTTTGTCAAGAAGAGTGGTCAGAATATCCCCCAAAAATAATGCCAGAAGTGTACTGATGACTAGCAAAGCATCCGGTCGAGCAGTTCTCTAAGGCAAATTTAACAAAAAGTTAGTAGGCAATATATGCTTGACCCTGTATGTTTACTTTTAAACCTCTGCGGATTTCCAAAATAAATTCCTGTGCACCCAATCCGTGTTTTTTTTTAATATTTAAAGATGTACGGTGTACAGTCATTCTATGTCTCTTGGAAAAATAACTGTTCAAGAAATGATTAAAAGCCCAGTATTACTATGACTTTGATGCCAATGATAATGATAATGAAAATATGCAAAGAAAATCTGACTTTACAGAAAGGTCTGAAGCAGATGTGTACTCCACGTAACAAAGAAAACAGAAGAACAGCTGAACATAGTAAAGGTTGGTCTTCTTAAGTCATCAAAGTTATAAGATGGCCTATTTTTACCCAAATTAACAAATTACTCGGTGACTAAAGAAAGCAAGTTTTTTTTTTTTACATGTAAAAACTTATCAAAACTGACTTTTGCAGGTTTTTATACAGAGCAGAGATCCTGTTTTTGCAAATGTGAAGGCAATCAAACAAACAAACAAACAAACTGTTTTGCCATTTATGAGGATGCATTGCATTTGAAACATAATGGTTGGTGCAAAAGTGTAGTTGAATTCAGCTGGCAAAAGCATTTGGAAAAACTGATCCAGAACAGCTGAAAGATCATTTGATATCCAGTCAGTCACAAACCTTATTCATGCGAGCTGAACAAACAAAACTGCCTTCTCTGTGTTATTTAAACGGTTTTCACTTTAAATAAACACCTCATTGCATGCACACAAGCAAAACATCAGAACAAAAGCACAGCAGGAGTTATAGGAGTGCAGATTTGCTCAACTTCCAATTGAACAGAGTTTCCAAATAAACACAATATATTGGATAAATTGGGCAAAGAATAATGAATGTGGGGTTGCCAGGCTTGAGGAGAAGAGGAAGACTACATACACCAGAGAAGATGTTTGGATGTTGTTAGAGAGGACATTCAGAGGATTGCTGTGAAAGAACAGGATATAAAGGGTAGGGTGAGACGGAGGCAGAAAAATGTGTGAAATATGGACATAGCTCCTTTTTATGATGCTCTTCTTCTCATGTTATGTCATTCTTTTTATTATATTTTTTATAAGGAGATTATCAAAATATGTAGTGTTAGTGGCTTGAACTGAAGTTAATAGCTTTCAACTGATTTCATAAGAGATAAAGTTGAACCTTTGACTTAAAGATTTCTCTTAGATCACTGTTCAGTGTCTGTTTTGAGGCTCCTAAGAGCTTCTTAAACATCCTAAATTGTTGTCAAAGTCATCCACTGACACACACACCTTACCTGCAAGGCAAAGTCCAAATATGGTGAGAAGAACCAGGATGTAGAGGAAAACAATGGCATACTTGATAGATGAGAGGGAGTTCAGATGGCTGCAACACTGGTCCTGCTTCCTGCGACGCTTTGTAGAAACTGAAAAGAAGGATTTACTATAAATACCAGCAAATGGCATTCTGAACAAAATCATTAACCATGAGTTGTTCCTAGTAAGAACAACAATTTGGCTAAATGTCTCTTACGTTGTGAAAGAACAGAGGTAAAAAATCAGCGAACATAATGGAAATCAGATTTATTGCTGATAATAATTGTAAAAGAAAATCCAAGATTCCCAACATCCATATTTTCCCTCTTTGAACTTCTGAATGACGCCCAAAACTCAGCAAGCACGCTAACTGAAAGTTCATTTTGAACCCAAGAGGTATTTGATCACATTTGCATAATATTCCATAATAATATTGCCTGTGCAAAAACAGAAAAACAAAGCTGGTCTCTATTTCATTCAAGGTTCAACCAAGCAAAAAGTTGCTGATAAAATTGTGAAAATAGTGATATTTAGTAGTATTAAGTAACAATTAAAAAAAGTTGGTTACAAAACCATTTAATTGTATGATGACAAGTTTATGTTTGGTTGGAAATTACCAGGGGTGTAATTTTCAGGGGGGTTAGGGGGGTTATGACCCCCCCAATAATCAGACCCAACCAATATACCCCCCCCCCCCCCCCCCCCCAATAAAATTATGAATTATCTTGCATAAATAGGCTGTTGATTTTCTTTACTCATTTCAGTTATTACCAGCAAAATAGTTGCATGTTTAATCATCTGGGAATTTACCCAGATTTTATTATTTATTTAGACAGAGATCTTGACCCCCCCCCCCCCCCAATGTTCAGCACAAAGTTACGCTGATGGAAATTACTTGTATATTCCTTATATCATATCTGGAAACAGAGGTTATTACAACGGAAACAGTTAATAAATTTAAACTTATAGTACATCATAACACACATACATCACAAAGTTTCCTATAAGGGAATTCATCTGAGTGGACTACGTTACACAGCATGAACTGCACAAATGGTCTCACTAAGGAGCTCTTGCTGTAATGCATGTCAGCACTTAGCACTGCTCTCAAGGTCAAACAGATGTTTGAGAATTAGTCTTAATAAAACTGACACAGCACCGTTTATGAGTAATGAACTTTTTTTCCTTCTACATCTGTGTGTGTGTCAGACAGCTTGGCAGGAGGCAGCAATGAGGCAGTTGATGTTGCTGATGAGAACATTCCTTTTAGGTCAAGAGGATGGGAAGAGATTTTCTAAGGAGTCACATTCTTCATCACATATTGGAATAGAGAAGAGAATTATGTGTTTTCTTCAGACATTAAACGTATAATTCAAAGATTATTGTGTTACACACAGATAAAGTCATTTTTGTCTCAAGGAAACAACAAGACGGAATTATGAGATTTGAAGCGCAGCTGATATGAATATAAACTCACTGGGCACTTCATTAAGTACACCATTTTAACTAGTGGTGCAACGGATCAAAAATCTCACGGTTCGGATCAGATCACGGTTTTAAGTCACGGATCGGATCAATTTCCAGATCAGCAAAAATAGAAAAAAAAGACAAAAATTCGACTCGCCGTTTACTTATTTAAGTATTTTTTGCCTATTAAAAAACATTCAACTGAAGACTCATTCCACACACTTATATAAAAACAAATTAAGGTGCAATATGGACATTATGGACCATGCTGGGCATCCTCTGCATCCTCTGCACACGGCCATAAACAACCAGAGGAGTCTGTTCAGTGAGAGGTTGCTTCTCCCAAAGTCAAGGGCCAGCAGACTTAAAAACTCCTTTGTTCCACACGCCAACAAACTGTTTAACTCCTCGCTGGAGGGGAGAGGGAGGGGAAACGGGGACAAAGGAGGGGGGAACAAGTAAACTGTAGTGCCTTTTCACTGTGCAATAGTTTTTGTTAATATCCAACAGTGTAATACACTCACAATACTTGAAATGTGCCGTTCCCTTGTATTCTTATTCCTATTTATTCTACTTATCCCTTTTGTATACTCTGTATTTATATATGTGTATATATGGTATATTTCTGCTCACATTCTGCAACTTCTGTCGGTGCTGTGCTACTGGAAACTGAATTTCCCGGAGGAACCCACCTGAGGAATAAATAAAGTTTCATCTAATCTAATGTAATCTATAGGGCAGTGCAGGGCTTTGTATCTACCACTCCGCTGTGATATAACGAGCAGTCACGGTCACGTGGCTTTCCGTTGCCCTGGAGCTCCACCCATTTGTAGTTAGAGGAACAGAAGATGCCTGGGACAGTTCAGCCATAACTTTAAAACTTCTCCTGCTCATACATCCTTGGAACGATCTTGTCACTGAAGTGGACGCGCAACGAGATATCATAGCGTGGCTCAAGCACGTTCATCACAGTTTAAACCCCTTGTTTTGCACAACGGAATACGGCCCCCCATCTGCAGCTAAACACCCCAGTAGCTTTTGTAATAGCTTTAGCCCGGTCAGACTGGGCAGCAAAGGGCTGCTTAAATGCCGCAAACTCCTCTGCTCCACCACTTCCCATATGGAAAAGATATATATAAATCTTATAAAGTTTGTATCTGTCTTGTGTGAAACTTGTATGAAAAGCATATAAGAGTGAAAACAGATATAAGATCCCTTGAAAAATTATATAATGAAACTTGTATGTTTTGGATACTTACTAAAACAATATATGAAAGTAATGAGAAAGTGGCCACTTTCATGAGTAAATCATGTAAGCCTGATATGATTTACTCATGAAAGTGGCCACTTTCATGAGTAATCACATATAAGTTTTTACTATTTCTTTTCCATATGGGTTGGGCCGCTAGCGCTGGCCATAACTATCGCTTGACAGACCCACCACGCGCACCATACACATACTTTTGTTTTTTTCTTTCGAATCTTCGGATCACGTGTGTACCGAACCGTGGAGTGGGATCAGTTCGGATTTCGGATCAACCGTGATCCGTTGCACCACTAATTTTAACTGCTTGTTAATGTGAATATCTGTTCAGCCAATGCTTGGCAGTAACTCACTGTATTTACGCATGTACACAGGGTTAAAGTGACCCCTGTTAACTAACTTGAAACTGGGGCTACGGTTCGCAAAGAATCACCAATGTTGAACAACTGAAGATTGGAAAAAACATTCCCTGGTTTGTGTATCTTAATTTGTGCTGCAACATTCAGATAGTGGGGTCAGAAAAGTGTAAACACACTGATTCATCCTGCCTTATAGCAACATCTGACATTATAGGCTGATGGTGATTTAGTGATTTGGGTGATATTGTCTTGGCACACTTTGGGTCCCTTAGTACCAATTTAGCATTGTTTAAATGTCACAGCATACGTGACTTTTTGTTGCTAATGCTTATGAGCAGCACTACTTCTAATAGTAGTTTCCAGGAGGGTATCATACACACTCCTTCACAGTCAACAATTCTCAGTCTATTAGAGAACCTTTGGGAGGTTTTGGAGCAGCTGATTCATATCATGATGTGCATCTGACAAATCTGCAGCTACTGTGTGATGTTAGCACGCATTTATGCAATAGATTGTCCAACCCAGTACTAGAAAGATGCAACCAGTGAAGTGGCAATGATTGTAAGTAGCTTTCTGAACAGAATACAGAGGCAAGATTTCTGATTTGAAATGTAAGGTTTTTGTTTTTTGTTGGAAAAGAAGTTCTTGATTTCATAAAGAACTCAGAATTAAAGCCACTGAGGGCCAGCACTGAACTGATTAAATTAAACTAGCTAGCTACTCTTAATTTCTGTTCACTGTCTGAATAATTAATTTTAATATTACACAAAGTTGTTTGGTAAATTAGAAAGGTTCTAAAATACAACTAGTATGGACAAATAAACAATACAATGCTTACATTGCCTTATTTAAAATATAAGCAATTTCCATTTACAGTAAAAAATAGTTAAGCCTAGTATAATAAAGCATATCTTTCGTTTTACAAATGCACTTAAGTTTCCAACTCTTATCAAGAGGGAAAAGCTATTTGTGGAAAGCTGTTTTACATATCAAGAGGAAATGCTAAATATTAAACATTCTTATTAAGATAAACCACATGGAAAAATGTGAAATGTTAACATTATCTTGATCTCTTTAATGGGATTAATTTGCTTTGATTTCTCAGAATCTGATTACCTAAATACATTTGACCACATAACTGTACCAAATACATGGATCAGTCAGTCTCCAAAGGGTACAGAGGCATGCTTTCCACCAATCTTGCTTGATCCGAAATGTCTTGGTAAAAAGGCTGTAGGTATCTGAGGGAAAACATGAACGCTGTGATAAAAATCTCACACGAGTTTATAATGAGAGTCCATCTTCCTGTTAACAGTCATGATGTTGGCTTGAATTTGACTTTTAAATAAAAACACTGATTCTGCAGCCTCCCAGCAGCAGGGTTTCATTTGGACCGTGACAATCCATCACACACACACACACACACACACACACACACGCTTTATGATGAAGAACACACACACCTCCAGCATTAGACAAACACAGCTGGCTTAGATGTATGTACGTGTCACATAGTTGGAATGTATAGAAACCAAAATGGTCCTCTAAGCCAGTCTGCCTCTTTAAGTAATGTTGGAATACTAAACTGAAAACAATGACACGTAACACTCTTTAATCTCAGCAAACATTTTCATAACCACATGTATCACGAGGGAAACATTATCAAACATTTCAGCGTGACTGTGAGACATGCGTTACTGGACCTTTAACAGTTTGGGATGTATACGAGATGAGAAAATTGTTTCCATGGCATACGTGTGTATGTGTGTATATTATGCAAGTATGGAGCGAGAGAGGTGATTAACTTAGCATAAACACTGGAAATTGAATATGTGACGGTTTTTTTCCCCACAAGAAATGAGTTGTAACTCCTTTAACTGGGCTTGTATGACTTAAATAAACAGTTTAGAGGTAGTAGGAGGCATATAATTAAACTTTGGACAGCCAGATCTTTTTTCTCAGTCTTTGTACTAAGCTAGACTAGTTGCCCCCTTTCACATGCTTCACAGGCTACTGTAAGCACAGGTGGTGGAGACCAAAAAAAGACAGCTAAGCTTATTTACCACACTGTCTTTTAAAAACTCCTACATTTATGATTTTCTTCAGCATGATAACATTGCACTGGTTGTTTTATAAAAAAGAATAGTATCTAAGCCTGAGTTGGTGACTTTAACTAAGAGTGTTTCTTTTTCAACTGACATCTGAGAGCGAAGGAAGCCAGTCAGTAAGTAACTCGACTCATTTGGAAATGACATTATCGTCCTGTTTTATGTTTTTGATTCATGTGTCTTTGGCGATATGTTGTCAGCACACAGCACTGTTTAATAAACAGATTAGACTGGAATTAGCAAACTTTGAGCTTTCCTTTATTAGTAAACTTGGAGAAGCAACAAAAAAAATCCTACTGATTTTGACACATCTACAGAATCTGTTTGTTTCCAGCTGAGTTAGTGTGAGTCTGGGTATGTACACGCGCTTGGGTAAAATGGCTGAATTTTGCTGTTCTTTTAAATGTAACTTTCCAGATCAAATACACATGCTGTCTGGCAAGTATAACAGATTCCATAAACACTTGGCACTCTGTAGGTCTCTGCAATTGACAGGTGATTTTTTTTTAAAGACCCCATTCTAAGCTTGCACGTTTAACCATTAACATGTGAACGTCAAATTAATAATAGCGTGCTATTATAATTCCTAATCATCCATGAGACTGTGTGTGTGTGTGTGTGTGGGGGGGGGGACTTAATGACACTTTAAATTATAAGACCACCATGCAAGGATTTTTCTTCCAAAATAAAAGAGACTCTCCAACACAAATACATAATGTCTCCTGAGTCGATCTGGTGGAGGTGTTATAACCGTTCTATGACTGGATAAAAGTAGATTAGGTTGTGCTTATAGATTATGAGCAAATTTTGAAAAGAAAATGCAGCTACAGTGCTGTGAAAAAGGGTTTGTCCTCATTGTTGAATCATGAATTAAACAATTAACCACAATTTTGGAAAGCTAAGCTCAATTTCACTGGCTGCACCCAGGCCTGATTACTGGCAGAGCTGTTGAATCAAAACATCAGGGAAATAGATCCTGTCTGATGAAATGAGGCAGGCTAAAAGACCTCAAAAAGCATCACATCATCTAAAGAAACATCTAAAGAAGCAGCTGAGAAACAAAGTCACTGACATTTATCCATCTGGAAATGATTGCAAAGCCATTTCCAAGGCTTTGGGACTTCAGTGAAACATTGGTGAGAGCCATTATACACAGGGAGAAAATTTCTAACAGTGTCAAATCTTCCAAGGAGTGACGGGCCTGCCAAAATTACCCCAAGACCACATCGACAACCCATCTAAAGAATCGCAAGCCTCACTTGCCTCAGTTAACGTTCATGATTCAACAATAATAAAACAAATGGCTTTAAAAAACAAAATGACAGTTCTGGAGGGGCTTAGTCAAAGTCCAGGTTGAGATGCTTTTTGGTATAACCTTAAACAGGTCGTTCATCCTTGAAAACCTTCCAATAACGCTGGACTCATTAAAACAATTCTGCATAAAAGAGTGGGCCAAAACGGCTATGTGAAAAGATGCATTTCTGGTTATTCCTGCTTGACTGCAGTTCTTGCTGGGTCTTTGCTATTTCCCTCTAGGCGAACACTTTTTTCACAAAGAGCCAGGTAGCTTTGGATAACCTTTTCCCTCAATGAATGACAACATCATTTAAAATTTGCATTTTAAACTGTGTTAACTTTGACCTCTCTCTGTAAATCATATTTGCATTATGTATTTTTTGTAGAGAATTTGCTGCTAGATCTTGTGCTGTTTAAAAAAAATATCCAGTTTTAGCGTGTACTCGCGCTAGGCTCAGTTGCTTTATTCTGGTCTCGAGCCTGATGTGTCCCCTCCTCACTGCCCTGCTGGCTTGTGCTTACGGTGCTCTTAGTGATTAAAGCCCTAGTAATCTTCACTTTACCCCAGCATCTCAGCTTTCTGATGATGATTTTGCTGATTAACTGGGGAAGCAGTGACACACTGGCTTCTCTTATATATGACGAACCACAGATAAGGCCGGCCAAAGACACAAACCTAGAATCCCAGCTGTGCACAAAAACAGCCAAACTATGACATAATTAAGAGCACTCAGACTTTCCAATACTTGCAGCCTCTGTTATCTTACCTTTGTGATCTGGGAATATCTCTCAAAAGTATAAAAATGTAGTAAATAGTTATTCTGATACATAAACAGCAAATAAACCGAGCATAATTTAGCCTCAAATTCTTGTCCAGTACACCAGTCATCTGTGGATGTAACCTGGCCAGTCAGTCAGCAAAATTTGCTCCATTAGTGATGCTGATGACTTTTCCATCTTTAGCCTGTGGCGATAACCTACAGCGTTATCTCCACAGCGTTATCATTATGGTCCCTTTAAAACCAATAGTTTATGTGCTACAAGTGACTATTTGTGACTATTAAAAAAACCAACACAGTGTGATATGACCAAGGTAATTAATAGAAATTAAACAATTGATAGGAAATAAATAAGTTATGTTTGAGGAAGCTCTGGCATTCTGTGCCCAGATAATTATCACAGATATTGATAACCCAGGAACACTTTGACCCGTGGGTTGGAGGACAGGATAGAATCAGCTCTGCTGTTAGTGGAAATAATGATAGAACAAGATATATTATTTATCACATAACTACATTAGCAAATGTTTCAAATGCCTTCCACAGAGAAAAATTGGGAAAAATGTGTATTTCCTGACTGGTTGGCGAGTGGTTGCTGTTGGTTACTGGCTGAATCCAGATAAAATCAGTCACAAAAGCTATACGTTTGTTTTCTTCTTTTGCCTTCTCTCTTTAGGGGTCACCACAGCAGATCATCTGCCTCCACCTCACATTATCTAAAATATCCTCCTCTGTCACAATAAACATGAGTACATTCTATCCAGCTTTGTAAGGCTTCAGTCACACAGGGATAGAGACCGGTTAGTGTATCTCTGGCAAACACCAACCTCCAGCAACCACTTGCCTTTCCATGGCTGCTGGAGGTTGTTGTCAGTGGGTGAAATTGGTCACAAAGAGGATGTAACTTTTGATATATGTTAACTGCAAGTGAACATTCCCTGTTTCTGAGTGGCTTCACACTCTTCACAGTTTTGTTAGCACTTAGTGAGCAGTTGGCAACTGTTTGCAGACCAGTCAGTGTCTAACTATGGGTGACTGCAGCAATCTGCTAGTTGGGAGTGAGCATGAGGGACGAGATTAGCTCAGATCAAGAGAGAGAGACACAATGCTGTGATGATTTGGACATGTACAGAGCAGGGATGGTGGGTATCCCAAACAAAATATGTCATGGGAGGGGAAGAGAAAAAGAGGAAGACCACAGAGTTCATGAATGTAGTTTTAACAGAAATGTAAAGGAAAATGTTTATTGTGACAGAGGAGGATATTTTAAATAATGTGAGGTGGAGGCAGATCTGCTGTGGTGACCCCTAAAGAGAGAAGCCAAAAGACTGTATAGCTTTTGTGACTAATTTTATCTGGAGTCAGCCAGCAACCTACAGCAACCACTCGCTAGCCAGTTAGGAAATACACATTTTTCCCCTAGTCACTGGTTGTTGCCAGGAGTCACCAAACCATCTCTAGGTCTGTGTGACTTAAATAAATAAGCTGAGGTGAAGCTTACCACACAGCTAACAACTACAACTGCCCTTTTTGGTTTTCACTACTCACAGTAACAACACCTCACTAATGTTAACTGTAAGCCAAACTTCAAACTTAGATAGGTGTGTGATAAACAAATCACCCCCTGTTCAGTTGTCACAAAGATGAAGATTAGCAGCCAAAGAGCATGTTTCAGTAAAAGTTTGGCATCTTAACATGTAAGCGTGTAGCAGTTAGTCTCAAGCTGTCATTTGAGAAACTAGAGTTTTGGGCAATCCGCCTGGTTAATTTAACCTCTGTTTTTTAAATTCTGTCAGAGTCTTGTGCTTTAAAACTGTTTGGTAGAAATGCTCTCTTTAATTGAATGAGGTGTGAAAGTGTTCTTGGATTAGTAAAAGTGGACGAGGACAGTTTCTGATCTGTACGGCCATTGTCCACTTTCCATTAAAATGTCAACAAATTCTTAAGTTAACATTTAATAAGTCTTTCCCAAAAAACTGGCCGTTCCTGCACTGAAACCTGAGACCACCACAGGGTCAACTGCGGATTCATTCAGCTGCACCTGCATTTACACACATATACAGATGTTGCTCCTGGATATTTCTGACTTCTATAGATGACCACAGTGAGAGCAATGTGAGAGCCAAAGGGTGACAGCATTGTGCCTGTGTGTTAGCGCACTTGACAGATCCGGTCTTTGTTATCAGCGTGTGGGTGGCTTTTGTATATATGAATAAAAGATCCTGAAAATCAGTTATTTTTCCATTTTGTTTCCTGCTTTTTCCGGTAAGTTTTCAGAGCTGTCCTTGTCATTTAGAGAACAACCTTCACTACAAACATCTGTGATCACCTACTTATTGCAGCAGGACATGCAGTGGGTGTGCTGGGAGGTTAAATCGAGGTTGTTCCTTTGGAAAAAGCCTGCATTTTAGTTAAAAGAACTAAAGCAGCAAGCCTTGTGTTCAACTCAGCACTTTCACAGCTCAGTTATTCCTCCTACCTTCATCACACAGGTTGAGTTTGGACAAGTTGTGTCCATCATAGGCCTCTTCATAAATCGAGACGTTCTCTCTCTCTTCATTTGTGCTCAGATACATGGCCTTGTTCTCCATTTCCTCCTGAGAAAACAGAGAAAATACATATGCTTATTTTAGGATTGTAATCTCTCTAAAACCAAAAGAAATATTTGAAAGTTTAATCTAATGTTGAGTGAGTTTACACGCACATGGAAACCAAAATCTGGATCAGTCCGCTTCCTGTATATTAGCTACATTTCAGTATTTTATTTTGGTTAGCCTCAAATGCTAATATTTAAAATGATCTGCTCAGAAACCATGCTATTATACAATGTTCAAGCAGAGACACAGCTTCTTCTTCATCCTAAAAACAGCATGCGATGTTAACTGAAGATTAAATGTACAGTTTTCACTACTTACATTGTGACTGCAATGGTTGCAGTTATTGAATGTACTTTTTCAGTGACTGTCAACCACTGTCTATATGCAAAATATGGGCACAGCCACCTTAGAGTCACCTTTTGGTTAATGAAGTCCCAGTGGGAAGCTTTTTCTGTTGCCACCTTTGTGTGTTGAAACCAGAGTGCATTTCTGCTAGTAGGAAACTAAAAGAGCCATGCTCATACAGGATTGACTTGTCAATCACAAGGTAGGCATGCACAAAACCAGACCATTCTTTATCATACCTTTTGACTACAAGTAAACAGCAAACTGTCTACTGAGGGCATGAATCAAAGGAGTCGACGTTTTTTCCCCCATAGATTTCCACAATCTGACTTCAACTTCCATCTTTCTTTCTACACAGTCCACACTGTCAGCGTCTCACAAGTACAGGTGGTCCTTAAAAAGTAAGTGTGATCTACTGCCTTCTATTACTGCGAATGAGGTAGAGCAGCTGTGGGAGCGCTGATCGGCTTTAAACAACAATAAACACACATTTCCAAGCTAAACAGAAGGAAAAGCTTATGATATGGCAGTCTTTAAGCCAGTGTTATGTGACTTGTTTCCTCAGCCAGCAGAGATGGAAAGAAGTCATGTTTCAGCCCCATTACATTAGTCTTTTTGCTTTTAGAAAGCAACATTTAGAAAAGGTATGAATGAAAACACATAAAACATTATGAAAGGTCAGTCATAGGCCATGAGAAAAGGAGTTATTCACCTTTCATACCAACTGGCAGTGAGCAGTGTGTGGAAGTGGCTTCTGCTCCTCAAGCAATTTGGTTTAACTTCTGTGCCAGTTTTCCAAAACATGGTGGAGTATTTGAATGTCAGCCCAAGTGGAAATGGTAAGTGAGTAAATATAGAGCTGGTAGCCATACTCAGTTTTATAAATTATCTGATGAACAGTGTATCTAATTAACAACCACTTTCTGAAATATATTGAGTCTGCAGTGGCAGCAGAATAAGAAATTTTGCCCACAAAAATAAAAAGCAGTTTTTGCTCTGTACTTTCTGGATGTTGGATTTTTGGTTAGATGGGATACTACTGTTGAGAGATTTCCAGTTTACACATATGCAGTTTTCATATCTTTAAACATGTGACAACGCAAGTTTTAAACATGGGAATGTACTGTGTTTGATTGTATTAGACAATTACGTTTTCACTTACATGTTAATACTGTAACCAGTAAATAATCACTGTTTAATTACGCATTTTTTCCAGACACGCCTAGGTAAACACAAGTACTTGGAATGAGAAGGATCCATGTTGTAATTCCAATTTAACCCTTGATTGAAAACATGACTTAATTACCAGTAACTAAGCTGGGGATTACAGCCAGTTTAACATTATATGAACAGTACCATTTCTAATTTGAGATTCCAGCAATAATTTGAAGAGTAATAACTTATGATAACATTAAAAATAAATGATTTAATTAATCATTAGCTCAAGTGTATCTTTGAGCTAATGAACAACTAGAATCCGACAGACTGCTCAATATTTCCAAATATATTGGTGGAAAAAAAGAAGAAAATGCGAAGAAAAAAATTCTAACACTGTGAAATGTAAAAAATTATATTAGCAAAATTCATTACTGCATTTTGTTTAACTTTATATTTTCTCTCAAATACCCAAGGTGAGGAATGCAGAGCATTTTAACAGATTTATTTATGGATTCCAGTAGATCCTTCTCTTGGAAGCAGTAATCCCACCTTGAGCACCAGGTTGACAGTGTCATCAACCAGCTGAGTTACATGACCTCTTGTGTAACTCAGTTTTAATAAAAGCACACAGAGGTTTACATTTTATTTAAGTCTTAAGGACTTAAATAAAACGAGGAACTTATTAGCATGCATGTTTAAGTTCTAATAGCATGAACTCGTTCACCAGACTGTTTACTTTACGTCGAGCATGTTTACTTTTCTAGCTTGGGCAGGGTTTCCCACAGTATGCATAATGCAAACCAAATATGAATAATATAAAAGGAAACACAGGACAAATAAGACAGGGATAGAGAGGTTATGTCAGACACCTCGGAGGGATAAAATAAAATCTGCTGTAGTACGGAGTCGTGGGTTTTAAACTTCCACAAACCCTAGTGGCAGATCTGTGAGTATTTGAGAAAGTCATTAAAAAGCGTTCAGTCAAGTCTCTCATTAAAGATAGGATAGGGGGTCAGGTTGACATTTAGACTAAGACTAGGCAGAAGCCATTAGGGTTGCTAGGTGACTCCACTAAAAACTCCACACTCCTATACATGTGTTTGTGCGTGTGGGGAGAGTTATCTTCTAATTACACTGCGTCTGGTGGGATATAACACTTTTAATCGCTCAGTGCCAACAGAGGATGGTGGGAAAGCCAAGCAGTTAGTGTTTTACCTCTTCAGCTCTGCAACTACGGACCTTTGTTTTTTCTGGACTTGATCATAAAAAATAAATTAAAATAAACACCACATGAATATTAGAGAATTTTAAGCATGAAATGAATGAGATAGCTACACACATGCCCATACTACAGTTTTGTTTACTGTGTGTTTTAATCGCTGATTATGTGGTTGCTAGGCAACAAAATGATGCTATAATATAAACATGCACATTGCAGTGGATACAATTTATATGTTAATGTTGTGAAATTAAAAGGCTACAATGCTTTCATAAGGTGTTCATTTATAGATATAGATATAGATTTATTGCTAGATAGTGTGATGACATCATATCTGATATAGATGAGAACCTTCAGTGGCCTAAAACATGCTTGTTTGCCCGTTTAGATTAGTTGATTCCTGACATTCTTGTATAGGCAAACCAACAAAGATTTTGTGTATTATAGTAATATAAAAGACAAATTTTCAGAGTTCTGTGGTACACAAACAAGGTAATTACAGAGACATTAGAGCAGAGAAACAGCAATCAAAGAATACTAAATAGATATTTATGTGAGAATTTCCTAACGTCAAAAATGGCCGTTGTCGCGGCCCTCCTGTTGTTAGCTCCAAATTGCAAAGTCTGTTTGATGTCTGATGTCCATGTGAGAACAGTGCGGGTACTTGTTGGCGAATTAATACAGTAGCAAAGCACATTGGTGTCCTGTCTACTTCCTGTTGCACATTCTGCTGAGGCAGGGCTCAGATCTAACCCAAAAGGAGAAAATTTAAGTAGTAACCAGGTCATGCCCTGTTGTTGCTCCATGAGATTGGGATCAGGGGCACATCTAGTCAATACACAGACTTGATCCTCCTAACACCATCCACAATTATGAGTGAAAAGGCTTGTTTTGGGAGTCATCTTACATTTAAGTAGATATATATTGGGGAAAAAGATGTTAGCTCCCACAGGATAATCATACTGCTTTTCATTTTGAACTACAAAGATCTTGTAAATCCACTTTAGACAAGCACTTTTGCATTAAAAAAATAAAAATAAATCTCAAATCCAGCAAGTTCTTTCAACCAATACAAAAGAAAAATGTCTTTGTAGTCTCATAACAGTGACCAGTACCTGCTTAAGTGATTGGTTGCAGGGCAGATTCCAAAGCACATTTGTTTTGTCATAATCACTATAGTATGTCTAATATTTTGGCTCTTGGTCTATAATGCACCTGGCAACAAAATGTAAAGAGACCACTAATTACATGCCTACTGGCCACAGTTTGAAAGAAAAGAAAAAGAAAAGCTTTGCTGTTAATAGCAAATTGTTGGGTCTGATAAAAGTAATAGAAACAAATCTAGTTACCTTGCCATCATGACTGTCTCCGCAACAGCCAGGGATTTATTTGGACATTTATTTTGAAACAACACATAAATTATCTTTACTGTTTAATTAATTACCTTTTATCAAGTGTTTTGTGATTTGTATTGAATCACCATTCAAATAACATGATAAGCACCACTTAAAGCATTTACTGACTTGAACCCGTGGAAGTTATATTTCTTCCACCATCTTTATTTTTGCTGATTTTCCATAGATTTCAATCCAGGATTCTCTGTGTGTCTCTTATAAAATCTCTGCTCTGGTCAACTTCACAGAAGATGAATGCACAAAGAGTGAATGGGAATTCACTCAGCACAGCAGGCGGACCACTCTCAATTCTAGTAGCATAAGAGGAAGCAATTATCTTGTCATGCACTGTCGCTCTGTGAGATTTGCCCTCAGCAGAGAATCTGATCATCTGCGAGGTCAGAGGGACACGACGCGTGTGGTCTCTCCTGACAATCTAAGTACATCGACAGAGATGAATGAGTGCATGTGTAATTGGAATAAATATATATTTTCAAAACATTACATAACACCCAATGTCAAACTGCTTTTCAATACGCAATAAATAATCACTACAATCAAAAACAATCCCTGTGATCAAAACAAAAGCTCACAGCTCAGTGTGTTCCATAAAATCTGAGGATCCCTTGAAAGCGTCACAGTAAGGCAAACACACCACGCCATGGTTCAGTCATCCGTGTGCAACATTAACCCATTTTTCTCGGTTAATTAGCAGAGATACTTCATCCATGACCGCGGAAACACAAAGCAACAATTTTCTGAGGATGAGTTCCATTAAGTGTGGGTTTCCTGTCCTTGTGTAGCGCTGAGCTCCAGTAAATTGTATGCAGCAATTCAGCCTAATAGTCTAATAGCAATAAAAGTGGAACACATGTCAATAAATCAGCAACTCTACAAAGGTCGAAACAGCCCCGTTGGTGGTTTTACAGATGAGGGACAAACGTCATTAACCTATGAACGCACTAATTAAATTACCAAGCCTTGGTAAATCTCTTACTCTTACGCAGATTTCCCGAGAGCCTACTTATGTGATTTATACTAGGGATCCTCTGTATGTACACATTGCATGATACCCTTTTTCAAATGAATGACAGACCAGACAGATGCATATTTAAGTCAAAATTCGTTACATATTTTCTCAGATAACGCTAAGCCTGTGCGACATCCTGAAGGAGAGAAGCAGCATGAGTCCTCCTGTCTCACCTTTTCAGCTGTCAACGGGAAATAAAATTCACTGCTCCGCGTTTTTCATAATTGCCCTCAAAATTCTGCGTCCTGACGCTCTCGTTTCCTTTTTTCAGTGGCTCAGCTCTCAAAGAATAATGAAAACTACAAAACAAAAAGTAATCGGTAAAGTTTCTAATAGTACAGGGACATGCACAGCCTCTGTCAGTGCTGCGGAGACAGGCAGCAGCTCTGTAGTGGAGCGCAAACTGTGACATTTTGGGGTAATATACCCATAACAACGTCATGTGACCATCACAAAACTCCAGCTGAAGTTGCCGAGCAGCTGGGACAGAGGCTGCGAGGTGAAGATGATGACACTCACCTGTTGTACACGAGCGCCCTCTGTTGGATGGAGGTAATAAAACAAAGTGAGTTTGTGTCCCATCTTCTTCCACTTTTGGTTGCTTCCTTTAGGGGTCGCCACAGCAAATCACCTGCTTTCATCTCCTCTGTCTTCCATCTCCTGCATCCTCATCTGGCACACCAGCCTTCTGTATGTCCCCCTTCACTACATCATCGTTCATATCTGCAGTCTACCTCTTTTTCTCCTGACTAGCAGCTCCATATTCAGCATCTTTTGTATGCTGAATATGGAGCTGCTATTCACTATAGCTCCTCTGTACATGTCCAAACCATTGCTGTCATGCCTCTATAACTTTGTAAACAACTCAAGCCACTCATGTTGAGTGGTTTGGAGACAGAAGTTAGCACCATGGATGAGTTGCCTCGTTTCAACACTAAATACATAAAACATTTTATGTCTGAATGAACAAATGCAGTGATAATAAAAGTGTTTGCTCACTTGATTTCCCATTTTTTGTATGTTTGTCACACTTAAATGTTTCAGATCATCAAAACAATTTAAATATTAGAGAAATATAACACAAGTAAACATAAAATGCAGTTTCTAAAAGTAGTAGTAGGGGAAAAAAATCCAAACCTACATGGCCCTGTGTGGAAAAGTGACCCCCCACCCCAACACCCATAATTTTAGCATAAATTAACTGGCGTATCCCATCTTTGGAAATCTGAATTCAATTTCTCTAGCAACACCCAGGCCTGATTACTGGCACACCTGCTCTCAATCAAGAAATCACTTAAATAGAAGCTGCAAGTCAGACATCATGCTGCAATCCAAGGAAATTTAGGAAGAAATGAGAACCAAAGTAAGTGACATCTCTGAGTCTGGAAAAGGTTATAAAGCTATTTCTAAAGTTGCAGGACTCCAGCGAACCACAGCGAGAGGCATTATTCACAAATGGCAAAAACATGGAACAGTGGTGAACCTTCCCAGGATTGGCTGGCTGACCAAAATTAACCAAAGAAGTCACAAAGACCTCCGAATAACATCCAAAGAACTGCAGGCCTCACTTGCCTCAGTTAAGGTTATTGTTCATGACTCCACCATAAGAAAGAGACTGGGGGGAAAATGGCCTGCGTGGCAGAGTTGCAATACAAAAACCATTGCTGAGTAAAAGGAACAGAAATGTAAATCTTAGGTTTGCTGAAAAAAATCTTGATGTTCCTTAAGATTTTGGGAAAAAACTGACTGACGAGACAAAGTTGAGCTTTTTGGAAGGCGTGTGTGTCATTACATCTGGCATAAGGGTAACAGCAGTCTGCTGTCTACCAAAACATCCTGAAGGAGAATGTCCAGCCATCTGCTTGTGACCTCAAGCTGAAGCGCACTTGGCCTCTGATCCAAATGATCCAAAACACACCAGAAAGTACACCTCACAATGACTTAAGAAAAGCAAAATGAAGACTTTCAAGTCTAGTAAAACTCCTGCCATGCTGTGGCATGACCTTAAAAAGCTGGTTCATGCTCAAAAACCCTTGAATATGGCTGCATGAGTGGGCCAAAATTCTTCCACAGCACTGTAAAACACTCATTGCCAGTCATCACAAATGCCTGATTGTAGTTGTTACTGCTAAAGGTGGTCCAACCAGTTACTAAGTTTAGGGGGCACTCACTTTTTTTTTAGAAACTGCATTGTGTTTACCTGTATTCTCTTTGCTTTCAGTACTGAAACGGAGTTTGTGAACTGGTGCCAGAAGTACCATCTCCAGATCAGTGCTAGGAAAAGTTGGTGGACGACTGCTGTAGGTACAAACCTTCTCCTTTACCAGTGAACATCCAGTGAAGAGACACTGAGATGAATTCTGAGAAGTGCCTGGGGGTTCTTTTAACCATAAGCTGAACTGGTCGTATAATGGAAGAGAACTTTAAGAAAGGACAGAGAAAACTGCATTTGCTCAAGAGACTTAAACGCCAGTAAGACTGAACTATATCCTAAAATCAGTCAGGGACTGGCTTCTTTTTCTTCAACTGCTACATCAAGCATTCAAAATCAGAGTAATATTGGATTCTTCTCTGGGGTTTGACTCACATGCATCAAACATTTTGCGACACAGGATTTCCTTAGCTGAACTTAAGAATATTATTCATACATTACATTGTTACATTGTTAGGTCTTTCTCAGTTTTTAACACACGAACAACAGTGTTATACACACAATTACCATTTGAGTTTGTGTCTTAAAGTGTTATAGATATTAAAAAGTGACTGCATTTATACTAACATGATATAGACAAAACAAAAAACTGTAATTTTAGCTGCAAACAAGCTTTTTTAAAGTTTCTCCGGTTTGGTATTTTATTTTCTGCCTCACTTCCATCTATGTCGGTCAATTTTGGAATCCAAACCAAATTCAGTTTCTGTTTTAGAGTTAGAGGGTCTGCGAGTGCTGAATTAGTTTAAATAGTTTTATAAAGACATGCATAGTTTGCTGAGAAATGTTAATATTGAACATTTCTCCAATAAACACAATTGGTATCCCTTGCTAACACTCGGAGGGATAAAACAATGTATTTTCTTTCCCTCTTGTTTTCTAATATATGTGAAGTATATAATCATAGATTATAGGATTTTCCATTGTCCATAATATTGCTTTTCTTTTACATAAGTTACATTTCTGTGTAGCTAAATTGTTTTTGCAATATTAATTAAACTTTTGAAATGAATTAAATCCTGTATTGATGAACTGCATCAGAGTCAGCTAGTTGGTGTGGATGCTGGACATAAAAAGCATTCAGCTCCAATGCCAGAGACACACATTCTGGCTTTCAATCTGTGTATGTTTCAGTCTATGTATGTTCTGTTCACTGAGATATGACTGAGATTTTTCTTATTTTTGGCGTGAGGATGGTGGAAGACTAATAGCACCTGCACCTCTCAAGGCCATACTGGTGGTTAAGGGAAGGGCTCGAAAGCCTGCAGGAATCTCTGGCAGCCTGTGAGAGTCAAAACTTTGATAAGTCATTTTAGGTAATAAGTAAATATTCAGTAACAGCACATATATGTTGTTGTTCACAAATTACAGACCCGTTTCTCTACTGCCACAATTATTCAAAAATACTTAATAGACTGTATACATTTATAACTAAACAAAATATTACCAGGATTTGTGGATTTAGATCAAACAGATCAACATCCATGGCATTAACTGAATTATTTAAAGAAGTTACAAATTGTGTCAATGAAACAAAGTAAGCAGCAGGAGTTTTTAACTTGAAAACAACCTCTGACACATTTGATGACAAGATGTTAAATGATACAATGGAAAGACCTCGTATTAGAGGGGTGGCGCTAGACTGGGTGAAAAGCATTTAGAGAGCAGGGACTCCTCAACATTCAGACTCTTCATCTTATATGCAAATGATATATGCAGAGCAGCAGATATATCGAAGTTCATTTTTATTTGCGGATGATACATATATTCTTTGTCATGGAGAGAATTTGCAACAGCTTTTGCAGGTCACGACACAAGAAATGACAAAACTAAAAAGATGGTCTGAAAAAAACAAATGATCACTTTTTAAGAAAAACTCAAATTATGATATATGGAAACCTCAGAAAAACATGTACACTCAAAAAAACCCATCAAAGTCCTGAAGAAAACAAAGCTTCTGCTCAATCATAAATCACTTCATACACTTTATTGTTCTCTTATATTGCTATATTTAAATTGCTGTGTAGAGGTGTGGGGTAACACATGCAAAGGTGCACTGCAATAGTTATGTACACTTCAAGAATTAGCAATAAGACTAACTTCTTCCCAAGTGTAATAAAGACGTGAATATCTGGCTTATACATGAATAAGATATGTGTAATTAATGGAGATGCTATAAGGATTTAAAAGACAAATTTTAAAGGATTTGAAATCATGGGAGACTACGGAAAAAGGATTAAACTAGCACAATGTGCTCACTTGTCACTTGGTCTGCTGGCTGCACAGTCTGGAGCTGATTTATAGATTTTAAGCTGAGTCAGGTGAAACCGCTGCTGAAATAGTGAAAGGGAAAAGCATGTAAGTACAAAATACTCTTCAATAGAAAATACTTTCCAAACAGTGGATATTAATTGCATTTCTAAAATTTGTCTAAGACAGGAAAGAAGGAGACAATCTTAAAATGCCACTCTTTTCCTCCTCCTCAAGTCTTATTCTCCTAGATTGAATTCAAACTCTAAAACACGAAAACATGTATAAACATGCTTATTTATCCCAATATTATCTCAATAATTAACACGAGTTTAGAGCACTTGGAGCTGATCAGCATCTTTAAATGGAGCTGCAGAGAGAGAGAACAAAATCCCCATTCCATACTAAATGCAATGTTTTGAGCAAAAATAAAGAGCTTTAATGAAACCCACTGACTGGATTGGCACCCATTTGTGTCAGTAACATAGTTCTGCAACTGATCTGCTCAAATAACTGGACGTCAGCCTTGTAGACGTGATCAAGATTCAGGAAATGCAAACATGTTAAATGACCTGAGACAGCTGATGGTTATTGTGTAAACAAAATCTGTCAAACTGAACTCTTGACACAAACACATCAGATAACAAAGAGACAAGAATGGAAGGGCAGAATAGGAAATACAAAAGGGGATTAAATATAACAAAGTGGAAGCGACTGAAAATGACAGCAACTCAACAATGAAATTGTAGGCTATGTAAAATCACAGAGTGCAGCAGATGCTTAGTGCACAGAGGTCATTAACTTTCTGCAGTCAATTGCTATAGCCCCTTAAACTTCATGTAACCATCAAATTAGCTCAAAAACAATACGTAGAGAGCTTCATGGAATGGGTTTCAATGTCCGAGCAGCTGTATCCAAACCTTAAACTATCAAGTGCAGTGCAAAGCCTTGGATGGAGTGATGTAAAGCATGCCACCTCTATGCATTTGCATGAACTGGAGAACTGGAACCTTTTTCTCTAAGGGTCTTTAATCTGGTCAAATTGCATGATATACACACAGAAATCTTTTTTTCTTTAAAAAAGATGCAATGCCTGGCAATCACAGTGTTGAATTGTTATTTGTAACTTTCTTTTGTACTTTTGTAATGGTATTCCCTGAGTTATCCTACCCCTTTCTCCTCTGAAGACATGCTTATATCTACATTTAAACTGGAGAATTGGATGATACTGAAGTCATTCCATTTTGTTTTAGTGGATATCAACTGACTTACTGGTTATTTTTCATTGTTATTTTACTACGAGTACTGAATAAGCAGGGACCATACTGTTTTGGCAGAGAAGTGATTAAAATGTAAGAAATTTTTAGTCATACCTCTGTCGCAAAACAGACCTGTCCAGTTCATCTCACAGTTGCACTGCCAGGGCATGTTGCAAGTTCCATGGACACATCCAGGATAAGTCAAACATTCGTTACAAAGTTCTCCCTGCCAGCCATAATTGCATCTGCCAAACACAGATATGTAACTATGAATACATTCCCTTTGTCATCGCCTTAAAATCTCTTCTTTGTTCTAATGCTCTGTATCTGGTGTTTATTTTTCCTCACTTACTTCCACATGATCGTGATCCAGAATAGCAGATAACCGATAACAGAGGTAAATAAACCATCTTTAGTGTTTCTTTTTTGTTTGACAAAGCTTTTAAATGACTTCTCAGAAGCTCACAGCAGAACATCTCAAACAAATCTGTAGGTTATTAAAAAATAAAGATAAATATCAACATTGTGATCCTTTCTTTTTGTCCATGTGTCTTACTAAATAAAATCTCCAAAAGTTGATTCTGTTCATCTAGACGTAGCGTTTTGTGGGAGAAACGTTTCGTCACTCATCCAAGTGACTTCTTCAGTCTCAGCTGACTGCAGGTCAGTCAGCTGAGACTGAAGAAGTCACTTGGATGATTGAGAATGCATCAAGACGTACTAAATAAAATGTTTGGGTTCTAGAAACTGTTTCTATAAATTAAATCTCATAGAAGGTTTTTGTGTCTATTTGTGCCATTTTTGTGATAACCTAATCTTCCACAAATGACCAAGGGTCTTCAAAACTGATATGTTTTTGGACTGATGATTAAAAAACAGAGAAAACCAAACAAACACAACTTTCTGTCCACCAGATGAAAGCCACTATATCTAACTGCCATTTTCCTCCCCTGCCCCTTTCACATCAAGGAGAGCTGGAATACTGATGGGGAGTGCATCTGACAATTCTCAGCATCTTTTGCAGTGGTCAGTCCCAGATGTGTACTCCTTCAGTTGAAGCTGCACATACATGATCAGATGTTTGGTATTCTAGAATGATTTTAAAGGGCTAAAAATACAAGTCTGAAATCAAGATTTTTTCCCCTCTATTTCATACTAATGCAATTTTTGGTGGTTATGGAACCTACCTTTCATTCGAGAGCTCATATAAAGTTAATGTCCAATTTGACAATGATCAAATATTAAAGGCTTTGTAATATGTTTTCTGAAAAAATGTATCAAAGCAAAACGACCAAAGGACCATCAATGAGTCACATTTCTGGATAGAAAGTAAGCAGTTATTTCGAATAATCTTACTTGCATTCGCCTGGGACAGAGCAGCTGCCGTGGAACGGGTTGCAACCTTGCTTGCAGATCGCTAAGAGAGAAAATGAGAAACAAGTGGAGATACTGGGGGGAAAGCTTGAATGTATTTCTTCCCATCCAATGCACACAGTCATGGAGAAGCTGAGGAAATGGGCAACAGCAAAGAAAGAAAGAAAAAGGTGAAGGAGATGCTGGTTTGACTTCTTCCTAACAAGTTCGACTAGACATGAGAATTCATGGAACAATGAATAAGATTGGGGGAATTGACAGGACAAATTTGTAGGCTGCGTACAACACCATCCCCTTAAAACAAGCCAGGCCTGATGCATGGTCCTCCTCTTTTCACCCATCATCTTATAAGGCTTTTAAAAAAAGACTCTAAACTTAATGGAAATAATAAAAATAAATAAATAAATAAATAAATAAAAACTTCAACACAACAGAAAGTAGAACTGTTATTCAGTTAGTAATATAGCTATAATGTTTTATATAGTCCAATTCATTATACATCAAAAAGTGGCATCAAACATAAGTATTTAAAATTCTTGATGATTTTCTCTTGTCTGAATAATCAGTAGGCTGAATTATTTCAGCACAGTGAAGAAACCGATACAGAACAGAAAAAATAGTTCAAATACATAGGATAGACATGTTTTAACATCATTTGGTGGATTCACAGGTGTCCTGTAGTGCTGTTTTTCAGTTTACACTTTCAAAGGAGGAGCTCACCTCTTGAGCACTCATGGCCCATCCAGCCATCTAGACATACACGGTTCCCTGAAGGTCCACAGCGGTAGTGGCCAAAGAAGTCATCACAAGGATTACAATAGATGTTGCATGTGCTACCGTAATAGTTTTTATCAGACTTCATCTGGATACGATAAATGATGCGAGCCATAGGCCCATCATGCATGATGGTCTGCCAGGAATCACCAGGGTTGATTATGCCAGTGTGGATGCTGCGCTCAATCAGCAGGTCCTCCTCTGCTGAAACAAAACAGGGTGAAGACAAGTCATGCAAAGTTGTGGATATTAGTATTAGACCACAGAACCAAGTTTGAAATGTGAGACTTGTATACTGAAGGCTGTACAAGAATGAATCACAATGAGAACACTCTGAATTTGGTGTGATCTAAATTCACTAAAGACTTAAGTGCCACTTTCTTCTCGTGGCACAAACAAGTCCTCTTTGTGAATTTAACCTAACTTAAAAGAAAGGATGCAGTATAACATTATATAAAATGTAATTATTGATATATTAATCTCCAGCAGAACTATAGATACTTGATGAGATATTAGTCCAATCCTGAGCCAAAATTTGTTTTGGGTGTCAGTGACAATGAGCATAGGTCCAATCTATTCAATCCAATAATCTGTTGTTCTGTGTTTAATACACCACATGTAAGCTGAAATGCAATGCACCAGCTGCTAAAATGAGAGCTAACACAATAAAGAGGAAGCCAATAGGAATGGGTCATCAGTTTGGAGGTCATTTCACATTTTAAACCAAAAATGTAGATAAGTGAGTGGACATGGCTGACAAGCTCAGATGAATGTTTTAGCGTTGGTCATAAACAAATCTTATTGAGAAACTGCAATAGAAACTGCATAGGATGTATGTGAAGTTTTGACTTACTGTTGTGTGTGTTGTTGTCCCAGTCCCAGGCCTCTACAGTCAAAGTGTATGTCCGCTTGAGGAAAAGGAAAAACAACCAGTCACATGACATTTAGGACTTAATATTTCAGTGCATACATGTGTTCCTGAACAAAGTGTTGAAGTGTTGCCCATTTAGTGATATAGTCACAACAGCCTTCACCATCACTCAAATACTGACTTTATTTGGGATGAACAGCTATATAAACATGCCCCATTTAGCAACTCCTTTTTGCTTAACAACACAATCACTCTGTTTAAGAATTAAAAAAAAAAAAAAAAAATCTGACTCTTTATCTGGGTTCTTAACATGTAACACTCCCCATGGATCTGGGAGCTCTGCAGACTCATGACATGTCTATGTTGTTAACATTTACATAGTCAAATATAAAGGAGATCTGTTAATGAAGATTCAAGATTGATCTGTCTTCTCATTTAAATTCTTTTATTTAATAATTTTTTTCCTTACATTATATTTTATGATATTGTAACAGTGGCTACATACCCATTACGGCATACCAATTTCCTTGAGATTTTCAGATTTTTTTTTAGGTTGATTTCTCATGTGCCAGTCCTGTCTACAGACAGGACAAAGCATGGATTGGTTTGTGCTCTGGTATGCACTCCCAACTATGGGACCTTATATAGACAGGTGTGTGCCTTTCCAAATCATGTCCAATCAACTGAATTTACCACAGGTAATTTGAAAACAAATTATCAGCGGCAACTCAATTTTGACTGTCAAAGCAAATGCTATGAATACTTATATACATCTTAAATTTTGGGGTTTTGCTTTTCATAAATTTGGAAGAATTTCATGCAAACTTTTCACACTGTCATTATGTATTGTATGTAGAATTTTGAGGTGAAAATGAATTTAACCCATTTTGGAGTAAGGCTGTAACATGACAAAATGTGAAACAAGTGAAACCCCGTGAATATTCTCCAGATGCACTGTAACTGGAGCAGGAAATACTCGCCAGCCAAGCAAACTGGAAGGGAATGACAATCGTGTTAGCGTCATCAATTTTACTGGATTTATTGTTGGCATCCTTGAAAAAAAAATTTCCACCGAGAACTTGCGTAGATGCAGCTCTAAACGTGCAGGAGCCAGTGGTGGCCACCTCCATCTGATATTCCTTCAGGCACACTTTAAAGTAAGTGTCACACTCGTCTTCAGTGCAGCCCAGGTCCTGGGAGCTCCGGGGGCTGTCGCAGCACTCCCCGCCTGCCAACTCGCCGTTTACATTCTCCACAGAGATCAGCTGCAGCTCAAAATAGCCGGTTGACTGGGACACCTGGAAACATTTTTTTTAAAGAGAAAATTACATATAGGCCTGTGTAAACATACTACTATTTATTTGTGCTTTTAAACTTGGTGCACAAAAGAGGATAGGTCGCCAAATAGTGTTTCAATGCCAATTTAAGCCATAAATTATTATTATTATTATTATTATTATTATTATTAGAACATCATCGTTTTAATTTTGTCAGCATTCAAACCAAGTTTTAAATCCCACAGGTTAGGCTGTACTGTTGTGAAAGCTGATTAAAGCTGACAGATAGCCTGGCTAGGAGTGTGTGCAGAAGAGTACATCACCATATCATCAGCATAAAAATGAACAGCAGCCCAAGAACAGAGCCCTGGGGCACTCCTTTGGTTACATTAAGCAAGCTAGAAGTGACTCCTACCTGTACACACTGAGACCTGCCTGATAAATAACTTTGAAACAGTTTTTTCAGACAACCCTGAACTGACAAGTGTTTGCTTTAAATGCCTTGGCTAGATCAATAAAAAGGGCTACACAGTGTTTCTTGTTATCAACTGAATCGATTCGATGATTTATCACTTTTAAGGCTGCTGTAGTTGTACTGTAATTTTTCCTCAAGCCTGATGAAAGTCACTTAAAATCTTATTTACAGTCAGGAAATCTTTCAGCTGTTCACTAAAAAGAGTTTCCAGAACTTTAACAAAAGCAGATAATGTAGAAGCTGGCCAATAATTATTTAAAACTTACAGATCCTCACAGAAAAGCAGACTTCCATATGGTTGGAATTTTATTTGTATCCAAAGAAAGATTAAAAAGATAAGTAACTGGTGGGCAATAAAATCAGCAGCTAGCTTTAGAAAGGAAATCTCCAAATTGTCAGGGCCTGTTGGTTTTCTAGTATCTAAATGTTTTAGGGCTTGGGTTAAAATTAAAGGAGTGGCCAGCCATAAAATTATCAGAGAATGCAGCTCAGGAGTGCTCATAAGAAAGACTTTCAATTTGTGTACCAGACATTATAAAATGCTCAGTAAAGCAACTGAGAATGTCAGCCTTGTCATTTCGTGGGGGAACCATTATACCAGTACTATCACCAGATAAAGATTTTATTGTGTTTCAGACAAAACAATAATGTCTGGTGAATAACCAAGACCTGATCTAGATTTAAAATCAGCAGGAGTGTTAAACCTTGGATTAACATCAGGACCAAGTTTTGGTTGAACATTCCCAGAGATAAGTAGTAGCAGAAGAATGAATCACTTCAGTTTAAAAGATTTTGTAGAAATTTTCATTTTTTATTATTTTAAAACATAAGAAATCAGGAAGGGGCATGTATAGGAATTTCTTTTACTTATGTATTAATCACATTATTTTATTGTATGATACCTTGGTGCCACTGGATTTTAACATGTCTCACACTCATACAGTAAGACAAATGGTGGGGGTCTAGTAGGGAATTTGGGGGAAGCAGACAACTCCACAGGAAGAATCTTTTGTCTCTTCCAGGACTCTGGTAGGTAGCAAGGGAGTGTGAACCTTAAGGTGTGAAACAGCTGTGTACTGCCTTTTGTTCCTGGAGAAGGTATTTAACTGAGAGCCATGCTAGCCTCAGGGAGGCTCTGCTGACCGTCTGTCCCGCGGTCATGCAGGGACTTCATCAAGCTTGGTTGTCTGTTCTTTGTGTGTTTTGATTAAAGAATGTTAGCTACCGCTCACTGCTCGTCTGCAGGCTTTATTTAAATGGAAAACTTCCACAACAGGCAAAAAAAAAAGCTTTTTGCTAAACAAAAAGATTTAGAGCAGAAGTTTTTTGCACTGCATTTTAAAATGAAAACATTTATTTACAGTTAAAGACACACAGAGCAGAAAGTGTGTTACTGTTTTACATCCACAGACACACAAGAAAAGAAGCAGGCAACATGAGGTCAAGTTATGGCAATTTTATTTGTGTATTTCAGTACATGTATTTAGATTAGAGTTTTTAAAAAACAAACAAACGTCCCAAGAAGAAGGATGGGGTGAAAGAAAGGTGGAGAGAGGGGGAGGAGGAAGAAACTATTGATCTCCTCAAACTTGATGCTGCTGGGTCAGTTCTTTCTCAGCAGTCTGCTCCAGAATCCCCTCCTGTCCTCGGCTTTCTTTTCTTTTTCTTTTGCCTTCAGTTCTTTTAAGGTTTTGTTGAGCTGCTCCTCGGCATCTTTACATTTTTCTTTCAGCTGCTGTTTGGCCAGTTTCACTTTCTGTTTGAGGAGCTCTTTAGCTTCCTTTTTGTGCTTTCGTATTTCTTTAAGTGCGTCTTTGCAGTCTTTCTTGGTCACCGCAGAGCCGGTCATTTCTTTCTTGAATACCTTACCCTCAATTTTCTCTTCTGCAAGTTCTTCTTGCACTTTCATCAGTTCCTTCTTCGTGTTTTGAGTGTAAGTCTTTGTATCTTCCATTTCTTTCTTTGCTTCCTGTATTTTAATTTTCTCTTCCTCCAACACTTTTTGAGCTTCCAACAATTCTTTCTTCATATTTTCAATCTCATTTTCTGCCTCATGTTTACGTTTTTTCTCCTCTTGAAGTTGTTGCTTTACGTGCAGTAATTCCTTCCTTAGTATTTCAGCTTTAGCCATTACATTTGCAGCTTCTTGTGTTGCCAACTGCATTTTCCTTTTTTCCTCTTCAAAAGCTTCCTGCACCTCCTGTAATTCCTGTATCACATTTCCTGCCTCCTTCTTTGCAGTTTGATATTTATTTTTGGCTTCTTGTGCTGTGGTTTTCTCTTCCTCCAATGCTTTTTGAGCTTCCAACAGTTCTTTCTTCATGTTTTCATTCTCGTTTTCTGCCTGTTGTTTTCCCATTTTCTCTCCTTTAAGTTTGAGACCCACATGCAGTAATTCCTGCAATACTACTTCAGTTTCAAACTTTGAATTTTTAGCTTCTCCTCTTGATTTTTCTGCCTCTTCTTTTAATTTGACATTTTCAGCCTGTATCATTTGAAATTCTTCTTGCAGGTTAATCAGCTGTACTATATTGTATGGTGAAGCACTCGCTGATCCTCTTCTCGTTCTCCCTTGATTCATTTTGGCCTTTTAAACAAAGGAACCAACGTATTGTAGAGGAGTGAAGTGAAGTTTTCGAAGTTTTTTTCGTCAACTGTCGTTTGTCCTGCACAGAGATGCTGCTGTAGATGTGTCTCTAGCTGTGTCTGGATACAATGAAACATGCTGTAACTAAGTGCTTGTGTTGCACAGTTCTACTAAACATTCCATTCCTTGCATGCTCACCAAATGCTGCTCCCGTTGCCTAGCAAGCTGTTTACAGCTGTTTACTTTTTGGGGTCTGGTTCATTATTTAATAAAGAAAACATGTCCAAGTACTGGGTGCTGAGGCTCAGCGCATATTCTAGCCTGCTGTGTGGGTGGGCAGCTAGAAATCATTGGTGGGCAACATGAGTGAGGAGAAAACTGGAGCAGCCAAGCAGGGAGCTGCAGGTTGCTGGTTTGAGTCTCTGTTCAGATGCTGGTGTCTCCTCTCTCTGAGATGTCTGCAAACAGTCCCAGATAAAACAATAAGGATAATAAACAAACACGTGACTAAAATAACAATTATGACTCTGATGTGTTTCATGTGTAGCAGGATGGCCTCTATACAGCAGTCGCTGCAAGCATCCACATCGGCACACTTACTTTTCTTTAAGCAGGCGTGCTGGGGTCCTCCTAAGGAAAGTTTGAAACTTCATTTCCTTCATGCTGGTGAACTTTTTACTAAATATTTTCATCAAAGCTTCTCCATCACTGACAGGGATTGTTCGGATCTTCACACTCATCTCCACGAACCCTAAAAAATGAGTCTCACTTTGCTCATATAATGCCAAGAGTGTCTCCATATTCCACAAAAGTCTATGCAAACATGTAACAGTATCCCATATTCATAGAAATATTATTGATATTATAACAAAAGCTGTCACCAACACAATTGTCCCAAGTGCTATTTTTAAACAGGATTTTCAACTAGAGGATTTCCCTATAGCTTAATTTTTTAAATATTTTGTACACAATAACAGAATAATTTCAGAAAAACACAAAATGACTGGTGTCAATATTATTTGCCCCACAAAAAAGGTCGAATATAAAAAAATATTGCAAATATTGCACAGTTGAAAAAAAAAAGCACTACAGCTCAGTTGTTCCCGCCCTCCTTTGTCCTCCTGTTTCCCCTCCCTCTCCCCTCCAACGAGGAGTTAAACAGTTTGATGGCGTGTGAGACAAAGGAGTTTTTAAGCCTGTTGGTTCTTGTCTTTGGGAGAAGCAACCTGTCGCTGAACAGGCTCCTCTGATTATTTACCACAGAGGATGCCCAGCATTGTCCATAATGTCCAGCAGTTTCTTTAATGTCCTTTTCTCTGCCACTGTCACCAAAGTGTCCAGCTTCATGCCGACCACAGAGCCAGCCTTCCTGATTCATTTTTCCAGCCTGGATGAGTCCTTCTGTGTTGTGCTGCTCCTGAGGAAGTACAGTCTGCTTTGGCCTTTTTTATACAGGTGCTGCATGTTGCATGACCAAACAGACAGAGACAGTGGGATTACACAGGACAAAGCTGAAGACAACTGACTGCAATGGACTGCTGCAAGGGGGGGAGATGAGACTACAGTGGAAGGAGGAGGAGGAGACATGGAAGAACGCTGTTGTTTTGTGTGGGAGATCAAATTGGGCTAAGGAACCTGGGGAGGAAAACCGACTGCCTTTGAGTGGAGAATTGAAAAGTGTCTGAAACACTGCATGGAGGAGAGGCACACAAAAATCACACACACAAACAGAAAATGCATTAATCCTACTAACACATATACACATTGTTATGGAAATTTTAACAATAACCTGCAACACACCCAGTGAGCTTGATTTGAAGTGGGTTTAATAAACACATTGCAATGTGGAGAGAGCATCCCAGTGAAACACCAGGACCATCTCTGAATTGTGGCCACCGCCCTTACATCTTATGTACAGAGTTTGTCTGTGTCTATATGTCATGTCTGGTCTTACACTCCACCTCTCTGGGAACTCCCAGGCCCTCCAAAGGCCTATCTCCCCTCACCACACTCCCTGCCGGTAACTGATGCCCTCAGGGGTCGGTGCGTTGGTGGTTCTTGGTGTCCGGGGCTGGGCGCTCAGGTATGTACCAGCTCACTCCCGGTGACTACTTGGCAGGGCCTGGTGCCTGTTGCTCGGTCAGGCCTCTTCCGGGGCAAAGGGGGCCCTCGGGCCTCCGGCCTCAGGGCCTGCGGCTCGGTTAATTCTGGCACAGCTGGCTGCTGGCAGAGCCGGCGGGCACGCCACTGCAGCCCCCTCTGGCTTCTGCTCCGTGGCTACTGGGTGACCCCTCATCTGGGGCTCTCCTCAGCTCTTCCCATGAGGGTGGCACGGATGCCCCTCCGGTGGTCCTCCTTGGGCTCTCGCACTCTGGGGCCTCTGGATGTCTGGAGCCTGGATCTCCTCTATGCCTGCTTCATGCCCTGGGGGATGGGGCTATGGCTCTCTACATGCTCTAGCAGACCTTTTGAATACAAGCGCGCTGATCCACACAGGTGTGCACACGGGTGTCCACTGTTCATAGACATAAAATACACCCCTTTATTGGCTGCTAATTCCAAGCACATTGTGCGCTGTCGGTCCTGCTTGCTACACAACAACATTCAATATTTAGTATTTACTGCTGTTTACACTTAGCTAGATTAACGTGATGGTGTTGTGTTTAGTATGTTGCTCTGTTTTTTTTTGTTGTTGCTTGTTTTCTCTTCTTTTTCTCTCAACAGGTGATCCAGGAGATTTTTTTTCTCTTCTTTCTCTTTTTAAGTGCCCTTTCTCACTGTCCCTCTTCCCTTCTGTTTTTCTTTTCCTTCATCTTTCTTTCTCCCTTTCCTATCCCTCAGTCATGTCTGTCCCGTCTGTAACAACTGAAAATAAAATAAAATAAGTAATAACAACAAAGGTCAATCAAATGGACCAATACGGCAAGGCCGTGATGATCCATTTGGCAAAGTAAATCCATTGGGTATCCTTGTTCGTCTCCAGACAACGATTCTGACGGCTAAAGAACCAAATGGGACAGGCAAAAAAAAAAAAAAAAAAGTGAAGTTGACTAAAAGATCTCAGAAAGCAACATTGTGGACATCTAAAGAAACAGCTAAGAAACACTGAACTCTATCAGTCAGGAAAGGGTTACAAAGGCATTTCAAGTGCTTTGGGAATCGAACCACGATGAGGGCCTTAATCCAGAAAATGTGGAAAACCTGAAGGCCTCACTTGTCTCATTTAATGTGCCCTGAAGCTCAAGTGCACCAGGACAATAATGCAAAACACAGCAGCAAGATCATCTCTGAATGCTCAAAAAACAACATGGAGGTTTTGACCTGGTCAAAGTGCAGACTGGAATCAGATTGAGATGGTTTAGCATGACCTTAAAAACTCAGCCTATGCTGGAAAACCCTCCAAAGTGGCCGAATGAAAACAATTCTGCAAAGAAGAGTGGACCAAATTTCCTCCACAGCGCTGTAAAACACTCATCACCAGTTATTGCACATGCTTGATTGCAGTTCTTGCTAGATGACAAAACCACTTATTAGGTTTAGAAGGAAATTACTTTTTAACAAACATGTTAAATCTATTATAAAATCACTGGGTCTGTTTAAGGAAAACTAAAAATCCACAAAGTAGAAGAATATGGGCACAGCTAAAGACTTAATCCCATGAGTCCCATTGGATGTGCATGATCCATGGCATGCAATAGAATTAAATATCACTGCACATAATTCATAGATCCAGTTCATTGGAGACACACAATGTTAACAAGTTCAGCACAGAGAGGAGCAACATCATTTGTGTGTTGCTTCCTTCTTTGGAAATCATGGTAAATTAGTTGTTGGAAAATCCAGTCCAGGTTTTGAATCCTCCTCTTCTATATGACAATAGTGCAACTAAACAGGAAATTAACCAGGGAAGATTGCTATAAAATAAAAATGTAATTCAGTGTTTTTCAATTTTAAATACTAAGGTAGAACATATCAGAAGTGGTTTGGTCCCATCAAGCAAGCTGTTAGTCCAAGAAAACCAAAAACCACTCTGCAAAAATGAAGAGGAGTTGTCCTTCTGGGAGTGAAAAAAGAGGAAAAGGAAAAAGCAAGACAGTGGTAAATGAAGCTGATAATAATGATGATTAAATGATTAAAAGCATAGAACTTAGCCCTTACACTATTAACACCTAATAAAGAAAGAGTCTGCTTGATCTGAGCATTGTTTCTAAAATAAACATGGTCTGTCTAATGGAAACATTTGGAGGTAACAATACTTTTTTTGTTAACTGATGAAAACTGCAACTGCACTGTCAAGCTATTAATGCTAATTTATACAATTTACTTGCAATGTAACAAGCATTACTCTGCAAGCACATATACTTATTTTGCTATATGAGAAAACACTCACAAAACATGGATAAAGCAGTCAGGTTGGAAAAATTTAGCCAATGTGAAAGTGCCTTAAATCTCTATTCTATCTGAAGGCCACCAGATGGCGATAGCTGTAGTTCTAAAAAAGACTTTATTCCTATAGTATAGAAGTAAACGGGAAAACAACTTTCTGTATTGACCTTTGCACACTGTTTATTTGCACACTTTATTTTAAAATTTAACTCTAATTCTTAGTCCAGACTTTACTTCTTAGGCTAAATTCTTAATTTATTCCTTATATCTTTTAGACCTTTCTTTGATGTTCATTTTTTAAAATCTATTATGTAACTATTATTGCCGTTTTTTTTGTAAATTTTTACTGTAGTTTTATGGTTGGGCATTGCACAGCAACAAGCATTTCACTGCATGTCATACTGTGTATGATGGTGTATGTGACAAATAAAATCTGAATTTGAATTTGACCTAGGTTATGTTTGCATCTTTTTTTTTTTTTTTACTGTTATCAGATTATTTAAACATTATGTTGAATGTTGGTCTAATGAGCTTCCCTGTAAATTTTTTGTAAAGAGCTCCAACAGACTGTTGCCACCATTACGACATTATTCAATTATTGATTAATTACATGTGCATGTGTACTGAAGAGCAAATTCTCACCTTCATCCATAACGTAAAAAACAGGCATACATTTAGGAAGCAATCCTAATCCTGCTGAAATTTCGCATGCCTCTGACTAATTGGAGTGACACGGGGAGAAAAGGGAAAAAAAGAGCAGCCACGGACCCGACAGCTGGTTCCTACTCTTCAAACTTGCAAAGCTGAAAAATTCATGTGGGTTGTCTCCACCATGTATGTCAAGATTTACTGATGCATTACATGCATTTACAATTGCAGATACCAGGTTTCCTGTAGAATCTTTCCACACAGTGACTGAGATGTTTGCTTGAGACAGCCAGGTATCTCTACAAATAATTTACAAACCACCCTGTGAGCAGTCTCTGAGCCAACTAGGAGCCGGACAATATTATAATACTCCCCTCCTCATCCTCTTCAGCATTCTCCTCCCAAAATTGAGTCATGTTGGAAACTGCAATACTGGAATCCTGTAATGCATTAAAAAGGTCAATACATTTTATTGGGATTTGGGACTTCAATAAAAACTCTGATACCATATCCCAAGACTAAGTGCAAACTAAAATCCATATTTATTTATTTTCAGAATAATCATGGGATGTCTCATTTACTGAAGTAATAACACGGGGTGTTGTGTTTACTTCGTACTATTTGGTGGAGTGCAACCTGTTGTGTTGTGGTACTGTAACCTTTGATGTTGACTGAGTTGCAAAACTCTGCTCTGTACAAACATGAGTATCCAAATATGGGACTTTTTTATGTTCAGTAATGATGTCGTTGGATATTACACAAGTGCAATAACATCTTTGTAACTCACATTTTCTTTGGTTGTTTGTGAGCATGACTTTTATAAAAACAAAAAATGATAATGCTGTCATGCAAAAAAAGTTTGACACAATTAGTAATGAGTTCAGAATGTTTTTGTATGGAAAAATAGGGAGGCATAGTTTCTCTCTCTATATAGGATATAGGAGATATAGGAGATTTCCTGTTATGCGTGTTGCTTGCTTAACAGTATTTTCAGATGTTCGGTTGGCTGGCTATGGTGCTATAACATGCAGCACAAATTATATTGTGAAAATTGTTATACAGCAGTCCTGTAAGGGGTACAATGCACATCACTAACAACTCAGTGGTGCTTTCAATAAAGAAAGAAGCTCAATGAATGACAGTTTTGGTTTTAGGATTATTCATATATTTCCCAAAGCTGTTTTGGTGGGGTTACTCTCCAAATGTTTGACTGCAATTCTTGGATTTTTTTTTTCCATTAACATAGAATTCCGAATTCCAAGCATTATCAGAAGATGTTAAAATAATAAGTCATTCTCCTGTTGCATGAACCATTTTCAGCCAAGCTTTGAGTTCATGGTTAACTCAATGTCTCAAAGGTACCAAGGTCCTGTTGTTGCAAAACAAGCCTAAACATTGTCCCTCCATCACTGTGCTTGACAGTTATGCTGACATGCTGTGTTTGGTTTTCACCAAAACATTGTGCTGTGGATTACTTAAATACAAAAGCTCGCCCGAAGTTTTTGACTGAAACATAATTTATTTTTCACATCCTTCCACTCACTTTACAATTAAACACAAAACACTATGAACAGAAACATCCCCTATGGTATTTATTAATGGAAATAAAAGCTCACAGCTCATTTTATTTGATAAAGTCTGAACTTGGAGCCCTTGAAAGCATCATAGTAGGCAAACATCCCATGCCATTGTTCAGCCAACTGCGTGAAACATAAGCCCATTTTTGTGGGCAAATTAAAAGCAGAGATACTTCCATAACAGCAGAAACACAAAGCAATGATTTTCTGATGGATGAGTTCCTTTATGTGTGGGTTTCCTGTCCGTTTGTGGCACTGCACTCTAATTAATTGTATGCAGCAATTAAACTGTCATTCAACCTAATAGCAATAAAAATTAAACACATGCAACGTCGAAAAGTCATAGTTAGTTAGTTCTACAGGTAAGGGAGAAATGGCATTAACTTTTTATCACACTAATTATACAACCATGTGCGTCATACTAGGGATCCTCTGTATATACATGTTACATAACGTCCCTTTTCAAGGGAATGACAGATGAGCCAGATGCAGATTCAAGTGAAATTTTCTTCTCTCATTTAGAGTATCATTAAAACTACAAAAAAGTAATGGCGAAATTGCCCAGCCTCTGCCAGTGATATGAAAAGAGTTAGCAGATCTGTAGTGCAGAGCAAACTAATAAAATAACCTACACTCAAATTAGTAATATACCCGTAACAACGCCACGTGACCACCAGGCTGCTCCACCTAAAGTTGGGACAGAAGCTCCGAGCTGAAGATGACTCCCACCTCCTGTAGACGAGCGCCATCTGTTGGAAGCAGGTAATAAAACATAATTATTTTTTGTAATTTCTTAGAGTATAATATAACAAGCTTAATTATGTATATAATAATAATAATAATAATAATAGTTCTATAAATAAAAAAGGAGTATTTGGACAAATAGGGGAAGGTCGGGGGAACTCATCAGTTAGGTAAAGAATGTCATGTTAAGCACATTTTACATACCAAAATGTGCAGCCACAAACTGCAGCTGTATACATCTTTATTTCTAGATTAAGATGAATTTTAATGACAGTTACTGTGCGGTAATTTGCGAAAATTTGGAGCACCTTGTACACTCAAAAATCTAAGACCTGGATCTCAGACTGCTTATGAGGCCCTCTTTTGTCCTTTCCTCCACCGCAATGTAGTTTTAATACTATCACTATTAAATTATATTCTGCAAATAGATGAATACACTTCTGTGCAGTGGATTAAGTTAACAAATATGGATTTGCAGGACAGGTGGCCTCACAGCTAATTGTCTGTGAACCATATTAACTCCATGCCGGTACATAATATAAATAAATGGGCTAGGTATACATGTTTTCTTTTTAATACACAGATACCAGTGTACCTGGAAATACTACAGACTTCATTAATAGTATGTAGCATTATGTACCAAACACATGTTACCACGGCACCTGAATGCATCACGTGGCAGGGGTAATGGGCGGGGCCTGTGAAATGAACTTACCTACTGTAACACTTCAGTAAAGGTACGAATAGGGCCGCCATTTAAACGTTACGAACGGGAGCGGGCTGGAGGTAAATATCAACTTCCTACTGAACTAAACACCTACATAAAGTTTGTGTAGATATCCAAGTGTTATGGCGGCTTACCTACAGTATTGTTGTAGCTATTTGACGTTGTTGAAAGACAGTTGTTGTCGATGGGTTCTACTCAAATTCTACTCAAAATATTCCTATACGCTTAATTGAGGTCTCTTAAATTCAGACATACATACCAAGCTGGTACAAATTAGTAGATAACCTTTAGGTACACTGCTTTAATTCGGCATCAGCCTGTCAACAAGAAAAGGCGCCTAAAACAAGTAAAAATTTTAACCACTGTAACCAGTCTGCGTATTCTGCTGAGCTTTAACACTGCTGAGAAAAACTGCAGCGGTAAATATTTTTTGGCAAGGTGATGCATGATGAATCTGTGCTATGCTGTTCAAAACTCTCAGTGCGTTTTTAGGGCATGCTTTACCATTTGCTGAAAGAAAACACACAATAAAGCGCCAACTGTTTGAATAAAGAACCGAAACGGCTGCATTGCATAATGTAAATGGAGCAAAGCTGCGGATTAGAGAGCTGAAATCTCTGTAAACTAGGTTATGGAAAAGTTGGACCACTTATTTCTTCCTAAAACAAACTTTAAAGCTTGTTCGGGAGAAGATGTACTTCTGCAAGACACCACAAGGTGGTAGGATTATATTTACAATGCATGAAGGATGCTGCAGCCTGCAGCTTGTGTATGTGTGTTTGACCATTGACGTTTTCTTTATTCCTTGCTGTATTTGATCATAATATCATAGGTCTGGCATAAATCTGCAGGCTCTCTTTCCAAGAAGAAACACAGAGAAACATAATGTATGCATATAGATACTAATAGGCAATCGTTTTCTGACCATTAGTATGTTGAATGTAAAGTGGTTTTGATTGTCTGTCTAAAATTTAAGATCAACTCTGATATATTATGAAATCCTGTTATATATTATACCAATTTCCAGACACCAAAAAATAACTAAAGATATAGATAATAGTCGTCCATCAATTTACAGTTCAAGATCTCCTGCATGTCATTGTGGGTTGGGAAGATATCAACACTCAAGACAGAGTGAGGAAATTAAACATGCACTAATTGCAGTGAGTTGAAGCTATAGAATTAGGCTGGAAAAATATTTTCTTTGGAGGATTGATAGAGTGAGTCTGGATGTATAGAGTGTACGCTGAGTTTAAGTTTTGTGTGATGCACACCTATTTGGGAATAAGAGCCAAGTACTCAGTTAACATGATGCATGTGAAATAGTACAACACAAAACAATTATTCTCCCCACATGTTATGCTGTAGACTACATTAGCTGTAAACTCATGCAATTGAAAATTGTTTCGCTTTAATAATGTCAGTGTAATTATTGCAGTATGACTATTACAGTATAAAACAAACAAAATGTCTAGGACTCCTGTACATGTTACACCATAACAAAACGTAAAACAACTATTAACACTAATATGGACTATGGACATCAAATAGGCAATGATCTATCAATCAATTCAATCTATTTATTTATAAGGACATTTAAAAACAACACAGGTTGACCAAAGTGCTGACTAACTTACCGAGTAACAAGACTATTCAGTACTGTCTGAAAAGCTAACAAACTGAGGCTACATGAGAACTGGCTTCACCTGAGCTGAGTTCGGCACACGGGCTTGTGTTCGCAGATCAGTGAGGGCATACAGCTAGAGAGCAAACCTCACTTGCACTGCTCAAAGCTAAGCTGTCACATAGCAGGGTACTAATGGGAGTTTTACAGAGTTTAGGATTTTCATGGGTGTTAGTTAAACAGCTAAATCTGTGAGTCCAGTGATGTTACATTTTGATTGCAATTTGTAATTTTTAATCTAATATTTAGTCGTTCCGTATTTCATACACACTCATTTCCCCTAAGAAATACTAAAAAACCTCAGATGGTCAAAGGAAACTTCAGTCCATCTGTGAAGTTCCTCAACAATGGGAATTATGACAGCATGACACAAAGGCCTCAAATGAAACCGAGAAGGTTAATAAGGGTGAAAATGATTCAGTTTTTTTGTCTGGAGCAAACTATAATTAACTACCAGTGCACATGACCTACCATCAGCGCTGCGCCTGAGTAAACTGTCTGTTGGGAGAAGTTGTGTGGCACTAATATGGGGCATAGTGAGCTAAAGAGGCACTTGGAAATCAAACAAATCCTTTGGACAGAATCTTGACCTACTTTAAAAAAAGTCTGAACCAGAGGCAGCAGGAGTATATGTTAGATTGTGTGAAAGTGTTTGATAAGGTGACACTTGACTGATAATATGTCAGATGGCATAGAGGCTGTTGTTTGTTGATATAAATACAAGTGCGCCTTTAAATTCTGGCCATACACGACTTTGCAAAAGTCCTGACTTGTCTCTCATTTTCTTACAGTTTTTTTTTTTTTTTTTGTTGTTGTTGTCCCGTTTGGATCTTTAGCCACCAGAATTGTTGTCTTAAGGCCAAGAAATATGCCAAGCGGATTTATTTTACCAAGTGGATCATCATGGCCTTGCCATATTGGTCCATTTGATTGACCTTTATTATAATTATGTATTTATTTTATTTTCGGTTGCTACAAACGGGACAGACGTGACTGGGAGATAGGACAGGGAGAAAGAATGAAAGAAAGAGAGGGAGAGAAACATAGGGGAGAAGAGACAGTGAGAAAGGGGGGAAGAAAGAAAGAACAACAAACAAAACACCTGGATCACCTGTATGGAGAAAAAAAAACAGAAGAGAAAGAAAACAAAAAAAGAGCAACATAATAAATACAGCACCATCACAATAAACTAGCTAGCAGTAGATAACAGTAGATACTAAATATTAAACGCTATTGTGCAGCACGCAAGATAGACAGCACACAATGTGCTTTGAGGCAGCAGCCAAGAAAGGTGTAGTTTGTGTCTGTGAACACCCGTGTGTACACCTGTGTGCACACCTGTGTGGATCAGCTTGCTTGTATTCCAAAGGTTTCTCCATGTAACGATCTGCTAGGGAGTGTGGGGAGCCATAGCCCCGTCCCCCAGGGCATGAAGCAGGTATGGAGGAGATCCAGGCCCCAGACATCCAGAGGCCCCAGAATACGAGGACCCGAGGAGGACCACCAAACGGGGGGAACCGTGCCACACTCCTGGGAAGAGCTGAGTAGAGCCCCAAACGAGAGGTCACCCAGCAGCTACGGAGCAGAGGCCAGAGGGGGTTGCAGTGGCGTGCCCGCGGGCTCTGCCGGCAGCCAGCTGTGCCAGAGAGGACCGAGCTTCAGGCCCAGAGGCCTGAGGGCACCCCACCCCCCGGAAGGGGCCCAGCCGGGCCACAGGCGCCACGCCCCGCCAATCGGCCACCAGGAGTGAGCCGGTACATACATGAGCGCCCAGCCCCAGTCGACAAGAACCACCAACACACCAACGTCTGAGGGCATCAGCCACCGGCAGGGAGTGTGGTGAGGGGAGATAGGCCTCCGTACTTTGGAGGGCCTGAGATGTTCCCAGAGAGGTTGAGTCTAAGACCCAACCTGACATATAGAGACAGACGAACAGGCGCACGCGGACACAAACATGCATTCCCACCCCCATATACACAACCAAATACTCAGCACTCACCCAACGTGTAGACAGACACAAATAGACACTGCGCAGACAGTCACACTCCCCAAACATACTCTATATCCCAGGTCCAGGTACCCCCGCCCCCAGAGGGGCAAGCCGCACCTAGACCCAGGAGATATAACCCTTCTCTCTGGGGTGGAGGCAAGCGGACCACCTCCTTATCTGCAGTAGCAGGGAGGCCCCGCATCCCAGACCCCAATCTGACGGCCAGCACCTCCTCCCAGCCCCTCAGCCCTGACGGCTAACAGAACCGGGGTGAGTGAAGACCCCAAACCTCCCTACGCCCGCTCATATGTAGTGTTGCTGTGTGCTGTTCTAAAGTGCATTTAAAACACAGGAGAGCATGGTTCCTGCTTCCTATCAGAGAGCAGCACGGCTCCTCCCGAAAACCCTTAGTGTCTATATGCATTTATAATTGAGGGTAGGGCACCAGCGCCAGAGGTGGGTTGGTGGGTTTCTCACAGTTTTCTTTTAAAGGAGCCAGACATTCTTGTAATATTGTGCAGCAGTTCTCCAGGATACAGTTCTCAAGTCTTTCAAAGTTTTCTTTGGACATTGGCTGCTTTTGTACCTCATTGTTTTCAGAAGAATGTTTTTTCTTTGTTAAGCCGCTGAACTCTGACCTATGAATAATTCAGACACCTAAATCAAAGGATGAACAGTGAGTCCGTATAAAAAGTCTCCTTCATCATTATGTAATTTCCAAAAACTTGGCATGTCTCAGCATGGTGTGCAATCCTTAAAAAATCTTGCAAAAACCTTGTGAAAACTGAACAAGTGCAGGACAAAAGAAGACATGACAGGTCTATAAAAGTATTTATAGTAGATAATCCGTATATGAATCTTATATTCTTAAAACAGCAAACACCTGACACAGCGCATGAGATGTTGATCTGGACCTTGGATCGATGTTTAACAATGTTAAACTGAAGCTCAATGAAATGGTGATACTAGATGCAAAAGCTGGGAGCTGAATAATAAAAAATATCTGGTCAGCTAGAGAGAGAGAAAAAAAGTCTTGCACACAATCAGTAATTTACAAAAATCCAATTTTCCACCTTGCTTGTCACTGCATATTGCTTTTGTTTACAGGTCCTGGTTTAGCTGTAACTTGGCGGTATGAAACTAAATGAAATGGTTCAGAGCAAATAAGACAAGCTGTATATACAGTCATTTTATGCCACTATAAAATCTAACCACTGGGGCCCAATTCAGGAGCTGTGTGGCTTAAGAACTGCTGTCTTCAGGCATAAAACCCACATTATTGTCCTCAGTTAGATTTCTTTACTCTCAGCTCACTCTGGCGCTGAAGGGAACTTTGCTGTCTTTTTACCTCGGTCACTCTCTGTATGTCAATTACTCCACTGGGATCTCGTTACCGCCTCAGCCAATCACGCATCCCCCTTAATTAACTCAGGAAATTACATTCCTATATTTACAACCTAATAACTAGACTGGCCTGCTGAAAAGGTCACATCAACTGTTTAGCAATTTTTGCCCTATTACATTGCAGCCCAGGAGGATATGGCTAGGAAAAAAGCCAAATGAACAGAAGGCAGCTTTTTGAAAAGTGCACAACTTTTTTTGACCTCCGAGTGTCATACTCGGTTGATTTCACCTTGCAGTACAAGAATCCATCGGCCATTCAAAACTATTTGTCATCATGTTCAGGGGGTTGTTGAATTAATCACCGGAAAATAGGCTTATGTGAAGCCAGTAGGTGATCCAGAGCGTCAAATATCAAGAGAAAATAACATTTTCTCACATTTGAAGGTCTACTGCAGACAAAAATGTCCTCAGCTAATGTGCCAGGAGCAAAACTTCATTGAGCTGTTGTTAAGGGTTGTCTGCATGTTCTCAGTGATGGCAGCTGACTTGCTGAGCTTATTTTCTGCTTTTAAAGGAGACATGTCAAATCCATTTCCATTTTTTTAGAGTAATTATGTGTCACCAGTGTGTCTAGGGGCCCACACAATTTTAAGAAAATCCCCTCATTTCTTTTCATTCTCAGTCGTGTGTGAACATTTGCAGCCTGTTGTGACAAACAAATCCACGTACACGAGCCCTCACCACATCATATTTTAAGGTAAACTCTGTTTTTAAGATTTTTTGCCACTCAGCCATAAAAGGTTGATAGGGTATTGTCATTGCCCTGCCAAGCAGGTGGGCGGTGTGGATACCCAAGTTTGTGAACTCAAGAATGAGGTGATGTAAGATTTTCAAATTGATACCACAACAACAAGAACAAGAACAAGATGACTTGAGAACTGGGTAGCGTATATAAACGTAAATAAATATAAAATACAAATATAAAATCCAATCTGTAATGTAATGGAGCCCAAATGTTGCCTCACAAATTGGTAAAGGTTAGTGCCAGACAGAGATGTTGCTGTAATATCAAGCATGCATTTGTCTCTTTCTTCAGTGTGAAGACTGAATTAACTGCATTTGGTACAGTGAATTATTTTGTACTGTAAGACAAAAAGCTAAACATTTACTTTTTCTGCATTTCTCTTAATTTCTCTTCTTATGTTTTATTGATCAGAGGGCGATGGGACTATCAAAGGGGCCATCATCATGGTCAGTGGAAGAAGTGCTGGAGTGGATTCAGGAACAGTATCCGACTAAGATGACCCTACTCCACAAAGCCGTAATCAAACATGACATAACAGGTACAATACATGCATGGAATTCCTGCTTCAGTGGCAGGAATTTTACAGGCCAAGTCATTATTAGCTTTCCTTCCATTATTTTGAATCTCTTTTTATATACTGGAACAAATCACTGGGATCCTGTTAAAATCTGCAGGCCGTGTGTTGCTGAGACTAAAGGACTATCAGCTGAAGCTTCTTGGGGTGGAAGATGAGAAGCAGCAGCAGGAAATTTTGCAGGACCTCCTTCTTCTCAAAGTTCAGGAAGAAATCAGTGAACTTAGTGACATCTGCTCTGGTGAGCCTGCCAAATGACTTCATCTTCAGTTCATGGCTGAACTATATATGTAATAAAAAAGTCATAAAGTTGCACTGATAAGGGCATATTTGTTGGAATGCAACAATTATGCATAGAAACAATGGTGCAGGTTTCATTTTAATTAAAACTAAGTCATAAATTTAAGTTTGTTCAAAGAAAAAAAAGAATTAAGAGTATTACCATTTTAATTCCTGAAAATAGTTCCTAATTTTTGTTTTATTTGCTTTCTTATATACTCTCCAGAGTTTCTTTCTCCATGAATCACAGTGAAAATCCTCAGAAAGCCAAAGAAAAAAACAGAACCATGGCTGACTTTTTGTTATTTTTTTGAATTTCCCAACCATCCATTCATCCACGTGAAGGAGACAGAAAGGTGGAATTGATGGAAATAACAAGAAGTGAATAGAAAGAAGGATCGATGAGGAATGAAGAGAGAAGGAAACCCATTTCCGGTGTGAAATCTGACCTGTGCAGATGGATGAGATTAGTTTCTGTCTGAGTGGCTTTTTCTGATCCTACTGTCCATTAATCTCCGTGTTTTATCTGTCCCTGCACTGGGTTTGCCAACCATGGCATTATAAAACATACGAACAAAAGTTTTTATGGACCAAATATGCAGTCGCAGTATGTGTAGAGGTTTAGGATATAGGCCAATCAGCAGATCATTTAAAGCCAAAATGAAATAATCTGCTCACCGATTTTCCCAGGGGATGCATTCTGCTGAGTTTGTTGGTTTAAATTTGTGTTTTTGACTGCAGTTTTTCAGGAAATTTAAGTGGATTTATGAGAGATTTTTTACTTACCTTCTTGACCCCATGACAAATATCAAATCCTACACACATTTTCATCCTACTAGTATTGTAATAGGTAGCTTGCTCTCAAAATAGGAACAGATTGTATTTTAATAACTGCTTATCCTCAGTATTTCCAGGGTGGAAAGGTTAAACATTTCACACGTCTGATCAGAAGAGCTGAGTCAAAGCTGTAAAACTTTGTCATGTTGTTTGCTTTTCTCTCTGACTAAAATTGCTTTTCACAAACCAGATGTTGGTGTGCTGCTGTTTCCTTTCAAGTTCATTGTTTTTTGAAGTGAACTGTCAGTTTGTCTGGATTTGATTGTGATGATGCAGTTTCATTAAATCTGTTTCAAGCGACTGCCACTTTGAGATTGCCTCCTTTAAATGTGTATTGCAGGCATCGCTAAGACTGCACAAGTTTCCTACTTCTGACCATCTCTTTGTTGTTTGGTGCACTGAATTTAAAGTGTTTTTGTTAATCATTTCACTTTTTGGTAAAGACTGCTATGGTGTAAACATAGTAAGGAATTTCTGTTTTTACAGCTGCAGCCTGCTGTTAATATCCATGTTCCTCCTAAAAATCTTCTTTTTACTGTGTGGAAAATCCCTCTATGACAGATCGCTGTGAAAGACCCAGGACTGTTAAAACTAAAGGCTATAATCATAGGTGTGTCACCTTCATGGGTATAACCTGGATATATTATGATTAGCTGGAATCTATTGATCTGTAATTGCAGTCACGCATTAACACATTTGAAAATAATTGTTGCAAGCAGGCTCCTCTCTACATATCGCAGCAGTGTGGTTGTACCTCTCACTGCTTGGCAGTTGCGCATTTTCCTTGAGCATCTGAAAGTGCATTGATAGTAATAGGCTACTGCTTGCAGCTAGGCTATATATAGTTTTTCACATAGAAAGGGGGGGGATGAAGGCAGCCAAGACTTTAAATCAGTCCTGTGTAATATCTTATGATTCCTTCAGCAGCTGTGTGTTTTAACGAAACTATGACCTGATCTAAGATCAAATCCAGGATGCTAATATTATGTATTATATTATTATTATTATTATATAATATTATAACCTACTGAGCTGATTAAAGCAGATACCACACTGCCAGGAAGGGGAGCTACAAAGAAATGAACAGTCTAACATTTTTATGGTAGTTTAATTTTAATGGAAAGAAAAAAATGTCAATTAAAATTCCAGAATAAAAACATCATTTTGGAGGTAGGATTGTTTCTCACCTGAAGAAAGATATAATATAGGCTTGGAAATTGTATACGCTGGATTTGAAAGGGCAGTAAGGAAAGCACACAGTCCCTTAACGTAAGACTGACAATGAAACCTTGTTTTAAACACAATTATGCATAATTTTTTAAATAACTGAAATTAAAAATTTTAGTTAAAAAAAGTAAAAATAAAAAAATCTGTTAAAAGTCAAAAAGATGATAGCATTGTATAGACTTCAGCATCACAGCATGTATGTAATTACACGTATACACTCATACACTGGAATGCAAAGACTGAATACTACTCTTAAAGGCATGAAATGCTTATGAAAACTTGAGGGCTCGTGTGACCTTTCCTCTCTCTTTCTTTATGTTTCTGGGCCCGACAGTGTGTGTTTGTGTGTCGGAGTGTGATTAATACCCCAGGAGATGGTGTGACATTTGATTTGGCAGGGCGTGGCTGTGGAAGTGCTTACTCAGCACAAACATAAATCCACCTCTCTGCTAGACTGAAGCAGATGATAAACAACACAGCTGACCCTGGTGACAGGGCCACCAAAATGAGAAGTCTGGTGGAAAATATCAAAATGCAAAATCTTTTTTTTTAAAGAATCTACTTATATTCTTATATATGTTTGATAAAGCAGGTAAGATAATCTGATTTGTATACCTTTTTCAAATTAAATCGCAATTTTCATGTTTACACGTATTTATCATCATGTTTTTTTGTTGTGGGTAATAGAACATATGGATACTGATATATATCAGTACCCATAGCCAGTCTTGTTGAAGCTTCAGACGATGCTCCAGATATTGAGGATAAGTGGAAGGAAGGTAGTCAGAACTGAGGGGATTGAACTATCAGAATGCAACATTGCAGACATTGCAGACAGCTCCAAGCACCTGGGAATCCCACAGGCAAATAGGAACCATGAAGAGGACGCTAGGAAAGCTGCAACCATCAAATACCTGCAGAGAGTAAGACAAGTCCTGAGGAGTCAGCTGAATGGGAAGAACAAGATCTGGGCAATCAAGAAATCATCATCAGCTCCTCACCATACACGGAGGGTTTCACCCTAAGTCCAGCACCCTGAGACTGTACGCTGGGCAGAAAGAAGGAGGTCAAGGACTAGTGAGTGTCAGAACCACTGTTCAGGATGAAATGGCAAAGATCCATTAGTATATCAGGAAGATGGGTACAACTGATTATGCGCTTAGTGAATATCTCAGACAGCAGAAGAGGAATTCCGGAATGATATCCAAGATGTCTGCCCAGAAGCTCTAGGAACAGCAAAGATACTGCTGTCAAGCTCCCAGGCCTATGGCATAAAAACTATGAGATCTTGCTGTCTGGGTGACTTTTTTTTCCTATTTTATTACTTAGACATTTGCTTTTAAAAATGAGTTATGGTGTCAAAATTTAAAATAATCATAGAGAAAAAGTAGAGAAGTTGCAGCTGTATAGTATTGTATAGACTTCAGCATCACAGCATGTATGTAATTACACGTATACACTCATACACTGGAATGCAAAGACTGAATACTACTCTTAAAGGCATTGTTTCAGATAATATGCCTGAAACAATGTTTCAGGCAGGAATAAAGTCACTGATGTCAAAGTCGTCCCACCTCATCTATAGATAAATCCAGTTTGAATTGGATTTTATTCCCATGAAACATGCTGAGAAAAGTAAAAATGTGAAAACGCCTGCTTGAATTGATTTACTAGCACTTGGTGATGGTTTCTTTTACAGAGAAGCACCACAAGAAATTAACCCTCATTCAAGCACAGCTGTTATATTAAAAAATGTCAAATTTTTTCCCCATTGTTCCATCTAACCAAGCCAACACTGCAGCTGTTATGGCAACCGGGTGTCTCTTGCTTCAAACAGCCCAGTTTAAACTTACTATAGCTGAGAGCCTCCTCCTACTCTTCAGTCCTTCAGCGTCTGCCAGCCACAGCAGTCCCTTTGTCACGTTTGTGTGATTTATTCATAGCTGCAGCGGGTAGAGAAAGATCAATACTTTGTGAGAGAAAAATGAGTTAGCAGCAGGCCACTCGGACAGGAAGAAAAAGAGAAGTTCACTGTAAGTTCAGAGGGTCATGACAGAAATCTGCTGCTCACTTCACAGCAGTGCTGAGATACAAACACCAATAATTCAGAAGCTAGCATTACCAGCTCTAAGTATGACGCCCTGAGATAAGTGATTTGTCATATTATGTTTGTCTTATACTATGAAAACTGGCATTCAACATATCTTTAAACATCAGCCTACTTTTTTGTGAACAATTTATGGATAAGAGAGTTATTTATTCTTTCGTTTTAGCTATCAGCCAAAACAGTCAACAGTAGTGGAATGGAGCTGTTAGCTACTAGCAAAAGCTAACATAATTGACATTAAACTCATACAATTCAAAGAGACAATATACAACATGTTTGCTCAGTAGAAAAAGCATAAAACAATGGTGTCATCATCAGCTTTAACTCATTTATTCCTAGAGGTAACTCCCGCTGCAATCTATGCAGATTATAACTGTGTCAGTTTACTATTTTATATGCAGTTGCAAAGTTCTGATGGGAATTCTCTGATATTTATGTGAATGTTTGACTCATCTCAACATTGTTGCCAGCCTACATGTTGCCACTCCCACTCATGAACCTACAACCCCTCAGTGGCATAGGCAGTGTTGGCCTACCCCAGCAGAATGATGTTTGTTATCCTTCCAGGGTAAACCAACTGTGGGTTAAAACTCTGGCTTTGACAAACGCTCAAGCTGTCAGTGCAGCCACCAAACCCTGTCACATTGTGTATATGCTGGGTACATGTATGGGTGGTTTGATCAGCGCGGGACATTGGGAACATACGTTATATATTCCCTGTGTAAAATACTGACTTTGTTTTTCTGATTTTTGCTTTTAACTTGTGCAAATTAAGGCATCATTTCCATACTATCTGGCTAGTGTTATTAGTTATGCTTGACTGTGAATAATATTGTACAAATATTGTGGAGAAACTGTACTCTCATATAAAAAAAAAAACTTTCTGAATTATCAAGAACATAAAGGACTGCATGGTTACCTGAGAGTAAAAACCAGAACGGCTGCTCTTCTGAAATTTTGCACAAAAACACCACCTTTTGCTTTCTGTTTACACACTCTGGCATATGTAAATGAAAATATGCATCTGAGCAGTAAGTGTGCATATATCCAAACATCTTGCCCAATGTGTGTAGGACTGCTTCATGCTCATGCAGCTTTTTTCTACAATAAAAGTGAAACTATCACTTGACAGCAACAAAACACCACATCACATTTGTTAAATATTCCCTCAGTTTGTGTTTGCCTATAAGGTTACTACTTGGCCACAACAGCCTCCAGGAAAACAACCGTAGAGCTACAAAAAGTGAAACATGATGCCTGACAAATATCTGCTTTCAAATATACATTTATTTGTTGCCTCTCTCCAGTGAGAGTGCAGAATGCGTAGGTGGTGGAGTAACTTTGGAAAGTGAGGCTTTAGCTCCCAGAGGTGTCAAATCCTGATACAAAGTTGTTAAGCACAACTATTTCTACCAGCTATAAGGGGGAGGCTGCAGCAGAGCTGACCCTACCCTGGAGAAGATAATAACATTAGGAAGACCCAAAAGTTATTTTTGTTAAAGCAACAGTTTGACATTTAGGGAATTTTGATTATGCATTTGATTTGATTTTCCTTTAGGAGAGAAATGGAGCCAGAGCCATATGAAGGTCAGCTCAGCCTATCTGCTTAAAAAAACAAGGAATTAACCTATTAGCCTATTTTCTGCCTGAATTGTAATATTACAATTACTAAAGTTGCACTATTAAAGCCGAGATTTTTACATCTTTCTTAATTGTTTATTCAAACTGAACTATAGCACAAAAACTGGAGCTATTCAATGCAAACCGTATCTGGACAATCCCCTTGGTTGGTGCTGCACTGCCAAAACTATGGCTGGTAACCTCCTTCCCCTTGATTCCAGTCTCCAGTTAATCCCCTTCTGGCTCCAGCTTCATATTTAGCACACAGACATGGGACTGGTATCAATCTTCTCAGCAAACTGTGGACTTGAAAGCCCAGTGTGGTTCCCCAGATATCAAAGCAAAAGAACATTTCTAGTAAGTATACACTCTCATCAGAGATTGGATTAGAAACATTTGACCCTGTAAAGTTTTTACCTCCACCAAGGAAGTTATGTTTTTGGTAGTGGTTGCTTGTATGTCATCATTCTGTTAGTAAAGAAAATAACTCAAATATTTTGAATTAATTCTGATAAAACTTTGTAGGGGTGTAGAGTGGGGTCATGTTAATAGTCTATTAAAACCTGGCTTACATCCACTGAGGTCTTAACTTCATGATTTGTTGGTCCAAAATTGATATGATTGCATCATTATAAAGATTTAAAAGATCGTGTCACATTTGACCTCTGACCTCTTCTTCTTCAGGTCATTATATTGATCTGAAGGTCAAATTATAATTAGGCTATACAGAGCTATTTAAAACTATGTTTCATACTGCCATTGTTTGCACTGACAACATGCAGGCATGTGGGGAATGATATATGGGAATGTTAAATGTCACGTTGCTTTGGACCTCTGACCTCATCTTCATGTTCAAATGAGGTCAAACATTCATAAAATGTCTTTTATTTTTTAAACTATGCATAAAATTTTGCTGTCTTTATTTGTATTGACAACATTTAGGAAATCATGTATATGTGGATATCACATTATCGATGGCATCCAAATATGATGTAATATTTGAGCTCTGACTTCATGTTTACATTTTACAAGTTGACCCAAGAATGTGTTACACTGTTAAAGAAAGTATTGTCAGGTTAAACAGAATGAGCTTCCTAGCTAGTTAGAAATATACTACAGTATAATTTTATATAATAAGCTCAAGTTATTCATGTCGATATTTACAAATCAGTACCTATTATCCATTTCCTACTCCTACATAATGTTTATATAATTAGAGTAAACATATGTCATCCTACCTTTATTTGATTTTTACTGCAAATTTTTAAAAGTATTTTAAAGATTAACATATATAATTAATATATGAATTAATATAGAACTACTGCCCAGAGAGAGAGCTGCCTTGGTGGAGGTTTGCACTCTCGTTGGCGCTTGATGTTTATTATTGATACGCATGCACATACATAAACAACTTTAAGTTTATTCCGCTGTGGCCCTCACAGTGATTTGTTTTCCTCTGGATTCAAACTTGTGTTCTTAGCAATCGAATTACAGCAGAAAGAGAGACATCTCCCTCCAAGCTTCCCCCTGAGACTTTTTGTATTTCAGAAGTGATCAATGGCTTGTAACCAGTACACTGTCTACACATTCATTCAAACCACCCCTCCAGGTGACAATGGATATGCATGGACAAAAAACAAACAAACAACAACAACAACAAAACAAAGAATAGTGTTAAGGCAGGAGGAGCAGGATGACATTTCCTATGTACGCCTCGTATACACTGTTGAAATGTACTGACACTGATGGATGCTAATGTTTGTTCTAATTACACTGGTATTTGTAACAGCTAAATGTGCTCATCATGTTGTGATTCGGATGTGATTTTGGAAACTCTGGAGTTAATTATGGAGGAATGGGAATCAAATCTTTGGCTTGGAGTTTGAATGCCTCTGGTTAAGAATAAACAAAGAGGGAGAGAAATAGGTAGTAGGATAATAGAGACAGCAAAATAAAAGCAGATTCACTGGTGTGTTGGAGTTTATTAGCAGAGCGCACCTGTTCACCAGCTACACCAGGTGCCTCAGACATGGCCAGACCGAACATAAATGTTTGGATGTGTGTGTGTGTGTTTGTGTGTGTGCACTAGTTCAGTCAGCATGACCGCTTGCTACCGAACACACTCATTTGTCAAGACAAACGAGTGACACAGGAAGAAAGGCGGATGGGGTGGCAAACCTCCAGCTAGAGCCAGAAAAAAAAGTAACACAGTGTACTTTATTACCTGGAAGTGGGAAAATGAGTTTTGTCAACAAATGGCCCATCTATTTCCCCTCACATCAATGGACTCGTGGCACTTGATTTATCTTCTCTGTATTGGAAGCAATGGAGTGAAAAAGGGAGGGAGGGCAATGAAAGTGGGGAGGATGGACTCCTGCTGCCTTTACGTTTTGTGCGAATAACCACAGAAAGAGCTTAAATGTTTCACTAAATGAACCTTACATAGGGGCGATTCTGATCAGAACAAAAAAAAAAATCAAACAGTAAATGCAAAAAACTGTTCTCAGAATGGCAGATGGTGGCTCTCCATCATCTGGGGGTGCATTTTAGTACAAACATTTATCTTTTGATCCTCTGAAGGGGCCTGTCCCGGGTGTTTTTTAACAGGAATCTACAACCAAAATTATTTCAACAGCTATGCTACCAACAGCATAATTTCTGATTTTAAAAAAAGTATATTAAGTTCAGTAGGGATGCTTGTTTCTGCCCTGGAAAAACAACATTTTTGCTATCCATGAGTCAAAATTTGGGATTATTATCTCAAAATTTCAAATTTTCATAAGTTTGAGCTAGAAACTTAATGTCTTGGCCTGTGGTTTCTGTCATTTTGAACTTCATGTTCTTGGGATCATTAATATTTGATTACTTGTGTTTAGTTCATTCTTTCCTCGCCTCGAACATTTTGTACTTCTGCTACGTCTTTGTCCCTGTTAGTAATTCTCTGTGTAATTGCATCCTGTTTTATTTTGATATTGGCAAACACACCAGGTGAAGAGCAGGCAAAGTCCAGAAACCAATCAAATGAAATCACAAGGGGAAAAACAAGAACAATGGGAGAGTAAGAAACTACTGTGCTGTTTACAATTGCTAGTTGCTTGACTGCAAAAAGCACGACACATTCAGGCAAGTGGGAGGTTGGCAGCTGGTGACACACACTGGGGTAGGCAAATAACTGATTATGTAGAGGGGTAGCAGATTAAACAAAGGTAATAGTGATGAGAGCGGTGAAGACAGTTATTAAGGAGAGAAGGCAAACAAAAACAGAAATGAATATAAAGCATCTGTCACGGACCCGGTTCTGGGGACTCGGGGTCCGTGAACAGTGTGGACCATTATTATTGTTATTATTGTTTTGTATTGGATGTATGTTTGCTGCACTGTGGTCTCGTGTTCCATGCTGGTGTGTGTACGTGTGTGTGGCTGGAGGATGAAGGACAGCCACCTGCAGGCCTGAGGGGTGTGGCCCTGCCAGCTGCTGGTCACGCCTAGGTTCCCACACACCTGCTTCTGATCAGGCTCGTCGGGGGAGCTACTTAACAGAGTGATGGAGCTTCCCCCGGTGCAGGAGGAGCAGAGAGCACGGAATACCAGCACTTGGGAGAAGGCACAACACAGGAGTTGAGGGAGCACTCTGGAGACTTATTGCGTGGTGTACATTTACCCCCACTGTAAATAAATGCACTGCTTATTCCACTAAGTCCAGCGTTTGGGTCCTATCTCCAACATCCCCCACAGCTTGCCCTGGCAAACCGTGACAGAATCAAGCCAATTTCTTCATTAAGGGTTAAGAAAGTCTATCCCATCTGTCACGGTGCGAGAATGATCAGGTGATCAGTCAATCACAAGACCATCTCAAAGATACCTACAACAAGTTAAGCTCAAATTAACAATTTATAATCAAAATCAATCCCTGCATGGTTTTATACTGTGGACTGGGCACAGGATGAGCATGCAGACTCCACACAAAAAGGTTTCCACACCCACCACAGATACTGTTACCTGCCTATTGTCAGGTAACAGTATCTTATAGTCTTTTCACTTGTGATCAGTGTTTTTGTTAAAGTTGCCTGACTGTATAGTAGCTAAAGTGATAGCTTTGGCTAGCAATCAATCAGCCCTTAGCTTTCAAACAACATACTGCAAAGTTTGATGCTGGTGAGAAAACTGAGAAAACACTGAGAAAGGAAATGAAAGAGAACATGAGGAGTAAGCTAATTACGGTGAGTGGAAGTTAAATAAGTGTTTCTTGGCTGGAACCGATGCTCATTTGTTTTTAAGACTAATTTATGGTTGGAGGGGGCTGAGAGTGGAGATGTATTGTGTTTATGCTCATTTATTTCTGGTTACCTCCTGTGGCTCTAGTTATTTTGTTCTGCTCACTGGTCGATACTTTTTCTGCTTTTCTTATTTGAATTAGATTTCAGGAATGAATGCCATCATATGTGATGGATTCTCTCGCATAAATGCATATTTTCTTCCTATGTGACGAACACAGAAGCAGTTAGGTTTTTTTTATTATGTAGTTTATATTAATTTCAGAAAGGACTAGGGTCCCCCTGTACTGCCGACCCCAAAAGTTTCCTAGAGCACCTGCGAATTGTGAAAAACCTTGATTTTCGAATGTGGTTAATAAATGTCTTTAAATGTCTATTTATATAGTTTAAACCCTAAATATGCCCCCAAACACTTTAATTTCATTTCAGTCAGCTCAAAAAATATATTAAAAAAATGTAAAGGCAAAAACATATATGTACTGTACTGAAATGCTATGTGTCAAGCAGTGCTAGAATTAAAAATCCGAACTCTGAACCATGACTTCAAGAGTGTTCACTGTATCATTTTGGTCACTTAACCAATGATACTTGAAGTAGTTCAAATATCATGAGTGAAGGCATAAGTAACCGCTACTGTTACCACTACACTATCCAGCTGCCTAAACTTTATGCTTATGCTTTTAATCATCATGTGGAAGCCAAATGCTCTGGTTACTGTTAATACTCTTTTTTGTCATAGTTTGGATAAAGAAAATGTAAAAAAAACAACAACTAATAATAGTGTGAAATGAAAGTAGTGTAATTGTAGCTCTTGTGTTGATCAAGCTGATCCAACATTATAGTTAACATCAGTATTGTGATGCATGGCTTCCAAATGCCTGCTTGCTCCTCAAATGGATTACCTACTAAATTATCCCTCTTCTCAGACTCACTTGAAAATGTATGAGACCGTCACTCATTTGACTTCACATAAATATTTTAGTCTGGTTAGTCGCTGAGGCATAGCTGTGAGTATAAATCAATATTTGTGTTGGTGCAGTACGTACACTATATGTATGTATTGCATTGGTGCTTGTGTGCGTGTTTGTGAGCAGGCTTTAAAACAGAATATTAAAACATTAAAGTTGACAGAATGACAGAGTGTACTGCGCAGGGTGTTGTGGATAATTGAAATGCCAAAACCTCAAGATGGCTGCTTCATTTTAACTTGAATTTACAACTTCCATCACAAGCCATTAATGTTGAAAATATTTTATGAGGAAGCAGTGAGGGGAATCATTTATCTGAGAAAATATTCAACTTAACAGTCACCTCAAAGTCGAAAGAAACGAGGTCTCAGTGCATTCACTCAGACATGGCAGAAAAAGGCAGGGGATTTGCATCACTTGTACCTGTAGCTCTGTTTAAACAAAGATTTTCTCTAAAAGCAGAAAATGGTCTTGACAACTCCTATAGCGTAAGAGTAGCTAGAGTATATGGATGGGGTATGGGCTTAATTGCCTTTTCATGCCTAAAAAGGTGTGACACATCCCCCCAGTTCCTATCTTACCACATGCATTAACTGAAGTAAATCCCTGAAGTCTGGTGCCAGTGTCCATTTTATGTTACAGAGTCATCTAAGATAAATTTCAGAATATGGTATGTTCTTGCGCAACTTGCCTAATTTCCCATGAGTCTATACAATAGAGATACAACATCACCTGCAGTTACCACATAAATATGACATAGGCAGAGTAGTGGGAGCATTATTTAGCAGACATCAGCATGATGTATACTTCAAAATGTTAATTGGATATGCATATATTCTTATGATCCTTGAACTAAATTGAATAGTTTAAATAGTTGTTTATGAAGGAATAATTATAAAAAAAAAAATCCCTACAGTTAAAATGGAGTTCATATGCATGAGAGTGACACTGGTCATGTTTATTCATTTACTGGCTTAATGTTAGTTCCCTGCTTTCACTTTCAAAAGAGCTGAAGAGAGTAGTTGATCCTGTTGATCTGCCATGTTTTGGTGTTTTGGTGGTTCATAAATAAAGCTGAAATAAGCTTTTACATAACATTTGGGCTGCTGTTGCAAAGTGTTTGTGCTGATTTTATTGGCAGAGTTGGAACTCTTTGGAACTCTTCAGTTGAGTCAGTGTGTTGGCAACGTTTACGCACTATTACCCTCTGCGACACTGCTATGTAACTTTACCTGGTTTTCGGCTTTATTGCTGAGTTGCTGTGGTTCCTAAATGCTTTAGATTCTAAAGAATGTGTCATTCTAAAGTTTCATTCACAAACATGCCTGTGGCAATGGGACTAAAGCCACCCGAATTCAAAGCGTAAGAGGTGTGGCAAGACACAAAAGACTGCAAGAAATGTAACTAAAGCAGCCAAACTTCCACAATTAGACAATTTAAGTACATCCTAAAATCTAAAAAAGATTATGGTGTTAACAAGTCTCAAAAAAAATCCCTCATCAATATATTGATGATATTGCCTAAGAGAAGCATGTATAATGTAAACAGAATTGGCCCTAATACTGAACCAGGTGGAACTCCATAATTAACATTAGTATTTGAAGAGGACTGTCCTTTTACATGAATAATTTGGAGTCTATTAGACAGATATTATACAAACCACTGCAGCAAACTATTTTTCTAGGCTAAATTTTCCTTGATGTTAATATGTAAAAAGTGTGTATGTTTCAGTTCTGTGTCTTGTGTACTGTTTGTTTGTATATGTGTCTTTCTTGCTGCTGTTACACCCAAATGTCCCCTTGTGGGACAATTAAAGGATTCTTCTTCTTCTTCTTCTTCTTCTTAAATGATGATCTTCTAAATTTTTTGACACGCCATTTCCTTTCCAGTTTGCGAGTCATCTGGTTTAAGGTGTGCATTTCAAAGTTATACCAGGAAGTCAAGTACCTCTGATTTGAGGCTCTCTTTTGTACAGGAGCTACAGTAAGACAATAAGATAGTGTTCAGGTAGCTGCTCTGCTTGTTGTGGGTATGAGACATTGGAGATGATAACAATAGGTGAATAATGTTCTTAAACTTAGTTACAGCAATTTCAGAAAAACATCTACTGTAATGAAATATACTCTCCACTGTTGTGTAATTCATTAAAGGTTAAGCATCAGGCTTTCAAATGAATTAAAACTGGTGGTGTGGAAAATTGCTGCAACAGCGCCCCCTCGGCCTGTGCTTCGAGGATTCTGATAGTATGACTCGGGGGTGTTGATTCATTCAAACTAACATAATCATCCTGCTGTAACCAGGTTTCTGTAAGGCAGAGTAAATCGATTTGTTAGTCAATTTTTTAAGTAATGAGCTAACAGAGACTTGGAAAAGAGAGACCTAAAGTTTAATAATCTGCATTTCACTGTTTTACTCTTTGGTGCAGATGTGGATACTGTATTGTTCCTTCTTTGTTATTTTTTATGTCAAAGTCATTTTTTGTTGATTTTCACTTAGTTTTTTGTCTGTTTGGGAGCTGACACGGTCTCTAAGGGGGATGGGGTTTGGGGAGGATAACAGGAGGAGAAAAGCTGCAGAAAGGCATGTAAGATTACAACTCTGCTTCCTGTCCCAACTCTGGATAGTCACAATAGTCACAAACATTTTGCCTTTAAAAAGTATCTGCTGATGTTGACTATAATGTAGCTGAAGACACTCTAGTTGGCAAGATCTAGAACAAGTGAGGAAGATCAATGTCATCTTCCAAGGTCAGTCAGCTTGGACTCAAAAAACCAGTGTAGGTTTTACACTTCAACAAATAGGGCATAATATCAGTGTAGGTATAGATGTGCCGCTAGGTGCATTTTGTGAGCTTCTTCAATCCCCTGTTTGCGTCAACCTCTGTAAGAAAAAAACTGTTTTTTGCTGCTGCCATCTTAGTATCAGATTGATGTACACCTATAGCTTCAGTTTTCACAGGAACTAAGAGAAAGAAAATTAATAGTTTCTTGTACTGTTTTTATACTGCAATACACATGGGAAATACTGTTCAAGGTTAGTATAAAGACACACGTATTAAAGTTTTTTTTTCCTACCTAGCCTATCTAGATAATGATATATCTAGATTTGTGGATATTTAAGGGATAATGGAAACAAAAATATACCAGTAACACTGTTTTAAGAGTCCATTTAAAAAGACAGCACAGTTCACTGCAGGCACAGAAAAATCATGATGAAGATCCAAAAGTTTCAGTCAGAATGAACTTTTCCAGATGTCATGGGTTAATTTCTCACATTTTTATCCTAGCATTTTTTTTCTATTATATATCTGTTGCTAGTTACTGCAGTTCAGGGTGAAAAGGCTTTATGTAGGACTCTGCTGAAATGTTTCTTCACAAATTAGAAAATCCTTTGTCTGGAACCAGAGTCACCCATGTCAGATATCAGCTGCTCTGCTGAGTCTGTGTTTACATTAATTTTGTAAGCTGCTGCGTGGCAGTAAAACATGTTTAAGACGCAAAATCTTCACTGACAATAGTGGCATGTGCACAAGGTTAAAGCTGCATTGGGTTACAATGGCCATATCAGACGAAAACTGGCAGAGAGACAGAATAATTACATCTTGTCAAATAGTCTAACAGCAGCAAATCAACACTTCATTCTAGCACTGAGCTTTGTCACAAAAACAACAAAAAAGGAACAAAATGTCACATGACGTGAACAGTACTTCTTGCAAAGACAATAACACAGCTGTGGGAAGAATTTAATTCTTCTGAATTATGCAAAACTATCAGCCATGACGAATTAAAGAGTCCCTTCACCAACAACAAAATCATTTTTTCTGCTCGTTGTCAGTGCATCAGTATATGGCAGTTTCTAGCTCGCAGATTTCTTTCATAGTCATAGTTTTTCAAACTGTTTTCTGTAAACCATAGCGATGGTTGTGGGGTAAATCTCAGAAGATCAGCAGTTTCTGAAATATTGAGCAACCATGCCATATTCCGTCAGTTAAATCACCTTATTTCCCATTCTAATGTTTGGTTTGAACTTCAGGTGATCTTGACCATTTTACTAGCTTGAGCAGTTGAACAGGTGTACCTAAAGAAGTGGCTGGTGTATAAAGTTCTGTTTTTGTTGAAAGTGGTTGGTGTCCATTTTTTAGCCATTTTTCCTATTCATGTAAGAGTTTCAGTATTATTTCATTATAAATTTGTCGTACTTGGCTGCTATTTTAAATCCCAGCGTGTTTCCTAATAATATAGCCGTCAATACAGGTTCTACTAGCTATCCCAAATGAGTCTTGACTTATGATGTCTTTACTGTCTTCATGGTGTATTCCTTGGATCAGTCAGTTTTAGTGTCACAGAAAGCTGCGAGGTGAACTCTGTGCTCTGCCTCCGTGCATCTGCAGTGCAAATTGATTTTTCATGTCACTGCTGCTCACTGTCAGTGTGTGTGTGTGTGTGTTACTCTGTAGGTTTGTGTGTGCAGTGACAGTGTATGTAGAAGAACTAGCAAACATATTAGGGTCAATCAATAAAACGCAGAGTCACCCGGACTCAGAATGACTTCCAAGACTTCCAGACTTTCTTACTGTACCTCCTTGTCCATCTGTTTCTTCTCCTTCTGCACTTGTTTGTTTTCTTCTCAAGCCCGGGACTCATGACCTTTTGCCCGAACAGCAAAATGTCAGAGGATACTAATAATGTCAGCTCATCAGGAAAGAACAGGCTGTTGTTATAGAGACGGCATCACGCTCACAGGTTTGGTGAGAATTTTCTAGCTGAGTGAGAAACACTGACCATCATAGTGTAGCCGAGTGGTAAATTTATAATGACATTTTCCACTTTAGTGAAATAAATATCACTTTAATTTCTAAAAAGAGTTCTTAAAATGTTGATTACTGTGTATGTTACTGCAAGTTATTGAGTAATTTTCATCTTATTGTTTGTGCTGTTTTGTTTGTTATCTGCGTGTTTTGTGCACGTCAATATGTTTATTGCGTTGTTTGGTGTAGTTGCACATTTTGATCACCAGAGGGCATTGCTCGGGAGTGGACTGCAGTTTCACGACACTTCGCACAAATGCATCTTCCTGTTGTCTATGCTTGGATGCTTGGATGTGAAACGTTATCACGAGGTGATATTTTTGGCAAGAAATTGAAGACCTGCATGTGCAGCACATGGTGGCTCTTTCCTGCGTGTAGAGGATAAGTTGTAAGTTGATAAAATATTTTTGGGGAATCCAAAGTAAATTGCCATATTTCTTTTATTTTTTGTATTCCTCTGGTGCATTTTTTGTTTAATTGATTTTTTATTCTGTTCATTTGCCACATGTCGTCTCTTGTTGCCAAAGTCAGGTACAAGTTCATATTCCTGTTGTTGGACAAAAGTAAAGAGAAAAAAGACATTTTTGTTTATTCTGTCTTCACTGACAATAAAAGACTGCAGATTAAGAGCCCCAATAATTGTGTCCTGTGAGGCTACACATTTCCTGGGCTACAACAGTTTATTTTATTTAACCTTCCCCAAGTTGCAGTTGTGACCGAAGAGAGTGCTGGAAAGAGTGTTTTTTAGACTTTAACCACTTCCACAATATCTAGAGCTTTTGGTCTAAATGAAAAACAAGAAACAATACATAATGTGTCACTGTGTTATGGCAAAAACACGTTTTACTTTTTACTTTGTACAGCACTTTGGTCAACCTGCGTTTTTTTAAATGTGCTTATAAATAAATTGATTGATTGATGTCTATGTTACAAGAAAACCCTATAAAAAGTTGTAATTTAAAGGGTTAGGAACCTCCGTGTTAAATAAATAATAAAAACCTTGCCGAGAACTTTGCTTTGATTGTGTGAAATTTGAGCTGTAATCCTGACTGACATGATTAAGTATCATTGTTAGGAAATGTTCATGGCACTGCTCCTTCGACAAAGCTTCTGTAGCTTATCTCAAATTGAAGTTCTTAATATGTTCCTTCACATAACGGAAATCCTATTTGACCACTGGGATAATATGACATGTAACAGACTGAGGAGTTGCCCCTGTGGGGATTTATTCCCTCTCCCACTGCTCTATGTCTTTCCTTTTTTAGACGACGCACTGTGGAGATGGGATATATGTCATACCACTGATAACAGCAAGTCTGTTGCTTTCCCTAGGAAAAAAAATGTGCAGGAATAGCTGTCGGATATTTCTTCAGGAATGAGTATCAGAGCTGCATGTGTATATAACTCTGCTTTTTTCTTCCACATTACGTTTTATATGTCTTTTACTTTGTTTCTGTCATTTGGTCTTTCTTTGTTGAGTGGATAGAATTTTTCTTTTGACTATTTGACTATTTTGTTTCAGTTTTTTAGTAAACACAGATGGATGTATGGTAGTTTATCATCTACACCACAAAATAAAACTTTATTTCCTCTTTTAATGGGATTAGAGGCTATTGTGTGTGGATGTGTCTCAGCCATGTGTGTGAGAGCGATAGACAGAGATGGAGGGCTGTGAACCTGACAAGAGGTTTACACCCAAATTCCATTACATGGCTAAAACAGCTTCACGATGAACTGGCCGTTATTAATGACATTGAATGTGAGCAAATGCCAACTCCCAGTCAGCCATCTATGTATATAAAATATGGCTTGACATTTATGTATTTAAAATTAAGATATCCCATCCGTCCATCCATGTGTCCATCTGTCTGTCCATCCACTTGTTTGATGTTGCAAGGGCAGCATTTGAGGCAGAGATGCCCAGACGCCCCTCTTTCCCTAACCACCACCATATATTTCAATTGATTTAATAATAAAAGAAAAGTTTATTTCATGTAAGTTATTCTGACATTTTGCACTACAAAGAATAAAGTAACAACTCATTGATTTTTTTTCAACACAGGAATCTCCAACAAATGTTAACAGAAACTTTCACACAAATTCCAATTCAAAGTTGGCCGGAGTTGCTCACTTTGACAAGCTCAAAAAGCAACCTTGATTTACTGTCACAAAAATAATACAAGTTGCAGTTAAAAAACAAACAAAACATTGTTGTTTCTATTTACTCCAAGAAAAACAACTAAAATAGACTTCTGATTTCAGACACTGATATGCTTTATGTTCTTGCCCTCGTCATGTTATTGATATTAATTAAAATAAAAAAATGTTTCACTCTAATTTCAGTATCAAAACTTCTTAAACATGAAGCAGTCTGTCCCTCCAAAATAACCCCCATCAAAATGTAATTGAGTTGAAAGCACTATGTTTGGTTTCACGACAGGAAGGCAGCAGTGTTTTTTCACCCGCTTCTCTGGGTGTAGAAAGCTCTAGTTGTTCTGTTGGTTTGTTATGATTCTCATATGGAGAATAATTACAGCAGCTCAGCCTCGCTTTGTGTTTTGTGTGGCACCAGATGGTCTGAAAATGTGGATTGTTTGTAAATTGCGTTGCAGCTTCAAACCATGAGCTCGAGTGTCGAGTGAACAGAACGGGACTACGTTGAAGCAGCACAGCTGGCTTTGTGTGTGTGTGTTTGTTTGTTACATTATGAGTTCGCTTTAGCCATTAAATAAAAAAAAAACAATCACATGGCAGGACAGATCCACTGGATTTTACAATTTTGTGCATGGGGATGGTCGACGTGCTCTCAGACGATGGTGTGACTCAGTCCACATTCTTAAAGCATTTTTGCAGACAGTCAGGAATGACTTCTCTTGGGTCTTCAGGAACAAACTTCTGGTTTTCCAGTAGAGCCGCCGCAGTGAGATTTAAAACTTTAAACAGCTTCTTGTCTCTCAGTGGCAGGCAGGCTGCATAAAATAATTAATCTAAACTCAATATTAATCTGCACACAAATTCTGGATTTCCTAAACAGAAGGCAACTGGACTTCCTTAGAACCTAAATAAGTCCAGTTGCCTTCTCTTTAAGTATGCAAGACCTCCATGAGCTGGATGATTGAAAATCTAGACAGATCATTGATAAGGTACCTAAAATACATACAACTGCTAAGTTTATCTTCCTGGAATTAATGTGAGTAAAAAGTAAGAAATCAATTTTTATGCTTTTATTCAATAACATTCAGTATATTGCAAACCTCTGTGTTTTTGAGGAGCCAAGTGCAGGATACAGAGACACATAATCATAAAGTGAGTGTTTATTCCTCATTGTCTGGAAAAAAAAAAACTCAGTCCAAAATCTTTGAATCCACACAAAGATGAGTATTTAAAAGCCTGGAAATCTTAAAATCCAAGCATGAAACCAGGAACACAGGGACTACACAGCCACTGAACAAAGAGATGACAGGAATGTTTATACAAACACATACTGATAGGGGACTGAATGCAGAAAGTAGACGCGACTGAACTCAGTAAAGAGCAGGTTAACACACTCAGGGAATCAAGGGAAGTAAACCTGAAACAGGACATGCAGAAAACAAAAACACAAAGTAAAACAGGAAACAAGCAAAGGATTTAAGATGGGCCTCGATATAAATGCATGACAAACAAGGAAACACAAAAGAAGCGAGGCAGTGGGAGGAGGATCACAGCAAAGCTACAAATACTAAACACCGGAAAGCACAACGAACTTAACCAAATCTCCAGCTAAACATTAAATAAACAATAACAAAACAAGGTCACAATAACAAGAATACAAAGCAGAAACTCAAAGCTAAATATATTCACTAAAAGTAGAAAAAAAAACCCACAAAGTTTTTTTTTTACTGGAATACAGATGAGCACAGAAAGGATAAAGAAAAGCAGTAAGGACAATAGTAACAAAGAGAAAGTCCATTAAGACAATGAAACCAAACATAAAACACCTAAGAACGAATGAAAGAAGTCTGCTTAACATGCTGAACCGTCATCATTAACGTATTTTATTAATACTTTTTTACATCATCTTTTTTACAAACTTTCAATTGAAAGTAATTTATAGGACAATATAAAAGACCGAAAAGTAAATAATACAATAAAACACTTAAAAAACATATTTAGTAAACTATCACAGTCAAAGGAAATAAAAAGGATTCCTCCCATCAGAAATGTAAAATGAAGCAGAAAAACACATTAACCACATTGCTGGACCTCTTTGTCATGCAGATACGAGTTCATCAGAAAGGGATCTAAAAAACATTCTGGGGTAAACCTATTACTTTTTTTTTTTTTTTTGCCTGTCCCGTTTGGCTCTTTTGCCATCAGAATTATTGTCTAAAGGCGAAGAAAGATGCCCAACGGATTTACTTTACCAAATTGACCATCCCAGCCTTGCCGTAATGGTCCATTTGATTCACCTTTTATTGTTTATTTTATTTTCACTTGCTGAATACGGGACAGACTTGACTGGGGGAAAGAAGGGGAGAAAGAAAGAGGGAAAGAAAAAAAAGCTGAGAAGAGGGACAAGGGCAAAAACCAAAAACCAACAGAATAAGCAGAGAAAAAAAAATGCATCTATCGATCACCTGGATCACCTGTTGAGAAAGAAAAAAGAAAACAAGCAGAAGAAAACAAGAGTAATAGAATAAACAACATCACAATGATATATGGGAATATGACAGTAAATACTAAATATTAAACATTATTGTGCAGCACATAAGATCAACAGAACACAGTGTGCTTTGAGGTAGGAGCCAAAAAGGGTGTAGTTTGTGGGTGTGATCACCCGTGTGTACACCTGTGAGCATGGACGCGCTTGTTTTTTTAAAAGGTTCCTTCATGTAATGATCTGCTAGAGGGTGTGGGGAGCCACTGCCCCGTCCTCCAGGGCATGAAGCAGGTATGGAGGAGATCAAAACTCCAGACATCCAGAGGCCCCCAGAACACAAGAGACCAAGGAAGACCAACAGAGGGGCAGCCGCGCCACTGTCCCAGAAAGAGCTGAGGAGAGTCCCAGATGAGGGGTCACTCAGCAGCCGCGGAGCAGAAGCCAGGGGGGGTTGCAGTGACGCGCCCGTGAGCTCCGCCGGCAGAGCCAGGTGTGCCTGAGTGACCGAGCCCCAGGCCGAGAGGCCGAGGGCACCCCACCCCCGAAGTGGCCCAAGCGAGCCCCAGGCTCCAGGCCCCGATAAGCGGCCGCCAAGGAGTGAGCCGGTGTGTACCTGGACGCCCACCCCCGGACACAAAGAACCACCAACGCACCGATCTGAGGGAGTCCGCCACCGGCAGGGGAAGTGGTGGTGGGGGGAGATAGGCCTCCAAACCTTGGAGGGCCTGAGATGTCCCCAGAGAGGTGGCGTCTGATACCCAACCTGACATATAGACACAGACATACAGGCACACACAGATACAAACATCCATTCCCACCCTCATGCTCTCATATGCACTTACTCCACACTCAACCAACGTGGAGACAGACATAAAGAGACGCTGTACACACGATCACACTCCCCAAGTGTACTCTACGAACCGGGTCTAGGTACCCTTGCCCCTGGAGGGGGGAACTGCACCCTGGTGACACACCCCTACTCCAAGGCCCTGCATGTGTGGGTGGTTGTGGTGGAGCGGGAAGAGGGAGGCAGCTGGAGATGGGGAGGGAAGGAAGGGAGGGGCAAGTGACCCCTCCCTGGGGCCAGCTCCCCCGCTGACCCCAGTAGGCACCCCCATACTCCGCGACCCGCCAGGGAAAGGGGGCCCAGGCCCATCCGGACCGGGGCTCAGTGCAGCAGCGTCGCCCGGCCCCACAGAGCCCGGGACAGTCCACCCAACCCCGCCACAGAGAAAACTGCACCCACCCCATCATCCACTCATCTTCCAGACTACATAAGACAATAGACGCCCAGGCTGAGATCTTCCTCCACCTCTCCTGTATCTCCCCCTCCTGCAGAGAGAGTTCCTGAAGAGAGGAAAGCTCCTGCAAGATGTGACAACCTATTACTACCATTTTCAAAGCTGAATATCGGTGAGAAACATCAGACAAAGCTGGAACGACATCTTCCTTCTGCTGCCATTTTAATATGCCAAGATTAAAAATATTATAAATGTTACTGCTGCAAATTTCATTTAGATTCTTTGGTCTTTTAGTGGGTCAGAAGTTGGACATACATGTATTTTTGTTTAGTAAAACTGGTGGATGGACAAAACCAGACATTACACTTTTGTACATTTTGTCCTTTTTTTGCTGACTTAGCTTTTCTTGCTAAACGCATTTCTCTCCATGGGCCGATGACAGAAACTGACTATAAAAAATGTTGATACACTCATTAGAGTAACTACTAACTGCAGATCAGCTTCTACTGGTGCAGTTATTTTACTGCTGTGGGCTTCACATGCCAGGCTACATGCAGGCTTACTGTATGATCAACGATGTGAAACTTGCATACAGCCTGAGAGGAATATCTGCCAATACTACTCAAGAATAAAATGGAAACAAGCTGAATCCCGCTCTTATTTAAAAGTGTTGCAGTTTAATATCATAGACACGGAAGAACAGTATGAAGATCTTTTAATGTAAATAACAGAGACATGGATGTGTTAGTTTGGTGTGGAAGAACTTGACTGGCCTGCAGAATCCTGACCTGATAGAAGAACTTTGGGATGAATTAGACTGGAGACTGCACACCAGACCTCAACCAATATCAGTGTCTCACCTCACAAAAGTACTTCTGAAACAATGTTCAGAAATTCCCATAAACATTCTCCTAAACTTTGTGGAAAGCCTTCGCAGAAGAGTTGAAGCTAATATAGCTGCAAAGGTTGGAATAACAATCTTAAAACCTATAGATTAAGAGTGGGACATCACTCAAATTTATACGCATGTGAAGTCAGACAAGTGAATACTTACTGGCAATATAGTGTGTATATGATAATACAATACAATAAGAACAAAGCCTCTGTATATGTGTGAGAAAATCCACATGAGACAGATGAACCAAAATACAAATACAGACAGAAAAAGTCAGATTTACTTCATCAAAACTGTGCAAAAACTGAATATTTAGAGAAGACATGCTGTGTGCGTGGTAGCCAAAGAGAAGCTTCATGTAAATAACCAAAACAGATTTATTCAAAAGCTGGATCACAGTCTCTTCTCCAACTGTTGGCACAGGTGAGTAAAGAGACTTCAGTACAGTTGAACCGTCCCAGGATTAATACTAAAAATGAAGAAGTGAAGGAAGTGAAGTGACTGGAAAGAAATCAAAGTTGGCTCTCTCTGCGAACACCAGCAGGACCTCTTCAGATTTATCATCCCCTAATGGACCGTGAAGCCATCAGCACCAGCGAATGCTTCAGAGTTATCGCATTTCCAGTAAATTAGAGGCAAGCTCTGTCATTCAGAAAGAGGCTGGTGCATCTGGCGGTGTTTTACACGAACATCCAAAGATTTACAGTTTGCAGATTAGAGGTTAGAAATTCTTTCGTATTATTTTTCAAGTTCTCAAATAAGTTACCACCTGAAAGGGTTTCCCATTCTCTGCACATTTGAGATCCAGGATTCATACAGCTCACAAGTCATGGGAAGGGTCCACACAGCAAGAAAATCCCATAAAGGTGCATCAATGACAAGGTGTATAGTGACAGCTTTAGAGGCTGTTGAGAGAAAAGAGGGGCTCATCTGAATTTTTCTATAAACTTCAATTAATGGGGTAAATGAAGAAGGGGGGAAAAAAGAACTTATCAAATCTAAGAGTAAAATCCGCAAACCTCTCTGACCACTAAACTTTGAGGACTTTAAGAAAATGTAAGAGCTAAGAAATATAAATTTAACAAAGAAATGAAAAGAAAAAAGTCTGAATACCTGATGCATATTGCAGCATGCACAGCAGAAGATGCAAGAGAGAGATGTTTACTGCATTATGCTCTCTCTGTTCTTCCACGACTTCTACATAAATGTCTCTATCACTGCTCAGCATCAGAGGGAGTGTGGATTAATATTAAAGTGCCATATGCAGTTATAGCTAAATTATTTGTCAGACATGTGCCTCTTCCTGCCTGAAGGAGTCTGGCACAGCTTTGAAAATCGGTATGCAGAGCCTCTGCAGCGTGGATGCTCCTTTCAACACGGTCCATTTATGTTCCAAAATGGCAATAGTTTGAGCTATTATTTTGAAAAACCTGTTTGACATGCCTCACTGTAAAAAGCTCACTTCCCTTCCATTACTGTTTGGTCCCGAGAAGATCCAGTTATTTGGTTTTTCATTACAAAGTTCTACATTTTTGCCAGATTTATATGAATAACACAGACCTGGAACTGCTTTTAAAAATGTAGGCTGAAAACAATTGCCACAAGATGGCGCTGTTTGCTGCACCAACCATTTGTGGCGTTGCGGCTTCACAACATCTGTATAACCCTAATTTATGAGATAATGACATCTATTTAGATCCTTTGCAAATTAATTTTATTCCATCAGTTGCATCAATAGAAATTTAAGCAGCAACATGAATTAAGCGCCAGACACATAGATCAGTGGTCCAGATGGTCAAAGTTGAATAATTGGGCCCAATATTGGACTCACTGAGCGATTCCACGAGTTAATTAAAAGTTCTCAGGTTTGCAAAACACCGAGACGTAACTAATCCCTGCATGATTTTTATACGCTATCTTAACCTTAAGATGCACAGGTATAGCGTAAACTCGCACAGACTCCTCAAATTACTGCCTGCAATTTCAGCGTGTCGTCAAAATATAATAAATGAGCGCTAAATAGAACTCAGTGACATTGGCTGAAACAACTACAAGATGTAAAAGACATGCATCCCACATGGTTAAACTGTACTATTGCAACAAGTTGTGTTTTACAACTTTTTAAAGTCCAACATTTGCAGTTTTCTGAATGGAGTTTGATTTGTAAAATGAAAGCAGGAATGACCCAGAGGTCCTGTGAGTGCACCTCTGGGACTTCCCCGTGATCTGTGATTTCAGTAATTTCTTGGGACGTCTTGTGTTTTTGTTGCACGCTCCATTAACCAGATACAAACACATTTACAAATGCAAACTGGGAGATCCTGAATTATGGCGGGCTCCTGCACCTTATCGGAGCAAACAGACTCCCCGTGCATCCTCCGATCCCCCCCAAGTCTGCCAGCCTGCTACTGTCTGGCTTATCAGCGCTGCTGCTGCTGCTGGATGCTGTACGATGCCGCAGCTCGGATCCAGTTGAGGATTTCAGGATGGAAACGTGAGGATGGAAATGCTACTGGAACCGCGTATTCTCGTGGTATAGCCCAGAAGAACATCAGTGTTCTCTTGTGATGCTTATTTGATCCATTTGCTTTACTCCATAGAGAAACGCTCCTGCCGGTCGAAGACGCTCCTGAAAGGATTTTATTGATACGCATCTCTCCAGATCAGGTGCGCCGGCGTCTCCTTAACTTACCTGGGATGATAATGATTTCTGCTCATTTCTGACTGTGAGCGGCAGCGCACAGAGGGGGGGATGTGGATTTCAATTTCAAAGTTTGGGTCTTCTCTGGCTGTGGGTTTCTGAGAGAGGGGGGCATGGCTTATGCTGATTGGAGATGCACGCGCCTTGTTTAACCGACTTAATTCTGGATGGATGCTGTCGCTGTGATCGCGGCTCTTCTGGCAGATGAGTGTGCATTTGAATTCTCACCGTGGCAACCTATCGCGTTCACAGCTCGCTGTGTTGTGTTTTCCGCCGGGACTGTGGTCCTGTCTCGCGGAAAGTTTGTGACTGGGACGCGGCGGAACATGAAGGCAGCGCACCGTGGATCTCTGTGAATTTCTTTCCGCACGTGGTTTCAACATAGCGTGTCATTTGCTAATGGATTTACAGTTCGAGGGTTCATGAAGAATGTGTTTCCGAAGTGGATATTCCTCCACGGGCTGGAGGGGAGAGCAGCGGACACTTCCTGGAACCACAGGTGTTCTATACAAACAGGTGAGAGGATTCAATTAGGAATTACGCTTACTAAAGAGTTATGAAATATAATTTGTAAGGTAGAAATTCCTAAAGAGTTAATAATAGAGGTGGTTTTCCTGGCAAAAACAGCCCATGTGTTGAACGCGTAGCTCGCTGCAAACTCCCTTCAGAAATGCTGCATTTTAGTAGCGAACCTGTCATCAAGCGACACTCTTTCGCCCCTAACGAGACACCCTGCGCTGTGACGATGATGTGGAAACAGCCACCGTTATCAGTCAATTCCGTTTTTAAGCGAACACCGGGCTCTGCATACTGTTTAAGAAAGTCAGAAGCGCTACTGAGACGTCCATGACACATTTAGCAAAAAACAAAAACTTTTTGAAAAGTTAAATATCAAAACAGATCGTCAAACTTAACGTGTACAAATCAGCTTGGGCTTTTATTATTTTAATGCCGCGTCTTTAGGCAGATTTTTGTGTATTTATGACATATATTGTGTTGAGTAAAGGTGCTCAGATATGGTTTAACATTTTTCACAGAGCTTCTACGCTGTTATTCTGAATTTTTTCCGTGCAATATTGTATCAATTATTTATTTAAAAAAATGTTTATTTGTCTCAGAAACTGCGATATCTTATTTCATTGATAATTTTCTATTTATGTTTTCTTTTAGTGACGCCAAAACCCAAAATGCCGAGTTGTGGGTAGAGAGCTGACCTGCATCTACCTCCCTGCAACCCCTCTCCTCGTCATCCCCGTTTCCCTGCTTTCTTTTGGCATCCTTTTGTCAACGCTTTTACTCCCTTTTATTAATACTTGTTTTATTTTAATCTCTAAGTTGATCCTTTTTCAGCTCCATCACTATTCTCACACCCGCTGCCCACCTCGTTTTATTGTGAACCTCCACCCTATTCTCCTCTCTTCCCTCCCCAGACCCACCACCTCCTCCTTTTCCTCCCCCTACAGCACACATGCAGGCCAAGAAGAGGTACCTGCTCGTGTCTGTGGGGGCCGGTCTTCTCTTCCTCATATATCTGTGGGGTCTGCAAATTGGGGAGTTCCAACAGCAGCCATACCAGTATCATCAGTTTCCCCAGTACCCCCTGTATCATCAGTACCACCAACAAGAATACCAGTACTACCGCCAAAGTAAGGAAGTGTACTACCAGCCCCAGCCATTGCCCCAGAGAAATCCATCCAGACCACCCAGACACTGGCCGGAGTCGACCAAGCTGCTGGAGCCGTATTTGGAGGGAGGAGAGCAGGAGGTAGACTGGAACGATTTATAAGAAAAGAAACAATGAAAGCTCTTTAAGTAAAAACAAAAAGAAGTGAAAAAGTCCAATTTATAAGCATTTAGTGATCAAAATGAAAGTCCAACAACAGGACAGAACAGTAAAACTGAGTTAAGGAGGATGGTTTCAAAGCTTTTGTGATTGTAAGCTGTAAGGGGGGGGGCACAAGATCAGAATCAGAATACTTTATTGATCCCTATGGGGAATTATGTAATGATGATGATGATAACACAATGATGTTGTTTTTTTTTTAGTATTTTCTCTACCAATGAAAAAAGATTCTTTCATTCAAATCAAAATATCTGAAAACGAAACATCTCTTTTTGGCTGAGCTCTTACCAGGCATTCATGCTGAAAATAGCCTAGTGTTAAGCGTTGGCGGTGGTAGGTGTTATAGAAAGAAGTGAAGAGAGAGGAAACTTTTAGGAAGGCAAAAACACTTTAAAAAGAATTTTAAATTCAAGGAAGTTACAGCGATATTCAGAATTAAGGGGGAAAATGCTGTGGATATTGCGAAGTGAGTACCAATTCATGGTATCAATGCAGCATGTCATGTTGTGGCTTTTCTGCATATCCAACTACACTGCTTTACTTTGTTTCTTTTCACATACTGCTGTCTAAGCAGATATGCAAGTTCTTGTGCATACACATTAGTTTGCTTTAAGGGATTACAAGCATAGATGGCTAAGCACCATTGCTTTGGGGAAATCAAGCACAAATTACCAGCTGAAGAATTCAGGATTGCAAGTAATGCAACAGGCCAGTCAGTACTGATGAGGGAGCAGTTTGCAGCCATGAATTTTCAAAAGCAGTTTTCAGCAGGAGACAACTTTCAAAGCGTCACTACCTAGAAATCCCATCAGGTCAGAGATGCAGTTTTGAGTGCAAACTATTTATTCGTTTCTGGGGTTTTTTGGAGTTTGTTTTAATGGAGAGTTGACTGTGCTGCACAAACATTGGTGTGATGTTAACAGATACATTTGTTTCTGTGGATACAGGAGGACACCCCTCAGCTCCATCATCAGCACACCTCCCCTCGTGAACGACGGGCGATCCGTGACAACATCTACAAGAACAAGCGCTGCCGCATGGAAACCTGCTTTGACTTTGCTCGCTGCCAGTCGGGATTCAAGGTTTACATCTACCCTCAACAGAGAGGCAGCGAGATCTCAGAGACCTACAAGAAGATCTTGACCTCCATTGAAGAGTCCCGGTTCCACACCACAGACCCTTTGAGGGCCTGTCTCTTTATTTTAGCTGTGGACACATTGGACAGGGACCAGCTCTCAGTGCAGTACGTCCAAAACATTAGATCGCGTATCCAGAACCTGCCCACGTGGAACGATGGCAGGAATCACCTCATATTCAACCTTTACTCTGGGACTTGGCCGGACTACACTGAGGATTTGGGCTTTGAGGTGGGACAGGCCATGCTGGCCAAGGCCAGTGCAGATGTTGTCAACTTCCGACCTAACTATGATATTTCCATCCCTCTATTCTCAAAGGATCATCCGCTAAAAGGAGGGGGCATAGGTTATCTGACACTTAACGATGCACCACCTTCCAGGAAGTACCAGCTGGTTTTCAAAGGGAAAAGGTACTTAACTGGTATAGGTTCGGAGACCAGGAATGCTTTGTATCACATCCACAATGGAGAAGATATTATTCTGCTGACGACATGTAAACATGGCAAAGACTGGGAGAAACATAAGGACTCACGCTGTGACAGAGATAATGAAGACTACTCAAAGTAAGATTGATTTGTGATGTTTCTTTCACCTTTTTGTAGTTTTAAGTGGCTTTAAAATCTTTAAAAGTCGATTTCTTGGTCTGAATGCTTTTCGTGCTCCATGCATTAGCATTCCATGCAAAGAGGTTCCCACCTTTAAACTGTAATGTCCTTGCAGACTTGGATATTTTCTTCTGTTAATGCAGTGCTTATTGTGTTTTGAAACAGATCAGCTAGCACACACTTTAGAAGAAGTAAGTTGTGATGCTATCTTATTATCAGCTGCTTCTTGCTGCTGGTTATTTCAAATGCAGCGAGTTTGTGGATCATTACAACTCCTCACAAGTGTTTGTTGTGTTGGAGTTTGCATGTTAGTACTGTCAATCTTTACAAATTTGGTTTACTGGCTGCAAACTCTCCTTCTTCACAATGTTGAGCATTGGGGGCTGCTGTGCCTGAAGCACTTCTTCTTTATTTGAATTAAACAGGTTGGATGCTTTCATGCACATACTTCACAATTGCCATGGGAGTTGAGCTTCAGTGTCGCTGTGCTCATGAGACAAAATGGTACAGAAAAGTGAGGGTATTTGTGCAGGTTTGTGTAACGTGCGTGTGTGAAGGAGAGAGAGAGGAGCAGGAGAGCAGAGAAGCATCGGCTGAAAGATGGAAAGTTTTTGTCAGCTCAGCAGTTGGTCGAGAGAAAAGTGATCTGAGCCGAGAAGTTCACCTTTTGAAAGTTTTAGCTTGAGCTGACAGCTGAAAGAAGAGACTCCATTGCACTTAGAGTGAAACAGAGGCACCATTCTTGACTCGTCTCACTTTGTTAGTCCGAGTCATCTGTTGCATATTTTAGGTTTAGAAATTGTCGGGGTCCAAAGGAAAGCTCAGTGCTGTCAAACAGCAGCTTAAATTTTACAGTAAGAATCTGCATACAGAGGAGTCAGCAAATATTGCATCTGAGACATTGTTCAATCAAGAACAGTAGTTTTTCTTTTCTTAAATAAAATGTTCCAATGGTCCCTAACATACAGTTAAGGTTGTAATGGGTTTAATGTTGAAACTCCTGAAAATCTGATTTCATTCATAGTGAATTCAGGGTTTCTTGCAGACTATAAACTTTATTCAGTGGCCTTCATTAGGACTACTCTGAATCCACTTCTGGGAAATCTGCTAATACTTCGCTTGTAAGACCATCAATACATTATTGATATGTTTTGGCCACTTAGTGAGAACAGAAACAAGTTTCACAGTCACAGCGAGAAGTCTAACAACTGAATTGTTTTTAGATGTGGTTTCACTGTGGCCTAACGGCTGATTTAGACTTTTGTTGTGAGTGTTCGCAGAGCCTACTCTGTAATCGACGTAAGTGGCTGACACGCTTGCCAGCATTCATGCATGGTGTTTTATGTGTTAATTAACTTGTGATTGTCTCTTGGTGCTTTTTATGCAGTCCCAGCTAAGATGGAAACAAATAAAATGCTGACATCAGTGAGTCCTTATATTGAAGCAATGATTGTTGTTTTCTCACTGATCTTCCAAAACGACACCGAAACATTATCGGGAAATGCACAGGAGCAATCAGAGGTATTGAACAGGCCAATCACAAGTCACATTTCCAGACAGGTGCCAATCAGGTTGTAACACGGGTTAATTTAGAGGGGTTTGCTGTTACAACGTATCAACGGCATACATTTAAGTATAAATTTGCTGGGACTCTCAAAATAATAAGTGTCTTTAGGAGCGACATGCTCTCCTATGTTCAGGAGCTACTTTCAAACGTCTAATTGGAGTTTAATGCTACAAAGGTGACTACTGACTTTGCTGGAAAATGGACATCTTCTGTAGCAAACCTGTCAAGCTGTTTGCTGTTTAAAATCCAAACAACACGGTGAAAGATGCTAAAACACAAATGGAGAAAGAGGGCGATAATTTGATGTGTCTTTGTCACCACCAATGACCCTATATATATTATATTGGGCAAAATTATAAGGCCACACCTCTTAATCTCTGAACTCAGGTGTTCTTAATCCCGTTGCTACAGATATATAAAATCAAGCATCTCTCCATGCAGTCTGCTTTCACAAACATTTGTGAAAGAGTGAGTCGAAAGAGCTCACTGAATACAAGCAAGGTACTGCAATAGAATAAACTGCAGATTAACTGCCATTAACATATATCATATAACATATAATAAAAAAGCTGGGACCTTCATGTCATGAGTTTCTATTGCTGAGCAGCTCCTGCAGATGTAATGTTTAAGTGGCTCAGTCCTTTTCTCCATGGAGTGTGTGTGTGGTCCTCTGATCCAGCATAAAAATCCTCTAAAACATTCACTGTTGACATCGCTTGGTATATTTTTATTTACTGGAAACATTTCACTATCTGAAGTTGGAGGTTGTATATGAAAAGTCAATAGATGAACCCCTCGGTTTCTCTTTCATTTCAAACCGAATGTGCTGCAGTACAAAGCCAGCACAGCAAAAGAAAAATCTGTCAGTGTCCCACTGCTAATGGACTGCGGTGTGTTTCTGAAGGTGCAATGGCTGTAATCAGTGGTACAGGATCACATTTCTTGTTGCTTCACAGGCCTGTACCAATACTTTATCAGCAGCTGACGGCATGCTGAGAACACATGTCTCTAGAATGCAGACAAAATATAAAACTATCTCAGAAAATAAGAATAACAAATTGGAAATGGTATACGTGACCACTGTGTTCGCTGAAAGCCCTGTTTGTCTTTAATAGTCACTTCATTTATTATGTATTGGAACATTTTCCTGTAGGTGTGTTGTGTGGTAGGAGGATTGTTACTGCAGAGGAATCTAGACAATACAATACAAGAGTACATTAAGACTTTTATTTAACTTGAACTTGTTCATGAAAATGTGTTGATTTAATGAAGCTGGCTGATAAAACTAGTGGCTTTATGAGCAGCTTTTAGGGAAGAAAAACAAACCACATAATGCATGTTAAAGGTACTCGAAAAGAAATCCACCATGTACTCAATGCTGAATAAAGCACAAAAGGCAATAATCCATATGCTCCTGAAGAGAAAGTGCTTATAAGCCTGCCTCACTAATTAAATAGTACATTAATCATTTTCTCAGTCTCAGTGTGATATCAGGCTGTTATTAAATACCAAATGTTCTGCTCTAAGGTGCTCTTTTGTTCTTCTTTCTCGTAATTTGACTTAACAAGACATTTTAAGGAACTTTAAAGCTTGGTGTCTGTCTTACTAATAATAAAAGTGATTAAGTGTGAAGGGGAACTTACTTTGTCAGATGAGACACATGAGATGGTATGTAGAGCTCTGCTTCATGTGTACTTTGCTGTTTAAGAAATTGATGGTTGATGGTAAATTCTAGCACGCTGTGGGAAAACTACAAGTATGCAGCTTGTACAGTCTGTTTAGTCACCGTTGTTTTTTGTTTTTTTTCTGTGCAGAAATTATTTAAGACTATCCAGACTGAGCACTTGGACTAATAATTGACAACAACGCATTTAGAGACTTTTGTCTCATTAGTGAAAAACATATAGAGCACAGACTTAAATACAATAAATACAACAAACAAAGGGTTTGAATAAAGGTGTGTTACGTAACCTAAATTGGCTTAATCCAGCAAATATTACAGAACTGATAATTATTTTGATCATGCAAAAATTCTAAATACTTCTATTTTTATTTAAAGCCGGAGAAACTCAAACTTTAGTAAAGAAATGTGTCCATACTCTTTGTAGACTGAGATCTGAATGCAAGGATGTGAACTAGGGCTGTTTGATATAACGATATGTATCGGATGATGATATAAAAACGTCTATGTTTCATTTTACGCTATCATTTGTTTCGTGGTGTCGCAAAATAAACTGTTTACGGCAATATTTTTTTCATTATTTTGATGGTCACTGTAGTGGCTATAATAATTTCTTAAAGTTCTCTCTTTCTCTTATATTTAATATAACCACACTACGGACGGACAAGCGCTTGTTTTTATGCGTTGTCGTTAGCAACAATGATGGTAAAACCACCGCGTATCCGCTTGTTTATTTTCCACATAAACCTTTCACAGTAAAGCTCAAGATCCTGTTGAGACTTTTCAAAATAAACAGAATCACGTGAAAGATGCAAAGTATTTACGGATGAGAAGCAAAAAAGAGCCGTCAGGTGCTAAAAAATAAACCTTAGACTAAAACGTTAGAACAGGCTTTTTCCCCGCAGCAGGCTGTGTAATAAATACTCACAAGGCCGTTACAACTTATGTCTAAAAATGTATAGTTTCATGCATCGGTTAAAACACTCGACTCCAGCTACATGACGCCCAGCTGGAAACACTTCACGCAAGTCGAGCTGCCCGAGATTCACAGAATTTACAGAAAATGTTACATTTTTGTGATTTATATCGTTATCGGAAGATAGATGTCTTATATCGGGATATGAGATTTTGGTCATATCGCACAGCCCTAATGTGAACATTAGATTCTGTGTTAATAACACCATTTCTCTTGTATAAATGACCATATTCACACGGTTCTCTTTTTAAATGGATCCAGTTAGCCAAAATATTAAAAAATGCAAGGTGTGATCAAAGAGTTTAGGACTACACCCATAAGAATAAATATGTCTGACTAAAATTTGGCAAATCCACACTTCAATGTCGTCGTCTTTTGGACTTCTGGACCGGTGGTAACTACTGGTTCCTTGGTAAAAATGTGAATTGCCTGAATCGTTGGTGAGGGCTTGCTGTCCTGTACTGCAGCGGTCCCCAACCTTTTTTGCGCCACGGACCGGTTTGTGCCCGACAATATTTTCACTGACCGGCCTTTAAGGTGTCGCGGATAAATACAACAAAATAAAACTAGTACCGGTACCGAAAAAAAGAAGATTTATTCATAACACACGTGAAAAGACCCAGGAAAACTGAGTTAACGATAAAAACGATAACAAAATAACGCTGAAAACCGATAAAAACCCTGAAAACCATACATTTCTCACCCGAGCCTCAACTCTCGCGGCCCGGTACCAAACGACTCATAGACCGGTACCGGTCCGAGGCCTGGGGGTTGGGGACCGCTGCTGTACTGTCTCATTAATACAAACTGCAGGACTACTTACAAATCACTTGTGAAACTCCAAAAAAGTAAAGGAAAAAAAGAAAAGCGCTCTTAGTTTGTAGTTTGCATCACACTTTTTAAATTTTCATAGTTAACTAGCAGATTTTTACAGAAGCTGGGACCTTCTATTGCAATCAATATGCAGGTTTGGAATTAGGTTTTATTTCCAAATTCTTCTCAAAGTACTCGCCAACATTTGTCCCTTGGAACCATAGGTTTCCATGGGGTTTGCAGCAGGTCTCTGTGCCTGTGCGAGTCAGACCTAAGGTGTGCAAAGTTTGCATTAAATAAATCACCAGTGCCACTTCAGTGTTTTTGCTCAGTTTTATTTTTGAGAGGATGTCGAACTCTGCATTTAGTGACAGTCTGACCCAGGGGACTAAATTGATAAGGCAGGTCAGTTTGACACAGATGTTTATGTTTGTGGTTGTTTGCAGTCTTGAGCAATGAGTTAACAGCAGCAGTGCTGAAACTAGTCCAGGGATGCACAAACACATGAACTCAGAGGGTAGATGGGCCAAATTTAATCACTTTTCATTGTTACAGGTGCCATTCCAGATCATGTTAACTAAAAACATGGCTCCGATTTCTGGCTCACTGAAGAAAACAAAATGGGAACGAAAAAATTAACTGTAGGCTAGTTGGTTTTGTTGATATTTAGATTTTTTTTAATGAATTTTTGAGCCAGTAGTTGGCTTGTTTTTATTTTCTGGGTGTCTGTGGCAAGATCTGTCATGTGGTAAGTTTGATGATTCTTCTAAAAGTTTGCTGTTAAAAGCTTCATGCTGTTAAACAAGTCAGATGAATCCAGCTTAAGAATGTTTTGATTCTCGAGGTTGTGACTGAGAGCGCCTTCCTGCCTGTTTGCTGCTGCTTCCTCTGGTGTCTTACACACAGCACATCGATACAGACATCACCCAGTGCAGTCAGGGGGGATCCTACACTGCGAGACTCCCTGATGGGAACAGAAACCAATGAGGATCTTGAAGCCTTGGGGCGGTCGATAATTGCCCTCCAATTGAATTAAGCTGTGAATGAAGGGGATAGATAGAAATCTCACCTCCCCCTGAGCGGCACCAGATTGAACTCACGCTGTTTTACTGTACATAGATAACAGCCAGCTGAACCAATTAGAGCTTTGCTATACAGAAGAGTCTCCCCAAAGACAATTTGATATCATAGGCTCAGGGCTTAATTTACAGAAAAGCAGATTAAATGTTTAATCCAGATCACTGTCACATCTTTGATGATAGCTTACAGGATCAAAACAGGAAAGGAAAGAAGAAAGAGTAGTGTGGAGGCTAGCCAGATGTGATGCGAGGTGTCCTGTTCAAGCCATAAATATGTTGTTTCATATTTTTCTTCCTGCTCATTAACCTTCTCTCTTGTTTTGTCTCGATTGGCGGTGGTAAAAGTTGAAATTGGCAGTTTGGGAAACCTTGAAATCCAGCGTAGTGCTGAAAAAAGAAAGAATGACTCACCTTAAAAGTAACTCCAAAACTGATTGTATTGTGAGCTCCAGTGGGCTTGTTTTCATTGAGGACAGACTAAGTTATCACATGACCTGTTCAAATGCTGGTTTACTGCTCTTGCACATTTAACTGTTACATCTACCGTGCTAGCATGGGTGTTTTTTCTATGCCTACCTATAGCATGAAAGTGGAACTTGCTAAGAGACACTTGGGAATATTTTATCTTTAATTCAAATTGATAAGTGATACTTTAACCTTTCAGTGAACAAGGACAGCATAGGCTCTCTCCATCAGGCTACATTAGTCCATTATTCCAAATTTTATCACAACACTGCAAACTATGCAACATGCACATGTTTTAACTGTCTAGTAATCTCACACAAGCTTTAAAAAAAAAAAATCATAAATGGTTAACTTACTGTCAAAAATATCACGTACATATTCAGTTTGTTGAATTTCTTCAAGTCTGAGTTTCAGTTTATGAACAGAATTATCACATTTCCTCTGCTTCTGTCTACTCCATCATTTTCATCTTTGAATGAAGAAATCAGACATTGTGACAACATATTTTTAAACTCTCAAATACACCTAGCTAAATCAGTGGCCAAGCTGCACATTAAACAGGTTTTGTGTGTGTGTGTGTGTGTGTGTGTGTGTGTGTGTTTGGTGAGAATTGGCCTACTGCAACCACAAATTTATCATCTGTGCAGATTAACACAGTGAAGAATGGATGAGAATTGGAAAATGTTGAGTTCGGGGGAGGGACTGTGGGCTGGCATTTCTGTATGATTTGTTGAGTATGAGGATTGCACTGGCCGAGAGGAATGCCAGGCTGGAGCACACAAAAAAATACACAGTATATGCTGAAGTGTTAAACTGCCAGTTACGTTTTATTTTCTCATTAATTAAAAGTGCTGAAACTGTGGGATCCCATGTTTCTCTAAAGGAATTAGTTATTTTTACAAGAAAATATAAAAAATGAGGCCAATAAAACTTTTTTTCTTCTAAATTAAGTTAATTGTTTTTCCCCCTACCTGAATAGTTTTTTCTTTATCATTTACTTCTGCAATTTTAAATATTTGCATAACTTGCCAGCAATTGTGTTTTTGTATAACTAACCAGGATCTGTTTTAGATCACAGTATGTGCTGTCAATGCATTTTAGACTGACAACACACTGACAAGGATAAGCTCCGTTTTTCTTTCTGGCCCCATCTCAGCTTTCTGTGGCAGTTCAGTTATCGATGGCCTTTAAATGCCAACGGATGCATTTTTATACACACACACACACACAAAAATATCCCATCTTTGCTGTAAATGAAGAGATTATTTATAGGAGAGTGTATTTACAGTGCTTAACAAATTTATTAGACTCATAAACCACTCAGGTCAAGGTTTATGCCACAGCTGCCCTAAATGATTAATGTTTCCATAATGTTTAATCCACCAATAAGTTATTTTATCAAAATTATGTTTTTATTGCTAAAATAAAAATCTGATTGTTGTTATGCACAAATTTACAGATTTACAGTTTAAAAAAAAAAATATATATATATATTTTTTTAATTAAGCCAATTTACAATTATTTGCTAGTCCTAAACAGAAAAATGTTATTTGCCTGAATGTTATGCTTAATTATTTGACATCTCATAGAAGTCCAGACTGTTATCTTAAATTTGTGTATAAAAATTGATGCCAATTAGTTTTTTTCTGTTAAATACCAATATAAATTCTAGTTATAAATAACTTTTTGACAGATCTTTAAAATATTTCTTCTTGTTTTAACGACAGGTGTTCTAATAAATTTGGTCAGAACAGTATAATTAGAATTTGAATTGGATATAAAGACAGTAAATTAGCGCAGCTTAAGCAGGCAACGTGAGTTTTTACCAGCATGTTGTAAGCTGTCAGTATCCTTCATTTTCAGCTAATAGCAAAGATTGATCAAGTCATAATAAGTGAGGCAACAACAGAAAAGGTGTGAAGCTAGTTAAGACCTGTTTCATGGTGCTAAACTGGCAATAACATGAAACAGCAGCTGGCACGCAGCTCTGAGCTAAATGTGCCATAAATGAATTGGATATACAAGTTTTCCACTTTTTGCACAATGTAATTGGTTTAGCTAGTAGCCTGCACGCTTGTGAATTCAGGTTTTTGTTACCATGCTTGGTCTCTCTTTGGAGTTGAACTGTAATTACCCTCCTGAAGTTTTCACCGAATGCATCATTTTACAGCTTCAGTAAATCTTTCAGTAAAGATTTCATAGGCCAACTCAGGTCTTCACCTTTTTTGCAGGTATCCTCTGCTTGCTTTATAGCTGTACACCTACACTTGTAGTGAGGGTAGAAAACACATAAAAAACATTGTTGAATTGAACTTAACAGACTAAATATTTTATTTACACTATCTAGAATAAAAAGTGTAATGCCATGTTAAGACTGAAGGAATTCTTTATGGTTGCACCAGATTATGAGTGAATGTAGAGTCATGTGTTATTAAAGAAATTTAGCCAACAGACTTGAGAGACCTGTTGGTCCAATCATAGTTTGACATTTTTCATGACCTGTGTTGTTGTACACTTTGTTGTAGAAACAGATGTACTGACCAAAGTGGTGTGAGCGACTCTGTCTTGTATTCACAAAAACATGGAAAATTAAAAAAAAAAAAACCTGACAGCTGATTAATTGGTTGGTCTCACAAAGAAAAGAGTGTGTTGTCTATCCATTAGCCTCTCTTTTCCTTTTCTAAGCTCATAGTGCTTATACCACACATTTCCATATTTGTCCGAGCAGGCCACTCTGACAGGCTATTGTCTAGATGTCACAAAGTGTCCAAAGTGCAGCATCACTTTTAGTTCTGACCCCCTTAGGTTGTTTAAATCAAGCTTTTATTGTGCTGATAATGTGTAGTCTGAATGGAGGAGAAATGTAAGAGCTTTGGCATGAACTCTCACAAAAGATTCAGCAAAGAAAAGTTAAACCACCAACCAGGCATGCGGCGATGTGAATTGATTGGCTAAGTTTGGTGTAACACCCTTGTATTTTTAATACATCACATAATTTTTTCCACGTTTCCAGTCCAGTCCATGTACCTAATCATTTTAAGAGGAAAGGTGTTTGTTAATCTACTTTACACAGATTTATAAATCATTCAAGCATAAAGAAGGCACTTAACTCGAGGGATAAACCAGTTTTGTTTCTACACATAAGAGACAATTGAGCAATTTAATTTAATTTAATTGAACAATTTTAAATGGTGTCTTTATGCACTGTGGTACTGGCAGCCTGTTGCAAAAACACCGTTTGTTCTAATTTTTTTAAGACAGTTTGACAGGCGTGAAATAGTATTTTTGTACCAACGAGGTGATTCTCAAACAGCTATTAGCCAAAAACCTGGCTTGTCTTCTTATGGTGTGCAGTGTTCTTAAAATATTTCAGGAAACTGGAACAGGACGACAAAAAAAAGAAGTGTCAGGTATATCTACGTGGTAAGCCAAATTACACAATAACTGGACTGAAAATCAGTGGGAGCAGGTCTTATGAAGTGATGAATCCAAATTTAAACCAAGGGGGTCAGGAGATTTTTACCTTAACCTTACAATATGTAGTATCTTGAGGCAACTGCCGTTTTGATTTGGCACTATATAAATTGAGTTGATTTGAATTGAATCTGTAAGACACAGTGGAACCTCTGTCATGGTTTGGGGCTTTCAGCTTGGGGATCTTGTCAAAACTGATGAATTTATGAACGAAGAAAAGCCATCAGATTTTTTCCACAATGCAATGCCATTTGGAAAGTCTGACTGGCAATAGCTTTATTTTTCAGGACTTCAATAATATTTAAAGCAGAGAAGGATCATCTTGACAGAGAACAGAAGAAAAGGGGGCAAAAGAAGAGGAAGAGCTTTAAATGTTCTTCAAGAAGCCTGAAGGACAAGTCCTGAAAAGTACTTAAAGAATTCCCAATAAACCTTGCCTAAGAGAGCTATGTTGAAGAACAAAGGCGGTCATAGAAATGGCTGACTTTAAAACTTAAATGTACAAACTCTGTTTTTGACCTTTAATAAATGCAAACTTGTACACAAGTATGCATTTATTTCCATTCATGTTTGCATGTTTATTTCAATAAATTGCTGTAAGTTCTTCCTAATTTGCTGGGAAAATATTGAGAAATGAGACTTTTGCACAGTAGGTAGTAGTCAAGGTCTGAAGAGATCACATGTCATGAAAATGTCCCTTTTCTGCAGAATTTGCATGTACTAAAGAAGTGAAATGACATATCCTGACAAGCTGATAAAGACACACAAGCAGCATCTCTAAAAGCTCGTAATGGACAAATATTTGACCCCAAGCATTTGCATGATACTCTGTCATCATTCACCAAATGTGCTTTCATCACTAATTATTTCATCAAAAGAAAGTAAAGATTCTAAATGAATTAGTTATAATGGGCTCTCACTGTTCAGTGTTTTTAATTTGATGCATCCAAGTATGCATAAATATATTCAGATGGAAACACAGCTGCTGTCACATCTGTGAATCTCTGGCAGCTGCAGAATCCAATATGTATGATGGGAGAAAAGTGTCTGACTGTATTAATTGAAATGTCAGCGGTGGTCATGTGGGTGGCCTGCTGTCACTGCGTTTTTTTTAGTTATTTCTTGCTGGGCTTGTTGTGAGTTGTTCTGTTAAAACACATCAAAAGGTAAAGCCCTCTTTCCTTGTTGCTGCTTATCTTCCTTACTCCTCACCATCCTGTCTCTTCACCGTCATCCCTCTCATTCTTCTCATCTTCTCCTCCATTTTCCATTCCTCTCCTGTTCTCTCCTTTATTCCCCTTATCTGTACTCTTCCTCACTCCTTTGCCTCTTGCTCTTTTCCTCACATCTTCCTGCTTCGACTGCTGAGCTAAAGTAACCCATGGAAAAGGTTTTACTGCTGTCTTAGTGCATCTTTGATGCAAGTCATGATGAAGAGCTCCGTGAAGAATAACAACAAACTCTGTCAGTTTCAGTGAAGGAGAGAGACAAGTTAAGGACTTCTAAGACACTTCATGTGTGACCACATTAGAAACCTAATTAAAGCAACAAAAAGGTGGCTAAACCGGCCCGTTTGTAACGATGCACTTGCAAACATTCAGAAAATAAACTCTTTCAATAACAGTCGCTGCAGTAAAGTACATGAAAATAAACCAAATAAACAGTTTAAGTAATTAATGAAATCTTTAATATCTATCAAAATGAGGTACAGTTACCCAACAAGAATGACAGAAAAGATTAAAACTGTTAGAATAAAGTCAAAGAAACCTGGTGATCCTGAGCAACACAATCTGAGCCCTGTCTCTTGAAAATCGCATCCCCGTTCAACTAAATTGCATTTTTGATTTGCAGTTAAATTGCTTGTAATCAGCATCCATGCAACGAGCCATGGGACTGAAAGAGTTTCTAATGTGGTTGGTGTCTTTAAACGGTCTATTTTAACTCAAACCACAATTGTTTTCTCTCTTAAATGTGTCCAAAGAATCAAATAAAACCTTCAAGTCACACTAAATATAAACTGAAAAGGTCCCTAATCTTTTTGATAATGCCTCTGTCATCCAGCCTGTCTGATGGATTGTGTGAATTTTGATATGTTCAATATATAAATTCTGACTTTTTGAAACTTTTTGGCAACAGGCGTGTGAAAGAGTATAGTGAAATAAATGATTTCATCTTGTGTATTCAGAGTCTGATGGATAACTGACAGTTTCCTTTTTTGGTGACACCTTAGGTAGTTTATTTATTATTTCTAAACAGGTGTTTTTCTTTCTGTACGTTTCTTCTCTTCCGATAGGGGAAAGAAATTGGCTGCAAATGTGTTGCGTAAATAATGACCTCCTTTGGCCACAGCTGGCCGATGAATACAGTAATAAGAAATCAATATAAAATCTTATTAGAACTTCTGAAAAACAATCATAACAAACCGTAAATACAGGTGAAAAATAATTCATTTTGACAAACAATATCCTCTTCTTATTTCCTCCTAACTCAGACTAATAAAAGTTGTGGAGACACGATTCTTTACAGGCTCTTTGAGAGTTTCTAGGGGCCATTAAATGGCTGCAGATTTCTCAGCCAGCAGACAAGAACAGCTGAACTTGTCAATGCATTGAAGGCTTCTGCCAAGGCTGGTTGGAGGGTAAAAGGAAACTCTATTGATCAGCTTTGACTTCACTACTGCAGCCAATCAGAAGATGAATAGAGGTTAATAGTTCTTGCTGTGTGAAATCCAAATATAGATTGGCATTTAGTGCAACGGGGCCTTAGCATTTATTTTACTTGACCCACTGTCAGTCTTATTGGGAAGAACAAGTTAAAGTATCAGAGGCCAAATGGTCACTGTGAGGAACACAAGCCAGCAAACTGTGTGAGTTTAAACATTTGTCTGATTGATTGACTTAAGTTTTTGCCTGAGCTCTTGACTGAATTTGCAAGTTTAAAGTAAACTGCAATCAGCATTAAATTTGCACCTGACCTTTCCTGGCAAACTTTGTCATGCTGAATGGCTGTTAGCTGTTTTTTCAATGTCTCGTCTTGGATAAAAAAATCTAAAGTGAATGACTTGAGAATTAATGTCTCGGCCTCCTGGAATTCCTTCCAAAGCAAAAAAGACATTATTACTTGTGTAAGAAAGTTGAGAGAAGACGAATCGGTGCCTCCCATCGATTCTCAAACTTGTGACTGCACTTCCTAACCTACTGACAAACATGCTACATGCAAATAATTATATAACGTGTGTGTGTGTGTGTGTGTGTGTGTGTGTGTGTGTGTTTCTGGATTTTTTTGGTTAATATTCTTTATAGGAAACTACCATGAAAATAAGAGGCTGTTCATTTCTTTGGAAGTGAGTACACTTACAAATTTACTAGTGTTCGCTGTAAGAAAGAACATAAAATAACTCACATGTGCTTTGTTGGCTTCACCTATTTGCATTTCCCATTGTTTACTGGACCAAATGAGTTAGGTGTGAAATCGTGAAGAACTAAGTGCCTTAATTTCTACTGCCTAATATAATATAGTTTAAAATGAATAAAATGGTAAAATATAATAACTGTATATTTTGATCATTTAAAACAGGAAACATACAATAAATTAAAATAACAAAATGTTATGCTACTAAACTTTTTATTAAAAATTCTTAAAATTGATTTTATTTATCTATTGTTTTCAAACACAACAACTGTGGAAAATAACATACTTTTCCCTTTGTGCCTGGAAAACACTTGACAGCATGCACTCCATTAACGTAAATGAAATCACATTCTCCAACCAACTGTAGCAATAACTGTTCTTTTGACTTAATGTACTATGACTCACAATGTGAATCAACTTCTCTCCTGCTACAACTTTTATGGTATAAACATTGCAGCTGCTCATGAGCAAGGCAGTTTTGTTCTTCTTTAGGATGTAGTTGGGTAAAGAAATTTCTACCTTAAACTTTTAAGGAGACCGGTTTGATGGCTGCACTCGGAATTGTCAGGGCGTCTCCTAAGTTTCCTTAAAAGTAAACTTGGAAAACGGTAAACCTTCTGAATGCGAGTTTTCTGTAAATATGCTTGAACTTTACACTTTATACCAGAATAAAACTCAATTTATGTCTCGCTTTTCTCGAACAAACGGTGAGTGCCCACTCTTCGTCACGTCAGTTTGACAGTAACAACACATGCTGAAAAAACGTCTTTGTCTGGGTATATGTGATGCTATGCTGTCTGTCTGCAGAAAGGATGTCATTTTCTACAGCAGCATGAAATGTTGCCAGCCCTCTCACTCGACTGCACATCACTTTCTTTCCTTATGTACCCAGAAAATGAGCCAGGAACACAATTCGACTCAATCACAGTATTTTTTTTTTCCCCTTCTCTTTTGCCATCTCCATTCGACCTTTCTTCCTAACTCTGATTTGTTTGCCAAAGTTTGCTGTCTTTATTTCGTCTTCTCTTTCTCTCTGTCCATTAGTGTGGTGAGCAGTGACAATCAGTTGAGTTGAAGTAAAGGTGTGTGGGAGCTTAACAGGATGTTTGCCATCCATCCTCACCGAGAAAGACCAGGAGGACGGAATTAGAGAAGTGGTAAAATAGTGGAAACACTGCCTGGCAGGATGGATTGCAGTGTGAATCCATCACGTTTCAAACACACACACGTGCACAGCAACAGGAAAGAGAGGAAACTTTATCAGAGAGGAAACAAGAAAGTGTTGCTCTTGTATGATTTTTCATTTGCTGCATGTCACCCTGTGTATTTGTTTTTTCTGAGCGGAAACAAATGGTCCAAAAAGCCGAACAGTTTTCTCTACTGCTTGGTTTCACAAACATTTGCAGCCACAGATCCCTGAACACACACATATTACAGCAGAAGTGTCCATCTTTTTCTCTTTTCTACTTCCCGAAATCCATATACTGCGGGACACTTTTAGCTGTTGTTGATTTAGTATCAAGTATTTTTTGTATTATGACTCCCTAAAGCATTTTCTGCTGTATTGTTGATTCTCCAGCTCAGTGAAAACTGCTCCGATTTCTTACATGAGGGGAAGATTGGACTGGATACTTCGCAACTGGATACTCTGCAGGCAAACTGGATGAAAATCTCTTTATTAACAATTCATATCAGCAGCCTTTATGATTTATTACAAAGTGAGATGTGGATACTAAACAGGAATATGAGTTGTCTTGCATGGAACATGGGCACATGCACATCCTTGCTTTTGCTCCAGTTGTATCTTTTGGAGTTTGATTTTGCTGTTACTACACATCGAATAGATGCACCTTGATTATTTCTGTAATAATCAGCTAATCATCCTACATATTAAGGCCAGGAGTTTTAGTTAAGTTTGTATCAGATATCAGCATGTTTGGTAGCAGCAGACATGGTTGAACTCTGGAAAAATTTGTCCCAGCACATAGAATCTGGATTTTTGTTGTCTCTCAGTTGTACGTGTCTAGAATTTGTTGCTATCAGCATGCCTTTTATACTGGTTTGTAGTGCAGACTGCTGCTGGTGGTGTAATGGTTTCTTGGCACACTTTGGGCCCTCAGTACCAATCAGTTCTGAATGTTGTTGCTGACCATATGCCTCCCTTTATGCCCCAATCTTCTAATGGCTACCTCCAACAGGATAATGACCCATGCCACAGCAAAGGCTGTCTTGATTCAGTGTCAGAAGGGTTTGCTTATTTGTTTGAGATATGAAAAAAAGAGATGTAAAAAGAAAAATTGATTATTTGTAAAAACAAGCACGAGTGCCTTCCAGCTCATACACTACACTCTGCCAGTTCCCATAAGCATGAGGGAGCCAGACACAACAGTACATCCTGCTGTAGGCGTAACCAGCAAAAACTTTGCAATTAATTTGCTTTAAGCATTTGCATTTATTACACTTTTCTGCAGGCAAGACAACATAGAGAAAAATATTTTTCCCAGAGCAAAAGCTGGAGTGTCCTTGAATAAAAAGCTTTTGATCTCTGACAGCACCGTGGTGAATTCAAGGATCGATTAATAACCATTATTTTGACTTCTCACAAATTTACTTCCACAGCTTTTGTTTTCAGTGTCAATTTTTATTTTATGAACTAGTATGAGGCAGCAGGAAAAAAATGATTGAAAATACATGGAAGGAGGTCAAACAAAAACGACTACTGCTTTGTGGAACATCTTTCAGCAGATGCCCTTCAACACAGGCCTTCTCATTCTCCTTCAGTCTCTCTATTTTCTTCTTTAATAAGAGCTCTTAAAAATCCAATACATGAAAAAAAAAAATCTATTGCCAGATAATAAAGAAGATCTTTTAGATTTAAATGAATAATAACCTAACCATAACAGTAATGTACTGTATTTTTGGCAAAACAATGTACCTGCACAGTTTCATATTTTCATCTTTTAAGTTCTTACACATGTTACGTCTTTTTAATTGTTTTTAAAGATTACAGAAAGGATGCTGGTTCAGTGCCACACAGCGAGAAGGCCTTGGATCGGATTGTTGCCGGCCTTTGTGTGTTGAGTTTTCTCCCTGGGCTATTGTGGATTCTTTGTGAACAGGTTTCCTCCTTCAGTCCAAAGACAGTATATTTGATTTACATTAGACTGGATTCTAAATTGGTTGTAAGCTCGAATATGAGAGTGAGTGGTTATCTGCCTGGGTGTGAGGTGGGATAGGCTTCAGCCCTCCCATGACCCTGAACTGGATAGATGTTAAGGAAACTGATGAATATATGGGAAATGACAGAAAAGATTCAATAACAAAGAAATACAAAGTTATCAGTGTTTCTTTTAGTAATGTATTTATCGTACGTGTAGAGCTTTTACTGCACTGATTCTGGGAAATAATGAAAACCCATGAAAGATTCAGTTTCACAAAACAAACTTGTCCAGCTCATATAAGCTCCTATACACACACATGCACACACACACCCCTAGACCAAGGCAATGTTGGATTTGGTTAATAATAAATAAAAAAGTACAGCCTTTAAACAATATGTTCCTAAGTATCGCACTGGGAATTTATTCCTGAAAAGGCACATGCAACTGTTTCTTATTACTGCTGACAAACACACACATACATTTACATGTTCACATTCTCACACACACAGACACACACACTATACCTAGCACCAGAGGAAGGCAACTGTTTAATAGTTTCAGTATCGCTGCCATAAGCTCTTCTCGCTCCATAACCGTGTCAGCAGGGATTTACAGCTCATTGGTTCTCATTATGAAAATGTGATATTGCACTTTGAAGCCCTGCGGCTATTCTTGGCCTATGGACTTCTGCAGTGTCATGGTTTACAGGCGGAGGGAAGCAGCCAGCAGCCTCATCCTCATCCTGCAGGTGCACAGAGGTGAAAAGACATCAGTTTTTACAATATGGTTTATTTGGCATTTTCCTCTTTAAAAAACATACATCACATCATCAATAGTAATAAAAATGATACAATTTACTTCCTATTAACATTTAGTTGTATGAAGACAGAGTTACCAGCAAGAAGTTTAGTTCCTTTGTGACCCGAATATGTATCTACTATGTTTAGTATGTGTGTGTGTATCTGCATTTATGTTGCTTCTATTTTTAATTATGAGACTAATAACTGTGTATCTGAGTCATCTTCATCAGGCTCCAGCTTTTCCCAGTTTGATATCTTTTGCATTTACCCTTTATTAGACAGGATCATTTTGACGTGTGTGTGTGTGTGTGTGGGGGGGTGGGGGGGGTGGGGGGGGGACATATGCGATGCATTAAATTGTCTGCAGTTAATGTGAACCTAAACCTAAACTCTTGACTAGAATAGAATAGAGTAATCCTTTAATTGTCCCACAAGGGGAAATTTGGTTGTAACATCAGCAGGAAAAACACATATACAAACAAACAGGACACAGAAGAGAAACATTATTAAAATTAAATACAGATAAGAGGCAAACCCAGGTTGTAGTGTGAATCGGTTGATAAAATAGTGCAAGTTACAGCGCTCATGTAAACATCTATGTTTGTTGGGAGCAGTTTTGATTGTACAATCTGACAGCTGCAGGGAGGAAGGACCTGCGGAAACGCTCCTTCATGCATCCTATGAGCAACTGACACGTTTATTAGAAAACGAGACATTTAAATTGCACTCATTTAAAAGACAGAGTTTGGATGTAATGCCCCTTTAAATGATCCAAACTTATTGATGTGGATAACTCTGCAAAACACATTGATATATTTATACACACATATATATATATATATATATAAATGTAGATATGTGTGTGTGTGTGTGTATATGTATATGTGTATGTAGTTCTTTGGTTTATGACTAGTTCAGTAATTTATCTTCAATTAAATTCGATTTTTTTTCCAGACCATCTATTCATCATTTTACAAAGCTCAGATTTGTCATCTTCATTTTGCTGCCTTTTCTTACTAACTTACAAATATAGAATATATTACCATTTATGCCAAAAATTACCCTGACCCTTTAAAACTAAGACTGAAAAAGAGCAAAGTGTTTGTTTAAATATAATAAGAACAGATTAAGTCTTATCTGTGTCTCTCCTCAGGCAGATACAGCTGGATAGCTGCTGCTTATCACATGCTTACACACTCAACAACCCAGCAGTCTGCTCCTCCTCTCCTCCCATCTGCACCTCTTTCTTGTGTCATTACTTGCTTTTTTCCTTTCCTTTCCTTTGCTTTTACCCACAAGCCTACTCCAGGTTTACTTTTGACATCCTCTCGTATTTCCCGACTCTCCTTTAATTTAATTTCGTCTCTTGATTGTTCCCCTAATCCTTTCTCTACTCTACCTGGCTTCTCTCTTTTCTTCCATTCCCCTCCTCATTTACTCACCTGCTCATTTGATATTTTTCTCCTCACGTCTCCGTGTCTCTGTCACAGTGTGAGGTCCGGTGTCAATCTTGTAGCATGACAGCAGGTTGACATCAGAGCATTTCAAGGTTGGGATCAGACCAAAAATAAGGCGTTGTGATGATAATGTGTGTGTCGGCTTGATGCCTGTTAGTTCATCCTTACATGCTGAGAGTTTGATGTGCCTGAGGCGAGATACAGACACACACGCAAACAGAGTCGATCATAAATACAGAAGGAGATACCCTGAGGGTTGGTGAGGTGAAAATGGTGCGAGGCTCTTTGACTCTTGACAACAGAATCGTAACAAACCATTTCTAGTCTGTCTGCTGTTTTCTCTGTAATATAAGTGCTATGTGTGTTCAGATAATTCACACTGACCCCTTTAAATGATTGTTTTATGTCATAGCAATAAATGTCTAAATATTTTCTTGATTTTAGTCAATTTGTACTGTTATTTATTTGATCTATTCACTATTTTTGAGTTGTAACACTTCTTTAATAAATTTGTCTTAAAGTGGGAAAACACGTGTGTGCACACTTAACATGTGCGTAGCCCTTTATAATATGGATGCAATTTCCCTAGAATAATATGGAGCTCCAGTGCAATTTTATTTACAAAAAATTTAAGTGATTTATTCTGACGGATGGCTGTCCTGATGCCAATCTGTGTGACCAACCTGAGTGATTTTAATCTACAGAAGGTTCTGATTCAGAATTATTCAGTTCAGTTAAACAAGAAATCCAATTCCTGAAATAATGTTTTCTACAGAAGACATTTGGGCCTTTTAAACACTTGATAGCTAGAATAAAAAGAAGTGAATACATATGGTCTGACTGTCTGGGTCAATTGCACGTCAAAATGTTGTGTGAATAATGTCTTTTTATGTGTTAAAACTGTGCATTTGGATCATTTTCTACATTTGCATGCTGTATTTCCTTCTCAGAAGTAAAATATGCACGTGTGGCTAAGCTCTCACAAAGCAGAGACACTTTGCAACAGTAGCAGGCTAAAATGGACAAAATTCTTTCAGGGGAAGGGTGTAACACAATCCTGTGTCCACAGTTATACAATGAGTTGTGGTCCTTGACTTGTAAAAGTCAGATAACGTGACATGGAAAGACAGGACTACTACATAAGAGCAGGACATTTGTGCTTTGATTGTGGGATCAGCTTCAGAACCTTTACGATCCCAAGTGATACTAATTTAAAGGACTACAGAAGAGTACAACGTACAGAATCATTCGATTTCTTATTTTTGGAAAGCAGATGGTATGCAGTTTTCATGTTTGTTGTCCAAAAGAGCAAAACGTTCATTTGAATATTAGCAGTTTATGTACTTTTTCTCACTCAAACAAAAACAGCCCAGTGTTCTTTAATCTGCGTCAGGATTTATTGTATAATCTGGTTCACTTTTGTTCCATGGGCTGACTCATAAAAGTAAGGTATTACTATCGGTGGTTGCGCCGCTGTGTTGGCACATCTAACCTGTTCTAGTAATTGACTTGTGTTATTTTTAATGGGCCCATATGTTGTTCCTGCTGACTGTGGCACACAGGAACACATCAAACACAAACTGCACTGCTGCTGTTTGACACCTTGTCAAGATTTCCTCTGGATATTTCGTGTTGGTGTTGGTAACTTTTGTTTCTCTATATATCCACTTTTAATGCTGTTCAGAAAAGAACAAACCTGAAAAAAGACCTCATATTCTGTGATGGGGCCTGACAAATGAACCATTTTAGTGCTATTAGGATCAGTGCGGTAGTGTGTCACTCAGTCTTTAAGTGATGTAGTTTATATAATTCAGCCAATACTTATAAAAAAGTCCTAACTAAATTAAATAGTAAGAGGGTGATTAAACCATGAAAAAGCTTTGAAGCATGAGCAGATTTATGAAAAAGCATAAATACCCACAACAGGTGGACCTATGTGAGTATATAATATCATAAATCATTATCATAAATGAAATCAGTATATATTAATTTTCAAATTACAATATTATTTTTAAAACTTACATCCAGAATTGGAAACTCTTTTGTCAAACACCTTGTTGGTAGTCCATGTAAAAGAAATTTAAATTACTTTAAAGCAACATTAATAGTCAATTCACACTGATTTAATCGGACTCAAGGAGAGACAATCTGAAGATGGTTCAGACACTTACAGGAAGATTTATTTTTTATTTTTTTGAACAGATGTGTTGTGCTTAATTTCTGTGGTTATAAAATATGAAGAATGAATAATAAAATCCAACCTAATGGAGGAGCAGTTTAGGCCTGTTGCTTCTGTGGGAGAAAGTTGCAGGTTCAAATCAGTAAGGCCTCTGGGACGTTTGCATGTTGTCCCTGCGTGAGCTCCGTCTGGAAAATCCAGGTTCATCCCACATTTCAAAGACATGAATGTTAAGTAAACTGTTCATTTTAGATCTACTGTAGGGTGTGTTTCTGTCTCTGCGTTAGCCCCGTGATGGACTGGTAACCTATCTATTGTGTGTCCCACCTCACCAGCCCTCACATCAACCCGAATTGGATACGCAATTACAAAAGTGCATGGCTGGATCAAAAGCAATCAATGAAAAAGAGCTCCTTTGCTCTCTATTCTACTGTAAAAAATGTTATAAAAAGTTCAGAACTTTGAAACATGGAAGAAATGCCAGCTGACTCCATAAAGTGTCATATACTAAAGATCTAGTGTTTTGTGTTTGATTGGACAGTGCATTGTTTGACCTCGTGTTGCATTACAACCAAAGTTAAGTCAGATTCACTGCTAAATAGGACTGGCAGAATGAGTTGCCTGTACTGCTCTCAGGCTAGCCTGAATGCAGTCTTAGAAGAGTATGCAGCTCTACTTTAAAATAATTTATACTTCAAAATAATCCCTATTTATGTTTTACACAGTTTGGGGGGGCTTGAGTTCAACCTCTGTTTGAATCAAGTCATTTAATCCCTCTGTTTTAAGCCCAACCTTCCACTGAAACCAGCTTTCTTCTGACTTCCTGTCTCTCGCAAATGGCTTTAAACAACATGTGGGTGGGGGAGAGCGCCTGAGATGATCTTTCTGGGAAAATCTGTTCTCACCAATATCATACATAGGCACAATGTGGAAAAAAAAATCAGCCTGCTACATTGACCTCAATATTTAAAACATTGGCTCTGTTTATTGTGATCATCCACCACTGTCACAGTATATAACAGGATTTTTGGCTACACAACCCTTTCTACCCTGGTATCTAAACGGAAAGTTTATCAAACGCGTTACACGTCACCTAAAATGTGCAGCGGTAAATTTCCATCATTTGTTTTGAAAGGAAACTTGTGAATCTCACAGAGGCTCATATGTCTGCTATCTGATGACAGCAGTTGGTCTTTTTATCCAACTTCATTTCTAGCTGTGACCTGCTTTGTGTGAGAATATGAGTATTTGTTTGTGTACAAGCATGAGCATGCACCATCACCACCCTCTCATGTGACCCTGTCTGCAATCTGCCGACAGCTTCCTTGTTGTTTTGTTTATTTCACGTCGCCATGTATTTGTTCCATATGCATATGCATGAGCAAACGCGCGCACACACACAAATGCAATTTTTTGCAACTCCCGTGTACAAGCGATGACACATTCCCCTTTGAGTGCTATGGCTGCCGATTGGAAACTCAGACACACTCTCAGAAGTAAGCGTTCAAAGTCATTTCTGTTTGTAAACGCTGAAGGCGAATTGGCCACGGCTGCTTCTAAGACGCTGCGTGTCAAAGCTGTTGGAGGGCTGCGGAATAAGAAAGCAGTTTAATCGAAAGTCTAATCTCCATTCTTATTACCTCCTACTTCTCCTTCTGACTGTCTGTGTGTGTGTGTGAGAGAGCGAGAGAATGTGATTGTGTGCCACAGATACTCACAGCTCAGAGGGGTGTTCACACTCTTGCAGTCACTGGGCTTCCTCTTTTTCCAAATGAATTATTCATTTATTTTCAATTTATGCTATACGTTATTGTCATAATTATCATTGTTTTTATCATTACTTATAGCCTGAAATATTTTTCTGCACATGTCATTTTGTTTTGCACTATGCTCTGCAGTCTGACAATACTTTTGTGATTTTATTTTTCAGTGGCAAGCTCATCTTTTTATCTGTTTCCATAATCTTTTACTGAAGGAACAGCATGAAAGGGTGTTGGCTACCTGTTACTAAATGCATTTAGATGGCTGTCAGAAAAGGAGGGTGTAGATGTCTTTGGATTTCTGCAAAGAAGTCCTTTTTAATAACTTGCTGTATGGGAGGTGGAATTGTGTGATACAAGACTTTAGAAAACTGTACAGCAATAACTTGAAGTAAATGTTTTTGTGTGACTTTCAGTCTCTCACATCGTTGTAGATGTTGTTCCACTCCTCTTTACGCATTTTTATGCACAGCTCGCCATCAAGCTGTGATCTGAACTTTTTTTTTTTTTTTGTACCATTGTAATACTAAAGTATTTTGTTTTGACGGTATTCAGTTGCAGATTTGCTGCTGTCCTTGGAACTACTGATCTGTTGCACGACTCAATTTTGGCCTAGCTTTAGCTGTTGAGATGAAGGCCTCACATTTGACTCTAGAATACTTTGATATATAAAAGGAGTTCATGGATGACTCATTGACTGCAAGGTACCCAGGACCTATGCCTGCAAAACAAGCCCAAATCGTCACCCCCCCACCACCATTTAGATTGATTAGGAGAAATGTTTCATCACTCATCCAAATGACTTCTTCAGTCTCAGCTAGACTGAAGAAGTCACTTAGATGACTGACGAAATGTTTCTCTCACTGAAAACGTTACTTCCAGATGAACAGAACACTGATATTTGACACTGATGGTTTTGCTAATATGTTGCCTTTTGTTTTCACCAAACATGGTGCTGTGCATTATAGCCAGACATTTCCACTTTAGTCTGATTGGTGTTGAGGTGTTCTACTCCAGTACTTGAGAGCTACTTTCCTACTCCAACACAGCTGAATTAAAGGTTTGGATAAACCTCTTCAGTATGCCATCAAGTTTGGCAAAGGCCCGGTAGCAAGCCATTCATTTGATTCAGGTGTGTCGGAACAAGGATGCATTGAAAAGCTGCAGGATAGTAGCTCTCAAGGACTGGAGTTGGACACCCCTGCTTTGGAGCAACCATCAGATGCAATTTTGCAAACCCAAGCTGTGCAGCTGTGTTCATTTATAGGTATTTTCACCTGTCAACCCTTCCAAAGAAGAAGTACTGTTATTAACTTAATATTAATATTTACAGGTTTTAATAGGACTATAGTGTCTGAGATGCAGGTCCTGTAGTTTCTCTGAGCATTGCACAGTCTAACCTTATCCAATCATTTAAATCACGGTTAAAAACCTATTTGTTTAATCTCGCTTTTCCTGCTTGTTAAAGCCTGTACCTGACTCTTAGACTTACTCTATTTTCCTTCATAAATATCTTTTATGGCTTGTGCTTTTACAATGTTTTTACTTGATATGTATTTTATGCTACCCCTGTGTATTAGTGACAATGACCTGTTAGTATATTTAGTACTTTACTAAGGCCTTATAATACTCATGTTACTTTCTGTCTTTTATGTTAAGCACTTTGGTATACCGCTGGTTTTTAAATGTGCTCTATAAATAAAGATGTATTGTATTATATTGTAACCTTGCTGGGACATCCACTCCAGGGAAGATTGGCAGCTGTCTTGAATGTTTTCCATTTGTGAGTACCGTACTTTCCGGACTACAAAGCGCACCTAAATATTAGCCACACAAGACAAATTCAGGGGAAAATCCTGTTTTGTACGTACATCAGCCGCACCTGACTAAAAGCTGCAGGTGTTTTAATGTTTACTTACCATATGTACGAGAATATGCACAAAGGGGATTGTCAGGAAAGAGATGGCTATTTGGGAACACATCCCTTGTATTAATATTTTGAAAAACAAGTTACCGGTACATATTTGCATAACTTTTTACGTATATGTACAAGTACCGGTAATTACAAGTACGAAACATGTACTGTGCTTTATAAACGAGTAACAAATGTAGTGTATAACAATAACCTACAGCACACCAGAAAAATAGATTCGGCCTACCTTTTAGGCTCAGGTGCAGTGACACGGCTTTAACAAGAAGAAAAGTCAGTCATTCACCACCAACTTTCTCTTCTTCCTGCACACTAAAACCACTAAAGTCCTCTTCTCCAGTGTCGGAAATGAACAGGCTCAGGATGGTTTTGTCATCCACTCTCCGCTTCTCTCCTTCGTTGTCGCTTTCAAAACCAAAGAAATCCTCGTTGTCAGTGTCAGAGTCGAACACCCTCTGAAGGGCCGTGGCGGTGTCCTCCTCTCCATCACGCAGCAGTCCAGCCCTTCGAAATCCGTTGGTGATCGTGGATGTTTTCACACTTCCCCACGCTGTCAGAATCCACTGGCAGACTTGGGCAAAACTTGCTCTTCGCATGCGACCAGTTTTGGTGAATGATTTATTGCCGCTCGTCATCCACGCCTCCCACTGCACGGGTAGTGCTACTTTGAACGCACGATTCACACTGATGTCGAGTGGCTGCAGGTGCTTCATTGTGCCTCCAGGAATCACAGCTGGAATCGAGTTTGTGCTCTTAATGGCTGCTTTCACAGAATCTGTGATATGGGCCCTCATGCTGTCCAAAACAAGCAACGCTTGTTTTTTGCGAAATAATCCTCCAGGTCGCTTCCCATAGCATTCTTGCAGCCATTCCTTCATTACGCTTTCCATCATCCACCCTTTCTTGTTGACTTTAACAGAGATGCTGCTCAGGATCTCTTCTCTTGGCATAGTCATCCACTTAAAAATCACCATTGGCAGAAGTTTAAACCCTGATGCTGTGCAGCCCAGCGCACAAGTGAAATTCGTTCTCTCATGGCCAGTGGTTCTCACCGTGATGGTTGATTCACCTTGCTTGTTAACAGTCCTAATGAGGGGCAGGTCAAACGTCAACGGCACTTCATCCATGTTTATGATCTCGTCCAGTCCAATGGAATATTTGTTTATCTTTCTTTGTGTGAATTTGCGGAAGTTTTCTTATTTTCTCTGCGTAGTCGGGAGGGAGTTGCTGACACACAGTCATCCGCGCCCTGATGGACAGTACTTTTCTTTTCATAAATCTGTGACACCAGGATGGCCCACCTCTGAAATTTTCTATCTTCATTTCGTTGGCGACTGTTTTGGCTTTTAGCCGGATCTGCACAGTTGAAACACCTCGCCCGTTTGCTCTCTGTGTGTTCACCCAGTCTTCAATACAGTCTTCAAGTTTGGGCCATCTGCTCTTATTTCCTCTGAAAGCTTTTTTTCGTCGTTTTGCACTGAGCCAGTTCATCACGCTGGCGTCTCCGTCTCACCATTGATTCGTTTATACCAAGGGTACGTGCAGCAGCTCTATTTTCCTTGCTAAGAGCCAAATCTACTGCCTTTAATTTGAAAGCTGCATCATATGCATTTCTTTTGTTGCCATACTGAGGGTTTGTGAATGAAAGCTTCCTTTGCTCCTGTAATACTCCTCTTGCTCTTGCTTATCAAGTTTGTTTTTCACGCTACTTCGTACGGCACTACGTGGACGGACATGTGACCAGCATACCACTCTTATACCCTTGCATTCTTGTGTGTCTGATCACATGCCCTTCCGCCAGGCAACGCAAGCTTGTGCAAAAACTAGCGGCTTATAGCCCGAAACTTACGGTAATTTTTATAATTGTAGAACGATGCTTCAGATTGTTTGGAAATGGCCTTAAAACCTTACCATTGTGGTAACACGCACCTGAATGGTCCAGACCAGCAAACTGCCAAAAGTTCTGCTTTTATAGATGTGCCCACATTTACTGATGATAAGTTAATCAAGTGCATTTGATTAGCAGCATTGAGCTGCTACATGCTCTCCTAATTCTTGCGGAAGCAGAACTTAATTTTTCAAAGGACTGCACAGAGGCCTTGTGAAGATTTTCTTTTTCACATAACTGTAAGAGGTGTGATCAAAAGTTTTGCTTTATGAAAATCATACCTAAATTAATTTTGGCTACTTCAGTGTGTTTCTTGTTCAAATCTGGGCAGCTTCCAGCATTCTGTCTACATGTGACTACTCAGGTTTTATTCTATGGATGCGGACAAATTGTTGACAGCTAAATCTGGTGAGAAGGATATGTTGGTGAGGCCCACAAACGTTGTTTTTAAAGCACTGTGCATCACACAATGGCACAATTGCACATACTACAGTATAGATTGTTTGTGACAAATTCTCATCCTTAGATGTCTTTGAATGTCACTGTAGAACTTTTCTTTAAGAGTTTGATTTTGGAAGAGTTTTTCATGCTCCACACATCTGTTAAAAATGACAAGCACCTTACTCCTTACTCCTTTCTCCTTATGCAAAGTTAATTTGACACAGACGTTACTTTTTGCTTCCATATAAGCATGAGGTCTGTGGCGACATGCTACATGCTCATACATGTAGATATGTACATGTAAGTGGTTATACGGGTATCTAAAGAGTAATCTAAAAATAACATCCCCTCTGGAAGAAGTCCAAAAATGCATATGTTTTAGGTATAAGCTGAAATAAAATAAACTTGGACATAATTACTGTTTTATATCGCATCAGTTTTTCTCAGTGTTGTTTCATATAACGTGGAGAAAAACAGTGAGATTCCACAATAACTGTGATCCAGCTTGTCTGATTGCACAGATATTGCTCAGCTCGCATGTAGTTTTTTCAAATCCATGGGAAAGTGCTTGGCTGTCTTTAGTTTGTTAGATGTTTGCATCTCTTTAACAGACACTTGTTTATCTCAGCTCTGCCATTTGGCTCTAAATACACAGCGTACAGTTTGTGTGTTGAAAGCCTTGCCCACAGTTTCCTGTGGGGCGAGTAGTGAGCGACACTTAGGTCCAACAGTGAGCTGAAGGCTCCACAGACTGTTGGGTCTCTATGGGATCAGAAACCTTTTTACACAAATGGAAATAATGCACGGGGAGCCTTTAGCTCAGTGTTTTATGTAGAGAACTAAATAGAATGTTCAGTATTTCTGGAAAATAATCTGACTGGAGGATTCATCGATGGGGATTTCAGGTCTGTGAGCCAAAGGGAAGAGAACAGGGTTCATGTGGACAAATACACTGCTTACGGTTGTGTGTTGGATGTAAAACACACAGTAGTGCACATGAAATAGAAATAAACCTAACCCAATAAAACCTAAATGCTTTCATCATACTGTTAAATTAGAAAAGCCTTTTACATAAATTTGCGCTATTTGCATTAATTATTTTGGGGTACTTAGAATAACTGGAAATGGCACAGCACCAAGTGGAAACATTTTGACTCACTACTCCTAACGGTAAAGTCGAACCACCTCAAGGAGAAGCTAATCTCTAACAGCAGATTAGCTCATTGCTTTTAGTGTTAAATTGTTCATGCTGTTCTTTTATATTACTTTTATATAAGTTATATCTGCACTCATTTTACTCTGTGTGAGATTTCAGATTTTTAAGTGCTTACCTGCTAAAAGCCTATTTGCATCATAGCACTAATGTATGGCATGTATGGGGACCCTGCAGTCTTTCCACTACTAGTTGTGGAGATGCAGTTGAGGTCTGCTATTTCTCTGAGTCATGCAAGCTGAAAGCTCATGTAAAACTAAAGTAAAAGGATTCATACACATGAAAAAGTATGCATTTAATCAGTACACATATAAAAAGTAAAATGAAATACTGGTAAGAATCTACACATTTTAACATTTTTGTATGCAAAGCTTTTTGCGTCAGTTTATCTTTGAGGTGAATGTACAAATTATGTAAGTTAGCTCACGCCATGTAGCAACTACAGCACACATCCTGCAAACACAGCGTGACTCCAAACAAGCTGGTAAACTCATCAGGCATCTAATATGTAACGTGTGGAAACAGCAACAACAGTTTCTTCACCGAAACCTTTCTTTAGCTTCGTCATGTTGATCTCACACGCGCGCACACAGCAGTCAACACCTGCACAGATGGTTGTGAATGGTGGATGTGAAACATGTTTTGTGATTTCATGTTTCTTTTTCTTCTTTTTTTTAATGCTCAGTTGAAAAAGTCTTATCACCAGCTGGATGAGCTTTGGTGCCAACAAAGCTTCACAATTTTTAATTTAAACAATTATGTTTACACCTTACTCCTCCAGAGTGTCCCAGACTTTAGTTATGAAACCACCTAATGGGAATCAGATGGGATACAGACGGACTTTTAAATCCTGTGAATGCATTTTAAAAGATTTCTGTGCTGTTCCGCCTCTGTTGATATGTGCTGTAAGTACACAGTCTGACCCTGCGGTTTCACAGATATCAAAGTTTAGCAGGTTAAAGTTGTGAGAAGTGCTGCACAGGAGTACGGAGGCATGACATGAAAAGTATAAAGCATCAGGGTCAGCACTTGGGTCATATTTACATGCATACACACATACAGCTCAAACAGTGTGAATGTGATTTTTTTCATCTGTCGTTACTTTCATGCTGAGGACAATATAGCATCAACTAAAAGCTGCGACCAGTGGAGCACTGTGGTTCTACTCATTCTACTGAGCAACTTCTAATTCAGAGTAAAGTTGGAGCAGTTACTGTGAGAGTCCAGAAAGCCTATTTTCTATGTAGTCAATGTGAAAAGACTGCCAAGTTGGAGCTTTCCCAATGAAAGCACAAAATATGCATTTGGCGACTCAAAAGAGAAAAAAAGTGACAGTGAAAAAAGCACAGGGGAGAGGTTAAGAATTGATTGTCCTTTTTAGCTGAAAGCTATAAAAGCTTTCTGTTAAAAATGCTGTTAAACATTCGGTCAAAGTTCAGAATGGCTGAACACAGTCTTGGACGGACAGATCCACTAAAATGAGGTGGTTGCCCTAGACTGACTGGCTGCCTGGCAGCCACCAACCGAAATACTAATCAGCATTGGTTTCTGGGTAATAACACTTGTTTGCCCTGATTTAAAAAAATAAATAAATATATATATATATATACTTAAAATCACAGACATTATGTGACAATATTTCCATTAGGTTAATGAATTTAGTAATGATGATGATGATTATTGTTTGTATTTTCTGCATTATCATCATTATGTATATCTAAATAATAGATATACATAATGCCCTGTATATCTAAATAAAGTTAGAATTACAAACATATTAATATTCACAACACCGACAAAAAATGTCAATTAGAAAAAGAAGAATTGAAAAACTTGTAAACGTGCTGAAAAATGGTGTTACTGAATGATGCTCACCAGTATGTACCAGTATCAGAGTACAGTGTAATTGGTAAGTAGGGTTGCCGGCCCATTTATCAAAAATCCTAGCTCAAGATGACAAACAAAACTGAGATAACACACTGCACAAACATAGACATAAACATGAAGGACATTATTAGGAGAAGATTATGTCATACTAAATAAATGCTGTTGCACTGGTGTGGCAGCTAGAAAAATAATTAATTTCAGTGGGCTGTATCTTTCCAGATGTTCATTCATATGTTACTGCACAGCAGATTGTCTCTGACTGAGTGCTGTTCAGCCAAAAAGAAGAAAGAAACGTGCATCCTACATGAATCACAGCATCATATTCACATTTTAGTACTGGGACAATTGCAAGTAAACCAGACTGGACAAAATACTTCCAGAACTGAACACAAGTTTATAAACCTATTTACACAGAGTGAGAAGTAAATAAATTCAAAACTATTTGGTGATTTACTGATGAGCACTAACAGCAGTAGTGCGTAAAATACATAAAATACATGGCTAGAAAATGAATCAGTAATTGTAATAAAGATATGCTTTGTACAGTCCTGTACTCAATTATTCAAATATTTGAATAATTCAATATTCAAATCTTACATTGACTGCATTCACCTTCACCTGCCAAGTGTCTTCTCCATATTTTTTTCTTTTTTTTGTAATTTCATAATCAAAGATGTAATTTTATGCCCTACATTGATTGCAGAATATACCTAATGAATTTTTCTCGTGATTACTTGTGTCTTTTTTTCCATATAAAAAAGCCTATGATGTGGTCTCCTTCACATTGGTGTGGTGGTTAGCACTGTTGCTTCACAGCATGACAGTCCTGGGTTCAAATCCATTAGCTAGCAACCAGCTCTGCGGAGTTTGCACTTTCTGCCTCTGCATTCTCCTCAGGTACTCCAGTTTTATTCCACCATCCAAAAATTGATTGGTAATTCTCAATGGGCCATAGGTGTAAATATGAGCTTGAATGGTAGTCTGTCTCTATGTGATAGATTGGTGAACTGTCCAGGCTGTACCCTAGTTTTTACCATATGAACACTGGGATACCTGAATAGGAAAAGTGGCTAAGAAGATCACTAGATGGATAGATATTAACATGTATATTTGGAAGTGAAACACGCTAGAAACTAACTGACTTTGCTTCTGAATCTAAACTAAATTTCAGTTTAAAAGTGGAGAAAGACAGCGTTCTTTGGAATATGTTAGTCCTTTTAAGTGGAAACACTCACAGACATCACAGTGAGTACATAAAGCAGGGGTCTGCAACCTTTAACACCCAAAGAGCCACTTGGACCCGGTTTCCACGCAAAAGAAAACACTGGGAGCCGCAAATACTTTTTGAAATCTAAAATGAAGATAACACTGTATATTTTGTTTTTTTTTTTTACCTTTATGCTTTGTGTGAACAACTAAAGTAAGTAAGTAACGTTTATTTATTAAGCGCTTTTCACAAACAGGCAGTCACAAAGCGCTGTACACAAATATTAAAATAAACAATACAATCAATAGACATTATACACAATGTAAAAGATCAAATGTAAATAATGTAAAGAATATAAAATACGTAGATCAACAAAAGGCTTGTTTGAACAGAAAAGTTTTTAACTGCTTTTTAAAAGAATCCACAGAGCAACTAAGGTGTGTTGTTTATGAAATCCATGAAGTGCTACAGAGAAAATTACATTTTATTTATGTAATGAACACATTTTGAACTCTTAAAGAAATATAACAAAAGGAAAGACACCCAGCTGAACTAAAATGATCCAGCAAACAAAAACTGTTGTGAGCCGCCACCCTTATATCTCCTTTGGGCTTTTGGAGCCTTGACCTGACTTTTAAAAAATAATTGGAAAAAAAGCACTATGCTGCTAAAAAAAAAATAGATATTTGCAAAATTCTGCCTAAAAATGTATTTTACCTGGTTAATGTGTGCTCGGGGCGTGGTCTGCAGCGCCGCTGCAGGGGAGTGCACCTGAGCGGCACCCGCAATCACGCCTCGCCGCCTTAAAGTCTGTGCTCTCTCTGCTGTTGTGTTGGTGTGTGTCGGGCTGTGAGCTGAAAAGCTACAGCCGGCTGTATCCGTACAGCAACCATGTGTGAAAAGCGTGTTCATGCAAACATCGTCGAGTCTGCCGTGATATGTTTACAATAAGACTTATGGTCCCGAACCTCTGCGCACAGTGTCTGCAAATCGGGGCTTTCATCTTTACGCAGGACTGTAAGCTGTCATCTGTGAGGCGTGAGCGGTGTTTGTTTTTAACATAGTTCACGGTGGAGAACAGCTGCCGACATAATGTGGATCCGAAGATCCATAACTGGCCTACCTGGGGTTGAAAGTCTCGATAAATGCACGGCGTTTCGGCGGGTACACCGACTTCCGGGAGTGTGACGGTTATTTTGAGTGAAAAAAAATAATAAGATATAATTTTATTTTTATATTTAAAAATCACAATAATCTTCCAATTTAGAACTACAAGTTAAAAAAAGAACTCAACACAAATAAAATACACTTCAGCTAAATACTTCTAATTTATTTTCCCAAACCACCCAGAGCCGCAAAATAGAGACTAAAGAGCCGCATGCGGCTCCGGAGCTGCGGGTTGCCGACCCCTGACTTAAAGTGTTCTCTGGCAACAATGCTATGACACACCTCCTTTGGCAGTAGAGAGACCAGCCTCACTCCCACATCTTCATGTCAGAAAGGAATCTTTTCATATGACATAGTAATCTTATGAAGTGGTTTATTTGAGTAGCTTTGACATCCAAACCTAACTTATCAAAGACTGAAAACAAAGTAAAATAGCACAAAAAACAAAGCTCAAACACAAACTGACCTGGCTCCATTCAGAAATCAGCTCTTGTTCTTCAGTTGAAGGAGAGGACACAGCCAGTGTCAGAGTGCTTTTGTTCTTACAGCATATGGCCTGTGTGTTTGTGAACAACTGCTCTTTCTCTTTTAATCATTCTGTGTTCGACTGTTCTGAGTTTTGGTGTGTGTGTGTGTGTGTGTGTGTTTTAATAATAATAGCAGCTCTGCTGTCTCTTTGAGTTTAATTGTTTATAAAAATCATTTTATTTTGTTCAGTTCTTCCCCTTTCTTTACTTTCCCCTTTCCACCGGACCTCCTGTGGGAAAGTAACAGGGTTCAGTATTAGCACAATAAGGCATGTCGTGTGTGTTTCTGTGATGCAATGGTTTCTCTCCGAATGGTTGTGTCTGACATACTTAAATTTGAGTGGTTTGCCTTTGAATGCAACTGTGCAAATTTCAGCAAATACCATATACAAAATAATTGTCATATAAATAAACTATCCCAACCCAAGAATATGGCTAAAATATCCTAGGATTTCACAGTTTGAGCTGCAAGATAACTTTCAAACACTTACAGATCCAAAGTCCCGCATTTTGAATGTGAATCGATTTCTGAAGCAGAGCTCAGTAAATACTTCCTGTTAAAGTGATGACACATACACATGCAAGGCCTGCTCTGGATGCGTCTACAGTGATGCCGTCCAATTATAGGCCAGGATCAATGGCCTTGTCATGTCTCTGCAAAAGGTTGCTTATGTGAGTACACAAGCGCACACACATTCACATTCTCGCCGGCAGCGCAAGGTCAGGACCATCCATCAGGGTTCTGCATCAAGATCGTCCCTCTCACCTCTCACCACCCTGACTTTTTAAATGCCTGTAGAAGCGTTTTGTAGAAGTGTTTCCTAACCCTTAAAGAGAGAAGTAGTGGCACTGAGACAAACATGCAGAAGAAAATGGTTAAAAACAGACACTAGGAGAGCAGAATGTGGAGAAGAGAGGTAAATAAATCAAGTCAAGGTTGTGGCCTTCCTGTCTGAAAATGACGTGCTTCTGTAGTGTGAGGGGCAGAGGTGGAAAGTTTTAATGCGTGTGAGCTGTTCGTCATTACTGCCCTACACAGCAGAAACACTCCTACAGTGTAAATGTTGAGTGTGTTTGGGAACAACAGAGGAGGTGAAAAGAGGTGGAAAGTGATGCTTTAAAATGCTTCTCCAGCTGTGTGTTGGGGAAAATGGAGCTAGCTGTCATTTGCATTTGTAGCTCAAGGACAAGAGTAGCATTAACCGAGCGTAAGAGATCACTCTGACGGCAAGCACACTTTTTTGTGTTACTGCACAAATGCACCTTCCACTGTCTCCATATAGCTTCTGATACTGGGATTTTGATTTCTAACCTTCCAAAGAACAAGCCCTTTTAATCTATATAATCTTATGGTTTCTGTTTGTTGTAGTAGGAGCTCTATAGACCAATCATGTTATAGCAGGTTTGGATTACAGGTTAGTAAACAATGCATATACTGTACAGTAGAGAGCAAAAGGGGGATTGGAGTTGCTGAAATGCATTGTATAAAAATGGGCTTCTCTGTGATCATAACTTATGTTTTTGTTAGGTAATTTTAAATGTATATGTATTCATAAATGGAAATGGGAATCTTAGCTTGGATATCTACTGGCTACACTGGAATTGGCTGTTTCTATTAAATGGCATGCCACCAGACTAGTCTGTGTTCCCAGAATCCTAAACTTTTAACTTAGTTCTTTTTCATTTAGTCCAGTTTATTATCTTTGAAAAACAAACAAAACAAGCAGACAAAAAAAACCCCAAGAAAAATAAAACACACACATACATATCATAAGAAAAATACCTGTGTCCAAAGGTGACCATTCCTAATGACTCCTAATTTTGTAAACAACTCTTAATATCTATCCATAGCTCAATATCCATCGCATTGTCTCTTAAAAGGTTCATATTCGTATGCAGTTTTTTGTACCCAAAAGCACATTTTTCTAGAAGATCCTAACAAACTATTTTCACTGCAGACACAGTAGGGAAAGCATGGGTGTGCTCATAATAGCACAGTATCATTAACCTCCTAAGACCCAAACTCCTCCACGGCATGCAATTTTAATTTCTCTTTGATATTTGGGCATATTGGGGCCCGATAAATGTAAAAACAAAGAATTACCAGATTTTTTTTTTTAACCTTATTTTTGTTTTGATGAAAAATCAGAGCACAATATGAGGATATTCGTTTAAAATTTTGATAGAACAGTAGCAGTATAATGTCCTCGTAAGTGGATATCAGGCCCTTGAAGAGCAAAATTGAGTATTTTGGTTTAAATAACCCAAAATGTGATGTCCACATATGTGGACGCCAGGTCCTAGGAGGTTAAACGTTCTAGATGAAGCAAAATAACAAGAAAATTATATATTTGTTGATATGGCAGCTTGTATACAGCTACTGCAGCTATACTGTCTTTATGTGGACAGATATGGCAAGTCATTAAAGGTTAAGCTATTCTCGAAACATTGTTGTAATTCTGCTGCCTGTCTGCTATGATGTCTCTATTGTTTAACTGTAAGAACTGACAGATGGTGTACACAGCTGGTGAGTGAATAATAAATATAAGCTTTACCTACTGCACATAATGTGTGGATAGCATTTCATAACCAATTTGGCAACTTGGTCAAGGAGATGAAAACATGAAGCTCCTATAGATCTATGTCTGACTCTATATATGTTTGAATAGCAACAGAAAGGCAAATGCTTAGTTGAGCATGCCAGTGTAATTGCATTAGTAAATGTGTGTCAAACACAAAAAGGAGAAAATTCAAAAACACTATTCTTGAAACATTCTCTTAATAAAGGCAATGTTTGATCTCGAGGATCTTTTCCTTGTATGTGTCAAAGAGAAAAATGAGCACTGTCTCCAAAATCAAAATGTATTAGACAACTTCAAGCAATGAATGAATCTGTAAAATGCATGTCATCAGTACTTTATTATCCCTGCAAGGTCAACTCCTGACAAGTAAAACATGTTTAAAGGCTTTACGGTAAGGTTGAACCAACTCAGAGTCCTTTGAAATCCTGAAGAGCCAACACCAACTAAAAACACGAAACCAGAAATGACTACCTGCAGTTATTTCCTAATCTTTACCAAGCGGCTTCTGGTAAAGGCTCCAAAGACATATCCTAAATGTTAGGAAATAATAGCTTGGACCCATTTAAATTGAATCCTGATCATGCTTTAATAGTATTTGCGCAGCACAAGGTGTCACCAGGCCATTCATCTGTCACAACCCCATACAGTCAATTCTCATGAAACTGATCCACCAAAACATGGGGCAACCAATCATTTCAGCTTGGAGGTCACCTAGAAAATCGTTACCAATAAAAGAGAAAACACTTATTGGGATTCTTCCTTCTGTCATGCAGAAATTATTTATGTCCCACATTTTCTACTAAAAATGCCAGTTTGCGCTTTATTGAAACGAGACTAAAAGGTCATGGTATACACAGTACGAAAGGAACAAACATTGTGCACTTTCTTTCTGCGTTTCTACGCAGGATCAGAGCTGAGAGGAGGAATAGGAGATCAAAAGAGATTAAGAGGAACAGAACGGGAGCTGGAGAGAGTTTAACAAAGTGAACATTAAGAGGTCAGATATTGTATAATTAATCAGAGCTCTGCGAAGAGGCAGACGCTGTGTATGAATCTCAGAGATGATAAAACATTCATACACGCATTCACATAGAGCCACTCTCTAAGAGCGCAGAGCTTAAATCTAGTGTCATTCCTGTCTCTATTTCAGGCTGAAGGTTTACTTTGCACCACGGACAATTTAACAGCAATTTGAACATTTCAGTGATTAATGCTGGCGACCAGGGACACGAGTGTGTGCACAGCTTCTGTTTGTGGATGCATGTGAGATGAAAATAGAAAGGCTTAGTCAAGGTTTGTGCTCACGAGAGATGACAAGATCTTGTTTTTCTGGCTATGCTGACTTACATTTATAGCAATACAAAAACTGATAAATGCAGTGTGTGAAACGGACACATTTTTGTGCAATGCTGCAAAGTTTTAAGCCATTAATATGTCGGCACAATGCTGTTCTTCTAATGTTTTACTCTTCTGCATCATTGAAGTGCTTTATTGATCGATTTGATTTAATTCTCTTTAAATAGCATTAAAGTATTTTCTAAATCACACAGTCTCTTTCAGATGTCTTCTTGTTCTGAGATTTGCACGTGATTTATCAAGAGTAATAAAGAGGTGAAAATTGGCACTTGTTGTGTAGAATTCATGTTGTGTAGAAAAGAATGTAACAATGTGAAAGATTCATTTTTATGTCAATCAGGTCTGCAGTAGTTTATCTTCCTGTGCTGCTGATATTTGAGTCCCACAGCCCTAATCAATAAACATTAACAAAAATAGGATCTAATGTTTATGGATTTCTATGTACATTTCAGTACATAGTGCTGCACAATTGATCAATATTAGGATAACAATCATTTATCACAAATATTCATTTATTTGTGTGTTAAAAATGTTGTTGCACTGTCATGTAAAGAAAATACTGCGTTAACATTTTCACATGTGTAAACAAAACTGGTCTTAAATTCATCTAGGAGGAAAAATAAAAATAGTAATTTAAAAAACCCAAACTTAACACAAAATAAATCAACAGACCACTGCTTTCACCTTTACACTGGGTTACATTCCTTTTAATTAAAACCTATTTGGAGACAAATAAGTTGTCTTTCATTCTATTCATTGTACCTGAACGATGGATGTGAATAAATCTCGTAGCAACGTGTTCAATTCCTCTTTAATTCCCCTGTGATGTGCTTCACTTTGGGAAATTGCAGTGCAGGCTTGTTTTGTCTGGTACTTTGATTTTCTTGATGCCTTCGTTCAGTGGACACTTCTCTTTGGCCGAATGGATGTAGCTGCATCTTTGTAAGCTGGATGGTTAATGCAGATACATTGAGTTGACGTTGGATGCATTATTTTACCGTCCTCAATGCATTCATCATACTGCAGTTTGCAGTATGTTTTTAGGCAGTTGAATAATTTGTGTAGCTTTGCAGTGCAGACATGACTCTTACCTTGTAATTTCTTCATGTCAGGCATGTTGCCAGGTAGCGATCTCAGACGCACCTGATTTTGCTTATTCACCAAAGTTACGATCAATTTTAAAATTGATTAAATTGTGAAGCCCCAGCACCTTGCACACAAATCAGTGGCACTTTTAGTGTAATAACACAAAAGGGTTTAAAGAAAAATACTTGAAATGTAACAGTGTTTTCAGTACCACTGAGTAAAAAGACGAAGATTAAAACAACACAAACAGTAACATCAATCAGAACAATATACTAAATTTTCAATGAGGCATTAAAAGCATGCTGAACGTGAGAGGCAGAACATTTTTCAAAAACATATATCTTGATTATTTGATAAATTAAACAAAAGTTTAATTGCATTCATTATATATATATATATATATATATATATATATATATATATATATATATATATATATACATACATATGTCCAAGCTTTGGGCCAAACAATTTTTATACAACTTGGAAATGAAAAAAAAAGTTTTAAAAATGTTATGATTTGAGATGGACCCATATGAGTATCAAGTCCAGAAGTATATTTTAGTATCAATTAGTATCTGAGTATGTTTCCCACAAGCCTAATACAGTATCTATTAAATTGTGTCATACTGCCTTTATCATCCACCGCAGTGTGATGAGACATTCATGCTTGTTTTTTCTTTTGGAGACACTTCTGTACTTTCTCTGCAGTTAGTAAAGTTGGTCTCTAGTGGAGTGAGATCACAGCGTGAAATTAAAAGTGGTACTTTTACAGGTAGAAGGTTAAACTGCTGCCTTCTTATGGAAGAAGTTTTAGATGTTGTGCTAATAAAATAAAATTGTAAAATAGACAGATGAATATAGATATAGTCTCTGAACCTGAGGCAAAATAATTAAAAAAAAATCTAATTAATCTAATTAAGTCCTGCAAATGAATCCTCTGACATGAATTTGTTACAATATTTAGTTTTATAAAAACCTGTGTAAGTGGACCTTACAGCTGTGAATGGACACCAGGGTAGAATATTTATACATGATACGTACAAACACCAGTCAGCCTAAGCTTTTTAGAAGAGATGCTACACTGACCAGCTCAGCCTTTTTTTAACCTAACAAGCTCATCATAAACTCTGCTTACACAGGTTTGTTCACATGGGAATCCCATCTTAGACAGCTCTTCTTACAGAATGCAAACATGTTCTTTAGCTGTTGTGTGTTTCATGTTCACCTTCAGCCAAATGAAATCAAACAAATAATTTTCTTCATTGTCTTGTTTATAAATTACGTAAATTACTTGGTCCTCATAATGGCAACAGGTTATTTTCTTTCTATCCTGCCGGGAGACATTTTTTGTAGGTAAAACATCTGCAGCATCTGCCTAGTTGCAGGATATCACCTCATAAAAAAGAAGACTGAGTCTGGTTAAAAGCTTAATACTACAACTCACTGTAAATATGAACTATCCTTTAATAGAAGCTATCACTTTCATTTGATGATTTTAAACAGCAGAGAGGTTAAATGTGTCTCTGTGTGCGTGTGTTTATGTGTGATAACTCCTGCCAAGCCCTAAAATCTATATTTTTACACATCTCCATCTGATCTGTTTGACTCTGTAGAGACCATTAATTTATGACACACGGGTTCTTAATGGCTACCCAGGTAGGCTTTTGGTATTTCCAGTACTGCAATAGTGCAGCTGTTTAGTTTAACTGGATTATAACTTTTTTAATTCTGCTAGTAAATATTCAGTGCAACAAATCAAATGCAAAATAACCCGTGAAAATGGCTTTTAATGTTGTTTATGAATTGAGAAAACATTTAGTAGTAGGTGTCAAATATTGTAGCACTTTGTTATTTCACAAATTCACAAAGTTATTTTTTCCATGCTTTCTGACACATTTGTGGATGATTACAGTCAGGAAATCCAAATATGATCAACTGGGAACAAGCAGACTCTTTTGTTTTCTTGGTTGGTCTTTTTCTCCTTTACTCATTAGCGCACTGAAGTTAGACAGGAAAGTGTGGAGAGAGAGAGAATGGCGAAAGATATGAAGCAAAAGGTCTGCTGTATTTGGCCTTGTGGCAAGTGGTCGCTCGGTCAACCTGTGAGCTAACCAGGTTTTTAGCTGGTGAAAGGTCTGAATAGCAGGCAGGTCAGTTCAGAAAATGTTTATTCTTTCTCTTTAACCAACATGACAAAAAAAGACAAAGTTTGTTGTTTTAAAAAAAGCATTATTTTCATGCAGTGGTTTGACAGTTTTAACTGCGTGTAGGAAAACTAAAAGCTCTGAAAGCAAACATCTCCTACAGTAAGTCCTTTTTTTGGCCAGCATTTCATTATCACCCTACACGGCCACAGCAAAGGTTTGTGCTAATATTGTCACTATGATGTGGTGCTGATGTTGCAGCCAAGTTCAGCAAAGTTATCAAATTAGACCATAAGTGAATGTTTGGTGTCAATCCTATCAATAAATGTGGAAATGTCTCCTACGATATGTGATTATTTTACACACGATCTGTTATCTTTGTGTTGGTGTTGTTTCCACATCAGCCCAGGACAAGCTTTCTTATGACTGCCCAGGACAAATTTTGCTCTTTTTAAATTACTGTTAATCTCCACAGACAATTCAAGTCAATTTCCAAACCTATGGGCCAGTTTATTATATTTACAGTTGATTTTTTTTTTATTCATTAATTCAGCACACAACCATTAGGCTAGGCTATTTAGATCCTTTTCAATTTACTTATGTTAGTAAAATGATCAGGGAAGCTACTGCAATTTTGCCTGACCACATTTTTATGACAGCTATAGTTAGGGCTGTTCGATATAACGATATATATCGGATAACGATATAGAAACGTCTGTCATTTCATTTTACGCTATCGTTTGTTTTGTGGTCGTAAAATAAACTGTTTAGGGCAATATTTTTTCATGGTTTTGATGGTCACTGTAGTGGCTATATTAATTTCTTAAAGTTCTCTCTTTGTCTTATTTTTAATATAACCACACTACAGATGGACAAGCGCCTGTTTTTATGCATTGTCGTTAGCAACAACGACGGCAAAACCATCGCGTCCGCTGGTTTAGTTTCCACATTAAACTTTCACAATAAAGTTCAATATCCTGTTGAGACTTTTCAAAATAAACTGAATCACGTGAAAGAGGATGCAGAGTGTTTACGGATGAGAAGCAAAAAAGAGCCGTCAGGTGCTAAAAAATAAACCTTAGACTCAAACAGAGTCTAAGGTTTTTAGAACAGGCTTTTCCCCGCAGCACGCTGTGTAATAAATACTCACAAAGAAAACGGCGGATGTATCGTTTCATGCGTCGGTTAAAACACTCGACTCCAGGTACGCGACGCCCAGCTGGAAACACTTCACCAAGTCGAGCTGCCCGAGATTCACAGAATTTACAGAAAATGTTACATTCTTGTGATTTATATCGTTATCGGGATGATAGATGTCTTAATATCGGGATATGAGATTTTGGTCATATCGCACAGCCCTAGCTATTTACCTGTACTTTAATGTCAATGTATTATGATATATTATAAAATTCTCTGTATAGAGAACATTGGCTAGGTAATGCTGTCATCAAGTAGCCTATCACTAGCAAACAAATAGCAAGCCAAACGATGAATTCATATATGAAATTCCAATGTCCCCCCCCCCCAAAAAAAATAAAAAAAATATGTATAATGCTTACCGTTTATTAAAGAAAAGTATCCTGAAATGTGCGACCTTCTTAAGGGTAGATAATTCCAGTTGCTGGATGTAGTAGAGGTTTTTCTTTTGTCAAGGCGTTTTTTTTTTTCGAAGTCGCAAAACTATGACATCACAACAATGTGATTGGTCCCTTGCAATGTTGAACCTGGAGCAACAGTAATTATGATGATGTGGGAACAACACCAACACGAGGATATCAGGTCCATCATGAGCTTGAGTGAACTGATCAGGTTCTTGCAGCAGGTCTGACTCAGCTATAGAAATAATAACAGACATTCTGCAGCAACATCTTAAAAAAATAAACAAACAAACAAACAAAAAAGCTGGACCAGGTAGTTAGCAGTATAAACAAACTGCATATTGAAGAAAGCATAAAAATAAGAAGGTTAAAAGGTGAGCATTTGGCTGTGAGACAGCTCTGTCTGTCTTGCACCATCTCACACCCACCTTCGTCTTATTTTAGCCTGCCTCCATCCTGCAGGCTCACCATGTCTGCCTTCTGTGCTTGCTTCCACTGTCTTTCCCCGTGATGCCAATAGTCTCTGAAGTTCATTTATTCGGATCCTTCTTTCTCCTCTCTCTGTTTGACTTGCTTGTCTCTAGTCAGATACCTAACAGGCTTTCTAAGAGCTGCCTGAAAGTGAAAGTACCACTTTTATGTCCTGGAAGCAAAAGACAGAGACAAAGATGAGAAGACAGACAAAAGGAGAAACTAATGCCTTGGAGGAGTTTCCGAGTCGCTCAGAAACAATGTGTCAGGAATGTCTGTGGAGAGTATGTGTGTTGCACAATACAGCTGAAATGGAAATAGGTAAGCGTGTATTTAATGCTCTACTGTATAGGACATATATAATAAGTTTGTCACATCTGTTTCTGGAACAGCATAACTATTTCAATTATGTATGGACTAAAGACATTTCATTCTGCATGATCACTCTTTAATGTAGGAGTAAAGGCTTAAATAGACTAATGGATTCAATCTATTTCAGGATGTTTGACCTTGTGTGTCTTTAACTGCTGTCTCTGTTTACTTGTTAACATCCTGCCTCTTGTATCCCATTTCTTAATTCAGGATTATTGTGTGATTGATGTTTTAAAAGCCAGAGCAGCTCATTTGTTTTGCATATATTCATTTTCAGTGATGGAGCGTGAGGGTTTGTATTTCCTGTTTGATGCAGAGGCCTTAATGGACTCAGCGCCGTGCGTGTGTGTTTGTAAATCTATATGTTGCTGATTTAGAAATGCCTCTGGTGGATAATACAGTAGCTAATGGCTGAAGTAATGATTGTTGCAAATGGAAGTGCCGAATCCTGTTTTCATGTAAGGAGAGGATAAAGACTGCTGCTGTTACTGGCTGTAATGCTACCATACATGAGTCAGTCCTTACAGCTTGATGAATGCTTCATGCATTTGTTGCGGTTTAATTTACAGCCTACACATTGGGCTCATGTTATATAAAACAGAGGAAATGTCCTTAAAAAGCTTTTGTAGAAATAAATCAGTACAATCAATATAAAAAATGGTGGTTTTCTTATTGTACATGTACAAATCTAGTGTTTTCTCTTAAAAAGAAACTTGTGCTTGAACATGCATGTGATTAACTGATAATAATAAAAACAGTGCTTTAAATTATTAAGTGTTATTTCAGTAGCAATGACTTCAGAAATAGCTAATTAGTGATAAATAAAGTACCTAACAATTAGCTGCATTAATACTAGCATAACTGTTTATTTCTAACTTTGCTATTACCTCTTGCTTTGCTGCACTGAGGCAAAGCATATAGTTTCACAATTTCACAATTATCAAAATTTTAATTGTGTAGCAGATTTCAAAAACAAGTTCAAAGTGTGTCATAAACATTACAAGGAAAAACAAAGACAAATATCTTATGCTTTAAATAACAGTAAAACTTCTACAAAAATAACTGTTCTGTGAGGATCACAAGACAAATTCAGGCTTGTGTGATATTAGCTACAACAAGCCCCGAATAAGAATAAAAATGTACCTGACTCCTAAAGTTAGACACTATGGTCGTGTCCAAATTCATGGGCTGCATCCTCCTGAGGACCTGGCCTTTGCGGTCTACGTGGGCCGGGTCCTCAGAAGGTCGGGTAGGCCGGAAGTAAACGGCTGGGGAAATTGGACGGTCTAGCCTTCTGATTAGCGTCACCCCTATCTCGGTGGAGTTTAATAAACTCAGCCGTCTGCTCCCTGCTATCTAAAATATAACAGGACACTGGCGTAAATTCTCGACCGTCTCATACTTCTATGTAATCAGTTTTCTGTTTGACGTTTAGTCAGCTGTGTGAAAACCAAGGAGGAACCTACCCGGGGGATTAATAAAGTTTTATTTTATCTAATCTAATAACTTTAATCTCAGCCAAACCGATTTACTCACGAACAAACAAAACACTGAAAAAAGCCCAACAATAACATTTTTAGGTTGTCTAAGTGACTTATATATTCCATTTAACCCGAGTAGCGAAAGTCCGCGGTGATGTGAAAATGATGTGCCGGGAGTTGTGCCGTTCTCGGCGGCATCGGTGACCATCGAGCTTCCGGCTAGCTATGGAGCTGGTGGGTAGCAGACGTCTCCGAAAACGTCAAAGCACTTTTGCAAATATGCGATATCTTGATAAACCGAGCAGATGTTTACACAGCTACTTTCTCGCCTGAAAATATGTTAAAAGTTTATTTTGTGACCCAGAAAGATTAGTAAGAGTAATTTTAAAACTTAGTAGCGGCCGCCATTGTTGGAAACTGGAGTTTAGCTGGGCCGCGCTATGAATTCTGGGATATGGTAGGCCACGAAGGACACACCCGACCCATCCTTCAAATTCGGGGAAAAGGAGGACGCATTTGTCGGCTGCATTCGGAGGAGTCTACGAATTTGGACAACATCGGGGCGTCGCTGTGACGTAATCGGTCTACAAATGCGGCCTCAGGAGGATGCAGCCCATGAATTTGGACACGACCTATATGGACTAAAATTAGGATCATGTGACATGAACATAGCTAATAAAGTAGTCTGCCATGCAATGAAAACACGACATACCAAGTAGTTTTAAAAAAATAACTAGTTTTTTATCTTTTCTCTGAACTTCTCTTATAGGCAAAATTAAGTCTGGCACCTCAAGTCAGGTATGTGGTTTTAATGCAGAAGGATAGAGAGCACAGTTTAATTAAAGGAGATTTAAGAATAAGAGTTTTATGTCTGCAAGACTCGATTATGTTTTTTTTCCTTTTTTTTGAGGAGCAAGAGAACAGATTTTGAGTCATCAGCATAAGGATAAGAATTGTTATGCTTCTTCTGTAAGATCTTCTTTGTGGTAATATAAATAGAAGATAGTAAAGGCAAAGGACTAAACCTTGAGGCTTGTGACTCTGTTAGTGAAAGGAAAAGTGGAGAAATTACAAATAGCCACACACAGTTTTTTTTTTTCAAGAGATGGAAAGAACAGTAAAAGACAAGGCTTGCCACATAGGCACACGGTGTGTAGCTCTGGGCTATGTATGACCTCAACTGTACATCAAGGGAATCCTGGTGAGCACAGAGAGGAAAAATACACCTACGTTATCAATTTGATAATCCTACCTCACTTTATACTCAAGTTATCACATTCACAAGATTTTTAGAAAACTTGACCTCTGACCTTAAGGTCGAGGTCACCGAGATTCCAACTCATCTGAGATTTTTAGTAGATACACCTACGTTATCAATTTTTACCTGCATCGACACTTTGTGGACGATTTACCGCTTTCAAAAACTTGGGTGTTCACATTGCCTGTCAGCCGGCCTGGCAGGGTGCTGACAATACCCCATCAGCCTTCTAGGGCTGAGGGTTAAAAAGCAGAAGGACAACACAACACTCTGGAGAAAAACTCCAGAAAGATATAACTAGACGTGTCCTCTTGGCATGTTTTTCTTTTTTAAACACACTGGATTGATGGTAATTTGGCTCCCTACCAACAATATAAGGACTGCCATTATCCCCTATCTTTTAGAAATATGTGATGCACAGTACTTAAGAAACTAGATTAACACTTTTTAAAGCTAATTTGAAAGTGGTTCATATATTCACGTTTTTTGTTCAGTTTTTGAGTTTTTGGCGGATTGCTGAAGCCACTGAGGCTCTGCATTGTTTCATATCGCTGAGAGGTTTTTATCGCCATGTGAAAAGATTTATTCAGTCATGGTATTATACTGAATTTTTATTCCACCATGACAAATACACTGTCCTCATTCTTTCAATATTCCAGCCTCTCTGTTTTCCTTTAGCAGTTGTTGGACTTAGAAAGAAAGGCAAAACAGAAGGTAGGGGAAAAAAGGGGGGTTATTAGAGAGGCAGATAAAGTGGGTAGAGGGCACCCCTCTGGCTAATGATCGTTGCCTATTTAGGACCTCCAGCAGAGCATCTGTCAAAAGTGAGTATTAATGCTTCTTGTTGGAAAGTCAGTCAAATTACTCGACAGACCAGACAAAACATGACACATCAGCCAGCCACGAAGAGAAGTAAGCCGCAAAAAAAGACAAATTGTTGGCCACAAAATTTTGGCAAAACTACCACATATAGATGCTAAATAACAATAAAGAGAAGGGAACAGAAACAAAAAGACTACTTAGGAAAAAAACACCAGATAAAGATGCTTAAAGACCACAGTGGGAAAAATAAGATGGTATAAGGAGGAAAACTTCTGTTGGCAATAATTTTATCATCAAGTCTGGGTGTCTTGTTCTTATGTAGAGAATGGCAGGGGCCTGTCCTTTCATAGTATGTCTTCACCATTAAAAATCTCAGCTACATGTTATCATAATTTCACTTCAGAATATGCAACAGTTTGAACAGGCTTTATGTATGGTCAGTATTTATGTATGGTCTTAGTCAGCCCTCTATTCAGAAGCTCTAAACTGATTCTCTGGTCCTGCTCCAGCTGATAAACGATCCTGTTTAGCATATCTGAGACCCGAGATGGTGAATATCCGTGGACCAGCATCGACCCACCACATGCAATCGACCCAAGCCGCAGTAATGGAAATGACTGTGTGTGAGAGTTTGTCAGGGTGTGAGTTTATGCCTGTGGGAAGAGGGTGGCGGTGGCTTGACGGAGGCAAAAATTAGTCACCTTTGTTACTGCTGAGAGTGTTTTGTTGTTTTTTTTTTAAAAGTAAGCTGTCCAGCTAATGGCACTCCAATTAATGCACCGAGACTGTAGTCTGAGTTTCTGCTCACAGCCTGTTTAGTATATCAAATGATTTCTCTCCCTCTTGCCATTACTCTCTCTGCTGAGGCCAGTATATTTGTGACAGAAATAGGTTATTATTTTCATTAGTTTAAGAAAGGATCAGGAGAAAAATTGAGTGAAGGTAGAAAATAAGAAACGAGCAGCAAGGAAAATGGCTAAACAGCTTTTGGGTCCCCTCTTTTTTCCTCTTTTTCAACTGCTGGTTGCAGAAATGCAGACTGAAGCTTGAAGTGAAATGGCCTGTTTTTCAGTGTGAAATTGGTGTTATTATAGTGTCGGGATGACAGCTGTTTAATGCATAGAGTAATAAAACACTTTTAGAAAGAGAAAAAGAAGGTCATTCTTGATAAAAAACTTCCATTATTTCTTACAGTATGTCGTTCGTCTCTTCATATTCCTTTAGCATTGGTGTGCATTTTATCCTCCTTTCCCTTCACTTGAATAGGAAAAGAAAGATACATAGCTACAAAAAAAGGTCTCGGCTCTTGTAGCTTGTCATTTCCACTGCAGCGCCATTATGAGATAGAACATGACAGAGAGAGGCAGTGCTACTAAAAGGTAGAGGCATGTCATGAATATTACACTATTACACAGAAAAATCACTTCCTGGCCAGTACTGGAGGGCGAGAGTAGAGATTTGGCTTAGGTAGGTAGAGAGCGGTCATTTGAAATCCGGCTAAATCAAATTTCAAAGTATGTCAGACAGAAGCATGAACTCTCCTTATATACTATGGCTTAAAGGACTAGTTAGACCTTATTGGAAAAGTTCCTTGAAGTTTAATATTTTAGAGAACTCATTTTTTTTAGCCATAATGCTACTGCTTGAGTGTTTCTCGTCCATTCTTGTCCCTCGGGTGCCAATTAATACTGCTTTGTGCCAGTGTGGCTAGTTTACAAAGTGTACTTTGCATTTATTGTATCATACACATGGATTATGGAATAAGTGACCATTCAACCATCCTTCCATCCATCTTCTTCCACTTATCCAATTCAGAAGCCTATCCCAGTCATAGGGCAAGAAGCAAGGTACACTTTAGATAGGTTGCCAATCTGTCTAGCTAGCACACACAGATAGCATTCACAATCACACCTGGCCATTTAAAAATCACCAATTAATCTAACCCCATGCTTGCTAGACATTGTAAGGAAGACAAACTACCTGAAGAAAACACATGCAGACATGAGGAGAACATACACTCTGACCTTCTTCCTGTGAGGTGACAGTGTTAAACATCGCCCTGTGCCACCCTACACTCTCACACTTCCACCAATCACTGTAAATTAAATACTTATTTTCTAAAGTGAAAATATCCTCACTGCGGATCCATTGAGTTTTTCCTCTGATAGCTAACTACTGCTCATTTTTGTTGGCTAAGGATGTTAATTTACTGATTAGCTTACAAAACACACATCTAATTTACTGAAAAAGAATGACAGTGCTTTAGATTCTGTATGCTGGTTAGTCCAGTCTACCGAGAAACACATTATTGTGTCAGTTTGAAAGAGACAGTTGTGGTTAGAGAAAATAAGTGCTGTATTTCCTCTCAGCATTCCTACTCTAGCTACCATTCTCAGAGATATGCAAGTTTCACTGTGATTCTAGCTATCAATTAAAGCTTTTAAACTTAAACATTACACCCTAATTTTACGGCATCAAATTAGTACTAAAACCTAAACTCATGAGAAAAGTGACCCCTTTAACCCAAATCAGTATGTACAATTATATAGATCAAATTTTAAAAATAAACTTTTTTCTTTTAATCAGATTTCAATCAGGCAAGTGACACCAAAGAACAGTGAGGCAGACCCCATTTAGTGCATTGAACAGCTACACCCAACAGTATCCAACCCCTGCAGACTGATCCCCTTGCCCTGAAACTAATTGCTGGATGTTGATTTACGTTGTCCAGAGTGTGCTAACAGGAAATCGAACTGACGAGGTGGCAGTTCGTTAAAAGATATCAATAGCGATCTCGTTTGCATGGTTACTAATGAGGCAAAGCTTTAGGCTCTTTGTTACTGGATAAGTGGAGTCTGACAGGAGCACATATCAAACTACAGCTTCAACAAATAGGGCTGAATAGAATAGAATAGAATAGAATGGAATACTGTTTTTTGTGATTTGCACACAGAAAAGACCATTTCAGTGGTTTGTTTGTACAGTAAGGAAGGAAAAGTTGCTGTGGGGAAAAATCCACTTATAAATAGCTAAAATTCTCACCTTATTTGAAGTCTATTTTTGCTGAAGTTGAAGGTCTGGACAATATCCCAAGTGTATAATTAAGGAAATAAAAATCTACCATGCAGGTAGGGATATTTAATAACAATGAGCATCTGCACACAAAACACAAAGAAAAATGGTGAAGTCAAAATTATAAGCGAGTCACTTCTCTAATATAAAGTGAATGTGTCTATATCTAATAGGTTCATTTGATTTTATCAGTGCACAAGTAAATATAAACCTCATGGTGATCAAGAAATAATGAATATAAAATAATGTAAACATGATAGATATAAACTTTATAGATGATATCATTATGTCTTATGAACTATATAAAGCTTGTTGATGCTAGATACATGAACTTATGTTAACAAGTTAACTTCATTATACATACAGGTCTGTATATGGATTCAAAGAGAAAATGTATACAGTCCACAAGCCTCATAGCTTTTCCCCATAACTACTAATTTTAAATACATACCATTAATACTGGTAGAAAATATCCTTGCTTACATTATTGTCTGGATACATAGAGAGAAAAAGCTGAAATTTTAGAAATAGCATGGCACACTTCAAACCAAATCCTCTTTGACAGGAAAGAAACTTTTGTTGCATCTCTCTTTCCCTTTGCTGTCAAAACTTTGCTTTCCCCAGCAACAATGCAACTTCTTGTAACAAAAAAAGGAGGAAAAAAAGGGCACTCACAGGTGAAAAGTCAGCTCTTTTCTTTCTCTGCCATTTATGAAGGAAAAGTTTCACATTTACTAAAACATGATCAAGTTTCAACTATAGCTGCGTGTGTGTGTTTTATCATTGCTACTTTAACTTGCACTTGTATGATGCTTTGAGAGTGTGTATATTTTGTCTATTTAAACGTGCACCAGTGAAACTGACACTAGTGTTTAAGCTAATGTAAAGTGTGCACTCATTATATTTATTTTTTGTTCTGTAAAAAAAAAACCAAAACCAAAAACATACAAACAGGGGGAAAAAAGCAAAAAAAAACCCCAAACAAAACAAACAAACATGTTAGCTAATGTTAGTCTGTATTATGTTGCAAATGCTCAGTGACAGTTTTTCAGAAGCAGTGTTAAACTGATTATCAGCACATCTAATGGGGTTTTAACAAAATCCAATTGATAGAAAAAGTATAGATAAAGCTGATAGTAAGCTTTCATTGTGTTTCTGCAATTTTCATCATCTTCTAATTAGTTTTATTTTTATCTTCAATAATCTGCACTCGTTTATCAGATGAGCAAGAAATGAATGTAAGATTTTTGCCTTATACTAAACCTCTTTTTCCATTTTTATTCAAAGCATGTTTTCATTTTTCATGTTTGTTTTGTTGAAACACAAATCTGATCTGATTTTCAGCAGACTTTTGCTCCTGCATTGTTTCAGCCAAAAACAATTAGAAAATATGTTACACAAAGCAGTCAGATTGCATAATTATAGTATTTTTCTTTACAAATGCTTTTACATTTTTTTTTAAATGTTTGCAGCGCAGTGCAAAAGTGCACAGTGGAGGAGCAATTCACCACTGAAAATAAAATCTAAAAAATTGAGGCTGGTGGACAAATGACACAGAACTATTGAAATTCTGAGGGGTGCAATGTGAGCAGGAATGGAGACAGCACAGTCCCCCGTGGAGCTCCTGTACTGCACCAAATTACACTGCCCTGTCTCACATACTGCAGCCTGTGTGTCAGCTAGTCAGTAAACAGTGTGGTAGTTAACCTGTTTACTGATGTTTTTCCGTAGCTTCTCTCTCAGTAGCAGCAGGTGAATTGTGTTAAGTGGTCTTGAGAAATCAAAGGTGATCCCCATTATGCAGCTGTTGCTATCTAGGCAAGCGTAAACTCTTTGCAGCATGTAGATGGTTGCATCATGCTTTCCCAGATTTGTTCTGAATGGAAACAGCAGTGGGTCCAAATTGACATAATAATAACAACAGCGTTTTGCTGGGCTCCCCAGCAGTCACATGCCAAAAAACAATTAATTGTCAGACCCTTGCACCCTCTCGCATTTAAATGACTTATCTGTGAGAGTTTAGCGCATTGGGCTTGGGGTGGAGATTGGGATTGGGTCTGTCTGTTAAGAAAGCATAGTGCTAAAATCACTGCCACTGAAGGCATATAGCCTGTAGACTCCTAACACAGGGACCAGCTGTCCCATCCCATCCTCCTGAGGTTTAGTGCACAATCAGATTGGACAGCCTTCAAAGGGATTGTGGAGAATACTTTCTAAGGTTATGGTGATGTACCTGACAGCAGGGCAGCCCTACTGTAAGTAGAAATCCCTGGACACATGAGAGCACTCAGTCACTGTTTTATTTACGTAGCCAGTCATCATGCGATAATATTAACCAGCCTTCAAGTTGAATTAGTGACAAATCATTGTGCCTGCGCTGGGTTGCCTTATGTACATTCCTAGGATTTTTAAAACTTTGTATTTTCACTTTATATTCTCTAATGGAAAATTTTCCTTTGGTCTACCTGTCAGGTACTAAAAAAAATCTGGATTAGTAGACACTACAACAGATTTATGGAAACAGTTTTTTTCTACATATTGGAAAATATGTTTTACTAGACTACTACAGCTTTTGCTCTTTTCACTGTTCTTTCCCTTGACACCGTAATTTGTAGCTTAGTCACCTTATTCAAAAAATCACCAGCGGCTACCACATCCTCAGTGGTGCTTATATACCATCAATGGGTTAAGCTGGCATAGTCCCCTGTTACTGGATGATGGGGGAAAGTATCTCTCTTGTGATTTCATCCCCCTGTCTCACTCTCTCACTAATGATTTTCCTCTTATGCACAGTTGGTATCTTAATATCCATGAATAGTTTATGTACATAAATTTAAAGAAAATGGAAAAGAATACTAAAAAAGTTGAAAACAAATGAAATTATCACCAAAGAAAGTTAATAATTCAGTTAAGAAAAGCTGGAGGAGATTTGCGAACTTTATGTCAGACCAGCTTAGAAAAGTGGGTAAACAACAAAGTGTGCTGCTTGAACTGATGGATGAAATCAAATAGCTGAAGAACCTTGTCAAGGAAAAAGAAAAGATAATTACTGAGCAAACAGCTGATGACTTAGAACAATATACAAGAATGGAAGATGTAATCATCAGTGGCCTGGACACCAAACATCGTATTTACGCAAGTGCAAAGATTGGAGATAGAGATGGAAAGAACCCCTTTGAAAGAGAAGCTACAAACCCTGGAACAGCAAGCCATTAAGTTTCTTGAAAGCAAGAACATTAAAATTAACTGCACAATGAAGCAACCTGCCATGCTCTACCCCGAAAGGGCAAAAAAGGAAAGCTTGTAGTAATACTCAACACTCAAGTTTGTTAACAAAAAGAGCAAGACTGAGCTATTAAAGTTGGCAAAGAACCTAAAAGGGACAGAGGCACACATCAACATGTAGCAATGACAAAGTTAAATGGAAACCCCAATAAAGCTAAACTCTTGATTATAAGAGTACTCAAAGACTTTGATAAGTGTATATGAGGAGCTATAACAGCTTGGCTGATTATGTTAACATCTTGGAATATTTTTTATCTGAAAACATGGGTCTCAGTGGAACAAGTGAATGTGACTTCAGGTTCTGGTTCAAATTAAACAGGATTTGTTGCCAGTTAGAAAATGCTGCATGAGAAAAGTTTACATATAGTAGGGCTGTTCGATATAACGATATATATCGGATGACGATATAAAAACGTCTATCGTTTCATTTTACGCTATCGTTTGTTTCGTGGTGTCGCAAAATAAACTGTTTACGGCAATATTTTTTCATTGTTCTGATGGTCACTGTAGTGGCTATATTAATTTCTTAAAGTTCTCTCTTTCTCTTATATTTAATATAACCACACTACTGACGGACAAGCGCCTGTTTTTATGCGTTGTGGTTAGCAACAACGATGGTAACACCTTCGCGTGTCCGCTTGTTTATGTTCCACATAAACCTTTCACAATAAAGCTCAAGATCCTGTTGAGACTTTTCAAAATAAACTGAATCACGTGAAAGAGCAGATTATTTACGGATGAGAAGTAAAAAAGAGCCGTCAGGTGCTAATAAATAAACCTTAGACTCAAACGTTAGAACAGGCGTTTCCCCGCAGCACGCCGTGTAATAAATACTCACAAAGAAAACGGCGGCCTTTACAACTTATGTCTAAAAATGTATAATTTCATACATCGGTTAAAACACTCGACTCCAGCTACATGGTTCGCAGCTGGAAACGCTTCCCGCAAAATGAGCTGACCGAGATTCACAGAATTTACAGAAAATGTTACATTTTTGTGATTTATATCGTTATCGGACGATAGAATTCTTATATCGGGATATGAGATTTTGGTCATATCGCACAGTCCTAACATGTAGTAATCTTTAGTTTGAGCCTTCACTTTCTTAGTCAGTAACTTGTGTTTGTTCCCACTTTGTTAAAATTATTTGTTGTGAGCTTTCTTATTTTCTGTTGTAGTTTTCAGAAATGTTATTAATGATAGAAAAAACTCACTTGCTCATTCACATTTATGCTAAGGACATATCATGTTTTGAACAGGTTTTGTCATTAATGAATTCATAATTTTTTCATTAATTAATGCCACCATATTCCAAATGCTGCTGGTACAGAGGAAGAAGCAGTGTATAATTTAACTATGTCAATATAGGATACCAGAGAGTGACATGTTAGAGAGAATTACCATATGAGAGTGAGAGCTTGGATTGAAGATGGAGACAAAGCGCTTCACCAACATCTTTAGTGCAGCCGATTAAACTGTCATACTCCACTCCTTGGTTGTCATCATCTGAGAGGATTCATGGTTTGGCCTTGTTGGGTTTGACGGTCTGTCAGTAGGATAAATCTCTGTGTTGAAGGGCTGACAGATGTTGACAGTAACTGAGGCGTTTTCATATGGAGTATATCCGAAGGGCAAAACATCCAGATAAAGTTGATGGTGCCAAGACAAATTTTATCTGGAACTGTGCTTGTCAGCAGTGTCTTTACAGCCAGGGTGTCTGAATGACTGAAAGCCCACAGTCAACAGCTACATGCTTCATTATGTAAAGATGTCTTTGGCACCTAACGCAACAAGAATTATAACATGAACTATTTCCCCCATGCGTATTAATAATGGCCCTTTCCCTCAGCTTAGAGTAGAAAGAAGCGCTTATCTATAGAAAGTGACAACAGTGCAGCAGAGGCATTTTATTTTCCTCAAATCTGATTTCTTTTTAACTGCATTGATAATAAAAGAAAAAAAAACAACTTTTGAAGCCTCTTTATGTCACTACCGTGTCTTTATGAAGTGATGCTTGTTTCAGGCAGACAGCTTGAGTAGCACTGGATTAGCTGGTATGTCAGCTGACCTCGAGTAATTGCCGTCTTATATTGGGTGGTCTATTTAAGCTGTCAGACGTACTGCTCCTTCTCTGCTGCTGCTGCCAGTTCATTCACACCCGGCATCCATCTGTAAACTCAGATTTTTTTTGTATTTCATGACTTCATATCAGGGCACAAAAGTGATTTTTTTTTCCTGCTTCCTCGCTCTTCACTGTTCATTGGCCTTATATGTCAAAACAGTGTCAACTCCTTGTGCTTAAATAACAAAATTATGACAATACTGAAGAAAAGCAATGGGTTGTGCGGCATATTTAGTAGTAGTGTCAACAATATCCATATTTATGATGTGATGAACACACTTGTGAGTTTGTCTGCATGTCTGCCCATGTCTCATCAAAGCAAAGTGTGGTTCTGGAGACACCTACTGTAGGGGAAATACTAAAGACAGTTTTGAGTACATTTGTATGTCGGTGTTTCTTTGCCTGTATAAGAAAACTGCAGCAGTGCATGATGAGGTCACAAATATACACACAGATGAACAGTAGTGATTTAAATATTTAAAAAAAAATCAAAGATAAATGCTGACTACTATGAAATTAGGTTTCTGCAAATGAGCGTTAGACTCATCAGCGTCCGCAAACACTCAAGCTGAAATTATGAGAAGATTAGGCTCTTTGTGTGTGTCTGGGAGGGTTTCTTTTTAAATGTATTAGATCACAGATTACTATTTATCCTGTTAAGAATTTATTTCATAATGCAACAATTCCTCATTAATGTAGTATACTTTTCTAAAAACAGTTTGAACATCCTCTGACTGTAGATATTTTTTTTTCTCTACAACAATCTTAAAGCTCATCATTGCAGGCATTGCAGACTCACGATTCCTTTTTAAATATGAATTAATGTAATTGGCAGATAATGGGCAGTGCGACTTCAAATAGCTAACAAAAGTTTGCACGAAGTTGCAGTACTGTGCAAAAGCGTATGCTGCCAAATGAAACGAGTGTATTTCTAGGTAAGGCTCCTCCCTTGAGGGTGTATTTGATTGTTTTTTCCTGTTATGTCTTTATTAACACCATAACCTACAAGGACAAAGCCAGTCTTATTTGCTCATCATAAAATTAGGGTACTTTAACCACTATGATCCATCTAAATGGTGGACCCTTATTTCAGTACGCTGACCCTGCCATCCAAGCCAGACTTTTTGTTATTTTTCCTTAACAAAACCCAGCAGGTCTCTCTCTCCATTCTCGCCTCCTCTCTTCTTGTTGTTCGCTCTCTAACTGATGAGAAGTGACAAGCACGAAGGCGGCCAGATAGATAGGAGGAGACGTGGGGAAGATGGCAGAACTGTGATGTGAGCCTCTTACAGCAACGGCAGCAGCAGTACAGCCTGTGCTGTCAGCCCACCATCCTCCTGCAACTTCTCCTGCCTAACACTCCCTGTCCACCTCTCACCTCTCTCTTCCTCCTCTCATTCCTTAATCTCATTCCTGCCATCATTTCCCATATGCCACATGGAGCAGGATACTTATATGCAGGCTGTTGATGTTGTCTACAGGCAGTTTCTGTATCTGTATCAGTCATAGCAGGCGATATGGAACACACAACAGAGCTGCTGCAGGTTTGCATTAACAGGTAAGAAGATGCTGTACACATCGTATTACATCTTTGTGGTTCTAGCAACACATATATTTAATTAATATGGATCTAAATAGGTTAATGATAGGAATCCTAACACCTTTTATGATGTATGTTCTAAAATCAGGGGTGTTAAGTAATGCAAAGAAAAATTAAATCTAAAATTAATTGGAACAGTTGAAACCAATTAGCTTTGACTTTTATTGTTATGTTATGAACTAACTTTGAAATATTTATACACTGCTAATGTTTTTTTCTGAGGACAAATTGTTTTTTTAAAATTACTTTTTCAGTGACAACATCAGAAATGCATTAAGCTGTGGCCAGGGGTTTAACAATTGTGTTCCTACTAAGGAAAAGAAGATTATATTCATTCATTACCAAAAATTACCCCAAAACAACACATACTGACTACAACTAGTTTTTCATCTCTTGCATCATTGTCCCAGTCATTTGTTGCCAGATGCTCACTTTTGCATGCCATTTCCTGCCCCCAGTAAACACTTAATTTTCACACCGTTTCACACCTGTTACCATTCAACTTCTAGCATTTAGAACAGGCTCTTTTCCTGAGTTTCTTGCCAACTATCGATTTTTACAAAAGACTTCAGAAAATTAGATATAATTAAATTTAGCTGATTCATTTTCAGAGTGCAAGTATGGTGCATGCTGGCTCACTGTACCTCATGACTAAAGCTGGGCAGACACTGTGCCTATTTTGCCCAGTTTTAGCCCAGAATTGAATGTTCCAGGCTGATATTAGGCTTGGGTTGAATATTTGCCAGGTCTGTAGTTGAGGTGGTCTTAATGCCAGATTAATCCCTAAAGCAAACAATAATCATGAATGGTGGTTTTTTGGATTTCTGGAAGGAAGTTTGGTCGACTGTCGAACAGTTTGAGATGTTCCGTGGTGTGATTTCATGTATTTCAGTGCCAAGTAACACCTCTGTGCGCTTTTGTAAGTGCAGAAGCAAACACTAACAAACATGCCACAAAACACAGAACAGACTGCAAGGCCCTAGTTTTCTGTCCAAATTACATTTGCGAGAAGTAAAACAGCTTTTCTGTTAGAACAGAAACTTTAGATGGAGTAACAGTAAAGGGTGAAACTAGAAGACAAACTCGTTTCCCTGTAAGAGACACAAATGTTCTACAGTGCATCTGCTAAAAACCTACATCAAGATGAAAAATCTAATGAGTCAAGTCATCATGCTGATTGTATGTAGAGGATGAACACAGTGAGGACTGAGATAAGAGCAAGCAAGATATGTTGACACAGTATTTGCCTGGGTGGAGTATGGTACAGTACTGTGCAAAAGTCTTGAGCCACCCATCATTTAATGAAATACACAAACATACACAAAAGTGCATCATATGAGATTAAAAAACTGAGTTTGTACAATTCAAACAAGCTTGAAAGTCAATGTCAATATGTCAGCATGAAAATACTACTTCAGTCAGTTTTGACAAGGTCTCCAGCACAGCTGGGTGAAATGCAACTGTGTATACAGATGTTTTGTCCTTCTCTCCTGACTTACTTCGCACATATTGAAGACAGTTTGACCAAGAATTTCACATTTGGATTTACCACTTCTTTAGACCTGTTGCCATTGATTTTTATTCCAGTCCTTTTTAATTTGGCATACCTTACCCTCTTCTTCTCAGGGCATGACTATTGTCTGACATTTGTCCAGTTTGCTCACATTTTTAGGGAGAAATTGCACACCATACTGTGAGATGCCCTTTTTTTGCATGAGCCAAGTGCAGACTGGACTGAAAATGAACGACAAAGCAGCCAATTCCCAAAGAAAAACTGTGAAAGTCCTAAAGAGAACTATTGGGCAAGGGTTCATTAAAAAAGTACAACGACTGGCTGCTTGAAAGCAAAATATTGAGAAATGTGGGGTTTCTGAAGACTTTTGCACAGTAATGTATTTAAATAGAATAGATTCCTTGTTAATCTTTTAACTAATCCTTGTGCTGGCTGTGTGTTCTGACACATTAAAATATCTGTTGTGAGAAAAGGTGAGATTATTTATTTATTTATCTGATAAAGATGGCATCCTTGATGAAACTACAGACAGTCACTATGGCTTTCATTGCTCAAGCCCCCCAGCTGTTTTTCTATTTTCATCAACCATCCAAGTGCAAAGTTGGCTTTTTTTTTTTTTTTTTTTTTTTTTTTTTGAGCGACTCCACAGGTTCTTCTTGACCTCTTTACTCCCACAGTGCATGATCACAATGCCACACATCTTGCAACTTGCTTGAATTCCAAGGGACTGATAGTCTTTGCTTGCAGAACTTGTAGTTTTCTTTATGCACTGCATGCCACACAACAGTTTATTGTGCTCAGGTAATGATGAATGATCACACTGAATTCTGGGCAAAATGGGCTCTTGGAGTTTAGATCATTGTTGACTGCCTTGTGGTGCTTGCTGGGTCTATTTTAAGACATTCACCTGAGTTATCACAGTAATGGAAGAGCACTTAAGACCCCAGCTGGGACTCTCTGGAGGACATGAGCTAAAGAGGAATCTGTGAGTGCTTGTGGTATGCTCATGACTCAGAAAATGGGGCCAGTGTTTATATCAGGGAATGATTTTTGTGAACCTATTGTTATATTTAGCTGAGCAGTAAAATTAAAGCTTATTTAATTTTATCCCTGGGCAACAGTTCATTTTCCTCGCTTTTCTTGTCCAGAATGGATTTTCCAAACAAAAGATACAACAGAACAACTAAGGTCACTAATTTTTGTTTGCCTGTGCAATTTCTAGACGTGTTGATCAATTGCTTCTCATACTGTCAATTGCACTTAAGTCTTTCTGCACACTGGGAGCGCTGACAGACACCCTCGGCAAAACGATCAATTTGATAAGTCAAGTTAATGAGATCATAGCCCCGTGATCTGAAGGTAACAGAATTTAAAAGAGATAGCTTTGAACTTCCATGATATTAAGACAACCAAAGCAACCAAAGATGAAAAGAGAATTTCAGTTCACTTCAATTCAATTAAAATGTATTTATAATTATTTTATATAGCTCCAAATCACTACAACAGTTGCCTCAATGGGCTTTTAATTTTAAGGTTAAGACCCTACAAAAAATAAGTATTATTATTATAGTATTTAGTATTAGTAGTATTTGGTAAAGAAATGATGGAAGAAACACCGTCTAACCATGTTATTAGTGTTGATGTTGCATAGTTTGTGCACCAGATGACAATCTATAACTTACTTGTTGGCAACACATGTTTTGATTGCCACAGACATGACAACCAGTTGATGTGAGTCGGGCAGAGCATAAATATAAACATATCCATGAGTTGTTGTGACAATAACAGATCATTTTTAAAGGCAAACTTCTGTCCATGATATATACAATCAAAACTTTTAATGTCAAAAGTTTTGTTGTGAGCACTCAAACATTAACATTATCAAGTGTAAGAAGCAAAATGATGCAAAATGAGTTATCAGTTATCAGTAATATTCAAAAGAAAAACCGTATGTGAAGTACAATCTCCTGCTATTTATTGCATATCACAAGAATATGCAACCAATGTGCAATTGATCAATTTACCACACAGAGCAGATTTGTTGACTGAGTATAACAATATTCACTACAATCCTAGAGGTGCCTGCACATATTATAGACATAATTACAACCTTATACAATACAACAGAGCAGTTATTGCACTTATACATTTCATATTGGAACATGTACTTTGTAATGTATGAATGACTATTATGATGGTATGTAAAGCTTTGATTCAGAATATTATACTTATTATACATAGAGAAAACAAACCTCGGTAGTAGCATTGTTAGCATTGTTTGCAGGTAAAAGACCACACTGACTGAAAGCAGTTAAGTGATTTCAAATCTAATTTGCTTGTTCTCATAGATTCACATGATTGCAAATTTGTATGTGTGCATACCTGTTTTGAGTTGAGTTGACTCAGGAATCGGGTATATTTCTCCCTTTCCACTGAAAACACTGATTAATGAGCAGAGACTGCAGTCCTGCAGGGCTGTAATTCATATTAATTCATAATTCATATTTCACTGAGGGGATTTTTGTTGGGGCTTTGTTTATGCATATTAGGCTGATGCTTGCTCTTTGCTGATGTTTACTGTTCATGGTTGATTGTTTTGCCGTAAATGCTATGTGTATGTGTGAGTGTGTGTTTCTCCCTCCCTCCTTATCCTGCTTGCGTTGCCAACCAAAAACTTCAACCAGCAATTCATTGTTGGCTTAACTACCATGGGCAGTGTTTTTCCTCATTGAGAGTGAACATTTTCACTCCCCTGCCTGTGCTTTCTCCCTGACAGCACTATTTATTGGCTTCAACAGCTGAGGGAAGGATTATGGTGGGATACAAATGAGAGGAAGCACACAGAGAGTCCTGCTGGGACTTTAACCCAGGAAAAGAGAGAGTGGAAACTCTTCCAGGAGGGGGTTGCCTTTGTTTGAGAGTGGCATGTGACTTCTGCTCTGCCATGCTGTTTGTAGAATTTTAACACAAAATATTGATACCAATTTAATGCACAAGGGTTTTCACCTGGAGAACACAAACAAGTCTTACATTTAATTATTACCACGTCGAAGAGGCATACACTTACATCACGTTTGTTCAGATTCTCTGCCAATGAAACAACAGTGGAATGATAGCTTCTGGTAACCTTTAGCATACGGTTTTAGTTTTCTTCGATTCCTCTTGACTTTTTAACTGTTCAAGAGACCTGTTCAAGACAAACATATTAAAATTACAATATATTATATTCTCCAAATCATACTGACAGACAGTATCACCTTCGTAATATATGATGATATGTTGAGAGAGATGTGGACAAGGGGCCGCCAGTGGATGGCTGAGCTACAGTTTTATATTTTCCATTAGTTTAAAATGTTAAACACATGATTTATTGTATTAATAACAGAAATAGCAACACTTTTCCTCCTAAGCAATTTGTGAGCTATTGGATTAGTTTCCTGCTAATATAATTAACTTTTTTTTGTTTTGACTCGCCAATTAAGCTAATGGAAACAAGGCAATGACGGTTATGAAAATAAATTAAAATTGAAATAAATACTTTAGTGCCTGGAAAAAAAATGGGAAGAAAGGAAACTTTTTCAGGGACAGAGTGTGCGGAGCTAGTAGTAGCAATGAATTAAAATATCATTTATTTGTTTCACAAATCAATCAGCCATTGATTTGAGAACAATACAGGTCCTGGGCCATACTCTTGCTGTAAATATACAGTAGACTTTATATAGTCAGTGTAACAATGTGGTGGCGAGATCATTTGTATCGTGTTCGGAATGATTAAAACAGATCTAACGCTTACATGTTGTATGTATAGGCCTACCGATTAAATTGAGGTGTCTGAACCTCGTGTTATTTTTTTTAGTTTAAGATATTTTTAAACTATGGTGGTTAAGATAAGATAAAATCTTAAGGGGAGACTCAATGCAATGAAAATTAAACTCTGAAGCAAGTGACAAAAACGCATTGACAGGTCACTTTCAAATTAAAAGCTGTAGTGTTTTCAGTGCTGTGATTCGTGTATGTACCCTATGTAATTACTTATATAGATTATTTTTAATAAATTGGTTATTAGGCTCCTTTGTGTTTTACTTTGGGTCAACACAAATTTAATGCTTTTTTATTTTTGTTATTTTAAAGATTTATTTTTGGCTTTTACAGTCTTTATTTGACAGTAAAAGCATGAGCGTGAGAGAGAATGGCATGCAGATGGCCTGTGTAACCCAAAAGACCCCACATGACTCTGTGTGTAGTGTTTAGAAAATAGAAAAGGCATGATTAGAAGATGCTCGCCAGCTGTGACAGACCAGCCTCACGGCACCACACCCTGAACCCACTGCTCCACCAACCACACCCCATCACACACCCTCACCACCCAACTTAGGCCAGGTAGCCAACCGAACACTACTTCGGGTTGGCCATAAGCCCTGTCCGTCTCAGGGACTCCAGGACCACGGCCACCCGCTGCACATGCTTTGCCCAGGTGTCACTATGGTTGATGACATTATCCAGGTAGGTGGCAGTGTATGCAGCGTGCGGACGCAGCACCCGTTCAGTCAGATAGTTGAAAGTGGCAGGGGGAAGTGTGACAAATTGGTGCAAACTGTACAGAGTGGAGAACACAGTTTTTTTCCTTTGGACTATGCAGACAAGGGAAAAATCCTGTAGTCCTATGGGGCTATACAAATCACTGTGTGACTCTTCTATTTCTCCCAGCTTTAAAATTTCCATTATTTTCTTTTTGCACAATTTGTCTTTTGTCCTCTGATAACCTGTAGGGCTGTGAACGCACCATCACGCTAATCTGTCCCCAAAATTAAGGGGTGTGTCAGGCGCGAACTAATCACGTCCTTCAGTCTGAGTGAGTGACTCAGTGAGTTTTTCCCCATTATCCAATTTCCACCGGCACCAAGGGATATTTCTGAATGTTCCCATGCACAGACTACACCTCCACCCCTCTGCAGAGGGGTGGAGGGTGGTCCACCAAACCCTGGGCAAACCAGGGTTTGGTGGACCAGGGTCTGTGCAATGTGGGCTGCAAGGTGGTCCTCGGCCAGTGTCACTGCAGCCTAAAGGCTCGCCGCCTGGTGGCAGTGGACCCACTCCACCATCCTGGCTGGGAGCCCCTCCACAAACTGCTCCAGCACCACCGTGTTCAGCAGTGCTACCTGGGCTTCCCCGGACAGCAGCTGGAGAGCCCATTCCTTGGACGGCCACCGGCACTCCTCTGTGGTAGCCTAGAACACCTCCATGAAGCCCCCGCCATGCGATGTAGCGTCACCGGCTATGAGCCAGACCGAGTGACAAGGTTTTCCAAGACCTTTGTTTGCCCCTCGGTATGTGGCTGCAGCTCCTTAAGCTGCTTCTGATGCATGGCCAGCTGATCTTTATGCGTCCCAGCCAGCTCAGCTACCATCTGAGCCAGTGCCTTTACTGGCTGCGCGGGTCGGGGCTCTGACATACTGGGAGCCTGGGTTTCGCCACCACTGTAACCCAAAGGACCCGAGACAACCATGTGTGTTGTGTTTTTGACCTTTGAACAGCCTGGCTCATACTGTAGCTTGATTTACCTTTAACATGGGCTTTTTCCCAACACTGGCTCTGCTGTCATGACAATAATGCCAAGTTAACCTATCTAAAATCCTATAAATCTGGTAATAGAGAGCAAAGCAATCTGACAATAGCTGAGAAAACTGCACAGCTGGTTGCTTGTGCAGTTTAAAAGGAAGGTTGACTGCCATCAATAAGTAAAGTAATTGCACTCATCTCATGGATTAATGGGTTGGATGTTACTGTTAATGTTTACATGGTTTTTATATGGAGAATTATTTTGAACAAAAGAAAAAGTTTTTTTTTTTGTTTTTATGTGTTTGTGCATAGTTATTTTACAGTGACCAGTGACCAGTACAGGGACCAGGCTTTTGATTCTTTTGAATAAATTACATTTCTCTCTCTTTCTCTTCTATGAAAAGGTATATATCTGCTGTACAAACATATCCTTGTGTAGAGAAATATACTAGAGCACCACTTTTGCAAGTACCATCATGCATATGATTCTACCTGCCCTATAGGTCGTGATGTAGCAGTTTTGCCTCTCTATCAGACTACTGCTTTTCACACCACTGGTTTGCAGACAGGCCTTTTTGCACATAATAAACAGAGAAAGTAAAAGTTCTTCATAAAAAATGGAGTCCCGCAAATGCCCTGTGAGAGAGTGATGCTCCCACAAGTCAAGACTTGGTAATTTATTTACTAATTTTTCTGAACTCTTTGAATAAATCACATGGACTTAAACCAGATAACATCAGAGAGAACAAATAATTAAATTTCTTAGATCTCTCCAATTTGTTATTTGTTCCTTCCTTTTCCTGTTTTGTGATAATTATATCCCTTTATCTGTTTTCTTGCTTTTGACATTTGATTTGATATACCTTTATTGGTCCCACAAGGGGAAATTTCATAAGGCTGCTGACCTATTGCACGCAATGGTGGCGCCATCTTACCCTCCAACCATACATAGATTACACAAAACATCACATGGGGAAGACAGGTCAGAGAGGTATAACAATGGAAAATGCACCACACGAGGAAAGATAAGGAGAAAAAGATAACTCCCCCCCAGACTGAGCTCCAACAGGGAGATCAGTTTGAGAACAGAAAAAAAACACCTCTGCACATAGCACATGAAAAAAAAATCTTAATACACCAAAGAAACACATGACAAGCAACAGGGGTGGGTAAAGGGTGAGAGACAGCCGATTTAGACAGTACATCCGGGCCTGCAGCCTGTGCGCTGGTCTCCTTGATCCACCGTCAGCATCGGAAGGGAATAAGCGTCGAAGGCATTTGGAAAGGGAGGGGGGATGAGTGTGTGCATATCAGTGTATATGTATGTGTGTGCGTGTCCAGAGTTCAGCTGAGACAGTGTCCTTCGCCCTGCTAGGCTAAGTAAACAGTCTTCCAGCCAACCCAGGTGGCCTTGCATGGAATGGGAAGGAACAGTCTAAACACAGTCGTTATCAGGGTGTTTTTGTTCGGCTCCAGCCTTGCAACCGCAGCTGGTGCCGAGAGGGTATCCGCATGAAGTGATGGTGCTTTTTACTTTAGTGCGAACAGTTCATATGAATTTCAAAGCAGTTCTACAGTCCAACACTGGTCTCTCAATCTCCCGTTGGAGAGCCGCGAGCTTCGCCATACTTGCGTTCTGTGATGTTGTCATTTCTTGTGCTCAAGGAGCCGATTCTGAGAACTCACGACAGTGTGCCTCCCCGAGATTTCATCCAATTTGCGCTCAGAGATGTTATTCCGAGCGAGCCCTTCCAAGATGTAATCCAGTCTGCACTCAGAGGTCTTGTTCTGAGTATTCACAGCAGCCATAGCCTTTCCAAGATCTTATCCGTGCTGCACTCAATGAGCCCATTTTGAGAAAACTCACGCCTCTTCCCATCGTTTCAGTCCCAGCGGGCAGCCTTGTGGGGGTTTGAACAGCCGGTTCCGCTTTCTTAATTCTTCGATAAGTCAGGGCCAAGCCAGCTCCGACCAGCCAGAATCCTGTTACCATGGTTCCGAATAGGTAGATATCTTCAGCACTCAGGCTCACCCGAGCCCAAACTTCTCGTTGAGAAAGGGGTGTCAATTGCATTTAGAGACCAGTTGATCCAATCCATAATTCCTCTTTTAGGTTTTAGAGAACAGACTGTGAGAGAGTGTTCCAGGGAAAAGTAATACAAAAAACACGAGACTAGACAAGGACATAAGAGGCTAAGCAGGGAAGCTAAGGGAGAAGAGGAGAGGAGAAAAGTGTGACTGCCTTCGTCAAGAGCAAGAGCAGGGTGAGAAGCACTAGCAAATTTCCTCTGATCTGCTCTGGTTTTAAACCTCACCACAGCACTGAGACAGCCCTACTGAGAGTTTTTAATGACCTCCTTGTAACTGTTGATGCAGGGCGTCCTGTGGTTTTAGACTTCTCCTCTGCCTTCGATACGGTTGACCACGATATCCTCCTTTCAAGGTTTGAACATGTAGTTGGTCTTAAAGGCAAAGTACTTTCATGGTTTAACCCTTTAAAACCGGTCAGAGTGGGTTTAAAGATATATACCGTTTTGCGCAACTACTTTTAAATCCTTGTAACCACGTAAGCTAGCGCAATAATTTTTTTTGCATATGAAACCGGAGGAGTTGTACTTACATCTTATGCCATCAGCTTGTCCTAGGTCACAGTTTCCTTCCATATATCCATCCATCCATTCGCTTCCGCTTATCCTTTTTGGGGTCGCGGGGGCGCTGGAGCGTATCCCAGCTGTCATAGGGCGAGAGGCGGGGTACACCCTGGACAGGTCGCCAGTCTGTCGCAGGGCCAACACACAGGGACAGACCACCGTGCCACCGTGCTGCCCTTCCACATATAGCTTTGCAAAAACTGCATAAAAAGCGCTTGCAGGAACAAAAACATAATATTCCAGAAATGTGCTTTGCCGATCCGATCAGCTGTTCATACCACTTCCTACGTTAGAATAGACGTCAGCGTGAACTATCGCATGTCCGCTATTACCTGCCCGAAACCGGAAGTGACGTCATTTTCGCGGAAATGTAGTTTTTTTACCATCAGGGCCTCATGAGCCTATACTGGTGTTTTTAAAAGTTATGTTTGACTTTATGACTTTCTGTGTCGTTTCTGGGATGCTTAGAACTCATATTGCACTGCTGGAAATAGTTTATTTTGATGCATATGCTGCTTTTTTGCAAATTTGCACTATAATATTTATTTTCGTTTTTCCTGCAGTATATAAAAATTGGTGTATTTCAAAAATAAAACTATGAAGACACTCAAAATAAATTTCCTGTGGTGGGAAACTATTTTGTGCAACTTTTTTGTATTTACAGTTTTGAGGGATAAGCCTCTTAAATTTCTCTAACTAGAAATATATGTTAAAAAAACAAAAACGATTTTCAATTTTTTTGTAGTTTATTGCACTTTCTTGCAATTTATGTAATTTCTATGCACTTAATGCATACATATTATTAAAATTTGGGCTATAATGGTTGTATTGATATATAGCAACTTGAAATGCTCCCAAAAATGGCACTACAACATGTAAAAATATAATATAAGCTCTGGCGGACTTGGTTCTATGGTACGTCTTAAAGGGTTAAATCATACTTAGCTGAGAGGACTTTCTCTGTCTCTATGGGGAATCATTCTTCCTCCTCCGCACCCCTCTGTTGTGGTGTGCCCCAGGGGTCAGTGTTAAGTCCTACACTGTTCTCTTTTTATCTGCTACCCCTGGGACAAATTTTCAGAAATCATAATATTTCTTTCCATTGTTATGCAGATGATATCCAAATCTATTTTCCTCTGGATTTGGATCTCCAGTCCCCGCTATTGCCGTTGCTCAACTGCCTGCGTGATGTTAGAGACTGGCTACTGCACAACTCTCTCACCCTTAATGAAAAGAAAACAGAAATTATCATTTTTGACAGTCACATGCCCTCGAAACAGCTATCGGATACCTTGGGATTCTATGCCAGTCATCTTTCGTTTACTGTCAGAAACCTTGGAGTAGTGCTGGATAGTTCCCTCAAATTAGACAAGCAAGTGGCTGCAGTGATGAAAACCAGCTTCTACCAACTACGCCAAATTTCCAAGGCAATGCCCTACTTACGACATAATGACCTTGAAAAGCTCATTCATGCTGTCATGACCCTGTGCCTTCTCGGCTGACTCTGTATGGCTACAAGTGTTTCTGTTGTGTTACGTCTCTCTCTCCTCCCACGCACTGCGCTCTACCGGGGCGGAGTCATGACGACTCCAGCCCCTGGCTCGGACACCTGCAAGCAATCGTCTTATCACCACGCTCACTTAAGGCGGCTGCTGAGAATGCTTCTTCGCTAGATTATTGTGTAACACTCGTCAGTGTCATTGCAAGTCTGAGTTTTTCCACGAGTTTCTTTCATGCCGCAACTTACCTGTTCTTCCTCCCTGTGCCAGATTTCTCGCCAGCCTGAGGACCGCTGTTTGGTGAGCTAAAGCCGGAGTCCGAGCTAACCTGAGCATCAGCAAAGGATTGTGTACATAGCCCGTGTGTCCCCTTCCCGTGCCTGTGTTCCCCGGAGACCCTCTTCCCGTACCCCCTCACCTATATATATCTGCACCTGGTGTCTGTGTGTAAATAAACTGTGAAACTTTAGAGACGGTCTGCCTCCGAGTCTCTCCTGAGCCTGACACATGCTCTTGTTACTTCGAGATTGGACTACTGTAATTCTCTTTATTTAGGCCTCCAACTTTCCCTCATCCAACGCTTGCAACTAGTCCAGAATGCCGCAGCACGCCTTTTAAGTGGCACCAGAAGACATGACCATATCACACCCACCCTCGCCAACCTTCATTGGCTCCCCGTCAAATACCGTATCGTTTTATACACTTTTAAAATTTTAAATAACCTGGCACCCAGCTACTTAATCGACCTCCTTGACCTATACATCCCCAAGAGAGCACTCAGATCCTCTAACCAGGGGCTCTTAATGCAACCAATGTCTCGACGGAAGAGTAGGGGGGATCGTGCTTTTGCCGCACCAAAACTCTGGAACAGCTTGCTGATTGATGTCCGTGCGTCGGAATCCATCCAATCCTTTAAATCACGTTTAAAAACCCACCTGTTTAAGCTTGCCTTCCAAACAACTTAGTTTTTAACTTTTCCCCGGTTCATGCTTGTTGCCACGTCACCATCTTATAACTGTAGTTTCTTTTACTGATAACAGTATTTTCCTGCTCCTTTACTGCTGTAACCCCGCAAATGCGGCTCGTCTGTGAAACACTTTGATGTACCTGGGTCTTTTAAATGTGCTATAGAAATAAAACTGAAACTGCTCTAATTTACATTGATATACTCTAATCTAATTTGGCTTGATTAGATTAAATTAGACTACATTAACTTTACAGGTAAACTGGATTATCACAACAATTTAAATTGTTTATTGTTGTTGACACAGACTTTAAAACTACAAATCAAACAAGGAAAATATATTGTGTAATATTAGTGATAAATATAATTCAGTTTGTTATCACATATTATTGCTATTATGCCATCTCTACAAATTAAAACTCCTATAGTGCATTTTGAACATGTAATGCCACTGAAACATATACAAAGGTGTTTAGTGGTTATTTTTAATTTTTAGAACTCATTCTGAAAACTAACAGGAGAATAAAAACGATGGCAGTTTTGTAAACATTTTGATGTAGTCACCGAAATAACAAAAAGTCGTAAAAAAAAAAAGCGTCTAAGATTCATGCATCTCTGGATGTTATTTATATTACTTGATTAGAGCAACACGCTTGATTCATGTCAAATGATAACACTGGTCAACAGGCATTTTGCTTCTGTGATTCTTTTGTATGTACTTTAATAGATTTCATTTTAACATGCCCTGTTTTTATAGTTATGATTGAAGTGCAGGTCCAACTTGAATAACTGGACAGAAACGTGAAATGTGTTTCAGCATTAAAGAAATAAGATAAGAAAACTGAATCTAAAATAAAGGAAGGTTTGATGTGTTTCACCTGACATCTTTGAACTGATGCTTGACCATGAGTTTAAAAGGAAATTGAAGCCAACTGAATCAGCAGCATGGGAAGCATTCATGCAGGTTGTCCAGAATTTTCATGGCAAGAACAAAGCAGATAATTATGCTGAGCTTGTGGATTATATGTTGAAAGCATATCAGCTAATGATCGCCAGAATGTCACTGAAGATGCACTTCCTCACTCATTCTCATCTCAACTTTGTTCCACCAAATCTGACCTATTTCAGCATGGGGTAAGATTTCATCAGGACATAAAAGTGATGGAAAACCAGTATCAGTGAAAATCCAATGTAAGCATGATGACTGACCACTGTTAGTTCTTACATAAAGAGACAGACGTGCAGTACAGTAACATTTTTAAGCTCAGTGACTGTGTTTCCTTTTGAGCTAAACTCACACAATTATACTTTAACATGTGTCTGGTATCGCCTGGTTTGTTTTCAGGATAAACATGGTAAAACAATTATGGTGGGAAATAGTTAAAAGTCCAGACATTGTGTTGAGTTGTTATTCAAATATTTCAAAATGTTAATGATGTGTTTCTCAACAACCTGACATACAAGCTAAAATTGTGTAACTTAAATCAATGTAAAAAAATTCAAAAACTAAAACTATAAATGGAGCCAATGTGAAATTACCAGTTGCATACAAAAGTATTGTGTTTTTAGACCAGTAAAATTGAAATTTTTATTATTTATTTTCATTATCACTACCTAAAGCTTCCTTCACTTTGATTAATAAGAAAAAAACAGACTGAGTATAAATGGATAACAAAAAAGATACAATTCTTTGGTAGTTTTTAGCAGATGTGTATAAAGAACTAATGTAGCTATTCGACAGTAAAACTTATCTTAATACTTTGAACCATATTGCCCTTATTTTGTTGCGCAGTCTGTTTAAACTCGTGTTCTTCAGAAAGCTTTTCATCAATAGCTCTTTAGTGGTTCTTTCTAGCTTTCTCTCTGACTTCATTGAGTTACTCCATCACCTGCTTGCTATCCTCTTTGCTGTTGCCAATTTGAGGTTGTAGATTACATCATGTTTGTTTTAGCAGGGCTCATTATCACTTCGAGCGTGTGACTTAAGATTTGGTACAAAGTGCAATTAGTATGAAAGGCAACAACTTGGGCCTGGCTTGATTACCATGTCATGTCATTCTCAGAGGACTAATATGTGTTCTTATTGCATTTTGTACGCTTCGACTCAGTCTGCTTCTGTGTTTATTCCCCATCACCTCCTGTCTGACTGTATGTCTGCATGCTTCTCGCTCTGCACTCTTTCAGCTCTTCCTCTCTCTCTCTCTTTCCATCTCTGTTTCTCTCTCAGGGTTTCTAAAAGGGACTTTGATCATTTTAACAGCCTTATAAAGCTGACAAGTTCACCAGAGAAAACGTCCTCTCGCACCAGAGTGGATGTTAGAGAAGTGACGTTGAGTTGACCTGACATTTATGGGGTCGCCAAGGACTCAGATGACAGCCAGTAAAAATGACATGGAGGTGCCAATCAACTGCCTGAACAGCAGCCCTCTTATAGTTGTCACACATTGTCAAATTTTAGTTAATTGGCATAACAATCAATAAAAGAATCAGTGCAATATTTGAGCAAACTTAAACCACAGTCTCAGAACCAAGAGTGCTAAGAGTGATTGTGAATACCACAACCTTATCTACATAAGTCCAATATAATGTGCTAAAATGTATCAAAATGATGCTACATGACTTGGGGTTTTTGAGTCTGAATGGACCATCTCCATTGCTGAAGCTGCTGCACTGAGCTGCGGTTGCAAGGTGGTTGGTGCCTCTCATGGTGCTAATCCCTGAAGTAGGTGGTGGACACCAGAGGTGAAGGTAACCATTGGGCTGAAGAAGGAATCCTATTGGGCTTGGTTACCCTGTGGAACTTTGCAGGCAGCCAATAGGTACCGACAGGCCAAAGGGAACATGGCTCAGGCAGTGGCTAAAGCAATAACTCAGGTGTGGAAGGAGTTAGGAGAGGTCATTAAAAAAAAGACTTTTAGACTGCCTCGAACAGATTCTGGCAAACTGTCAGGCAACTCAGAAGGAGAAAGCGATGCTCTACCTGTACTGTCTATAGTGCAGGCGGAATGCTGCTGACTTCAACTGAGGACACTGTCGGGTGGTGGAAGGAATACTTCAACTCTGGTACAAGGTAGATGACTTGTCTATCTCTGGAGCCAGGGCTGCCCTTTGTCACCGGTTCTTTTCATAATTTTTATGGACAGAATTTCTTGTGTAGTCAAGTCGTTCAAGGCTTCCACTTGGCTGGTCTCAGAATCTGCATTTTGCAGATGATGTGGTTCTGTTGGCTTCATCAGGTGATAACCTCCAGCTCGCACTAGAGTGCTTTGCAGCTGAGTTTGAAGCAGTGGGAATGTGAATCAGCACCTCCAAATTTGGGGGCTTGGTCCTCAGCTGTAAAAGGGTGGATTGCCCACTCTGGGTCATGGACGAGTTCCTGCCCAAAGTGGAGGAGTTTAAGTATCTTGGGGTCTTGTTCACAAGTGAGGAGAGAAGGGAGCGAGAGCTTGACAGATGGATTAGTGCTGTGGCTGCAGTGATGTGGACCCTGTACCGGTCCGTCATGGTGAAAAGATAGCTGAGTGTAAAAGCAAGGCTCAATTTACTGGTTAATCTCCCTCGCCTATAGTCATGAACTTTGGGTTGTGACTGAAAGAATGAGATCGCGGATACAAGCAGCAGAAATGAGCTTTCTCCGAAGGGTGGCTTGCCTCTACCTTAGAGACAAGAGGGCATCGAGGAGGGGCTTAGAGTAGAGCCACTGCTCCTTCACATCGAAAGGTACAAGTTGTTGTGGTTCAGGCGTCTGCTGGGTAAGGTGTTCCAGACATGTCCAACCAAGAGGAGGCCCTGGGGCAGACCCAGGACATGCTGGAGAAATTATATCTCTCTGCTGGCCTGGGAATGCTTTGGTGTTTCCCAGACAAGCTGGAGGAGGTGGCTGGGGAGAGGGAGGTCTGGACTACTCTGCTTAGGCTGCTGCACCCATGACTCAGCCCTGGATATGTGGAAGAAAATGGATGGATGGAAAATTAACACATTTATTTTTTTGCCAAGGCCTTTGAATCTCAGCAGACCCAAACTGTGAGCTAAACTGCACAGAAGCAGTTTGTGTGTTTACTTGTAGTTTTTAAGTTCTTTGAACCATTGTATTGGAAACTACCTGTCACCTTAAACAAGGTTACTCAGTTCATACTTGCTTCCATTTTGCATCAATAGCTGGATGGCTTTATGCCAACTCCTCATGGCCAAAATTTGCATAAACACATGGTAGGGATTAAAAGAAAAAAGGAAGTGTACAGGGTGTAAATGGAACTGTGGGATATGGTGGATATTTTTTGTGTAAATTTGTTGTTGTTGGTTTTTTTTTTGGTTTTTTTTGAGTGATCTGCATTCCATCAGCTGAAGGGAAAAGCTGGCTGTATCACTTAAATATTAAACTTGCATTACAGAAATATGTATTAATCTGTCTATTAGATTGCCAGAACACTCTTCGGGATCCCTCCAGTATATATTAAAAGTGTGATTACACTTCGTTGTTTTTCTTTCTTTTTTCTTTTTTATGCTTTGACTTTTGGACTGTTGGTCAGACTAAACAAACAAACAAACTCAGCCTTTTCTTGCTTTCTTTACAGAAGAAATTAATCATTCCCGCAGTGTATGACTCATTTCTAAATTGAGGTGATTTTTAAAAAGTCATGCAGCAGTCACAGGATGCTGTTTGACTCAGCCCTGAGACTTTTATATTGTTCTTTCTGCCATCAGACCAGGAAGTCAATCAATCAGTCTCCTTGCTCCATGTTGTTTTTGAGTGACTGACAAAGTGTAACTGGGCATGAGAGGAAATGCATGGCCAGCCAAGCATTGTGTGCTTGTTGAGGGTGCATGCATGTGTCTGTCAAGTGTGTTCAATTTGTGCATTTATCTGAGTGTTTGTCCAGGGCATAAGGGTGAACTCTGAGCTCACTCAGTGCTGTGGAAAATGGGGGGAAAAAAACCTTACGGACTGAAGGACAGGTTTTTTTTTCTTTTTATGGGTACATGCACAGGCTCATACAACAGGCTCCTGCTGTGTGTGTGGTGGACTCGCCTTTGGGCAGTTTTGCCATAGATCAAGGTTTTGGACTTAGCTTCTCTTTTGCTGCAGGCCAGAAGAGTTAACGATGCCTTTAAGAACAAGAAAGTGTCCAAGGAAATATGAATCCCAGTGCGACTGGATCAGAGTCTGTGTTCAGATTGCCTTTTTGGATTCTGTGTGTGAAGCTGGCCTCTGGCTGTTCTTAGCAGCCCCCGGGGGCTAAAGAATGAATGCTGTCTGTATCCTTCTAACTTAGTGTCTGCAGAATTGCAGATAGCACCTGCTTAACCACTCAACTCACTGCTTTATCGGATGTGTCTGGATGTATTTTGTTCTGTAACATAAGGTATAGGTTTGCATTTTTTTTTAAAAGAGAAAAACAAAGAAAAAAGCCCATAAGATTCTCTGGTAAGAAAAAAATGCTTCACTTAACAATGCAAACCAGCTGATGTTAGTGTAGCCTGCTCTGATCATAGTAATTACCATGCTCTCACTGTGCTTTTAGTGTCATACAAGCATCATTTTGAGTAAAGTGCCACCTTTTTATCAGAATAATGACCAAAGTAATGACCCAAGATGGTGACATCCAGCTGGAAGCTGTGATTAAAGACAACTCCCTTTTTGAAAGTTTTTAAAGAGTATTTTATATATTGCTGAGTTCTATCACTGCCATCTGTTTCTGCAAATCTTATTCAAATATGCTCCTCCACTATATCTAATATGTCATTCACCTTCTGAAACTCTGCATTTTGTAATTGAGTTAGGCATAGCTCTATAGCTGTGACTAACATAGTGTCATAAAAGCAAGTCATGGCTGGAAGTGTTTTAGTGAAATTGATTCTTGCAACAAAGCTTGCTTGCTTGCTTTTGTGGAAATTTAAATAACAGACGTCTGTCTGACTTTCCTGTTGCGTAAAGAAACAAGCGGTTTTGTCTCATTTTGTTTAAAATATTTCAGTTAATGTTCAGGTTTGAAGTTGTTTTGGATGCCGGTCATCAGAAATGAGTGAGGTGCCAATTTTTTTTTCTTTCATTTTTTCAACCATCAGCCCAAAAGAACAAAAAGATTCACTTCAGTGAACCATTACATATTAATAATTTTCTTGGAAAAGGGCAAAAATGATTACTAAATCATAGTAATTGCTGATTAAATTCCTATCCACCCTCTTGATTTTGAGGGCTTAAAAATCATTTGAACTAATTTACATTTTGAATTAGTTTCCCCAGTAACCTTGTATTTATAGTGTTTCTGAAGAAAGAGGCAAGTCTGGTGAAAGTGTTGCACTTTTATTTATTTGCGAGATATGATTGAAAGCTAGAAAAAAGGGAATAAAAATATCTTATTGAGCTTGATTTGAGCTACAATATAAGGATAAATAGATATTTGATGTTATTTTTATGATTTATAATTCTTTCCTAGAATTAATGTATTAGTCATTTTGTCTAAAGAAAATGTTATAATTTTCCAAATCCTAAGATTATGGCTGTCATTGTCCTGTTTTACAGAAAAAGTTGAAAAAGCTGTACTTTGAGACAAATCAGAGAAGAAAAAAAAAAATCCTTTCTCTTGTTCCACTTTTTCTCATTTCTTCAGGGTTAAACCGATACAATAAAATAAAACTGAACACACGATGAAAACACTACAGGTTCAGTTTAATTAAAATTAACTCTGTTGACATCAGTCTAGTTCACGTGAAACTAGAAAAGATATCAAACCTCATAAGTTCACAAGTTAACAAACACACATCTATGTGGATATCGTGCTAATGAAATAAAGAGGAGAGCTGCATGTGCGAATTTGACTGTACAGAAACAAGATGAGAAGTCTACTGGCTCATATGCAACTTTGTCACAGTTTTAAATTGTAACTTTAATCCTAAAGGAGGCAATGAAACAGAAAAAGCTGTGACAGTTTGGGGTCGTCGCGTGGTGACACGACTATGAGTTAAACAGCTGAGCATGCACGCAAACATCTGCTGACTTGTTGTGTCTCCATGTGCCTCATGAGATCCTTGATGTGCTAATTTACTACTAATAACTTCTACCCAAAGAGCTGCACAAGTTTTGGAAGCTTATTTTTAAACTTGCTTTGAGTTGTGTACTGTCAGTTCAAATCAGGCGAGATTGGTCAGTGAAGTGTGAGAGATTTCATTTCAAATTTGAAGATGCTGCTTATAGAGTATGGATCTTATGTAAGATGTTTACGAATAGCTGTCATTATTGCTTTAAAAAACTTTCCAAACATTCAGCAGCATAAAATATACATTTCAGTGCTCAGACTTGATTAATTTTATCATCTTTAATCCTGTCAGTTATTCTCTGGGTTTTACTTTTTCAGTTTACACTATACCAGGGAACTTATACATGAAAAATATACAGTACAATTGAATAATATTTACTTTGCTATAAACTGTAATGGAACAGACAGCTTATAAGACATTTATAATTCTTCATATATTTGTATTTTCTTCATTATTTTATTGTTTTATCCAATAATTGATATCTGTTTTGTAAGATTTACTTTCTACATAAATACTGAGGCTAAAACTCATGTCTGTTGTTTCTGTTCGCTGTTTAAACTTTTTTTTCTCATACTTTGCTGAAGAGCATTGTTCCACTTTTCTTCTATTTTTAACAAAATTCTATGAATCTTGGTTGTGTCATGTTACTGTTTATCTACTGCAGTGACCCAGTTTCTCCCAGTGGGATCATTAAAGTTTTATCCTTATCAAGGCTTAAGTATTATGTAAGATTTACCTCATGCTATTTTATAAGGCTATGTTGGCCTTATCTCTGATTCTCTGAATGGAGACAGAGTAGAAATTTCTGGAAAAACTTCTTCCAAGTTGCATGGAGAAAAGAAAACATTTAAAAAGGTTGAAGTATCAGGAGTATTTAGTATAAAGACTTGTATGAAGAGCAACTTTATTGCTTGAGAAACACATTTAATTAAGCCTGTAGCCTTCATCAAGCTCATCAAAAAATATATTTCAGACAGAATTTTAAATAGTACATCGGTTTGAGTGGAAAAATATTTCAAGTGGAGAAAATTTGAAAACAACCAATCATATACACACTACCAGTCGAAAGTTTTCCAGTTATTTATTTATTGCAATTCAAGTAGTTCAAGTCCAATGAATAGCTTGAAATGATACAAAGTTAGGTGTTTAACTGCCAGAGGTTAAAAAAAAGGTAAGGTTACCCAAAGCTGAAAAAATAATGTACATTTCAGAATTATACAAAAAGACAATGGAGATTGAGCAAGCCTTGAAAGCTGGTACTACTAATTCCTACAGGTGTTCCAACTTTTCTGGATTACTTACAACCCCCCTGTCTGCATAAAAGCAGTGTTGAAACACACTGTGGTGCCATACCCTCGTGAGCATCAGTTTAACAGTATTGCACTGCAGAGTGTAGTGTGTTGCTACAAAAATGGCGAGAAAAAGGCAATTAACAACAGAAGAGAGACAGACCATCATAACACTAACAAATGTAGGTTTTCCTACAGAAAAGAAATAAAACCAAGGTGTCAGTGAGTACAGTTCCCTTCACTATCCAAAGGCAGCTCACAGGACAACAGCTTCAGGCACAGCTTAACAGCGGTCATAGTAAGCAAGTCTCAGTTTCAACTGGGAAGAGAAGACTTTGAGCAGCAGGTTTGACAGGAAGACTTGCAGCAAGAAAGATATTGCTAAGTCATCAGAATAAGACAAAGAGGCTTGCCTGGGCCATGAAACACCGCCTTTAGACTACTGAAGACTGGAAGAAGGTATTATGGACTGATGAATCTAAATTTGAAATCTTCGGTTCATCACGCAGGATCTTTGTACGCCATCGAGTAGGCGAAAGGATGGCTCCACAGTGTGTGGCCTCAGCTGTCAAACATGACGGAGGAAGTGTGATGGTCTCGGTCTGTTTTAATGGATCCAGGGTCGGTGACAGTGTGAGAGGAACCCTGAACCAAAACGGCTACCACAACATTGTGCAGTGCCATGCAATACCCTCTGGTATGCGCCTAGTGGGTCAGGGTTTCATCCTACAGCAAGATAATGACCCAAAACATAAGTCCAAGTTATGCCAGAACTACCTCAGGAAAAAAGAACCATATATAAAGCTTGAAAACATGGCGTGACCAGCACAGTCTCCAGACTTCAACCACTTCAGGCTAGTTTGGGATGAACTGGACAAGTAAAGCAAAGCAACCTACAAGTGCCACACATTTATGGGAACTTCTACAACAGATATGGGAAAAACATTCTGAAGAATATTGTGTTCAGCTGTTATATAAGGTGGCTGCTTTGATGAGTCAAAAGTCAAAAGAATACATTTTGGTCTCTAAATTGATTTCATGTTTTTTGAAAACTCTGATTGCTTATTTGTACTATGTTTTCATTTCAGAGTGCAATGACACATTAAACTGCATAATTTTTGATGAAAAACTAAAAATTGGGGTTCTAAAACCTTTGTCCAGTATACATATCCACCAATCCATATTGGATAAAGAAAAATCACTTAAATGCTTCCTATTAAATCAACAGGTAATGCCACCCAGGTTTTACACTGGACCTACGATTTGGTCATATGATTTTGATTTGGTGGGTTTTTTGCCAAAAAGAAAAGAAAGAAAATTATGCAAATTCATATTTGAATGGATTGGTTGTTTACATTTTTCGCTACTAGATGTTTTTTCACTCAAACAGGCCCAAACAAATTAATTTAGCAATAAAGTTGCTCTTCATACTATAAGTGTTGCTGGAGCTTCAACCTCTTTAGCCATTCTCACAGTGACTCGGAGTGCCTTCTCTACAAGCCTGGGCTGAATATTATGCATATTTAATAAGTTATTCTTTCCTAAACTGACCCATTAGAGTGAGTTTAAGGTTACAGCTCATTTTGGCCCTGTTATGTCCTCCTCGGTGTGTAATGCCCTTCCTCTGTCTGTCTGTATATAATCAATCTTGCTTGGGCTCAGTGTCATTTATCTAATTTTTTTATTGTACTTTACCATAAATACCTTGTGTATATCACACTCCAGTGCTGACAAGTCTACTCTCCGAAGACCCAAATGTACAAATGCAATAAAGCGTGTGTCTCACTGTAAAGCAGTCATATCCATGCATTCATTCATTCATGACAGGTCAGAGTGCTTTATTGATTGTGCTGTATTTCATTTCCCCTTTTTTCCGCATTGTTTTTTTTTTCTTTTCTTTTTTTCTACTGCTGCAGCATGCCTATTTCCTCATCATCTGCTTTAGCTGGCTGACCAATCTCCTCATAAATCTGTAACTTTGTTTATATTATGAATCTTTTTTCATTCATTTTAAAATGTTGTTGATGTTCAGAAATCTGAGGTGACGCGCTTCATCGATACATCAATCCATACCTGTACAACAACCATGACGTGGTAGATGACGTGATGGAGCAACCACTTTGCTCTTTAATGAAATACAATTAGTTTTCACTCTTTTGCTACTTTTGCTCATGAACTCCAAATAGGTTTGCCCCTGCAGTTCGCATGAATTGCATTCTTGCAATTAGAAATGTTCCTTAGGTTTAGGTCTGGGTTCTGCCTGAGGAAAACGTACACAAGACAGAACATGGCATCCACTGACTTTCCTTCTTTATTTTCATGTATGAACTGGAGTAATCTCTCGGGTTTAATCAAATTTATTCGACTTGATATTAGTGTTATCTGTCACATCTGTGTATGTGTAGAAAGGTTCAGGGCAGCCGCGCATGTGTGGAAACATCTTTAAAGTCCCAGAAGCAATCCTACCATTCACAATTCAATTGAAGCAGATGTGGTAGCACATTTAGTGTTTCTAGAATCCACTCTTAGTGCACATAGAAAACTGAAAATGTTTGTTCATTTTAGACTAGTTGATCCTAGCTTAGCATTGTTTTATTTTATTTTTTAATTATTCTCTTTCTTTATATCTGCTGAGAAAACTCAAAATAACGAACAAAACGTTTTATGATTTCATGCATTTGTTCAGTAACTGAGTTGATGGTAATTGCCTGACAAGATGAGATATCACTCCGACTTTAAAATGTCCAACAGGAATTAGGAATGTGTTACCTTAAGACTTTGTATTGTGCTACATAGAGTGATTTAAACAATGCATAAAGTGACAACACTGTAACAGCATTTGATTTTTCAATCCAGTGATCGGTACTGATCAATAATGCAGTCCACAGCTTGTGCAGGGCAATTTTGAAACCCTAACAGTGCATAAGAATAAACTGCAAGGTTGCTACCCTCTCACACTGCTGGTTTTATTTATCAGACCAAACAATAAAATTCTGAGCTATACCTGTAATTTCAGCTAAGGGAAAAATAGCCCGAGGTGCCTACCACTATTATTCAATACACCAAAATCCAAAAACACCACAGACTAAAAAAAGACCCCTAAATTTGAATCAACACCTTCCTACAGTCTCATGAAAGCACACAAAATAACAACTTCACAAATGTTCTGTTTTTAGGGCTGTATATATTTTCCCTCTCCTGCATGTGGAAGAACTAAATGAAATAATAAATTATGCATGTTGTTGGCCAAAACCTGGTAAAGCAGACAAAAAGAAACTGACATTATTCATACACACACAATTGCAGTTCACACACACACACACATACCGTGTCTAGGCTGGTGCCTGACATCATTAACCATGAAGTTAAAGAGTGTCCCAATTAGCTCACGGCTGTAGGGGAACCTCAGTGTTACTCTGTGGTGACTCCCCACTCATTAACCTTTTAGAAAAGGGCCAGACAGATTTGCACACACTTACACACACACACATCAAGAAAAAATGTGACCATAGATATCTAGGCTTGTACGCACATTAACAAATGTATTAATGCTGCTAATATGCATAGGGAATCAAAAATAGTTGCCATTACAGCAAATCATTTGAATTTATTGACAGTGGTGATTTCTCCGATCGACACAACTATTTTAATAGACTTAACAGATACTCTGAAGTCAGGCTGAAGGTGCCTTATCTATAATTTTAACCAAAGTAGTACTTGACCGACAGCTCCCAAGGTTTGCAAGGTTTGCAAAATTAGTGTTTTGTTGAAGGAGTTCAGTATCAGTGAAGGGAATAGTCTGTTATGGCAGCTTTAGGTCTTCAACAAAAAGAGCACTATTAGCATTTTACTCCTTGCTGTTTATGACTACAGATTTGTAGAGCCCTTAACTTTGAGTATTACAGCTGGCTTAAGTAAGAATCAGACTTCTATATAACAAACATATTGTTATTGGCATAGATATTATTTGATATGTGCCGATATTGCTTACATGTTAAATACAGTAAAAGATCAACTGATATCATAGTTTTTTCACTGTTGTAATTTCAGATCTACTGTTTACAACAGTCCAGCACTGTCTGCAGCACATGCAGTACTGCCACCAGTGGAGTATGGAGTAGAATGACAGCTGTGGAGATTGAGTCAAGCTTTATCTTCACAGTACGTTACAAGCTTGTTCGTGAAATACATTGCTTAAAAGTTAATGAGCAATGACTCAGTTATTCCCACATTAAAATCAAAAACTCAAAGAAATGACGAAAGTATAAAAAAAAGAAATCAGTTACATTTCAGGGATCTGAGTAGCTGGAACCATAAAACATTGGGAATCAGTTTTAGCTGCACTGGTGCAAATCAAAGTGGAAAAAAGGGAATGGTTTTAAAGGTGGTAGGCACAGATCACTGCTCTCCCCTTATCCCCCCTGACTGTTTTTTTCACCAGTTTTGCTAATTGCTGGAGTCCTTTTAGTTGCTGGTAGCAGGAGACAGTATCCTGTACCTCATTCAAGTTGTAAAGGTAGTTAGGCTTCCACAGATTGGAACATGGAGTCCTGGATGATGCTGATTGACTGGCCCTCACATTTCCCAGATGTCTTGAATTGGTAAATCTGACACTGCCAAAAAGTGTCAAAAATCTGGGAGGAGATCCCTCAGGACATAGTCACTGTCTCATGAGGACAATGCCCAAACGTTATCTCATGCTATCAGTAGTGACAAATACTAGTACCAATAAAATATACTAACGTACCAAAGCAGCTGAAACTGATTCCCTCCCTGAGCCTGGTTTTGCCGGAGGTTTCTTCCTGTTAAAAGGGAGTTTTTCCTTCCCACTGTTGCCAAAGTGCTTGCTCAATGGGGGTCAAATGATGGTTGGGTTCTTCTCTGTATGTATTATTGTAGGGTCTACCTTACAATATTAAGCGCCTTGAGGGGACTGTTGTTGTGACTTGGTGCTTTATAAATGAAATTGAATTGAATTGGTGTTTCATCCTTTAATTTATCCTTTCTGAATTATATGGTTAAACGGTATACCTCATGTCATTGCTTTTTATTTCCTGAGATTTCATATCAGATTTAAAATCCCTGTATCAGCTGAGATTTTTACGTATTCTGTTATTTTCTGCACTTTGTTGAACCAACTCGTGATCTCAGCCATCAGCCTATATTGTCTTTTTCATACAGAATTAACAATGGTTTCATTGTATTCTTTAACTGCTTAGTCTGTAGGTGTTAAATGGCTCTTAATAAAGGTGTACAGCAGTTACATCATGATGTCAGATTGACTTTAATACTCAGAGTGGATGCTCTTTTACGGTGTCTTTGTCTGGAGTGTTTTATTGCTGGACAGGAGGTTACATTTGGAGACAAAAAAACTGACAAAGTGGCAATAAATGGTGAACAAGAAGTTGAGAAAAATCAATCAAAACCAGGTTGGGATCCATTCTTATTTATCAACAATACTCTCTTAATTGCAGATTATCCCCCTGCTTCTCTGTGGAGTATGACTAGAATTGGAAAAAGGTCAAGTGGGTTTGATTTTCACAGACGGACGGATTTTTATCAGAGGAGCTTCGAATGGCTATAAATAGGCTCAATACAAGAGCCAAACTGAGATGCCTGGGAATCCACAAAGCCAAACTTCTGGCAACCTGTCTGTTCAATATCCCTGACCTTCTGCCAGTTTACCACAGAGGAAAGATGAAAACTGTCACATGATAGCTATCGCTAACAGTGCGGTGGTACAAGATCCTTTGTCCTTCTGGTAAATACCTTTTATCTTCTTCTGTGGCCCCCATTTCCTCAAGCGAGATGGAATTTTTTTTAAACCACTTTGTTGGCAGGAGACCTAGAAACAGAGGTGAAAAAGAAACATTACCTCTCTTCTGAGAAGTAAATCCAGAATTGAATATAAAATCCTGCTCCTCACAGACAAGGTTTTAAATAATCAGTCCCCATCTTATCTTAATGACCTTATAGTACCATATCACCCCATTAGAGCACTTCGCTTTCGCACTGTAGCCTTACTTGTTGTTCCTAGGGTTTTTCAAAGTAGAATTGGAGGCAGAGCCTTAAGTTTTCAAGCCCCTCTTCTATGGAAACAGCATTTAGTTTGGATTCGGGAGACAGACGCTATCTCTACTTTTAAGATTAGGCTTAAAACTTTCCTTTTTGCTAAAGCATATAGTTAGGGCGAGATCATATCACCCTCAATCCTCCCTTAGTTATGCTGCAATAGGTGTTGACTGCTGAAGTTTTTCCTTCCCACTGTCGCTAAAGTGCTTGCCCATAGGGGGTCATATTATTGTTGGATTTTTCTCTGTATGTATTATTGTAGGGGCTACCTTACAATATAAAGCGCCTTGAGGCGACTGTTGTTGTGATTTGGCGCTCAGTTGAATTGAATTCTGTTCAGTTAGAGGTAGATGTTGCCATGCAAGAATAATACTGAAGTTAATGAGAGGTCTTCTTGGCTTCATCACCCAACCTATGGCCCAAGTTGCCGTGTGTGTGTGTGTGTGTGTGTGTGTGTGTGTGTGTGTGTGTGTAAGGGGGGGACGGGGTCACCTTTATTGTTACATATACAGGGAGTGCAGAATTATTAGGCAAGTTGTATTTTTGAGGAATAATGTTATTATTGAACAACAACCATGTTCTCAATGAACCCAAAAAACTCATTAATATCAAAGCTGAATGTTTTTGGAAGTAGTTTTTAGTTTGTTTTTAGTTTTAGCTATTTTAGGGGGATATCTGTGTGTGCAGGTGACTATTACTGTGCATAATTATTAGGCAACTTAACAAAAAACAAATATATACCCATTTCAATTATTTAATTTTACCAGTGAAACCAATATAACATCTCCACATTCACAAATATACATTTCTGACATTCAAAAACAAAACAAAAACAAATCAGCGACCAATATAGCCACCTTTCTTTGCAAGGACACTCAAAAGCCTGCCGTCCATGGATTCTGTCAGTGTCTTGATCTGTTCACCATCAACATTGCGTGCAGCAGCAACCACAGCCTCCCAGACACTGTTCAGAGAGGTGTACTGTTTTCCCTCCTTGTAAATCTCACATTTGATGATGGACCACAGGTTCTCAATGGGGTTCAGATCAGGTGAACAAGGAGGCCATGTCATTAGTTTTTCTTCTTTTATACCCTTTCTTGCCAGCCACGCTGTGGAGTACTTGGACGCGTGTGATGGAGCATTGTCCTGCATGAAAATCATGTTTTTCTTGAAGGATGCAGACTTCTTCCTGTACCACTGCTTGAAGAAGGTGTCTTCCAGAAACTGGCAGTAGGACTGGGAGTTGAGCTTGACTCCATCCTCAACCCGAAAAGGCCCCACAAGCTCATCTTTGATGAGACCAGCCCAAACCAGTACTCCACCTCCACCTTGCTGGCGTCTGAGTCGGACTGGAGCTCTCTGCCCTTTACCAATCCAGCCACGGGCCCATCCATCTGGCCCATCAAGACTCACTCTCATTTCATCAGTCCATAAAACCTTAGAAAAATCAGTCTTGAGATATTTCTTGGCCCAGTCTTGACGTTTCAGCTTGTGTGTCTTGTTCAGTGGTGGTCGTCTTTCAGCCTTTCTTACCTTGGCCATGTCTCTGAGTATTGCACACCTTGTGCTTTTGGGCACTCCAGTGATGTTGCAGCTCTGAAATATGGCCAAACTGGTGGCAAGTGGCATCTTGGCAGCTGCACGCTTGACCTTTCTCAGTTCATGGGCAGTTATTTTGCGCCTTGGTTTTTCCACACGCTTCTCGCGACCCTGTTGACTATTTTGAATGAAACGCTTGATTGTTCGATGATCACGCTTCAGAAGCTTTGCAATTTTGAGACTGCTGCATCCCTCTGCAAGATATCTCACTATTTTTGACTTTTCTGAGCCCGTCAAGTCCTTCTTTTGACCCATTTTGCCAAAGGAAAGGACGTTGCCTAATAATTATGCACACCCGATATAGGGTGTTGACGTCATTAGACCACACCCCTTCTCATTACAGCGATGCACATCACCTAATATACTTAATTGGTAGTAGGCTTTCGAGCCTATACAGCTTTGAGTAAGACAACATGCATGAAGAGGATGAAGTGGACAAAATACTCATTTGCCTAATAATTCTGCACTCCCTGTACTTGCTATCCCAGTGCTCTGACATGAATTCACGCAATGCAAAGTCAAAAAGGCAGTAATGTGGGAGGTTGATGACAAGCAAAGTAACACCTGCTAAATGCATTACTGCAGTAGATGAGATGTTGTTTTAAGGATAACAAGAGGATGCACAAAGAGCCAATCCTGAGACAAACCTGGCCCAATTACAGTTAAGATAATGGAGACTAGAAGGCATCTGTTTTGAGATAACAGATGGGATAAAGGTCAACAGAGAAGAGTAGAGGAGAGGCATGGTAGAGAGTTTGTGTTTGTTTGCAGGCTTGCAAATATACCTGGAAAAGACATCATTTGTCATATTTTTGGTGCAAGTGTGTCTTAGTTGGAGCAAGAATTTGTGCACATCTTTGCAGATAGAATCTGACTGGGAAAAATAAATTTTTCATGGAAATATTCTTTTCATATCCGGACCTTTGGCATATACTGGCTGCTTTTCTATTTGTTCCTGTATTTTACTGTCATAATGACAGGGTATAATTAAAACAGGATGAAAAGACTCATACAGACACGTGACAAATTAAAATAATACTGACTGTCAATACTGTAAACATAAAGGTTTCTTTCTCTATTAAAGCATGCCACAGAGTTGATTTACTACTGGTGGTACAGGCAGCAAAGTTGAGAAACAGTGGAAGATAGTGAATGCAAGTTCTTTGGGAGTAATACAAATAAAAATCCCTCTGCTTCTGTTTAGTTTGTATTTTGGTTCTATCTCAATGCTCAAGGTGAGCCAGTGAACATATTGCCACATATAACTTTATCTGAGTTCTTCCAACTACAAGAGCATCTTATTAATAGCCACATGATTTTCTTCATCTGCCAGCCTGCCACCAACACCCACACATCATCTCAGCCTACTGATGTGAATCTATGGAAGAAGAGCAGTTATTATCACATGTCAGAGTTTCTGCTAGAAGAGTTGTCATGCCCTGGAAAAAAATTATAATAAGATACATTTAAGATATACTTTTTGAGTGTATTTGAGATTCTATTGGTTAAATTAATGCTCTTCAAGCCAAAGATGCTACACAGATCATGATGGAAAGTAGTATGAGAAACAAAGGTGTTTATTTACCACTTCCAGCATGAAGAGAAAGTAAAATTGTGCTGACCCCTTGCTTGTTTGATTCACTGTCACTGTTATTTCAAATATCCGTTAAATAAAATGATGGTTGCGTCTCTGGGCGCTTTTGTATAACTTTAGTTTGAAGTTTCTGTACCCTTATTTGTCTTTTTTTGCTCCATGATGTAAAAACTATTATGAATGAGATTCAATCCAAAAATCACTTTGTTAATTATGAATGATTAACTGTCATTTTTTTTAAGTGGGACCTGCTGAAATCTGGTTGTTTTTACTAATTTGTAAAAATGTATTTGAATCAGGAACAATTTGACCAAAAAATAATAAATGTGGCAAAGTCTGGCACTTTACAGAATTATTACAAAAAACTAAACAAAACAAAACAAAAAAAGCTGGACTATTATAAAAGCCTTTGGTTTTGATGTCTAAACCCATAGTTCACAGCTCACAGTTAGGTATCCTCACATGTTGCCCTGCTTTGAAACGACAACCCTCCAGCTCCTCAATCTCCTGTTAAATCTGATCTTCTTTTTCAGCTCCTCTGAGCACATCCCACTAAATGTTTTTGTAGAGCAGACAATATAACCTCTTTTTATCTCCTTTCGCTCTCTTGCATTCTTCTAAAATGCTATTGTATGACACACAATAAGATCTGCTCGCTTTCCTTCTGTCTCTGTCACCCTCCTAATCACTATTGTGTCGCAGACAATGGAGCAGCAGCCTCTGCTATACAGCAATGGGATGGCTGACTGTCAAGCCATTCAGCAACACACACACATGCTGACAATGACATTTCATTTAGGGACTAAGTGTGTGTATTTCTCTGTTTGTGAATTGGTTGTTACAGCATACTGTTAGCTCTTTCTAATGCTAAGATTTGAGCCTGTACGTTCCTTATCTCTTTCCATTTATCCCTCTGTACACTGAATACAGGTGTAGGTATTTGTTGGCTCCTACTGCTCTTCCATCTGCTCTCTGGATTTTTACACTTTGCTCTTCTCACACACATACGTGCCACATTTTGCTCAGAGCTACAGCAACTCTGATTAGAGCATTTTTTCCCCATATGGTGAAAACGGGTAAAGACAAGGCTTGTGCTATTTTAGACAGAGAAACTGGGTGACAATGTCATTGCCACATGAATGCAAAAGCTTTTTTTCCTCTGCCCTTATCTATTAAAAGTTACTGAGGTATCTTCACATCATTTAGACAAAAGGATAGAGTCTTACATAAAGTGTTGTGGCCTTATTTTTTATCTTTTGCTAGGAAAATGAGAAATGGGTACAGAGTTCATATAATGTTGTGTGAGGAAAGGCCGGATAGGAACCAAAAATGCAGGACTCGACTAAAGCTAAACTTGAAGACATCTTTATTGCTAATTACAAAACAAAATAACTAAACTGGGGGAAAAAAAAAAACTAGGAACTAAGGCTACGTCTACACTAATCCAGATAAATTTGAAAACGGCGTTTTCATCTAAAAACGCTCCGCATACAGACTATCATTTTCAAGCATTTCCGAACTGTTGTTCATCCACACTGAAACGATCAAAAACGCTACGTTCCTGTACTGTGCATGGGTGAAACGTAAGACGATTCGACCTGCATCATTTCTGTCTGCCGTTTATTTACTTTCCGGCTCTTTGACACGTCGCGGCAAAAATGACGAGGAAAAGCATCCGTTTTTTTAAATGGGCTGACAATGAGGTGGAGTTGTAGCTGCGAATAACACAAAAGTACAAAGTTGCAAAAGCGAGTGAGAATTAAAGAATTTGAAGAAAAGCTATCTGGAGCATGTACAAACTGATATTAATCTTTAATAGGGCTGCCAAAATTGAGAGAAAACAAAACAACTGCTGTATAATGCCCTCCGTAATCTTAGTTTAATTGGTCACATGACTGCAACACATGACTAAAATACACCATGGTTTTCAAAAAAGCTCTGGCTTCGCGATCCACACTACGACGCGCAAACGCGTTTTCAAATGTGTCCGCTTTGGAAAGCGTTTTCAAAACGTTCCATTTTCCTTAACAAAAAACGCTGTCTCAGTGTGGACGGAAGGCCAAAACGGAGAGAAAAAGATGCGTTTTGAAACAAAAACTTATTAGTGTGGACTTGGCCTAAACAAGGAAACACTAACCAGATGAACACTCATGTCAAGTCAAGTGGCTTTATTGTCATTTCAGCGATGTGCAGTGGTAGAGTACACTGAAGCGAGACAACGTTCCTCCAAGACCATGGTGCTACATATAACATGTAACAGACAATCAACACAGGACTACAAGTGCAACACAGCAAGAGGGACAAGGGGTATCGCATAAACACATCAGAGAATCAGGGCAAAGAGGAAACCGCTGGCAAACACGGCTGAACAACAATCTAACTGACGAGGACGGGAAGAAAAACTGAACACACACAGGACAAAAGACTGTCAGAATAAAACGGGAAACAAAAGAAACGCACACTGAGATGCAGACTGACTAAATACAGGGAACAGAACGAGAGAAAGACACAGACATGACTGAGGAGCAGACAAACAAATATGGAGACAGAGACAAGACCGGGGGGACAGAGGGACAGGACTTAACCAGACCTCATAGACCACACTGGGAGGCACAAAACACTAACACAGGAGATTCTGGAAAGGACAAACAGGCAAGACCAAGAGACTGGACGTGAAACGGAACTAAATTAAACAAGAACTAGGAACTGGAAGTAAGTAACCAAAACAAGGAACAGACTATTAAATAAACCCAAATCAAAAGTCAAAACACGAATGCTGGGTCACAGATCCAGGACCATCACAGCAGGAGTTTGAGTCATGCAAACATAAATGGAAATACAGTACACAGGCCAAAAACCGAGTTTTGTACAATTCTAACAAGCTTAAAAGTCAATATTTGGTATGACCACCTTTATTCTTTAACACAGCCTGAACTCTCTTAGGCTTCTTGAAGGACATCCACAACTCGTCTTTGGATGATGGCCACCTTTTGTTCTGTTCTCAGTCAAGATGATCCCACACTGCTTCAATAATGCTGAGGTCATGGATGTGGGGAGGCGAGTTCATAACAATTTCATTGTGTGTTTTTTCTATCCAGGTATGACTTACTGCATTGACAGTGTGTTTGAGATCGTTGTAATGCAGGAAAATCAAGCTGGTACTTCTTAGATGCTTTTTGACTGGTATTGCATGGTGGATCAAACTTTGTCTGCACTTTTTTGCATTGAGAATTCCGTCGATTTTAAAAAAACACCACAGGCTGAGGTGCAGCCCAAATCCATGACAGAGAAAAAATTTCTTTCAAATATTGTTCATCTGCTCTAAATAATTGTGTAGGCCTGCCACTTCTTCTTTGGTCTTCCATTTCTCCCGTTTCCTCAAAGTTTTTAAGGGCACACTGCACACAATGTTGAGATTTGCCAGTGTTTTTGCTCAAAGTTATTTGAGAATCCCTTTGTTGGTGTAAAAAACTGGAACAAATTATATGTTTTGTGACTGTTTTTGGAGTGATGATTGTTTGGACTGTCACTTAAGCAAATAATTCATTGAATAAAATGAATTGCCAAATTAATAATAAAGAACACTGCTTGTATTAGCCGTTGGCTGACTTGATGATTTATATTTTTAACAGAGTCCAATTAGGGTTTTGTTTGCTGTGCTGCTGACCTGCAGTGTCAAGTGTCAACTTGAAGCTTTTTGTATCACACATAATAACTTATACTTAAGAATTAGAATATAAGCAGTACCTTAATTTTCAGCACAGAATTGCAGCTATTTATTAATCTCAACTTGTTTTTATGTGGTTGTATGAAGCAGTATATAAAGAGCTAAAATCAGACAATATGTTAACTGATCCAATATGTTAACTTATATTTGGTCAACTCGGATCAGAAAACGTCGATTTCTGATGCTGTTAGTCCAAGCAGACTTGCATTCAGTTGTCATCATGAGGTGAATCATAATCATCACATACATTTTGAGACAAAAGAGAGAGTCAGAACAGAAAGTGATATTTAATACTACTCTTTTTGGCCGCTGTTGGTGGCTCGACATGGATCTGCTAGCGTTGGCCTCTATCCTCACTTTATTTTTATAGACAAATTTTTACCGTTAATGAATACATTCATAGGTGGAGATGATTAGTATGCTGGTGGCTCAGCTGCTTTAATGTTGTCATGATTTTATAGCTAATAGGCAATGCTGGTGGCCAGTCTTGCAAAAGGTTTTTTTTTTTTTTAAAAAGAAGAAGAAATGTGACATACTTGTCTACAGTAGCTAGTGGGAACAGTTGTCCATCAGTAGCTCTAAATGTATTTGTTTTGTTGCTTTATTAGACTCATCTGATATGTGAGGACTGAAGACCAGGCAGTGAGTGAGGACTTGTTAAGAAAAGCTGACAAAAGAAAAAAAAACGGGAAGGTGACCGTGAATTGCACACAGTCTTCTGTGAGTCTGTGTGTGTGTGTCCTCTAAGCTTTTGTATCCTGTGTGTGTGTGTGTGTGTCCATGAGAGATGAAAAGACAGAGTGAGAGAGGGTCCAGATGAAGGGATTATATCTCAACAAACTGTCCAAACAATTGTTCCCATCACTGTTCCTCTAACAATCGCATTTGGCCTGAGAGTCAACTGCTCAGGGAGCTTTCGTCCGTGTGTCTGTGTGCGTGTGTTTTATACAGATTTGCTGTGATACCCAGATACATATAAACACTGCGAGACCTTGAGAATAGTTCCTGTTGAGATAAAAAGTGCAGTTTGTGAAAAGATAATCATTCTGTATATAGCGCTGCCAACTCGTGAAGGTTTTTAACCTTCTTTCTCAGCAGTCTGCTTTCAGTACGTTTTCCAGAACAACGTGGTTTACAGTTCCATTTACGCCGAACAGAAAAGCTGTTTGTGCGGCCCCAATAACCAGCATGACTAAAATGATGCTAAAGAGTGACACTAACCCAGACTTTATCATCAGAAAACTCAACAAAGTCAGTTTGAGCTCTCAAAAGTGTGGTGTAGACACTAAATCAAAGCACTTTAGCATCTATAATGCTCTGGCTGATGCAGTTAATTAGTTTGTTGATATTGATATGATAATACCAGCTTTTGAAAAAACTCGGCATTAGTGTTTGGACAACATATTGATATGAGTATTTATTGAATTGCATCCTCTAACATTATATTATCAATATACTGCTGCCAAATAAGCAAATTTGCTGGAGGTCTTCCTGCATTGATTGACAGGCAACGCAGGCAGCTGGATCCGATAAGTGTCTGCTAGGTCTCCTCCACTGCTTTGAGCCAAACTCTCCACCAAGTTTGTCATAGTAATACCTATGGAGTGTCTTTCTGCATATTACAGACCATCTTAGAACGCTGTGTTGGAGTTTTGATGGGTAAAATTCTAGTGTTTTATTAGTCTGTTACTTGGCACTTATTAACTGAGATGTATACAGCTTACAAGTGAAGCCTGTGAATCAAGATAGCTGACATTACCTGACAATTAGCACTCCACCCTTTCATCCATATAAGGTAACCTCTAGCATCAGACAAACCAATATGTCACTGGCCAAAATGCTGTATTGAAGCGTCAAACTACTAACTCACAAACCAGTTTGTGTTGCGCTGTTGGCTATGTCCATCTTTTATAGTTTCTGTGTGATTCTTACACCTACTCAGGATCACCCATTTGAGTACAAGATCATTAGTCTAGTTTTGTACCTGATTATTTGATTGTGATTAGTTTTCCTTATTCCTTCGTCCTACCTTATTTGTCTTATAGACTGCATATAAAAATAGAGGACCCATCACCACTTCATTCAAGCTAGGAGCATAAGCAAGGGTTCACTAGTGACCTAGGGGCATTAAAAGCTCACATTCACTAGCGTGGAAATTCTGGATATTTTGTGAGAATTGTTACTATCTACAATATCCCCATTATTATCAAAGAGGGTGGTTACACTTAGGGCTGTGCGATATGACCAAAATCTCATATCCCGATATAAGAATTCTATCGTCCGATAACGATATAAATCACAAAAATGTAACATTTTCTGTAAATTCTGTGAATCTCGGGCAGCTCGACTTGCGTGAAGTGTTTCCAGCTGCGCGTCATGTAGCTGGAGTCGAGTGTTTTAACCGATGCATGAAACTATACATTTTTAGACATAAGTTGTAACGGCCTTGTGAGTATTTATTACACAGCCTGCTGCGGGGAAAAAGCCTGTTCTAACGTTTGAGTCTAAGGTTTATTTTTTAGCACCTGGCGGCTCTTTTTTACTTCTCATCCGTAAATAATCTGCTCTTTCACGTGATTCAGTTTATTTTGAAAAGTCTCAACAGGATCTTGAGCTTTATTGTGAAAGGTTTATGTGGAACATAAACAAGCGGACACGTGATGCTGTTACCGTCGTTGTTGCTAACCACAACGCATAAAAACAGGCGCTTGTCCGTCTGTAGTGTGGTTATATAAAATATAAGAGAAAGAGAGAACTTTAAGAAATTATTATAGCCACTACAGTGACCATCAAAACGATGAAAAAATATTGCCGTAAACAGTTTATTTTGCGACACCACGAAACAAACAATAGCGTAAAATGAAACGATAGATGTTTTTATATTGTCATCCGATATATATCGTTATATCGAACAGCCCTAGTTACACTCCCAGCTCATGCTTACTAACATTTGGTCAGGACCCATTGGAACTGCATTTTCACCGTGGTGTGTTGTGTTCAATTTAAGACCTTCAGCTTCTGAACTGGACACCATGAGACTCTATCTACTTATTACTTGATACAACTGTCAAATTCTTCGGATTATGATAATGAAGAAAAAATACTTACTTAAATTATACTTACATTAAAAATTTGCCTTCCAATTTGCTCAGCATCATCAAAGATCCTGTTTTAAATGTGTTCTTTTCCGCAGCATAAGTAACTCTGTTTACTAAACCTGAAGTAAAAGGTAACAAAAAGCATCATAAATAAACATCTAAAATTAGAACATGCACAGAGGTCACTAATTCAGCGTCTTCAGTGTGAACTTTTTCAGGTTTTTCTTTGTCATCCGACAAGATGTCTTTCTCTCATACTATACAGTAGATTTTTAAAAAATATTCTAAAGGGGTACCCAGTGCAATAAAATGTAACCACAAGGGATCCTGACCAAATCTCAGCAGGGACTGCTTGTCTAACTTTCTTGTTGGAACCTCTAGCTGCTTCTTTCTGCTTCACTTACTATTATTCATTTTACATCTAGAATTGTTTCTTTGGCAATCCTGCCCTGTGTTGCTATTATTTTATTTTGTGCATATGCATTGTCAATTTTTCCAATTAGTTACTTTTTTAAATCAAATATATAGTAATTCCTTCTTTATTATTAAGCTTTCTGTGTATATAGAAGGATGTAGAGCCGTCATAGAACCTGCTTTGTGTGTAGATAAAATCTGCCTTTATCTGGCGAGTTGCTGTGCTCACCAAATATGTCCTCCCCTTATCTGATAGACCAGACCAGTCAGCGCAGTCTAAGGGGGCTGGCCTGAAATTCTCACTTACTGAAGGCTCTGGTTGTACTTGATAATACATAACTGCAACATACAAAGATGTATAAGTACCTTCAAGAGTAGGAAAGAATGTGACTACTCTTGAACCTGAAGGTGGAGCCACAAAGTATAATTTGTACTGAAAGAAGAACGTAAGTTTTCTTTTTTAGTGGAAATATTGAAAAACTAAGAAAACAATAATAAAGATAAAAGCCTGAAAAATCTGAATTTTGAAACAGGAAACACATTTGGCGTGGTGGTTAGGGATTGGGGTGGTTAGGAAATCGAGTACACTTGTGAGAACTGGTTTAGTTTCAAATCAGATTTGTCAATGAGACATAATCTGAAAAACGTTTGTCACATTTCAAAATATTTTTTCTTACTCCTTTTAAAGTTAATGCTTACATTCAAAAATGTGCATATTTGTTTGAGTCATAAAAACACTTGATAACTTGCCCTGCATGTCAAGCAGCAGTGTCTTTTAACTCAAAGAATCACCTGACTGGTCCAGGCCATTATATTGCTATACATATTTCACAGAGAAGACAGTGTCTGTGACCATTACACGTGAATTGGTTTGATTGTATAAAATACCTGTTTTGTCACACATCACCAGTCTGATGATTCCAAAGCACTTTATCTTTTGTTCTTTGGTGGATGTGTGTTTGTATCTGACAGAGTGCATGGAAGGCTAAGACAGCAGAGGAGAGGCTGTATGATTTTACTTTAGATGACTGTTGGCTGTATAGGACTCCAGCGCACAACAGTTTTCACTGCCTATTAGTGTCAAAGTGGAAGAGACACACAGAAGAGGAAGTTAAGTCAGACTGGAGAGAAAGATGGGTGTGGAAAATAAAGTGCGGAGGTTGAGTCACAGAGTGAAATGCATTTCTATGTATCATTTTATGTTCTAGTAACTTCTTTTTCATTTGGATTGGATGTATTTTTGTTTGAATGGCAGTTAAATAAGAACAGATCATTTAGAAGAAAAGAATAATATTCATTTAAAGTTTATAAGGCAGCACGGTGGCATGGTGGCACTGTTGCCGCACAGCAAGAAGGTCCTGAGTTCAATCCCACCATCAGGCCGGGGTCTTTCTGTGTGGAGTTTGCATGTTCTCCCCGTGTTTGCGTGGGTTCCCTCCGGGTACTCCGGCTTCCTCCCACCGTCCAAAGACATGCAGTTTGTGGGGATAGGTTAATTGGTGTGAATGTGGGAGTGAATGTGAGCGCGAATGGTTGTCCGTCCCTGTGTGTTAGCCCTGCGACAGACTGGCGACCTGTCCAGGGTGTACCCCGCCTCTCGCCCTATGACAGCTGGGATAGGCTCCAGCAAACCCCGCGACCCTGAAAAGGATAAACGGAAGCGAATGGATGGATGGATAAAATTTATAAGCAAAAATTTAGGTATTTTTGCTGATCTGATGAGAGGCAAGATCACAGATCGGAGTGACTGGACCCCCGGAAGTCTAGACACCAGCAAGTATGTCTGTGAAGGTTCTCAGTCATCCAGGTCATCGTAGTCAAAGGAGCTTGCAAAGAAAAGCTTCTGGACTTCTTTAAGTTGCTTGAAGACGTTTCACCTCTCATCCGAAAGCTTCTTCAGTTCTGAGGTCAAATGGTAGAGAGTCCCAGATTTAAATCTACATTGGAGAGACCAAACAGCCACTTCACAAGCGCATGGCACAACATAGAAGAGCTACCTCCACAGGACAAGACTCAGCAGTCCATCTGCATCTGGAGGACAAAGGTCACTCTTTCGAGGATGCCAATGTTCACATTTTGGACAGAGAGGACAGATGGTTTGAAAGAGGAGTGAAAGAAGCCATCTATGTCCACTGTGAGCGACCATCTTTGAACAGAGGCGGTGGTTTACGACACCAACTCTCTGCCATCTATAATCCAGTTTTGAGTTCCCTCCCCAGACGCCTTAACGCCCACTCACATCCTGGGCCATCTGACCTCAGGAAATCGCATGATAAGGTGGGGCCAGGTTTCACAATGAGCTCACCCGAAACCCTGGCTGATTGTGACCCACACCCAGTTTCACACCTTGGCTCATGTGATTAGAGGATCATCAGGGGGTCCTTTTGTCCCTCTTTGTGGGGAAACTCCCACTGGGTTTAAATCTGGGACTCTCCGCCATTTGACCTTAGAACTGAAGAAGCTTCTCGGATGAGAGGTGAAACGTCTTCAAGCAACTTAAAGAAGTCCAGACACTTTTCTTTGAAAACTCCTTTGACTAGACACCAGCAAGTGCTTCATGGAAACGATAGTGACATCTTGACAAAATGGACGACATGGAGACGGAAAGGAAGAGGACTGCATGACAAAAGGACTAAATGGGAAAGTGAAAAAAATCACAGTCTAAAATATAAAAATACAAATGAAACAGAAACAAAAGTTAAAGTCAAACTTCTTTCATTCAAGTATTTTGAGTTAAAGATGAAAATGCTTTGGATGCAATCTAATTACATAAACATTAATCACCGTAGGGCTTTTCTTCAGGCAGTTTGTGAAACCAGCTGTTGTTTGCTGCTGTAAAATTTTAACTACCCTCAAACAAAGTAAAAATTCAGTGGCGAAATCATTCAGACTTCTATCACTTTATAGAAGGAAACTCATTAATCACCACAAGAACAGCACTGTAACCAGTAATGTGGCTTGATTTCTGAAAGCACACAGTTGGAAATAATGCTAATTGTTTCCCTTTTTGCTCTGATGTGACTTCATTATCTTTTAAATTATATTTTAAATCATATTATTCTATTCTTTACACTTCTCAATTTCTTAATTTCCTGTTTGCAGTCAATATCTGCAAATTTTATATCAGTCCAATTTCTTTCACTTTCAAATTTGCATCTATCTTCCGGGGATAAATGAACTGTTGAAACACAAATGGCATGCACATATAGGTGGACATTTGTCTTTTTTTTTTCTTACTTCCTCCACACCTTCTGCATTAAAACCCCACGTGCATTATGACTACAGGTAATTGATGACAGAAAAAAGTTCATTAGCCATCTTAGCTGTTCTTTAGGATGTTGTTGGCTGCAGGTTAAGAAATACATTTAATTTCATGGCTCATTAACCTAATAGCGACTATATTCTGCTCCCTCTCTATAGACTGCCTCAGCTCATGATTTAATTTATGCACATTTTTAAAGATAGCCAGACCCAGACTGTGTAACATTGCACAAACAGTTATGTAAACATAACAAATTAATTACTTTGGAGTTGTCATTTTGATGTAACAAGGCTGTTGAGTTGTGTTTCAGATGTCTGATTGTACAGCTGAAACCTGACACCTAACGTAACTGCTTAAATGACACAAATCTCTTACTTTAGTCAAAGAATAAGGAGTGTTAATGTTTGACTTCCAGACAGACAAAGAATGAAATTAAATGACATCACCCACAGTTATTAATGTTTTGAAACCAGAGCTGTAGACTTAATACTTATAAAATTACAAAACTGGGCTTTAAACCCACTCGTGTATTTTGCATGGGACAATTTAGTTATGTTGTTGTTGGGTTTTTTTTGTTATTTGAGTACTCACTTTGTGCTGCTTTAATTTCCTTGTCAATGCATAAAATGTGCTACAGCTTCCCGTGTTACATCTGCCACATCCCACGTCTAAAAGCTAGCAAATCTAAATGAAATGTGAAATTTTGCAGAATATATTTGACATTCAAACAAATATGATGGATGAAATTCTCAAACATAAGGATGAAGAATGATGCACATATGCATGATGAGTAGTTGATGTTGTTGTTTTTTTTCTTTGTACATCACAGTGCAACTGACAATTTAAATGTGTCCAGATGTCTGTCTGTTGCACAGTAATACAAAAACACAAAACATTATTAAAGAACCGTCTTGCACAGTGTGATATGTAATAATGTTACATTGTCACATAGTCAGATCAGCTTGTTATGCCCAAGCTTAGGTAACAAGCTTTTGAAACCTATAAGTAATTGAAACAACTGCCTATTTGTGAAAAAAAGAGATTTGGAATGATTTGTGCATGAAGAACAATTCTCAGATCCATGAATTGAAAAAGGATCTCTAATTTTAAGTTGCTACATATGTATTTGTGACATAATGAAGGACCCACGCACACGGCTGAATGTTGATTTACAATCTTTGCAGATGCAGCCTATATCATGTGTTATTACACATGATATAACCCTTACCATGTGTAGTTTATGTACTTTTTTTGGGAACATTTTAAATTGTTCTGATGGCACAAATAGTTATGGCAGCACAAAGGTTGGGTGTGTTGGTGGTAAAATCAGGTGCAATTTTTTTAATTGGTAAATTAATTAAAAATCATTGAAGATTGCACATAATATACAGTATGTATGTGTGGAATGTATGTTTGCAAGAAAAATAGTTTATTTTTTTAACAGGTGAAGTAGTTTTTGTAGAGAAGAAACATGTTTTATTCATGTAAGCCAGTTTCTACAATTTACCTTTCACGCTTACTTCCTCAGCCGTTCAGGATTATTCAGGCAAACTATCTTCCCCATTTACATTCAAACTCTCCTGCACCTGTCTCTCCTCAGCCCTGTCCTGAAGGCATACTCAACATTCATCCCAAAATCAGGAAATTATGGTCTGGCGAGTAGTTACTTATCACTGTGAGGAGTGAAGCAATCGCAAGTATTAAGGGAACATTAGCTGCTCACCTATTTGAGGTGTATGTCTCTGTGTGAGAAATGCTGACTGCAAGTCTAGCAAAGGCGAGCTGCCGAGATCAAATTCAAAATGTTAAACGATACACACACAGGTGAGGTCCTGTACAAATGTTTCTAATAAGCAGCACCACTGGGCCAGATCCTATTTGTTAAACCCTCGGGTGCCGGCCGCCAGACGGAGAGTAACCTGCTGAGCTCACACTTCTGAAGAGCAGACACATACACAAGCTTCCTAGCCATCTGTTTGTCAGTGGAGTGTGACAGTAGTTTAAATACTTAAAATTTACAGTAGCCCACCTTTATTTACATTTTGTCAGGTTTGCTGGTTGCAGTAACAAATTCCCATCCTGCATCTACCAGTACATTTACTCACACTTTTCTATTCCACTTCTATTCTATTTTTATTTCATCAACAGAATGTCTACAAAAATATAAAACAGCAACAGCAGAATATAACTTAGTCTCTACCCAAGCTGAGTAGTATTTTTAATATTAGTTTTAGCTTATTATAGTGATTGAAGTGTATATATATATACATACACAGACACACACTACACTACATATGTACATAACTTCACAGTGACCCAAACTGGTATCTTTGATTAAAGCAAACAGTGTTGGGTGTCAGCTTTACTATAATCGCATTGTAGTTTTCAGTCACATATCAATCTAATGCATCACTGTAATCAGTAATCAGATTACAGCCACAATTAATATGGAGTTACTTGCATGACCTGCAGACTGCATCCAGGACAGAAACAACTGCATTATATTGTTAAAATGCCACTTTGCAAGCATCTGCACAGACAGCATGCTAACACAAAGTTAGCAAAGAACCCAGAATAATGGAGCATTTGGTTATCCAATGACTGTCTAGTAGCCAGAGCTGGTAGCAAAGGCTGCGATGAGAAATTATACTTTTAGCACTGTAGCCTCGATTTCCACCTGTACATATTTCTACAGTAGAATCGCAGTAGGAAAAAAAAAAAGAATTGTAGTGTCGATCGTTTTGAAATCTGGGCTGGTTGTAAGCTTTGTGTTTTCAGCTTTGTGTTCATGCTCAAAAACCGAAACAAAAATGTGTTAAACTGTACAAAAATGCTTTAAATGTGTTAAACAGAGAGTGCACACACATTCCCTTACACAATGTAAAGCTTATTTTATCTATTTGATCAGCTGCTAATTCCACAAACATCACAAATAATACTGCCCAAGATGCATTAAACCGTACACATCTATGTATTTAATCTTCAGAAATCTATATGAAAATCAATCAATTTATGTTTGAGAAAAATTCGACTTTCATCTATGGATGGTAAGAAAAAATCACATTTCCAACAGGCCTTTGTTTATGAATAATGCCTTGTTGCTGTGTTTCTAAACACCCTGGATTCAGTAATGGATTCTGCCCATACAGAGCTGCTGGCAAGTGAAGCATGGAAGAACATTTGTGATACCTTTTTGTTGCTGGTGTTACCGCTGGCTGCAGCTGCAGAGGGGAAGCGGGGTCTCTCTCTCTCCCACAGCGAGTCCATGCCTGCTCTCTGAAAGGTTTGCCAGATTAGTGCGGCTGCCTGAATATTTCACTCTGCCTCTCCAGATTTTACCTAAGGGGCTGTTGCCACACCTTTGTTGTGTTCTTAAACTGTAATGTAAAACCCAGTTTGGATTGGACTGGGTTTGCATGTACTACTGACCCCCCTCCCCACCTGTCTGTATTTGCACGTGTGATGAGAAACTTTAACTATCTCAACTTCCTTTCTGTTTGGCCTAATTGAAGCTGTTTGAAAATCTTACAGTTTTCCTTAAATGGACTATTGATTTCAATTGGTAAATTGCTTGAGCATGTTGTCCTGCAGTCCTTTCAGTTTGGCATCACAACTGTACATCTGCTCACTGCAGCAAAATGCCAGATAATCTGGGGGGAAGCACAGGACAGAGAAATATAAAATAATATTGGCCAAATGTGATGAGTGTGAATGTATTTTATATATTACTGCTGCCTCCTCTAATCTTAAACAATGGATTTCATAAACCATGCCTTTGGAGAGAATACATTCAAAGAAAGAGACTACAATCGGAAAATGATGATACAAAATCAGATTGTATACCTTGGCTGTGGGCATCTATTGATTCAAAGTGCCCTTAAATGTTAGATTAATAATCTGTGTTTCTCATGGCAGGGCAAAAGACACTCATTCTGTGATCTGCAACATAATAACAAGCTTGATTTAAAGAGAAATAGATACAAGTATGTACATTTACTATTTCTTCAACCTCTGCAAAATGTATTGAAAAGGAGATTTTTGACCATATTTTGAATACCTAAATAAACCTAGTAACTATTTAACTGGAATTCCCCATCCATTTTTATGCTACTATTGCATGTCATTAACTTTGGGTGTTTCTTCCCTACTGCAGTTTGTTTTGTGCTTGTGTTGTTTTTGTCCCTGTTTTCTTTTTTTTCTTGTCTTTCTTTCTTCTGTTGGTTTTGTTGGAGGTTTCTTCCTGTAAAAAGTGCAAAATCAGTTCTACCCTCCATATAAAGCAAAAACTTTACATTTAAAGATATGACAAACCCCCTCTCCCCCCCAAAACCTATCTAGTCGCCAAAATAAAAATAAACCTAACATCGCTGCCACAAACATAAGTAGGAGATTATGTATGTCTCACAGACTTCCCCTGGTTATGCAGTTGTTTTCTACAGCTGCTGCAGGCATGTACCTTGAGATCCCAGCATGGGTGTGTTTCTAATGGATGCCGTTTGTGATCTGGTAGATGGTGTACTATTTTTAGAGAAGTAATTTAGGATTTTCAAAACTTAAGAGATTTTTGGCAAGATCTGACATCTTAACCTTGGAAAAGATAAGATTTCAATCCTTGGTGCACTCGAGTCTTATCCTATAAAGACAAAATCCTAAATGACATTCTTTAATGAGATAAGATGTTTGGATAAGCAGACGGAATGACTCTGATTGCAGATGTTTGAGACAACATACAGTGACTTGGATTTGGTCACAGTAACCTCTTCCAACAGCAACTGCTGTGTTATTCTGGGAAAAAATTAGCTTTTAGTCTTGTGTTTTGATTATTACGATTAATGTTAACATCCTCAAGTTTTCTTTCTTTCTTTTTTTTCTTTTTTATTGGGGGGGGGACAGAACGAAGTAAACAAACTGTCCTAGGCCCTAGCACAAGGTTCAGCATTTGGACTTTGCACTTGGCCGATTTCCAGGGTTCACAATGACCATCTGGAGGTCCAGTTGGCTCTAAACAGACTAGAGGAGTCCAAACCACTCAACCAGACCTGTGTTACCTCACATGAGTACGCTCTAGCAGTCACACTGCCAGAGTGTCTTTTGGGTTTTAGCACACACAAAATAGCAATCATATAAATGACTTTATTCATAATAATGATAATAATAATAATAATAGTGATAACAATAATGAGAAGAAGAAGAAGAAATTTATGATTAACTATTGCTCATAATAATGCCACAATAAAGTATGGTCCAGAAAACAAAAAAGTAATAAAACAGTAAGTTACATAGTAATAAACAAATGCAACAATATAATACATACAAAATACATAACTTTTGTGTATTTATTGGTATTAATTAGGTCCCATGGGTCTCATCCATAGTTCCTTGGGATCTGCGGCGACATGCCCGCAGTCTCCACCGATCTGAGGGCTCTCCGCCCCCCCCGGAAGGGGCCCAACCGAGCCACGGGCGCCAGGCCCCGCCAAGCAGCCACCAAGAGTGAGCCAGTACACACCTGAGCACCCAGACACCGAGAACCACTGACGCATGAGGGCATCAGCCACTGGCAGGGAATGTGGTGGGGGGAGACAGGCCCCCACACCTGGAGGAAGCTGAGATGTTCCCAGAGAAGTGGTGGTGGTGGTGGTGACCCAACCTGACACATAAAAACAGACAACTGACAACAGAAATGAACACTGTACACACACTCCCCAAACATACTCTAAACCCCCAGGTTCAGGCACCATCTCCCCCAGATGGGCAATCCACCCCCAGACCAAGGAGATGTTTTCCCTTTGCTCTGGCATGGAGACAAGCGCCTTACCTTACTGTAAACATTCACCTTTTATTCTCCAAACTGTAGTGGCACTTGAGCTCCATTTTTGGTTTGCATCAGTTTTCATGGTTTCATTAACACTTGGTATTTTTGCTAGTATTTGCAGACAAGTTGGCATCTTACATGCAAACTACTGGCAACCACAACAATCTACAAGTGACTCAAGTAGTTGCAATGAGGTTTTCCGTGCAATGTAGTGCAACACTTTGGGACCAGTTTCATCTAGCGACTACCAGCAACAACTCGCCAACCACTCTTCTCCTGTTTTTGCCAGCGGGTCACTGGATGGTCTCTATGATCTTTAATCTCAGCAACTACACCAACTTTCATCAACCTCTTACCAGCCAGTACTCATTTTCCCTTGTGACTGGTGGTTGCCAGATGGTTGTCCAAAGTTTTCTGGCCTGTATGAGGCCTGACTTAGTTTACAGTTACAGGAAACTGGGTATTGGACTGCTCTGCAACTAAAAGTCTTTCAGATCTCCATTTGTAAAATAGACAATATTCTCTTATTTTACCATATTTCTTGCTTTCTCCTGCTGGAATATTTAAATTTGTGTTTGTCTTTACAGGTAATGTTTTTCACTCGCAAGAAGCAGGTTACGTTGCTGTCTGTACATATTCACCTCGAAGCATAAACATGCAGACATCTGTGCACATACTCCCACACTGCATATTTTTACCAGACAGGTTTGTCTTCACCTGTGAGACACACAATGTTGCTGTAAAACTCAGACGGTTGAGGCTGTGTGCTACTGGAACAGTTTGGTAAATGGGCCTAATTGATGAAAACACAGACATCAGCAATCAGTCATCTCTCACTGCATAATCTGATGTAATATGCAGCTGGAAAGGGTAGGCCTCTATTGAATTACATTGTCTATATGCTTGTCATACACACACACACACACACACACACACACACACACACACACACACACACACACACTCATAATTTCGTGACATTTAAATATCAGTTTAAGGTTAATGCATCCCCCCAGATGGATAAAATGCTTTTAACGTCATTCTGGCTGGCACATGGACCTCTTACCACATTTGCAATTATAGTTAGTTTAATAAAACAAGTGGTCTTCAAGTTACTGGCATAGAATTCAACAAGTAATTGTTTTTTGAGGGCTTTTTTTCCATGTAGTACCTGTTGTGTATTCTGTTTTTGTCCTCAAACAAATGAATGAAATCCTTATTCATGGATGCATTTTTTGCTTGTTTATTTATACTGAGTAGTGATGCCTACCCGTGCTCACCGGAATACATCAATTAACATTAAAGTATGTCAAAGTACTCTCAGTAATCAGTATCTTCAGGCATGAGTTATTAATTGCCAAATAGGTTCATAAATACTTGGCACCAAGGCAGCTGAGAATCTCACCTTCTTGAGCATTAATATGGAACAATGGAAGACACAATTTCTCATAAAGAGACCTTTGATTTTTTTTTTTTCTTTTCTGCAGAAAAATTTGTGTCAGTGGTGTTAGCTTCAGTGGCAAATACAGTAAAGCCTGACAGAGAAATTGTTTTCAGGAGTAACGAAGGAAATTGCAGCTAAGTGTGAAGAGACGGGCTGGGAAATAATTTGTGACATGGTGGATGATGTTTTGTGAGTTTTGGTATCAGTCTTGACAATGATGGATCCGTGTGCATGTTTTTATCAAACTCAATGCAGCAACACATTATTTATCCTCTTATTTTTTTGTTACACTGTGCTGTTTGATGTTTTACAGTTCACATGCATACACACATACAACATATACCTAAAGTTGTATTTAGAGGGAGATGGAAATGGAATTGAAGCTTTGAGTAAATGTTGAAATTAACATTTACAGCCACTTGCAGGATGTTAATAATCAGCCGTAGGAGTCCATCAGAAATGGCTGTAAGTGCCCAATAGTCAGGTCCACTATAAACAAGGGAAGATTGTTTTTTATTTAGTACTACAACCTTCTTCAGCGATCTGACTTTTCCATGTAGATACATGAAAATGGCAACACTAAAGCAGGTATGACTGACAGTATAGCTTCATGACTGGTGTTGTGTTTGTGTCCATTTGCGTAGGTTTTTGCTTACTCAGAAGCGTCTGCAACCTACACAAACGTACCTGGGTGCAATACTTCAAAGAACCAACAGCACATAGCTTGATGTGGATAATGCACAGATTAAATACTGACTGGCTGAATCAGAATCAGAATCATTGTTTTTTTGCTAAGTTTGCAAACAAACAAGGAATTTGTCGTAGTGTCTTGGTGCAAAAAAACCGCGGTACACAAATAGAACATATTGTTTTTACAAACTATATAAAATACACATCTCTATATGAAAAATAAATACACACAAAGAGGAACACTTACTGTAAATGCCTATAGATCTAGACATGGAATACAATATACGAGTGGGCCACATTATTAAAAATCATTAAAGATAAAAAATTAACATGAAAATCATCAGATTACAGCTAAAGTGGACATTTCATTGTTTTTAATTGCTGAAGTTCAGCTCTGTGTGTATTATACATTGACACACCACCATAGCTGGCTATGGGACCAACAGTGCAAGCAAGAGTTCCCCACAGACCAGTTGACTGGGACACTTCCCCCTACTGACAGTAACATGTAGACAACAGGCCATAAGGCTGTGTTTAGTTGTGACTCTGCCTCATCTAACACTATGCTCGATTTATGTTAAGCAGTCTTTGAAGGTTTGCTCATTGTATTTTTAGAAGCCATGACATGTCTGAAAGTCCACTTTTTATTAGTATGGAAGCAAAAGAATCAATACCATGTTTATGTTTTTTATTGATTTCCTGTACTCTGTGCAGCAAATATGCGACTCTTTCCTATTCCATGCCATAATAAAAGATATACTGTAAATATGAACCCAAGTCTGCTAAATGCATTTAATATAAAAAAGACACTTGGGCTGTTGACAGTTTTGTAAACAGCAGCTTGTTTTGGGATTTGTTTGATAGTTTTATAAGATTTATTCCTGTGGGGACAGCCCATAAAAATTCTGTCACCCATTTAAAAGGCTACTTTAACCATTCTCCGGCTCAGACAGTCTTTTTCCTCTAGTGGACCAAGCTTATGTGACAAAACTGTCATGTTTCAAACGCCAATAAATAAATAAATATTAATAATCTTGAATTCCCTGTGCTGAAAAGGATCTTATAAAATGTTTGTTGCACTTTCTTGCATTCATATATTAAATAAAACCTACATGTTTCTTGATGTATCTGTAACAAAGTTCATGTATAATGTATTCCCAAACCTCATGCGCAGGTTGTCATTGGAACTAAGTGCTTAATTGTAAGTATAACCCTAAAACTAAAAAAAACCTGGCTGATCTGTGTTAACAAGCATTAAAAACGTATACCTGATTAAATTTATTAATATTAAATTAATTACATTAATTTATGCTTCTTCAGTTTGTTTTTTTGGTTTTCTTTGACAGAAAACAGTGAGTTGCATGGCTTCACTCATGCAATTCACTGTCCCCAAGGACACTTTTAATTGAGTATTCTAGCATTATAATAAAGACCAATTACAGTTTTGCAATGATCATTCTTCACATTTTAAATCTGTTAAAAATTGGATTCTTGAACTAAGGCTTGACTTGTAACAGACGATACTGCAAATCAAATCACAACTGCGTGATGTTTGGAAAATTGCAGTTATTTCCCTGTGTTGATCAGAACAAATGAGAAAAAAACATGACTGCTAAACACAACAGAGATCTATGTTCATGTTTTAAGTTACATTCAAAACTGAGGGAAAAATCAGAACTAAGGTGATCATATTCTGTTTGCACCGTTAACCACTCTGTCCTAACTCTGCCTTCCATATATTATTAAATAATCTGCAGATTTAATTGCTGTTGTCTCATCCACCATTTTGACAGGCAAAAACACCATCTGCTCCTTGGTAATCCCTTGAAACGTGCACACATGCACCCCGCTGTGCTGTGGTAAAGTTAGTAGTGACACCTGACAGAACTCCCACAGTGCACTCACTCCTGCTGGAACAAGTATAATCAAAGTTAATTCATGCTAGAATTACAGCGAAAAACACACATGAACCCTGACACGTTGTTGTTTTTTCTGTAGGAAATCCACCAGTGCACACAAAGATAGGGGTTGAGCGTGCAAACTGTGATTGCTTATGCTTAATATGAGTGTGTGTTCATTTGTAAAAATGTTAGATCAGATGTCATGAGCACCAAAGATTATGAGCTGCCAGAAATACTAGGCTATTAAAAATAAATAATGCTTTGCTGTTATCCTGCTGATTTTTTGTTTTGATGCACTCAGATAAATTTTCTTATCTGCAGCAGGATGAGACGTCAGCTCTGATTTTCTGATTATTTTTTTAAATTTTCAATTACATTATTAATGATTCAGTTACATCAGATTTATACAAACGGGGATGTAATAATAACAGATATTTTGTACTTGCTCCCAATACCACTCCATTTACAAAATTACCCATTTTCTGAGACAAAGAAACAGTGTGAATCAGTGTGCGTGTGTGTGGTGACTGTCTTGTTGGACATTTTGGAAATTTTGGCATCAACTTAGTACCAAGGAGAGACTTCTTGAACATACTAGAGCTTCATCGTTAGACTTTTTAAAAAAACGCATGCAGTCCCATACAGTTATGCATGTGCTGTCAGTGCCAGCTACTTCAATTAGGAATTCACATCTACTTTAATTATCACTTTGAGCAAAGACAAGGCAGAAACTGAAAGTCTGCTAACTAATTCATCCGTGGTGTTTGTGTTGACAACACATCAGCTTTATATCAGTAGACAGCTAGTGTTAGCTAACTATAACGGAGAAACTAAATGAAGAAAGATAAAGAAGTAAGAAAATTCTCTCTGGGGTTCATCGCTACAAGAGGCGGCATTCACATCAAAAATAGTCATTTAATCCAACGAACACTGATCAATTCAACCACAGTTGTTGCATCTGCGTTTTGTTCTAAACAAGTTGGCTTTCCCTTTCCAGTCCTTGACTGACTGCAACATTAGATTTCGAACTAATGGACTCTTCAGTGATGAATGTAGAAGTGGCACAGAGATGATAAAGCATCCCTCCTAAAGCTTCATCATGCACTTTCGCTAAGCTTCATATCGCAAAAAATGAAAACAAAGCAAAAATGCCCAAAGAAATCCTCAAACAATGGATTGCCACTAGCATTTCTTTATGAAGATAATAAGTTTGCAGGGATAGTTTTAAAACATCGCATTGTGTCGAGAGAGCTTGCAGTTTTCCAAACACTTGGCAAAGCCAAATTCACAATCATTGTCACTTAAATAAATCTGTTTTCTTAGGTCCACAACCTCAAAGACTGTGGCACAGTGGGATCACTTTCAGAATGACTGCTATCACTGCACATTCAGAGCTGCCAGCCAGATTTGCAAATATGAGATAGGAGGCCCTGCCAAAGATATATCTCTTCCAGTTTTCTGAGACTTAAATCATTCAGAGGCACTGCCTGAAAAGGTATTCAATTATTGTTTAATGACAAAGTCAGCTTTTATTAGATTATTCTTAAGCTCTGTGGTTCTCGATCTGGTGATGAAGGGAGGTTATTTGGGTACACAGCAGACAGTTCGGACATAATTTGCATATATTGATGGATATAAACACACTCCAGAGCAGTGGGGTGGAGGAGCAATTTTGTGTTGTTGGATTTTTGTGCAGCAGAAAAATACTGAGAGGGGAATAAATGTTCAGTGAAGCCACTTCAAGTCTGACATTGTCACTTTAGGAATGTGTCTAAGGTTAACGGCAGTAATTTTATATTTCACCAATATCATACTACATGCTTTATTTATTTATTCATATATGTGGTCTACTGTTGTCATCTCAGATCATCTCAAACATCTATTGGTGAGAAGCAGTGATCTGAAGTAGAAATATGCAATCCCAGGACAGGAAAGTCAGTGGTTCAAATTATTTCCAGATAAGCTAGTTCAGAACTTGGTTACTTCCTGCACATTTTTTGCAATATCTGTGTCCATTCATGCAAGACATTTAATCCCTACCTCAAGTAAGCTGTTCATTGGCCAGTGGCTTAAAGCTGTTCGCACTGTCCAGCTTACAGATACGACAACCTCTCTGCACAAATCTCTTGCTTTCTGTTACTCTAAGTGTGACGATAAAAAAAAAATAAATCTTGTTGCTCATTCCAGTGTTAAGAGTTTCAAATGGATCCATCTTCCTTTCTTGAAGGTTTTAGAGATTGCACAGCAGTATTTAATAATAATAATGATGCTTTTTGCAAATGCTCAGAGATGATTCAGATCCCATAGGGGAGCCTGTTCCAGAGAGTGGGACAGCTTCATTTTAGGTATGGTTAGGGGGTAAAAAAATAGGCCCTCGTCTACACAGAGTCCAGTTCAGTCCATTTGTCTTGTCTGCAGTGGTATTACTGAAGCTGGTAGCCCGATACACCAGTGATGCAAACATTGTCAGAGAAGTGGTTGAGGAGGATGGAATGAGGAGCTGTCAGAAGGTGGTGTCCAGGAGAATGAGGATGCTAACATCCCTGAAACTGTAGCAATGAGGAAAATTTGTGATTTGTGGTAGTTTTACCTGACAGTTAAACTGTTTCAATTCTTTGCTTAACTGAAGATTTCTTTGGGTGGGCAGTCTTTTGTGCCTAAATCACTACTTTCAGTTGAAAACTTGAAATACAGCCATATTTAAAATGGGCCAAATATTGCCTCCAAACAGAGCTCCGATTATCAAAAAAAAAAGAAAAAAAAGAATCCTGATTCATCAGAAAAAATAACATCAACAAAACATTGTTTTAATATCAAGAAGTAGATGTAAATGTTGTCAATGCCATAAATTTATTTAAATTTGATGACTGACTCAAAATGACATGGCTGATAGGGTCTTTCACTGCAGCTACACTGAAACACGGTCTGCATATACTATAATGGATGTAGCGACCAAGACATCACCTTAAGTACAGTGAAGTCTTCTGTTAACACTCAAGCAAGTGTTTTCACTGTTTTCTCTTTTTTTTGCAGTCTCAGCTAACAAGTGAAGGGTGCGTCTGACTTCAGAAACCGAGAAGCTGCACATTACTCTGCTTTATTGTCCCTTTGGACACTAATGGGGCCATGATGCTTACAAACTAAGCAATGTGTTATATTTAATACAATTTGAAACTAGAGATTGAGACCATAAACTCATCAGAAAAGTATTTATTTAGGTCAAAGCTCAAGTTAGCTGGAGACTATTTACTCATAGACTTCTACAATGCGATAAGATCAAGAATTGACCCCAGGGGAAACACCCTGTGAAAAAGGGGGCTGGGAATGAGGAGATTTCTTCCATTACAACAGAAGAGGAAAAATAGAATATATGGCAGAGCTTGTGTTGGATTGCACGTATGTTCCTAATCAAGTGCTCAGTGGGTGTGAATGCACATGAACAGTGGGTACACTCTCAGTTTCACAGTAATGACTAAACAGCAGCTGCTGCTGTCTGTTTTAAATGGAACTGGTGAAGGTTGCATGTCCCCTCAGGTTAGTTTTGCTTCATTTCTCCATTTTCTTTGTCCTTGCAACCTCCAAGCCTTTTTATTTCTGTCACTCAGGTGTCTTTGGGGTCACAATTACTCAATCACTTATTGACTTCCACACTGACAGCATCCACTGTGTTATAGCTGCTGAAAAATCAGCAGAAGAGATTCATTGCACAGTCCCACTGCTGCTCCTGTTTATTGAGGTATATTTGCTGTATTATCCTGGCTGTCTTGTTTATTTCTCTCTTGTCATTGACAGTATGCCCTCTCAGATTATGAGCTGATTGATGTCTATGTCCCCTCCAGCATGTTCACCTTCCTTGCACTCTTAAATCTAATGCGTCTGTGCATGTCTAGAGGACATTATAGAACTGATACATATAATTGTTGGCAGGCGTGATGGATCAGAACCGTTGTCGTTTTCTTCACAAAGATATCATGCCAACCAAAACTACAGTTTCGGATTCACTGCCATTACCCAAATATTCATTTTTTATAATATATAATAGATTATCCAGAATATTTTTAAGATTTTGAAATGTAAAATAAATACTCTGTGAACAGGCAGTTTGATGGCCATTACTTTGATGGATGTGCATGCAGGAAAATGTATGACTACATCAACACTCTTTACTTCCATCATAATAGTGGTGGAAGTTGTAACTTTATGAGAAATAAGTTGATATATATTCTTTTTTCCGTTGTAGTGTTATTGTACTATTGTTGAGTGATTTTGTCTTTCATATATATGACAAAAGTTTAGTCAAAAATTCTTCTCAGTAGGTGAACTGATTAATAACTTTTAGCCCTTTGTTCTTGCTTTTATGGGCTCATCTGGTTGAGATGTGAGCTCATGCAATGGTGAGGCGTCCATCCACAGGATCCATATTCAGGCATCTATCATCAAATCATCATTTAGAATTGTTACTTCTCCTAGAGGATTGGTCCAATTTATGTGAAAAATGCACAAAACTACAACATTAACATTACAACATTAATAGTCTGGTTTTTAACTCTTTCCCCCTTGGACTTTTCTGAAATATGTGGTTTCTGTCTTAATTCAAAGCTGCTTCCAGAACAGCTTCCGCCTGTGTCTGTAAAGATTTTATTCTACCTGGAACAGGTTACCACACATTAAACAGATAAAAATAGAGGTTCTTTTACAGATTCACGTCTTTGTGTCTTTAGTGTTGTACTTATGGATACTTCTATGCGTGTTTAATGTTTATGTAAGTTTTGAAATATGGACATCAGGAAATCTGGTTGTGTTTTAAAAGATATTTACTGTAATAGGGATTCTAGAAAATTAGGGGGAAAAACAAAACAAAACAACCAACCAGACAAAAAACCTCACACAATTACTTGTCTTTTCTCACAGGTTTAAGAAAAATAGTGGTTTATAAGGTAACATAAAAAAAAGAATAAATTGATAGCTGTGCAAAAGAATAAGAACATAAACTTGGAATTAAAGCTATACAGAAATATATGTTTTTAATAATGACTGCAATAAAATTACCACATCATCCTCTACACCAGTGGTTCCCAAACTTTTTTTGTTTTACAAGAAAAATGTTCCCCCCACCCCCCGTACGTGCACGCACACGCACTAACACATCCTCCAACCACACACGCCGATATTTTGCTCCATTGCGGTTTATTTCACACCTCAAACATTTAGTAAACAATTAAGCAAATACAAGTAATCTGCAATAAATTACAGGTAGTAATAAAATAAACTACTAACTCTTTTACGCTACGTCCACACCTACACGGGTATTTTTGAAAACGCAGCTGTTTCGTCCACACGTAAACGGCGTTTGGAATCACCGAAAACGGAGATTTTTTAAAACTCCTTTTTTGCGTTTACGTGTGGACGAGGAATACAGAGTTCGTCATGCAACGTCAAAGGTATGTGCCCTTTTTCACGTCACGCTGTGCGCCATGTTATTGTTTACATGAGATGAATTGCAGAATGGCAGAGAGAGACAAAATACTGTTACTGTTAATCTGACTATCTGCAGGTTTTACACGCAGTTACTGTCCCTCCATTTACAAAGGCAGAGGCGTCACGGTGTGATTATTTTACGTGTAGTTGTTTTTTTTTCTTCTGTGTAATTAATATTCAACATTGCTATCAATACATTTTTCAAAAAATGCCTCTCTGTGCAAAATGGGTTTAAAAACATAAACAACTGTGGGATACTGTTTGTCCGGGGGAACAAATCGTGGCAGGATCAGCCTGATATTATTTTTTTTATCCCGCTGTAACTTTACTGTATAAAGAGCTAACATCGCCAAAATGTCAGGAGTAGTTAGTTATTATAACAAGTGTTTGTGAACTAAAAATCAAGAATGTGGAATACAGTTTGTCCATGATTTGAAGAGCCCAGCACTGCTCCCAACGAAGGGAAAACCAATTCTGCAGGGGAGACCTACCTCGGCACTTGTGCAGGTGAAACCAAAGGGAAGATATGCTTCACCATATTTTCTAGTCTTTGGCTTAGAATGAAGTTGGTTTGGAAACCTATTCAGCAATGCTTCATCTCCTGCTTTGCGTTTCTGTGGGCCCCCAGTGCTAGCAGTGTCCAAGCGTTTTGTTTTTTTCCTTTTCATACCGCCCCCCCCCCCCCCCCGCCATAACTCTGCGCCCCCCCTAGGGGGGCTTTGGGAAGGTCTGCTCTACACTATACACACACATGGATAGATGGATCTATGAACACACACACACATCTTCAGTTTCACCTAATTGGAAAGGATTTCAGAGGAGTGAAACTACAGTATGAAGTTTGCTGGCAAACATGAGTAATTAATACTTCATGTTGCACAGGCTGCAGAGCTGACCTGTGCAGCTCTGTTATGCAAGAGTGTGGAGCTGCACTAATGATTGATTACACTACCAGACAGATTAATAGAGCTGTTATTTCCAAACTATAGCCACAGAATTAGGCCACTGATTTACATGTTGCTTAAAAGGGTAACAGTAAACATCAGCTAATGCACCTAGGTCCCTTGTGGGTTTATGATGTAAAAAAAAAAAAAAAAAAAATATATATATATATATATATATATATATATATATATTAGTCTAGCCTCAGTCATGTAAAGTAATTTAACTCTCTTCAGGCTTCAGATTATAATATATATGAGATGGAAAACCATCAAATATACATTTGATTGAGGAGTCTTTTTGCAGTTTAAATCAGATTACATGCCTCTCCACTGTCTGTGCTGTGAGGGGTTTTGCAGGATAATTGATGACTTGTTGACTTGTTAGTTAAAACATAAAGTCATCTGTTCCATATTCTGTTGTACTGATTGTGATGTGCTTTAATGCACCACAACAGGCACACCAGATGTTGTCTTTGTTAATGATGACTGGAGAGGAGTGGTTGCTTTGGACACATCATCTGCTTTGAATGTAAATTTTGGATGACCAGTTTTTGTTATGTTAGGTACAAGACCGAATGCACATGTGTGTGTGTGTGTGTGTGTGTGTGTGTGTGTGTGTGTGTGTGTGTGTGTGTGTGTGTGTGTGTGTGTGTGTGTGTGTGTGTGACTAAAGCTCCTTCTCATCCGCAAAGCTTTGTAGAGGAGAGAACGATACAGGAAGTAGATGTTGAGGGTAGGATGTAGGGAGGGACAGGAAATCCAAATATCTGATCATACAGTTTAGAAAAAATTATGCAAAAAACATTGTGTTTAATTTTCAGGATCATGTGCTTTGCTATGAACTAAATTTGCTGTATTACCTAAAAAGTGGTACCGTCCAAGAGTGTCAAAAGGGTTTGTATTTAACAAAAGTTTTCAAGGTGGTAAAATAAACATTTAGATCCTTTACTTAGTTAAAAGTCAGCTTAATTATGTGAACACAGAAAACATAACGTGCACTTACAATAGTAAATACACTTGTACAGTCACTGTGTATGCAGAATGGGCCATGTCAGAATTTTATATATTACATTTGTGTGGCTCAGTTGTTACCACACACTGTGCCTCACAGCCTCAGAACACAGGGAGGTGGGGCCTTCTTGTGTGCCTGGGAACTCCAACTTCCTCCATCAGTCTACAGATATTTATTAGATTAATTGGTGGTTCTGAAATGTTCTAGCGTATGTAAACTACATCATCTCTTTGTATTACCCTTGTGATGGATGTGGACCTGTTCAGGGTGTATCCCAATGCTTACTTATTAAGGATTGATGCACCCCTGGATTGATAAATGCTTAAGAAAATGATCAGTGTATAATATGTATGTCATTTTAATGATGTAGCTAAAGATAACTGTATTTTTATTCATACATTATCTATGGGGATAATGCTTTGGGACTGCAGATGGAAATTAGCTGATAGATAAATCTGATACAAGGCATCTTTTCCTTTTTATGTCATTATGTATTTTGTGCATGGTCCCTGAAATAAGACACAATGTAAAATAATAATAATAATTATTATACAACTTAATATATTAGTGGATTCATATTCTAAAGCCTACAAAAACAACAAACACCTCATATTTTAAAATAATAAAATGGAGTACAAAGTACAAAATTTGCCGACAACAACGACAACATGAAAACAATAGTCCTCCAAATTGGTATGGTGAGCCTCACTTTTTTTTGTTCTCCTTCTCATGACATGGAAGAATGACAGATTCAGGGAAACAGAGTCATGTTCAGCACAATGTACACTGAGATTATTACATTGTTGCAACAGCTTTTGTTGTGATTATAATACAAATGAAATCCATAAACACAAATTTGTAGCATTTATGTTTATGCCTAACAAGAGCATAATAATTCTTTTACAGCTAGCTACTACACTACCTTGTGGTTCAACATGTAAAAAATATAACAGTGTGGTGTACTTGGAAGATACTGCACAGGACCGACTGTTATAAAAGCGATTTTATAAGGAAAATTTGTTTGCGTTGAGGGAAGAAAAAGGACAGAGTTCAAGATAAGAAGAAGTTTGATATTGAGAGTGTCTCCAGAGCTGCCATGGAGAGTAGCTGGCCATTACTGAACTCCCATAAAGCTTTGTGTGCAAAGAAATGCTGAATGCTGAAATTCTAGTCTTTGAACAATACATTGTTTTCACAGCTCAAGTGAAACTCTCGTCAAATTGACTGACACACATTTTAGTTCTAGCTGAGAACAGTAAAAACAATAAAAAGAAAATAGACTGTCAGCCCACTCAAACTGTTTGACTGACATTTATAGCTTCAGTAAGCATAGTTCCTACAGAACTTAGCAGCGAGCACTTGCTATGTGATTTAAGGACATATGAAAAAATTATTTGTGACTGTGCCTCGGGTGGTGCTTGTAGAAAAGTATGTAAATACTGTAGAAATGCAAACAAAAAAGAGTTTCCATTGATCTCATTGTGTGCTGTGAGTAAGCATATAAAGAGCTGCTTGTAGCAAGGTGTTCAGCATTGTATAAGGTAGTTTTTTGGTTCCCTTTTACTATGACCATGCAGGTGTCTGTTTGATGGATTGTCTCTATCATCTCCTTTAGCTTCTCTGTCTACTCTAGTCTGTATTCTTCAGAAAATAATCAAAATTGCCTATTCCAGCTCATGCACACATGCTACAACTTTTCTCGGGAGTTCTTTCCTGCCCCACTCACCCACATTTCCCTACATATGTTACTTTGCAGAACATATTTGCTTCTTATGTTGACTGAAGCATTCCCAGTTCTCCACTGACAGAAAGTATTCCATGACAAACTATCAGATAAGAACTAAAAGTCTGAGTTTGCACTTGGCTATAGTTTTGAATAGGAATCTTGGTCTGCAAATTATTATTGCTCAGTTAAAAGCCAGTGGGGGAATATGGTAAACATGTGAGCAAACAATTGTGGGCAAAAATTGGTCTGTAAATTGTAATTTTTCTGAAATTATTCATTATGGTACCATGTCTGTAGTAGCAGGCTGATTACTACTAGGGCAGGATGGGTTACACACCCTTTTGTTATGGCCTCAGATTTTTAACCCGAGATAAATGAAAGGGCTCAAAAAAGCCAGGCTATTCTTCAAACTCAATCTCCTTAACCTCAATTAAAAGTGTTTCCCAATCAATTAACTGTATCCAAGATGCACTCACTGAGACTTTATATGGAGCAGCAATTTCCAAGATTCAAAGGTAAATCATCTGCATAAGAATTAAAAAAAATGTACAAAGAGAAAAAGAACAATGCTAGGTAGACCCTTATGGAATTTCAGATGTCATAACTGCTGATGCAGAGTAGTATTTCTCAATATTAACTAAAAAAAAAGTCATGAGTTTGATTTAAATTAGTTAAGAACCAAATCCTTGAATCCTTCAAAGTTTTCCAGGTGTTCTGTCTTAATGGGTTAATCATGATTGACATTGTTAAAATCAACACTTAAGTCCAGCAGAACTAAGAAAGCACAATCACCAGAATTAAAGGTCTGATAGATATTGTTCTCGTCTAGAAATAATAGTTGAATAAAAATAACGTTTTCTAGACTTTCAGCATAAAGTAGCAGTTCTGATATAGCCATTCTTAAAGAAGCAAGGAATTTTCTTCTATGAGAATGACTGTACTACTGTGTAAACACACAGGAACTATACTAAAAGCTAAACTTAAATTTATAATTGTAAGAACACCAAGATCTATCATATCAAAAGTTGTCCTTAATAAACCAAGATGGAAGATCTATTGCAGAGGTGGAGGGCGTCATGAGAAACCATGACTAACAACTGGGAAAAAGAAACAGTTTGAGAATTCCACTGGCAAACCAAAAGATTGACTCCAAGAATTAAAATATTTGCTCCAATAGTTTTCATTGTGTTTTATTGTGACAGCTTCAAACATCCTACCTGTTTCTTTTGTGTTTTTAGCCTAAAGACCTAAGATACAACTTTTGTGTAATGTAATTGTAGTTTTTCTTCTGGAAGCACAGCTGTTTGAATACATTTTTGATTTAATACTTAATGGTTAGTTCTCCAACACAAAAATGTTTTAACTTTACATAAAATCATGATTCATAATATCACACCTGATTCTCTGCTTTTTCCTTTATCCGGACAGAATACTGTCATCAAGACAAGTTGGCTTTATTGTCATCTGTGTTTCATTTTCAACTCGGTGGGTAAATACCTGTAATCAGCAGTCTAGGACGGTAAACTGGAGTAAGAGCCAAAGTATACTGCAGCTTTTTCTCTTTATTAAATGAAGACTTTTTTTAAAATTAAAGATCAATTTTGAATCAGATTGTAAGACTAAAAATTCCAATTCATAATAAGTGAGCATAACACGATATAATATTGCTGAATAAACTGGAATAGTTTCTTTCAGGGCTTGATTTAATCTCATCATATCTACTGTACAGTCATTTAAATTGCATCAGTTGACTAATGCAATGTTCCACTAGAATATAATTTATGTTTAAAAAAAGGAACAAAACTTGCTCAATACAAACACAGGAAAACGGGCTATGACTGAAGGACTTGCCTACTAGATTATTGCAAGAATGTAGGTTGGCCAAACAGTGAAAGTAGCTCTTGAATGTAACAGGAATGCAAAACAAGTAATTGGGACATAATTAATTAACATAATTAACATAATTTGTCATCCATCCATCCACCCCCCCCTCCTCTCTTTTACTGCACTGTTTATTCATTCTATTTATTTTATCTCTAAGCATTTTTAGTATATCTTTACAGACCGTTTGTCAGAATACAGTTCAGTTTGTACACCTGAAAAAGATTGCAATTTGTCTTTTCCATTTGTCATTCCTTCATTTCTTCAGGAATTGCTTCGAGTCTGTCCATTTATCGTTTATCACCTTTCAATTCCATCAGCTTTTTCTTTTCTAATGCAGAATCACATTTATTGTAATTCCAGTCTCATTATGGTTTCTCTCTGTTTTTCATATTTACTATGAAGTATGAACTACTGGATCTCAGAAACTGTGGTGACAGTTGAATGTAATATTTGTTCTTCTGTCTCTGTATTTTTTGAGCTACAAGCACAAAACTAGAGGTCTGTAAATTTATATTTCTGCTATTTAATTGGCGCGTAATTGCTGATACACGGTACATGAAGTTGCTAGACTGATTATATGTTGATGTACTACAGAGGAAGCCACAAAGGAAAGACAACAGGGTTACTTCCCATGGTAAACTGCATTTTCAGGTTTATCTGTGCTTGCTGTCATTTTCATAGTGACTTATGAAACTATTTAAAAAAGGTTTCTCTTTTAAATTCCTATTGCTCTCTTAAAGACCCACATGATAAATGTAATTCTTGGTTCTTCAAGGAGGTCCTTGGGGATTTTTTGTTAAATTGTCAGTAGAATTGTTGAAGTTACAGAGGACAGACATGAAGCGCTTTAATGTTGAGTCAGCTGAATTCCTGTGGGAGTCTTTGTTAAGAAAAAAAAAATTGAACATGGAACTCACCACTGAAGGTGCCCTGTTTTTATATTCTTCTCAGTTGCTTCAAATCCACTGAAATCAATTAAGTCTTTTCTAAAGCTTCTTCAACATCACAGGATGGTCACTGCTCTCACACACAAACCCTTTAATATTGATTTTATTTTTTCTTTTCAGGTACTAATGAATAAATATAACACATAGAAATTTACATTTACAACATTTGAAATGCATTCAAATCTATGAATTACATTTAGCCCTATTTTTAAATTCTTTACATTCTTTTATATCAGACTCCTTTAATTTGGATGATGTTCTGCTTTTGGAGTTTAAGTTCCTCATAATGTATCATGCACTGTGTGACGCAGGCAGGATTGGACGACCCAGAAGGCAAAACTAAACTCAAACCTCAGCTTTATTGCTGGACTGAAACGAATACAAAAACTTAACTGGAAAGAACAGGAACTAAACAAGCAGGCAGAACTCACAGGAGGAGAATGAAGAGGAATGCAATGCCAGACAGAGGGAGACACAGACACTAAATACACAAGAAAATCAGAGCAAAGAGGAAACACCTGGGACACACAGCTGGCAACAGTCTAATAGATGGGACAGGGGAAGACAAGCTGAGCATGACCCCAGGAACAGAGGGAGCGAGAGAGCAATGTACCAGAGAGGGCAAGGGGCGAGAAAGAGACACACAGACAACTCGACAAACACAAAGAGAAGACAGGACAGAGTTCTGTCCTCAACCCAACAGAACACCTTTGGGATGAACAAGTGTGGAGATTGTGAACGAGGCTCTCTCGTCCCACATCGGTGTCTGACCTCACAAATGTGCTTCTGGTAGAATGATCAAAAATTTCCATCTTCCCTAACAAAGAAAGATGTAACTTCAAAGGCCAAATTGCATTATATTTCTTCACATCAATATACAGGCCACAAGTAGGGGGGACGTGGGCCGTAAGTGGCCCCTGGTGGAAAATATTTAAATAGCCACACTAAGCATTTGTGACAATTTTTGTGGAGATTTTTTGTTAGGAATTTTTTGTAGTCATTTTTAAAGCAACAGTTTTATAAGATTTTTATCTGTCAAATAATGATTTCGATTGGCTTTCATGGATTCTTTTATCCAGAGCAGTTTACAATTGGAAATGTAACCATCAAAGATGAATCCCTAGGGACAATACATAATAGAGATGAGTGTTTAATGACTCTAAGTTGAATAAAGAGGCAGACTCAATTTGTGCTTTTGTTATTCAAACCAATAAATTGAAAACCCAAAGGTATCTTGTTAACTATATTGTTGAATTAGCCTAAAAGAAAACATTCTCAAAAAAGGCTTGTCATATGTCTTAATTCATCTAGCTCATGTTAGTGTTCAATTATCTCAGTTATCCACAGTTTGTCTTCATTCAAGTTGAGGATATTTAAAGGATTCAAGTAAAGTGGTGGAGGGAAGGGGGGGGGTGACATAATTTTTTATATCTTACATAGTCATTCCAGCTGAATAGCAATACATCATGCCAATTTTTGCTTTAATTTTGATTATTATGGATTATACTTCATAAAAATCACAAATTTGGTATCCCTAGTTGGTAGAATATTTAAATTCTGTTTTTACTAACAGTGTAAATACAGTGTTGATTGGTCAGTGCACACTATCGCACTCATGGGCAAGACTGCTGATGTGACAGTTGATCAGATGATGATCAATGACATGCTCCACAAGGAGAGTATGGCACAATGTGCTTTATCAAAGGGTTGAATGTGAGAAAGAAAGCGTAGTAGAAAAAGGTGCACTCGCAACTGGGATGGCCACAGTTGTGGTTCGATCATCAAGAAAAGATCATTCCTGAACAGTGTTGGTCAAGTTACTTGAAAAAAGTAATCAGTAACTAATTACCGATTACTTCCCCAAAAAAGTAATCCCGTTACTTTACTGATTACTTATTTTCAAAAGTAATTAATTACTTAGTTACTTAGTTACTTTTTAAAAACACGATTTACAACCTGAATAGGTGATAAAGCGATAGATCTTTCAGCCCAATTCTACTTTTTCTGCATAATCCATCATACAAAATGTAATCAAATGGAAAAGTCTCTTTTTAAAACTTGTTTTATTAGTTTTAATCTTTTAACTTTATGCATCAAGCAAAAATTTAATTATATGCACCATTCTCTGACTTGAAGAAATTAGTTTAACATTTAAACCTATTTTCTGCACATTCCAGCACATAAAATAAAATATTTTTTGTGTTTACACTCAGTCTTTCAAATAGATGCAAGTAAAACACAGCAGAAAATAAATAAAGTCAAATACTCAGCGGTCCTGTTGCTCTATTTTCACCTGTATAGCAGGAGTGGGGCAGGCAGAGGTTTACCCTGGTGCAGGTGTGCCGCAGCGGTCAGTGGAAGAATCCGCGAGTTTCTCTGTGAGTTTCCCATTACGTCGTAGCGCACTCGGTGCTTGTTTAGGGTTTTTTCGGTGTAAAAAGAAGTTTTCTTCCCACGCACAACGGACACTAATGTTTTTGTCACTTTTTATGGAATCAAACTCAAAGTAAGGTCAGTACTTCCACTCTTTAAACGCTGCACGCTCATACTCTCTCCCGCACTCGATCCATTGTTGATCTGCACACAGCTGTTGTCACGAACGTCGCACTCGCTTACGTCATTGTCATGAGACATTCTCTCAAAAAAGTCATGGTTTTAGTAACGCAGTAACGCAGCGTTCCTACGGGAAAGTAACGGTAATCTAATTACCGTTTTTGCAATAGTAATCCCTTACTTTACTCGTTACTTGAAAAAAGTAATCAGATTACAGTAACGCGTTACTGCCCATCTCTGTTCCTGAACTTGTGAGAGCTTCACAAAGACTCAGGCTTGTGTCATCACATCAAGCGTCATCATCCAAAAACATCTTCAGAAAAGGAACTACAACTGTTGCATTCCTAATATCAAGCCAGCCCTGAGCCAGAGGCAATATTAGCAGTGTCTTACCTGAGTTAGGAGAACAAGAACTGAGCTTTGCTATGAAGGAGGTTCTCAGATAAAAGTCATCTTTGCCTCTCATTTTGAAATGAAGATCATAAGTTTGGATGAAGAGTGGAAGGACACGGATTTAAAGATGTTGGAAGTCCAGTGTGCAGTTTCCGCAGCCAGTAATGATTCAGAGTGACATGCCATCTGCTTTTGTAAGGTGGTGTCCAAAGTCAACAAATCTGTCTACCAGGAAATTATGGAGTGCTTCATGCTTGCTTGTGTTGACGAGCTTTATGGAGGTGCTGATTTCCTTTTCCCAAAGCACATGTCCACTGTTCCGAAACTACTACTAAATGGTTTGATGACCATCTTATTATTGTGGGTTAGAAACATCTGGAAGCCCCACCTATTGTTTAACTCTACTTTTTAGAAGTTCTTTTCATGATTTGTCTTAGAAAATATTTTGTAATTTGAGATGCTTCTGATTTTCATGAGCTATAATCATGAAAAAGATATAAAATAGTTTGAATGAATACAAAATCTTTAGATAATTTAGATATGGTTGTCAGATCTGGATAAGGGTCAGCTAATGGTAGTTTGCCCATAATTCACTGTGACAACAAATGGGAAACTAATGCTGGCTAGTGAAATTGGGCATAAAAAGAATGCACTAATTGGACAAAGCTAAACTGAACAGCTGTTTCCAAGCACTGTTTTTTTTTTTTTTTTTTTTACTAAATCCGAAGTTGTTTTAAAAGCAAATCCTGTCACTTGGCAGCCCATTTATTTTGGGCTGTTATTTTAAAAGATTATCTTTAACTGTATCTTTTAACTGTAATAAACAAAACAAAAATCTACATGTACAAAATCACTAGTCAGATCTGCTGACATTGCTTAGACATTGATGACATTGGTTAAAAAACATCTTAATAGGCTTTTTTGCCCTGTGAATATATTTACCTTCACCTGAGCTGTTGTGGAATCCTTTGATGGGTTTAAATTCAGGCGTCTTTGAGTTTCAATTCTCTCCAATCTAATATTGTGAACACTGAACAAAAAAATGCAAATCTCTTACTACAGTGGTGTGAAAAAGTGTTTGCCCCCTCCCTGATTTCCTATTTTTTTGTGTGTTTGTCATACTTAAATGTTTTGGATCATTAAAGAAATTGAAATATTAGACAAAGATAGAAAAAGTGAACACAAAATGCATTTTCTAAATGAAGGTGCTTGTTAAGGGGGGAAAAAATCCAAACCTACAGTACATGAAAAAGCGATTGCCTCCTAAACCTAATAACTGGTTGGGCTACCCTTAGCAACTGCAATCAAGCATTTGCAGTCTTTAGCAGCAGGAATTTTGGCCCACTTTGCAAATTTGTTGTAATTCAGCCACATTGGGTTTTTGAGCATGAACTGCCTTTTTAAGGTCATGCCACAGCACCTCAGTGGGATTCAGGTCAGAACTTCCACTAGGCCAGTTCAAAGTCTTTATTTTGTTTTTCTCCAGTCATTTAGAAGTGAATTTGCTGGTCTATTTTGGATCATTGTCCTGCAGCAGAACCTAAGTGTGCTTCAGCTTGAGGTCACCAACAGATGGACTGACATTCTCCTTTAGGATGTTTTTGTATACAGCAGAATTCATAGTTTCAATTACTATAGCAAGTCTTCCAGGTCCTGAGGTAGCAAAGAAGCCCCAGAACCACCACCATATTTTACTGTTGGTAGGATGTTCATTCATGCTTTTTGGCAAATATGAGATGAGCATTGATGTTTCTTTTGCTCGTCACTGGTTTTCTCCTAAAGCCTCTCATATATGTCATTTTTGCCCAGTCACTTTCTTATTGCTGAATCATGAAGTCTGACCTTAACTTTGAAATGTGAAGCCTGCAATTCTTTAATGTTGTTTTGGGTTCTCTTGTGACTGCCTGGATGAGTTGTCAATGTGTTCTTGGAGTAATTTTGGTAGGCCGGTCACTCCTGGGAAAGTTCACCATTGCTTTGTTTTCTCCATTTGCGTATAGTCGCTCTCACCGTGGCCCGCTGGAGTCCCACAGCTTTAGAAATAGCTTTTTAACCTTTTCCAGTGACTTTGTTTCTCAGGTGTTTCTTTAAATTGTGGTGTGAAGTGTTGTTTTTTAAGATCTTCTAGCTTGCTTTACTTTCTCAGACAGGTTCTATTTAAACGATTTCTTGAGTTAACAGGTCTGGCAGTAATTAGGCCTTAGTGTGTTTAGTAAAAGTGAACTCAGCTTTCAAAAAAATGTGGTTAGTCACAGTTAATTCATGATTTAACAAGAGCAGCAATTACTTTTTCACATAAGACCAGGTAGGTTTGGGTAGCTTTTCTCCCGTAATCAATGAAACCATCATTTAAAAACTGCATTTACTCTGCACTGTAATGTAAATTTGTGGTCAACGATCTGAAGCATGTAAATATAACAAACATGCAAAACACCCTAGGAAATTAGGAAGGGGGCAAACACCTTTTCACGGCACAGTATAAGGGAAAGTGCCCTTAATAATACATTTTACATTTGAGTTTCTCACATTTGACTCAGTTTTGGGTCCAGCCTCAAGTGCCCATTGAGGAGCAGCAGTTTTTTCCCAGTTTTTAAAATGATTTTAGCCCCTGAGGTTGGCACTTTCTGATGTAAAATGGTAACTGCACAGAAGTTTAATCTGTGTAAGTCCAAGGTTTAGGCATACTAGAGTTACAGTCTACAGTGTATAACAGGAGGAACGTGAAGATGACATATCCCCGCGGCCTGTCTGCCCTCGACGGACAATGTTTCGCTCCGATCAGCAGATCAAGACCTGATCACTTTACATAGGGATGTATTGTAACCTCTGTAACTACACACACGTGTACACACCTACAGAATAGCTGGGGTTCAGGTCAGAAGCAGATATGCTGGAGTCTGCTGCCCATCATAGCTGCATTGATTTCCTTTCTCCTGCGTCAGGCTGTCTTGTCAACAGACTCCTCTAGATGAATTATTCACAGGACAGCTCTGCCAGGATCTGTAAATAAATACTTAACTAATATTGGCCTCTACAACCCACAGTGCTCAGCTTACTGTGAGGGGGGCTTTGAAGGAAAATGAAGACAGCAACGCAAAATTGGCCCTGAAGATAAGTTTTCATCCATCCTTGTTGGAATCTGTTAAGTGTTTAATCGCTGGCTTATTTGTGGTGATCTCAAACCGCAATAGTGTTTCCTCCCCTGATACTGTATAATCAGAGTCTTGGTAGAATTGATTACATGTATAGCGCTAATTAAATTATTAAGTCAAACAAACTGTAGCTTTGTTATGTTGTTGTTGTTTTTTACATCTCAATAGACTGCGCGAAAACTATTTTTCACATTAAAGGGAAACAGAAAAAAACAAATTATATTTCCTCGTCTTGCTGATCTTTCATAATTAGCAAGAGTTCGTAATGCTGATGAAATGTAACTTTGAAGGAAGCATTCCATCTAATGCAAGTTATTTTTAATATTTAGAAGAAGAAAAAACAAAAGTGTGACACATGTTTTCACACTCGAGGCACAAATCACTCTTCTTCACACTGTTCTTCACGCAATACTCAGTGGAGAAATGACCATATGGAGCAAAGTGTTAAACAACATTCACAGGCTTCTGTCTGTTCATCAGCCTTCGCACAGTGTGTATACCAAAGCAAAACCCACCTTGAGGCATTTTTGATGCTGTATCAAGCAAAAACAATATAGCAGGAAAAGAACATCATTAGACTGGCTGTAGAGTAGCTCTAATTACACTAATGGGCTCTCTTGAAATGTATCTCTCCCTATTTTTAGGTGTGTCTACAGTAAAATCCTCTTAGGAGCTTTGTGCAGCATATACAATAATAGTACACGCGATAATGATTAAATAGTGCCCTAACATAGACATTATTAAATAAAGCCCATTTCTTGACTACTTCAGAGCAAGCAGAGATGCTTCGCTCCAGTGGCTTTGTTACCAGTTCACAGAACAGCCACCTTTAGAGGCAGATCTCTGATAAGGCCAGGCAAGATGTCAGAAACCCATGATGTCTTTTTTTCAGATGTCTGACTCCTTAACCCAAAATGTTCACCATTCTTCCTATCTGACACTCTGTACACATGTGTATTTTGTCTACAGCCATGTAACGTTTTCTTCCACTTTCCCATAACTTCCTTTTATTCCAGTTTTATAGATTTTAGACTTCTGTAGCACTTTTTGTGGTCAATTTAAAACTTTAAAATTGCTTTCTTTTGTTACAGACAATAGATGTAGTAGAGGAACGATGAAGAAATGCAGTACACAGTCAGCCATCATGGAGAACCCAGAAATCTACTTCACACCAGTACAATCGTCCTCTCCCTTTGTGGCTTTTTATCTGAGTAATATGTAATACATAGTAAAATGACTGTGTTAGATTGTAGATTGTTTAAAAAAGGGGGGTGTGCAGTCATGTTATGATTGCCACGCTTCATAGGTTTAATCTTGCAGTGTGAAGCAGCAGGTCTTAACCCCGATTTGTGACCGTCTTTCATTTTATGAGCTTTGGATTAAAACATCTGCCATGTGGTGTATGCTACACATAACGAGGTTTGTAATAAGATCAGCCTGCGTGACACTGGGATCACAGCTATTTCTCTGTTACAAAGCCTCTTTCCTCTTTTAGACTTTCATCTGAGCAGACAGATTTTTTCTCTGTATGGATTTGGTGGACTGACAGAAGCAAAGGAGTCTTTTTCTTTCTGTCTTCTCAGTGTGCCACTCTCTCTCTCAGCGTCAAGCTTAACCATTTTGTAAATGCCATGTTAGAAAAGCATTGCATTGTCAGTAACATTTTTTTTGTTAGTGCAGCTGTGTACACTCCCTTCATGATGAATCAACTAAAAGTATCGTTTTTAGGATTCAAGTCAGTTTTTCGCCTTTCTATTGTGTTTAAACTTTGTAAGACTGCTGGCTTGACTGCATTTGTGCTGATATTGTATTGCTTTCAGCGAATGACCAGTGTGAACTTGCTTTTATGGCTTTTTTATGTGTGTGCACATTTGCGTTTAACAACAGATAAAAACAGATATAACAAGACACATTTTTCCTTTATGGCTAACAGTTGACAACAGACCCCCTGCTGAGATTTTAAGAAACTGGAAAGATGACTCAAAACTTACTTTAATCGCTTTGCACAGCATGAAGAGATTGTGTATGTGTTTTAATGTTTCTGTGTTGTAACTCACTGAGGATTTTGCTCCTTGTATATACCAAAGAAGCATAGATAATTTTTACCACAGTGTTGTCATGTCTTTGTGACTCGTTGAGGTAAAATCCCAGTCACACAGACCAGGTGGCCAGTTGGTGACCTCTGACAATCTCTGGTTTGTATAGTTGGCCAGGTTGGTGATTGAGAAGATTGTTCGGCGTCAAAATAAAGGTTGTCTTTCAAAATGCGTAGGTTGCAGCAGTCCAACTGGTCAAGGAATACACGTTTCCCTACTGATTGAAGGTTTCCAGTCTCTAGGCCTGTGTGACTGAAGCCTAACAAAGTACATTTTAACCCTTTATAATGAAATCTATACTGTGCAGTATGGCCAATTTGTGTCTTTATGTCAGTTCCAAATAAGAAGTTGGAGTTCACTGCCGCTCTCTATGTAACGCAAAAGCATAAATTCCTCACTGAAAAACTGAAACACTACCTCAGTGCTTGTGAAGGTAAGTTCCTTAGCAGTATGCTGGACTGCACATTATCTCAAGAGCTCATATAGTCCTCTGATGCAACAAGGTAATAACCTGGGATACATTTATTCCTTTTTGATGGAGAAGAGAAAAAGGGACTAACAAGTAAACGTATCTGTTAGTAAAGAGGAAAAGTCTGTGTGCAAAAAGTTATAGAGCAAATTTGTTCAGAAAGGATAGCAGCATGTCTACAAGTGAGAATGGCAAGTGAATGCTTTTCATTCAGCATGACGTCAAAAAAATTTAAATTTTTGTAGGCCTAAGGTATTTCTGTCAAGTTGTCTAAAAGTTAAACATTTTGTTGCCCAGTGTTAAAACATACAGGGAGCTGAAAAACAGTGACGATACAAAGAGAGAGATATAATTGCTCTGGGGGATTGTATCCGCATTCAGCCACTACTGGGGAGATTGGTGACATCCACCATATTGATTAGTGCATTTAATGCTAACACACACACACACACATCTATGCTGGGATAGCACAATGTGATTCCATAGCCACTCTCCCAGTTCCAAACCTGATATGCTTTAGCTAATTCTACACTTCTTTTCTACTTCTTTCTTCTACTGATGTTTCTCTGTCTTCTTTACTTTACACTTTCTTTCTAACTGTATGTTCTGTATAGCTGGTCTCAAGGTGACATAGAGAAAAACCTATGTTAAAAAGAAACTTTCAAGTTCATCAAATTGTATTTAAGTCAGTTGCTGGAACGTAAACTCCATGCGTGGACATTACACATGACTTTTTTAGCGGTTTTGAAATGAGGCATAATGTGGGAGGAGTCAGTCTGAAAGCTCATATTGTAACAATGTTTATCACAAAGGCAACCCACCCTAAAGTGTTCCCTACTTTACCCTCTCAAATAATTTATGCATCATTCAGTAAGACTTCAACCAAAATTGTTACAGTATGCAGCAGCACACTGTATGAATTGAGGAGTGGACCCAAAATCTAGACACAAAGGAACATGAGACTAAACTTGCATATTAACAAAAGGCGAGCCTTTTAATGTGGCTGGTAAAAAGGTGCGAAAACAAAAGGCACATGCACACTGGGGAGAAACTAACTAGAACTAAACTGTGAAAACTGAATGCTGAACACAAAAGACAAAGAGCAAACCCTTGAATGTGGAAAATCCTGGCGACATGGAAACATGTCTCCTGACAAAGACTGAATGAGAAAACACAAACTAAATACACACAGGAGGATAATGAGGGAACGGGGAACAGGTGGGAACACAGCTGGGACAAATCAGACCTAAGGAGACAAGGGGAAGCAAAACTAGACACACTGCACATAGGACAAGGACTTTCACAATAAAACAGGAAACAGAATGGAATGTAGACATGACAACACAAACTTCATAACATAAGACACACAAAACATGAAACACATAAAGTTAAACTTAAATATAGGGGAAGAAAACACAGGGGGAATCTAATAAACCAATGAATTTAGCTAACCTAACGAACTTAAACATAAACATTGACATCCAAATAAACTAAAACTTAAAACGCTGGGTTAACAGACCCGGGAATGTTACAAAAGTGACTGAGGCCTTAAACTCATCGGGAAGGTGAAGTCCCAAGCCCAGGATCTGAGCACTGTTTTCCCCCAAACTTTACTACAGTCACACCCTGCTGGCCATCAGAAAGAATGCAGGGTTTGGGTTAACTTTTCAAACTTAAAATGCATTCATCTTTTACACAGAGATGCAGGGACTAGATTGCCCTTAACAGTAGAGGTATTTTATTTGTAGACAGCAGCAACTTACTACGTTACGTTAAGGTTTGTCGCTTTTTAGGGTGCACAAGCTGATCCAAAAACTTGAACCATGAAGCAAAACTAGTGTCAAACATGTTCCGGTGTGTTGTATTTTCCCTGCTTTTGTTTAAAAATCCAACAAGTGCAAATTATCTTTATTTCCTAAAAGACCAATCATGTAGTCCAGTCATGATGAGGACAAGCATGCCGAACATCTGAACAGCGGAAGACGTTTGAAGTTATTCACTGTAACATTTGTGTGTAGCTGGCAATGAAAATCACATGAATGCTAATGTTATGATATCTGATCTTGAGCTATTTTGTGAGCAACAAGTGAAGTCTGCAATATGACTAAGTTAGGGGTCAGGCACCTGACTCTACTTTGCAGCCGGATTCATATTGACTCAGCTGTCACTGTGACATACAGACCTCTCATGCATTTGTTATGCAGATGTCAGGACCCTTGCTCACAGTATGACTGCCTCTTTCCTCTCTGCCTCCCTGGTTTGGTGAACCCTCCTCCTATATTAATGACATGTTGATAAAGAGCTCTCCCATTACACCCACACCCATCTTTAACCTTGATGCTGATCTGTGTTTGTGTGCGTCTGCCCTCTGTCATCACTCTTCTATTATTTACCACGCGTCTCTGTCTGGGAAGGGCTTGTGTGTGAGGCTAGCAATCGCTTCTAGGTAAACAACCACTGCCAATGACACGAATGACCCTCACACACACAAACGCACACACACACATACCTTACTAACCTCATCCCTTCTCTGACCACATCTCATTTCAGATCGATATGTTTTAAGCGAGGCCTCATCCGCCTAAAACAAACTTTGCTTGCATGGCTGCTGTGTGTGTTTGTTTAATTTCATGGAGGATGCAGGTGTCATTTTCCAGGTCAGTCTATGGTGCCCTTTAGGTTGTCTTCAGGTGACAGTGAGAGATATCCATCCTCTCTATCTGTGACACCTCAGTATGCCTGCATGTCTCTTTCTGTAGCCAGATTAGCTGCTTCAGGGTTGGGTATAGATTTGTTTACATACATGCACACAGACTTTACATATAGAAGACTCATTTTAAAGCTACCTATATGTATAGATCTTTTGGCAGTGTTATAGAAAATCAGCCCTATGGGTCTAAATAATTATTTTTTTCAATCATAAGACACAAGCAATACTCTGTGAGGTATTTTACTATCACTTCCGTCATTATTTAAGTTTATAAAATTGAACTGACCCTTTTTACTTGTTTCCCTGTAACTCATCCAGTGCAACTGCCTTATTTCCTTCATATTTGTGTTGCTGTCACATGTTCAAAAAGGAGGGAAAATGCACACATAGACCATTACATTTAATAGGGAGACACATATGCTCAGTTACTACAGAATGAATGACCAACAAATCAAGAAAAACTCATATTTAATCAGTCATTCTTCAATACTTCCCTAATTACCCTTGATTTAAGACTTTATTATTGATAATGATTTTCTTCTACTGTAGAACGGTCTGGGAGATACTAAATAATTGAATCATTAGGTAATGAGTAATTCATAATTAGCGGTAACGTGATTATCTCCCCATTTTCTTTATGAGTTATTCCTTATTGACTCTAATTCAAACACTGAGCATCAACTGTTCATTCATTACTAATTACTCCAACATTTCTTATTCTTTGTGGCACCTCGAGTAAAGTGAATCATATTTACTAGTTTCTTAGTTCTTCATTATCTTTACAGAAATCAGAGACACATAATTAACTAAGTCTGGATTAATGAATGAGTAGGTGTACTTCTGTGCCACGCAGTGTGGCGTTACATTATTATCAACTAATGATTGATTATTTTAATATAGATCTTGACTGAATAATTATTGCTTATTGTATAATCCTGGATCAGGAATTATCAGGGTGTGATGAGTGTTTCAGGTCAATCTTTTTTTATTTTCAATTCTTTTATTTACTCATTCTTTCATAATTACATGTTACTGTTTTCCTTATTGTAAAGCAATAATGAAAAAAAGAATCTACCCACAGTCTGCATCAATGATATCATGACTTAAAAAAAATATCCACACATGATTAAACTGTTGATACAGCCTAAGGCATGGTGCTGTAGACAGACAGACAGACACTTTATTTAAGGGAAATTACTGTGTTATAGCAGCAGGATAAAGAATAAAAACACTACAGTTTACAGTAAATAAACAAAGTTAAAGTGGAGGAACATAGTGAGGGCCTTATGCTGTAAGAGCATGGAAATGTAAATATACAAAGTGATTTTAAATTAAAGAAGAGTAAAAAAAAATAAGGCTGGGATTGTGCAGCAGAGTATTAGGGTAGGGTGTTTGAGCTTAAAACTACTGATAACCTAGCAGCAGCTATTTGCAGCCAACCTGACTTGTGTCTGATGTTTTTTTTGTTTTTGTTTTTTTCACCAAAGCACACCAAAAGAAAATATAAAGCATCTATTATCATTTTTTTTAAAATGTGACAAATTATCACACATCAATGATCATGTTTCATTCTGAGCTGAGCTTTGACGAGAGTTCAGTTGTATATAAACCACAGTAGTGCTTCAGCGCGAACATTTTAATTGAGATGGTAAAAAAATTGTAGGCCTTGTAGCTTTAAGGTTTTTAGCTGTATTTTGTGAGTCAAAAGTAAAAGCATCAGAGACCTTGGTGTTTCCATAGAACACAAACCAACATTAAAACTTTAAAGCACCTGAACCTGAATACTGTATTCTCTTTGAGGCCCACTCCAAGAGCAAAAGAGACATTAACAACGACCCTCACTAATGCTAATCTTCAATAGGATTGTTTGTCCATTCATATCTTTACTGATCATGTTTTTCATCTACCTTCTTGTCTCCAGTGTTTTTCAGACAAACAAAAGATACACAATAAATTAGTTTTATTATGCCAATTCCAATTAAAAACTCACAAAGACAGCTTTAATTAAGCAATAACTCTTAGAATCTGATATGTATTTGATATGAAGACTCACACAGCGACCTGGGAAGATAGCCGGGCTGTGGATTACTCAGAAAAAGAGACTAAGTTAGTTATTGTGGACAGTTTTTATGTGCTCCACCTACTGTACAACTCTGCATAAATCATGTTTTTAGCTTACACAATGTGTGTGTTTGCGTGAAACCGTCTGTGTTGACAAATGGTGTCCATGTGGACTGATGTGTGGAACTGCTTGCTGGCTATGGTCTATACTGAGCAGAAACCACAGGTAGTACAGAAAACTGCTAAACATTTGATGTTTGAAGCCCCAAAAAGCAGAAACATCACCATCATCAAACTTATGAAGAGGATTTCCTTATCATCACTGGAAATAATAATACAAAATTAGATAAACATTTCCCTAGAAAAAACACAAACAGTGTTTGACTTTTAAAATTGCTGTTTTATTGAGTAGTGCTTTTGAAATATTGAGCTTTTTTTAGATTTACAATAAAACAATTAGACCCCTGCTTCCATGATTATTTGTAATTATTATTTTGTTTGCTTATACATTTGTTGATTGCATTGCAAACCCAATGCTATAGAATGTAAGAATCTAAGGCATTTCTTCCAAACCAAATAGCTTTAAGCTGGTGTCAGATTCAGCATTCATAATGTGGCTTCCAACTAAGCTTTTGTCTTTGCTAATTGGAAGAAGAAAATATGATTAGATTTGAGATGAGGAATCAATTTATACTGTATATTTCTTTCACTGAGTGTTGAAAATGTTGAAATATGCAATGTACACATCATTAATCAGTCTTTTTTTTATTTCAGCAGTCATTAGTAAGACTTCTTCACCCCTAAGCCTTTTTGCATGCCTGGAGGAGGCAGTAACGCTTTGTAGTGCGTTACTGCTCTTTGTAGATTTACACAACTCAGTTACACAACTCAGATCATCAAGATATATGTGAATGTTTCACAAGCTCTTTTGGCTCATTTCCATCCCCTATACTGACAGTATATTGTTAATACTGTCCTTATTCTAGACAATACGTTTTTGTAAATTCACAGCATGACGCAGTATATGACCTCCTTATCCTGCACTAAACTGCCTTGTATTTTATGCAGCCTTTAAATAACACAGTTAGCACCCTAATTTCTGTTGTTTGACATTTTAGTGGTAACAAAAACACACACAACTTCAAATCGTGGGCAGCACGGTGGCATGGTGGTTGGCCTCACAGCAAGAAGGTCCTGAGTTTGACTTCACCATCTTGCCCAGGCTTTTCTGTGTAGAGTTTGCATGTTCCCCCATGTTTGCGTGGGTTCTTTCAGGGTACTCCGGCTTCCTCCCACAGTCCAAACACATGCAATTAGTGGGGTTACGTGATTCTAAATTACCCATAGGTGTGACTATGAATGGTGTCTTTCTCTCTGTGTTAGCCCTGCGACAGACTGGTACCAACTACCTGTGGTGGTTGAAGTAGGCTCCCAACCACCCACGACCCCTTAAGGATAAGTGCAAGAGAATGGATGGATTGATGGATGGTGCAAATCCAATATCTGACTTAAAACTTCTAAAGGGAAAAAAGTGAGCTTACATGTAAGTTTAAAATTTTCAGTTTTGGGATTGTCACTGAGCAGTCTTACCTCTCCAGATAAATTTCCTTCTTCCTCTTCGCATCTATCTTTCATTCTTTTGTCTTTCTGGGAAAAACAGCACCTGTAGCTCTACCTAGCAGATACACTGTGTAACAAACTGCACAAAAACAGTTGATGTGTTTGCTGATGTTTGTTGAGAAAGGAACATTGTAAATGACAGGTCGCTTAAAAGCATTATGCCATTTATGCTCCCTTAGTGTTGTCTCTATTTAGGTCCAAAGACCTTGATGTGTAGAAGTCAGGCAATGAGTGTGAATTAATAACTTTCCCCAAATGTGTCCCCAGATCTGTTTACTCTTGCATGGAGCTTACATGTCTTTCCATATCTTAGCTCAATGTATCACCACTGAGCCAAATTATGCACTGGCAAAAGACAGTTTATCAAATAAAATGTTTCTCTAGAAGATTTAATTGTTTGCACAATGTTTAAGTAGTGATATCACATATTGCTGGCATATTATACATACATTACACAGATTTATACCTTAACTGAACTGAAAACAATGCTAATTGTAAAATATGTGGTCTCATAAAATGTCATCAAAGAGATTTATGTCCACTAACTATGTAAATGTCCCAACTAACATTTTTTTCTAGGAAGAAAGTTTTACTTTTTAACCCCTGCTTTTCTGCATTGTTTCTTCATCAGTGTTTATAATAAGTCTCTTAGTTGATATGGACTATTAGTAACAGCATTTAGCCCGTCACCTGCTTTTCTAGCTCTTAGCCATCACAATTTTTTACTGCTCTGGATGCGTGCTACAGTAATTAGATGGACAAGTTTAATAAAACAAGTTACCCTCCAAAACATAAAAATATAAGCTCTGATTACTAGACACAAAGAGGAAGTGTGACTTACACATATTTTCTTTAACATAACGATGGAGAAACTTAATGTTCATAATATAAATATTAACTCACTGTCAGTCTTGACATCAATGCAAAACTATGGTCTTTCAGACAGTTATTTATTATTATGTAAGTTTGATAAAGTCAGTCTCACCTACCAGCAAAGTTTTTTGGCTTATGTACTGTAAAAAACAATATTGGTGAAAATATAAACCTGCTAAATCAGGTCAGTGCATCTCTTGTCATCAATGATGCCAGACAAAGTTTCACTTTTGCTGTTGCAGTTTTATTCATCAGGCAGTCGCAACATGAAGCTTTTTTATTTTTTTACACATTTTTTTAAAACCTTTATGAGGTGTCTAAATATCAAGTGATGATATAATGGCTAAATGATCATTTAAGCATTATAGTCATGACAGAGCAAAGACTGCTGAATTTTCATGGGATCTTCTGGTTTATATGTGTTGATTGCATTGCGAAGCAGGAACCAGATCCTCCGTTAAACTGCGCTCTATGACATCTCATCATCAAGGCGAGCAACATCTCCATTTATTAGGCTGCCAATACCTTGCATCCAGGCAGGCACATGTCTGGCAGAAAACACCAAGATTTGAGAATTTAAAAAAAAAAAACAACCAAAAATCCCTTTTTCTTAATTTATAATCACTAACAGTAACTTTTTAGAGAAGTTTTAGAGAAATTCCTTACCTAATCACTCCCTTAGCCAGCCTCTTCAGTCTGTCTGGGTATTTGCTTTCTACAAAAAGGTTGAAAGTTAAAAAGTTGTCACCACATAAGAATAAATACAGATATACTGAAAATAATGTTTTTATGATGCTGATCAATTAATCAGCAGCAGCAACTGTATTTTCAGTTTTAACTATATAGTTTCTTATTGGATATTTTAATAGAACATTTTATAAAGACAGCACATTCATTCAGACATTCCAGTGTCCACATATATGGCACCATTTTATGTGTGTGTGTGTGTGATTGTGTGTGTGTGCGCACCTCCTCCACCTGATTCAGTAATTTTCTGTCTCTCTCTATATATCTATATATCTATATTTGTTTTGGCAAATATTTGAAATTAATACATTCAAAACAATCTTGTTATTAGTGTCTATAACTGTATTAGAATGAGTTAGAAAATAAATTAGTTTAAAAAATTATGATTTTTCCCTTCAACAATTATAGAAAAACAAGTGATAAAAAAACAAACAAAACTGAAATACATTTACTTTTTTAGTGAATTTAGTGAATTGCTTTTTTTTTTACAGTGGTTTTGCCAAAGACCAAACTTATTCACTATTTAGGTTGACTCAATACAGATGGGATAAGCACTTTTTTCAATCAGAGCTATCTAGAGGAAATGGCGGTGGTACAATCTTCTAACTGGTGAACATGTTCTACTCTTTTAGTTTCACCACAAGTTCAAGAAAATCCACTGTAAAAAAGAGGGAATGTGTGATATTTCCAAAGGTAAATTATTGATAGCCTTAATATTGACCTTAACTGTGAATATACGTTTTGCTGTCTTTATGCAGCTTTACCTCTAAACCTCCGTAAACCGTTTCGAAACCCCCAACGAAATCGAGGCTCCACGGGTTCAGCCATGAACAGGACCAGTGTCAACACAAGAAAGATCACAACACTCTTCATCCTGAAACACAAAAACGTATTGCAATAATTATATCAAGGATCAAAGTCATTCTTTAAATGATCTCTTAATATGCATAAATACATATTACACATATGTATATATATGTGTGTGTGTAATACCAGCTTTCATTGCAAAAGTTTCTCTTTATAAATAAAGTTGTTCTATTATTTACCTAAGATTAAGTGTTAGAGATGGTAAATTGTTGTGAGAAAAAGTGAGCAGACTGAGATCAGTCTGAGTGTATCTGGGCCTTTTTAATGGAAGCAGTGGCAGGAATGGGTGGGGGGGAATAGCTATTATCAGCTCTAGTTTGTTATGTTGTAATGTTTCGTACTCTGCAATGTATTTTGCAACAACAGATAACATTTTGATCTAATGAGAACTTCTTCTGTCACTTCTCTACGGTCAAAGTTTACAGAATAATTCGTCTGTATGGAAGTGGTTTGGCTAAATATGTGAAATGGCCAAAAAATAGAGAAAAAAAGTGAACTTGGCAGAAAACCATTCTTGTGTAAACCTGGTGATAGCTGGTTTTAACTGTTAAGCAGTTTTAATGTTATGAGAACGTAACAAAGAAGGGTTTGTATATTTTAAGTATTCTTCCTGTGCCTACTGGCAGTTGAACTTTTATTTTAAAAGTGTGTATACTACAGAAAGAAAATCATTGTTTACATACTCGCACATTTGTACTTCAATTCAAAAAAGGTAGACTTTCATATTCTCTGTATTCATTACATGTAAACTGGAATATGTCATGCTTTTTGTTTTAATATTAATGATTATGGCTTATTGTTAATGGAAAGTCAAAGTTCAGTATTTCAGGTTATTAAAAATTTTAATTCTGAGTCTGAGTAAAACTGCTATTTAGACAAATTGCCATCTATCTCTCAGCCTGGTTCAACACATGCATCATAATCATAGGGACTGCTGACTTGACAGATGAGAATCACTGACGTCCTCCACAAGGAGGGTACCAGAAAACCAAAGAAGGTCATTGCTAAAGAGCTTGGATTTTCACAGGGTGCTATATCAAATCATATTTATGGAAAGTGGACTGGAAGGAAAACGTGTTGTATGAAAAGGCAGAGTAACAATAGGGATCGCTACAGTCCTGACATAATTGTCAAGAAAAGTTCATTTATTTGTTTTATGAAATAAAAATCCCTGTCACCCCTTTCCTTTAGCAGTAGTATTAGTAAGTATTTCATGCCTTATTTTACATTCAGGGTGTTGGCAACATATCATTTGGTTTTTGCATTCCAATTGAATAAGATAAAAAAAAAAAGTTTTTGAAATAGAGAAGGCAGTCTTTTTTTGTTTGTTTGTGTGATTGTTTTATGCAACTTTTGTGAATTTTGGATTTACTGACAGGTGTATATAATGCCTATTGGCACTGAATAATTCCTAAAGACTTCAGCAATAAACAGATATGCATTGAAAGACTGTTTACTAAAATTATCATACACTGTTTTTCCTACCAAAGTTAATTTAATCATTGGGCAAAAATTATTAATTATTTTGAATAATAACCACAAACAAAGTTTTGCTTTTTGCATTGCAGGTTTTATTCATGTGGACAGTTTGCAAATCAAGCCATTTTACATTTTTGAAAATTTGAGCTGTAGCAAAAATCACTACATTTCAACGTGTCATGCAAAAATCAGACTACTTTTATATTGCTATGCTGCATTTTTCAAACAGAAACCCTTATCCCGTAATTCTTTGTGTCTTCAGAACAAATTTGTCCCTGATGTAGGTTGGGCTTGATCAGTATCTGCTTGTTGGTTTCTGTATGTTGTGAAATTGAGATGAGAAAATGAAAATTAGTGCAGAAGGAATCATTCAGTTGATCAGCAGTGATCCATCAGAAGAATACTTATTCACAAAGAATATATTTTTCTAATAATTTTAGACTAAAATTCAGAAAGTCATAGATTTTAGCTGCTTTGTGTTATCTGAAATATTAAATTAGTTGGACATAGCCCAATTTACTTCAGTATGAAATGCCCTGATAATAGACCTAATGAAGGTGGACCATTTTGTTTTGTTTTTCAGCTTTGAATATGTCGTTTACAGACTTTAGGTTTTAAATAGATGAAATCAACAAAATGAACAGCCTGATCACAATTAGTTACCTGTTGTTCATTTTCTTGGAGTTTCTGTGTGCTGATATGACAGAGACAAAAAAGATACAAAGCAACAGTAATTAGTATGTTCGTAATTTTTTTTCTTCAATTTATAATTATGGAATAAATGTTAGTTTTTGAGTGTAGCTGCTATAGAAAAGTGACAGCATCAACATTTGTGGAACCTGCATTGATTCCCTACATGTCTCAGTTTTACTATATAACCCCACTGAGTACTGAATACTCTATGACCAATGGCAAAATAAACAATGCATATTATATTCAATATTCCAACACCACAACTTTTTCTGGCTTTTTTCCCCCAAGAGTTTAGTTTTTTGGAGTTATCATTGAATCATGATCAGTTGTGATTTACCTTTCCATGCTGCTTTGCCACCTTTGTATGCTTCTTTTAAACCTCCCCAGATAGATTGAAGCCGCTTAAAAAAGCACTCTCCTGGTTCGGCCATGAGGACAACCAGGGACAACACAAGAAAGAGCATAACAAACTTCATCCTGCAAAACAAAAATATATCAACACCTATAACGTTATAAATGTGAGCCCCTACCATACTCTTTCACTGATAGCTTGTTCCTCAATGTGTTTTACATTTCAGAATAAATCTTACTTGTGTCACAATACATGTTGAGTTTACATAACCGACAGATTTTGCATTAAGTAAACATGAAATGTCGTTTACCTGAACAGATGGAGTCCAAGTCAATATCTGCAGAGATCTAAACTTTTTAGTGGGGGGTTTGGTTTTAGTGGTTACACTCAGTTTCTCAATAATAGGTGGGAACCCAGTACTATTGCACTACATATATCATTTTGGGTAGGAGGTGCTCTAAAATGTTTTCAACTTGTGAGAGAGTTTTTTGAGTCATGAGACAGCTTCCATTAACCAATGAAATGAAAACAGAGCTGTGTTCTTAAAATATACACATTTCGAGCTAAACACCCAAAAAAAAAGATGCACAGTATTATAATACTATGCATCTTCAAAACAAAAAGTTGCCTAATGAAAAGTAATTGAAACAGCAGTTTAATTTTCTAGCTTGAATCACTAGGGTTTATTATAAATGTTTTCTAACCTTAACACAGAAATAACCAAGTACATAGGAGATTCAGATTTTTAAAATTCTCTCACTGAGTTTCACTTAGTTATTACAGTAGCCAGGTATCTTAGCTGTGGTCAAACACTGAAAACAGGGGCAAACACCTAGTTTAAATCTGTGAAATTACATTACAAAACTGACATGATTTTGCCTGAATAAGCATCCATTCAAAATTTTGTAGGTATTTAGATAACTAGTCTTATTTTTCGTTCGTTTCACTAACATAATCAAGGTGGAACAACCTGAAATTGTAATTTGTTCTTATTTGTGCTTTTTCAATGACAACATGTTGAAGTAGGAAAAGCAGAAAAGTAGATGACAATGTGCATCCGGGCCAGCTTTCACATTGTCATGGCCTATAACTAAGTGGCAAGTCAAGGCATTAGGCGTACTGCAGTCATTGCCATGTTTTTGGTTGATCACAAATTTGAGGTCCAAACCTTTTTTATTATGTGTCTTGATAGTGTGCAAGAAATACAGCATTTAACATAATAATTAAACTTGCTAAGACAATAGCACCATTATTGAGTAATTTTACATGCAAGCTTTTTGTCGTCCTTTGCTACTTGCAGTTTTACCAAATACATCTTGAGCAATTTAAAAGTCTCCTAAAACACATTTCTCAGTTTAAGCAATCCTCATGACCAATATAAACACAATGGCTAATCGTACATCTTCCTGATAACACAAATACACTGACCACAGAGTAAGCTTTCACAACTTTCTGCGTTCAGTTGATTTTTCATGTAATTATAAGAGTCATTTAGTTGCTCATAAGTTTGGTTGCTCAGCTCCGGATGTCTAGGAAGAGTTTGTAGGGTTTTTTTTTTTTTTTTTTAAAAAGAGATACATTTTCATTATTATAGGAAGATTGAACACATTTGACATTTTAATGCCAACATGCAGATGGAACCTTGTTTCAAAAATTTGCTGTTCTGAAAAGCATTGTTTTTTTCTTCCCGTGATATGATATGTTATTTTAGGAATAACTAATAGAAAAATATTCTTCTGTAAAACCACCAGTTGCTAACATTTAGCCATCTTATTTAAATTATTTGACTAAACTAGAAACATCCATGTCACCAGCTTGACTTCAAAGGCCTTGAGTCCTAAATACACTTTGTGCTCTGACACTCTTAAAAACATAGAGGAAATGAGCAGCTGATCTTATCAGATGTCAAGTCACAGTGCTTGTACAAGATCATTTGTCAACAACACACAGTGACGAACAATTTGAAGCAAATTCCTATGATGAGTTAGAAACAAAAAAGGGTAGTAACAAAAAGGCCTCGATCACACTGATTGTGCAATAAGTGCAATGTACAGAAATGTGCCAGAAAATGGTGCAGGCACTTCTAATGAAATCCAAGAGTTACTTTGAGGACACAAATTTAGTCTTGTCAACTAAAACCTTAAAATAAGCTTAAGCAGCAAGACTAAATAATAAGATTTTTACCAAAACAAATTGTAGGTTATAAAATAACTATAATAAATATAATCTGTAAGTTTCTACAAGAAGTTCCATCTTGCCTTAACTCCATCAGCGCCATTATATTGCTATGTAGTAACATCCAAAAAGTACCTTTTCCATGTAGTTGTTTTATCACCTGCAGCAATCTTCCTCCACTTTAGGGCTGCAGCTGTCGATTATTTTATTAATCAATTATTCCATTGGTTAATCAAGTAAACAGATAATAATTATTTTTTCTCTTATTAAAAAGCAGTAATAAAAATTCAAATGACAAAAAAACAGGTCTTTCATTTTCACAACAAGCAGGTTAGTTGTTTCTATTTTAGAAATTGCTTTAATAGCTTTACTACTTAAAAGATCTACGTATAAACTAAACTAAACTCTTTCATTACACTTACATGACATAATAAAGCTTTTTTTTAAGAAAATATTTCCTTAAATGCAAATATAAATAATCTAATGTACAGTAATGTCAAATAAAGTAATGTACACATGCAATCTAAACTAAGGCATAAATTATGTGACAGTATTGTATCTCTTCGCTGAGGTACATTTAGTGTGTGTATATTTTTTTGTGCATGTGTGTCTGCATGTTTAAGTGCGATATCGAATGACTGAGTTTTTCTTTGTAAGTCTTTAAAAGGAGCATGTGTTAGGTGCAGTAAAGAAAAGCAAGCGTATCGGCATTCTGATGTTTTCCCTGAGCTTTGATACAAAGTTGAGCTCCTGAAAGGAAGACGTATTGACATCGTAGATGTTAATAATTAAAGTTAATACTAATTCAGTGTCAAACCGAACACCCCCGGGTCTATGGCTTAAAGTTTTACTGGTCCATCCATTTTTATTGGCCTTCAGAAAATGTTGTTTTTTCAACATTTTTTAATAATAATACAGTCTAATTAATATAATACTTGAAAAATGTTTGAAATAAATAAGGTCTAGTACACCCAATACCCCCCTTTAGCTTTACTCCTGCTTCCTGCAAGTATGAGTGCAATACAAAGTGGGATGGCTAGGAAAGCATCAGCCTTCAGGAAGCTGCCTAATTTAAACATCATATCAAACTTAGTTAACCATTGACTAAGTTGACTTTTGTAACTTTACTGTGGATTTACTCTATTTAAAACAAAGTACAACGCTACTACTAACAAGCTCCAAAGTTCACTTTTCTTCATGTCAGAGTTTGTTGACCTATCTGCTTAGGTTGCTGGCAGGCTATCTCAGCTGCTTTAATGCGTTAGGCAGAATACAGCTTTGAGAGGTCAGCAGTCTGTCACAGGATTAACACAGACATACAGGCAACCATTTCAACTAGTACGGTTGGGTATCTTGTCAAAATTCAATTGAGCTGAAAAATTTTAATGCTCAAAGATACTGATTTCGGCCACACTCCTAATGCAGTCAGATCATTAGAAGTGTATATTGATATAGAAACACACACACTATCATGTAACACTATCAAAAACAGTTTTTGGCATTACTGATTCTTAGCAGCTTAAATTGTTTTTAAATGATGAGATATATTATTTTAGGCATTGCTGATATATGCTTCTGTAAAACTGCTAATTGTTAAAATTGAGATCTTTTATCAAAATTACGTGACTAAAATGTACAGTGCATCTGGAAAGTATTCAGAGCATTTCACTTGTTCCACATTTGTCATGTTACAGCCTTATTTCAAAATAGATTCCATTTATTTTTCACCTCAACATTCTGCACACAGTACCCCTAATGCTAGAAATTTGTAATGTCTAATGAACTTAACATCTGTGTCCAATCAACTATTTGCGCTAAAACACTTGCCATGTGATCAAGTGCTCTGTATAGAGTAAAGGCATAGACACATTTTCAGGACAATGCTCAATTACAATCTGAATTTTGCCCTAAAAGGTTATAGAGAGTCAATATAATACATGTTAATGAACTTGATTTCAAACACAAGCTTAAATTGTAACATTTAACACTGCAGGAAGTTAATAACAAGCGTCTGTTTATCAAAAAAACTAAACAAACCATTAGATAAAGATAGAGATAAAGACAGTTATCTCAGTTAGGTCACTGACGTGTCATTAATGTTTGGCATTAAATGTCTTAAAAGATATGCTTTCTTATTAGTGTAATTTAACATAACTATGAACTAACAAAAACATGCTGACATACTTTGTGGAAAAAAACAAACAAACAAATGCTATTTAATTCAATTTTTTTCATTTGTCTTTTGTGAAATATTCATTTCTCTTACCCAATGTTGACCACTTCAAGAATTTGCTTTAATTTTAGAAAAAATGTGCTTATGATGCTTTTTCATGTCTGTGGATACCCTTTTATCAATAAGGATGCTTTTATCAATCTTCAGAAGGTAAGCTGAAGATATGTCATGCAAAGACCAGCGAACTTCGTAACACACTTTCAACATTGCATATTGACTAAATTCATTGTTAATTATACTTCATGTAGTATTTAACCTAATAAGTTTTTTTTTTATTTTTCTCATTCAAGCACTAGTATTTTTCCACTGCTTTTTCCCCCTCCATTATTGTTGTTGCATTTTCGCCATTTTGTCTTTAACACAGCAGCTTCACTGCAGAGTTGTTTCTTGTCATGCCAGTTGTCTAAGTTTATTTCACAGTCACAGTGTTCTTAAACCCAACCTATTAAATTCACCAGTTACTATGTTGTGTTGTTATTAGGCATTTTAGCTTTGTGAAAGGTTTTTACATATGAGCTGCAGAACGAGATTTTTTAAAATCAAGACACTCTTTTAGGAGCTCTTCTAGCCCCTCTCAGTAATCTTCCAAGAAAATAATGACATGTTTTTATTAGGGCAGTGTTTCTTCCTTGAGCCATCAGAATGAAGCATTTTCAGAGCCTTTTTCTGATTTGGTTGAAGAAAGTACTAAATAGGATGGTATTTATGTAACACTTACCTATTCTTGGTGAGCATTCAAAGCACTTTTTACACTGGAAGCCATATTCACACACACACACACACACACACACACACGCACGATCTGATATCGTCGTGTTGGTGTTGTTCCCAGATCATCATACTAAATGTTGTTCCAGGATCAACATTGCAAGTGACCAATCAGAATGTTGTGACGTCATACTTTTGCGACTTTGGGAATAACCGCCGTAAAACAAAAAACTGTACTTAAGCTGCGAGAAACCGCCTCTGTCTGCCGATCAACGGACCCTAACCCTAACCCTGACCCTAACCCTTTAATAAACGGTAAGCAGAACTGATATTGTCCCTGCAACATTGGAATTTCATAAATGCACGAATGGCTTGGCGTGCAAAAGAATAACGTCACAACAATGTGATTGGTCACTTGCAATGTTGAACCTGGAGCAACATTTTCATGATGATCTGGGAACAACACCAACACGACGATATCAGATCATCCCACACACACACACACACACACACACAATTATACAGTATAAAACATAGAATATGGTTTTTATCAAGTGAAACCTAAAAACGAGTATCAATTAAAACCTACCAAAGTAGTGATCTCTCCCCTCCCCAAGTGGCTTACTTGTTTGGATCCATCCTTTAAATTTCTGCCATCTTGTGGCTGCATTTTTTTTTTTGTCTCTCAAAGCATACTTAAGCCACTGATTGAGTGTGCCTGTTTCCAGTTTACAATGGCATGAGTTTGCTAAGGTTATTCTAGTTATTTGTGCATGGTCATGGTCAATGAACCTCAGGTCTTTGATAGGCAACTAATAAGAGACCAATTTGTAAAAGAGAGTTTGCTTTCACTGCTTTGAGATCAATCATGTTATCAATGTTTGGTGGAAATAGAACTAGCATTAAGTAAAACCAGTCCTCTCTAATATATCACCTTAACAGATAAACTGCAGATTTCTAACCAGCTTAGAGAAAGATGTAAAGGAACTGGAATGAAAATTGAAGACGTTTTCAATAACTCATAAACGGCTATGATATGTTGCTAATACTCTTTAAACCCCTGTAGGCAGTTCAGTATGTTGTTCAGCGCTCCAGCCTTTAATTTAGCTATGATTTTTTTTTTTTAGTAATATACTGTATTTTAGCACACTTTTTGAAAACAGTGTAGGCCTGTATTTCTGTTTTTCATTGCTTGTGATTGAATAACTGAACTTACAGCTTGAGCCTCAAGAACTAGTGATGTGCGATACCACTGATTTCCTTTCCGATCCGATACCAAGTAAAATTTAGGGTAGTATCGACGATACTGATCCGATACCGATACTTTGTACAAAAACTTAATGTTTCATTGTATTTCATAATACAATATATTACTGTATTATTTTAATTGTAATAATAATATAATAATGGAGCTTTATAATGATTACAGGACATCAGACTACTTGTTCTTATTGCTAATAATGCAGAATAATCATATAGAAATAAAAAAACCTGAAGTTGTGCGCTATTTGAGCATGTTGCCTGCCTGCAGCACTAAAGAACTCCGCAAGAGATGTCTGTCTTGCCCTAGCAGCACCTGTCCCTCGCCTCCTCTTCAGTTCGCCTCAACATAAGCTCATCATATTCTGTGATATGATTTACCCTGAGGTGTTTGATGAGGTTAGTGGTGTTGCCACAACACCTCACTGTCTTGCCACATGTATTGCAAACCGCGTCTTGGCTGTTTGTGGAGGTAAAATTCGTCCACACATGACTCCGTTTACGCTCAGCCATTGTTGTGAGGGCGCATGCCAGGGGCTGCGACACATTTATACAGCCGTGTTTCGCATATGACTATGAAAGGCGTAGTCATATATCTAAATTGGAAGTATGTCTGTGAAGGTTCTCAGTCATCCAGATCATCGTAGTCTAAGGAGCTTGGAAAGAAAAGCGTCTGGACTTGTTTAAGTTGCTCACAAAAAAAAAAAAAGAAAAGTCAATTTTAAAATCATATGCACAAGTTTTGCAAACAACAAAGTTATTTGCATCCATTTACCTTTTACCCCTAAATAACCATTTCAAACTATTTACATAACAGTCAGGTGTTCTGCATTCAATAAGATGCCACACAAATCATTTGTGCCACTCCAAATATTTCTGTGCACTATAAAGGAGAACATCACGGCCTGATACCTGCAGGTCTGACAGCAGCAGGTGTATCACTGCTCCTGTTTTCTACCTGGAGACAGCAGTCACCTCATTGTTCTGACACACAACACAAAACTATCCACAACACTACACACTAACTACACAAGACAACACATTAACTACACACTCCAAACATGCTAAACATCACAAATCTCTACCATCTCAAAACTTGCTCTCTCTCTTTTTCTGCTGTCTTTCTCTCTCTCTCTCGTGGTCAAACTTCCCCCTCTTCCTAAACAACCAAATGTCATGTTGCCATATCATTTTTGATTGGTCGACATGGTACATTTTTCCACCAACACGAAAGGGCAGGTTTTTTTTTTTTTTTTGTAAGCTCTAGCAAGCACTCTCATAAGCTAGTGCTGTCCTTAGACAGTAAACGTGATGAAACTATTGAGGAATAAACGCCGTGTATATTGTTTATCATGACTCTGGTTTTACGTGGCCTATCAACACAATTTAAAAACTGCTATATGTCACCTTGTTGCTTTGTCATCTTGAAGTGGTCATGTGATTGGCTTACCATGACTACTTTATTCTTCCTCAGTCAAATAGCAGCACTCATTGTTTTGCCCCCTTAGCTCCAGGTGTTGTGCCAAAAAGTGATCGTCAGGCCATTGGGCTGTAATGAGCCGCCTGGAAAATAATTTCTTCTAGGCATCAACAACTGGATGTGTCATGGCACGATACAATCTGTTCCTAATCAAAACAAAATGAGGAAATGTCAGTGCTGCTTCAGGGCAGACCATCTGACCTCAATTCTTATCACCTGGTCAAAGGCTGAGCATAGGGTGTCATCACGAGTGCTGCCCAAGTGTGGCGGCACTGAGCCTCTCATTCAGCGGGAGCAGACAGAGAGTCCATTCCTCTGCAGTTGCCTGTGACACCTCCAGGAAGGCTTTGGGGTTTTGGGGGGAGCATCATCAGCACTGGCAAAGAGCCAGATCGAGTGGTTTTACAAAACCTTAAGACCACACCCTGAACCCGCTTTTCCACTCCTCTCGCCCACCACAGAAACATCTTAAAATGTTCATAGTATAATTTCTTTTTAAATACAACCTATAACTGCATGAGGGTCAGAGCAACCATTCAAATTATTTCAATATTTATTCAAACACATGTATCCTTTAAATTAGACAAGAGACAAATGTTTTTGTGCATGCAAATTTATTTTTTGCTTTAGCATTATTAGGTGTGAATGCGGAGGTGAATGTGAGCGCGAATGGTTGTCTGCCTCTGTGTGTTAGCCCTGCGACAGACTGGCGACCTGTCCAGGGTGTACCCCGCCTCTCGCCCTGTGACAGCTCCAGCGCCCCCGCGACCCTTAAAAGGATGAGGGGAAGCAAATGGATGGATGGATGCTTTAGCATTATATTAAAATGTGTTAAAATTATATAGCTTGTTAGTAAAGTAAGGACATATTTAATACAAACCTTTCTGACTGAGAGGGAATTCAACTGTTGTCTGAGGAGAGTAAGTGGTGTAAGGCCTACAAGTAATGATCGCTGTGTGTTTGCACATTACTTCATATACCGGTTGATGAATCACTTTATGTGTTGCTCTGTCATGGTGGGGTGCGCCGGTGTGTTGTTATGAGACCCAGAAGCAGATGCAGAGAGAGTGGTTGTAGGTGTTAACAGAAAGAGAGCCTTTATTTGGCATGAAGAAACTAAGAACACTGAGTAAACTATGCAACACAACAAAACTAGGAGGCAACCCTATAAAACACTATGACTGTGACTATGGTGATGATAACAGACGACCTGACAAAGAACAGTAAGAGACAAAGGACTTAAATATGCACATAAGGTGATCAGGGGAAGTGGAGACACATGAGGAAACAGCTGACTAGGATGAACATAATGATGCACAGGAAATGTAAACCAAAACACAAAGACATGGAAACTGGATTTACAAAATAAACAGGATAACATGACCAGACGCAGGTATGACACGGACTTGACAACATTAACCAGGCCAGCAAGAAATATGACCAATAACACACAATAAACAACAAGGGGAACTCTAACACATTGGAAGATGACACAGAAATTAAGAGACAAAGGACTAATAGCAACCTAGAAATTAACTAGACGGACTAAACTAGAGCATAAATGAATACAAAAGATACATAAAAACTCAAACACTGGGTCACACGACCCAGGACCATGACATGCTTGTGCAATACGGGATGGAAAAAGCGGAGTATTACATGGTATTTCATAATGTACAACAAGCAATTATCTCGCTCAGTGAATGTAGGTTATGTTTGCATGTGTGTGCGTTTCATTCTTTCTGCCTCTAAGCTTGATAGGTTAAAAAGTTCAGAATGAATTCTGATCAAATTTTGTTGTAGATTGTGGTCATGTTTATAATGTGTTAAGTTCTGTTACTTATACACTGAGGTCTTCAATGTATTGATTTATTGATCTTCGACATCTTATGATCTATCCCACTCTTTATTGGTGCCTCTTTATGAAAGAGCGTGAAAGCTCACAAAGTTCATTTCATAAGTTTTTAGGCAATGCTACATTTTTTTTCCCCAGGTTTTCAACATATGAAGGAAGTGCAGACTTTCAGCTTTGATTGACAGAACTGTTAAAATAATTGTTGTGGGAAAACAGCCAAAAGAGAAATTTTTGGTAATTGTCTCCTAAAATTACACATTAAAAGTAAAATAAAAAACATTACCAAAACATGAGAATAAGTGCATATGTACAAAGAATAATGTATGTACTCTGCTGATAAAATGCACCGCAAAAAGTTCTGTAAATCCTGATGGTTCCAAAGTTAGATCATTCACAATATTCTGCCCCTTCTGTCAGTGTTACAGCAATGTTAAGGAACAGTGGCCTGTTTCCACGGTCAGCCGTACATATTCATATCATAACATTACCTCCACCAAGTATGACAGATGAGATTGTATGCTTTGGATTATGAGCTTTGTACTTTAAAGGTGTACCAAATAAGGAAGCCGTGGAGTACACATCAAACTGTTAATTGACAAACTTGAAAACATCCATTTGCAAATTATTCCTAATGTCACATTTTCTCGACAATGAGGAGATGCATTTCTGTATTTAAAATATAACATAAATTGTTAATACTCTAGAGCAATGTGATTTGTGTGTCATCATTGGTTTCAATTAAGCTGCATAACCTTTGAAAAAATTAAGAAATATTTAATTTTTTATTGTGAAAATTGTGCAACCAGTTTGACTAAGTAATTTAAGAAAAATTGTATGATTGATCAACAAGGAGCGGCTACCAGTAACTGTAAGCCAGGGATAAAAGAGGGAAGGTTGATCACACAATTTTAACATTGCATTTTAACTCATTTATTCTCTTCATTTTGCATTATACTTAATGTAGTATGTCATGAGAAAATTTGCTTCAAGCCCAAGAACATTACCGGGTTCCTGTACAACAGAGGGGCTCAAAGTTTTTCGCCAAGTTGCAAGGACCCTTTGTGGTCAAAAGGCAAGTGGCAAAGTTGCCTATGAGGTTGTATGGTCAAACAACCTCATAGTGAAGGAAAGGGATGAGTAAAACCTATAAACAGATATAATTTAAAACCCACCACAGTTAGAGCAGTCTTTCTCCATGTCTCTTAAACAGCATGTCATAAAGAAGCTCTTTCTTTCGGATCCATTTCTGCCATTTTGTGGCTGCATTTTTCTATTGTCTTTTGAAGCATACTGAAGCCATTGACTGGATGTGCCTGTTTACAATGGCTGGAGTTTGGTAATCATAAGCTAGTTATTTGTGCATGGTCATTGTTGATGAACCTCTGGTCTTTTGATGGGCAGCTAATGACAAACTAATGCTAGTGTTAAGTCAGAGGTTTCCAAAGTGTGGGGCCCGCCCCCTAGGGGGGACGCAGAGCCATTGCAGGGGGGCTTGGACACTGCTAGCGTAATCCCACACAAACGCAAAGCAGGAGATGAAGCATCGCCGAATATGTTTCCAAACCAACTTCCTTCCATATTTTCTAGCCAAAGACTAGAAAATATGGTGAAGCATATCCAGGGGTGCACATAAGTGGTCCGCAGGTGCGCATTAGCTGTCAAAATAAAAGACGTGCACCAGATAAGAAGTTGCAACGTGCGTTTGCGTACATATAAAAGGCACTGTTTTTGTCCGCTAGAGTGGGATTTTCACGGCATATTCTGCACCAGATCTCTGCGTTCATCATTTGTTTGAAGCCAGCTCACCTCCTGCAACCACTTTTCCGAGAATACGCACTTCTTTTGCGGTTCGGACTCCTTCTGACATTTCTTTGGAGGTGGAGGAACACCACAGTATTTGCGTAAAGAGCTTGCTTCTTTGACATCTTTAAGTTCTAAACAAATGTCTGTCCTCCTCCAGAAAATCTTATGTACGCAAACGCGAGTTGCAACTTCTTATCTGGTGCGCGTCTTTTATTTTGGCAGCGAATGCGCACCTGCGGACCACTTATGTGCACCCCTGACCATATCTTCCCTTTGGCTTCACCTGCACAAGTGTAGGTTTCACCTGCAGAATTGGTTTTCCCTGCGTTGGGAGCACGCGCTGGGCTCTCCAAATCACGGACAAACAGAATCCCACATTCTTGATTTTTAGTTCACAAACACATGTTGTAATGACTAACTACTCCTGACATTTTGGAGACGTTAGCTCCTTATACAGTAAAGTTACAGTGGGATACAAATAATAGCAGGCTGATCCTGCCGTACTTTGTTCAAATCACGGACAAACAGTATCCCACAGTTGTTTATGTTTTTGAACCCATTTTGCACAGAGAGGCATTTTTTGAAAAATGTATTGATAACAATGTTGAATATTATTACACAGGAAAAAACAACTACACGTAAGATAATTACACCATGAAGCCTCTGCCTTTCTAAATGGAGAGACAGTAACTGCGTGTGTATATGTAAGCATGTAAAAACTGAAGATAGTAAGATTAACAGTACTTTGTCTCTATCTGCCATTCTGCAATTCATCTCATGTAAACAATAACGTAATAAAAAAGGCGCATACCTTTGACGTTGTGTGACGAACTCTGTATTCCTCGTCCACACGTCAACGCAAAAAAGGAGTTGTAAAAAATCTGTTTTCGGTGATTCGAAACGCCGTTTACGTGTGGACGAAAGGTCCAAACGCATAGAAACAGCTGCATTTTCAAAAATAGCCGTGTAGGTCAGGACCAATGACTGTAGAAAACGGTCAGGATGTAGTGTAAACAGTGTTGCCAACTCCTCAGTAAGGAAAATCGCTATTGGCTGTCCTAAAAGTCGCTGTAAATCGCTAAAGACGTCATCACCTAATTTGCATAATTGGTCATTCTAATGTAATTGTAACCTACGTTGTTGGAGAGAGAAATAACATGGTGGAAGAGACATAAAGTGAGTTAAAAAATGTCCTAAATGCATTTGGTATTTATTTAGAACTACAAATTAAATGTCATATATTACAATAGTTCTGTAAAAATATTTTAAGTGGGGATAAAGGACCGGATTGGTTATAATATAAGTACAATAACACAGAGTTATAAAGATACTTGAAAAACAGATCATTTTTTAATATTATATATATCCCCTTTGTAAACCCTGTTCACCGAAGTCTATTTACCAACATACGCAGAGATATTACACATAAAAAAATACACAGAAACATTGGAAATCAGTTTTTGGCATGCAATCACTTTTTGGCACAACACCGGCAAAAGTGACCCGAAATTGGCACTACGGGTGGAGTTACTTTGTGTGTGTGTGTGTGTTTATACGTAGTTGGACCACACATCACAACAGTGGTGTGTGGTTGGAGGATGTGTTTGTTTTACATTTTTCTTGTAAAACAAAGGGGGGCATAGCAAAACGAGCTCTGTGCAATTTATCATCTGAACAGATAAGTTCCTGATTTCTAACCAGGTTGGTCATCATGTGAATTGGAATCCAGTGTAAAGACGTTTTTAATAACTCCTTTAGCACATTCCCATTGAAAGCCCCAGAAACAGCCTAGATGTGTTACTAACACACCACTTTATTAGTGCTTTATCTATTTGTCTATTTGTATTACTTTCTTCTCACCAAGACGTGACACCAAGTTTGGATTTAACAATACTTTGCAGTCCTGGAATATCAAAAACTTCATTACAGACAACTTAAGAGACCTATAACCTGAATTTTAAAAACATTTAAAATGAACATACTGTAGTATTGAAAGTGGTTAAGATATTTATGACTATATAAAGGTCACAGAAAATTTTCAAATTACTTCAACAATAATTCAAACCACTGTGTCCTTTAAGGACAAATGTTTTTGTGCATGCAGATTTATTTTTTAGCATTATATTAAAATGGGTTGGTGAAATAATAAAGCAGTTCTACACATTACAAGTGATGCAGAATATTTAACCTTACTGAGAATTTATTCAGAACAACTTATTTGTCTCTTTAAATCATCTCATCATGTACTCAATCATTCAAACATGTCTTAAAGCCACGCGTGGTTATGTTAATTAGGTTATGCATTCTTTTCAACAACAGTAAAGAGTTTTAGACTTTCTCTTTCAGGTGGAAGTCTAGTTAAAAACAACTCTCTCTCGTTTGAGCTGCTCTCGGTTAAAGCGTTGGTTCAGCTTTTCCTGTTGCTGAAGTTGTTTCAGTTGCTGCAGTTGTTGCTGCAGTTCCTGCTCTACCTGCAGTTCTCCTCTTCGTCTACGACGTTGTATTAAGCTGTGGTCAGAGAGAAATGACAATTCAGATCCAGATGCAACAAGAGTAGTTGTCAAGCATTTGCAATAATTGTAGAAGCACAAGTTCTTACCGATGGATAGCCTTGCCAGCTGAATAAAAGAAAAAAGAGATGGAAATAATGTAGTATGAATTTGACACAGTATTATACATATAATATTAATGCAGGATGTACAATGCAATTATACCATTCAAAGGGAATGTGCCTGTAGTGTACATTTTACCATACTATAATTCATATAATATAAAACACAGTAATGCAGGATGTATAATGCTGTTACCGTATCTGTAGTGTACAACTTACTTATCCTAAATTAGCTTTGTCTAGAAATGATAATTGAGCTGTGATCATGGTATCTGATACCACGGCCAAAAACCAATTTTTTGCTGATAAAAGACTTTGAGGAAGCTAGCTTATTTTTTTGTGTTAACTGTATTATAGTGATGAAGTAATGATCACTGGCATTCCTAATTTTAAGTAAACAAAGGTAAAATAAATGAGGCAGAGGGTAAGATGTTTTCAATATTAGACAATTTTACAGGTCAACTTTAAATTTTTAAGCCCATAAGCCTCCAGCCAAATCTGACATTAGCTGTTGCTTTTAAATAAAATCAGACACCTCACTTTTTCAGAGAAATTGGTTCTCATCCTCATAAGGTTCCCGTGTAAAATAATGAAAGTACCCCTATATGCTATTGTCCAAACTTAAACGTTGGTGTGTTTCTTTCTAAAATTTTAAATGTATATGTATGTGTTTATGGTTATGCATATAGTAAACTTATGATTTACATAGGAAATCCGAGCAAAGAAACTGGTAAACATAGTAGTCCAACATAAAATTAACATTAAACACTGTAATGTTATTACAGTAGTTACACATCTCCATTCATACATTTTCTACAATTTCTACCAAGATGATGATTGTTAGAATACCATGAGAACGGGTTACTGTAAAAAAAAAAAAAAAATCCCTCTCATAATGGGTAAAAAAAAATCTAAATATCAACAAAATTACCATGAATAAGTCCACCAATAATATGGGAAATAAAGCCTTCCCCAGGTTCAGCCATGAGGACGACCATCGACAGCACAAGGAACAGTATAGTGCACTTCATCCTAGAGATAAGAATCAAAGAAATCATATTACTTTATTTAAGTTGAATTTAATGGCTCTTTTTGAGTTATCAAGTTTAAGTAGTTTTTTTTTAATTATATAGGTTGTAAGTAAAGTAAGGATATATTTAATACATACCTTTCTGATTGAGAGGGAATTCAACTGTTGTCTAAGGAAAGTAAGTGGTGTAAGGCCTACAAGTAATGATCGCTGTGTGTTTGCGCATCTCTTTATATACCAGTTGTTGAATTACTTTATGTGTTGCTTGTGCAATACAGGATGGAAAAAGCAGAGTATTACATGGTATTTTGTAATGTACAACGAGCAATTATCTCTGTCAATGAGGTTATGTTTGCATGTGTGTGCGTTTCATTGTTTCTGCCTGTGCGTGGTTGAAAAGTTCAGAATGAATTCTGATACAATTTTGTATGATTGTAGAGTGGTGTTATCTTCGTGTCTTTTATACACCAAGGTCATCAATGTAGTGATTTATTGATGTTCATCTTCTTACGATCAGAATATCCCACTTTTTATTAGCGTTTCTTCGCGAAAGAGTTTGAAAGCTCATAGAGTTAGTTTTGGGACGATGCTACATTTTTCGGTAATTTTGCCAAGAATTAAAAAAAGGGAATAAAGTGGAGACTTTCAGCTTCATTTGACAAAAAAATTTAAATAATTGTTCAGGCATTACCAACATTTTCAAACACAGTCCCTGATTTCCAGGAGTTCAAAAGTAATTGGAAAACTTACTGACAGATCGATTCATGGCTAGGTGAGATCTGTTCCTTTTTTGTTCTATGGCCAATCAGGCACATAAAATGACTGAAGCTGTGGCACACACCATTTATGATGGTGATCTGATTAAAGAGTTTTTTGAATAATCATTTGAAATATCCATATTTTTTCTGTCTAAAATTAGAATGCTAGTATACATAAATCAGTTAGGATGACTACAGCAAACATAAGATTTTCATTTTGGTCTGTAATAATTCATATTTCCCATCCGTTGACATACATGTAAGGGCAGAACTAGGAATAGGATTTAGGAGCTAGTTCTCGTAGAGAGGTTCAGTTCTCAATAGTTCACTTCTTTGGAATGGTTTGTCTGCTTGCCTATCAATCCGGCTTATCGGTTCCAGATGCACTTGTGTTACAATCACTTGATTTAAGTTTGTCTGCTGAAGGGAGAAAAATTATGTCTGAAGTGTAGTGGTGTGCGGATCGATATTGAAATATCGATTCTTCCGATACCAGTAATTTATGTTCTAGAATCGATTCTCATATTAAAATATCGATATTTTAGTACTTTGGGGTAAATTTGTAGTTTTTCATTAACAGGAACACAGTGGAAAGAAACTATCTCGTTCGGATCATCTAAATTGGAAGAAACTACTTCCTCTTACGCCTTTCATAGTCATATGCAAAATAGGGCTGTATAAATGTGTCGCAGCCCCTGGCCAGTGTTGCCAACTCCTCAGTAAGGAAAATCTATCTATCTATCTATATATATGTATATATATATATATATGTGTGTGTGTGTATATATATATATGTATATATATGTGTGTGTGTATATATATATGTATATATATGTGTGTGTGTATATATATGTGTATATATGTATATATGTATATATATGTATATATATGTATGTATATGTATGTGTATGTGTATATATATATATATATATATATATATATATGTGTGTGTATATGTAGAGAGAGAGAGAGAGAGAGAGAGAGATACCCCTTCTTGGCAGACGTCCAAGAAAGGGTCTCCAGTATGAAGGGTTGAACAGCACCAGGTCCCAACATGGTTCACACCTACTGGCTGAAGATGCGGACTGTACTCCATGAGTGTCTGACAGCACAAATGAACCAGCTGCAAGTTGACAAGAGACACCCGGAATGGCTAGCCAAAGGCTGGACAGTCCTGATCCCCAGGGATCACCAGAAGGCACCGGTCCCATCCAACTACCAGGCAGTAACCTGCCTCAGTACCACATGGAAGCTCACGTCAGGCATCATAGCAGCTACGATGAACAGACACATAGTTCAATACATGACTGGGGCACAGAAAGGAATTGGCAAGAATACCAGAGATGCAAAACACCAGAAACTGCAAGACTAGGCTGACCAACCTGTGCGCTGCTTGGATTGACTACTAGAAAGTCTATGACTCAGTGCCCCACACCTGGATTCTGGAATGCCTAGAACTATAAGAGATCAACAGGACCCTAAGAGCCTTAATCAGGAACTCAGTGGGGATGTGGCGGACAACACTGCAGGCCAACTTCAAGACCATAGCACAACTCACCATCAAGTGCAGGATCTACCAAGATGCGCTGTCCCCACTGCTGTTCTGCATAGGCTAGGGCTGTTCGATATAACGATATATATCGGATGACGATATAAAAACGTCTATCGTTTCATTTTACGCTATCGTTTGTTTCGTGGTGTCGCAAAATAAACTGTTTACGGCAATATTTTTTCATCGTTTTGATGGTCACTGTAGTGGCTATATTAATTTCTTAAAGTTCTCTCTTTCTCTTATATTTAATATAACCACACTATGGACGGACAAGCGACTGTTTTTATGCGTTGTCGTTAGCAACAACGACGGTAAAACCATCGCGTGTCCGCTTGTTTATCTTCCACATAAACCTTTCACAATAAAGCTCAAGATCCTGTTGAGACTTTTCAAAATAAACTGAATCACGTAAAAGAGTATGCAGATTATTTACGGATGAGAAGCAAAAAAGAGCCAACAGGTGCTAAAAAAATAAACCTTAGACTCAAACGTTAGAACAGACTTTTCCCCGCAGCACGCCGTCTAATAAATACTCACAAAGAAAACGGCGGCCGTTACAACTTATGTCTAAAAATGTATAGTTTCATGCTTCGGTTAAAACACTCGACTCCAGGTACACGACGCCCAGCTGGAAACACTTTACGCAAGTCAAGCTGCCCGCGATTATCAGAATGTACAGAAAATGTAAAATTTTTGTGATTTATATCGTTATCGGGACGATAGATGTCTTATATCGGGATATGAGATTTTGGTCATATCGCACAGTCCTAGCATAGGCCTAAACCCCCTCAGTCAGATCATTGACAAGACTAGCTAGTGATACTGACTACGGAATGGAGCAGTTGTCAGCCACCTCCTGTACATGAATGACATCAAGCTGTATCCCAAGAGTGAACGAGACATCAATTCACTGATCCACACCACCAGCATATACAGCAATGATATCGGAATGTCATTCAGACTGGAGAAATGTAGTCGGATGATAACAAAGAGAGGCACATGCACATGGGAACCATGAAGAGGCCGCTAGGAAAGCTGGAACCACCAAGTACCTGCAGAGGGTCAGGCAAGTCCTGAGAAGTCAGTTGAACAGTAAGAACAAGATCCGGGCTTTCAACACCTACGCCCTGCCCGTGATCAGGATCAGGTACCCTGCTGGGATTATAAGCTGGCCAAAGGAGGCGATATCAAGACTAGGAAGCTCCTTACCATGCATGGAGGGTTTCACCCCAAGTCCAGCACCCTGAGACTGTATGCTAAGCGGAAGGAAGGAGGCCAGGGACTAGTGAGTGTCAGTACCCCAGTCCAGAATGAGACAACGAACATCCACAAATGCGTCAGGAAGATGGGCCCCAACCAACCGCGTGCTCAGTGAATACCTCAGGCAGCAGAAACCTAAGAAAGAGGAGGAGGTCTAGGCTGGGGTCTATCAAACCCCAGGTGCAGGCTGTGTAAAGATCCCCCTGAGATAATCCTGTACATAACAGCAGGGTGCACGATACTAGCAGACAGGGCATACATGGAACGCAATAACCAATTGGCCGGCATAGTATACAGAGTGTGTATACTGTGCCGAATATGGCCTGGAAGTTCTGAAGTCAAAATGGGAGACGCCCCCAAGGGTGGTGGAGAATGACTGAGCTAAGATCCTGTGGGACTTCTAGATTGTTACGTGCCCACGAAGGAGCTCTAGGGGTGTGTGTATGGGGAGTAACTGAGTTACGCAAACAACAAAGTTTTTTGCAGCTGTTTACCTAAAAATGCAGCCAAGGTGTTTTTTGAAATAAACATTTCAAACTATTTACAGAACAATCACTCCAAAAAATAATTTCTGTCCACTATAAGATAAAGGAGAACATCACAAGCCTGATACCTGCAGGCCTGACAACAGGAGATGTATCACTCCTGTAACACCTGTAACATTCAGTATATTTCAGTATAGGTTTTTTTGGTTTTGTTTTTGCTCACAGATGGAGAGTGCTTTCGAGCATTTTCCTTATAAAACGCAGTTTTTACCTTTTCTTCCTGCAGTAAATATAAACAACGATAGCATTCAGGAAGAAAACCAAACATTGCAGATATTTTTATCATAACTCTGGTTTTACGTGGCCTATCAACACAATTTAAAAACTGGTATAAAGTCCACACTTTTTCCGTCAATTGTTCCGTCGTTCCTGTTCACATCTCCAATGGTTGTACACGTCGTCATTAACGTGGCTTCACTCCACATCAGCCACGCGGCTTTGCTAGCTAAAACACTGGTGTCGGCACATAAGGACGCTGTCATAGCCTGTCAACGACGTTGATTAGCTGCGTATATACGAATGTGAATCGCATCATTGGCTGGACTATGGGATAAGGTGGCATCGTTCTAATCCCATACGAGAGCAGCCAGTCACTTACTGACTAACACTGCAAAACAGAATTGTTAAAGTTTTAATTTTAATTTCAATTCAGGTTAGATTTTTTTCTGTGCGCAATTGCGCACGCGCGCAGCTTAGAGGGAACATTGCTTATAAGTGGCTTGCACCTTGCAGTGAACCCTTTGTATTTACTTACCTGCAGTCTTCTCTTTATGGTATACTTGGATACGTCTTCCTCCTGGAGAGTGTTGTTCATTTTGTTGGCTGTTGTGAAGGGGTTTCTCAACAGTGGTGGATGATCGCTTAAATGATTCTGCAGTCATCCACCGCTGTTGACTTCCATGGACGTCAAGGTCTTTTCTTTTTTTTTTCTTTTTTTTTTCGAAAAAACATCATTCGCTAATGATGTTTCGAAGCATGAAAATGCCATCGGGTCTGCCGTGGTGGTTTACAGTTGTAAATTTTTTTCTTTTCCTTTTTAGAAAAATCTTAAATAAAAAGTGCACGCAAACCAGTAAGCAAATTAAAACAAGCAATTACTGTTGAGAAACTATAACACAAAAATTACAATTAAAATTCTCAACAGCAAAAACAACTGGTGAAAATATAAATAATACGTAAACAACTTAACCCCCAAAACGTCTAAGTCACGTCACGTGACAGTGCAACATCTAAACACAAGAGGGGGGAGGGGGGGGCAAAGTGTGCCGCTCTGCGCTGACACAGGAGCAGCGAGTCCAGCGACCTGGCTGTTTCGTCTTTGCCGAAAGCACAGCATTGCAAACAAGAGCGGAAGTTAAAGTAAAGAATCGATCTCACCAGGCTATTATCGATCCAATACCGATTTGGTATCGATACAATCGATATTTGGATCAATCCGCTCACCACTATCATCCAGGTGTAACACCATGTTTGAATTTGTAATACTTTGCTCTCCTGGCATTTGAACAATTCAGTACAGGCAACGCAACAGAGCTGTTTTATAAGAACATAAAAAACAAAACTTAAAATGGTCAGATTATTTCTGAAATACAATAATGTATATATCACACTCCCAAAAAGTTGACTCTGCTCATCTGAATGTAGCATTGTCAATGGGAGAAAGATTTCATCACTCATTCAAGTGACTTCTTATATCTCAGATGACTGCAGGTTTCCCCAACCTTTTGAGCAGTACATTTGCAGGACTGAAACTAGCAGCACGGGTGAACAATGCACTGTGAGGTCAGTTTCTTGATAATTAATATGCAAATTGCCATGGCCATTGATCAACAACCACTGCCATTGGTCTTTGATACCGTTCTGATAAAATGCCCTTGCTGGTTGACCATATAAGTTCTCAAAGTCTTGCTTGTAACTGATTCATGATAATTTTGATGGTTTTATTGTTTTAAAGTATAGAGGAGAAAAGAAAAAAACAAAGTCTCTGGGTGTTCAGTTTCCCCTACAGATATGCTGCAGATGCAGCATATCCTACAGATGCTACAGATTGCTGTTTGTCTTTCTCAAAGCACTGGCTCAACCATTAGGTTGGTCCCTAGATGACCACGAGCTGTTTCATTCAATATTTGAATGGGTGAAATAGAGAGGCTAAATTTTCCCCCAAAACACAGTTTAAGAATAACAGTAGGTAAGATGTGTTTGCCTTTGCTGTTGCATATCTAACCATTTTCACTACTTTAATGTATATAATAGTTTGTACAGTTCAAGTTACTAATTAACATCAAAAATATATGACAAAAGGATAATGAGTTGCTATGACTACATGAAAGTCAGAGCAACAATTCACGTTATTACAATAATGATCCATACAGATTTATAATTTAGGTAGGACAGAGGACAAATGTTTTTGTTCATCAAGATTTACTCTTTCATTTAGCATTACTTCAAAATGTTTTGTTCAAGCAGTAAATTGTTTGACACATCACAAGTGTTGCCAGAGATTTCAGTTTATTGAAGATGTATTCAAAACAACTGTCTCTGCCCAAGCAGGTCTTTTTTCTTTTTCCCAGAAGAGCAGAAAGCATTTCTTTTTCTAATTTTTTTTTTGGCCTTTATTAGATAGAGACAGTGAATGCTGACAGGAAAGCTGGGGGACAGAGGGGAAGATATGCAGCAAAGGGTCGGACTTGAACCCTGGCCGGCCGCTCTCAGCTATGTGGCATATGGGCACCTGCTCATTCCACTGAGCTAAACCAGCACAGAAAGCATTTCTTTTTAACAAAAATTAAACATTTTAGACTTGGTCTTTCAGGGTGAAGTCTAGTTAAAAGCAGCCCTTTCCCGTTCGAACTGTTCTCGGTTAAAAAAGCGTTGGCGTAGCTGCTCTTGCTGCTGTTGTTGCTGTTTGTTATGCCCTCCGTGGATGAGTCTTTTAGTCAGAGAGAGAGAATTAACAGTTAAGAACTAGATGCAACAAGAGTAATTGTCAAGCATTTGCAAGACTTGTAGAAGCACAAGTTCTTACCTGTGGATATGTGTGCCAACTGAATAAAAAAGAAAAGAGATAAAAAAATATTGTAGCATGAATTCCATACATTATAATTCACATTTTGTGGTGAACATTTTACATATACAAAATTAGGTCTGTGTATTGGTATTTAATACTATGATCAAATGTAAAACCTTTTTTTTTGCTAACAGCTGACTTTGACGAAGCTCGCTATAAGTAAATATATGTAGTACTGTAGTATTGCAATTCCACAAATCTCTGGCACTCCTTAAAGATTTTGAAATGAAATAAATGAGTCAGCGGTAGCCACAATTTTAGGCACTTTTTCATGGATCAGTTTCAGAAATGCTGGAACCCACATTTCATTTTTTTAAGCCTGATCTGATAAGAGATTGGTAGTCATTCTGACTGAAGTCCCAAGTATCTATATATGTTGTCCAAATCTGAACACAGGTTGTTCCTTTCTGAAAAGTCAAAAAAATATATGTATGTGTTAATATGTATAGTAAATAGGGATGGGAATCGAGCACTGGATCCAGTAGTCCAATTGCATGGAATCGTTAGTTTGCCTTTCTGTCAATCCTGCTTATCGATTATTGGACTCGTGCTACAATCAGCTGATTTTAGTTTGTGTGTCGGAGAATGAAATTAGTGGCGCAGTCTACAGCGTGGACATGGAATATTTCTTTTATTTTTGTTGCACAAAACGATAAATGAGCAATGGTAAAGTGGAGACTGCTCCAGGACAGAAACAATTCCATTATACTGTTAGCACAACTTTGGTTCTTCACAAGTACCCGCAGAGACAACATGCTAACGCTAAACTAGCCAAAAACTCAGTGATGTTTAAGCTGAGTAATGCAAACCCCAGCCCAGCACTGTCATAAAGTGAGCTGTCATTAGCAGTGAAGTCAGTCGTCGCTGAACTTCAACAGAGCAGTCATTCTGTAGCCTCCTATTTTGACAGCAGATTCACTGTGACGATCGCTTTGAAGTCTCTTTGTTCTGGTTTTCATCTTTGATTTGTGTTATCGGCTAAATACTAAGAGAAATATATGGGTGTCCTCATTAAGATAGGGATTTTTGTTGGTGTGTGGGGCTTTACCCTGTAGGTTTATATTGTTATTTGGTAAATATGAGACGTTGTGTTTCCGATCATTTTACAGATGTGTAAATATGCATTTACAACTAAAAAGTGATGAGTAGTATAACGAATGTCTTTCTCCTGGGTATAATTAAATAATGTACTTTTAATAAAATTGTTCTGTTTAATAACTTTTTACTTTAATGTTTTTGAGTAATGCTGACACATACAATACTGATCACAACAAAGAGGGGAAATACAACCAACATTCACAAGCATGACCATACTGGATGTAACTGATTTTTGTGAATGTAATATCTTTGATATGCTGCTTAGAGATTGTGGTGGCAATGAGCCATTGAGAATCGATAAGGGAATCGATAAGGTATCGAATCGATAAGTGATATTGATAATGGAATCAGAATCAATTAAATCAAATTCTTCCCGTCCCTAATAATAATCTTATGAATTATATAGAAACCCCAATCAAAGAAACTGCTAAACATAGTACTGAGAATTTAATCAAACATTACAGTATTTAATGTTAATTTAATTTTTCTGGGTATGTTATTAGTATTACAGTAATTACACATGCCAAGATGATTATTGTCAAAATATCAACAGAATTACCGCTAAAAAGTCCTTTGACAATATGGTGAAAAAAGGCCTCCCCAGGTTCAACCATGAGGACAACCATCGACAGCACAAGGAACAGCATGGTGCACTTCATCCTAGAGACAAGAACCAAAGAAATTATAAATTGTTGTTTTTGAGCAGCTAGTTCAAAGTAAAGTAAGAAAATGATAACATATTTAACATTACATACCTTTCTGATTGAAATGGAATTCAACTCTTCAACTTTTGGAAAGTAAGTGGTATAAAGCCTACAAGAAATGATCTGTCTGTTTACTCATCTCTTTATATACCAGCTGGATTACTTTGTCTTGCTTATGCAAAACAGGAAGGAAAAGAAAAAATAGACTATCACATGGTATTTTGAAATGAAAAAAAAACTGCATAACTGCACAGTCTTTGGTCATGTAATGATCATCTTTGTGCTCAGTGTCAAACAATTGAACAAAATATCCCACTTTAAATCGCTATATCTTGATGAAAATGTTTCTAGAATTTTTTTTGTATTTTTTTTATACTTGACCAAAATCTTAAAAAAAAAAAAAAAAAAAAAAAAAACACCATAGGGACGTACTCTTTAGCTCATACAGTGCTACCTTTTCTTTTTTTTTTTTTTTTGCAATTTTGCCCAAAGCTCAAGGTGTGAATAAAGTGCAGACTTCCAACTTTAATTGACAAAACTAGTGACTATAACTATTTTCAGAAGTTTAAAAGTAATTGGAAAAATTTAGGGACAGGCAGTTTCATGGTGAGATGAGATCTGTTCCATTGCCTTTCAATGGCAAATTAAGCATAAAATGACTGAAGTTGAACTTTTCAATCCAGATTACATTGTGCTTGAAAATAGCTAAAATACCCTGCACAGTTCTGGTGAGGAATTCTTTGGAGATTGAATCAATTAACTTTTACAATAAAGATGGGAAAACAAAAGTATGGAGGAGGAAAGGAAGGACTCTAGATCTCTATATTAATAAACGATTAATATTAATTAGTGGTGATCTTTATAGTAATATTATACTAATTATGTTTTTTGTCAAACTCTTAGGTAAAACTACTATCATTCTTGGACCATTGGTGCAATTGCAAAATTCCATTTCCTGAAAGCAGCAACACTGTGCTTTTCAGTGATATTAGGGTCATCACGGCAATCCCAGGCAAGGCGCCATATCCAAATCTTGGCAAAAAAAAAAAAAAAAGCACAGCAAACAGCAAAAAAAATGTCAGTTTTCTATAAAGCAAAATGTTGATTCTGCTCATCTGGACGTAGCGTTTTCAGTGGGAAAAACATTTCGTCACTCATCCAAGTGACTTGTTCAGTCTCAGCTAACTGTGGGCAATCTTATAAACAATACATTTGCACAATGAGTGAAACAAGCCCACTGAATGAACAATGGGCCATGAGGTCAGTTCCTTGATCATTAATATGCAAACTGTCATGGCAATTGATCAACAACCATTGATCAAAGCCCATTGATCAATGGCCATGAATACCATTCACATAGAGTTGCTTAATAGCTGTAATCGTAGTATTGTAAGATTGTGAAAGATGTACTCTTGGGCCCTTCTCGATCCAGAGATGGTCATTTCCTTTTCACGACTTCTGTAGAGCTGCATCACACTCACACACTCTCTTCTCTCAATTTGGTCTTCCTGAGGCTTCTGCCACACTGTGCCTGGGATTACCGTAATGACCTTAATATCACTGAAAAGCGCAGAGTCAAATGGTTCACGACTTACAGGACTTAGAGATGTTTAAAAAACACTGAAGTCAGCAACAGGTTAGACTTTAGAGGGTTATTTTTAGTATAAATAAATATTGTGTTGCAACTTCTTCTTTGAGCTGCTTCCTAATGGGTCGCCACAGTGAATTATCTGCCTATATTTCACTCTATCCATAGCATTCTCTTCTGCCATGCCAACTCTCTGCACATCCTCCTTCACAACAACTCCTGCCTAGTAGTTTTTCAACATCCTTTGTCTAAAATATCCGCTACTGAGGTTGCGCATGTGGCATCATGCAAACATCATGCAAGAACTCTGCCATATTGCATGTGATAACAGGCAGCAATCACACCCAATGACTTACGTCATACGTTCTTTACATAAAAATTATCATTGCTATTTGTTTCCCCTTAACAGCTATATTCTGCTGCCCTCTTGGGTGCAGGAATAATCAAATACAAAAAGAGAATGTTTTTTGATCATTTTCCTGGTGATTTAGATAGAAGACGATGAAAAACAAACTATTTATCTGACATGGCAGCATCAGATAAATAGTACTATGAATTTAAAGTTGTTTATATTTTTAAAATCACCAGTATCTGTTTCAAACAACATTTGATTTTTGAAAAGGGTGCTCTATGAGAGTGGTACACTGGGCACACATCCGCTGTTCTGGTCGCAGGTCCATCATCATCAACATAGATTACACAGCAGTGGGGAATACATTTAATTGCAATAAAAGTATTGAATATTTTATAACTACATTTTAAAACATAATTGTGGAGTGGAGAGAGATAGGACCCAAATGACTGACTCACAAAGACATTCTCAAAGATACAGACTTGACACTGAGACGTGGAGACATGACTGACTGGGGAGACACAGGAGATGCACGAGCATCTTCATGGGGTGACTAGACATGGAACGTGAAGTAGAGCAAGCTGTCCATACCTGAGGCCTTGAAAACTGCCAAGCAAAGACTCACAGCCTTGGCCAGCTACTTGAAGAGGTACACCAGAGAAATAGAAGGCAGGTGAATAAACCAGCTGTTCTCCACAGAACCAGTCAAGGTGTACTCTCAGTGGCAGGGGAACAATATGAGAACAGCACTACCAAGGCTGGAAATGGAGCAATACTGGAAGAGCCTATGGCAGAAGGGCACAACCCATAACGGCAATGCTCAGTGGCTTGTGGATCAGAGAGCAGACCACAGCAACTTCCCTGAACAGGGTCCAGTAACCATCACAGTGGCAGACATCCAAGAAAGGGTCTCCAGTATGAAGAGTTGGACAGCACCAGGCCCCAAAATGGTTCACACCTATTGGCTGAAGAAGCTGACTGCACTCCACGAGACTCAAGCAGCACAAGTGAACCAGCTGCTAGTCGATGAGAGACACCCGGAATGGCTAACTGAAGGCCGGATGGTCCTGATCCCCAAGGATCCCAGAAAGGGACCGGTCCCATCCAACTACCGGCCAATAACTCAGTACCACATGGAAGCTCCAGTCAGGCACTATAGCGGCTAAAATGAACAGAATGGCTAACCGAAGGCCAGACATTTTTTCCCCCCTATAATTTCCAGAGTAATAACAGTAAACTTTCCACACAAATACCTGAAATATGACATAAAATGTGGAGTCTGCAAGGCGTTGTAACGGGTTGTGTTCAGTGGTTGAGAGGAGGCGGTAGAAACCTTAGCAGGATAGTACGAAGAATACATGATCACACTGGTACTGGGAATTCCACAGCGCATCCTTTTATGTACCTTCTCTTCATCAACCATACAAGGCCCGGTTGAACGGCTGCTGCTTATCAAACATGACACACAGTGTTCATACAACCTGTAACGTTGCAAAAGTTTGTGGAGAGGTAAAACATATAAAGTCTGTCTCTCTACATGCACTCGCGTACAAGCACATTGTTCCCATAATTCACAGAGAGGGCAGTGCCGCACACTAATGACATCATAAACCCTTGGCTTAGGTTGCATTGAAGAGACACCACATCATTGTGACTGTTACAGTGTGCCCTATATTAAATTTGCTTACCTTTAGCCCTTCAAATTTCTAAGGGCGATCGAGTTTGTAATAATCAGCTGCCTCCTTTTGATGTATTGCAATCATATTTGTATTACATAAGACTAGACACCCAAGGTTTCAGCATGCTATAATATGAATTTATTAAAGAACAGACAATTCACAAAAACAAAAACACTAAGAGTACTTTATCAAGTAAAGTAACACAAAGTATAGTTTCAAGAAATAATTAGCTGCATTTTATTTCTGTTGTTATAGACGAAGACGCTTTTCTTTTCAATAGAATGGGGTTTTTTTGGTGGTAGCTTGAATCTAGTCAAAATTAAGTCGACGAGGGTGGTAACTGATTGCACGCTTATCCAGCTCCTGATCTTTTTGCTGCTCTTGCTTTTGTTGGACATCCTTGACAGCATCCTTGACACCAGGTCCATTGACGAGCCTAGTGGTAGCAAAGCAGACACATTACAACAGAAATTTTGCATTACACTACCACTTTTACTACTACTACTACTACTGATTATTATTATTATTATAACTGTTATAAACTCTCTTACCGATGAAGAAAATGTTTGGCTAAATAAAACAAACGAGAAGAAAATAATTATTCCTAATATGAATATTTAGTAGTACATTCAGCACAATTGTATGCTTATGTCAACCTTTTTTTCTAAAACATGCTTTTTCAAAAACTATACCTCCATGGAAAACTGCGTCCCAAATGCACTCTCCAGGTTCAGCCATGAGGATGACCATCGACAGCACAAGAAATACCACAGTACACTTCATCCTAAAAAAAAAGAAAAGAAAAAAGAATCATCGTCAGGAATAGACATTGACTATTCTCAGCACATTTACAGAATAACTGTGATTCATCTGTTATAAAACATGTTACCTTTTCCACTCTCTAAATGCCAAATGAAAGTCTTTTATCACAAGGGATTTAGATTTCTCTGACTGCTGAGTGGCTGGTCAGGCTCTATTTATATTTGGTGGACTGCATGCATAGTAGCTATGGTACATGATTACAGGAAGGGCACAAGAATGTATACCATCAGTTCACACAGGTCACACTTTTTATTACTTCCCCATATTTAAATTTTTCTTTAATTGACCCAATTAGACATTCATGTTTCATAACATTACTGGAAAGCTGTTTTGATATTCAAATTTTTAATTATGTTTTAAATAAAGAATAAAAAAATAAACATTTACTGCTGGTAAGTGTTGTCTCCTTAGGGTTTAATGATGACAAATCTTAACCCCATATTTGAAACTGACAGTAAATTGAAGAATATTTTTGGGATGACTAAAACTAATTACTGATTATTAACATATGACATTGAACTTTTTTTTTTTTTTTTTTTTTTTTTAGAAATAATAGCTATAGGTTAAGAATGTATACAAGTAAAAAATAAACAAGCATACTCACTGGCAGAGGCATTCTCTGCCCCTATTAGAACCAGTCATTAACATGGAACAGTGTGACTTTGGAAAGAGGAAATAACACATTCTTATCTATAAGTTATACAGTACACAATTACCATATTGGCTTGCCATATCTTGTATGATCATCAACTTAAGTGGCCAAAACTTTTAGAGTCCCTTCTGATATTGCATGATGTTTGTTTGTACTACACTGTACTCCTTTCCTGGGTTTAACAGCTTGTTTCAGATTTTTTCTTCTTCTAAGACCTCCATCACAAAAACGCAGTAATCAGTCACAAAAATGTGCAGCACTGAAAAACTTGTGATATGTGATATATAATTTCTTTGGCCACAGTCAATTTACTAAGGTTTCTGGAGTTTTCCTGGTAAATGCCGACTTGTCTACAATCCTTTGGTAATTTACCTCCAAGCAATAGTGACACTTCAAAAATATTCACTTCAATAATGAAGAGACAGACTTATTTATTTATTTATTTATTTATTCATTTATTTTTGCCTGTTCTGTCCGGCACTGTAGCAATCAGAATTATTGTCTGAAGGCCAAGAAGAATTCCAACAGCTTTACTTTCCCAAGTGGTTCATTACAGCTTTTGCCATACTGATCCACTTGATTGTCATAGTTTTTTCAATCTTTATTATTTATTTATTTACTTTTACTTCTAACTTATAAAAATAAAATCAAAACAGCCCGGGGGGGGGAGAGATGAAGAAAAAAGAAGTTGGACAATGCTCAACAGAAGGAGAGGGAAAGAAAAACAGGAGAAGAGAGACGGAGAGAAAAGACATGCACTGTGCGATTTTTTTTCAGTCACGTTATTCAGCTCCTGCTCAAACTGTACGATTGACTTGCAGGGGTTATACGTTTGTTGGTCTCGATGCAGGGTCTCACACTATACAGCCGATGCTCTGATGCAACCTGAGTGCTCACACTGTCCGTCCCTAACAAGTTATAACACAAAATGTCTCTCCCTCTCCCAGACACACACACCACCACCATCAACTTTGCTAAATTGCTAATGTAAAAACATTGACCAGACAGCTGCAATTGAGCAGCAATGTCCACCCAACTATTTTTTACGGTTGTTGCGGTCGTGATAATTTTGTGAGGCCACATCGAAAAAGCTCGGATGAGCCTGCCAACTTCTACAAGTTGGGCCTCCATCTCTTGTGTCCAGATCACACGCTGCACTGCCATGGTACTCTCTCTTTTTGACTTCCATTTCTGTGTTTGCGCATGTGCAGTGTGAGAGGTTGCGTTAAATCGGCTCGTGGCATTGCTTCACGAGGGGCGACCAGGATTTCAAACAGGTTTCATTTTCTTGTGATCATACGATTGCTGATCGGGAGCTGGTTGTGAGGTGTTAATCGCTCTTCGTTACCCCATGTATACTACACAATGCACGACACACGATTAAGGTGAAACTCTGGCCGATCCCCAAAATGGTCGCATGACTGAAAAATTGTCTCAAAATGGGCCAAAAATCGCACAGTGTAAGCCCAGCTTTACATGTACACATGCAGATACTGTCCATCCATTTAGAAAGACAGAGGTGTCACAGTGAACTTCTACATTCAACACAAACGCTCTCACAACCCAAATCCTGACTGAATGTTGCTGTCGGTATTGAATAAATTTTTTTTTTATTAAATTTATTTATGCTGTATGCATTTTGCTCATTCCTAAGTTGTGAGTCTACACAACAGCAAAATGCTGTCTTTAGTTATTAACATTTGAAATGATGAAGGCACTTGAAAGTAACACAAAATTAGGTGCCTTTCCAGAAAAACAAAATTCAGAAGTATTTAAGGTTTGCATAAAACCCTGTTTACATTTTTTCCAGCCAGGCTTCTAGACTTCTGATTGGCCAACACTTCTAAACAGTTAGGATTTGGCATGTTTCTGACAGCGCTTGACTGCGTTTTTGGCGTTTGCATAGTCTGTGTCTGGGAGTGCCTGTTTGTACACAGGTGTGTACAAACAGGTTGGGCATCTGATTAAAATGCCTCCTGGATGAGGTGTTCTGGGCATGTCCCACCAAGAGGAGGCCCCAGGCAGGCCTAGGACACACTGGAGAGATTATATCTCTCAGCTGGCCTGGGAGAGCCTTGGTGTTTTCCCAGAGAAGCTGGAGGAGGTGGCTGGGGAGAGGGAGATCTAGGCTTCTCTACTAAGGCTGCTGCCCCCACAGGCCCAGCCCTGGATAACCAGAAGAAAATAGATGGATGGAAGCTTAACCAAAGTCCTTTAAACACAGGCACGTTTACATTCCAGGTCTCTAAGAAAACTCAGTATATATAAATAAGAAAACTGTGTTAACTAAACTTTATTAACTAATTATTGTGGGTAGTTAAAATCACACCAATGTTGTGTTGGTGTTCATTAAAATGTGCTCAGAATTTTGCAAAAGAACAATGATTCAACTCATAAATCATGACACACTGCTCTCCCCTGCGCTCCCTTTATAAGGTTAAAAGTATCGTTGTAATAAAATGTTATGGTCAATGTTATGGAATGCTGCACTGAGGTCTAGCAGGGCAAGAAAATACATTTAAAAGTCCAAAATGCAAGTCCTCTGTCACGTTTTCCAAAGTTGTCTGGTGGGCTGGATTGGAGTCTTTGCCAGACTGTTTCTGGCCCCTGGGCCTTATGTTTGACGTCACTGGTTTATAAGGTCTTGAAAAGCAAATAAATATAGAATCATCTTGTGTCATTCAAAATGTGTATTCTATGAGAATATTAGGTAATTTAGTATAGCATAGTAAAGACTAAGCCATTCTTCAGAGTTTAAACCAATGAGACAGAGCAGGCTGTGGTTAACATAGGTGAAGAGTACTCAATTTAAATTTAAGATGAGAATACACTTTCACTTCCCACATTCCATCTTTATTCTGTATAGTGTGGCTAGGGGTTTAAAGGCAGCCCTCAAAGCTCATATAAAATCTACTTTTATTTTGTTGATTTAAGTTGGCTAAATCCAAGGACAGCAGTAAACCTCAGAACAAAAGTAGCAGCATAAATCAGCTGTACAAAGCCTTTGCACAAAGAAAACCCTGGCCAGGATGAAAGTTTGTCAAAGCATTTCCTTTTCTTTCAGCCATTTTTTGTTATGAAAACCTGTATATGTACCCTAAACCTAACCATAATATTAATACAGTTTCTCTATTAAAAATACTCTTTTTACTCTAATCTTCATAATCTATATTAATAGATACCTCCTTGTGATTATATCATAAAGACATCAGAGACATCATTAGCTGGCTGGGTTCCCAGACTGCTATATTTGATACATTTATAGTTCCCAGCAGCAGAGATGGGCTGTAACATGTAATCCGATTACTTTTTTCAAGCAACAAGTAATGTAAGGGATTACTATTGCAAAACAAGTAATTTGATTACTGTTACTTTCCCACAAGCGCGCTGTGTTAATGCGTTACTAAACCGTCGTGATTTTGTTTGTGAGAGTGTCTCATGACAATGCCGTATGAGCGTGTGATGTCCGTGACAGCAACAGATGTGTGTAGATCAAAAATGGATAATATGGAGTGCAGGAGAGAGTACGACCATGCAGCGTTTAAAGCGTGGACATACTTTCATTACTTTGAGTTTGATTCTGTAGAAAGTGACAAAAACATTAGCGTGCGCTGTACACTCTGCTTGGGAAGAAAACTTCTTTCTACAGCGAAAAATTAAGCTTCAAATCTGAGCAAACACCTAGCAAGCCGCCACGGGAATGTGAAATTCACAGAGAAATGTCTGGATCCCCCCACTGACATGACCACCGGACAAAACTCCACCGCCCCACTCCTGCTAAACAGGTGGCAATAGATTTAAGAGCGACAGGACTTAGTGTCGCTGAATCTTTGATTTCATTTATTTTTTTGCTGTGTTTTACTTGCATCTATTTTAAAGAATGAGTAAACACAAAACAATGTTATATTTTATATGCTGGATTATGCAGAAAATAGGTTTAAATGTTAAAAAATTTCTTCAAGTCAAACACAGTGTTACATATAATTAAATCTTTGCTTAATGCAATGTGCATAAAATTAAAAGATTACAACTCAAAACAATTTTTAAAAAGAGGCTTTCCATTTGATTTGATTTTTTATGATGGATTATGCATAAAAATAGAATTGGGCTGAAAGGTCTATTGCTTTATTACTTGTTCAGGTTGTGTATCATGTTTTTAAAAAGTAACTAGTTACTGTTGAAAATAAGTAATCAGTAAAGTAAGAGGATTACTTTTATGGAGAAGTAATCAGTAATTAGTAATTTATTACTTTTTTTAAAAAATAACTTCACCAACACTTTTCAGTGTTGGTGAACAGTGTTGGTGTTTAGGTGGGAGGATTGGGCTGTGTTTTTGATTGAAAAAAATTGTGTATAGTTACTCTAAAAATGTATTGACATGTAATCAGTTAACCCTTTAAACCCTAATTTACCCTTTAAACCAGGGGTGGGGTCCTGCAAGTTTTAGATGTGTCCTTGATCCAACACAGCTGATTTAAATGGCTAAATTACCTCCTCAACATTTCTTGAAGTTCTCCAGAGGCCTGGTAATGAACTAATCATTTGATTTAGGTGCGTTGACCCAGGGTGGTATCTAAAATCTGCAGGACACCGGCCCTTGAGGCCTGGAATTGCCCATCCCTGCTTTAAACCCTAGGTTAGGGTTTATAGGGTTAATGTGATAAAGCTCTTTAGAACCCCATTTTTATTCATTTATTTTTTTGAAGGAGCACATTGTTTCAGAAGCACATGTTCAAATAGCTCAATATCTGCAATCTCACAAGCTACACTATACTGCCAAAGTATTCGATTGTCTGCTTTCAAGCCCATCTAAATTATAGTGCCATCCCATTCCTAATCCAAATGGTATATGATTCCAGCTCACCCATTGTCATTGCCTTACCACTAACACTGAACTGTGGAATATTTAGTAGCGAGTAAATTTCATAAGTGGACTTGTTGCATAGAAGCTTCCGCTTCGAGAAAGCGGAAGCGTGCCAAGCATGTGGCGGTCCGTGCTAGCCTAAGAGCAAATCCAAGCCGGCCGGCTTTCCCATCCATCCTGCTCTCTCGACAATAAACTGGAATACATCCAACTCCAGCAGACCACACAGCAGGATTTTAGGGACTGTTGCGTCTTTGTTTTCACGGAAACATAGCTCTCTGACAGAGTTCCGGATACTGCCATTCAGCTACATGGGCTCACCACATTTCATGCCAACAGAAATGCAGCTCTGTAAGTAAAGTAAAGTAAAATTTTATTTATATAGCACCTTTCTAGATAAAAAAATCACAAAGTGCTTCACAGAAGCAGAAACGGACATACAACCTCAAACAAACAGAATCAACCAAAAGCAAGTTTAAACAGAGAAGTTTTTAACTGCTTTTTAAAAGAAATGACTGAGTCCACAGATCTCAAACTCAAAGGGAGCGAGTTCCAGAGCCTGGGAGCCACTGATACATACGCTCTGTCACCTTTTGTTTTTAATCTTGTATGCTGGACAACCAGCAAGCCCTGGTCACAAGACCTCAGGGACCTGCTGGGGCAATAAGGAAGAAGAAGATCACTGATGTAAGTTGGAGCTACACCGTGCAGGGCCCTATAGGTCATGATTATAACCTTAAAATGGACCCTGAACTTGACAGGGAGCCAATGCAGTTGAATCAGTCGGGGAGTGGCATGGGAGTATTTTGGATACTTTGTCTGAAGCCTAGCAGCAACACTTTGAGCACCCTGCAGTCGTTCCAGGGAGGCATTACTAAAGCAAGTAAACAAGGAATTACAATAATCTAAGTGAGATGAAACAAAAGCATGAATAATCATTTCCAATTCGGAGCGTGACACAATGGGACTCAGTTTAGCAATATTTCTTAATTGGTAAAAACAAGAGCGAAGCAAGAGGGCCTAGATTTTTAACCACGAGGGGAACAAATTTCTCAGGAGCAAAGACAATGACTTCAGTTTTCTCAGCATTTAGTTGAAGATAATTATCAGCCATCCAATCTCTAAAGAAATCAAAGCAGGACTGGAAGATTTGAACCTTAGAAACATCAGGTGGCCTAAAAGTGATATATAGCTGAATATCATCTGCGCAACAATGATACGAAATATCCGTTAATGAGCTAAGAAGTTGCAGAAGAGGGAGTAAATACAACAGAAACAGTAATGGTCCCAAGACAGAACCCTGTGGCACCCCATAGGCGAGAGAGCTGACAGAGGATCTGAACTTAGAGGTAGCCACAGAGAAAGATCGTTCAGACAAAAAGGATTTAAACCATTCCAATGCGGTACCCGATATACCCACCCAGTGGTTTAATCTATCTAACAAAATACGATTATCAACAGTGTCAAAAGCAGAGGTGCGGTAAGACTCGCAGTGGTGGCTTGTGTGTCTACATCACCCGAGAATGGTGCAAGAACTCTGTGCTAGTTTCTTATTAGTGCTCATCGCTGGTAGAGTTATGACTGTTCGATGCAGAACTTTTTATCTACCTCAGGAATTCACTGCTGTGCTCATTACAGCAGTGTACATCCCACCCAGCACTAACGCCAAAGAAGCGCTCTGTGAGCTGTACAGGGCGATCAGCAAGCTGCAGAACTCACACCCCGGTGGATTGTTTATTATCACTGGAGATTTCAACCACGCAAATCTCAAGTCAGTGTTTCCGAAATTCCATCAGCATGTGGACTTTGCAAAAAGGGGGGAAAACGCGCTGGATTTAGTTTACACAAACCCAGCACATAGAGAGCAAAGTCCTGCCCCCACTTCAGATACTCAGACCACTTGTCTGTTATACTAATTCCGGCATACAGACTGCTCATCAGACGCAAACCGGTTCTAAGACAGGTCAGAACCTCTTCTGCTGGAGCTCTCTCTGCTCTTCAGGACTGTTTTGAGCACACTGACTGGGACATGTTCAGGGAAGCTGCAACAAATGGCGACCACACCAACTTGGAGGCATACACATCATCTGTGACCAGCTACATCAGCAAGTCCATCAATGATGTCAGTGTCTCCAAAACTATTATAATACGCTACAATCAGAAACAGTGGATAACTGCAGAAGTGCGTGAGCTGCTAAGGACTTGAGACTCCACCTTCAGAGGAGGTGACAAGAGGGCCCTGGGAACAGCGAGGGCCAAACTGGGTTGAGTCACCAGAGCAACAAAGCGCATGGATGGCAGAAAAATCCACAGCCACTTCCAGGACAGTGGCGACATGCAGTGCATGTAGCAGGGCATCCAGGCCATTACCAATTACAGGAAGATGAGACCTGCCTGTCAGGGTGACGCCTCCCGCTGAACAACTTCTATGCATCACATCATTCTGAGGTTCAACGCTCAGAATGACGTGTTGGTGAGGAAGTCCACCAAGAGACAACCTCTCCCTGAGCACTGCTTCCATCCCAACGTGCCTCAAGGCCACCACCATCATCCCCGTGGTTTCCTGGTGTCCTGTACAGTCCTCAGTGTCCTGCATCAATGACTACCATCCCATTGCTTTCACACCCATCATGTTGAAGTGTTTTGAGAGGCTCGTCATGAGGCACATTAAGACCCAGCTACAACCCACACTGGATCCACTGTAGTTTGCCTATCGTCCAAACCGGTCAACAGATGATGACGCCATCGCCACCACCCTACATCTTGCCCTCACCCTCCTGGACAATAAAGACATAAGTACGAATGCTGTTCATAGACTTCATTTCAGGATTCAACACAATCATTCCTCAGAACCTGATTGGAAAACTGAGCCTGCTGGGCCTGAAGACCTCCCTCAGCAACTGGATCCTGGACTTTCTGATGGAGAGACCTCAGACAGTCCGGATCGGTAACAGCATCTCCAACACCACCACACTGAGCACTGGAGCCCCTGTTTGCTCATCCCACTGCTGTTCACTCTGCTGACTCACGACTGTGCAGCAATGCACAGTTTGAACCACATCATCAAGTTCGCTATTGATTCGACTGTGTTGTTTCTCATCAGCAAGAACAACAAGTCAGCATACAGAGAAGTGGTGTAGACTCAACAACCTGTCTCTAAACTTGGACAAAACAAAAGAGATGATTGTTGACTTCAGGAGAGCATGGAGCGATCACTGTCCACTTAACATCAATGGATCCTCTGTGGAGGACATCAAGAGCACCAAATTCCTTGGTGTCCACCTGGCAGAGAACCTCTCCTGGTCCCTAAACACTAGTTCCATAACTAAGAAGGCCCAACAGCATCTGTACTTCCTACAGAAGCTGAGGAAAGCCCATCTCACTCCATCCATTCTCACCACCTTCTACAGAGGGACTATTGAGAGCGTCCTGAGTAGTACATCACTGTCTGGTATGGTAACTGCACAGCATCGGATTGCAATACCCTACAGCGGACATTGAGGGCAGCTGAGAAGATCTCTTCCCTCCATCACAGACACTTATTGCACCCGCTGCATCTGCAAAGCCACCAGCATTGTGGAGGACCCCACACACGCCTCACACACACACCTCACCCTGCTGCCTTCTGGCAAGAGGTACCGGAGCATCCAGGCCCTCACTGCCAGACTGCGAAACAGTTTCGTCCCCAAGCCGTCAGACTCCTGAACACTCAGGTACTGGGCTGACACATATGGATACCTTCATACATCAAGTGACTTTTTGCACAATACTCAGTCTTTTGCACATTTCTATTGGAGATTATGTATCGGAATTTCAGGAGCAGGACCACGCCTCCAAACGCTCCTTCCAGCTGTCATCTATATAGGGTTACCTCAGTTCTGCAAGCTGATCATTCTCGTTTACGTGCCCCACCCTCCCTCTCTCCTTGTTCTCCATTCTTTAATTTCTTCACTTCTATTTAGTACATGGGGATCTGCCAGGCCCGGGAGCCATCGGCAGTCCCCTTCGAGGCCTTCCCCAAACCGCAGCTCAATTCATGTCAAAGCATTCACTTTTACCTATTAAAATGCTGTCAAACCTAAAATGAGGACGTGGGCCCAGCTAGTGAATTGCACTGTTGTGTCTGCACTGTCTTGTGTCTGTATCGTTCTGTTCTGTCTGGAGTGCCACTGCCTCGTTTTTCTTATGCAGTTTTTGCACATTGCACTTTATGTAGTCGTGTGTTGATTGTCTGTTGTTTGCCATATGTAGCACCATGGTTTTGGAGGAACGTTGTCTCGTTTCACTTTGTACTGTACCACTGTACATGGTTGGAATGACAATAAAGCCACTTGACTTGACTTGGAAGTGATTGAAACACCTGAATTTAATTATTTTGATGTGTGAGTGAATACTTTTGGTGATATAGTATATTTCTGTGCAATTTAGCACACATCCACAATGAATGAATGGACTTGTGTATGGATGGATGGATTGATGTTATTTTGTATGAAATTGCCTATTAGATGTAAATACATAAACAATTACAAATACAAGTGCAGATCATTCTGGTGCATGTGTGTTTCTCTAAAACACACATGCAATGAAGTGTTAGGTCATTTTGGGGAACTGGTTGCACAATATCTCTTTATCATCCCTATGTAAATTATTGGAAATTAGCATATGCTGAGTTAATACGTGCCATGCTGTGGTGACTTCTTTCTACACTGATAACAACAACACTTGTTGTGAGTTTGAAGTGTCAGAAGCTCAAAGTTACTAACAAAATTTACTTTAAAATTGGTATTCTTTAATATTTTACAACTAAATTTGGTTTCTATACCTGTTAATCACTTTCTAAACTCTTTTTTTTTTTCCATCAACCCAATGATTATCGTAACCATTTAACTAGGTCAGGATGAGAGGAATGCTGGAGCCTATCCAATATATGATAAGATGAGTGTTAGGAGTACCACCTAAGCAGGTTGCTAGTCTTTTACAGGGCCACAAAAGTATTTATTTTTTGTATCCTGCAGACTGATGTTGCTACTCAGCATATCAGAAAGCAATTTCACTCTAAAGTCTTTATGCCTATACCCTTTACACACCTCTTTTCCCCCTTACTCATCCTGTCATGTCCATACTATATATGTCAATAAAGTTATTTAAGTAGAAAACATTTCTTGATTCTGAAAATCACTTTTGAATAAACTTTTCAAACATTTCAAGATTAATGTTTGTGATCATTTTCAATGAGCTTGAAAAACAAATACATTTGTAATAATTTTGTGTTGTAAAAAATTATGTATCCTATGAAAATACTAGGCTTGTGGTTTGGTTTATGGCAATGGAGTATAATGGACTGGTGCAGATCAGGTTGTGATGTCTGTCTTCATTGTTAGGTTAAATCCAGATTTGTCAATTTAAAATTAAAGCACCATCCACCTAAACAGGCTTTAAAGTGGCTAGAACTTGGAAAACAGGCCTAGTAGCCCATGTAAGATCTGCTTATAACTTGCTAAATGCAGTTGGCTTAATCCTCAAAGAGCAATAAACCTCAGAGTAGGAGCAGCAAAAAGTCATCTAATTACTACATGTACAGAAAGAACAAATCTACAAGCATTACCAATACAAATTACTGTATGGCATGTTTTTAAGTGATTCTTTCCTCTTTGTTGCAGTACCATACATTATCCAAAACCTAACACAGTGCACTCACAATATAGTTAAAACTATAGTTTGTCAATAAATGGGATATTGAAAAAAATTACAGGGAATAGTAGAATATTCTTAGTAATTTCTACGTTTACTGAGAAACTCATAGCCTTTCCTTCCACTACTTCACAATTCAGCCCATCCCTTGTTCTCTGTTGAATTCCTTTAATGTGGTGTTGGAGCAGTAGAAAGTGGTTTGTTTGCAGTAATATTTAAAAAAAAAACTTTCACCAGGATTGTTGCTACAGACAACACATGTAGATGCATATGTTGGCGCATAACTTCAATTATCACTATAGTACCTCATTCACTGACAGTAACACAGTTATTGAGCTAACTTTACGATTGTCACCTTATTTTGCAAAAAGATTTTAATACAAGACACAGAAGACGTTTTGTCATGCTATAAGCAAAATTTATTTAGCAACTGACATATGACCAAATGGAAAGCATCAACATTTCTTCAGCAGTAAATTCAAGTTAAGCATATTTTCAAAAATGGTTGGAATTTTTTTCCAGCGCTTGTTTTGTTATGTTAAGATAAAGAGCATTTCTCTTCACACGCACATATCTTCAGTGAAGTCTTACGTCTAGTCAAATTCCTGTTGACGCAGGTGTTTGTAATGCTGTAAATCAGCCTCCATGGCCTTTACCAACTCTTTGGCTTCTTTTCCTGAAAACCTAGCCAAGGGAAAATAGGTTCCACATCAAAAGATACACACACACATACACACACACATACACACACACACACACACACACACACACACACACACATAAAGATTATTTAATGCTACAAGGTTTTTTAGATTCAAATATTTTGTGATTTTAGCATTTTGTAAAATAATAGCAATTTTCTTACCCCTGGGCAAAGCCTCCAACTAAATTAAAAAAGAGAAGACAAATTAGTCAACAGTCAACAACATTCTGTTATAGACTTTGTAATAAAGGGTAGACAGCTTTCCTGTTATCTAGTTGTGCCAGATTCCCAAAAAACAAACAAAAAAACAGCAATCAAATAAACCAATAGTACCTCCTTTTAAAATTTTGTCCCAATCAAAACACTCTCCTGGTTCAGCCATCATGAAAACCATGAATAACGCAAGAAAGATCACAGCAGACTTCATCCTACAAAGAAAAACATATATAATAATTTTTGAATCTCTAACGTCATTTGCGCTTGAAATATATTGATTTCTTACCTTTCCAGAGATTCACAGCCAAACGCTATGGGTTGGTGGAGATATTCACCTGTTGTGTGGTGGTAGTCTGGTACATCTCTTTATATTTATACAGGGGAACGATTAGTAATTGTGTAATATTTTGCTCTATTACAAAATATAGGTCGTATTCGTGCCATTCTAGTCTTAATTGTGAAATCAACATAATTTCAGAGGGTTCCAATCCCTCACCACTTCTCTGTGTTCAACGTTTCAGTTTAACCCAAGTGAATAATTGATTTGTCAATAGTTAATTAAGCACAAAGTCATTTGACTGCTCTTCTGCTGCTAGGACCCAACTCTTCACTTCTTAACATTAATCATCTGTTTTGTACTGTTGAAAATAAAATCATAGTTTGTTTGCTATGCAAACATTATTTATGTTTTACTCTTTTTCTGGATTTGGGGGTTTATGTGTGTATTTTCCTGCCTCTGTTCTGTAAATAAGAAGAAAGTATCAGAGGCACTTGTGTTTCTTTGAAATCAAACTCAGTTTGGCTTCTTCAAATGACCCACAGCTCCAGATTGATTTACTTTACTTTTCTCAAGCATCAGATTTGATGTGGCTCATGTATGGATATAATTATTATGAAACTATTAAACTGTTTAGTATTTTAAACTCTGAATTAGCAATATCAAGAGATAAAGGTACATATGTGTACCTCTTTCATGCTTGTCATTTTATACCTGTGCCAGTGTAAATGGTTATGTGCCTTTTTACTGTGTTCATGTTTCTTTTATCAAGGTACGCATCGCAGTATTAAAGAAACATATGGTGTGAAGTAAGTACTAGCTGGTCAAAATATGAACTGGTGATGGATGAATGGATGATCATTGGATGAATGTAGTTAGGGTATGGACTAGATACCAAATTTTTTATTCTGTTTAGTACCCAGTGTATGTATTTTCATTTATTGTGTAAAATCTAAAAGAAAGTCCAACGAAATAATACAAAATCTAAAGACAAATGTAGACATAGTCTGCAAATGGAAGAAAGAAGGAAAAAAAGTAAATGCTCTAACAAGAATCAAAAACAGGAAGTAGGAGAGTGTAAAAAGTGGCAACAGCACTTAAGACTGGACATGGGATGAAAATAGTAAAATATTTTTTTTGTTTTCTATGTTGTACCTAGAATTTAAAAAAAAAATAGGTTAATGAGTTTTTTATATTTTACACAGCATTCCAACATTTACAATTTTTTTGAAATTCTGCACATAGGCCTTGAACATGGGCATCACAGTGGTACAGTGGTTAACACAGTTTTTTGTGTGAAGTTTGCATGTTGCATGTTTCCGTATTTGTGTGGGCTCTCTCTCGGGTACTCCAGCTTCCTTCCACAGTCCAAAGACAAATTATTGGTGAGGTTAGGTTAATTGGTAATTCTAAATTGAACATTGTTGTGAGTTTGTTGCAGCACAGACAGTGATTTAGGCTGGTGACCTGTCCAGGGTGTACCCCGCCTCTTGCCCTGTAATAGTTGGGATAGGCTCCAGCCCACTCGTGACCCTGATAAGGATAAGAAAAGAGGATGGATTGTGTAGTGATTTAAAACCAGATTGAAACATTTCAGAGATCTCATTAAGATCAAGGTGGGCCTGCAACTGTAAATAGATCACTTTCTCCAGAACTTTTGAAAGAAAGGGAAGCTTTGAAATTGGCCTGTAATTAGCCAGGACAGTTGGGTCCAGATTGTGTTTTTTAAGAAGAGGCTGAACTATAGTTTGTTTGAAACATGATAGGACACAGCCTGTAGCAAGTAGTGAAGGGAATTCCGGCTCTTTTTAGAGAACCGTCTCTTTCGGCTCAGCTCACTAAAAAGAGCCGGCTCTTTCGGCTCCCAACCGGCTCTTCAGGTTGTTTTGTTGCTTTAATTAATTTATTATCATCAACAATATAAAATTCTGCACAAAAGGAATTACTAATGTAAAAAAAAACGTGGTTTTATTTATATATGTTTATATATAAATATAGGGTGGCCCCTAGAGACAAAGCAGAGAGAGAAAGAGAGCCAAGGACAACAACATAAGACAACATCGTCACATTAGAAAGGTATAGTAATCATCCGCAATTATTTTCATTTGTGGATGATAAAGGATTCAGAAAGTTTATTCATGCAGTGAATCCTATGTATGCAATTCCAAGCAGGAAAACACTCTCGCAAAAAATCATCCCAGGCCTATATGACAGAAAATGTGCATCTTCTTTTTGTTTTGCATATTTTAATTTATATTTTATTGTATTGTGGTTTGCAGTGTTTTGTGTTGTTTCACTTTGAATTTGTTTAAAAGGAAAAAGCTGAAAATTTAAATAGTTAAAAGTTGAAATGTGAATAGTTGGTTTTTGTATTTTATAATTTATTTATTACATTTTATGTGGAGTGAATAAATAAAAGTATATTTATGGTGGCCCCTAGAGACAAAGCACGTACCAACTCCGAAGCACGTACAAATTTCAAAGCACGTACAAACTCCAAAACACATTGCTAGCATTAACTGAACTTCCAAAACAGAGCTACCTAGATCACTTAAATTACACAATTGAAAGCATATGTGTATTGTTTGTGTATTTATACACTAACACTCATATATATTCAAATAATTAAAAAAAAAATGTTCATTTGCCTGTTACTACCACACACCAAATATGGTCGTTGGTACTTCCTGGCTTGTGTAGCCACTAGGCTTCTGGAGCATTTCCGTTGTGTTTTGGAGTTTGTACATGTTTTGGAGGTTTCACGTGCTTTGGAGTTTGTACATGCTTTGGAATTTGTACGTGCTTTGGAGTTTGTACGTGCTTTGTCTCTAGGGGCCACCGTAAATATACTTTTATTTATTCACTAAAATGTAATAAACAAATTATAAAATACAAAAAACAAAAAACTATTTACATTTCAACTTTTAACTATTTAAATTTTCAGCTTTTTCCTTTTAAAGTGCAACAACACAAAACACTGCAAACCACAACACAATAAAATATAAATTAAAATATGCAAAACAAAAAGAAGATGCACATTCTCTGTCATATAGGCCTGGGATGATTTTTTGCGAGAGTGTTTTCCTGCTTGGAATTGCACACATAGGATTCACTGCATGAATAAACTTTCTGAATCCTTTATCATCCCCAACTGAATAATTGTGGAGGATTACTATACCTTTCTAATGTGATGATGTTGTCTCATGTTGTTGTCCCTGGCTCTCTTTCTCTCTCTTTCCCTCCCACTCTGTTCCTGTGCTACTGCGAGTGTAACTACCGCCCCTACCCCCTCTGCTCAGCGCAAGCACAAGGCTCCCGTGCGGAGTGAAGCGAAAAAAAGTGCAAGAGAGAAGGTGAGAGAAAGAAGAAAAAAACAAAAAAAAACAACACGGCTCCCAATAAGGATCCGGCGTTCACTTCAAAGATCCGGCTCTAAGAGCAGTTTCGTTCGCCACCGTCACATCACTAGTAGCAAGGGAAGTGTTCATTAATCTCTGATTAAAAGGCCCAACAGTATTAAAAACATTTTTAAGCAGACTTGGGGGAAGACAATCAGATTGGCAGAACTACCATAAACAAGTCACTCAAGGAAACAGAATCAAACTGCTCCAAGACAGCTGAGCACATAGGAGGAACACTGGGGTCTGAGGTAGTGGCCGTTGAGACATAAGATTTAATAGCTCAAACTTTGTCAGCAAAAAGTCATCACGCATACTTAGTGAAGGTACAGCTCCAACATTATCACATGGATTAAAAATACGATGAAAAAAATTAAAAAGTGCCTGAGGTTTGTGACTATTTGTGGACACTAGGTTTGAGACAAACTGAGTCTCTGCAGTGTTAACAGCAGAGAGACAGTTCCTAAGTATCTGTAAAGAAACATAAAACCTATGCTTTTTCTTTTTTTTTTCTTTTTTTCTAACACTTTATTAAAGTATACAAATGCTTTTTCCATCCCCTCTCAGCATGTTTGCAATCACGTCTAAGGGTGCAAGTATGTAACAGATGGTAATAATCTCCTTGTTTATGAGTTTACGTTTTCTCTTAGAAACCAAAGGATAAATAATGTTATTAATGAAGTTATTAAATTGTACAATAGCCTCCTTACCAAAATAAAACATATAATGTAACTATTTTGTTACATTGTGAATTCTGATCCCCACCATACCATTTTCAGAATATCATTTATATATTTGGATAGATATTTATATGTATTGTGGAATGAACAAAATAATACACACAAGTACATGCTTACATGATTGTGTGGCATTTTTTTATCTAACCAGACCAATGAAATTGCAAAGTCTGTGCTGTATCGGTATTAACAGCTCGATTACTTCTCCATAGTCTATTTCCTCTGCTCTTGCAACACAGAAAAACCAACAGTGAACAAGTCGAAAATAAGACAGCCAAAAAAGGGAAATGGTTGTTCTTTTTCACATCTTTTAACTTAAATATTTAAACTTTTTTTATTTTAAAACATTCGTTAATGATTAACCACAGTTATACATATTTAAAGTAATAAATTGTCCCATAATCCTAGAGGCAAATTGTTAAGTGATTTTTTTAATCTATGGTTTTAGAGATTCTATACTTTGAGCTTCTTTCTTTTTTTTTAGTTTAGTTTTTATAGTTTAGTTTGGCCACAGTAACATTCTCCCACATAGGTGAGATACTGCTCGCTTGGTGTTTTTTAGTTTAGTTTGGCCACAGTAACATTCTCCCACATAGGTGAGATACTGCTTGCTTGGTGGAACAGTTGAAAAATGAATAATGTACACTTCAAAGAGACAAAAAAGTAGCTTATGAGCAAGTAGTAGTAATTGCTCATTTTCAGGTGCAAACCCAAAACCACTTGGGGAAATTGGGCTCCACACAAAATAGAGCTTCATGTGCATCCAACGTGATCTCTGTGGATTTTATAACAGTACTCTCTTTAAGGTGGTTCTGTTAATGTGATAGTAGAGACTGTGAGATAAGGTCTTAATGTTACATGGAAGACCAATACCATCTCTGTGAGATCTAAACAAACTAACAGGCATCTGCTCCATTTGCTTTACATGTTAGTGCTCTTCTATTATTCTGTCTTTCAGGGTCTCATTCAGGATACCCACTGCTCCCTTATCCTGTCTAATTAGAGATCATCCAAGTTTCCGCCTGCTTCCTCTCTGCCACCACTAGTGTTTAGATTCTCAGGGGTTCTTGTCCTACTTCCTGACATTATTGTGCCTTTATTGGAGTCTAATCTGTGATCACCTCTTTGACCACTGTGGTCAAAGAGGTGATTTTCTTTAATTATTCTTCATAATATAGTGAGGTCTTGACCTCTAAGTGTTTTAAGATGACATTTGGGATCATGTGATGCTATATAAAAATGTTAAACTAATTAAATTGAAAAAAAGAAAAGAAAATGAGCTATAAGAGCTGCTGCTCAATGTCACAGTTTCTAATTTTTATATTTTTCCTCTCTAATACTTAAATTGATTTAAATTTTGTGATGTATTAGCCATCATTATGGCATTTACTGTGTCCCAGCTGTGGACCTGGTGTGATCCTTAGAGACATCAGTGGAAGTAGTTTTAAAACAGATCAGGAGTTAGTCAGTTAGATAATCACATAGAAATAGTTGGGTTTTTTTTTTCCACAAGACCTTATTTAAAGTTATTTAAAATATGAACCATTTATAGTTGATGGTAATGTTAATTATGCAATAATTACTAGAGTTTATCTTTTGAAAATATCCTATTTTTTGTTGGGTCTGCGCTTCCACAGGCCCCGCTGGTTTAGAGACTTATTCCCGTTAATGAAGCAAGACGAACAGCTCAACCGGTTTCCACATGTTAGCAAGGGGAACCGGACGGCAGCAGTCCTCTGCCGTTGGTGTCAAGCGAGTCCAAAGAACCAGCTTCCCCTGCAGCCTTTTATTTCTGTGACACACAGTTTACACAAACACTCATTGTAAAAACCCCATGTGTATGTGTATGTAAGTGCGCGTGTGTGTGTATTCATGTGCACGTGAGTGTGTGTGTGTGTATGTGTTTGGGGGTGCGTTTGTGTGATCTCTTGCTCACCAAAGGGGTCATAAAGGCAGGAAGTTTACTAAACAAGAAAACAGAACCTTCACATTCAAAGGAGCTCGCAAAGAAAAGCGTCTGGACTTCTTTAAGTTTACTTGAAGACGGTTTCGAGGATGCCAATGTTCACATTTTGGACAGAGAGGACAGATGGTTTGAAAGAGGAGTGAAAGAAGCCATCTATGTCCACTGTGAGCGACCATCTTTGAACAGAGGCGGTGGTTTACGACACCAACTCTCTGCCATCTATAATCCAGTTTTGAGATCCCTTCCCAGACGCCTTAACGCCCACTCACATCCTGGGCCATCTGACCTCAGGAATTCGCATGATAAGGTGGGGCCAGGTTTCACAATGAACACACCCGAAACTCTGGCTGATTGGGACCCACACCCAGTTTCACACCTTGGCTCAGGCGATTAGAAGATCATCAGGGGGTCCTTTTGTCCCTCTGTGGGGGGATACTCCCACTAGGTTTATATCTGGGACTCTCCACCATTTGACCTTAGAACTGAAGAAGCTTCTCGGATGAGAGGTGAAACGTCTTCAAGTAAACTTAAAGAAGTCCAGACGCTTTTCTTTGCAAGCTCCTTTGACTACGATGACCTGGATGACTGAGAACCTTCACAGACAGAACCTTCACATAGGATGTGCCTATAATAAAACACTACAGCCTCCCCCACCATTCAACAGGCTGGGAAGGGGGTCAGAAACAAAGGAATGTCTTTGATCATACAGTTTGAACCAAGACTTACAAATTTAAGTAACACAATGACAACATTTAACAATTTCAACCTAACATTTTTGTAATCCATATACACAGACATCATCAAGTCATTAGACTATTACTAAAGGATCCCGAGATTTCTGTTTTTCCAAATATAAAATACAGTAGCATAGCCTTTAGAATATTCTCGTAGACATTTTCTGGTCTTTAAGTACGATAACATGAAATACAATTGTGTAAGACACGTAAGCACAAATATTTCCTAGTTATGTTATAGTTCCTTAGTCATGTTGGCCACAGTTGATGATGACTAGTCAATAGTTTAATGTATTTTTCTGTTTTTATTTTATTTAATTTTTTTTACTGTGTTTGTTTTGTAGAAATTATCATTATTATCATCGACATATAATTATGATGAATCTGTACGCACATAATTTTTCACTGTTTGCATTTGTTTATTTGTGCAGCTGTTAACAGAAAATCTCTCTTAAAGATTTCCTGTGTTTTTTATTTATATAAAAAAAAATATCTGCATATGAATATCCATCTATCATAAAATTATAAGATGATGGATGATGGTTTAACAGACTGCTTTTTTTTTTTATTAGTTTTGCCTTTTTGCCAGCAAAGAATTTGTGGTTTTTAGTTTACATCCACCCTGCATTCTGGGTCAGCTCTCTGCCTGCTTCACATGACAATTATTCTAGAACTTTTTTAAAGATATGAAATATTGATAATGTCTTATACTGATAAAACCTCTCAAACTGTCCACTTTATATTTACTTCCAGCTTTATTACATCTATATCTTCTTAGAGCCTGAAGCTGTATAACTTTAAAAAAATCTATTTCCAAATTTTGAATGAATTAATTTCAATAGTTTTTAGTTTATATGAAGTCATAAGACATACGCACATACATGTATGACTTGTATGTGTGTGTGTAGCCAATTCCTTTTTTTCTTTTTTGTTGTGATGCTTAAACGAGTTAAAGTAACCGTTCTTTCTTGTTTAAAAGATGGTAAAACTGAAGTTGGTTAATCTGTCATATATATTGCAATGTGACTTAAGTTAACCTATTGAAACAAGTGGATATAATATTATATAATACTGCATTATTTAATATAATTGAGCACAAATTTTGTCATTACAGACTACTATCGAAGTGGTAAGCCAATTCAGAAATGTATTGAGATTTCCCCCCCCCCAATAATCAGACCCAACCAATATAAACCCCCCCCAATAAAATTATGAATTATCTTGCATAAATAGGCTGTTTATTTTCTTTACTCATTTCAGTTATTACCAGCAAAAGGATTCCTTATAGTATCGTTTTCAGAACATTATTTATATCATAACAGTACGAAAAATTTATTAAATTATGTATTAGTATGATAAAAACTAGAACATTTGGTACTTTTTTATTTTGGGTGGTGCAAGGAGTACACTTTTTCGTGGTTTGTGTAGTGGTTTTGATCTTTATGCAGTAATGACGATGCAATGTCCTTGCTGTATCAGTATTAACAGCTTGAACACTTCCCCATGCTCTGCTTCCTCTTCTCTTGCTACTCAGAACCAGTGTCAAGAAAATTCAGTTATAGGATGAAAAAGGGGAAATAGCTGCTACTATGTACTTTTTGGCTTATTTTTCATGTAAACTTTTGCGACTTTAGAACATTCTTCAATTATGAAGCACAATTATCCATCCATTCATCCGAATAATATATACATACAGTACGTGCTGACAACTAAGTTTGTTTGCGCGTGTGTGTGTGTGTGTGTCCAGTCCCAGGTGGATGACCTCTGTTGAGTTACAGTGTTTTTAATTATAACATGCACAAGTTAAATCTAATTATATCAGTATTATATTATGTGTGCAGAGTTAGTATTGCAGTAAATATTAATACAATAATCATTGTTGTGCCCTTTTTTACTTTTCATTTAAATTTTTTCTGACTTACAACCTATATCTCTCTTTATATGTTATATGAAAACCTGACAGTGTCCCCAGTTAGAAGGCCTAAATTGATCCAAAGATAAAAGAGCTATTTGTTTAAGTTGATACCTCTCTGTCAATGGCCCTAACCAAACACACCTTATTGATTTTGTTTAATTGAAACATTTCCAGATAAAAACTCACTGCCACGTGAGGAAATGAAGCTCCAGAAATGGAAACGCTACACATCCATCCAGCCTGATCTCTGGGCATTTTTTTCAGTTGCACTTCTAAGCTGGTTCTATCTGTGTGACAGAAGAGATTGTAAGATGTCTGAGGTCTTAATGTTATGTGGAATGCCAAGCAACCAGAATCTCAGGAAAATCCTAACAAGCCAAAAGACAATAAGGACCCACGAGTTGGGCGTTTGTGTTTGATCCTGGTGTAAGCCCCTTTCTGCTGGCTCTGTCAAATTGCACTTTACCACAAATATCTAAGGAAGCCAAGAATTCACAGCAACAGCTAAAACTGAACTAGTAAAGGATCCTCTGGTTCTTTGGCACTTTAATTTGTTTAAGGTTAACTCTTTTATTGCTGGTTACCCCTTATATTATGGACTAATGATATCGCTTGAGCTAGATAAGAATTACTAACAACTAATGAGTAATTTTTGAGTGAAGCATTCAGTATTTAACGTCATATCAATCAAAATGTGTAGATATTCAGTATATGTCATAAATGCACGCACAGTATATGCCTTGTCTTCAGAGTCACAAAAGCTACAGAAGTGTTATTGTTATCAGTGTAGGCAGAGATCAACACAAGAAGACAGCATTACACAGCATTATGTTAATTGGTGTAAAGGCAGACATCAAAACCACAGCTAAAATGGTAAAGCAGTGTTGTGCAATGAGTTCCCCAAACAAATTTAAATGTCAGTAATGAAGTCTAAATGGAAATCAACTCTTCTAACCAACTGCAATGACTTGCTAACTTTATAAATAATCTTCCCCAGAAATCCCACAGAATAATTACACAGAAAAGTAGAATATTCTCATTTTTGAGAAGCCTGAAAGTGAAATGTTTCAAATAATTATGAAATAATTATCAGTTAAGTATCGACTTATCCGCTGTTTCAGTTAAACCCAAATATACTGTTACTAGCTTAATGTTTAACATCTTAAAAGGTCTTCATATCATTTACTTGAAAAAAAGTAAAAAGTATTCCCTTTGAAATATAGTGTAGAGCCCCATGTAAAATACTGAAATCTAATATGAGAAATATACATTATTGAAATCAACTACTAAATATTCTTTCTTTTTTTGCCTAGAATTGCAGCATTGGCCTCACTTTTCCTACAATAATTAAAAAAAAAACTTATTAACTGACTACTAACTCATCTTCCTCTAGCCTTACTGTCCAGTGTTAATTTGCTACATTTGGTTGACAACCTTGCGATAAAGAAAACGAGCACTTCACATGAAATCAGCCTTGAGTATGAGCTTTGTGAGGCATCACAGGTTGGTGAATTTAAGAAAGAAAAGCTTAATCTGGTTCAGGTAACCATGTTACCATTTGGTGTGAACTGGGTTATGAGCTACTCTATGGGCTTGTTTGTGCTTATTAGATTAGTTTGTGCAATTAGAAGAGCAAAGCTATATCAGCTGGGTATGCTAGAGTTTGAATAGTGGATCTGGTATGCAGACATCTACACATGGAAATGACAGACATTATAGAAAGCCTGAGTGAACTGTTTAGTGACTTTCTCTGTCTTCCAAAGAAAGTTTTTCAAAGTTATTGTTGTTATTATCCCCAGCTCTCTAATAACAATGAACTATCCAGCACACTTATGGAAGCACACTCCTGTGCTCTTGTCCTTTCATTACAGATGGAGTAGTGACTCTCTGCCTGCTCTCAGCTGGGTTTTAGGGGTTCTGATGCCACTCACTGGCTATTGAATAATGACCCTGAGAGACCTGGCTTTAGCCTAATCCCTACTTGAAAGCTATCCTTCCTCTAATTCAATCCCTCACTGGAGAAAGACGAGTGGCTCATAACACACATACACACCTGGATTAATGCAGCCAGACTTGACCGACTGTTCCAGTACCACAATAGAACTGCATAATGGCACAGCTGTCAAAGAAGGATGTTACATTTAAAACATGAAGGACACGTCCTAAAATTTTGAAACATTTTAGTTGATTATAATAAATCCAGAAGAAAAGCACAGATATGTGGCTTCAGTCTGATTTTATTATGTATTTATTTCTTGGTCACTGGGTGTGGCCATTAAGAATTGTTTTTAAATGTAAGAGTGGAAAATTGTTTTTCTTATTTCTGGTTTATTTCTGGTCATTTGAGAGAACTCCACTTTGTACTGTTAGATATAATGTGTAAGATGCACGTTCTATGATGTCATTTTAACATTAGAATCTATCAGATTAATTTGCATTTGGGACCCTCACCGTAAACTAGCTAAAACAGAACATTAGCTAAATTAACAGTCTTAAAATGTTTCAAAAGAACCATCGGGGCTCAATTTGGCATTGTATTACACTAGTGGAAACTATGAATATGTCTCTGTACAGAATAATTCTAGCTTCCTTAAACTGTCAGTGTGTGAGTTTTTGAAAATGCAGTAAAGTATGAAATGTGCTTTAAATCCTACACCATATTCTTTTTTGAATATTTATTTTTGATGTTTATTGTTTTTGTGGCAGGACAGTAGAATATAAGACAGAAAGGACAGAGAGCAGGGGGCAGTAGCCCAGGGTTGAAAGGCCAAGCCCCTGCAGCAGACTTTCGGCATATAGGCTGTCCGCTCTATCTAAATATACAGGCACCCCCTGGAGGTTATTCAGATGTAGAGCATTTACATATTACACACAGTTATGTTGGGATTTTTGTGAAGGTAGTGATCTTTTGGACTACAGTGGCTGTCATTTGTTCATAAAGTTGGTCTGCAATAGTTCACTGAGTAGTGGGTCATGTTTTTTTCTTACCAAACACTATGCTTGTGAGTGACTTTCACAGCAACTTCAGGCAGCACAGATGACGAACAGGAAAATAAGACTAACCATTCAGAAAACAATACGTATGTTAAACTGGTCTTTAAAGATGAAAATACTTGTTTATGACTCAGCTGAACTAGGTGCCAAGATTTAAACATCAACCCACTGAGATCAAAACACCACATTTTATAGAAACAATAAAACTAGATAGAAATAGAAACTAGATGCTGCTGTTCAAATAACCTGACATGCTGGAAACTGTGGAGAGTGCAATAAAACCATCTCAGGAAAGAACAGACTCCAATATGTGTCTTTGGTTGACCATGACTGATGGGCTGCTAAGATCAAAAGATACTAAGATTCAAGAAACACGAGAGATTTCTGATGCTTTGGGTGAAAGTATGCTCCTGTCCGCTTAAATTCTCGCTTACATGGGGCAAAGTGAGCAAGGCTGGATTTTCTCTTTCTCAAATGATGTCACCTGCAAGAAAATCCAAGAGTTTTTTTGACAATATCCTGTTGTCACTGACATCAGAGCTGCTACAGAAACATGAGGGCTTCCTTTGTTTTTAGTCCGTGACGTCCGTATTGGAGACTGTATTAAAAGCTATGCCAAACGTGAAAATAACAGATCCCCTCCATATATTTTTCTAGGTCACCCTTTGCACAACCCTTTGGTGTTTACACAAAACCAAATACATTTACAAATTCACTCAGTTGTCGTTTTTAAGTACATTGTGTCTTCACTGACGTTTTTATGTTTTTTGTTGTTCAACTTCATCTTAATTTCAGATTGAAGGTTGTTGTGTTCCTAAACTTTATGACAGAATTTATGTTATAAAAACGTACAATTTAAAATTTAGAGGATAGTTGAAAATTAGATGAGTAAAAAATTGTTGTTGTGTTTGTTTTAACATGAAGTTTGTCAGTGTGTGTTATCTAACTTAAACTACTCTGTATTTATACAGTGTATAGGCTCCCCCAAGAGGATAATATGTTCATTATTTTAGGCTATGAATAAGAAAACAACTGCAAAGCAAAAGCACAAAAAATGCAGAAGTGGTTGTAGCTCAGACTGCAAATTTATTTGCAAATACTTATGTAAAAATAATTATTATCCTGAAAATGTTAAATCTTTTTATTGCATGTTATTGAATAAGATAATAATTTCAAAAGCCTTTGGTTGTTGATTCTAGTAATACATTTTAACAGTCCCAAATCATACAGCTGACCTGGAAACCATTTTACACCAAACACACTGCAGTGACAGTTTCCATTTAAACTTTGTTCTCACTGTTTTTTGGTCTCTTTCAAACATCATAATGTCCGCATGGTTTGTTTACATCTTTGTTCTTTCATCATAACTTCAGAAAATTTCCAAAATTCTCTCTGTGACAACGTCAGTCTCACAGTGAGAGAATCATTTCTTGGAAATACAGAGAGCTGAAATGAGGTGGGAGGCGCGAGGAATGGATTCTCAACGCCGCCTAGCAAAACGCACAGTCGGCTCCCCAGTCTTTTGATATTCAGCAACAGCGCGCACGCACACACACAGTAAAGCTCTACCTCATCATTGCTACGGAGCATGGAAGATGAAAAACGCATGAGTGTACGCATTTTGATTCTTAAATCAACAGTGTTTTGATTTTGGTTTTGCCACAGCAGAGCGTGAAGTAGCTTATTATCTGCTTCATTACTGGCAGGAGGACAGGGATGCGCCTGTGTGACTGTTTTTGTGAGACACACAGTTTTCTGAGTGTGTGTATATGGATGTGTGAACATGTGAGCCAAAACCTTAACTGTGCCCATCCCATTGCTTTATTAGATACTCATACAATTTTCCTTTCCAAACGAGTGGGTGTGGGAACAAAGCAGCAGGTTGCACTGGGAATTATTTCATGGCACCCATAAACACATAAGCAGTAACTGTATAGGCATAAGGTTACTCGTTTCTTAGATCAACCACTATGCACCGATGGTGTGCAGTTTCTAAATTTTGCACTTGAAGTGAACCAATGCAGTAGATATATGAACTAGAATAGATATATGAACAGGATGTAAAGTTATTGAAGGAAGCTGGTCACAATTTATAATTTTACACTCATTGTGCAGTTATTTTGTAACTACTGGGTACCTATTTTTACAAGTTAAAACATTACCTACTGAGTAATAGTCTTGTCATTAAAGGGTGAATATACCATATAGATATTTATACAATAGTTATTATTACCTATTCTATTATTACATGGTGTAATGTGACTATAAAGCCATGCAAAAATCTGGTCCTATCAATTAAGCTCACTTTTAGTACAGACGATTATGCAGGAAATCTGGAGTAATAAAAAAATGTTATAAATTCATTAAGAATAGTTGGTAGATTTGGCTCCCGCTCCCCCCCCCCCAAAAGGGTCACCAAAGCAGATGGATTTGCATGTTTGATTTGGCACAGATTTAACATTGAAAGCACTTCTGAATACAGCTCTTCCATTTATCTGGGACAGACACTAGAAGAGCAGTGTGTACTGGAAAATCTGCTACGTGTTCGCAGTCAAGACTTCAGTTTCAACCAAGCTATGACTTTGTCAGCCATCTTTTGGAAACTGATTACAGCTACACAACAAAAACATAAAAATCTCCAAAATCTTTTTGATAAGAGCCTGAGCATAGAGTGTAGATTAACCTCAAAAAATAATCAGTGTCTCAAACTGTTGGTTCAGTTCTAAAATCAGTTGGTGTCAACCCATTCACTTTGTCTGTATAGAGTCTGAATGATCCAAATATACCAGGGAATACAGATTTATTTATTGAAAAACAACTTAAATATACCAAAACAAGTCTATTAAAAAAGGCTCAAGCTTTTTTAACAAGATGTCATTTCACACAGAGCAGGGCAATATGACCAAAAATATTTATCACGATATACATTTGAAAATTTGCGATAACGATATAACTGATGATATAATTGACACTAGACAAAATATTTTACAACTCCTCAACTTTATTAGTGCAAAAAAAAAAAAAACCATCAATGTATTTTCACTTAAACAAGCAGCTTTTTTATGTGCATTAAAGTTATATAAATAATTAACAGTGCAAATGCAAATTCCTTGCTGACAGTTTAACCAAAAGGCATTTCCAGTGGAAATTGGCCGACATATCCTCAGCATAACCATGTATAATATCCACAAAACTTAAAAAGAGGTTATACACACACAATACGGTAATATTATGTTGAAGCACAGTACGTATCACTCCGCGAGGCGCCTGCCTACGATAGCCGTAATGCTCCGACAATCCATCAAGCGGTGCGGCTTCATAGCTTAGCAAAGTCGTACTGAAACATTTGACAGATTTTCGAGCGCCGTGTACGACATAAAATCGTTTCGAGGTCAGTAAACACACAGTAAACAACAGAATTCATACATAAGGCACACAGGATTATAAGGGGCACTGTCGATTTTCAGAAAAATCAAAGGATTGATTTTAAGTGTGCCGTATTTTCCAAAAAACACGGTAATAACGACGGCTCGCTAGCATGCTCTACCAAAAATAGCGCTTTGTTGTGTATCTGACGGATGAAAGCCAAACCAGTTCCACACCACTGAAGTTGGGCATTTTTACAAACCAATTCTGGTTCATCCGTTTCATTTAACGATCCCCTTTCGCTCTTCTCATTCTGCGTTGCCGCCATGTGCGTATGTAAACAAAGGCACTGCGCATGCGCATTTTACCCATGTTCTATCGCGATATTTCATTTTCCTATCGTTGCCCAACATTATACCGGTATTACCGTGAACGGTATGATATAGCCCAGCCCTAATTTCACATTACTATCCCCAAAACGGCTAATTTGTTTTTCACATTTTACATTGAAAAACTGATAAGTTTTTCTAAGCTATTGTCTGGAGAATCAGTGGCAGTGCTGCAGACTATGCAGATCTTCTTCTTCTTACAAAGTGGCTTGCAGATATGCAGCAAGTATAAGCCAAGTGTGATTTAAGATTTGCTGTATGGACAGGATTAAGCTTCAAGTAAGTTAATGTGGGGTGGCAGATTAGTAGATGGGATTGCAGTTGAGCATTTGTAGCATAGCTGAACCATTACTCTGCTTGAATTTTGAAGCATTGATCCTGCATCTGGCCATCTCATTTAGGGTTCAAGTTCATGTTCCTCCTGATGACTTTTTAGTGACTGTTAGCTTTGCTGCGCATGATTCTGAGTTTTACTTGTGTTATTCATTTACCCTTCTGTCCATTTGTGTGTGACAAATGAAGGACCCCACATGGCTTCACTAAGAGGTTTCCTGTCTAAACTTGAGCGCTCAGAGGTCTGCTGTGGCAGATAGGACTGCTGCCTTTGTTCACATTACGACCTTAATTAGGCAGAGCATTGTGTGTGAGAAATATGAGAGCCTTTCTCTCTCTCTCTCTCCCTCTGTGTTTGTGTGTGTGTGTGTGTGTGTGAGAGAGAGAGAGACTGGGATGTTGAGAGTGACAGCTGAATGTTGCCACTAGCATGCTTCACTTGTCTTCTTGTTTCACTTCAGACCAGCAGAGTGAACTGCTGATGGCAGGCCAAATAAAAAAAAAAACAATTCCTGTGCTTTGGCATACACACAGATTATATATTTCTATATGTGTGATTTCCCTCTCTTTTGTGTAAGAATATCCAAGTTCTTAGAAACATAACAAAAGAAATGACATCATTTACAGTACTAATACAGAAAATATCTCTAGACACAACAGAACATAGAAGCAAACTACAGTATTTCTGATTACCTAAATACAAATATACTAATAAATAAGAGAAACCAAACACAAACATTGTCCATTGATATACTGCCCATGCATATACAGAGAGAGTCAGTCAAACCTGAAATGTGTGATATATTTTATCTCAAGCTCAAACTCAAAATACATGTGTAAATGAATGCATAAATGCTCTTTCCTTCCGCTTAGCGTACAGCCTCAGTGTGCTGGACTTGGGATGAAACCCTCCATGCATGGTAAAGATCTTCCTGGTCTTGATGTCAGTGGCTTCTATCTCCTTTGGCCAGCTTATTATCCCAGCAGGGTACCTGATCACAAGCGTAGGTGTTAATAGTTCGGATCTTGTTCCCAGTGTTCAGCTTACTCCTCAGGACCTGCCTGACACTCTGCAGGTACTTGGTGGTTGCAGCTTTCCTAGCGGCTTCTTCATGGTTCCCATTTGCCTGTGGGATCCCCAGGTACTTGTAGCTGTCCTCAATGTCTGCAATAATGCCTTCTGGTAGTTCGATCCCCTCTTAGGGTCCTGTTGATCTTGTATAGTTCTAGGCATCCCAGGATCCAGGTGTGGGGCGTCGAGTCATAGGCCTTCTTGTAAACAGCCCAGGCAGTGCGCAGGTTGGTCAGCCTAGTCTTGCAGTCTTGGCTGACTGCTCGGTCCACCAGTAGCTGGTGTTTTGCGCCTTGGTGTTCTGCGCCTCTAGTATTCTTGCCAATCCCTTTCTGTGCCCCACTCATGTATTGACCCATGTGTCTGTTCATCTGAGCCGCTATGATCCCTGACAGGAGCTCCCAAGTGGTACTGAGGCAGGTTATTGGGCGGTAGTTGGATGGGACCGTTCCCTTCTGGGGGTCCTTTAGTATCAGGACTTTCCGGCCTTGGGTTAGCCATACCTTGATCTTGGCCTCTAGTCTCCTTGGAGGGTACTGCTCCTTGTGGCTGTTCAACTTGTAGCAAAGCATCTCACTGGTCACTGCTGCCATAATGTAGATCAGCTTGTTAGTCCCAGTAATAGACAGGGTAGGTACTGTCCATAGTGCTGCATTCACATCATCTACTAGATCTTCTGAGGGTATTTCACGTAGTGAACTGGCTACAGAGGATCCAGGTTTCAAGCTTCGCCATGATTCTATCTTTCAGGTCAGTTCCTCTCGGACTCAACGATCCTTCTTCGTTTGCACTTGGGGCTTGGTACCCAGTCAGGTGGGGGTGATGATATCGCCCCACTGACCTGTCGTCCTGGCTCCTCCTTGCCGTAGCATGTGTGTTGTACTTTGTTAGTCTGTAGCTGTGAGAGCAGTCCCTTCTTCCGAATGTTGGAATACTGAGTTACTAGTTGTTTTGGCATCAATGTGGAGTTTGGGTATCGAAGATTCCATAGGTCCCTCATCTTGTTAATGTAACCCCTTCCGCCGGGGTTACTTGCGTAGCAGCATTCTAACAAGTAACCCACTTCTTATGAGGGTGCCCTGGTTTCTCAACACCTGACGTGGGCCTTGTTGATCCGGGCAATGTCCGAGCTGCCATGACTTCATATTTATCCCTCTCGCTCATGTCTGCGGTAGGCTGGCTTAACATGGGGGGGTCTAGCCTTAGGACCCTTGCTGGATACAGATGCCCCAGGTGGGAATCGAACTTGCGACTCCAGAACTTGCGAAACACACGCAAAATTAACAAGAAGCACTAAATGTTAGGGTCCCTGGGTCGTTGACCCAGTGTTTTGTGTTTTTGGTTCTTTGATTTTGTTATTTCATTATATTCTAGCTTTGCTTTATGGGTTTTAGGATTATTCTTAGTTTAGGTTCTCTGGGTGGGGTTTGGTTAGAGTTTTAGTGTTCTGGTTTTCTGTCTGTGTTCCATAGTTGCTGTCTCCCGTGTCTGCCCTGGTCCCACGTCTCTGTTCCCTTTGTTATAGTGCCTGCCTGTGAGTCTGTGTTATGTTTCCTGTTTTACTTTGAAAGTCCATGTCTGATGTTAATGTGTCTGGTTTTGCTTCCCCTTGTCTTGTTAGGCCAGCTGTGTTTCCCTCCTGTTACCCATTCCCTGATTGCTCCCTCTGTGTATTTAAGCCCTGTGTTTCTTTGTGTCTGTGTCGTGATCTACCCTTATTTTGCTGTGTGTTCTGTCTGTGTAAAGTTTACCTTGGAGTCTCAGTTTTGTTACTTTTTGGAGTTCAGCATTAAAGCTGTATTTAAGTTCACCTTTGATTTCTGTGAGTCTGCATTTTGGGTCCTTCATATCACCACCCCTGCGTGCACACAGCCTTCACATAACACTAAAAACTCAAACTTCGACCGAGGCAGCTCACTCTCTGTGCAATATTTACTTTTAAAAGCATACTATGTATTAATTTTGTTTTCTCTGTTCTTTTAAAATGTCCTTTACAAAGCTTGTAGTAAAAACAAGTGCAAAGTGCTGTCTTTTGTTGTTTTCCTTGAAACCCAATTGAATATACTTGACATATTTTTAAGTACACCTATATTTATTTATTTTTTTTTATTTGTATGCTGAGAAAACTGAAGTCATTGTCTTTGCTCCTGAGAAACTTGTTCCCCTCGTGGTTAAAAATCTAGGCCCTCTTGCTTCTTATATTAAACCCTCCATTATAAACCTTGGTGTTACATTTGACCCAGCTCTGACGCTGGACACACACGTTAAATCTTTGGTTCACTCTTGTTTTTACCATTTAAGAAATATTGCTAAGCTGAGTCCCATTGTGTCACACTCCGAATTGGAAATGATTATTCATGTTTTTGTTTCATCTCGCTTAGATTATTGTAATTCCTTGTTTACTTGCTTAAGTAATGCTTCCCTGGAACGACTGCAGGGTGTTCAAAATGCTGCTGCTAGGCTTCTGACAAAGTATCCCAAATACTCCCATGCCACTCCCCTGCTGATTCAACTGCACTGGCTCCCTGTCAAGTTCAGATTCCATTTTAAGGTTATAATCATGACCTATAGGGCCCTGCACGGTGTAGCTCCAACTTACATCAGTGATCTTCTTCTTCCTTATCACCCCAGCAGGTCCCTGAGGTCTTGTGACCAGGGCTTGCTGGTTGTCCAGCATACAAGGTTAAAAACAAAAACAAAAGGTGACAGAGCGTTTGTATCAGTGGCTCCCAGACTCTGGAACTCGCTCCCTTTGAGTTTGAGATCTGTGGACTCAGTCATTTCTTTTAAAAAGCAGTTAAAAACTTATCTGTTTAAACTTGCTTTTGGTTGATTCTGTTTGTTTGAGATTGTATATCCGTTTCTGCTTCTGTGATTTTTATCTTGAAAGGTGCTATATAAATAAAATGTTACTTTACTTTTACTTGTATATAGCACGTGTGACATTCATTTCATTCTTTAGTAAATTTGTTGAAATGTTTTGCACTCTGTGCCCATGCATCAACGGCATGCAGCCTGTTTCAGTCATGCAGTTATGTTAATAATATGCATATCCGCTGCATCCGCTGAAAAGCTTCAGCTGCCTGTGTAAGTTGACAGCCGTAATAAAGAAGTGTGCTAAAAAGTGCGAACATGCATCGTTTACAGTGGTTCCGAGTGGGTGTGAAAATATTTCTTCCTGCCATGTGGGGAATGATGTAAAAAGTTTGAGAACCACTGCTTGAACTTTTGTTACTTTGTCTGATACTTGGTATTGTAGAATGTTAGTTTGTTTAATAGCTTCCTTTTCAAACAATAACTCGAAAGTTTTGGTTCTCCTTGTTGCCACAGAACTGTTACTTTCATTGATGAATGGGACTGCAGCGCAGCAGCTACACACCACACGCTTTACTTAATTTGCTTAGGGATTATTTAATTAAAGTATTCTGATTCTGATAATTCTATTTGTAATAAATACCAAGTGAAAGAAGTTTGATCGCACATTTATTATCATCCCACTCTACACAATTACAAAAATTTAGTCAAAAATTATATTAACTTTGTTCTTAGATATGAAGATTTCTGCATTTCTTAACTTCTAGTTGTTCCTCTAGGTTTGATTTATTTTTTATTTGCTCAAAAGATGCGTTCTGAGGTTTTTATTTATTGCTATTTTATAATATTTTCTTGTAATTACTAATATATATGCTGAGTTTCCTTTCAGTTATTGGTTCCCTTTCTTCCATCCTACTGTGCTTTGTGGCTTGTCTTTAGTTTTACTACTTGCCTATGATTGTCTTGTTTGTATTTAGCAGTGTTTAGTTACCCATCTTTAGTCATCCATCCAATAGATCTTTTGGCTGTAGTTGAATTTCTGCTTTATGCTTTGGTCTACTGAATTTGAACTTTAGAAATTGTATGCATTTGACCTCAATAAAGGGTTTGCTTTTGTCTTCTTTGAGTTTTAAGTCCTGCATTGCAGTCCATCTCCTGCTAAACTGTGAGGACTGAAATCAGTCTAACTTTGCAGTGTTTCTGAGACTTCTAGTTATATTTGCAACACTGAATTAGAAGATACATTTGATCTCATGTGGTTAAGAAGGAAAGGCAAAATCATAATTTCCATATTGGAACTTAAGTTTAGAGATAAAGGTCAAAATCAGCCACAGAGACATCCAAATGTCTCAGCTGGAGTCAAAGGAACCAAAGTCCATCACTCTGCCACTGCACCTGTTTACAGATAACATCATTGTCTTTGAATTGTGAAGAGAAAAGAAGAGACCATTCTCTTTAAATTCATTCTGCAAGTGGGACAAATTGTAGTAATAAACAAGAAAGGCATAAGCTGCAGTCAGTATTTTAGTTTTAACACAGCATGGCTTTTAAGTTAAGTGAAAATGGGAGAATTGCTTATGAATTTGATGCATAGACACTGATTTCTGTTTGCCAGTTATTTTAGTGTCTGCGGGATGCCATCACTGTTGAAGCTAGAGGCAGCATATGAACAGGCTACCCGTGACCAAATGTCTGTTTATGTGACCATGTGTGTATGTGTCCCGGTACTACTGTTGGAATATAAAGTTCTGCCCTGGCAAATGGCAGGCATATCAAATACCACAAAGTCTGCCAGCAAAGCCTGTGGCACAGACAGTCACAAATATATATTTATATACAACTCAAAGGCATACCAAAGTGTGCTGATAGCATAATACTGCCCAAGGCAAGTTAATGTGGTATTTATGTTTTACTCAGCATGGTCCTTAAACACTTTAGTATGCAGACAACTTGGCTTGGGGCTTACTTTTTTTTAGCCTGAAGCTAAATACACAGCTAAGCCACCTGTCTGTCTAGTGCGTGGAGTTCTGGATGTAGCCGATGACAGTCCCCTGCGTAATATTACTTACTTTATTGAGAAAATTATATGCCCATTAGAATCACCATGACTACCAGGTTTTTTGTTAACCCAATTCAGTCTATCATGAAAATGAAAACATGTTGGTTTTAATGCAGAGATTCATTCCCTTTTAAAATATTAAATATTCTACTTCTAAGTTTGTTTTTGATTCTTAAAATGTCTGGTGTTTAATGATCGATACTTGGACACCAACAGGGAGATTGAAGGAATCGAAATTTTGAACGGCCAGTCGTAAAGAAGTGAAAAATGGAGGAAACAAGCTGCAGTTAATCACAACAATCTATTTGAGAAGTAATGTTAAAAGAAAAAAAAATGGAATGGTGTTTTTAACTTGGCAACATGAATGAAGCTTAAAAACAGATGTCTTCAAGTGACATGATTAAGAATAAGCAAGGTTTCTCATTAAAGAAAGTGTCTCTGACAGAGGTAATAAATAAGTAAAATGTACAACAAGTCTGCTGTCCATACATTTGCATATATGGGTTTATCTCTGGGTTACAATCTTCTTACAATTCAGATCAAGACTACCATTTTCACTATTGGTTTCTGCCACTGACTCTCTAATGCCCTAACAGTTCATTTCACAGCACTAAGAGTGTGTCGCTATGGCTCACTGGAAGTGTGACTAATGTCTTTTCCATGACTTTACTCTGTCCACTTTTACCTCCACAAGCCTCGTTTCTTCTTCACTTTATAACCTTTGGTCTTATCCCTCATACATTTATGCTTGCCTTCCTCATTTTCATTCATTGCGATCTCATCAACATTTCATCATCAAGTTTGCCTCTTTTTGTTATTCTGCGATTTCAGTAATCACACACTGCCAATATGCATTGTTTTAACACCTTTTATCTCATAATGTCCTTACATTATGTTGCTTGATAGCTCTCAAAGATTACTGCTTCGCACTATCAACATGAATTACTTCATTGTATTTGACAGTTTTTACATTCTGACTTGCTAGATGGCTGTCTCTGTTATTTTCATGTAGCCTAATGGAGATTAGAAATGTACTGCACGTGCTTTTGTTCCAGGGCTCATTCACTGATTCAAAAGGCGTGAGATCAGAGGTATGGGTTGGATGAATTTGGACCTGTATTTGATACATTTATATTTTATCAAACTAAATAATATAAGTCTATTTTTTACTCAGCATCCTCATTTTAGGACATCGGACATAAATTCTCAGTAAAAGTTGTGGTTGGCTTAATTCATTATGGAACAGTTAGTATAACCAAGACTGGCAAAAAAATAAAAAGCCTATGAGCTCAGTTTCTTTCTTTCTTTTTTTTTAAACTGCTGAAATGAGTCTATGACAAATCTGTGAAGAATTGACTGAGACTGATGAAGAGCTGTTGGGCCAAACTCACTATGGGTGATGACAGTAGTATTAGTTAATGTTCTGATGAGATATTTAAAAGTTCAAAATATTGCTAAATCCACATCTTGACTCACCATATCTTAATGATTAACCACCAAGTAAAATTTTAATCTACAAAGCCGCAGCTAACCATGCCCCCCACTCCAAAAACAAAAAGAAAAAAAAAGAAGAAGAGAAAACCAAAAGAACCAAGAACAACTTTCTTTTTCAACCATTACATTTTTGTCTTTTAGAAACATAGTGTAGAATGTATTACCTGCATTGGCAAACATTTCTTTGCCATAAGTGTGCGATTTATAGCTCATATGACATAGTATAGTTTTTGGACAAATTGGACTACTTTTTAATTTACACATCTCTAAATTACTGCTAATTTTACTTGGTATTTGTGAGCTCAGCATGCTGTAGAACTAGTCAGGCGCTTTTCTTCTCTGTTTGGGTATCATGGCCTGCTTCATTAAACACAGTGAGACTCAGGGAAATTTGCTGGTTTTTTATGTGGTTGAATCTGCCCAGGCTTGCTAAGCTAGCTATAATGGAGCGAATATGGATTTTCTCTCTCAGAGCTGATTTTTCTAATGGTACTCTTTGAGTGTCTGTCTTATTTTCCTTCTCTCCAAGATGCTTTATTAACACTAAATAAAGCAAGTTTTTATGGAAAACTATATAAAACAACTTCATTAACTTAATTCCCCCGACATACACACACTAGTAATAAGTGGGGAAATGTATGCAGTGGCCATTAAATCAGTCACATTTGATTTTTTTTTTCAAGAAGTCAATAAAAATTCAACCATATTCTGTTTATAGTTTGTAATCAGCATATGTTTGCCATTTGTGTTCTTGCTTCCTGCCATCACACCTTTTTATGTTAGAGTCACACTAAGGAAAATCTTGGAATCTTGATGTCTTTGAAATGGTTCTTCAAAGATGGGGGCCATGCTGTGACCATTTGCAGTTAAGCAACGTTAACACTAAAAACAGTCATAAAACCAGGATAAGAAGTAATCATTCTATCAGATTGTTATCAGTGTGATTAAATCATCAAGTTGGTTGATTACATGCAATGAGTTTATGATAATATGGTGATAATAAGTCGTAAATCACAAATCTGTTGTTGGTTGCATGCATTTTCAGAAATTCCCTTTCAGAATCCAGTCAGAACCTCACAGATTAGGGATGTTAGGTCGCCATCTATCAGTTAATGACACACAGCAGCATTGCTTTTATATGGGAATATAGCCAGCATATTATTCGTTGGAAACAAGTTGGGGTGGTTCCCTTACTGCAAAGTGGAAATGGTGGAGGAGGAGGAGTCCTCATAGTGATTTTAGTTTTCTTTCAGCTCTTGGTTCCAAATGATCTGGATTAGCAAGTCCACTGCTGTTCAAATTTGAAAAGGGCACATTTGACAGAAATGACAAGCTGTAGTGACACTGAATAGGCTGAGCATGCTTATATGACGTCATGGCACATAAAATTAATTGAGTACATCTCTGTGATATGCAGAGTGAAATTGTGCTGGAGTTCCAAATAAAACAGCAGTACTTTAATATTTTCCTACTCGTAACATGTTGTATTGACCTATATAAGAGTGAGGATTAATAAAGCAAAACAAAATACTGGCAGGCAGTATTGTTAGCATGTGAAATGGGTACTCAGAGTAGTGTGTGCAGAGAGCTCACACACAAAAACAAGCACAGGCACATCAACACACACTCTAGCCTGAGGAGACAGCTTGCAAACAGCATGATTTAGGAGGTAGGCGACTGGCAAACAGTAGAGTTTAGGAGAAAGGGAAAAGGAAAAAAACAGACAGGAAGGATGAAAGGGAATGGGGGACAGAGAACAAGACTACTGGCTCCATCAATTACCCTCTTAAATGAACAAAGAACAGCAACAGGACACAGGCTAATTTTAATCAGTGGAGACATGTGGATTCAGAGGAGGGCAGCAAATTAACACTTGGAGCAATTAATCTGGTTCTGTGCGCACTTCTTATCCCGAAGATAAAGGAAAAAGAATGAAGGTTCATTCTCCATTCAATCGTGCCAACACAATTGATCTTTACTTGTTTAAGGGCTCGTCCGAGACGTTAGCGTAATTGTTAAGGGCACATTAATTAATTTTTTCTTTTGATGTTTGCAGCAACTAAAGATATGTAAAGCTAGCTATCTAGCAAAGGCAGAGTTAATGTTTCAATTGATGGTATGCAGACAGAAACAAAGACATGAACCAAACCATTTGATGCAAAACTGAAACTCATTCTAGAATTACTGTTAAGATAAAACAGGAATTAAACACTGTCACAGGAAATAAAGCGTACAATCCACTAATAAAATCAAAACAGGCACCCAGAAAGTCACCAAACACTGAAATAAAAACCAATAAACTTCAACAGAAGCCCAAACTCATTTATAATCACTTAGAAATCAAAACCCCAAGACAACAAAAACTCTGGCAACAACCGATATTTTTATATTTATATACTGTATGTAAAAAAAAAAAATAATAATTTAATTAAATAAATGTTATCGTGAAGCACTATGTTATTTCCTAGTGTCCTCCGGGTCATTTTGACCTGCTATGAACTTGAGCAGCGATATTATAAAAAGCAGGAATAGAACTCTCAGGATCCACACATCAGGCACACATCTGCCACCCTCATCTACAGGCTGCATGCTCTGGTCGCACCATTAAACGATGCAAATAGAAGCAAACAGAACAAAAATATACTCATTTCTCTTTTTGTATTGTTGTACCTTGGTTAATTTCAGTAAAAGCAAATCTTTTGAGTTCTTTTTAGAATTTTTTCAGGCTTCAGTGTAAAGCTGGAAAGTTGGAACAAAGGGTGAAAATTTCTGTTTACCTCAAATTCTATTCTCTATAATCTGAAGGACTTTAATCCCAAATAAAAATGCTGCAAACTAGGGAACAGCGTGTATTGACCAACTGCATCTGGTCAGCAAATAGTTGGCCAGTGTTTGCAGACAGGTCAGTGTTTTCCATTAACACAGTTCTCTATCAACCAAAGGAATCATCTGGCCGCTGTCAGCAGCAGTTTTGCACTTTAAGGTAATTTCAATATGCTGCTAAAAAACTGAAAAATAGATATTTGCAAAATTTGCAAATATGTATTTTACCTGGTTAATTTGTGTGGCGGGGCGTCGTCTGCAGCGCCGCAGCAGGGGAGGCGGATGCACCTGAGCGGCACCCGCAATCACGCCTCGCCGCCTTTACGTCTGTGCTATCTATGCTGTTGTGTTGGTATGTGTCGGGCTGTGAGCTGAAAAGCGTACAGCCGGCTGTATGCGTACAGCAACCGTGTGTGAAAAGTGGTCAATAAAGAGATGCTGAAAAGCATGTTCATGCAAACATCATCGGGTCTGCCATGATATGTTTACAATGGGACTTCTGCTCCTGAACCTCTGCGCACAGCGTCTGTAAATTGGGGCTGTACTAAGTCACTTTCATCTTTACGCAGGACTGTAAGCTGTCATCTGTGAGGCGTGAGCGGTGTTTGTTTTTAACATAGTTCTCGGTGGAGAACAGCTGCTGACATAATGTGGATCCGAACATCCATAATTGGCCTACCTGGGGTTGAAAGTCTTGATAAATGCACGGCGTTTCGGCGGGTGCACCGGCTTCCGCGAGTGTGATGCTTATTTTGAGCGATGAAAAAATAATAGAATAGAATTTTATTTTTATATTTCAATATCACAATAATCTTCCAATTTAGAACTACAAGTTAAAAAAAGAACTAACATAATTAAAATACACTTCAGCTAAATACTTCTAATTTATTTTCCCAAACCACGCGGAGCCGCACTATAAGGACTAAAGAGCCGCATACAGCTCCGGAGCCGCAGGTTGCCGACCCCTGACCTATGAGAACAACTTACTGTGAAAATTGATTATTTTATGTCATTCTCACAGCATCATTGGTGGCACCTGTGTCCAATAAATGCCAGTAAAATTCAAGAATGCCTTGTGTCCATTTTTCAACTTGGAGGGAGTTACAAATCACAAGGAGGTTTTTGGTGTTGCGCCATATTTACCTCTTGGCAAACTAGTTTCACATCCAGAAACCTACAGCAACTACTGGTCAGCTGCTTGAGGAATACACATCTTTTTCCTGAGAGAGAGAGAGAGAGAGAGAGAGAGAGAGAGAAAACCCCAAAAATATGTTCATAGAGAACCAATACAAAAGGGACTAGCATGACAAATACATAGAGTAAGTGGTCAGACAAAAGAGTGAAAATGCTACTTTTTGAAAAAAGCTTACAAGCAGATGAAGAAGAATAAATGAAGTGCCAGTGTATTCTCAGATGACTTTTTGAAAACCCATTTTTCTCTATGCTTGTTAAGAAATGAATGAATAAGAACCATGGCAACAACAGCATATTCAGGCGTGTAATCACTGTTGTTCCTTGCTGTAATGAATTAGACCAGCAGGAATTCAGCAACAAAATAAAATAGAGAATATGTGGGGGGTCTTGGTTTTCCCTTGTGGTATTCAGCGCACATCTAGCAATTAGTGGGAGAAATGTAGCTTTTTAAGATGATAAAAATTAAACCGGGTTGTGAACAAAACACAAAAATGTTAATACTGGTTAATCACAACTGAGCAAAATTAACTAAAATACGAAAAGAAGCTACATACAGTCTTTTTTGTGCAGAGCACAGTGTCACAATCATATGCACCCTACCACTCCGTTAAAACTACATAGCCACAGGCCTTTCCATTAGCACTTTTTTTCTTGAAAAGAAATGAGAAAAAAGGATGGAGTGAAGGAAGAAGTATGGCTTTTTCTCTTTTTAATGTTTGAGAAAAGGAGAGAGGGAGAGTGATTGAGAGAACCACCTTCAATTATGTATACCCCAACAACTTCAATTAAGCATGTGAGCAGGAAAATCAATATGGGAACTGATGACGTCCCAACCTTTTCATTCCTGTGTAATACAGCATACACACCAACACACACACACACACACACCAATGAGATTCCTTGTGGGGTGTTTGATCGCACGCCTTGGGTTCCACCATCTCTGCTCCCTATTCACTGATAATGAGTAATGATTGTCATGATTGCTAGAATATTAACAGTGAATAGGGGAAAAATATGGAGTGTTGTTGCTTGCAGGTGCCAATATTGTGTCACTTGATGACTGTTTGAAAGGAAAAGAGTGTTCAGAACAGATCTTTCTGAATTCACAATGGAACCAACACTATGAATTTGAGACCATTTGTTATTTTGTTTTCATTTATTTATGCTGATAATCCAGATGAAAACCACTAAAACAAAAAAGTATTTTTTTAAAGTTTCATTGTGAAGTTAATACGTGTCCGTTGAATAATCACATTTAGTGGTGCTTCTAGTCAGGGTGAAATGTACGTTCCCTATATTTTATATGTTGAGATCAACTCATTAAATTTTGATTCAAATTTCAGCTGAAACATTACAAATAGTTCTCACATATCTGACCATTAAAAGAAGAGCCTGAGTTTTACAATGGAGGCTGTGTTAGCTAGCAGTTCGTGTGGATGTAGACACTGACCAGAAGCCAGTGTGAAAGGACGTTAAGGACTTTTCACTCCTGTAATTTGTTTTACTGTATTCCAAATTACTTGATGACTTTGTAAACTTGTAGGTCTTTCCTGTGGTTGGGTTTCTTTTCACACAGAGAAAACTCCAAGCAAACCAAATAGTGTCACTATAAACCACATGAGAACATTTAGTCCACTTATTGGCCAGACTGGTCTGGTGTAGGAGAAGCAAAGATAAAAACAGGAAAAAGGTACTGTGTCCTGAACTACTAGAGAAGATTATGGGCAATTTACATTCATTTTACAGCTAGTGAATGAAGCTTGTGTATACTCTATGGTACTCTGTCACATCCCACAATGCAATGCATGCCTGGCTATGGGAAGGTGTTTAAGTCAAACTTAACACTGCAGGTCTTAATGCTCAATTCCGATTTTTTGATCAAATCCGATTTTTTTTGTCTGCTTGTTCACACTACAAATAAAATGTGACAGCAAACGCACTCTGGTGTGAACCCTCAAAGCGGCCCGCATGCGCAAAGGAAGACGTCACACACAACGCACTCTGTTTAGACCCAGACCAAGCAGTATTGTTTGACTGATGGCCCTTGATATAAAGACTTCGGACTTTACGTTTCTCAATTTTGCTGTAATTTATAAAGTTATTTTGTTATTTACATGTGGCCTAATAATTATCCTTATTCCTGTTTTAGAGAGGAGCGGTGCTTCAAAGGATAGTTGCAGAGTTCTGTCAGAATCTGCAGATTATGCAGTACAAATAAAATGTTCACGTTTCTCCAATGTTGTCTTCCCAACAGTTTCACTGGATGGCCAGGAAGCGTTCGCGATGTCTTCTCGGGCGCTTCTCCGGCGCTGTTAATTGGTGTCTGTCTTGTGTCAGTGACGTAAAAGATGGATTTAATGCGACATGACCATTCAAACAGCAGTCGCTTTCTAAAACATCGGATATGTATCGGATTCAGTACCACATACGAAAGTGACCCAGGTCGGATTTGAAAATATTGGATTTGTGCCGTTCACACTGTCATACCATGATCGGATATGGGTCGCGTAGGGTCAAAAAAATCGGATTTGATGCGCTTTCGCCTGCAGTGTGAACGTAGCCTTAGAGTGTACACCTATCAAGATCACAACACATTCCCACCTTAAACAAACTACCCTGAAGTCAACATGGGCTGAGAACATTTCCTCCAAGGGCTCTTTGTGTGGTTGTTTTGGTCCACACCTGAGTGCAATTATGGTGTTCACAATTGCACAAATGAACCAACAGTGCAACCAAAACAACAGCCAAAACACCCTAAATCTGTAGTCTCTGTTATGGCTACCAGAGGCTAAACTACTGAGACTGTAAAAATAAGTCTGACTGTGTTACAATCCATTGCTTTCCTCCTGTCATAATTAGTATGGCTCCTAGAGAAGGCTTTGTACTCTGCAGAAATGATTAATGCTTTCACAGAAAACCAGGAGACAGACAGATGACCTCTGACTAGCCCTAGTCCATACATCACCAAGCAACTGGCTGGATGATTAACATGCTGTGACAGGTTTTGGCAACACCTTGATTTTGGTGTCCTCAAAAACCAGCTGTCCACTGCTGTTGAGGTATGGACATCTCCAGAGCAGTCCTGCAATTCTGTGAGAGACAAAAGAAAGAGAGAGTTGATGAAAAATACAGTAACATGCTGTGTGGGCCACCTCTGATCAAAGTCATCATCGGTATCCCTGCATGAAATTTCATATTAGTGTGTGTTTGTGCGTTTAACCGTGCGTTCGCATTAGCTACCTTTGTAGTGTTGAATAATTCAACAGCAGGAAGAAGACGCTGCATCTCTGATTTCCTGCCCGATGTTGTTTAATGCCTGTCGCTATCTCTGGAACCACAGAGGACTAGGAGAGAGGAGGGGGAGTTGGAGGAGATGGAGGATGACTTTGACTCGCCTGTTCTCCATTTTCACCGCTCCTCTTTTCTGGAACGACAGAGATAGAGAGGGACTTAGAGCCGGAGTGGGTGAGAGTTAAGTGGCATGTATTCACAATTATTGATTTCTAGCTGCCCGCACTGAGGATAACCTCACAAGTTCATTTTCCTTCATGTGTGAGTGTGAATAGTGTGTGTTTGCGGTCATCAGTGAATCTCCCCATGTGTAGAATGGAGCCTGCCATGTTGAATAAAGCTCGAGGTTTGTGGTTTAAACCACATGATACAGTTCACCTGATGGATAATAAGAAAAGAAAACTGGAGAAGGAGTTGGTGACGCTTTGTCTTTCACAGAAATATTTTCTATCAATTTTCCTCCTGTGCTAGAATAGTTTCTACTGCTGCTTATTCTTATACACTTCTTATATACACCGCTACATGTGTAGGAGCCCTGTCTCAAGTGTACAAGAATAAACTTTTCATTTATTCAGTCATTGGATCGAACTTCTTCACTGTGAAGCTACTTTTATTTTTTTAAGGTCTATGTAAAATGAATATTCTGCTGCAATCAGTTCTGATGTCTTAAACAAAACAAGAAATAAAAATACATTATCCATGACTCTGAATAGGTTTATAATAATCTTCAGAGATACTAATATTTTATAGACCAACACATCACCAGATAGTCAAGAGTAATTTAATTACATTTCTAAATAGAAAATAAAAGCATATAATATAAAAAATAATAGTGAGTGACAGCCCTACAGTACACCAAATGATCCAACTGGGAAATAATTATATTTATTCATTTGGCAGATGATCCAAAGCTTACAAATGAGGCGGAAACAAATGCTCGAATCCATCATGTTTATTTTACTGGCAAAGAGATTTATTTGAGATTTTTGTAATTAAGGATGATTTGTTTTTATCTTTTTGCTTGTGGCATAGAGGTGTATGATTTTGGTCTTTCTCGTGCCTGTGACTCTGTTTGTGCACATACTTGAGAAATTTAGATGTTGTTGAACCAAATATTAAACTTTTATTTAAAAGGTAGATTTCCTTATCAGATCCAGAAACAGTGTTACATCGTCATTACTCTATAATTAGAAGTTTAACAATCCTTCATGTATACACTGACCACCTGGCTAGTACCAGGTTGGATAACTTTTTCCTTCACAACTTCATAACTTCATGGCAACAATTCATCAAGGTGCTGGAAACCTCCCTCTGAGATTTTGATCCATCCACATTCACAAGATACACTTACTGCAGGTTTGTCAGCTGCACATCTGTCATTCAAATCTTTGAGAAAATAATCCCACACACTATTATAACAGCAGCACCTTGAACCGTTGACACAAGGCAGGGTGGAGCCATGCATTCGTGTTTACTCGTTTTTTTAACCCTACCACCTAAAAGTTGCAACAGAATTCAAGGCCCATCACACCAGACAACATTTTTCTAGGCTTCTATTGTCTGATTTTGGTGAGCCTAAGTGAACTGTGAATTCTGGCCTGAGTTTCCTGTTCATAACCAACAAGAGTGGCACCCAGTGTGGTCTTCTGCTGCTGTAGTCCATCAAGTCCATTCACCCAGAGAACTGCCACTCCGTGAATTTTTTTCTCTTTTCTAGGCCATTCTCTGTAAAATGTGGCAATGATTGTGTGGAAAAATCCCAGTAGATCAGCAGTTTCTGAAATACTCAGACCAGCCTGTCTGGTATAAACCATGCAATGTTCGAAGTGATGATGATGATGATGCTCAGCTTGACCTTCAACAGTTCAGCTTGACCATGTATATTTATCCCAAAATGGGCTGGATTGCTGCCATGTAATTGGCTGATATATGTATTCATGTTTGAGACCAGTTGAATATTTGTACCAAATACAAGTAACAAAAATACCCAGTATTATTCATCTGTATATGCTAAAAAAGGAATAGCAAGACATATAACCCTACCCCTCCTTCCTGTCTAATAGATAGCAATATTCAACTTACTTTCAGTGGCCCATATACATATACAGTCAGTGAATGTAGATGTGTAGTCAGTCATATGGCCCATGTGTTGTAAACCAATAATAAAACATGATCTTTATCTAAAGACTTCTTATTCTTTCTTTATGCGCTTTTAAGTGGATACACATGCAACTGATGCTTTAACTGCATGTAACATGACTTTTGTATAAATAAAAGGGAAATATTCCAAAATATCGACATATGTCCTTTTTATTAACAAAACCTCATTACCCTTGAGGAACACATTCCAAGTGAAAACCTTAAGGTTAAGAAGTTAAAATTCCCCTTTTCTGCTTTTTTCCCCCCTTATTATTATTTTAATCTATAAATGGCTATTCAAGCTCAAGGCTGTCTGTTCATACAAACCACTTACTGTCAACAAATGTCTCAAAAATGCTGGAAGTATTACAGCACTTTAGAAACTTAAAATACAGCAGAACAAAAGATACATTTTTTTGAAGAACTACATAGACATTTTGATTTAATGTGACATTTTAAAGAGACAAAAAGAAAAAAAAAACACTGCACATGAAACAGAAAATACAGAATGAGATGATGTGTTTGGTGTTTTACCACGCTCACTTTGGCATACACACACACACACACGCACACACACACACACACCTATCTTCATACTGCCCCACTGAATGCTGTAGGGGAACAGGGAGGGTGTTAATGGTGTCTCACAGCGCACACACATCCACACACCACTTCAGCGTATGTGCTACTCTCAGAGAGGCATTACTCATAAGAAGCCAGAGGGAGAAAGGAACAAAAACAATATAAAAACATGTTCAAGTGCATACCTTATTAAACTGACAGTATTACAAGCAATATTGACAAATAAACCAAGACAGAAGGGCGTCTACCACAAGGGTGCAAATGCCAGTGAAGCAGGTCCCTGGTTCAACATGCAATTGGACTGATTATTTGCTGGATTTCCTTATCTCCTTATCACATTTCACAATTAAAATTTACAGGTCAAATAGCAATATTACAAGCTACTTCAGTTATGTAGTACCAGCAATTTTATCATTTTCTTAAACATGGAGATGTTTGCTAATGTGCCAATTTTCTGAAGCAGTTTGTTCCATCCAGCTAATGCTCTGAAAATTACGGATTTACTGAAAGAAAGAGTCTTTGGGCAAAGAATTACTATAAAATTGCCATTGCTTTTCTCCATCCTTCTGACAACACACATGGCCTCAAACAACACCTGCTGATAACACACAGAGTAACAGTCTACCTCTGTGATTTGGAAATGTCAGACTATCACCTACTGCTCTGTGCTTGGAAAACAACTAAATAAAGATGCACTGTTTGCAGCTTTTTATTTCTTTGCTTTGAAGTGATTTTTTTTTTTTGTTTGTGCCGCTGTGCGAGCTAGAGGACTCTGAAAGGTCACAGTTGATTGGTTAACAGCAGAAAGCTTTTACCTGTTTTGTGCAGGAATGCTTGCCCAACAACAACATCCCTTGTTCAATCCACTTGAATGAGACTGGATACCACTAAATTCCTTTTAGATGTACTCAAGGCCAAATAGTCTCTTGTTACTGTGGCACACTGTCGGCTGCTGAGGTGAATTAAAATAAAAACTATCAAACTGCAGCCAATGAAAATAGCGAGAAGTAAAAAAGAGTTGGCTGTGAGCAACAGTTGTTGGATGAAGGCTGTTGTAAAACTTTACAATAAATAGTAAATATGTACTCAAAATAAGGCTGTCTGTAACAATGATAACATTTTTTTAAATACCTTAATGAGAAATTCATTATTGTACCTTCACTCTTGCATACTTTAGATATTTAGCTAAATTATTTGTGTATAATTGCAGTATTTAAACTTTTTTCTTTGTGAACCACAAAACTTTAAGTCTGTTACATTCCAAAGCCTAAAGAAGTAATCGCAGAACTGTTTTGGTTTTTAATTGTGATAATATTTATGTGATTTGTGTGATCAGCTCTGCTCAGAGATCAGCATTTCCATTAGTTAGAGTCAACAGAGACATATATAAAATACAAACAAAAGCCACACACCCTATGAAGAATAAATCCAACATGCACTTGTGGTACTTTTCTTAGTAAGAAATGGTATAATCTAGCATATTGCTTTTTAAAGGTACCAGGCTTGTAATGGTGTAAGTTAGTAGTGCATGAGTTAGTCTTTAACATAATGTGTCAGTCCTTTGTCACTTCTACGATGTCTCTTTCACATGAAGCCCTGGACCTTTTTAGTTTAGACTGCTCAAAAGATAATGATTTTTTTAATTTGGACTAATTTACAAGGCTATGATTTGGAAACTCACTGCCCTTTCACACCAATGGAAATCATAAAGCAGCAGCAAGACCCTAGCACAGAACAAAGCAGGCATCACTGACAATAGACATATCACTGGTTAGGTAAGGCCTCACTCTAAACCCCCCTGGCTAGAGGGAAAAATGTGTATTGCATGACCAGGTGGGAAGGGGTTGCTGGAAATTGCGAGCAGTCAAACACCACTATCAAACTCTCCTGGCAGACTAGTAGCAATAAAAGTCATGTGTGCAAAAATGAGCTGAGATTGACAGCTTTGGACATGCTAATCTACACTTAAATAGCACATATAGGCTATATGTGATAATGCTTTTGAATGTGTAGAAATGTATCAGGTGATTTATGTTGGCATTGCTCTGTGGCTAAACTGGCCTGTCTGAACTGAAATAGATACATTTCCTCTGTATGTGTACATTGTAGCTCTGCCTGCGTATATGTGTGTGGCATCATGTATTAGTAAGTGTGCATTAATATTCTGTGCCAGGCCAGTCTGCAACATTAAGCTTTAATACCAGCCCAGAGACCCGTGTTTCAACTCAGTGAGAGAAGGGAACAGTGATGTTTACGCACACACATACACACAGTGATAAATATGGAAATTTCTCTCTGTCTCAAAGACACAGCAATGAACATGCAAATGGTTCTCCATCAAACACGCACACTTGAAGCTAAGGTGTTTCTGTGATGCTGTGCCATCTGTCTTCTGGTATTTTAATGGAACTTGACGGGAATAGACCGCTATACTAACAGTATTTTCCCCTTAAAGTAGTCGTGTTTTAACAAACTTTGATGCACCCCGTCTGGGACTCTTCTGCTCCCCGACCTGTGACTTAGCTGCCCTTCCAGAGATCTCCGGAGCTTCTGTTGTTTGGATGTGAAGGTTAAAAGCAGTCCTTGTGAATAATACACACATTTTGAACCTGTGGGCCCGAAGTGGTGCACATACGTTTGTTTTCGTTTGTTTTCAACCTGAGTTTGTTTGTTTGAGTTGTTAGGTAAAGTTTGAATTCCCCTTATCCTCTCTCTTTGCTACTACACTTCTGTGCTTCTTTTGCTATTTGTGGCCTATTTATCATAATGTGAGGTTGTTCTCCTCTGCCGTAAGGAAATTACACTGATTAGGAAGGAAGAAAACAACAGGCAGAACCATGTAAACTTTTGTATAGAGAAGGAAATCAAAATGGTAAATTTTAATGTACAGGGTGGGCCATTTATATGGATACACCGTAATAACATGGGAATGGTTGGTGATATTAAAGTCCTGTTTGTGGCACATTAGTATATGTGAGGGGGCAAACTCCTCAAGATGGGTGGTGACCATGGTGGCCATTTAGAAGTCTGCCATCTTGGATACAACTTTTGTTTTTTCAATAGGAAGAGGGCCATGTGACACATCAAACTTATTGGTAATGTCACAAGAAAAACAATGGTGTGCTTGGTTTCAACGTAACTTTATTCGTTCATGAGTTATTTACAAGTTTCTGACCAGTTATAAAATGTGTTCAGTGTGCTGCCCATTGTGTTGGATTGTCAATGCAACCCTCTTCTCCCACTCTTCACACACTGATAGCAACACCGCAGGAGAAATGCCAGCACAGGCATCCAGTATCCGTAGTTTCAGGTGCCGCACATCTCGTATCTTCACACCATAGACAATTGCCTTCAGATGACCCCAAAGATAAAAGTCTAAGGGGGTCAGATCGGGAGACCTTGGGGGCCATTCAACTGGCCCACGGTGACCAATCCACTTTCCAGGAAACTGTTCATCTAGGAATGCTCGGACCTGGCACCTATAATGTGGTGGTGCACCATCTTGCTGGAAAAACTCAGGGAACGTGCCAGCTTCAGTGCATAAAGAGGGAAACACATCATCATGTAGCAATTTCAAATATCCAGTGGCCTTGAAGTTTCCATTGATGAATAATGGACCCACTATCGTTGTACCCCATATACCACACCAAACCATCACTTTTGTTGGTCCAACAGTCTTGGAGGGATCCATCCAATGTGGGTTACTGTCAGACCAATAGCGATGGATTTGTTTGTTAACTTCACCATTCACATAAAAGTTTGCCTCATCACTGAACAAAATCTTCTGTGTGAACTGAGGGTCCTGTTCCAATTTTTGTTTTGCCCATTCTGCAAATTCTGTGTGCCGATCTAGGTCATCCTCGTTGAGATGCTGCAGTAGCTGGAGTTTGTAAGGGTGCCATTTGTAAGTAGCTAATATCCGCCGAAGGGATGTTAGACTAATGCCACTCTCCAGTGACATGTGGCGAGTGCTACGCTGTGGGCTCGTGCAGAATGAAGCTAGGACAGCCACTGATGTCACAGTTTTCTTGCGTCCACATTTTGGCAAATCCAACACTGAACCAGTTTCACAAACTTAGCAAGCAGTTTGCTGACTGTAGCATGGGAGATGGGTGGTCTCGTAGGGTGTCTTGCATTGAAATCTGCTGCAATGACCCGGTTACTGCGTTCACCAGATATCAACACAATTTCGATCTATTCCTCACGTGTTAAACTCTTCGACATGTCAATGGCTGTGAACAAAGTGAAACTTGTAAACAACTCATGAAAGAATAAAGTTACGTTGAAACCAAGCACACCATTGTTTTTCTTGTGACATTACCAATAAGTTTGATGTGTCACATGGCCCTCTTTCTATTGAAAAAACAAAAGTTGTATCCAAGATGGCCGACTTCTAAATGGCCACCATGGTCACCACCCATCTTGAGGAGTTTGCCCCCTCACATATACTAATGTGCCACAAACAGGACTTTAATATCACCAACCATTCCCATGTTATTACGGTGTATCCATAAAAATGGCCCACCCTGTAGAACAGGGGTGTCAAACTCAAATACACAGTGGGCCAAAATTCAAAACTGGAACAAAGTCGCGGGATAACATTAATATTTATTGGAAAAAAATCTTCCTCCAGATGTAAGAATGAATCTCTTCTTATAGACTCAAACAAGTTTTGCTGAAAAACTGAATATGGAACAAGCAAAGCTTAATACTAAACAATATATATATTAGCTGTATAATACCAGTAGGCCAGCTCTAATAATAATTTGGTATGGCTTCGCGGGCCAAATGTAATTAAGCTGCGGGCCAGAGTTTGACACCTATGCTGTAGAACAATATTAAAGTGCTACTAGAACCAGTATGCTTTTTCTTATTAGCACTTGAACATTGGAAAACTGCAATTAGACTTCTTAAATCAGGCACATTTGCTTGGTCTGACGGATGATTCAGGAAAAATCCATCCACTTTCTTAATTATTAAAAGTCTATGAAACTGCCACTATAATACCGTGTTTATTATACAGGTAAGTAGGCACTGATATCATGCATTTTCTCTTCTCTTTCCCCTCACCCTCAGCCTGGTTCTCAAGTTGTTAAAAGAGGGTTCTTCCTTGATGGTCATAGGAGATTGTGTCATTCTTGAGGTTTTCACTAATATTGTAGGGTCTTTATTTCACAAAAAAGTACCATTAAGCCAAGGTTATAAACTGTAAAAGTACAACTGCTGCTATGCTTCAAACATACAAACTTGCATATTATTTGTTGTCGTCTAAACTCCTGTGATGCTCTCAGTTCTGCTCATAAAAGTGATGGAATAGTTGTGTGAGGGCTGAAAAAGATTTTAAATCCTATATCCTCACCAAAAAAAACTTGTTTTTTGAAAAATGTAGTTTTTAGCCTGTTTTGGGGGTGCAAATTCAAATCAATTCAGTTTTATTGAAGGAAATGCTATTTGTATCATGGGAATCCCCCAGCAGCTTACACCTATTGCAGCATAACTGAGGGAGGATTCAGGGTCACCTGATCCAGTCCTAACTATATCCTGTCACCTTGTACATTATTGGATCTTGTTCATAACAAATTAGCTACACCCCATTTTTGCTGATGTATTACTGAATCTGATTCATTCGAAATCAACAGGTACAAGCCTGCCAACAGCAGCCATAATACCTCATTCTACTTTGTAATAAGCAAAAAGCAGAAAAAAATTAAGTTGGAAAAGAAGCATGCACTAAAAATTATAATAATAATTGGATACATTGAAACTATAATGTTCAAGGAGGAAAACACAGATTTTAGTGGCCAATGTCCCCTGAGAAATAAACTGTGGCTCAGGTGGGAAAGAAAAGGTCTGAGTTATTAAGTTATTTTGAAAATAAAAGAAAGCAGGTGGATGGTGAATAACCTTTGGCTCTTTAAGTATAAAATTGTATGCATGGGTTAAGCACAGATTTATTCTTTTATAAAAAGAAAGATCCATTGTGAGAGGCCCTGCTGAAAAGGTCTTTCCAGTATCACCATTATAGGGTGTCAAATGCTGCTGTTTTATTACATTAGGTTTTAGATGCCAAATACTATTTGGTTATGTTTAAGAAAAGCATATGAGTTGGGTTTCCTCTGCACATTAAAGACTGACACTCACCTGGTGTGTTTAAATGTGATGCCAGTAGCCTTTTATAACCATCTATATGTGAGCTGGAGCTGAAACGCTGGCATCCGTGCCATTAACCCAGCCTGTTATGGCACCAATGCCAAAGGACACCTTGTGTTTGTCTGGGAGATTCCACCAGTGTCTGACAGAAGGACTGTGTTTCACGCTTGCTTGACTCTCTTACTAATCATTTCTGACTGTCTAAATATCTGTCAAGCAGTTTGCTTAAAGCTTACTGAATCCTTTAATCCTCTGCAGCACATGCTTAACCAAAATCTAAGTCTACTTTGCTTTCATCAAAATATGCTCACTTGTAGGAATCCTCCACTTTTTTCTATCTCTGTGAAAACAAACTAAAAAGCTTTAAATTAGCAGCGAGTTCTTCCCTCAGCTCCTTTCCATCGATTCTTTGCAGCACTGGCCATTAAAGCATGAAAACATTTTCCATAAGGCCTCTGAATTATTTGATTTGTTGAATGCAAATTTGAGACAATGCACTGCTTTTAAATGCACAAGCATGCCTCTGCACTAATGTGAGAACACACATTAGCCAGAACACAGCCGCTGATTCTCTCAGATACACACACACACGTACACACATTCCCTGCCACACTCTCTAATGATGGACTAAATAGCTTGTTAATGCTTTGATGAGTTTTTAAACAGCTTCCAAAGGACTCTAAAGAGCTAGGTGTTGATATACTCTTCTGTGGCTGTTGTAGGAGTTAACTTTATCCCCTTTAGTCCAGTTCTTAGAGCTCTTAGAGTTGTTAAGAGGTGTCGCTTGAATTGTTTTGATATTTATTTTTGCGTCTTCGATAAGCAGTCACATGGAAACAGCTACAGTGCAATATACCAAACTATATGGGACTGTTACATATGCTCATTTTACATTTTAAAAAAGTCAGGGAAACTCATAGTAAACTATTTATACATGTATTCTTAAACATCTTTCCGATAGTCTTTCTGGGTTGTCTTTGATTTTTTTGTACCCTTTGGAACAGTAGTTTAATGTCAATTTCGGAAGCTGGCTTACAAAGGAAAAATGAAGCAAATTGCAGTAGCTGACAAATTAAAATAAATAAATAGATTTAAAAAATGGTTAAGAGTAAATGAAAGACCAAATTTGTGTAAAAAAAAAAAAACAGAGTATTGGTGTTACTGTTATGGAATACACTAACTCTAATAATCCAGTATAGACGCAAGAGTACAATGCCAATGATGACAATGAGTGTTTACAATCAGGAGGAGGAACATTTCCCCGAAGTTCCACAGTCTCACTATGAGCTTTGATTTAGTCTTGTACATGAACTTTTCAGCGTTCTGTTGATAAGTTGATAAAGACAAACGGGCGTTATCAGGGCTGGACTGGGACAAAAAATCAGCCCGGGCATTTAGACTAGAGACCGGCCCACCAGGTATTATAGGAAAATCCATAAAGCCTTTTGAATGAAAACAAATGCTGTTGTGACAGTGATGTACACTGTCTTGTTGGTATTAATGTATCAATTGGATAAACTTAAACCTACAGCATCCTATTCCTCCCTATTCTAGTTTTCTAAACAGTATTTAGCAGAAATATTAAACAACCTAACTGCCAACTCGTAGCAAAAAAAAATAAAAATAAGGAACCACCCCCCACCCTCCGCCTCATGATGCTTAATTGACATAATTAACTTTAATTTAATGTATGTGTAAAACAAATGCACAGAAATCAATTGTTTTTCTACAATAATTAAATAGATTCAACATCTTTCATCAACAGAACTGCAGACTGCACGGATGGTACCTTCCCAAAGGAAAAAAGTACTATAACTTACTAGTGTGTATATTAGACTTAATATTTACTACATACACTAATGGGCTTCCACGCATTTTAGATCAGATGAAAACTTTAGTTGTAAGATTCAGATAATTATTTATTAAAAACTAGACATTTGAAATGAGAATAAGAAAGAAAAGCAAGACTTTGTGCCCTCCTTTCCCTGTTAATGCCCTACCTTGCCCCCAGGCAAAACTTTGCTAGACCCGCCCCTGCACAGTTACCAGCTGTCAGCTACGTAAAAAAGGATCCTGGTGTTATTTGTCACAGTTTATAACTTCCCTTCAACTCATTCAAGTCACCTAAAAGGTAAACCTGTTTCTCCATCACCTTTTCAGCTCTGATGATTCAGTAAGGACATCTCCTGGTTTCATCTTCATGTTTCCCTCTCACCACATATCCAAACCGACATCATGACCAGCAGCTTTACAGCTGTGGCTCCAGCAAACATCAGCTGATACTAGAAATTAATATTAAATACATTCTAACAACAGCTGATCAAGCTTAAACGTGCTGCTGTTGTTTAACGCGACCTCCGCTGGTTTCGTCTTTCTGGCGCAAAGTGGGCGATAAACAAACAAGAGAGAAAAGCCGATCAGCTGATCATCGATCAGTTTCATGATTGAAGTAGCAACAGGAGAGGGAGGGGGAGAGATTAAGAGAAGAAGAGGCAACTGACAGCGTAAAGACGCAGAATAACTCCAGCTTTGTGTCTTTTTCCATTCTAGCTGAAGTCGGGGACAAACTGTGTTCCTTTTCAGCTCAATACGAAACTTCAAAGTTCGACCTCATCGGCTGTAATCTATCCAGCCCAAAGTCGATCATGACCAAGTAGCCAATCCACCACCTTTCTTTGTTTATACCGTTACAAAAAACCCCAAACAAACAAACAACAAAACATCAGCCCATAAAAACAAAAAATCACCATGGCCAGTCCAGCTATGGGTGTTATAACTTTTCATAAAAGTTATAATTGATGACTATAACTATAAATAATGACTTTTCGGTTGCCAAGCATTTCCTGTCAAAAGCAAAAATAAATAAATACATAATTTCATAAATTATTTTTCATTGCAATCTTTACATTAAATGGAGTTTAATTAAACCGTTAATTGAATATTTGTTGTATTCTCACTATTATATTTTAGCAATAAGTAGTAAATGCATGTTTTTGTGGTTAATAGACTTTCCAAAATTAAGGCAGAACCTTCAGTTATCAGGCTCCCTCTCCTCTGGAACCCAATTTGGGTTCAGGAGACAAACGCTATCCACTTTTAATTTTAGTCCTAGTAAATCTTAAAGTCAGGTAATCCTGGATCATCCTTTAGTTATGCTGCTATAGGTTCAGGCTACTGGGGGGACTTTTCATGATTGAGCACTTCTCCTCCTCCACTCGCTGCTTATCACTTCATTAAGATTTGTCTACTCTTTCTTTAGTTGTGTTTTATTCGTTGCTGTTTATGATCTCTTTGCTCTCAGTTTTTGTCTTCTCTTAACCTTACTTCAACTAATTGCAGCAGATTGCTGACTCTTCCTTAGCCTAGTCCTGCTGGAGGTCTCTTTCTTTAAAAATGGGAGCAAGTGTTATCACCACGAGGAGCTGTTAATAGGGAATCCCCAAGTTAACGTTTAGTTTTTATTTTATTTTTATGTTTTATCTTTATTTTACAGTGTGACGCAATTGAAATTTGAGAGAAAATTCATTTTCTCACAGCAAGACCTTCTTAGTCTGAGTGCTGCTGCTAATGTCAGCTAATGTTTACCCACTTCTTTAATACTTTGTAATGAAGCAGAACAGATGACTGTAGCTGATGTGTGTGCATTTAAAGACCCTGGCGCATTGAGTAGTTGTTCTAAGGAAGACATTTTCCACTGTGTGGTTCAAGTTATTCAATTAATTCTCTCCTTTTTTTTTTTTTTTTTTTTTTGTTTGTTTGTTTGTTTGTTTTTTGTTGTTTTCTGTGCGTGGATTGTTGTTTTCTTGTTTTTCTTCCTTTTTCTTCTTTTTTTTTCTGTTTTATTGTTATCATCTGAATTTTAATGGCCTAATTTGTTTTGATATATGTCTTTATATCGGTTGGTACTTGCTGTATAAAAAAAACAAAAAACAAACATTCTCTCCTAAATTACACAAGTGAGCAACATTTTAGCCTTGTTTGCTCTTCTGTGAACAAAGGCTGTTTATTTTCTCTTCCACGATGTTCTTTGTTGTGTCTCTCTGCTTCATAATTTATGAGTCCACACAGCAAATGATAAGCCACACATACTGAACAATTACACCTAGAGGGATGTCTGTATGAGAGAGAGTAGTAGTAGTAATTACTGGTAAAGGCATTTGCAGTTTACATAGCACATCACATTTGTCATAATAAATGTTGTGAGCTTGGACTGTCTAGTTAAATACGGGCTTTTCTGCAACACGTGTAAAGCTATTCTTTTTTTCCAGTTTAAAAACATGCAGGTCAGTACATTTGTTGACACTTTTCTCTATTGACAGTGAAACCAATGGCAGTAACATGCAATGCATAGCGTGTTTGCGGAATATGATAATATCAAACCAGACAAGTCAACTGATAATCATCTCATTGAAGATTCACATCATTGCACTGATTCTTGTCAATTTCAGGTTAAATTATTGTCTGCTGTCATGGATTCAGTTCTAATTTCTGGAGAATTAGATAAACCTATTACTTTTGTTGTTGATCCATCAGTCTGTATCTGTGTCTACCCTTTTATCCTCAAGCCGTGTTGGGAACCTTTTGAAATATTTTCTGAATCAGACAGTAAACAACAGACGGAGCTGTCAATTACCAACAATATTTTTGTCTGTCTTTCTGTGAGGAGAGCTCTCCAGCTGTATTGTATTTTCTGTGAAATATTTTGTTTTTTGGATTCTGGCTTGTCTTCAGATATAAAAGGGCACATTTTTCACTCTGTAAACTGTATTGATCCATCACTCCTGAAACTATTTAGTGTCTTCTACTGAGAAAACCCTTTTACTTTATAGTGAACAACACTCTTTCTTTTGTTTTTCAGCTAAAATGTTCTGAGTGATTCTATGTGGCACGTATTGATTCATAATTCTCTCTTACTGGGTATCATCCAACTCTGACTTTGTCTTGTCTGTCTTTATGTGACTTTCCTGCACACAAGGAGAAAGAAAATCACACAAAACCTATTTAGTATTTGAAAATTACAAGAAAAGTGGAGGGAAGGCTGATTATACACCAGAAACTGGTTGAATAAAGATAACATAAAAGACGTGAAGGAGATATTCTTGATTGCTTTTAATAATGAGTGCTATATTTTAGATATCATAACAAATCATCCTCATTTGCATGTGCAACATAGTTGCTTACAGTTACAGCTGCACCTCTTGCACTGCTTCACATAGGTATTGTAAACATATTGTGACATGTATTGTAGTCGCATAACCGGTCCTTCTCATACACTCAGTGGAGATCTCTGAAAATGAACAGTGTCACCTGCACAAGAAAAAAATAATTGTTTACATTATAAATGTACATAAGAGGAGCATGGAGCTTACACACGCTGTCATTCACTTACGGAAACTAGCAGTAAGGAAAAGGTAGAGCCATATGTGCACACACAGGTGTAAGGTGAGACACCCTGCAGCCCCTTAATGCAAACACTGCGGCAGGTGGCTCAGGAGGTGTGATGACAGTTTAATCAGTTGAGAAATTGTGTTTTGAGAGGATCAGCCAGTCAGTGAGAGCGACGACAGTCTAATATCTAATAAAGACACTTCATAATCTGCACTTTCTGAGCATCCAGAGCACATTTTCTCAGTTTTCTGTTTGGTTAAAATGCACGACTGCCTCCGAAACTTTACCAGAAGACGAACCATTTTAAACAAGGTTATGAATTCAAATCACAAAACATTTTGCTAGTCATTTTACAGCATCGGTGGCAAGGTGGTTGTCACTGTTGCCTCACAGCACGAGGGTCCTGAGTTCAATTCCATCAGTGAGTTTCCACATGTTTGTGTGGGTTCTCTCCGGCTTCCTCCCACAGTCCAAAGACGTGCCTCTTGCCCTAAGACAGCTGGGATAGGCTCCAGCCCCCCCCCTCCCGCGACCCTGAAAATAATAAAAGGACGAGAATGGATCGATGGATTTTACGACATGTCTGAACACTGTTACCAGCTTGCCAAAAATATAGTATTTTACTGAATTTTTTGATGGTTTTAAACCATTGCAGAGAGCCTTTATAGTTCTTCACATCGATCTTTAACATGTAACTTAAACAGTAAGGACATTTTTAGGTATCATTTATGATGAAATAAGAACAGAATATACTTTATAAATAGTCCCAGACTTGTATATGTTGTACTGCTTCAGGGACAGTGTATCTAATTAATCCTTGGAGACATTGACTTTTCCATATTTTGTGATATATGTGTCACTTCCATTTCTGCTTCCATCTCTGTATCACTAACTCTGGGGCTTTTATGCCAAAGGACCTCAAAAATCCTCCAATGTCCAAAGTTAGGGTTCAGCTTGCATCTCAGGACAAAACAGCTTCACCTCACCAAAACAAGCCAGGTTTCCCGGGCATTTCATTACAGAATTGGCCTCTGGGAAAGGCAGGCAATGATGACATCATAAAAAACAAATCAGGCTTTATTAAACAAAGTTTACAAAAAAGTCATGTTTGGCAATGAAAGCGTGAATCAGAGGAGCTGTGTGGTGAAGTGAGATTTAATTTTAGCCAAATAGTATGTCTTGTTATTCTCAAATTCCCATCTTTAGATGTGACAAGCTGACTTTGTCTTTGTTCATTTCCCTCAGTGGCAGTCAACATGACCTTGTCTTTGGGTGACAAACTGGATGTCTGACATCTTATTATGCTTGCTTCCTCTGTCACACAAATACAAACACATATACGCACACACTGCAACACACAAAAAGTGCAGTGACAGTAAGTGATATGCCAGACGCTTTCTCATCATGAAGACTTATCATACACCCACATTATGGAGGCAGACATTCCAGGCAGGTGGACGTGCACATGCACACACACACCTGTCTAGTGTTGAGGTTGTGTGGACAGTTGATCCCCAGACAGATTAGACTCCAAACTGAAATCTCCTCAGGCCAGCCCTCAAATCATGCGCATACACGCGGGCACACACGCACACACACACGCTGACACATATGCTGTCAGAGCTTTAAAGTCAAAGACTTTCGACTGACAAAAGTGACTTGCCAGGAAAAAAAAAGTTGTTTAAAGTCTGAAGTCCAACTATTAGAGTTTATAGAAAACTTTTTTTTAAAGACAAATCATTTTTGATCACTGATGCGTTACCTCTAGATGACCACATTTTGGACTTTAGGCATTAGTTATGCTTTTTTATAAAAATTTAGAAAATGTAGTAGTTCTTGTAAATATTAGCATCATAAGTATAATAAATGTTTCTTTTTAATGTTGTATGATCTTGCATTACTGTTCCTGAATTCAGTATTATATTAGAACATATATAATACTTCATATATGTTTGATTACTTTGATTATCTGCATAGTAGATGCTCCTTTTTATGTTTGCTACAGTCTTTTTATCTCACTTTCCAGTGGGAGATGGGACAAAAACTAAATAACACTATACATGGGACATGTGTTACTACTGTCTCTACTCTACACCACAGAATAGTGTCAGAGTTCACAACAACAGCTATGTCAAAGCACTTTCTAGTAAAATAAAGACCCTACAATAGTAAAATAATATTAGAAAGAGAACTCCAAAAATCCTCTGTGAGCAGGTACGTGGAGACTGTGGGGAGGAAGAAATCCCATTTTACAGAAAAGACCTAAGGCAAAATCAGGTGGAGTGATGTTTCACAACACAGATCAGATAAAAATTGTCCTGTTCGAACTTATTAACAATAATGCAAATAAAACTAGACTCCAAACGTTAATCATGTTGAGGTTACAAATGTACTAAAACCTGAGTCTAAATATCTCTGTATGAACCTTTTTCCTGTGTCATCAGTATATATTAAATATTTCTTTTGTACCAGTATTATCAGCAACACACTTTTCTTAAGACTACAGAACTATGGCAAGAAAAAAGGTCTCCCGCCAACGTTATGTTTAATGATTATTCATACCACCATTACTACAGTACATTCATAATACATGTTTTTCTATAACTTCAGGTTCTCAGCCGAGTCCATTATTACTGCTGAATTTTCAGTTTTCTATGTAGGAGCAATGTACAAGGGCAAGCGATTGATGGTTATGATTTGATTTTTTTCTTATTTTTTAAACTTTTCTGCAGTCACACTAGCTTCAAGTTGAAATCAGCTAACCTTTGAGTGAAATCTAACTCACTCTACCCTAAGGGGATGATAACCTGCACTAAAAGAATTTCATTAGAAAAATATTAGCACTGGCCTTCAAACGTTTTCATTGATCTCACTTGACGGACAAGATAAACTATGCTTTCAGATCAATAGTTCTCTCCAACACAGCTGACTGAAGCCTTCACTGAAAGCAACCCAGCATGGACGATTCTCTGTTCTCAAATCTTGATCAGATGAAATGTGTTCAGGGCCACTATGTTTGATTTTATAACAACTGCAGAGTGCTATTTCCAGCACATTTTATTATTTATCCACCATCCTCCATATCTTTTGATCTGAAGGAGGTACCACCCTGACTTCTACAAAGACACATTTTAGGAAAGTCCTTGAAAAAAGGCTGCGGTAGTCATTTAAAAGTAAGCTGCTTTTGATTGTTCTGTGAAATTGAGGTTTGGACACTGAGGAGGAAGTGACAAAGTGGGAGCATAGATTCAGCCTGACAATCATTTTTCACTTTGGCCTTTGTTTGTTTCCACTCTATAGATCAGAAAAATGCACTGAAATATCTTGAACAATGCACAACACACGTGTGCTTTTTAGACATTTGACTATCTTTATTTATCTCTCTTTTCCTCATCTGATAATTGATTCTGAGAATATATTTAAAATATCGTTTCACATAACAAAACCCTTTTTGTACATTTTTAGTCACTTTTTTTGCCCACTTACTAATTATTTTCTAAAACTGTGTCTTTGCATAGGTTTGACTACCAGGAGCTACTTCATAACTCTACCTTCTGCCTGGTGCCACGGGGCCGGCGTCTTGGATCTTTCCGCTTCCTGGAGGCCTTGCAGGTAAATCAGTCAATTGCATGTGTATGGATAATGTCTTTAAATATTGTTGATTGGTCCATGTAGTTTTATACATACTTGTATAAAATATGTCATGAGTCACACCTCCATTCACCAGACGGTAGTGTGTATTTCACAACCAGTGGGTAAATGGTTGCTTGAGGTTTAATGCTATTAAGAGGTAAAAGTGTTTAGAAATAGAGTGCTGCACAGCTTAGTCTAGCAATCACTTGCCAACTGGTTGGGGAATTGACCTTTTTCCTTAGCCTGTATGACTGGTGCGTGGTGGCATTATTTTTTGTATCCAAACTTTTGATCATATTCTCACTTCAGAAAAAAAGATTTCAAACAGTGATGTGTATGTAATCATTTTGTCAGGTTTAGCCTTGACCTACCACGTCGGAATTTTCTATTGAAATTTTTTACTCTCTACCCTCCACCTGAAAGAGAAATAGATAAGAAATATTAAAATTATATATATATATATATATATATATATATATATATATACATACATATATATATCTGTATGTATGTATATATAATATTATTATTATTTATTTATTTTTATTTAAGTTTGTGTACTTTAACGCTTGGTTAGGTTTATGCAAGAAAACTATATGAGAGATTAGCAGAAAGATCAGTACTATTTGCATGTTTCACAGCTCAATTTCCTTGGTTAGGGTTAGGATGATGAGTTACCTAAAATTATCTAAAATCTGTCACCAAAATAAAGACAATTCATATCCCTGTTCATGAACAAATAGTTGGTATCTTATGACTATTTCATGTTTGGCATGAGGCCCCATTTTCTGTTGTATGAAAAAAACGAGAAAGTGGCAAAATCATATGAGATGTCTCACAAATAATATGGGAAACACATCTTAAAAGAAATTGGGATTTTTTTCCTTTGTTTTTTCTAGTTGTTTATACATAACATATTATGCTGTATGTTTTAATAATGGTAACTTAAACAAAAAAAAATCATGAAGAAGTCCAGTGGATCCTGGGCTGCTGTCAGAGTCATAAGAGAAAATATCGGATGCATCCCAATAAAAAAGGTTTAATATCTTAAAAAAAAGAAAAGAAAAGGTGGTTGTTTTAATATTTATTGTCTAAAACACCCAGATTTTTAATTAAATTAAATAATTTTCTTCTGGTCATTTCCTTTTTTAGAGAAAATAGACCCAAGCACGCGTGCTTATCATTCTAAAGTTTTCTCAGAATTACTGGTAAAGGCTTGTCAGTCAGGCTGTAAAGCTTCAGCTCAGAAACTTGACTAATCAAACAGTTCCGTGTCCTCCTCCTACAGCACAGCGTCTTATTACTATTGGCAATCTGTCATTTCACTGACACGAAAAGCCTCTTTCTGTTGATACACCGCAGAGAAGCAAAAAAGGGACATTCACACTCATCCTCAGACCGCAGACGTTTTCATCTTGCATTAGCACGTTGTCGTAATGTTGTTTTGACATTAAGTATCTGGCTCTGCCTTGTGGTTGCCCTTGGCAGTCTTGTTTTCCTTGTTCTTCTTTGTTTATTTTATGCTTCTGATTATGCATTCTGTTGTAGACAGAATACACATTTACATACAGACATAAATGGGCGGTGCATGCTAACCTCAGGAGTTTTTTAGAACTGTCACTCTAAAAACCTTTATGGTGTTTCTGTTTTCCTAGAACATTTTAGACGTTTGACTAGGACGAGGTTGCACAAGCCTAGACACTATAGAGGCATAAATCGATACAGCACAGTAATACAGCAAGCTAATGGCTCGGTCACACTAGTAAAAATATGGCAACAAACTACTGTATAACCCCCCCCCCCCTCCAAAAAAAAAAAAAAAGAATTGTTACAAAAGATTGTATTCAATCCAGCTGCAACTTTTGGTGACCAAATGGTTGCCCAGAACCTGATGATGTTGCACACTCACAATAACTTGACAATAAGGTGATTGAACATGTTGCCTAATAGGTGGTAACATTTCTGCAAACAGCCACAGTCTGACTTGGACTAATTGCAGTCATGCTCAGAGAGATTGCTGAAGGTGTGCAAATAATTGCTGTCTGATTTATAAATGAAGACAGATTGCTAACATGTTGCCATCAGTCTAAAGGAGTCTTTGTCAGGAATGAACTACAGAAGACTCAACTGGCTGCCAGCTGGTTGTAATTCTATAGAACAGAAAGCTTGCTAAGCAGAAATGTAAAAAATAAATGAGAACTTTTGATAATAGGAATTTCTGGTTATGTAGGCAGCAACAAATATGTGATTTTTGACAATTTATCAGAGGTAATTCGTATATTATCAGAAACAGACTTCAAATTGCCAACTTGAGTAGTTAAAAAATAAATAAAATGCAGTGTATGTTATTGCAATGATCAGCATATCGCAAAATATAAAAAACTACAATAATATTGTATCAGAGCTGAAAATGAATTTTATTTATGCAGAGCCAAAATATTGAAATATTGTGACAATATCATATCGTAGGCTGGCTAGAGATTCCCATTTCTATTATACAACACAGACACTAGTTGACGACCCGCTGGCAACCTCCAGTCACTAAGGAAAAATGTGCATTGCTGGAGGTTGATGGTTGTGAAGTCAGTCACAAAGACTGTACTGTGTTAAAACCCTCAATATTTGCTTTAATTGCTGTCAGCTTCAATAGTTTGCACGAAAAATGCTGACTGTAAACACTCACTAATTAAGTTGTAACTTGAGAAACTTTAGAAAGCACAAAACAAACCAAAAACTGTTTGCCCTTAGACCAAAGGTGTGTCTGAAAACAGTACATTTCAGAGGTTCAAAAATGTTTCCTTTGAAGATGAACTTTACACAATTCCAGTTTGTGTTGAACTCTTCACTATTTCACTAATGCTTAACATATATTTTGTAAAAGTTTGCAGATTTTAAGGTATGCATACATATTTTAGTTGTGAGCAAAGTATTTTAAACTATAAATGTTAGTAATTAAAACACATTTATATGTCTGCTTCTAGAAGGGTGCACATAAGACAAATAAGACAAACACAACTGACTTCTCTGTAGCTGATTTCTGGTACCATAAATTTCACTGTTTTTAACCAAAAGCAACGAGCAAATCAAGGCTGAATTTTACAGTATCAAAGCTAGCAGGTTTAGCTGAAAGAAGAAGTGTCTAAAAAATGTTCTCATTGCTTTTATTTAAACTTTCATTTAAATGCATCTCGATTATTTTAATGGCCTTTTCAGCATGTCCGATGTGTTTGCTAGAGGTGAGAAAATAAACCTCTGCAGTGGTTTAATAATCATCAAAATTCAGAGGACAGTAGAGGAGAGGACTGACAAACAGAGAGACATGTAAGAGGATGACAGTGGGGAAAAAAGACAAGATGAGAAAAGAGAACGTCATCTCACAAAGCTAGACTAATCAAAGCAGTGAGAATTTGCATCGACAGGTCACCCGTAATGCACTCGGCATTTTGTGAATCTCCTTTAATCTCTCGATTTCACTTGATTGAGAATCCAGTCAAACTTGAACTTTAAATGAAAATACCAAACACACTGAAATTTGTTCGTTCTTTGCAGACACTATGCCGCTACTTAACAACCACACATGAAGAATTAATTTGCAAAAAACACATTTGTTCATGTTTGGAAATTTTCATCAGTGAAACTGCAGTTGGCCTTTTTGATTTAGTAAAAATAACTCACCAACATAGAGGTAACTTACCAAATTACAAAATGTTTCTATTCAAAAGTGTTCCATTTAAAGTCATGAGAAAAAAAATTGTATTTCTTCTAAGTGAAATGAAACAGTTCTAAAAACTGCAATATAAAATTAAAGCTGTACTGTCACTAGTAGTCGGTGTCCTATAGTACTAGACACAGCCACCTCAGTCTTTGACAGAGTGTGGGAGGAATCAGCCTGCAGTCCCATCTCTAAGTATATTGTTTGGTTGTGATGCCCTCTTTGTTGTACACTAGTGAAAGAAATGGCTGAACTTACTTGAAGAACTTTATATGAGCGATCTCAGAAGGTTTCTGTCCATTAAAAAAACAAGAAAAAAGTTCCTGGTACACCAGAGAAGGAATATATTCAAGCAGTGTGCTTAAGTGCTGCATGTCAGATGTGCATAGATGACAAGCATTTGCTAAAGAAATTATTTGAGAGAAGGCAAGCACTCCCGTGGTGGACAAGACAAGCACAATAAAGAGACACTAAATGCCTCCTTTGCTGCTGTGATTTCCAGGAATCATAGAGCTACAGCACGATTCCTGGAAGGATGTCACACAGGACAGCTCCGCTGAGTGTACATTGACCAACTCTGGCATGGTCGTCTACAGAGTGAATCATGTGGAGGGGCAACAGTTGGCCTGAGCAGCCGCTCTTTGCACACACATCATGTAATGGTCGCCTTTGCCAGCAAAGGGAAAATATAACGCAGTGCATCTTTAACTCAATAACAGACAGCAACAATATTTTTGCTATGTTGTGTGAGTTTCAAATTTCCTATTGTTTTATTTTAGATTTTTTCTTGTCTTATAACCTAAAAGCAATTTAATGCAATGTAATGGACCTTTTTGAAAATATAGGCTCTTTAAATAAGCCGGCCAGACTTAAATGTACATTCATGCAACATTTTACCATGTAAACTTGAAGTGCTTCTTCTACCTCAATTTAGAGCCACTCATTAGACCTAGCAAGCACGATTTTGGACTAGGAGAGGAAGCTGTAGTACCTCGAGAAAAACCTACACAGGCACAGACACCAAACAAAAAGATTAAGATCAGGAACCTTCTTGCTGTTAGGCAACAGTGCTAAACATCGCCTTATACCTGTACCTATATTTGTTTTTAGCTTGTTAAGCCCCTTAACAAGCAAAAACATGCTTAAAGCATTAAAACAGGCAGCTAACCAGGTTTGTGTCTAAACTTAACAGACAACTTAGCAAAGAACTCATTTTAAATTGTATCGTTAGGCCTTTTTATACTAGCAAGAAAAAGAAAATAAAAACAGAAAAGATCTGATGCAGGAACCGAGAGATGCATCCAGCCCTTCAGTTGGTCCATCTACTCTACATATCAGTGACAAAAAGTATTCGGAGTGATTGAAATGTGAAATTTGTGGTTCAAATCATCAGGGAGCAGGTAAAGCAGTGTCTACAGCTATCTATAAAATGTGCTGGAGGCTCTGCATTTCAGCCACTGGTGTTGGGGATCTTGCTAAAATTAATGAAATTATGATGACAAAAAAGTATGTCTGGAAAAACTGATCCCAAGCATACCTGAATAGGAAAATGCACAATACCATGTATTTTCAGTCATGGATCGGCGTCTAAAGAGCCTAGACCTGCTTTCTAGAACTGCTTTCTAACATGTGAAGCAAGGTTGTTCAAGCTGTTATAATAATCTTAGCAGAGAATATAATAAAACAACACCACAAGCCTTTAAATGATGCATAAAATATGTGAAATGAAACAAATTAGCCAGAAAATAGAGTATCTTCCATTTAAACACAGTTTAATAGTGCAGAGGAGTGCACAATCAACTCTCATCGATTAAACACGAATGATGAACCGTTTTGAGAATGACTAACTGCTCCAGCGAACGTCATGGAAGGTCCTTCGTTCCATCTAGTTGTAAAATTTATTTTCTTTCTGCTGAAGTTGTATAATTTTACAACTTCCACAATTTTGAACAACTGTTACAAAGCAATTTCCCTTTGGGGATTAATAAAGTTATTCTTATTCATAAAATGAATTTAGAGCAACGCACAGAGCTCCTGTGGGAAATGAAATCAGCTCCCTATGAATCAAGTCACACAAATGAACCCTCTAAATATTGAGGCATACAGCAAAAATAAATAAATACAGTTTATTTTGTCCTTAATCTTTTTGGCAACTCCATTTGTTTCGGAAAGACTTATTTGGAACGTGTTGAAAGTGTCTCATTAAAGGGAAGCTACCAAAGAAGATAAATCCCTTACAAAAAAAGACCAAAAGCTGATCCATCCCAGTGCTCTACTTTAAAATTCTGCTTACATTTTATGCATCACTGTGATTTTTCTCCTTCACTTTATCTACTAAATCTTGTAAACAGTTTCAAGTTAATGTTTTCTTTAGCCTTTATTTAACCTCTTTCTTATAGGGAGGACAGCCCTGCTGAGGTGAACAACTGGACAAGTTCACAATCACAACCAAAAACTTTAAAGTGAATTAATGCCACACCCCCTGTTTGCTCAGCTGATATCCTTCTATCCAATTTGCAAATGTGTTTGAGAGTGTGTTATTTAAGCTATGCTAGGAGTCCCATGGTTGCCCACAAAGTTAACAACAGTAAATTTCTGACATATTTTCCACTTCAGCTCAAAATAGAATGGCCTCTGCTTGTAGTGCCTCTTTCTTTGTGTTTGTTTTTAATTTTTCATTTGTATTTCCTCACAGGCTGCCTGTATTCCAGTTATTCTAAGTAATGGCTGGGAGCTTCCCTTCTCTGAAGTAATTGACTGGAGGAAAGCCGCCATCATTGGCGATGAGAGGCTGCTATTACAGGTACTGTAAAACACTGGAAAATTAAATGATGGGGAAATGAAATTAGATCTTCAGCAGATGTATGAGTTTTCCAGCAATAGTATGAACAGATGCAGAAGAAAAAAAAATACATATTATATATATATAATTTTTTTTACATATAAATATGTAAATGGATCAAAGTTAGCAAAGGCCACCACCATGTAACCTGGATAAAGAGGACAAACTTTCCTTGCACTTTACACCAACAAAAGATAAACGGTGCCCTTTCAGCATCGGCTAATTCAGTGTCTGGATGGTGAAATGCCACCATCTTCCCAGTTATAATTGTCCTCTCTGGCTCAAAATCCCCATGGGAACCCATAAGAATCCAGCTGGGACTGATTCAAACTTCAAGCACAATGCATAGATCAGAAATGTGTGGAAACGGATTTGTGGCCCTGAAGTAGAATAGGCTGACTTTGCCAAACAAAGCTGCCATATGAGTTTAATCAGCTTGATTTCAGTTTAGGCACTTTTATGCAAATCATGTATTCAGTTTGAGAAGCCTGGGACAAACTGACAAAATGTGTAATATTTCCTCAACACACTCCTGCCTGTCTGAAAAGCTTACCTGCAAGTGGGCACACAGTCATGTCAAAAACTAAATAGATCCTAAGTATGCACTTAATATTCCTCAAAGATCAAGTGTTTGTTTGTGATACTGTTTATCAAATAGCCTTTTTAATGATTTGCTACCTGTGACTTGTAGAATAGATTTTAGGATTTTATTGCTTATTTTAAAGCCTTAAACTGACTTATTCTTGCCTGCATCTGCAGCCTCCTACAATCCCATACCAGTGGCCTACTAATGGGTATTCATTAAGAACTTGTTAGCAAAGGTAACCTGCTATTGCTTCCTGCTCCGACAGCTGTGGAAGGTCCTGCCTCTGAGAGGCCTCTGATTAATCCCTTCTTTACACTAAACTTCATGGAAAAAGCTATTTTCTCATGGAGTATATTTTCTCTAAATTATTTCAAATGGATGTCATTTCCCTCACAATTCACAGGCATGGATGACATAGCTCTAAGTATAAAGTGAAATGCTGTAATTTAAAATGAATTTAATTTGACTGTGAGCTTTTGAATATAAAACCAAGGCTCTATCCATTTTCCTAGTAACTAATCCAATTAGGTTCACACAGAGGCTGGAGCCGGTAAATGTGGCAACACCCTGAACACGTTGTCCTATTTACACCTACAGCGCATTTAGGATCTGCAGTTGACCTGCTGTAAGTATGTCAACATATATGTCTTTGGACTGTGGAAGAAAGCCATCAAAAAGCAAGAGAAGCGCAAGGAGAACGTGCAAGCTCCACACAGGACTGATCAGCCAGTTTAAACCCCAAAACGTCTTGCTATGAGATCTCAGTGCTAACCACTGCGCCATCATGCCGCCTCCATGATAGTGCAGTGAATCATTTTTGCTTCAGAGACTTTTTCCAGAGAAGTCCAAATAGAAATATAATGTGGAAATAAAGCATCTGGCACTTGGTGTCTGTGTAATCAAATGGTGATTGTTGGGTTATGGATGCGAAAATGCGTGAGTGATGAACCACAGTGGCATATAAAGGGACGCTCACATACATGTCACTTCAGAACAAGCATCATGCAACCTGAGGCACATTTTAACATTTCAAACTGGTGAAGGTTGGATTGTTTCCCTTCATTGTTCACCAGATCTGTGGTTCTTGTTGTTTTGGTGCCACGCTAAGCACAGAATCAAAGGTAGGAAGGGAAGAGACTGAATCAGTGACCATAAGACATACATAAGACATTTAATACTTGGATGCAGTAAGTGGCTTCCCAAAGTGGTTTCTTCATTTGTACTGACTGTGCTGACTTATAGTAATGCCTCCACCATGTTTGACAGATGATGTTTGCTTCAGATCCTGAGCCGTTCCTCTCATTTTTCGTACTTTTCTCTTCTCATGATTCCAATACAAGTAAACCTTGGTTTCATCTATCTAATGATTATTTATTTATTTGTTGGTAAATCTAACGTGGTCCTTTTCAATTCTTGTTATCAGATTTTTGCACTTTGTTGTAAACCATCTCTTTATAAGGCATCTCTGGTTTGTAGACCTTTACAATTATCAACCTTTTTTCTTTCAAACTATTCTGTCATCATGCACTTTAGTTATTTTCTGTGAGCTTCCAGGCCTTTTGGTGTCACTGAGCTTCACTGCATTCATTCTTCTTAAGAATGTCATAGATGGTCGACTTAACCAATCTTACATATTTTGTAAGATTATAGGTTTATTTTGTTTTTTCAGGCAAATTGTTGCCCCCTTTACTTATGTCAGTTTCTCCTCATATTGAAAGATCCAGTGCAAATATATCACTCAGAAACAAAACTACAAAAACTTTGTCATTGTCACGGACCTAACTGTATACATCGTGGTGGTTCAAAAACCACCTTTCTTTTCCAGAAAATCATCTATGTCATCCAAATTCCTGATAAAAGACAGGAACTCATTTTTTAGATGAAATAAAGTCATCTGCGTATTTCCTGTCAGTTTTAAATAAAACACCAGTTGAGCAGTTTAATATAATGTTACATAAATAAACATTAATTAATTAATTTAAAAGGGATACAGCAATGCAGGTTGTTTCTGCTTTTCATTCAACACACATTTATAGATGTTGAGGACACCTTGAAGGTGTTTCATTTCTTTCTTTCAGCACTGAGGCAGTCGGCAGAGTGGCAAGAATAAAATCATTTTCTGGAAAGTAGATATCAGAAAGGATTCTTTAGCCTCAGGCTCTATGGTTTATTCAACGGTCAGCTTAACACCTTTAAGAAGCATTAAAACATCCAGAATTTATTTATTTAATTATTTTGGTCCAGATGACAACATCTATAAAGAAGGCGATAATCAGTGAAATATTTAACCAGAATGTATTTTAGTTTTTGGTTGGTAAACAAATTCTGTATGCTTGCCCTGATTGTTTTTTTTCCCTTTTTTGTTTCTTTTTTTTTTGTTCACTAGAAACTACCTACACACGTGCATGCGCGTGTACACACACAAACACACGCACGCACACACACACAGGAACTCACGCAACACTGAAGCTGTAACACCTGCTGAGAGAGTTGAATCTCATTACTTTCAATTACATCACTGAGCACAGCAATACCTGGCTGTTTAATATGTAGAGTTTCTGTTCTCTCCATGGAGAGGGGAAATACACAACACACACACACACACACACAAAATTCCCCCCTGCTGAGAAACATAAACACTATTAGAGTCAATCGAGGGAAAGAGAATGGGGCTGATTTGATTGGTGTTGTTTATATTCCACCTCAGAGAGCTGAACAATTAAAGCTTGTGCTGCTGTAGGCAGATCCCAGTGACGTCAACACCGGCACAACCGCTTTTCCTGAGTTCATGATTAATGTGGGGTTTTCAGATCACACAAATGTGAAATAAATATCTTTTAAAAGTAAATGAAAAAGCAATTATAATACAATTTTGTTATAAAGTGGATAAGCAACAGAGCCCCTCTGTACTGTGAGTGCTTTTTTTTTGGTTTTTACCCATAATTATCAACACTCTGCCACATAATCTGTGACTCTTTCATTTTTTATGCAATTTTGTCATCACTCTGTGGGCCAGATTTACTAATGCTCTGTCCAAGCATTAAAAAACATACTTGTGTTATCTGTACTTACTGTAGAGGCACAGTGGTAAGCATGGACACAGCTATTTTTGCAGCTGGCCTTGCATACAGCATGTATTTGCAGATCCTTCGATTTCAGAGAGCAAAATTATGGGAGGAAAGCATTTAAATTAATCATACAAAAATTATTTACTAAGGGTTGTAGCAGGCAGTTGACTGCAAACCACTACTATCAATGCAGTCTTGTGAGTGCAGCCTCACACTAATTCACCCTGCTTGGTAAATCTGTCACTACCCAAAATATTTTCAGGGCTGTCAGAGATGAAATCCAGTCGTGTTTATTTATTATTCTTGTGTGAAAAGAGCGAAGCATAAAAAAATAGATAAATAAAAATGCAAGAAACATCACTGTAGTCATATGACATAAAAGCAATTTAATAAGACCAGTTTAAAAAATATGAATATGGGTTTGAAGGGTAATTGGACAGCCCAGCAATGCAAAGTTTCAAAGGCAAACAATTGCAACTTTTGTTACAAAGTAAACTGAATATATAATTTTTAGCAAAACAAAGCATGCAAAAATCAATAGTACAGTAAACCAAAGAAACCCAGGCAAAAATGAAACCTGTCTAAATCCAAACAATAAATGGAAAGAAATGGATGAAAACTCAAAAGTATTAGTATGATATAGAATGTACACTTTTACTTTTTCAATTCATTCAATTATATTATCTTTTAGAGTTGTGTTTTTGCTTGTCAGCCCTACAGTTTGTTTTTTTGCCAACACCCACTGTATCAGCACTCCTGTCAATGCAGTGGTCTCATTTAAATGAATGAAGGGATCATTTCGCCTTGAAGCAGACGGGATGAAGATATTATTGGACACATAATGCATGTGGAAATTGGTATATTTCAGTGACAAATATCAGTTGAAGACATTCCAGACAGGATGACTGTCAGTCGGAGTCGCCTCATTAAGCTTCACAGATCACTGTAAGATGAGAGCTCCCTGGTCAAAGCATGAGCGATAGAGCCAAGTGGCTTGGGACTCTTTAAATAAAAATCCTCAACACCCTCATGGAAAATGACCAGTGTTTCGGGAAAACTGATTATCACCATCACTCATTATTTCTCCAGATTATAGTGGCCTTTTCATTGGCCAAGTCTAACCAGTTGGCACTCTGTTTATTGACGGGAGATTTCTTGTCACTGGGGCCAAAACACCAAACAGTTCTTGGGCTTCAAATATGCCCCCATCCCTTAAGGGCCGATGACGGTCTTTAGAAACACTGGCTGGAATATTCCCTTGACTGTTTTTTTGTCAAGCTCAATGGAGCATGTATGGTTATGTCTGATCTCATCTTGTAGGTACTTTGTTGTTTTCCAAGCTGGACATCAAGACAACATCCTGCACCATCTCCCTGGCATATCCGGTTGTTTAGCTCCCAAGTCAGGATCATGGTGTTCCTTAATTTTAGGCTTTCACTGTCTCTCCCTGAAGGTGCCACTCAGGCAATTCACAAGCCAGCTGCTCATGTTTTGTATGTTAGTGTGTGCTGGGACCAGTGAGATCATGGGCTGTTCTTGTGGGTCTTAGCTATCAGCAGCGGTTGCTGGCACTTGGCTTTTTCATTCCCCTTCATTTCTGTTCCAGGAAAAAATAAATTAACAATGATCAATAAGTTGTTGAGGTAATGTAACATCTATGATAAGTTGATTAACTGTTTTGTGTAATTCTAAACTAAAGCTTAAATATCTTTTAGCTTTGGAGAGCTCATCAAACTCATCTATATAAAAAAATTATATATATATATATATATAAATATATATATATATATATTCCAAGCATACACTTAGATGAATTAACTCTCAGGTGAATACAGAACTGGAGCTGAATAGCAGGTGGTTTAGTTGAAACACTATCAATGGAGGTAAGTACAAAGTAAGATGTGGTGGAAGAGTCTTGAGGGGAAAATCTCCCTTAATCTTTTCTGCATGTCCACAAATTATTTATGCTTCCTCCACCCTATTTCCCTTCCACCGATTCTCATCTTTCACTCAGCATTGTTTAAAAATCTAGCATAATATAATCTGTCTCACTGTCATCTTGATCTCCTTTGTCTATTTTTTCCACAGGTTCCCTCCATTACCCGGTCCGTGGGCCATGACAGGATCTTGGCTCTCCGCCAGCAAACTCAGTTCCTCTGGGATGCCTACTTCTCCTCCATAGCCAAAATAGTCTTAACAACTCTTGAGGTAAGCTTGCAAAACATTGTCTTAATGGGAGTTGTGGATTTATTTTCATCAGGAGAGTTGCATTTAGTCAGTCAAACTGCTATAGCTTGTTCTGTACTATACATTGCCGCTGGCTATGCATCACCTCCCAAAGACAAACTTTTGAAAGATTTCTTTCTCCAGTTGTCAGTATCTTTTTTTTTTTTTATCCAAAGAAGGTTAGCTGAATGTGCCCTCTCTTTTGCAGTACTTTTTCTGCTCCATATTCATACATTTCCACTCAGAAGCAGCTCGGCAATGCAATGTTCAAACACTCAGTGAAGGTATATCAAAGTTACTGGGGGTGATTTGGCATGCTCAAAGTTTGTTTTGAGATCAGGGTTACAGTTTGACTTTTTGTTGTTGTTTTTTCTTCATAAAACTGTGTTTTTCCGCAATAAACCCTTAGCATCATGTGAGAAAGCCGCTGATATACCATTGGCACATAACATTTTTATATAGAACTTATCCTTTTTCAACTCTCAAAGCTACTGCCCCTCTTTCCCTTTGATTTGGCACCAGCTGACACGAGTTGCTAAAACCTTTTACAGCTAGTACTTAATGTTCATTGTCTTCACTGTCATCAGACTTGTGACAGTTACATATATTTAGCAGGAGTCCTTCTGTATCTAATGGTAGTCTAGATTGTGTGTGACTTATCAGTTCTAATCGGTGACAAACAGAAAAGTAAACCTCTTGCTATGTGTGAAAAGTGCTCATAAAATCTCTGGTGGACTATTCAGCAAGGTTAACCCAGAAAACATTACATCTAATATGGAGTTCAGGTTTTATTTTAACCTAACCTGACAATCTTTGAGAAAAGAAAAGAAATATTGAAGGTGGAAACCAGCATTTTGTTGCCTGAAATGAAAACATAGGCATCGTGAAGTGCCAGTTGTGAAGCACCAAGTGTGAAGGAGGACCATGCTGTCTGGCAGCCTACAGGTTTAAGAGGCTGCAGTATGTGAGTGGGCGTTCATGCCCGCTCTCAAGGCTAGAAACCCACAGGCTGGCTCATTAAATGACCTAACCAGCTGATGTACAGAAATGAACCTGTGTCATTGCCATGTACCACAAAAGCCATCCTAGTCTTCCCTTTTTTTGAAGAAATTCATTTCCTTACAGCCTCGATTCAGACCTCAGGGACCATTTGCACTTTGTATCATCTCTGAACACAGACACAGAGGATAATAATCCTTTTTATCACCAACATCAGCAGAAGAATCATAGGTATCATTACCTAAACATCAGTATGATTGCTATGATCTTTCTAAAGCCCACAGTTTGTTTTAATTTATCACGTCCACCATGAATACTAATGTCATAATCATCACAATTATCATCATAGCGATAACATAAATACTATTATTACAATCATTACACCAACAAAGAAAGACTAACTTTTTCGACTTCATTTTTTTAATGTGTGTAAAAATATTATTACTAGGTGAGGACTGTGGTTGTTGTGTGGGCCAGTTTGTTGTCTGATTTAATTGCTGAAGTTACACTGAATGCAAGTTTAAAGGTGGAGTCTCCATTCTTTTTCACAAAGTAAGTTTGAAGCACAGGTATACAGGTAGATCTTTTTGCACATATTTAGGCTTTATTAAGACTAAGAAAATTGGCTTTATCATTCTTATTGATTTTATATCTTACCTCTTTGAATTTGTACAAATAGAAAGAAAGTTTAACAGACTGAAAAGCCATTAATTTTTAATGCTGGCACAGTTAGTTTCTGTTATTAGTCATAAAATAATGACACCCTTTTTAATTCTATAGCTCAGTTGATTGCGTTGATTGCACAAATGAGCAATCAAGGTATCAACTTTCAAAACTTTCAAAATATGAAGCACGCCTAACCATCCCTGAAGGGTTTCAAACAGCTACTATACTTAAAAGTACAACCTTTTTATTTTCCTAATTATTTTCCAACTTTTGCTTTCAGAATTTGCCGCCTGTTATGTGTATAATTTTCTACTTCATATGCATATGTAAAGTAGAAAAATGATACAGTGAACTGAAAGTACGGCATATGCAGTTGAAATGAAAGATCTCATGCCTGTAATAACATCACACATTTGTGTGTTTGAGCCAATTTAATGCTGTGTATATTAAAATGTTTGCATCAATGCCATCTATCAAACACCAGGAATAAGGACCCATCTTTTTGTAAAATGACTGATAATTTCATCACCAAGCCCTACAACTATAATTTATGTTTGCCTTCATGTTTACCTTAATAATACAAAGTATTCTCAAATTGCAGCATTTTTGTTTTTGTTTTTTTGAGCACAAACAAGACCTTGGTAATTCCACCAAATGCCCAGTGCTAGCAGGGTATGAAATTAGACAGGAGACCGCTGACAGCTGTATACTGTTGGCCAGATGTGCTAAAAAGTCAGAGCCAGCATGCCACCAGGCTAAACGGGTGAAATGAAGCGTGGCTGATAACCGTAGTGTCCCACATACTGCGAGCCTGACAGTTGGTGTAAGGAGGTGGGTGTGTAGGCATATATGTGTGTGTGGCAGTTAAGAGCTGGATGTAAGTGTCAATTCCCCACTCCCTGTTTCCTACACTGTTTTGATCTAAATACAAAGAAATATGATTAAAAAGTTTGTTTGTTTTTTAATTAAAAATGTGTTTTTTAAGTTTCACAATAAGTCAAAACTACTTAGGTATATCTCTACTTTTGAATGGTTTATAGTCCATTATTAGTCATGCAAAAAAATTAAAATATGCATGTAAAAGTCAAAAATATAGACAGCTCATATGCCATTTATGTCCTAAAACCGAAATGAAATTCAAGGATTTTTATGTCACTATATAATTTGCAAAAATAAATAAATACAATTTTTAGTGGCAACCAACCAATTGGCTAGGATCAACAGCTCCATTACTCTTGCATTACATCCTGTTGGCTCACTGTCACAACATTCAACCAGCTCACCCAACCTCCGGTAACAAGACAGATGGCTCGTATTAGCTAACTCACTAATGGACTGCTCATGTTGGGATTGAGTTGCTCCACAGGATGAAGTGTCTTGGGTCTGCAAAGATGTTCCTCTCTTCGAGACCTCTCAAAGCACCTAACATAACCTAAAAAGCTGTCATTTTTAGTTTCAAATATTAGTACATGTCTGTTGTTAGGTGGCGGAGTTAAGGGGGCAATTTCAGGCAATTGATTTTTCAGTTTGACTGAAAAAAAAAATACAAGAAAGGAAAAAAAGAAAATTCTTGGTTATTATAGTCTCATCTTTTCTTTCTGTTCTCTTCCTGATAAGTTATACTTTATGTTCACTCTTGCACCCTGTTTTTACCCCTCTGGGTTTTTTTTTATATCCATTGTTTTAAATATATTTTTTATGGTGTTCATTTACAATTCAGCTTGTTTCCCTGATCTTTTTCTTCTTTTTCTTCACACCTCCTTTCTGCTTTACCTCTCTGCTTCATCCAGATCATCCAGGACCGCGTGGACTCCCTTATATCCAGAAACCGTTTGTTGTGGAATTCCCTACCTGGTGGTCTGTATGCACTCCCTCAGTACTCAACTGACGCTGCCCAGTTTCCTTTTTACTATGCTCTACTGGGTGAGTACATAAGCTTTCCATAAGAGTAATTTCAGTGTAGCACAGATGGTATAGGTTGTTGTTTTATGACTTAGCTGCAGCACAGGTGAATAACTGGAATGCAGTGTACTTGCCAATAAGAGAATGATCACTTAGATTTACCACGTTGGAGAAATAAGCAGGTCAGGATCACAGCAACTTTGATGAGGGCTGTGCACTGTTCCTGACCTGTGTGGTTTCCTCAAAACAAGAAGGGTTGTGGGGTGTTTCTGCTCAGTAGTGATGAGTACCTTTTGTCAGAGGAGGCACAAAACATGAACCACAGTGTGGTGCATGTGCTGGGGAAAAGTCAGGTTTGCTGCAGATCCAGCTCGCGATTTACAGGATTTAAACAAATACCCTTGAATGTCTCAAGGTGCCTAAAGGTCACTCAGTTTATTGCATGCCACTTCCTGTGACACAGAGCTAATAAACTCAAGTTTGATACATATATGATAATTACTGAATCTGGGCTGTGATGCATGGCCGCAGTTTTTCTGTTATTTGTTTTCATTAAGTGTTCTCCTTGGCTCAATCATATTAACAGCTGGAGGACACATCATGCAAACAACGATTACGTGGCCACAACTAAACTACATTTTCTTCTTTGTTGGAATCCAAAACATTCCCTTTCTTTCAGGGAAATATCAGAATTGTCACTGACAGCCAGGAAGGCTCAACAGATGCTGTCAGTATCATAAAGCCTGTCCTGTCTTGATCAGTGACAGAGAAGTTTCTGCGACAATTCCTGTGTTTTTCTGAAAGTTTTCACCTCTGAACACAATGCCCATATTAGTGAGTAAAAAAATTGTAAAATGAGGATGTGTTTGCCAACAAATTTTAAATCCAGTCAACTTGGACTTCATTGGCTGCCTAAACTGTGCAAGAAACTGCTGTCTATAGAGCCTAAAACAGTGAATGTACAAGCAGCATGACTTATGCATGACAGGTCAGATAAGTGGTTAACAACGGCAGCTGTAATAAAAATCTGCAATATTGTTTTTAAAATATATACGTATATTTTGCAAGACTCCTGTTGGGGCATAGTTCAGAAACTTGAAGCTGCAGGGAAAGAAATAAGGCTTCTATATGTGCATGTTTATGTGGGTGTGCAGACCAGAGAGATTCTCAGTAGTCTGAGGCTGTAACTCAGATCGATGTTTGTCTTTCTCTGAGGAATTGTGGACACAAGGGTTAGAAGGAAGAGAGAAGAGAACCAAAGATGGAGCAGTTTTGTTTACACCTCTGCAGTAAATCACTATTTTTGCTGCCACCATCACCAGCGCTGCTGCTGGGGGAATAACTTTTCGTCAGCGCCGTGTATAAGACGGTCTCACTCTGATACCTTCCCATAAGTTTTGATGGCAAAGCTGTTGCAACTTGGGCCTGATAGTTTAAAAAAGTTTGGCTTAATGTCAATACATAGCGGCCTCGGGACAAGTAAGGCATCACGATCAGATGCCTCAAGTTACAGTTTTATTTTAGTCTGTGCTCTGCAGCTTCTTCAAATTATATAAACAAAAGAAAGTTGTGTTAATATTCTAGAAATTGATGTATCAGAGCAATACTGTTCCAATATATAGCATCTATTTTATAGCTCGTTTGACATTTGTAGTTTTTTTAATGGTGTTGAGTTTCAGATTGACTTGCAGGTCATGTCAGTATAAAAGTGTGACTAAAGATGGGAGAAAATTTGATGTATGCTGATTTTCTGTCTTTTAAATTATACATATAGTTGAAATCAGCAAATGCTTTGTCAAAGTCAGTTAGTCCCAGTGTACTAGATGAGAACTGAGTTGCAAAGCTGCTCTCAAGACACCACTAAGGTACTGGTTGTGTAAAACTCCTGGCTCAAGGCTCTGATTTTTCCAAGTAACGCTAGACCATAGTGTATTTAGGACTATTTGCTTAAGAAAATTTTTGTTTAAGAACTTTAAAACATCTTTGACAGACCAATACAGTTAACACTGCTCAGGCTGTGTTTCAAGAAGTTTAAGATATGTGTGCTCACTTTTGGACTATGCGGGTGGCAAGGTGTCAGATTTTGACCTTGCTATCAGTGTGGCGCAGATTGGTCGCACAGCTGCCATGCATGCCATTTTAAGAGCATTTAGTCAAATGTTCAGTGCAATGACTCTTTAAAGACTACACTAGAAAACTCTGTCAGATTCTTGTCACAGTCATAACAGTAGATTTCTTCTTCTGCGTTAAATCCATATTGTAGGTACAATGTAAACATAAACGCTTCTGATATCCTAAGCTGTTACCTTGCTAGAACTGCAGTAATGCTGATGCAGCCCGCAAGAACTAAGACTGGCCATTAAGTACCATTGTTTCCTCCTATGCATCTCTGGCCACTTCTTCTTCTGTTTCCATTTTTTTAATCAACTTAATCAACTTGGCATCACTGACGAAATCCCAGTATAGATGTGCACTTTATTGCAATAGTCAAAAAGAAAATTTCACAATTTTTTTTAAAAGTCTTGGACTTAAAAAGACAACAATCACATCAAGGATGCTAGTCTGCCTCTATGAATTATGCATGTACTGTACCTACACTTCTCAATTTTAAATTTCATGTTTAATATTAAATCATGAAATATTATTATTATTATTATATTTGGTGTAAAATCTTGCATTGTGTGAGAGCTGAGTTGTGTACATGTTAATTTATTGTATTCTATTTTATTCTATTTCTATGTAGTATGCATCTGCAGCTTTTGAACCCAGAACAAATCTATCCATCTAGACAATTAACTGCATCTTATCTTGTTTTATGAAATTGATTATTTGTTAAGAATTACAAAATCCCTCCAAAGTTAACTTCTCAACTTTTGAATATTTCAGATTTGAGTAAGGTCCTTTATGTCCCCTTATGATCTGATTTCAGAGAGCTTCCATTCTGTTCTATGACTGAATGTTTCAATGTTTTCAGGGTTTTGATACTAAAAAAAAACAGAAACATGCCGTTTAACAGAAATTAACATGGCTTAGCTATTTTCAAGAAACAGAAGGTTTAAGCCTATTTATGTGACCCCCACAAGGGCAGAGCTCATGCTTCCATAAATACCACTAAGCCCACCTGAGATGGCTGGTCAGGGGGCCCAGTGTCAGAGAGATGGATAGAGCAACACTAAAGAGCACTCTGGCTGCACTTATCCATGAGGAAGTGTTTTCCCCTATTCCCAAATGCACCCAACACTTTCCATGCCATGTGCCTGCAGTCCTGGCCTTCTTTGGCTGCTCTGAGTGTTCAGTGTTTCTGTGTGTGTGTTTCCACATCTACCTGCCCATTTATCTATTATAGATTTTTGCAATCCTCATTTTAGCTGCTCACATGGGATATCTAACTTTTTGTAATTACTTTATGGCAGTGTGTAAAAATAGAATAGAAGCAGTTTTGCCGCAATTTAGAGTTTTTGGTCTTCTTGAAGTGAAGGAAACGACAGCAAATAAATTCCATTGCAAAACAGAGGATGAGAATCTTTGTAAAATATAACGACTTCAAAAAAGTTAAAATTAGAGCTGGAAAGGCTGGAATAGTAAGTGATACTAAAAAGAAACAGCAGGAGGAACATTGTGATTCTAATTAGGTTTATTGGCAACAGGTCAGTAACATGATGGTTATAAAAAGAGCATCTTAGAGTAGACAAAAATACATGTAGAGGACTCAATGACAGTTATCGCAAATGCTTAATTGCAGTTCTTGCTGCCAAGAGCAGCACAAGTTGTTATTATGTTTAGGGACCAATTAGGTTTTCACCAGGGCGGGGTAGGTTTAAACAATCTTTTTCCTTTATAGATCAAATTGTTTAAAAACTATCATACGTAGGTCATCTTGCCTTAAATTTGCTCGATGATTCGAAATGTGAAAGTGTGAGAAATATACACACACAAAAAGAAATCAGGAAGGAAGCAAATGTATTTCTATAACACTGTTTATTGTGAAAATGTCAAAATGTGTGTTTATGACAAACCGTTGCATTTTGTTATTCAGCCTTTTTGGAATTGAGGTTGTATTAGCTAGTGTTTCCTGGAACCTCTGCTTTTCACAGAACTCTAATGTTATATTCTTATTTTTCTTCATTATGAACCTCTTTGTTTCATATGTTCAATTATGAAACATTAATTTATAATAAATGTAAGTGAATTTCCAATATATTGTAATAATTATAAATGGCCAGTTGATTAGAATGCGTCCCCGCATACTAGAGTGTATTACAAAGTGCTGTTGTGAGATTATTAGGGTAATTAGACTAATTACACAGCTCACAGCTGCCAAATATTCACAGTTTACACAACTTATTTGCTAATCAGATTAAGAAGAAGAAAATCACCATCAGTATATACACAGACTACAATCTGTTGCTGTTTGTGTGATATTTCTGATCATTTCTTGCCCCATGAAAGCCATATGGAACGATTTAATACTAGTCAGATAATGTTTGCAGTGATTATGAATGCAGCAAAGTTTACAGTGCAAAAACAGTGTATGTTTTCTATATTCTGAGCCATCTTAATAACATTAATGTGAATTAAATCCTGTAATATTTGACAATAATAGATCAATCTATTTTGAAACAGAAGATGTATTAAGAAGCTCGTGCTTTATTATATCAATACATTTTTCTGGCACAGGTTTGCCACAGGGAGAATGAGGTTCTCAAAATTACAAATCTTCCCATCCCACTCTTTTCTGAATACCATTTGTCAAAGAAGCCTCAATTCATTCTGCTTTGCTGCTTCTCTTTTTGTTCTCTTTGGTTCATTTGTTTGTTTTGGTAAAATGCAAGAGAGTATCTAACAAGTGTTGTAGAAACAGAATTACCCATTATAGAAACAAATCAGCATCATTTGCAATTGAGTAAAAGAGACTCAAAGCAAACTGTTCACTCTTGGATTAGACATGTTTACTCATGGTCAGCCATCTGAACCGGGGGGTATATATGCTGTCACAAAGATGGATGACGGGTGCAGCGTCTGTGACACTCTGTGTCCAGTTAACCGTGATGGAGCTTTATGGAGAGCTACATCTGCACAAATCTGTGTTTTGGGTTTTTTTGTGTTGTTGTTGTTGTTGTTTTAAGAGCATAAATGCAGTTTACACATGACAGCTGTTTGTGAAGTATGGGTATGTTTGTGCAGGTAAGAGCCCATCGCAGCAGTTCACCACTGTGATCCATATGGTAACTCCTCTGCAGTCCCAGATATCCCCTGTGGTGAAGCTCATCATCGCTGTAGCCAAGTCCAAGTTCTGTGCACAGGTGGGATATGTGTCTGAACTTTGCTGTGATTTCTGCTGCGGTTCAGGAAAAAGATGAAAGAATGGTTTCACACATATGCAGTGAAATGCAAACAGTGTCAGGAGGTGTTAATTCTCACTGATCTAAAATGTTTCACTTGACAGTTGATGTTTATGTTATCAATGTGTTTCTTCTATAACCTTGTCTCTCCATATCTCCTCCCTCCTTATTTCCCTTTTCTTTTGTCTCATTCCGATGTTTCCATTCCTTCGTTGCGTTTTCCTCATATAACAGTAAAAAAATCTAAAAAAAATTTTTTTTTAAAAAAAGTCTAAAAAATGAGAAAGTAGATAAGTGATTATTGTAGGTTTTATATTCCAGTTTCTGCTTCTTTTTCAAATAACATACTGAATATAATGTGTGTTTATTTTGCTTTAAATCTTCACACAAGTCTTCTTGACCTTTGTAATTTATCTAGAAAGCTTTTAAACAAGCTTTATTATTCTACACTACTAAAAAGTACTAGAAAAAGGCACTAGAGTAATACCTGAAGACTAAAAGTCTGTTGCATAAGCAGTCTCTTATATAATGTGTTTTTTTTTTTAATGAAATATGTTGAATTAAGCTTTACTATAAATATTCATGTACATGTAAATATACTGAAAGTGCAATAGCTTTTGAAACAAACTTGGTGATGACTAACACAGTTCACGCACTCACAGGGCTAATGGAAAAAGAAAATTTTTTTGTATTCTGGCACTAAAGATTATATATGTACTCACTCTGATAATAAGGTATTCTTTAGCAAGGGTTCTCTGTAAAGCAGAAGACCCTGGCTGGTCTTTGCTTCTTGAAAAATAGGACGGACATTTTATTATGAGGAATATCAGCTCATTCAAAACCTTCTGTGGAGAAGCCTATTCACAACAATGTTTGGGCTTGTATAATATTAATGGACACCATGTTCTTTTCCCCACACAGATTGTGGTTTTATGGAACTGCGACAAGCCTTTACCTCCTAGAAACAAGTGGCCCTCCACCAGTGTGCCTCTCACTGTCATTGAAGGACAGACCAAGGTAATGGCTGTTGACTTTTTTACATCCATTATGTATTAAAATAGATTTAAATTTAAAAACTTTTAAAACTGACCTGCTTAGGGGCACGTAAGATATGAAAGCGACTGAAACACTCAGCTGATGTTCTGGGAGCTGTTTTAGAGGAAGATGGAAAACAATAACACACAAAAAAACATAAATAACATGAATGAGAATATCATACAGCTATAGGATTAGATGCTGTAAACTTACACTGTGTTATATATTTTGCACAATTTATACCAGTTTTATGAAGTTTAAGGAAAATATATTCACCTGGTGGTTGCTGAGTGATGGCTGGAGATTGCTGGCGGTCACTAGGTGAAATTCATTGCAAAGAAGTTAATGGCGCCGAACTCGAAACCTCCTTGCAATGACTGTGGTCATAAGCAGATTACATGGAAGATGCTGACACTGTCTGCAAGCACTTGCTACCTCCTCACCCAGCGATAGTGAGAGGTAAAAAAAAAAAGCAATCCCAGACCGTTTCTCTTCAAAGTAACGCAGCCAAAGCAGTTACAAGATGGTTTTTAATGCAGCACCCACTTTTTTTTACCCAGCAACAGCCAGTATCATCCAACAGCCACGAGCCAGTCGAGGAACACATTTTCATATTGACTGGAGATTGCTGGAGGGTGTTCAATAGGTTCTAGGCCTGTGAGGCATAACTGTCAGTAATCTTTTATGATTAATAAACAGGGGTGCACATAAGTGGTCCGCAGGTGCGCATGCGCTGTCAAAATAAAAGACGCACACCAGATAAGAAGTTGCAACGTGTGTTTGCGTCCATATAAAAGGCACTGTTTTTGTCCGCTAGAATGGGATTTTCACGGCATTTTCTGCACCAGATCTCTGTGCGTTCATCATTTGTTTGAAGCCAGCTCGCCTCCTGCAACCACTTTTCTGAGAATACGCGCTTCTTTTGCGGTTCAGACTCCTTCTGACATTTCTTTGGAGGTGGAGGAACAGCAAAGTAATTGCTTAAAGGAGCTTGCTTCTTCGACATCTTTAAGATGATGAAGATTCTTGGAAAAGATATCATTCACTTTTAAATGAATGAAAAACTTTATCACCACAAATCACAGGATAATTCTACCCCTGTATGGTTAACGATGGAATGTTCTGCTGGAATCATTGGAGAACTTTAGAAGCATTACCTAAACGTTGCTGTAGACCAAATACACTCTCAAATGAGTCTTTAATATGTGTTTAGTGTTTTGCAGCGAGGAATTTTGCTCCATTTAGACTCTCAGTCCATGATTAATGATTCAGTAAATGCAGCAAAATACCTCTGGGGATGCCAGATGTTCTCAGTCTTATATATTGTTATTATATTAACAGCAAAAGAAATACAAGAGTGGGTCAGGATTATGGCTCAGTGAAGCTGAAATACACCAACCATCTACCCTACAGCGAGTATGAAATGACTACATATCACCATTATTAGTGACCATACGACTGCTGCTGCCAACACTAAAGCAGGCAGTCTTTCTCACACTACATATACTACTACTAATAATAATGCATTAAAGACTTTTTAATTGGTTTAGTCAGATGGGTTTTAAAGACCCTGATTTAACATCACAGATGTTTTCAGTTACTGTTGCTGATTTACACTCTACAGGAATGTGTGGATGTCTCTTTGGTCCTGATTATGTCCTGCTAGTTTCTTCACATCTGGTAGTGTTAAAAACTCACACATTTCCTTGTTGAACAACAGGAAAGCGATAAGATATATCGCTTGGTATAAAATTATTGCATTTCTTCCTGTTCTGGAAGAAAAACAACCTCAGACACACTGTTCGTTTTTATCGATTTTGCTTTGGCACTCACAGCCCTAGTTTAAAATTAAGAAAAGGTTATAGTTTTGATTGGAAATAAATAAGCATGTGGTTGCATTGTGTTTTAAAGCACACCACATGTTTTCAGAGTGGGTTTGTTTTGTTTGTTTGTTTTATTTTGTTTGTGCTTCTTCAGTTCTGGAACAACTGAGGGATATTCACACATAATAAACCCCAGTGGACCACCCAAGAGCTGAAGAATGTGAAGACGTCTCATGGATCTTCAAAACCTAGAAAAACTCGAGTCGCTTTCTTTTCAAGCTTTCAAGCTTTTTTTTCTGAACTGTAACCAGAGACTGGGACTCTTAATCTAAAAATATCAAACCCAAAATGATGTAATTGTAGATTGTAGTTTTTAGGCTGGGTTGACATAGTGTTAAATCAAATCCTGCCACATTTATTGGGTCCATATTAATTACAAGTCCCTTGTTTAAAGCCTCATAGCCCTGTAAAACATGTAAAAAAAAATGGGTATTGCCACTGTAACATTGTAATGTTGGTTTGTGAATCTGCATTTTGAAGCCTCAACATTGGCATATGGGTGAAAATACAGAAACAATTACCTGCTAATTAGTACTAAATAACAGACTGACAAAATATTAAATTTTCAAACACAAAAACTGAAACACAAACTTGTTAAACAGACTGTAGCAAACAGCAACCCATATAATTTTTCAGGCAATGCCGTTAAAATGCTCCAAAAAGTGCCAACAGCACAAACACAGTGTCTGCTCAGGTCCAGTTCACTGACTCCTTTCAGCAGACGGCTACAGCTGCCTGTGTTGGAAAATCTGTCAGAGTAACTATGCCCCCAACTCCAGCAACCAGATGGGTGAGTTATTGAAATAAATCCACTCCTCATAGAGGTGTTATGCAGTGGGAAACTATTTATAGAGGCCAAAAAGTTGGGGTTTTGTTGTTGTTGTTTTTTAAATCAGGCTGTAAATATGCTTTTTAATTACATAAAATTGGACATCTGAACATGTAAATCTGTTGGGTTTGACTCACTTTTGGAGCTTTAAGGGAACAATAGAAGAACTTCAGACATGCACTTCTGTGATGGCTTCATTCTCAGTGACGATTACAGATGGGTTATTCCACAAACTTATTTGGTATTTAAGCCTGACACCATTGGCCGTTTCTGGGTCCAAACTCCGCTTCAGGTCCCAAAGTCAAACAAACTCTGTGGCATCACTAAGAGTTTCAAACTGTCTAAAGTCTTTCATCTTTAATAAAATGATCAGCATTGCTGCTTTACCAGGTGTAACAATTAACTTTAACATCCAGGGAACCACGAAAACAGAATTTATTAAATTTAATGGAGTTAGAAGTTAGCAGGGAGTTAGCTCACTAGTTTATCATAATATACCATGTTCTGACTGAGAGATTTCTGAAAAATTTAAATGTACAGCTCTGTTATCACTTCCAACATAAATGAAGACAGAAAACTAAACAGCAGTGACTTTTGTAGGGTTACTGAAGTTTGGCTAGCTGGTATATAATGATTTGCTACGTGATCACTAGCGACACAGCTATGTTAGCATAACATAAACACAGTGAAGCTGGAGGATGAACGCTAACCTTTTTCCACTTGATAAAAGTTAACGTGAGGGTTCCCGACGGTTAGGGACAAATGCAATTTCATGGCAGGATGCTGTAAACTAACTGTCGCCAAAGTGCTTGCTCATAGGGGGTCATATGATTGTTGGGTTTTTCTCTGTATCTATGAAGCGCCTTGAGGCGACTTTTGTTGTGATTTGGCGCTATATAAATAAAATTGAATTGAATTGTAAACAAAACTTCAGTCAGGAGAACAACTGAGATAATCCATCCACAATATGAGGTTAGTCATTAATGTACTGCTGCATGGGCTGGGCTGTAGTTACACGTAAGGTTTTAAAAACTGAGTTTTAAAATGAACAGTGGTAATAAAAACCGAAAGAGGCCGACAGTGATCACTGACTGTTTTTAGGGGCTTGTTCAGATGTAACAGAACAAGATACAAAGCATTAAAACGTTAAAAACACAACACCTTTAATAAACACAGAGCAGTTTGGACCTGGAAGCAGGGTTCATACGTCATCAGTTAAAGACGGGGTAGGTGATGTCAGTCTAAGTCTGTCTTTTATATGTAGCCTGCTTTAATCACTTGATTAGAAGGATAAAATATGTAAAGAAAGAGTGAAAAAGGTCTCCCTTCTCTCATTAACACCACTGTAATGTCCTTGGAATGAAAAAAAAAAGAGAAACATGAATGAACCTCATTATATCTGTTTTCCACACCAAGTTCCAGGTTTAATTAAAAGCAGATATTGAGTATATTTTCATTTAATCCAACCTGAAGTCCTATAATCATGCAGCAGAGGGAGGGAATGATGTATAATGCTCTTTTCCTTTGTCAACTAAATTCTAATCCAGTGCTATTTCAAGTTTAAATAGACTCTTAATGATAAATTTGAAGCAGTGTGAGCTTTGATTGTTAGATATTAGAGCGAAGCCAAGAGTGTGACTTTGTTTCGTTTGTTCTCATTTGCAATATTACTGGGTTGTACTCTGCCTCTATCTACATATACATGCTGTAAAAACTCATAGTTGTTACGGTATATTTAATAAACAGAAGAAAAATGTCACATTTTCTAAATACTTTAACCAACTGAGCTTCTTAAAATGCACTCAGTCAGATACTCGCTTACTAAATGAAGCCTCCACACATGCCACCATGTTTCTCTCTCTATGTCAATCTCTTAGTCGTCTAATTGCTTCTGTTTGTTTTCATGTAAACGTCTCCCTCTTGAAATGAAAGAACAATGTCTCCGCTGGTGACAGTAAAACGCATCTCAGCGACCATGTGTATGTGTGGTCCTATAATTAGACATGTGGTATATTGTCATGCAGCCCAGACAGATGCTCTTCACAGTATTTCCTTCCAAGTGCACGCTGTGTTTGCTCCCTCTGTAGCAACAATACACACACACACACACACACATAGAGAGAGAAAGTTTGTCATTTGCCTCGGCAGAGCACAGCAGCAGAGTAATTTGCTGTTGGTTATGAGTGTATCTACTCTGTAATGCTGAGTGGATGCACTCCATCTACAAGCTTTTACTTCCCCTCTCTCCTTCCGTCTCTCTCTCTCTCTATCCTCAACCTCTGTTCTGTGCTTGCCTTCAGTGTTATTTTTTCTCAAGTACGTTCAGAGTCACCTTTCAGTAAGTATTCAAACGACTCTTTAATTTACTTGATTATTTCTGAGAAGTTCTCATACTTAAATGAGCTCATTTTAATTAAATTTAAGTAGACCCTCATAGATTTGGGATTGGTCAACAACCAATTGGGAAACTATGGTTACTATGGAAAAAATATGTATTCCTTGACCAGTTGGCAAGTGGTTGCTGGACGTTACTGGCTGTAGTTGGGTAAGATTCGTTGCAAAGAAAGTGCTGCACCAAAAACCTCCTTATGATTTCCACAGTGGCCCATTGTTTACATGGAAGAGTCCGATTTATTTACACTCACTCACTAACTGACAAGCGGTAGCAAGACTTGAAAAAGTGAAACACTAAAAGGAGAACACCTGCTTTCAAAGTAACAGTTGTGCCTTACAAGGACAATATTTCAGGCTATTTTGACTTTGAAAGTCAAGGGTCTCCATTTCTGGTAAGACCACAACATTGACCAACACTGACCACACCAGTGCACAAAGCCAGGTCCAAGAAGACAGAAGAATGAATTCTAGTGTTGAACAACCTGACTGGCCTGCACAGTGGAGACTGCGAGCCAGGCCTTCTCGTCCAACACCACTGTCTGCAGAGTCACCTCACAGATATGCTTCTGGAAGTGTGTTCAAAAATTCACATGAACACAACCTTCCTTGTTCGGGTCAAATCTGACCGATTTACAAATTAAAATATGGTGTTTTACATCTGATTGCCTCAAGGCCTAATGACATCCTCCACACTACGCACTTGAATATATAAAAGTGATGAGCACCTCTTTCATTGAATTTTGAGTGTTTTAATCAACTTTGTTTGACCAGAAACTCTGTGTTGTTTCCGGTCAAAAGTGACTGCCATAGGAAATGAATAGGAATCCACCCCCACCCCATTTGGCCCACTGAATGAGCAAATGAATGAACGACCCACTGAACAACCCACTTAACTGAATTTGGTGATGAAAAATGTTTGTTATTTTAATTCAAGAGCTGTTAAAACTAACCGGTCAATTGTGACCGGCAACACTAAAAACCACATTGTGGAAAGCAAAGAATAATTGAAACTCTTATATCTGCAAATGGTGGAGCAACATCATATTAAACCATATGGACTAAGAATGGGATGTTACTTAAGTTCATAAGAATGTGAAGGCAGATGATTAAATACTTTTGGCAGTACAGTGTGCATCCAAATTTGCTTCCATGACAGTCATTTGTTTGAATTCAAACAAATGACTTAAGCAGTTTGTAGGAGATGTTATTGCTATATGTTAACATGGCGTCCAAAGGTCAGAGACCACTATTGACAGTCGTGCTTTCATTTTGGGTTTGATTATAATTCAGTTGATTTTCACTGCATGAATTCCACAATTATGTGCTGTACGGTAGGCCATGTTGACTTGTGACAACATGTGACATCAGAAATTCTCTGCTCTCTGAGTGTCCAAGTGTCGCTCATAAATGATCAATGGGATTAAGGTCAGATGACTTAAGAAAAGTCGTTCTTTAAGTAGTTTCTGCAAATTATTGTCTTTGTTTTGTTTACTCACCAACTAGTTAAGCACTGCAATATGCTTAAAGAGAAAATTACTGATTGATCAGAAACAAGTGGCTCCTCGTCATTAGACCTCCTTGATAAGCATTTATGACAGACAAATCAATACGATCAAAGAAGTGGTCAATATACTCCCCTCTGCTGCTGGTTATATGTTGACTACAGCTTTATCGATGTACTCTTAATATCACCTCTCCTGCCTTCAAGCAATGAATTTTATGTTTATAAGTTCATCTTGAAAATCGATCCTCATTTCTTAGTTGTGCATTTAAATTACAGCAAAGGAGCATAAAATAGAAGTGGTCAAAAACTGCACAAAAATTATTTATTGTGAGGCATGGACACATGGTCTCATCCTCTGGTGGAGTCTGGGACTAGAATATTGGGTCCGTTGAGTCCTGTTGTGAGGTGACGCCACCATGGATTGGGCTTCATCTACAGCTTCTGTTCAAGCGGGTTTGGTACCTGGAGGTTATGAAGGCCAGGTAAATGCCCTGTGCTCTTTGTCCCTGAGCCATTACTGAGCATTTTTTTCCAGTGTGGGTGGTGTTCCAGGATTTATCAGACCAGCGTGTGCAAAAATAATCACAATATAAATATAGCTATATCAGAGAGTTGGTGAACACCCATGTGACAGCAGGCATGTTCCAATAATGAAGGTGTAATCTAGCATAGTTTTATTTGTTTATCTTCTACTACATCAAATCTCCAGAAAACAAGACATCTATCTGTCTTATCATAGAGCCAAAAGAACAAGTGCTGTCATTGTACAGAGGTCACGATACTTTTGGTCTCTATCAGTTCAACAAAAACTCTCAACTTCATTTTCTACTGTTGTTGTGGGTTTATTATGAGGAGTTTCCAAAGGTTTATGATAGTGGTAAGAGGGAACTAAATTAGTACCTACTCGGATCGACTCAACGTGACTCAACTCGTTTTCCATAAGAATCGTAAAGTTGAGAGTCATACAATTACAACAACGGTATGCTGAGAAGTAGGAAACTGTGTGCCTTTTTTGATTGTCATAGCAGGGTAAACACAGGCATAATTATTTAAATTAATTATGGGCACATTCTATTAAGTGTGTCACATCTTGGCCCATGTAAATGGAACAGGGCCATAATTGATGTTATTAATTTTGCCCTGCAATGCCATGTCAAAATGGCTTCTGTTAAGGCCTGTTGTTGGGGCCTTTTTTTCTTTGGCTTTATCACTACAGGCAGAGGTAATTAATTACAGAAGTAATTACATTTCTCTTTCATTTAAATTATAATTTAGTGGCGTTTTAACCCCATTTATGTCAGTGTCAGCGCTAACACGTGACTAACACATGGCTCTTTTTTTCCCTTTTTTACTGCACAATACTCAGCTGACTTTGACTTTATTATATATGGTATATGGCCTGTATTTGTATAGCGCTTTACTAGTCCCTAAGGACCCCAAAGTAAACTATTCATCATGAGAGAAAATGGCTGTTGATAGGTTATGATCATCTTTCAGATACCCACATGGTCTTTGACCTTTAACTTTAACTTAGAAACATCTTGATATATCAATGGCATAGAATCAGAAAAGACATCTCCAAAGACTATCCTTTAAGTAACAGAAGTCATGGCAAACATAAAGAGAGGAAATGAGTGGAACGAGAGCAACAAAGATAAAGTTCAGACCACTGAACTGCCTGAGATCTAAGTGGGATCTAATCTCTGTCTAGAGGCAGAAAAGCATTGACACTAGCCACAGGGAAGCATGGTTGTGTGATGGAAGTAGTGATGCGCGAATCATGAACGAATCGTTCAATACTCGAGAATCACTTTACTGACTCATGAATCATGATTCACAAGCCCAACTGACTCACTGACTCATCCCTGCTGCTGCTAGCTTATAATTAAAATTGTGGAGAAAAACACAACATCCAGTATCGTAACAAAAAAATTTCTGCTCTGAACTGGAAGAAAAAACCCTGAGTAGAAGCTCACATCAAGAAAATAGCTCCTCGGTTCACAGTAGCATCGCTCTGCTAACATGCTAACAGCACATTTGAGCTACTCACCCCCTCCCTGTGCTGAATCTTAAGCGAATCACTCAGGACTTGCTCACCCCCTCCCTCCTGTGCTGAATCATAGAGCGAACGAATCACTCACTCACTCACTCACCCCCTCCCTCCTGGCTCACAGCTTCTTCTTCTTCTTGGTTGGCAACCAATGTTAAGGCGCATTACCGCCCCCTGGCTCACAGCTCAGTGGACATTTAGATGAGAAAATATATATTTAACACATTTAAGGAAAATACTAATAAAATAAAAAAATAAAAATATATTAAAATAAAATAAAAATAAATAAATGTTTATTAAGCAATTTTGATAGGAAATTGCTTAATTTTAGAAATGTTTTTGCTCTTTTTTTGCTCTATAAAATAGTTGTTTTCTTTTAGAATCATTCATCTTAGCAGTAGGATTTACATGAAAAGAGAAACAAATTAAGTTTGAGTGAAAATGTACATTTTTTGCACTCTCTGGTCGACTGACTCAGTGAATCAAATGACTCAAAAAACCCGATTCACTTTGGTGAGTGACTCATTAAAACTCGATTCAGTAAAAAGAATCAAATTTACCATCACTAGATGGAAGGGTGGTAAATTTTAGCCAATAAGAGGTTTTGAGGGCTAGTGCCAATACCGATGTCTACTGCTGAAGGGTACTGTTTTATAAGTGTTTTAAGCAAGTTTAAGTTGAGCTTAAGTTGGACAATTTTCAGCCCAAAGAAACTTTTATAAAGTCTTTATATAGATGCATAGAGGGCACTATACACAAAACTATGGTAAAATACAGTGAATGCTAAAATGTAAAAAGTAGATTTACTGTGCTAATTTTTGTAAATCATGTTTTAGGCCCCAGTCATTCTATGGCAATCACCAGTTACTAGTGAAAAATTGTAGCTGGCTAATGGTTGCTGTAGCTTTTTAGTGGGACTAGCTGAAATTGGCTACAGAGAGACATATGATGCTGCAACACAAATGTCGTTGAGATTTCGCAGGTCGCTAGCAGGCTGTATTGGTCACCAGTACTTTGTTTGGAAGACACCAGCTTGGCTTCAAACTCTCACAACAGACTCTCACAAAGGTCACACTTATTTAAGTTGTAACAATCACATAGGTGATGGTGGAGCCCTTTACGAATTATTTCACCCAGCAAGCAACCTCCAGCAACCAGTTACCAGCGCATTTTTCTAGTGACCAACATAGACAGGTGGTCATAACTAGTTTCCAGGCTTGTCTGACTGTGTTAGGGTACCTGGGTCATTTACACAGTGTTTTCAGTTTTGTACTTTTATTTGTGTTCTCATTTTGGTTTATGACTGTGAGGGTTTTGGTTTCTGTTTTGTTGTTCCAGTTGTTCTTAGTTTGTGATTTTGTAGTTCTTAGGTTTTGGTTTCCATACTCCCTCTGTTCTGTGTCCAGCTTGTGAGTCTGTGTCTGGAAGTTCAGTCCGTCTTTCCTGTTTTACTTTGAAGGTCCGAGTCTTATGTTAATGTGTCTGGTTTTGCTTCCCTTGTCTCATTAGGCCTGATTTGTCCCAGGTGTGTTTCCCCCCTGTCTCCCATTCCCTGATTGCTCCCTCTGTGTATTTAAGCCCTGTGTTTTCCTTTGTCTGTGTTGTGGTCTCAACTATTCCATGCTGTGTGTTCTGCCTATCAGCCTGTTTTTGCTTGGTTTATATTTCCAGTTTAGTTAGCTTTCTGTTCTTTTTGCCATCCAGGAAATAAAGCTGAGTTTTGAGTTCACGTTTGCCTGCTGGAGTCTACACTTTGGGGCCACCATTCCTGCCTGCCTGCACACAGTACATGACAGACTGAGGCTTCAAGAGATTACAGTCATGCTGCTTAGTGCTAAAATGCTATCACCCATATGCTAACATGGATATGGCATGTACATTTGACATGTTCACCATATCAGTTTAGTCTGTTAGCAAACTGGTAATTTGCACAAATGCAAAAGTACTGAAATTCGCTTTTTTATGTGTACTGTATTTGGCCATAAACTAAAGTAGTGGACAAATTAAATCCCATGTAGAGATGGAAACATGTAACAGTGAATGGATAGATTGCAATGAAATTGTGGCAAGTTAATCAGTCCCATAGTCCTTGACTTATTACAGTTTAGATCTAAAACTGAAAAGAGTGAAAAAAAAAAAAACTTAAAGAAGAAAAATTAAGTGTAGATGGACCACAATTCTGACCAATTACACAGGACAAAAGAGCAAAAGTTTTGATAAAATGATTTCAACTGCAGCCCTTATTAATGAAAGCAGATTGTATTTCCTAAGTTGCCATAAAACACGCAGATGTGATATTTTCTTGGACTTTTAATCCATATTGACTTCAGGAGGAGACTAATTGTAAAGGGCATCCACACTATTGAGTTCCTGTTTCTCTTTATTCTTTATTCCACTATTTTATTCTAGTTGCTTCCGTACACTTTTTGGCGCTTAACTACTCCCACAGTTTTTGTGCTATTTTCACCGTTCAAATCTTAAAAAATTCTGCTCTTTCTGCTAATGCGGGCTATGACTTTTGGTGCTCATAAATTCTATACTTTTTGAGATATTGAATTTTTTTTTGCAATATTTTTTGCCCATTTCTGCCATATTATCAGAGGCCTCACTGGTTTTCCTTGCCGGGTTGACCTGTGTTTTAGCTCAGTGAGATGAGCATCCATTCTCAGACTGGGAGGCCCGGGTTCAAATCCCGCTTATGGCAACATTTCTTTCAGTTAACAGTTAAACTTTTTTAACTCTTTTCAACACAAATTTCAGCTTTTTCACCACTTTTCAGCAGAATTTTCAGTTTTTTCACCACTTTTCAGCACAAATACCAGCTTTTTCAGCTGTTTTCAGAAAAAAACTCTTTTTAGCAGAATTCTGCTCATTCACCTCTTTTCTGCCGAAATTCTGCTTATTCACCTCTTCTGAAAAATTTTCCGCCTTTTCACCTCTTATTAGCACAAATCTCAGCTGTTTTCAGAAAAAACTCTTTTGAGCAGAAATTCTGCTGATTCACCTCTTTTCTGCAAATTTTTCAGCCTTTTCACCTCTTATCAGCACAATTCTCAGCAGCTTCTGCTCATTTCAGCAGAATTGTCAGTCTCTCCACCCTTTCATTGTGAGAATGAGTTTGGCTCAGTGAGATGAGTGGCCGCCTTGAGACCAGAAGGGCCAGGTTCGAATCCTGCTCAGGGCAACGTTTTTTCAGCTTTTTTCAGCAGAAATCTTCAGCGTTAAGGCATCCACACAGCATTTTCGCAGGAAATGCAAATTTTTCTAGTTTGTTTTAAACTTCCATTGTTTTCATTCAAATTCTGTTGTTTTCATTCAAATTCCATTGTTTTGATTCAAATTCTGTTCTGTACATTAAAATTCCGTTGTTTTCATTCTAATTCTGTTGTTTGTTTTAAACTTCCATTGTTTTCATTCTAATTCCGTTGTTTTCATTCAAATTCTATTCATTTCATTCTAATTCCGTTGTTTTCATTCAAACTCTGTTCTGTACATTCTAATTCCGTTGTTTTCATTCAAATTCCGTTGTTTTCATTCAAATTCCGTTGTTTTCATTCTAATTCTGTTGTTTGTTTTAAACTTCCGTTGTTTTCATTCTAATTCTTTTGTTTTCATTCAAATTCCGTTGTTTTCATTCTAATTGTGTTGTTTGTTTTAAACTTCCAAACTTCAAATTCTATTCATTTCATTCTAATTCCGTTCTTTTTATTGAAATTCCGTTGTTTTCATTCAAATGCTTTTGTTTTCATTCTAATTCTACTCTTTTTATTCAAATTCTTTTGTTTTCATTAAAATTCCGTTGTTTTCATGCTAATTCTGTTGTTTGTTTTAAACTTCCATTGTTTTCCTTGAAATTCCGTTCTGTACATTCTAATTCCGTTGTTTTCATTCTAATTCTGTTGTTTGTTTTAAACTTCCATTGTTTTGATTCAAATTCTGTTCTGTTCATTCTAATTCCGTTGTTTTCATTCAAACTCTGTTCTGTACATTCTAATTCCGTTGTTTTCATTCTAATTCCGTTGTTTTCATTCAAATTCTATTCATTTCATTCTAATTCTGTTCTTTTTATTGAAATTCCGTTGTTTTCATTCAAATGCTTTTGTTTTCATTCTAATTCTACTCTTTTTATTCAAATTCTGTTGTTTTCATTAAAATTCCGTTGTTTTCATTCTAATTCTGTTGTTTGTTTTAAACTTCCATTGTTTTCATTCAAATTCTGTTCTGTTCATTCTAATTCCATTGTTTTCATTCAAACTCTGTTCTGTACATTCTAATTCCGTTGTTTTCATTCTAATTCCGTAGTTTTCATTCAAATTCTATTCATTTCATTCTAATTCCGTTGTTCTTATTCAAATTCCGTTGTTTTCATTCAAATGCTTTTGTTTTCATTGTAATTCTACTCTTTTTATTCAAATTCTGTTGTTTTCATTAAAATTCCATTGTTTTTATTCTAATTCTGTTGTTTGTTTTAAACTTCCATTGTTTTCATTCAAATTCCGTTGTTTTCATTTTAATTCCGTTGTTTGCATTCAAACTCTGTTCTGTACATTCTAATTCCGTTGTTGTCATTCAAAGTCCGTTGTTTTCATTCTAATTCTGTTGTTTGTTTTAAACTTCCATTCTTTTCATTCAAATTCTGTTGTTTTCATTCAAATTCCATTGTTTTGATTCAAATTCTGTTCTGTACATTCTAATTCCGTTGTTTTCATTCAAATTCCGTTGTTTTCATTCAAACTCTGTTTCTTTACATTCTAATTCCGTTCTTTTTATTGAAATTCCGTTGTTTTCATTCAAATGCTTTTGCTTTCATTCTAATTCTACTCTTTTTATTCAAATTCTGTTTTTTCATTCTAATTCTGTTGTTTTCATTCTAATTCTGTTGTTTGTTTTAAACTTCCATTGTTTTGATTCAAATTCTGTTCTGTTCATTCTAATTCCGTTGTTTTCATTCAAACTCTGTTGTTTTCATTCTAATTCCGTTGTTTTCATTCAAATTCTGTTGTTTGTTTTAAACTTCCGTTGTTTTCATTCAAACTCTGTTCTGTACATTCTAATTCCGTTGTTTTCATTCAAATTCCGTTGTTTTCATTCAAATTCCGTTGTTTTCATTCTAATTCTGTTGTTTGTTTTAAACTTCAATTGTTTTCATTCTAATTCCGTTGTTTTCATTCTAATTCTGTTGTTTTCATTCAAACTCTGTTCTGTACATTCTAATTCCGTTGTTTTCATTCTAATTCCGTTGTTTTCATTCAAATTCTATTCATTTCATTCTAATTCCGTTCTTTTTATTGAAATTCCGTTGTTTTCATTCAAATGCTTTTGTTTTCATTGTAATTCTACTCTTTTTATTCAGATTCTGTTGTTTTCATTAAAATTCCATTGTTTTTATTCTAATTCTGTTGTTTGTTTTAAACTTCCATTGTTTTCATTCAAATTCCGTTGTTTTCATTCTAATTCCATTGTTTTCATTCTAATTCCGTTGTTTTCATTCTAATTCCGTTGTTTGCATTCAAACTCTGTTCTGTACATTCTAATTCCGTTGTTGTCATTCAAATTCCATTGTTTTCATTCAAATTCTGTTCTGTACATTATAATTATGTTCTGTACATTTTAATTCCGTTGTTTGCATTCAAACTCTGTTCTGTACATTCTAATTCCGTTGTTGTCATTCAAAGTCCGTTGTTTTCATTCTAATTCTGTTGTTTGTTTTAAACTTCCATTCTTTTCATTCAAATTCTGTTGTTTTCATTCAAATTCCATTGTTTTGATTCAAATTCTGTTCTGTACATTCTAATTCCGTTGTTTTCATTCAAATTCCGTTGTTTTCATTCAAACTCTGTTTCTTTACATTCTAATTCCGTTCTTTTTATTGAAATTCCGTTGTTTTCATTCAAATGCTTTTGTTTTCATTCTAATTCTACTCTTTTTATTCAAATTCTGTTTTTTCATTCTAATTCTGTTGTTTTCATTCTAATTCTGTTGTTTGTTTTAAACTTCCATTGTTTTGATTCAAATTCTGTTCTGTTCATTCTAATTCCGTTGTTTTCATTCAAACTCTGTTGTTTTCATTCAAATTCCGTTGTTTTCATTCAAATTCCGTTGTTTTCATTCAAATTCCGTTGTTTTCATTCTAATTCTGTTGTTTGTTTTAAACTTCCGTTGTTTTCATTCAAACTCTGTTCTGTACATTCTAATTCCGTTGTTTTCATTCAAATTCCGTTGTTTTCATTCTAATTCCGTTGTTTTCATTCTAATTCTGTTGTTTGTTTTAAACTTCAATTGTTTTCATTCTAATTCTGTTGTTTTCATTCTAATTCCGTTGTTTTCATTCAAATTCTATTCATTTCATTCTAATTCCGTTCTTTTTATTGAAATTCCGTTGTTTTCATTCAAATGCTTTTGTTTTCATTGTAATTCTACTCTTTTTATTCAGATTCTGTTGTTTTTATTCTAATTCTGTTGTTTGTTTTAAACTTCCATTGTTTTCATTCAAATTCCGTTGTTTTCATTCTAATTCCATTGTTTTCATTCTAATTCCGTTGTTTTCATTCTAATTCCGTTGTTTGCATTCAAACTCTGTTCTGTACATTCTAATTCCGTTGTTGTCATTCAAATTCCATTGTTTTCATTCAAATTCTGTTCTGTACATTATAATTCTGTTCTGTACATTATAATTCCGTTGTTTTCATTCAAATTCCGTTGTTTTCATTCAAACTCTGTTTCTTTACATTCTAATTCCGTTCTTTTTATTGAAATTCCGTTGTTTTCATTCAAATGCTTTTGCTTTCATTCTAATTCTACTCTTTTTATTCAAATTCTGTTGTTTTCATTAAAATTCCGTCGTTTTCATTCTAATTCCGTTGTTTTCATTCAAACTCTGTTCTGTACATTCTAATTCCGTTGTTTTCATTCAAATTCCGTTGTTTTCATTCAAATTCCGTTGTTTTCATTCTAATTCTGTTGTTTGTTTTAAACTTCCATTGTTTTCATTCAAATTCCGTTGTTTTCATTCAAACTCTGTTCTGTACATTCTAATTCCGTTGTTTTCATTCAAATTCCATTGTTTTCATTCTAATTCTGTTGTTTGTTTTAAACTTCCATTGTTTTCATTCTAATTCCGTTGTTTTCATTCAAATTCTGTTGTTTGTTTTAAACTTCCATTGTTTTCATTCAAATTCTGTTCTGTTCATTCTAATTCCGTTGTTTTCATTCAAACTCTGTTCTGTACATTCTAATTCCGTTGTTTTCATTCTAATTCTGTTGTTTTCATTCAAATTCTATTCATTTCATTCTAATTCCGTTGTTTTTATTGAAATTCAGTTGTTTTCATTCAAGTGCTTTTGTTTTCATTGTAATTCTACTCTTTTTATTCAAATTCTGTTGTTTTCATTAAAATTCCATTGTTTTCATTCTAATTCTGTTGTTTGTTTTAAACTTCCATTGTTTTCATTCAAATTCCGTTGTTTTCATTCTAATTCCGTTGTTTGCATTCTAATTCCGTTGTTTGCATTCTAATTCCGTTGTTTGCATTCAAACTCTGTTCTGTACATTCTAATTCCGTTGTTGTCATTCAAATTCCGTTGTTTTCATTCTAATTCTGTTGTTTGTTTTAAACTTCCATTCTTTTCATTCAAATTCTGTTGTTTTCATTCAAATTCCATTGTTTTGATTCAAATTCTGTTCTGTACATTCTAATTCCGTTGTTTTCATTCAAATTCCGTTGTTTTCATTCAAACTCTGTTTCTTTACATTCTAATTCCGTTCTTTTTATTGAAATTCCGTTGTTTTCATTCAAATGCTTTTTCTTTCATTCTAATTCTACTCTTTTTATTCAAATTCTCTTGTTTTCATTCTAATTCTGTTGTTTTCATTCAAATTCCGTTGTTTTCATTCTAATTCTGTTGTTTGTTTTAAACTTCCATTGTTTTGATTCAAATTCTGTTCTGTTCATTCTAATTCCGTTGTTTTCATTCAAACTCTGTTCTGTACATTCTAATTCCGTTGTTTTCATTCAAATTCCGTTGTTTTCATTCAAATTCCGTTGTTTTCATTCTAATTCCGTTGTTTGTTTTAAACTTCCATTGTTTTCATTCAAATTCCGTTGTTTTCATTCTAATTCTGTTGTTTGTTTTAAACTTCCATTCTTTTCATTCAAATTCTGTTGTTTTCATTCAAATTCCATTGTTTTGATTCAAATTCTGTTCTGTACATTCTAATTCCGTTGCTTTCATTCAAATTCCGTTGTTTTCATTCAAACTCTGTTTCTTTACATTCTAATTCCGTTCTTTTTATTGAAATTCCATTGTTTTCATTCAAATGCTTTTGCTTTCATTCAAATTCTGTTGTTTTCATTAAAATTCCATCGTTTTCATGTTAATTCCGTTGTTTTCATTCTAATTCTGTTGTTTGTTTTCATTCTAATTCCGTTGTTTTCATTCTAATTCTGTTGTTGTGGCATCCACACTATTGAGTTCCTGTTTCTCTTTGTTCTTTGTTCCACTATTTTATTGTGTGGATGCCCTCACAGGGCAAAATGCAGCAGGTTATCGGGCATGCTTTTGTGGTTAATTTAGCAACTTTCACTGCCATGTGGCTTTTCCTGAGGAAATTGAGAAGCTGTTGGCTAATGCAAACACTGCCCTGACTGAATAAGGTACATATCTCCTGATTATAGGGCAACCATCCAAAGAAAAACACATTTTCTGCCAGGAGTTCTTTCTTTAAGCAGTGATTTAATGGAGAATTTGATGTGGCATTCTCAAATACTTGAAAGAATGTCGGGGATTTGTGTTGAAATTCATTTGATGTTACGCTTAATTTCCTAATAAATTTCATCTGAGCATCCGTCAGATCATTAGGCTGAAATGGAAGTAGACATTAAGCTTGTGGAGATTTGTGGTCTTACTTGACAAAATAAGCCTCTTAATGTTACCCCTGGGGGTGTAAATTTAATTTACTTTTCTTTTTTTAGGTCATGAATCCATGTAAAACATCACCACTGTGGCATGACACTTCATTTCAGTGACATAAAATCTTGAAATAATTGAAAGGAAGCTGTAAGGGTAGCAAATTTTACACAAGCACATTTTAGGTAATTCCAGTCGAAAAGATAATCTTTCTGGGTGAGTTAAAGATGAAGCAAAAATATATTTTCTCGCTATATGTTGCTACAGAGCTAATATTATGGATTTAGATATTTTTGTTGAGAATATTGAATACACTCAAACAGCCACTTTGTGCCTTCTTCATGGCATATATTCAACTAAGTGCTGGAAACATTCCTTATAGTGATTTTGGACCATTTTAAGATCATAACTGTTGCTACAGATTTATTTGCGGCTCAAACATAATCTTAATCCCCCATTGGATGACATCCCAAGTGGCAGTAAGGTGCCCAAAGTGTGGCAAGAAAATATATCCCTCACAATTACATCTTCACCATCAAACCTGTGATCTTCTGCTTTTCGTAGCCCATCTGCTTCAAGTTTAGGGGTGCCATGTGATCAGAGATGCTCTTCTGCATAAATTGGTTGTAATGACCTTGTAGTGACCTCTGAGATCAACAAGGCAGTTTCACCCAGAGAACTGCCACTCAGTTGATATTCTTGTTTTTCAGACCCTTCTCTGTAAACCCTAGAGATGTTTGTGTGCTAAATCACCGTAGGGACATTTTCAGCACTGCCTGAAGTATTAAGATCAGCCTGTCTGGCACCAGCAACCATGCCACGTACAAGTAATTCATCATTCTGTTGCTCATTTTGATTTTTTGGATCATGCTTACATGCATAAATGTACTGAGTTGTATGATGTACTGAGTTCATCATACTGACTTGTTCGTTCTTTGCTACCCACTCACATTTAAAAAAACTGATTTTGAAAGATCCTGAGTGCTGAGCCCGGGAGCAGGTTGTTTGAAACCTCAACTGAACCTATTTTTCACCAATTACTTATGCCCTTGTTACTTTTCCTCACAAACAGTTAAATAATTCACACGTTAATTATGAGTCAATAACATCAGCAGCAGCGATCTTTGGGCTAATGGATCAGGGCCTGTTGCATGCTTTCTGTTAGGCACTGAATTGATCAGAACTCAAACAAAACCTATTAAGTGAGCACAGTGAATGATAAAACACACAGTTGGGGGTTGGGGTGGTGAAACTATTTTTCCTTTATTTTTTATAGATTTCTTTATATTGCTATACCAACTCTATACCTTTAAAATACATGATGTTTAATAGGTTTCTTTGATCCCTAAAAAAGCTCAGACTCCTTAAAGTTTGTCAGTTAACAGTAGTGCAAACTATTTCCTCTCTCTCTGCCTGCAGATGATGAGCAGTCGTTTTTTCCCCCATGATGCCATCATCACCGACGCCGTCCTCAGTCTGGATGAAGACTCTGTTCTCTCAACCAATGAGGTGAGTTAACGATAGTTTATCAACCAACTGAGACTACACTGAAGTTTTACATACAGGTGAACTGAGACACTGGTGCTTTATCAACAAAATGAGGTGAGACAGCGATGCTCCCAAGGCACATTGTTACCAAACACTGATATCAGCCTCAGATCCAAAGTTAGTAAAGAAGCCACTTCAACATAGCCGTGCAAAAACACATGGAAGAACTATTCCTTTTTCTTACTCTTAGCCTAAACAATGACTTTCAAAGATATTTAGTGAAAACTGGTCTTTGATTTGAGACGGAGGTAATTAAAGCAGTTACAATGTCTGCTTTTACAAAATTATTTGACTGAACTGACTTAAGCTAGCATTCACTCATTTAGCATTTTAAAAATGTGAAGACATTAAAAACTAAAAAATCTAAACCTTAATCTTTGGCTAATAAGAAAAATGTCACAGTTTCAATGATTAGCTGACAATCATGGTGAAGAATATAGAGCTGTCAGATTTATTGTATTTCTTCTATTATTCACTTTTCAAGTTACACTATGTGGACAAATTTATTTAGCTATTTCTTTACCTTGGAATTCAGGTGCTTATACTTTCCATTACCACAGGTATTTAAATTCAAGCTCTTGCAGTCTGCTTTTTGCAAACATTAGTGAAAGTGTGGTACTGTAATAGAATGCAATCTTTGCAAGAAGTCAGGTTATGTTATTCTACAATCAGCTGTATTGAAAAGTTGAAGTGTTTAGGAACCTCAGCATCTCAGAGCATGTAAAGTTAAAGAGCGGGGTTGCGAGTGCTGAGGTGCATAGTGCATAAAAGTCACCAGAGCTTTGCTGACTCAATAACTGCAGAGTTTCAAATCTCCTCTGGCTTTAACTCCAGCCCAAAAATGGTGTAGCTTGGCAAGACTTTCCATGGCCGTACAGCTCCTGTAGGTGAAATGTGTAGGTGTCCGAGTACATTTGTCAATATAGTTTACAAAAACAAAGTACAGTTGACCTGACAGGTCATGTCACTGCAGCTTGAGAAGACATCTGCAAATTTTAAAAGCAAGACAATTCAGAAAACAGCTTCATCTATTTGACACCACGAGGAAATGTAGATCCTGTTTCTTTCAGCGTGTTTCTAATTTTGGTTTACAGCTCACTTCAAGTTGCAGTTCATTTAGCTCTCAGGGCCACTGTAGAAAATGGTTTGACAATGAGGATTAATCAGTGGCTTTGGTAAAAGTAATGCAAACTCAAGTAACCTTGCCTGGGGCTCCTAATATGCAAACTTTCCCAAATTTAATAAACCGCCTTTGTGAAACATTTTAAAAGCTGCTGAGCAAGTTGGCAAAAGCAGAGATTTACACAAATTGTGTTCATCCCTACAATTTACTCAACTTTGATAGAAATGAATACTTGAATACTATAATTGTGTATAAAAATGTTTTTTTACAGCTTGATGTGATCTGCATGGTTTTATGGCAGTCAGTGGTAAAAGGTGACCATATCTTAACACATTATTGATCCTCTTTGAAATGAAACAGTCTGTTCTCGAAGAGTCATGAATACTATTCATTATAAATAAAACGCCTCACTCTACAAAACAGCACCATGGCCACTGACCTTAAGGTGGAAAATGTGTTTTGCCTTTAAAGGATGATTAAAAACTAAGCGAGATGAGTAGGAAGTCTAGCATAGCAGCAGAATCGGATAGCAAAGAGTTCTGATTACAGATGCCACAAACTGAGATCCTGCCTTTACTAAATTACTGTGGAACTTGTTCAATTTGTATTCTTGTAATTGAAATTAACCCAGTGAAAAGGTGAGAGAAAAGCAGAGATAAGGAATAATGTGAGCAGTGTTAAAATGTGAAAGAAAATACAGGCTAGAAAGGGGAAAAAGTGAAAGCAACAGTGGTATGAAAAAATTACAGAGCAGAGAGAAATGAAAGAGAAAACCAGGTGAAAAAACCCTGCTCAAAATCAAAGCAAGAGCAAATAAGGAAATGTTGGAAAAGCAGATTGAAGAGTGTTTAATGAAAAACAAAGCGCTCTCATGGAGTTTTACGAGAGCCATTAACTTTGTGTCTGTATCATTACACTGTCAAAACACAGAGCGCTTCTTTGATTAAAGTCTCACTTGTTACTTAAAAACAAGGATGAGGAACACTTTTGTACTGCTTTAGAACAAATTAGAAACCAGAGAATTGTTTGAAGCTCTGTCAAGGGAGGAAATAATGTTGATAATCCACCTTTTTAAAACATTATAGCAGAGTTAGTGAGCCAAGTGGGGCTTAGTAAAACCACTGAAATATGAACATTGCAGAGGCACACAGTTCTCTAGACTTGAAGGGCATTCAAAGCTCTTTTGATGTTGGTTCTCACGACCATGACTGATAGCACTGCATTGTGGGCTTTTCTTTTTCTTTTTAAATTTTGTGGCTTAAGAAACAAACAAACAAACAAAAAAACATTCCTCTGAAATTGGTTTAATTACTTTAAAATAAAAAGAAGAAAAAAAAAAGATTTGCATAGTACTACAAATCAGAAAATACTGTCAACATATTTTATTGTCATTTTTTTAGGGCTAGAACCGTCTAGATACTTGTGACACTTGGAGGCAAAATTCACTTTAAACCATTCAAAAATAAAAACATTGTGCACAGTTGTGGTAGATTTGTTCCATCCTAGCTTTACCTGGTAAAGTTTACCCCGAATTTGATTTCTGTGTAGTTTTCTGAATTTTTGAAGGCTGTAGCCATTTATATTTATTTTTTATATTATATGTATTTTTGGAGGCTGACTAACAGCCTTAATTGCAGTACTGCAGCCTTCTAGTGGTAGACTTTAAAAGTAAAAAAAAAAATAATAATTTAATGGCTATTTAAATATTTATATTAACTTCATCTGTAGTATAAATCTAGAGGTGAATGATACACGAACAATCCCCTGTACAGTATAAGGAATGTGTAATAGAGAGTGGAGATGTGCGAAGTATGGTGTTTCTAATTCATGGTATAGAAAGCTTTTTTAAGAAAACAGCCTTCATAGTACATTTTCTATTAAAGAATTCTATACATTTCAATTGAAAAACATTATTTACAAGTAAAAGCTGTTGAAAGCTTTCTGAATTCATATGAACTATAATGTTATCAAACATACAGTCATTTGCATGAATGTCCAGATAGACAAATACAGACAAGTATGACCCAAGTCACAAAGTTTCCTTACCTTTACGGCAGCGACACGGTCACAAGCAGCTCATCTGTGATGCTAAATTAGTGCTCCTGCTTTAAGAGCCATTACAAGTAGCTGCCTTGTTTCTTTCTCTGCAGATCTTCAGCGAATGAAAGATGCAATCCATAATAGATTGTGAGGCCCAATGAGCCCTAGAGATCGAATATATCTTTAAACTCTAAGATGTTTTATTGATCGGAGCAAGTCAATGTTCACCTTTTCTACGCAAACGGGATCGCAATTACACTTTATAGCACCACAATTTCAGGCACAGCAATATGAGCAAGTTTCTACAACTAAACTTTTATGAGCACACGGCTTGTTTTATGAAACGAGAGGAGGGAGAAAATGTCAGGGAGAGAACTAGTGAATAAGAGAGGAAGTGAAGTGAATCTTTGCTGTGCTTACTAACCCATAGCTCTAATTGCCCTTTTAACATGGTGAGAGGCTTTATTGAAAGGAGATGAAATATGTCAATTCACTAAAAATGTGCAAGAGAGAACATTACACTTTTAATAGGACTTTTCATATTACAATACCTCGGCAGAAGAATGGCTGTGCCAATTTCATAATTACATTGTTTCAGCTCATTAAATGTATGATTATTCCATGAAGAGAGATTAGAGAAGGGGATACGACCTGACAAAGCTTTTGTCTCTCATTGGGCAGCCAAGCATGCTGCTGGATTATGCCCTTTGGAAGACATTTTCTATATGATAGATATGGAAATTGTGTTACAACAGCAGTGGCAGAATCTTGATCCTCATTTCATTTAAAGGTTGTCTCCGGGTTTGAACATGTTTCAGAGCACTTATAATTTTCATTAGTATTCAAGGTTTTCAGTACACACTTAAACAAATCATAAATTCATAGAAAAGATAATGATTTGACCTCTATGGCTCTTTTGCTCATTGACGCTATCTCATTTCATTTAGGGTATTTTTTCCCATTAAGTCCATATTTCTTACCTATTGATTGATTGGATGAGTTGAAAGTGTCACTTTGAGGCCCCCGGCTTCAGCATGCTCGATATTGGACTGACAGTGTGGGAAATCCTGCCAATCAAAATCTGAATTCTTCCACCTTCAAGTGATTTCTGAATGTCTTTCTTGGTCTGCATCACTGCTTAGTTGTGTCAAATGTCTATATGAACACAGCAAACCAGCTGAACATGTGTTATGCCAAGATAATGAGTGTTATTTATTTCACCTGTGAGTGGTTAAAATCTTGTGTCTAAAACACTTTATAAAAGATGCATGTGGTGTTCAAGAAAAATGAAGCCAGTTTAGAGGCATCTAAAACCTGGTGTGTTTCTAATCCAGAATAGCAAGCAAGGAAACCCAATATTAGTTTAAATTTGAATTTTTCATCACTTCAAATCCTTGCATTTTTACTGACACTCTGTGGTCTCTGGTCTCAGCATCACTGTTAGTTTCCTACTGTGTGCATGGTTCTCTAAAGTACATAAAAGGGTCCTTTAAATTAAGTGCTTTGTAGTAAGTTTTTGAAACAGTTTTGATCAAATAAGACAACATATTCTTGGATCATATTAATTCAAAAAACATTTTTTTTACCCCTCTATCGATCCCTACGTCCTCCTTTGGCTTTTCTCATGCACCTTCCAAATTACTTCAAAGCCTCAGTCACACAGGCCTAGAGACCAGTCTGCAGCCCCCTGCCAACTTCTGGTCACTAGGGAAAAACATGTAGTCCCCTATTGGTTGATGAAGCTGGAGGTTCATGAGTGAAACTGGTCACAAAGAGGCAATCTGCTCACGACCAAAGGCATCACAATGTAGTTTTCGGTGCAATACTGAAATACAGTATATTTCACATAGGGACAACAAGAAACATCCAGCCACTCAACGCTTGCAACTGGTTTGGGGTGAACGGTGGTTGCCAAATGGTCACCAGTTGGTCTCTAGGCTTCTGTGACTGGGGCCCTAACATTTACCATTTGGACATTTGCTGGAAAAAAATCTGGAGCACAAATTCAGTCTACCCTAACTTCCCTTTGAACCAAGGAAGCCTGGTGTGCTCCGCATACACATGTAAATTATAATATGTCTTGATATTGGAGCTGCATATTTAATAATTTAACTTTAATTTAATTTAACTGTTTGGAGATTCAGCTGATGTTTGTATGTAGAAGCTGTAATAGACTGTGGTGCTGGCATGCAGCACTGAATGCTTAACCTTTGCAATCTATAGAAGAACCTTTAAGCAATCAATGAAAGATACTTTTGGAGTCGCAAAGATGAGACATAACCTCACAGCACTGAGACTACTTGGTGAGAATGGCTATAGTCTTAAAACACTGCAAAATACAAAACTGCTATAGCTCCCTTTAGCCCCAAAATGCAGACCTTAAAACCCAGCTGGCTATCTTGGATCACACTGAGACTGCTGGTAAAACTTCATCAACACCACAGCACTCCAAACCTGCTGGATACAAGATCAGTTTACAACACATTTTCCTGAGTTTTATCATCCTGAAGACAGGTGGAGGTCGACAGTGAAAGCACTGCAGTGGCATTGCTTCATGGAGAGGAAAATAAATAAATAAAACCAGACACAACTTTTCAACAACCAAAGCATTGAAAACACTGAGGGGAGATAGGGGCTCTAAAATCTGATGCAACACCTTTTCATCTTATAACACTGGACATGTTAAACCCAAATGTCAGGAGAGATTTGTAGCAGATCTATTGCTGGATTGACCCTCGACTTTTCAGATCAATTTTGGCTTTGTAGAATCCATCAGTATGAATTACACACACACACACACACACACACACACACACACACACACACACACACACACACACACACATTTGTGTGTTGTGTTTCTGTCAATTCAAAGAACGTTACATTGTCTTGCATTAACATCTTGGAAGTTAACAATAACCTGAAACATAACCGTCACCATTACCATAAACTTTAATGAACCTTTAAATGTAACTGTTTACTTTGTGAAGTCTTGCAAACACACACACACACACAGACTGTGTTCAAGGCTCATTAGAAATTTTCAGTCATATTAAACGATAATTAAGACAGACAGATTGCAATGAACCTGTGCTTTGTTACTCACTCACTTGTAAGTGGTCTCTTGCTCTCCCTCACTCACGCACACACACATATCTGCCACATGGGCACATTTTCATACAGGAACACAGTGCACACACACAGCTAACATGTCCCTCTGTGATGACCTGTGCTTTGAATCACCTTTTCTCAGCTTACATCAGATGCTTTACAGTAGTTCAGTTCATGACAGAACATCCACCTTTGGTTCACCCCTCTCCAACTTCTAGTTCCTCTACCTGTGCTACTCTGGTAATTAATTTCTGTGTGTGTGTGGGTGTGTGGATGTGTGTGTCTAACAAAATATTTCATTATGTGCCGAACCCCTTATTCTCTAGTGTGTCTGGCCGAATGTCTCAGTGGTGTTTTGGTATTCAAAAGAGGGTCTTTGTCAGGTAGCTCCATCTTCTTCAAGGGCACCAGCTGCTCCACAAAAAGGCCATGAGAAATTTCTTCTTTATTGTGAAGTAGGCAGTCTCCAAGGAAAATGGAGCAGGAGACAGTCAAAGCTGGCACCTGCTTAAAAGATGACCACAATGCAAGATCAGCAACCTGTTTCTGCTTCCAGGGTCTCGATCCTCAAAGCATCTAGTTTTTTGGTGATGCACACACAGTCTCCTTTGACGCTGCCAAATTGACTTCCTGGCCGCAGCACTCCTGATGGAAATAGCAACAAAATAGGGATGGTGTTGGTGTAAATCACAAGCCTGTTAACCAGTTAACCACAGTTCATGCCCCATTGGTGGGGTTGTATTTTGCACTAAAATGGACAGAAGTCTGTGAAATGCACTGCATTACACACTTTCAAACTGTCCTTATAATATATACCAGCACACCCTCCTAATTTAAGTTGCAAAATATTTCATTTGTCTCCCTTTATCACTGCCTGCTGTTTTGAAGCCTCCACTACCCCAGAAGTTACCTGCACAAATATCCCCTGGGAGGGTATATTTATTCATCACTCCCCATCTTTGATATATAATAAACCTGGAGCCCAGACAGCACACCTGACCCTGTAATGAATCTTTTTCAACATGAGCAGTCTGACTTAATTAAGATCAGGGTTAGGGATTTTATGACCTGAGAATAATAGATAAGTAGATAAATAGATATTATAAATATGTTGCATAAATCTGTTTGTTTTAAAAAAGATTTTTCTTTAAAAAGTTAAAAATTAAACCTCATTTGATCATGCAAGAGGGAATTATTATGAATCAGGTCGGCACAGCCAGGTTTAGAATGTGACTCAGAGCTCTCCAACTGATCAATAAGTGCACTCTGATATTTAAATGACATTTTAACATGAAGTGCTTCAGCTGGAATGAAAACATTGCGAAATGGCCTCAAAAATATTCTTTGTGTAGTTGTGAAGAGGCAGAGAAGTTGTTTAGAAGACGGCCTTGTTGGTTTAGCTGGCTAAATGCCATTTGACAGGTGTTTTGAATGCAATTTTTACCACACCGCAAATATTCTGAATAAGCTGTATTGCTTTTCTTTGTGCTTTTCTTCTCTCCATTTTTTCTCATTGTGCTTCCACCTTTGCTTCTTCTTTTTCTTTTTTTCATTTTCTCTACACATCTAATCTATTCAACACCTTCTTTCTTTTCTATTTGACCAGGTGGACTTTGCCTTCACTGTATGGCAAAGTTTTCCCGAGCGTATTGTCGGTTATCCAGCAAGGAGCCACTACTGGGATAGTTCCAGATCACGCTGGGGCTACACTTCCAAGTGGACCAATGAGTACTCCATGGTCCTTACAGGAGCAGCTTTTTACCACAGGTACAAACCCACAGGATTTCTTGCTTATCGGCGAAGTTGTATTGACGTGAATGGCAGACGAGTGGCACAGAAAGATGGCACATGGCATCGTCTGTGATGCAGACAGTGTGCCAGAGCATGAAGGTGACATTATCAACTTATTAGTCAGCCTGCCTTCCCGCCCTCACCTGTAGCTACAAGCATTATGTTGTGATTTAATGAGTAAGATTACAGATAAAAGCGGCAGAAATGACCTCTCAGAACAGTCTCTGGGTTTTCTCTTAGATAGGGTGAGAACCTCGGCCGTTTGGGAGGAGTAGAGGCACTGCTCCTGTGGATTAAAATAAAAATGTTTCTTGAGCTTATTTAAGAGAGGCTGTAATTGTATTCTTGCTACCACTGGATAGCTGCAAGTTGTGTTTAGAAGCCTTGAATTCTACTCCCCAAAAAATCCCCCAAAATCTCAAAGAGTCTAGTTTTAGAATTAGAGTTTTGGTCTGATTATAGGCCATGTATAGGCCAACAACACCCTTCAGTACATGGTGAACTTATGATTGCCTCCTATCATGGTTTGTACCTAGGACATATAGGCCCTGACATGGAATAATTACATTCCTATAGGATAAATGCCCTGCAGCACAAATAGTTTCTGCAGATCTTTGGATCAAGATAAGTAAATAATTAAGTAATCTGCTTTTTTCTGCATTTCAAAATTTTACAGCCTTCAGCCGTGAAGAGTTGATGTCATGCTCCTGTTTTTGTGTTTGTTATGGTTTACATTCTAGTTCTGTATTGGTGTCTCTAGAGTTCAGCCTTCCTTAGTCTCATCTCTTTGACTTTCAGCCTTCACAGTCATGTACCCGTGTCTGTCTGTTTTCTCCCCAGTCCCTGTGTCAAGCCCATGTGTGTTAGTGTTGGTCACAGTGTTTGATAGTCTTCTGTTTTCATGTGTATTATGTTCAGTTTTGCTTCCCCTGTCTCGTCAGTCAGTTTAGTATCAGCTGTGTTATCCTCCTTGTCTTATTGTCTGTGTTTTCCTCTGTTCTCTGTTGCGTTTTCCCTCATTGTAGGTAGTGGTTCTGTCTGTCTGGATGGTTTTTGCCTTTTGTTTTTGTTGCCCAATGCTTAGATGTTTAGTTCAGTTCTGTGTTGCCAAGTCCTGGGTTTTTGGGTCCACAACTCTGCCGGCCTCACACCTACACCTGTGGATATGACAGAAGAACGGGACCAAATAATGGACCAAGCAGACTCAGCCCTGAAAGAATGTGGGTTGGCTCTAACACGGATGAACAGTCTTTTGATTCACATCTCCTAAGTCATGGGCATAAGGAACAAATTCGTTGGACTTAACACCACTGATGCGATTATCCAGAGGAACCCTCTGCTCCTCCAGCTTCCCCGGTCTCCGGAGATGGTCTGTGCTCTCACCAAGGCTAAAGAAGAACTGCAAAAACTGCTCTCTTCATGCTTTCCTCCTCCTGTTGTCACGTCAGCAGCACATGAATACCTCCTCATCCTTCAACAGCTGACAAATTCCTACTCGACGCTGACTGGAATGGTAACTGCAAAACTGTGTGGCCATTTGCTAGGTGCTCAGCCAAGCAGCGGCAGTCTCCTGCATCTGCTGGGTGCTAGGCCAAGCAGCGCCATCTAGAGCAACCAGAGCGCGCTGCGTGCAGTGCGGGGCCCCAGTCCTCATCAGAAGTCTCTGCACCGTCTGGGCCTGAGGCTTCCACACCATGGCAGTATATGGCTCGCCACTGACGCTGGCCACCTGCCAAGCTGCTTTAGGGCTCTACATCTCCACTGTTCCCAGCCTCCAGTCCTGTCGCCCGAGGATCTCCGCCCACCACACCATTGCCAGACTCCAGTCCTATTGCAGTGGGTCTCTGCCACCATCACCTCCAGACCTTCATCGTCTCCACTGCCAGCCTCAGCCACTGAGTTTTGCCCTGAGGTCTGGGTGACCCCCCAGAACTGTGTTTTGTCTTTTGGAATCTTAGTCTCAGTGTTTGTACTTCCTGTTTTATTTTGATAGTCTTCTGTTTATATATATGTATTATGTTCACTTTTGCTTCCTCCGTCTCATCAGTCAGATTTGTGTCAGCTGTGTGTTATCCTCCTTGTATATATATTGTCTGTGTTTCCTTCTGTTCTCTGTTGCGCTCTCCCTCATTGTAGGTGGTGGTTCTATCTGTGTTTCCTCTCGTGACTGAGTCAGTTTATTTTTATGGTTGTGACTGTTCAGTTGGGTGTTTTGCCTTTTGTTTTTGTTGCCTGTTTTTCCAGCATTAAAGCTGTGTTTTTTAGTTCAGTTCTGTGTTGCCAAGTCCTGTGTTTTTGGGTCCACAACTCTGCCTGCCACACACCTACACCTGCGGATATGACAGTTGACTTGTTTTTCTTCTTGTGTTGTGCTGCAAAGGACCTTCATATTTTTGAGTATATATAAAAAAAATCATATAGAGGATGCACCAAGAAAACTTGGAGATATGACTCATGATTTTCTTTTAAAGTTCACACACACACACACACAACTCTACCTACATGTCTGTTCAAAGAAAAAACCTTTAAAGCTATTGCTGAGACTTGCCCCAGCATTTTTAGAGAGGTTCTATTTATATCTTAAGTTTGGATGACTCATGTAATGATCGTTAAACAAAATATATATAAAATGTTTTTAAAAAAAGCATTTTTAAATATTTTTTTATTAGTCAGTATTGTCTATGCACATAGCCACTGTAAATTTAATGCTGCTATATTTTATGTTAGCAGTGGTGCTAATGTATAAGCACTCATTAAAAGCAATTACGTAGAGACATAAACTGCAGTCCAGCTTCTCTTTTAGTGCTGCAGTCAGTTTGTCTCATGGTGCAGATGTTCTGCATATCATTCCACCAGCTTCCCAGAAATACTTATCCCGTCTCTAAGATGCAAACCACATTAAAATTCATCTTTAGGAAAAGGGATAATATAATCTTTCTCCACCTCTGTTATATCATGAAACAATTGTCAAAAATGCAATGCTAGGGCTAAAATAAAAAATGGTAAACTCAAGTATTAAGCAGAGCGGTAAATTGAATGGAGAAGAGTGATGCTCTCCAAAGGGATTAAAGGCATCTTGTCATGCAGATAAACAGCTCTCTTGTTGTTCTATTGTTAGGATGCTCAATGCACCTCTTCAGTTATTTTTGTTATTTAGACTGTCAAATGGAAATGTAAGGTAGAAAAAAATGTGCCAGAAGGAACATTGTAAAGTGTGTGTGTGTATGCATTTGTGTGTAAGAGCGAGGGGCGGGAGACCTTGTCAGGGAGGTAACCACTGACAGTGATCTAGTGCTCCCATGCTGCTGAGAGTGCAACACTGCAACCAAATAGAACAGAATTGTGGCTTTTAAAATGAAAAATACACCCACATCCTAATCCCTAATCTGCCCTTTTTCTTTATGCATCAGATACTATCACTACTTGTTCACTCACTACATACCGGCTAGCCTGCTGACAATGGTGGACCGCATGGCTAATTGTGAAGACATCCTGATGAACTTCCTCGTTTCGGCCGTGACCAAGCAACCTCCAATCAAAGTCACACAGAAGAAGCAGTACAAGGAAACCATGATGACCCAGGTTGGACAGAGTTTTACTTTTATCGATACACTTAGACTGTATACTTGGTCACTGTCTCCTATAGAATGTATCTGCCTCCCTCTCTGCCACAGACAGGCTCAGATTTTTATTCTACGTATCTATAGCTGTTTTGACATTATCCTGTCTTGCTTTTATGGCTACAGAGGCCAAGTCAAAAAATTACCCCTACTCTGTCTGAATTTGTCCAGTGTTCTCAGAATGTCATTTTTCCTCAGCTAAAGTAGTCATCACAAGTACAATAGTGTGCAATGTTCAGTCTACAGACAGGTGTTTATTCCGCAACCTTAGCATGTCCTTTCCCACAATGGTAGTCTGTAAAAGCTTTGTGAAGTGTGGCATATTACTTTGCAGATGCAATACAAAAAATCATTGTTTGGCATTCTTAAGGTTAAAGAAAGTGAGACTGAAATTTGTACTCCAGTTCTGTAATATGTACCAGCTCCTTACTAGCTGGCTCTCTCCAACTCACATTCATATCACTACTCGACCTCTTTGAGATTTCTGTTCGTGGTTAGTGGTTGCTGGGGATTCCTGGTTGTCTTTGAAATTAATTGGTAAAGCCCCAGTCACACAGGCCTACACACATACCAATTGCAAACATCAAAAAGCGTGTATTCTCCCATTGGTTAGTGAGTGGTTGAGAGCAGTTGTGGGCATTTAGTGTGCTACACCAAAAACCTCCTTGTGATTGCATACTGTACGGACAAATGTTTGTGCATGTTGGAGGTACATCCCATCTTTGTTGTGATTGTGTTGCAATCATTACTGGAAAAAAATTAATTATTACATATATTACAAAGAGCACTTCTCTTAAAACCAATGCAGCAGATTTTTATTAATCCCAGGACAAAATAATTAATTACACAAATGATTACATTACTTTTGTGTTTCTCTATAAAAATGATCTGAGATAACAATATCAACATAGACACTACAGTCCCACACACCAACACAAATCCTTATCCTATTGAGGAGAAACATATTTTCTTTCTCTTAGTGTTTAGGTATGAACACAAAGCTGACAACACAAAATAAAGAAAATGAAATTAATGAATGAATGAAATTCATAAAAACCAGCAGCCTGACTGCGCATCCATTTGTTACCTGCTGAAGTTCAAGGTCTAGTAGCTGGGCTGGGGTCGGCATTCGCTCAGCTTTAACATCACTCGGTGTCCTTGCCTTGGTTAGCTTTAGCATTCTGTCTGTTCAGATACTAGCAAAGAGCCAAAGTTGTTTTAGCAGCATAATGCAGTTATTTCCGTGCTGGATGCAGTTCAGACTTTGCAATCATTTTCTCATTCTTTTCTGCTCAGAAAGCCCAAGAAGAAAGAAACAAAACAAATCCTGGTTTTCCTCACTTTTTCCGACACCCGAGGTCTGAGGTACCTGGAACTTTTTTACAGGTGTTTGCAGACAAGTCAGTGCATCCTATGTAAACTACAGTCAACCATGGTGATCTACTAACAACCAAAGTAATCACAAGGACCTTTTGGTGCAGCACCCTCTTTGTGACTTATGTCAGCCAGCAACAGCATGCAACCTCCAGCAAACACTCACAGACCAGTCTCCAGTCCTGTGTGATTGGGGCCCTCAACAGCCATCTGAGCCTTTCAGTAGAAAAAATAACTTTGAGGTGAAAAAATGTGTAAGGGAATTTGAGTAGTGCTTTATCACATTCCATTTCAACATGGAATGAATCACTTACAAATGTTATTTGGACAATAAAAAGGCAAGAAAACTTTGTCCAAGGTTTAAAAATGCTGGAAGGAGGGTTGGTGTTCAAGAGCTAAGAAAGAAACCCAGTCATCCCACAACCTGATTAAAAAAACTAGTTATATATAGTCCAACTATCCATCATTTCTTTGTAGACATTGTATAATTAGTCACTTGTGCCTTACATACTTGTTTAAGTTTTCATGGTTACATTCAATGAATTTGCAGTTATCCAAAGCTAAAGTGCCTTCCAAGCTTCCCCCTGTTAAAGTCTCCTTTTGGGATAATTTCAGTGTTTGTTAACAAAGTCCAAAATGTATTTCATTCCCCATAAAACATTTGCAAATGCTTCTGTTTGGAGTAGTTTAGCTCTATTAGCACCGTTATAATCCATGTGTGCCAGCTGGTAGTCTTATTTCATCTTTTCCGTGGACATTATTGCCACCACCTGCTGATCGGTGGAAAAATATTAGAGACAGCATTAATGTGCAAGCAGGGCATGAGAAAAACCAAATGGAGGCTTCTTTTAATTCATTGCTCATGACATCGTTGGTCCATCAAAACATTTTGTACAGTAGCAACACAGTTTAAAGGTGATAAAAGTGCTGTGTGTTTAGAGACCTCTTTTTAAGGAAAGAAGAAGATAAGAGAGTATTAAAAGAGAAATGGTAGAAAAGTTTCAGGCCACATACAGCCCTGACCTTCTCTTTGGGAGATCCCTGTATGTGCATGTGTTTGTGTGAGTGTGTATGTTCATGGGGCCAGCCCTTTGTCAGGTTCTGATTGATGGTCTGACCACAGGCAGGACGATGACTCAGCAGTATGGACGTAGTGATTAATGTCTTAATTGTGAAAGCAGCACGACAAACCTAGATTTACTCCCCCCTTTACCCCTCCTTTCCTCACTCGCTCTCTCATTCTTTCTTTTTTTCCTGTGTGCACCCCCACCTCCTCAATTTCACCCATGATTTGTGACTTCGCTTCAAGCAACAGCAGATAGACATTTAACATGGCGTAAGAGGAAAGAGCTGACATCTTGTGGGATACCTGGACCAGAATGTTAAATGAATTAACATTTTTAAGCTGTTTTATTGTACAAGTCATATTGTATTTTAGGCCCAGATCATTTCTGTCACTGGATATTCTTTAGCAGTTCAAATTTTTCTATCTGAAGATAAGTTTCCTCCAGCTTTTACAACCCCCTCTCAAAGGGCTCTACTGACCCTACAACTGCACTGTCTCAGGTTCATCTGTAGCAGCAACTGGGATGCTCACAACTTGTTGTCTGCAAGTACACATTGTTTGCTGGCATTTCAAAATTCTACTGTTAGGCTATTTACTTGGTCAAACACATGCTCCCTTATCACCTCACTACTAATGTCCCTTCACTAGTTTCCTGTCACATTTAGGTCCCAGTTAGGCTCACTGTGACTATAAAAAGTTATTTGTAGGTCAGATTTCTGCTGAACAGACTGCACTCTGTCTCACCCAGGTCAAACAATCTAAAATGACTGTTTGTTCACCTTTTTCTGCATTAACTGTTTGTTAAGTAATGCACTGTGTGACTAACCAGCAGTAAATTGCCACACTTCCTGCTGGTGGGGTGGAGATTACATCAGGGATCGGCACTGAACCCCTTTTTTATGCATTGGTGATTAACAGGTTGACAGATGAGGTCATGCAGAGGTCTCCATTAAATATGATGTTTGCAGACGACATTGCAATCTTTTACAGCAGTGAGTACATGGGCAGAGCCTAGAGAGTTGGAGGTATGCTCTGGATAGAAGAGGAATGAAAGTCAGGAAAAGCAAGACGCAACACAAGCGTAAAAGTAAATATCTAAGGAGTAGAGTTAGTGAAGGTGGATGAACCGCTGGGGTCAGCCATTCAAAGCAACGAATAGTGCAAATGAGAGGTGAAGAAGAAAGTGGAGGCAGGTAGGCGTGGGTGGAAACGAGTGTCAGGACAGAAGGATATCAGCAGAAATGAAGGGGAAGCCTCAGGACGTTAATTTTGTTCATCTAGATATAGCGTTTTTAGGTGGAGAAACCTTTTGTCTCATGCAAGTGATCTGTTCAGTTACGGAGGGACAAGGCTGACTGAAGAAGTCATTTGGATGAGTTTCACAACACACCTTTAATCAGTGAAACATCAAGTTATGCAAATCTTTTTTTCATTTGGAGTTCAATAATGACACGATACATGTATTACTTTAAATTCTGGTAGGGCAAAGTGTTGCACAAAGCCACTCTCACCCTCCTACACACAAACTCACACACACTACCTGTGTAACTACTACCACAGAAACAATCATAGATTTTAGAGACCTAAAGTGAAAGTAGAACATCTAGGAAAGAAATTAAAAATCCATTTGACGGATTTGTTGCAGTGATGAAAGTTTAAAAATCCAACTTCGGAACAGAGCCTTTCTGAACAATGCATCATGTGGCTCTTATCTATGGCTCAATAAGGACAAAAGCTTGCCACAAGTTAAATGTCACAGCTTGATGAAAGAGGGAAATTTGTAGGCAAGTCAATGGGGCTTGGACAGTATAGACAGGCCTGCACAGCTGGAAAGAAAAAAGTGAAGGTTTCTACATTATAGAGCATTGATTACAGTTTAAAAGATGGAAAAATACTTCAGAGCCTAACAAGCCAATTCCATATTTGCTATGATGACAAAGGTTTCGACTTGTGTCTAACAAGTGGTGTGAAGGATACTGATTTGTCTGCGGATGTTAAACAATATGAATATGCTTCAATGTTTCCAGAAAGATAATTGAAAGAAATACTTTCTGAAAATTGAAAAAGAGACAGACACATAGATGCTGGCTAGGTTGTCTGTGAAATAATAGGTGTCTGCTAACTTTTGATTGAAGATTGAAGCAGGAAACAAAGTGATAATAAAGTTTTTTTTCCAAAGTTTCCAACAAAATGTTTCACCTTTTCCAGCTGTTCCACCAACTCCCTCTATGCCATCTGGCCATCTCTACACAGATTCCCTGCACTAATATATCATTGAAATCCCAGTGAAAATCGACCCACTCATACACTTTGTCTCTAAACCTGTTGGCCCGAGTCAAAGTGCGCCTTAAATAAAAGTTTAAAAATGTGTTTTCTTTTTGCTGATTGTGGCTTTTTTATTACATTATTGCCTGCTGTAGAGCTGAGGTGATTCATCCCTCCTTCTATTTACGCTAATACAGTCCTGTTCTCTCACTCTCTCTCTGTTTTCCCACATGAAGGGCTCCAAGGTGTCATCTCGTTGGGCTGACCCGGACCATTTCGCCCAGCGACAGAGTTGCATGAACGCCTTTAGCCACTGGCTAGGTTTCATGCCCTTAGTGCACTCCCAGATGAGGTTGGACCCAGTGTTGTTCAGAGACCAGGTTTCCATCCTGAGGAAGAAGTACAGGGACATTGAGAGGTTGTGAACACACAAGGACACGCCAAATCACAGTAGAGGCTGGAGAGCTGTGTGTGTGTCCTGAATGACTGTTTATGAGGCTATAAAGGAAAATTCACACATGCACTGGACATAAAAGTGATAAAACACTGAGGTATTTGCAAGACCTTTAAATGCAAATTTCTATGGGGAAAAAAAAAGCTTCTGTACATGTGGTTGGTTACAGTGAGCAACTGTGCATAGCTGCCATCTGTGACAATACACATAAATATGAATGCATGTAGACACATGCAACAAAGACTTGGACACATTCAAGCTGACCACGTGTACGTATTTGTTGCATGGTTTAAACAAGACAAGACTGTGTTTAAAAAAAAATCAAGTATGTCTACAGTGGAAGTTGACAAACGGCTAAAGAAATTCGAGGTAAAGGTTGTATTCATGAAGTCAGTAATTAAAGAAAAGAGTTTGTGTAGACAAAAAGGAACAAGCTGTTCTCTCTGGCCACATCACAGCTAATGGCCCCAAAACACCCAGAGACGATGGCAGTGCACTTCTTGTATATTACTGTAGATTTGCAGCAGCAGTTCCTGTCTGTATGAAGCAAATAAAAAATAAAATAAAGAGATGTTATGTTATAAGGCGAGAGGATTTGTCTCAACTCAGTTCAGTTCTTCCATTCATTTTAAGAAAATTGCATCTTTCTTTGACTACACACTCTCCTTGTTATTGTCCTTGCTGTTTTGCCTACACATCTATAAACAATAACGAGAAAATGTATTTTCAACAAGGAACTGACTAACTAATAAAGTATGATTAATGCAATCAAGAAAGAAATAAGAACATCAAGAAATGTCAACATCTGTCAAATGTTTAGTAGTGATGTATTAACCTCACTATAAAGATTAGATTTCAGTTTTCATAAGATTAGCTACAGCTAATGAATCCACAAAAGCTTATGGGAAGTAAATCTCATCACTTTGCTTTGGCCATAGTAAACAGTGGTAATGAGTGGGAGGGCAGCAGCTTGGTTCATAAATGCATACAGTCTTTTTTACTGTCTCAACCTCAGAATCTACAGACGGCAAATGAGGCAGCAGCTGGTTTTACTGCAAGTCCACCGAATGTAGTATGTAGTGGTGAACTGAAACAGCAATGAAATAAGCAACATCAGCTTTAAAGTGATTATCAAGCCTGGGGTGAATAAAAAGACCTTTATGATACCAGTGAGAAGAATATGCAGTCTGCTCTTTTTAGCTATGTGACGGGGTAGTAACTTAGTTGGCAGATAATGGCAGCCTGTGGTGTGCGGGCTAGTGGGATTAGTCTTAGCTGAGAGTTGCAACTTGCTGCTGCCAATAAAAAAAAGTTTACTTTCAATGTTGCCTGGTAACAGCCACGACCATAACTGCTCAGTAGCTGCACCTAAAGGCCCATAGTGCAACAAAGTGGGAGACCTTAATGTGGGAATCCTGGTCTAGTGTTGTGTGACTCACTGTCTAAACGTAACAACTGCTCTGCTCTGATTAAAAGTCAACCTGTGTACATAAAATCATCATGTTTAAGAAAGCGTAAGAGTAAAATGCTAAAGACATTCTAAAAACTAGTAATAGTAAGTGAATTCATCAACCCCGCTATGTTTTGTGTTGTGTATTTTAACCTGTGCTTTGTCCTCTCTCCCTCCCGTTACCTCCAACCAGTCACTGCAGATGGTCTCCGAAGGTTTTCATCAGTTTAAAGGGAGTTTTTCCTTCTCACTGTCACTAAGCGCTTGTTCAAAGAGGGTAGCTTGATTGTTGGGGTTTTCTCTGTGTTATTGTAGGGTTGTTACCTTACAAAATAAATAACCTCAAGGTGACTGCTGTTGTGATTTGGTGCTATATAAATTGAATTGAATACAAATAAAGTAATGTTATAGCATTACAGCAACATACCTTCTAGACTTGTAGTCAAGACCGCCTAATCCAAGACCAAGACAATACCAAGACCAGAGGGTATCGAGACCAAGACAAGACCAAGACAGACCGAGTCAAGACCAAAGTCGAGACAAGACCGAGACAAAAAAGTCTTTAAACTGCAGCCAGATGCTGTTTCTTTTACAGGTGTCAGGCATATTTATGTGTTTTTGCGATGCACTCGCACAGCCCTCCTCACCGCTGTCTACTGCCTCACTCACTTACTGAGAGGACACACGCACGCTCCACTTGACTGTCACCCTCTCTGTTTTTCACATAATGATATTATCCTATATCCTCGCATGTGATTGACCACAATATGGAGGGATTGGAGCATAGCTGAGCCACTGTGTGAGAGCTGAGCAGTGAAAGGAAATTAAGTGAGGAGCTGGCTCTCGCTCAATGGGAGTCGGCTCTTCTGATTCACTACAAAGCACTCTCTAAGCACGGCTCTTAGAGCTGATGCTTTTGCGCATGACACATTATCGAATGTTACGTTGTGTGCCATGGATACTGTTGACTCCAAATCTCCCGACCACTATGTCGATCTGAGACAGCAAGACCGAGACAACGAGACCAAGACAAGACCAAGGGATCCGAGACCAAGACAAGACCAAGACCAAAGTCCGTCAAGACCAAGACCACGTAAAAGTGGTCACGAGACCAAGACCAATCTTGAGACATCCAACTCTAATACCTTCAAAATGTTACATGCAGTAGCGCTTTTTGATACGGGCGACACGGGCGGTTGCCCGGGGCGGCATCGTGGTGGGGGGCGGCATCACAAGCATCGGCAAAAAAAAAAAAATTGCTCGTACTCATGCTGCCCCGACGTCATGCCAGCGCATATTGGAAATGGTTTTCTATCGCCCATTTGCTGGGAGTAAGACGCCCTCCGTTTGCGAGGTACGCCTGCTGCTTGCGGCACAGGGAGGAGAGGGCGTGGCGGCGGGGGATTCTCTGGCTGGCTGGAGCGGCATCTAATAACCAACTCGCAAAATAAAACAAAATAAAAACCAAACAACAAACACAAAAACACCAGGCATTATGATACAGACTTATAATTAGCACCAATGTTTTTTTGAAATTCTATACGCGAAAAGTGAGCGTGAGAGCCCAAATACAGCACATTCCTTAATATGTTTTATATGTGTGTGTGTGTGTGTGGGGGGGGGGGGTGCCAGAGGGAGTGTTCGCCCGGGGCGCCAAAAAGGCTAGGACCGCCACTGGTTACATGACACGTGTGTATAACCTTTCATAAATGTAGCTGTGTGTCATGGTCCGCGTGAGTGGCTGGGATTTCCGTGAGGCTCCTGAACATACCTGGGATCCGCCCCTGGGCAGGGCCACCTCCTCCAGTTCCTGCACACCTGGAGCCAATCGCAGGCAATCAAGTCAGAGTTATTTAAGCATCACACTGACGTTCATTCACCAGCAGTTCGTCATCAACCCATGTTGGTAGCCGGTCCTCATGTTTCAAGCTCTCTCTGTGATTTACCTTGTTAGCCAAACTTTCTTGTGCTGCAGTTTCTGGATTCACCTTGGCTCACGCTCTACTCTCAGACTCAGGATAACAAGCCACCATTCTGGAAATCACTCTGTGTGTCTCGCCTGCCTGCCCTCCTGCCATCACACTCCATCTGGAACCTCCGGATCTCAGGTCAGCCTCTCCACGCCACTCAGCTCACCCTGGATCCCCGTCGCCCTGCTGTCATCGCTCTGTTTCTCCTCCTGTAATGTGACTGCTTACTGCCCAGTTCCAGTCTGCATCTCAGGCCCCGTTCCCTCTCTCTAGTTCTGCGTTACCCGTTCATGCCACACCAAGCTCTACGTTTCATTGCTTTTGTCTTTGCCACATTTCCAAAGTCTAAGCCTAACCAATAAAATATTGTTAAATGCTGTCTCTGTTCTGGGTTTCTGCGCCTGAGTCCAGTTTCGGTTCACACCACTCGGTCCGGTGACACTGTGTATGTTCTCTTTTTCTACTTTGTTCATTCCTTTTTCTTTTTTTTTTTTTTAAACCTGATAATATCATTATTTAGTTGACTTTAGTTCAACTGCATCTATTTCAAACAGCAACAGACTTCACAAACACTTGTTAAATTACAAACACATGAACAGTCTCTGAGCTCATCTTTCCATAAGGCTTCCTCATCCTTTTTGTTACTTCTTATTTCTCTTCCCGTTCGTCTGCTGTTGATTTTCCGCTCTCAACCTTATTCTCCTTCCTCGTCTCAGACACTCGATCTTACTATCTGATTCTCTCTGTGCACAAACATTTCCTTCATCTACCCCCTTCCTTTCTTTTCAACCCAGCCCCTTTGTTCTCTCTCATCTCTAATAACTAGAATCTCTTTATTATCTGAAAGTTATCACAGGTTTTTCACTTTTGATCTGATACAAACTAAGATCTCAGAGCACCATGTTTCTTTATTCTGCAACATCTTCACATAATGCCTTTTTTTTTTTAAATCAAAACTTCCCACACACCAACAGATGATTTGATACTGTAATCAGCTAGAGTTCTTTGAAATGTTGGTGTTATTTCACGGAGAAACATCATCTGATGTTTAATACTTATATAAAGTTTCTCTTAATTAAAGTAGTGTTGTTCTCTGAGTTACTTTGCAGGTGCATATATAAACATATACACCATATTCACACACAAATCATGGCAAACTGGTTTCTTGAGCACAACAATGAAATCGGTGTACTCAAATGACCTCCACTGTCAACCGATCTCAGTCTAATAGAGCTTTTTGTGGTTATGATTGAACAGGAGATTAACATCATGGATGTTGCTGTAACCTCAGTATGGACCAGAATCTCTAAGGAATGTTTCCAGCATCTTGTTGAATCGATGCTATGAAGACTTATAGCACTGCTGTAAGCAAAGTAGGTCCAACCCATAACTATTGATGTGCCCAGTGAGTGTTTTGGTCAAATTACATGAAACATGAGGATTTTTCTTTTTAATTATTTGTTTTCCATTTTATAAAGCTGTAAATTAAATATTTTTGGAGTGTGAGCTGTTGATAAGAATATGTAACTGTCAAGACATCATGTTAGGGTCTGACAATGCTACTGGCACTTTATATCTTCATGGTAGGTTACACTTTCATCCAATCCTAATCGTAGCCTTGAAATTCTGTATTTCCATCACAGCTTTGGGCCTCTTATGATGTGTCGTTATGATCCCTCCACACTTCATATATATTTGTGTGCGTGACATTCAAGTAAGAAGCAGACATTATCTTTTATAATGATGGTGTTTAAGAATACTTGAAACCCATAGCAACACACCTACCATGGCTTATAGCTGTAAAAAGCATTTTCCGGATGTAGATTAAATAAGTTCTCATGAATAGAGCAACACCTAATACTCTTTTCTTTGTTTGATGACTGGTTTGATGATGGTACTTACGACAAAAGAGTTAAGCTTCAGCAGATATCCTCGTGCCTGTGTCAACTAGATCTAGCGTTTATATAAAGATACAACTTAGGTTCTTCAAACCATCAGCTTGTTTTTTTAAAGCATGACTACAAATATTTTTATAACATGAACAATTCTTCAACTGTAACTGAGCAGTTATAATGAAAGTAATTTTTCCACAGCTTTAACAAAGCACATGTTTTATTATTTCAGAAAATCCTTCTTTTAAGACTTTTTTAATTCTGAGGAATTGTTGCTTGTAGCTCACTGCTTTACTGTCTGAGTCTCTTTTTAGTTCATAAATATATCTAAAACGGGCAGCAGTGTGGAAAATATGAAATTGCCATAGCAAATATAAAGTTAGTGAAGTGGCAGTTTACATCTTGTTTTCTGTCACTCTGCAGCACCTGGGTTTGATTTTTGTGACAGCGGCATGTTGGCCATTCTTATTCATGGGGTGTAAAATTGTAACATTTTTTCAAAGCCACTGGTGTGTCACAGTTTCACACAGTGTTTACTCAGGCACAGGTGGCCCACTGGGTTTGCCAATTGTGAAATGTGAGTGTCACTCCAAACGTCTAATTTGTCATGCTGGTGAGATGTATTTTAACCAAAGAGTATAAAAATGATCTGCAGTTATTGGTTTTTTTTATTTAACCCTTATCAACTAACTGTAATTAAAAGTGTCCAATCCCAATTCTAGTCTTTAAAACCTAGCCGGCGGTTAACAATTATTTTTTCCAAGGGACAACTTGAAAAACTGAGACTGTTGTGGAGAGCCACACCAATGAGCTGAACTCAACTCTGCTCTAAAATCTTTTTATGTTTATAGGCCCATATCTGTCTGCAATCCAAATTTTTATGCCAACATTTCTTGGCTAATGTCAAAAGAACATCTTTTGCATATGTTGTGGAATCTACTAAAACACCATTATGCATTACTTGGGAATAAGAGCATGCAATAAGAATGTGTTGTGCATGTTTGATCTACAAATGGGTTTATTACAACAGGAGACACAGGCTCTCTCCTGTGGAACAGGAGCTTTTTTGTATTTAGGAGACAGATATACTTTCAAGTTTTAATATTAGCCTTAGTGGAAAACCTTCTTTTTTTGATAAAGCTAATAGCAATGGTAAGATTAGGTGACCTTGTAAAATAGGTTATGATGTTCAGGATCCACGATGAGCTGATCAATTTTCCTCACACATTCATTTTTTATTTTTGTTTCAATCTCTTCTAGTTTGTGTTTTATCCTAGTCTCTTTTTTTCTCTTCTAATCCCATTACCCGTCAAAGACTCACAACCGTTGGCTTCCCGGCCTTGAGTCTGGTTCTGCTGGAGGTCCCTTCCTGTTGACAGGAAGTTCTTCTTGTTTTTCTTGCTTTCAGAGAACAGTCTTGTTGTTGGGGTTTTCTCTTCTGTATCGTTTGTATATGGTCTGGTAATGGTAGAGCTGGAAGTGCCAGAGTTGAAGGTGCTAAGATTTTTGTTGGGAGTGACCAGCAGGGACAGTGTATCAGTATATCAGCGAGACCTCTCATGTGTCAGATACAATGTTAGAGAGGCAAGATAGTGTGACAACCCCTAAAGCGAGCAGCTGAAAGAACAAGAAGATTATAGGGTCTTTAGCTTTCAACATAAAGCTCCTCAAAGCAGCTGTTGTTATGAGTTGACACAATATACATCAAAATGTTTAGATTAGAATAATAATTATTGTAATAATTAATGTCCTGACACCGATTGGACACTGATTGGAAAATAATAGAATGGCCTGTCATGTAAAAGTTGGCTATTTTAAATGACTAACCACCAACCCTGAACTACTTCCTAGATTTTAAAGTACTAACACATGCACACTTCATGCTTCTGCATGATTTACATCAAACAGAGAACAGCAATACTCACAAGTTAAGGCTAATTTAAGAATTTCAATAAATGAATTATCTTAAAAGATAACAGCTTGCTCATAAGGGCCCAGATGTAGCGAATGAAACGAAAACTGAAGTTGGATTCACAGCTGTAACAATAAAACACATTCTGGCAGTGCCGCTGTTGGGAAACGATGAGCAGAATCTTCTCTGCTGTCGGTGTGCTCACCTTCCAAACAATCCAAACTATGCTTTTTGGTTGTGGCTCATCTTTAAGCACTGCTTTCCTACAGTAATAATCAGAACTGAAATTTTCACTTGTTTGTTTCTCTCGCATGTTGCCAGTCTCTTCTCCTGTATGAGTTAGATTGAAGCTGCTGGACTAATGAGGAGTCTGTCTGTCAAGATGATGCTCGAGTTAGTAAGTTCCTTTTTTTAATCATTGGCTTTTTCTCAAGGGCAACACAATCTCTCAGGGCATGTTTCTCTTGTATGTTTGTGTGTGATGGTAATAAGGCAGTAAATGTGCACATATTAACACAAACTCTATGCATATTCATTCATCAATTCTTCTTCTTTTGTTTGCGTCTGTTCCACCTGAATACGAGTCAGTGAAGCAAAGAGAAAAGGTCTTCTGCCTGTAAGGAGCTGTCAACGGGGAATCCAGAGAACACTAATATCTTTCAGACTGTTTCACTGCGGCAGATGCTGACTTTTTCCTTTTTTTTTTCTTTTTTTTTACATTTTCATGGCGACACACAAACACAAAGCCTTCGCCTCTGTAGGATCATGTTAAAGGGCCTTGTCTGCACTGTGATCAATACAGGTCAGTGTTAGTCATTGGATGTGATCATCCATGGGTTCCCTCAGGAGGGAAGTAAACCGCTCCACTTCTCATCGTTTGTACTTCACTACAGTGAACACGGATCCCTGTTCCTGCTGATGTCAGAGGAAATCGGCCAGTGGAAAAACACAAAAAAATAAATCTTGCAGGGGGACAGTAAAAGGCACAGAAGGATTTTAAGTGACGTAAAACAGTGGAATATAACTGCCCGAAGGGACCTATGAAGTAACAAGATGATAAGCAGTTTTGTTGAGGACCATTTTAACTCTCCCATAACAATTTCTAGGTCGCCTGACACAGTTTTATGAAACTGACACACAAGTTTGTTCTGCTACTTTTAGCCCCTTTCAGTCATTGTAAAAAAAAAGAAAAGAAAGTACACCCACTATAAGTTGTTCTGTATATGAGAACATTAATAATAAAAGCCCATCTGTTCCTTGATTACAACCTCAGATGAACAACATCATGACATATTACAATGCATCATCTATTTATAACAACAACTAAGCCAAACTGCAGAAACAGCATGTGAGAAATGAAGTACATGCTGTGATTCAGTTGCTTGTAGAACTACTTTTAGCAGCAACAACTTGAAGTAATTGTTTTCTGTATGATTTTTATCTTCCTTCCATGACTTTGCTCACAGTCGGTATGAGGTCTTTGTGATGCATTGCTGTGATTGGTCGTCGCCAAATTTGTTTAGTCTTGTTTTTTTGTATTTGAACTTTAATATTTTATATGGTAACTGAGCTCTGTAGATTCTAAGATCTAGCCCTTGGGTTTGCTGTAGTGTTTTTGAGCATTGCACGGTTTGACGTTGAGGTGAGTTTGCTGGGATGTCCACTCTTGGGAAGATTTGGCAATCTTTCTCACTATAGATGAAGGACTTCAAACTGTTTGGATGGCCTTATAACATTGCCCAGATTGATGGAAAGCATCCCTAAGATCATTGCTGATGTCTTTCCTCTTTGGCATTGTGTTAACACACACCTGAATGCCCCAGACCAACAACTGCCAAAACATCAGCTCTGTGGAGATGATGATCATTTAATCAAATGCAGTTGATTAGCAGCTTCTCTTACCCTCTCAATTCCTATTGAAGCATTAAGGGTGTAGTTCTGTTTTTCACATACTGTGTATTGATCACCTGGTGGCTTTCCACTGCCTTACTGTGTCCACCTTGCGGACGGACCCTAGATTCCTCACCTGTTCTGCTCACCTGCTGTCCACTGATGCCAATCAGCGAGGCTGTACTTAAGACCAGCGCTGTCATCTGTGCTCTGCCAATTCATCAGCTACCTCAAGGTAATAAGGTACCTTATTCTTGCCTCATTTCTTCTTGTTTCCATGTTTATGCTACATACTTACTTTGGTACTCCGGCTTCCTCCCACAGTCCAAAGACATGCAGTTAGTGGGGTTAAGTTAGTTGGTCATTCTAAATTGCCCATAGGTGCAAATGGTTGTCTGTCTCTATGCGACCTATGACAGCTGGGATAGGCTCTGGTCTAGCATAAACACCACTTTCATCCAACTATCCAAAGTTCATGCTTTCTTTTTTAAATCACTATAGCCTTGTTTTTCGTTTGTTAGGTATTATTGCTAGTTTTGTTTGGTTCATCTGTAAATGAGTTTCATTTTATTTCATCTATTTCTTATAGCTATGCCAAAAACATTAATTCCTGTTTTTCATATTTGTTTTGTTGTGAATTTCATGTTTGGTTAATGCTTCAAAATTTTCACACTTTTATGTCAGTTCAATTCAGTTTGAATTCAGTGTATTTATATAGCACCAAATCACAAGGCGCCTTCATCTGTCGTCTGCTTAAACATTGAACTCTTTGTTGGCAATGCTTCTTTTGAGTCAGCCAGGTGCAGCCTGAAAATCCTTTTTTTTGTAATGCTGCAGTCACACTTGGGAAAACAGTGGTTGGAGACCACGGCACTACCATGAGTAATGAGCCTTGAATTGGTTGCTTTGCAGATGAGGAGCAGGTCTGTGACCACACACAGTGAGTGGCAGTCTTCAAAATAACTTTGGTTTATCAGGACTGCAAATAAAATAGCAATAAGATGGAGTCAGCATGCTAGTTTGTGATCAAGTCAGGTCAAGCTGGCAATTACATGCAATGAATTTGTGATAAAGTGATCGAGGGTGACAAGTCTAAAAATTAAATAAATAAATAAATCATAAATTCATTGCTGTTTATGTGCACCAAAATTCACATTAAATACATACATTCAGAGTCCAGCCAGAACATCTTATATTGGAAAGAGAAATTTAGAAATTCCTCCTCAAATAGTGATACTTGCTGCTATGTAAGATTGCCTTTATATAGGAATATAACCAGAATACAACTAGCCACAGACTTTGATTGATTGCAGTGTGTTGGCAATGTGTCTGCCTTTGTATGTAAATTAGATGACAGTTATTTGCAAACCTTCACAAAACTGAAAGTGCCTGCAGATTACCTGAGTCATACCACAGTTGGTAGGAGACAGGTTGCCTCCCATCAGGCGACCTGTGTGCTCTCCTTGTAATGGAAAGTTGCTTCTGACAGGTTGAGGGTGTTGCACACTCAGCCCCTGGATGACCAGCCGGTTGTCGCAAATATTTACGATTGGCCACTGAATGTGAAAAATGAATTGCAATCACTGATTTTTTCTGGTCAAAAAAGGTTGTCGGCCTTTTTACTCTAATGTGACTCAAATGTATTTTGTGCAGATATTTGTTTAAGAAATAAAATTACAAGGTGAGTCTGTAATTTTTCCTCTACTTAAGGCACAGGTGTCAAACTCCAGGCCTCGAGGGCCGGTGTCCTGCAGGTTTTAGACATGTCCAGCTGATTTAAATGGCTAAATTATCTCCTCAACATGTTTTGAAGTTCTCCAGAAGCCTGGTAATAAACTAATCATTTGATTGAGGTGTGTTGACCCAGGGTGAGATCTAAAACCTGCAGGACACCGGCCCTCGAGGCCTGGAGTTTGACATCCCTGGTCTAAGGTTTTGTGAAGCCAGATTGTTCTACTATAAAAAAAATGTGTCATAACTGTGGCTTGTTTTGTTTGTTTTTTTTACTGTGAAGTAAAAAAGTTGAATGAACATCTTCCAAATGTGGTGATTCCATAATTTTTGCCAGGACTAGAAGTACTCCTTTACTGTGTGTCATAAGTAATTACTGATAAATAAACACTTTAATTATATTTGTAACTATCCTCACTTACATATAGTGCCATAAATGTTTGCTCTGTACAATATGACCGCAGTATGAAACGAATACAAAACTGTAACATCCATCTCTTCTTTCCATCAGTCCAGCTGAATCAATCAGTCCTGACATCCAGCCTCTCCTCTCCTTTCATCTCCCTTTCTCTTGATTTTTTTTAAAGCCGTCAGCATCCATCTCATTCGCCGCAGCTTTATTATGCAGCGCAGCCTCAATAAAATAATAAATGCATGAATAAATCATACACAAGCCCAATCTATCTGATTCAAAGGGTTTGGATAATTATTCAGTTTTTTCATTGATTCGTCATGACCCTAAATAGTTTCTAAGGTTATGAAATGGGAAATTGATCAGCGGAGAGCCCTGATGGAGAGAGGAACAAACTCACATAATATCCAAATATTCAAATCTCTCTCCCGCTCTCCTCCTTTCTCCACTCTCGCTCCTCAAATATCCGCGACCAAATGGACTTATAATTGGAAGTCAGGGCGCACAAAAATACTCCTCACCTTCTCGCTGAGTTGTCTAGATATTAGTTCTGCTGAGTTACAGGGTTGATATGAGCACATGGGAAGAAGATGAGGGAAAGAGAACATCATTAGGAGGGGGCATTCACTTGTGTTTGCACGGGACTTTCTCATCCTATAATTTTTTTTCCTTCTGTTATTTATTTATTTATTTTTCATCTGAGGGCGTGGAGGTTTTACACACAAACACACACTAAAAGAGGTACACACACATTCCCTAGCCCATCTTTTCCTCTCTTCCAACAACGTTTCTCATTATAGCCTGTCTCCTCGTGTTTGTCATATTGGGCGGTCACCCATGATGATATCATAGGGTACTGGGGTATTTGTTGTGCGTGTGTCTGTGCGTGCGTGTTCAGTTGTTTGCAACCATGACTTGGCTTTTCACAACACCCCTGTGAGATTCCTCACACATATGTCCACACATAGACTCTCTCTCTCGGTCTCTCTTTCTCTGACAGAGAGTCAGAAAGCCCCATTAGCTTCCGAGCCCTTATTTCTTCCTTGTGGGTGTTGAGAGTCCCCCATTGTCTGAACTGAATAGGACATGTCTCTGGATCTATGAATCCTATTATGAAGGAAGTGAAAGGAGGGGGAGGAGGGGAAAAGGATGATGGGTAGATGGATTTTAGACAGAGCGATAGAGTAGCAACATGTGCTGACAATAGTCTCACCAGACAAATAACAAAAAAATGGTCTTTTTTTTTTTAAAAAAAAAAGGCCTAAAGTTTCCTTTGTGGCAAAAGTAAGAGAGCTTTGAAATTAGTCACACATGTCAATGCCAAAACATCTTAGGAAGAAGATCAATAAAACACACACACACATAGAAAAAAAATGGCTGGCTGTAGACTTTGTCTTTTTGCCTTCCTTCATCCGTGACATAGCCTATGCACGTCACTGATGCCATTGCTAGCATTTGTACCAGTGTGTACTGGGCTACTGGTAAATGTAGGGAGGCCTATGGACATTTCTAAGCAGGTGGTTACAGAATAGGTTATGGTGTAGATTAGAGGGTAGGTTACAGCATTCCCTATTACACTGGAGCTAGCCATGACCAGCATGGACGATGCACATCTGCGTTGACCCATTACTGGTGTGACAGTTGAACACAATTTAAGATGTTATGGTTAACATAATAATATAACCTCTGACCCAAATATTCTGTGGACTGATGAGACAGAAGTTGAACTTTAACACAACATTTTATAAAAAGAACATCATAGGAACAGTCAAACATGGTGGTGGTAGTGGGATGAAATTCTGAATTATGCAATCTATCAAAAACAAAAATCTTGAAGGAGAATGTTAAGCCATCAGTTCATGCTCTATAACAAAAACTCGCTCAGGTTATGCAGCAGGACAAATATCTGACACCCACCAGCATGTCCACCATGAGTAGCTAAAAAAAGGGGGGCTTAAAAAAGTCTGAACTTACTAAATCTGATTGAAATGCTTTGTTGTGACCTTAAACATGTCAGGTTAGTATGGATTTACCTACCTGACAATATTTTAATCTAATATTAAAAATGGTGTGACGGTCTGAAACATGTAAGTGTGAAAAATGTGTAAATTAACTAAGCAAATACTTTTTCAGGGCAGTGTATCTTTTGCCTATGCATGAACTTTTAGTGCTGATGTAGTAGAGAATGCTAATAATTTTTTAAATTAAGGTGCACATGTAAGTCACCTGGTGTTACCTTAAAAATTTAAACACTGACATTTACAGTGTGTTACATTTCAGAATTTAAAATCAACATTAAGCATAACAGCAAACCAAAGGATATCTGGCTGTAGCATCATCAAGGGCAATTACAGTTTATTTCATCCTAACATACTTTCCATTAATTTGGCCACTCTGTCTCTATGGGTAGGGTTGCATTCTCCACCTTTGTTGTGGAGTTTTGTTACTGAGTATTTCAGGGAAAGAAGCACACTAATATAACTCTGCAGCTGTCCAGAAAGTGGGCCTGACTTAGCAACCAAGACTATGATTTTGATGACTGCGTTATAGATCTCTATCGTGCCATATGACCAAAGGCAGCGATTACTCACTGTGTCCTCTCTTTTTTTACTCTTGTCCATGTAAACTGACTGGTTTTATACCCTGTACAGTGGAGTTAGAGTATTTGGAGACGTGCTTTCAGTCACCTGATTCATGTAATCCAATATTTGTTCTCTTTTATCCATTTTTGCCTCCCTGTAAACTCTTAAGGGAAACAGAATGCTGGAATGTTTTTTTATTTTCTATTTTTAACATGTTTGATTTTATTTTCTGTTTATGCTATTTGTATATGTACAAATAGCATAAACTTTGTGAACCCTGGTTTTATTTTAAAGTGCTTTATAAATAAAGATGGTATGTTAAAACAAATTTGGTGCTGGGCTGGTAAAACGGCTGAAAACAAAACTATGTGAGGGAACTGAAAGAGTTAAATGGCAGCCAAGAGAAGTAATAATAAACTGAAACTCATTATTAAAGCTAAAACGAATAAGATAGAAAGGAGCTCCAGATTTGGATGATAATTCTTTTAACAGTCATCTCTATGAGTATCCCCTTTTTTCATCCTCATTTCATACATAGTTCCAAAATATCCACTGCAGCCTTGTTAACTATAGGAATGGAAGCTGAAGAAAGAAGTGACGATGATGTTAAAAAACAAGGATGACAGTTAGAGTCAGGTTGGAAAAACGGAAAGTATTTACACTGCTTGGGGGGAAAATTGGACCCAGTACATGTAGAGCATATTTAACCAAATTTGAAATACATGGGGAATATTAAGCAAAAAAGTCCCAGCAGGAGCACAAATGATGATGTATAGAAGAGAGTTATCGCTCTAGAGCAATGTCTTCTGCCATTTCTGCACTGCTCCATCTCTGGGATCAGGGAAAAAAGTGAAGCCTAAGCCCACATTAGACCTTCTATATCTCTATCTGCAAGCGCTGACACAGGAGGTGCAGTGCGACAGCTTACACTTCAATGAACGGTAGAATTAAAGTTTGGCTGCAATTCTTTTCCTGTCTTACTGAGGGAGGACTTAGAGAAAATGTTATTTCTTCGTGAGGGACTAAACCACCCTCCACACCACTCATTTTTGTGCGGCGCTAATATAATTAATGCAACAAAAAAGAAATGAAACAAAAGGAAATAAGTTTACAAAAATTGGTCAAGAAGGAAAAAAGGCCAAATACAATATAATAATAAATACAATATAATTTTTTATAATGGAAAAAAATAGAAATTAGCCTATTTGCTTTTCCACCTATGACAATATTGATTTATTGCAAGACAAACATCCATTTGAAATTAAATTTTGCTCTAAGTGATTTATTTTAAATGAAAACTGTCCTAGACAAAACATCTCATCTGTGTTTCAGAACTGAAACCTCTTTGCATCATGCGCTGTTTAATGCTTTGTTATGGCCAAACACACACACATCCAGACATGTGTACACAGAGTTCCTGAGGGGAAAGTGTCAGGAAATGAGATCTAGATCAGGAGGGAAGGAAGTTGAATTCTAAAATAAGAAAAACAAATCAACACCACTGAAACAATCTGGCCTCTGTCTGTGTGTGTGCGTGTGCGTGCGCATGTGTGTGCATGCGTGTGTGTGTAAGAAGTGTAAATGAAATGATCTGCACACTTTGTAATTGCTTTCTACCCAGCAAGGGTGCCATGTTCATGAAGTGATAGAAGAAAAAAGAGAGACAAAGAGCAACAAACCAAAGAAAATTCACTAAGACACGAGCTGTACACACCTGAAAATTAAGTGTTATTATGCGAGTTTTTTAATGCTCCAGTCAACATGCTTATACAGTGTAAGAATGAAAAAACTTTGATGACAGGGACTAGTGAAGTATTGGTATCTTACAGTGAATATGCTACCAACCCTACCGAGAGTCTCATCGTGTATCAGCATCCAAGTACTACAAGTAATGATTATTACACAAAGCTTACTTTTCAATGAGTCACTGCAAAGCAGTCTTTTTCAATTAAACCAAAGCCAGCGTTTAGGTCCATGGTCCACATGAACTGATGATGAGCCAAATTCAGGTATCTGAAGTCTAAACAAATAAAATAGAAGATAAAATGTGTCATCTGCAAAGCAGCGAATGTATAAAGCTGGTGATGGTGCACAGTATAAGAGCATGTAACAGGATGCATTGTGAGCTCATTACACTGTCTAAATATTTCAGCTGAAGAGTTACATGCATAGGAAGATATTAGGTTGATGTAATGGTAAATGGCCTGTATTTGTATAGCGCTTTACTAGTCCCTAAGGACCCCAAAGTGCTTTACACATCCAGTCACCCACCCATTCACACACTGGTGATGCCACAGCCGCCCTGGGGCGCACTGACAGAGGCAAGGTTGCCGGACACTGGCGCCACCGGGCCCTCTGACCACCACCAGTAGGCAACGGGTCTACCCAAGGACTCAATGATCGAGACTGTCGGAGCCGGGGCTCGAACCGGCAACCTTCCGATTACAAGGCGAACTCCCAACTCTTGAGCCACGATTGCCCCACTAATGGTTGAATCCGTGTGTGCCGCATGATCTGACTACACTGTGCCGTTGTCCCAAATACGTATAATTGCTGTACTGTAAGAGATATGTAGAAAAGACTAGAGTTTAAAGTGTTGATAAGTGTCCTTGAGTTTTCCTAAAAAACCACAAGAAGACTGCACAAGCATTTTTTCCATCTTCAGTGTTGAAAGCTCAAAGGTTTAAAGATAGCACTCACACAAATATTTAAGGAAAAGAGTTGACAGATCTCTGTTTCACCAATTTATCCTGCTCGAAAACAAACATCCCAATTTTCTGGCCTCAGAGTCATGTTTCCATGTTTCATTTCTTTTGTATCTCTTTTCATTTGCACATTTTATTTGCAATTTTAATACCAAAGAATTACAGAGCAGCTAATTTTACTGTGCAGGAAGAAAACCTCCCAAATTACAACAAGAGTGAGACACAGTTTGCTCTCTGGTTCACTCGAGTGTTACAGTAGTTCAATTGTCATGAAATTTTTAGTTACCAAGGATGATTATTTTATGTTGTATTAGAATTGCACATTATTCAAAGAGTGTAGCTGATAGCGGTAACTCTAGAGGGTTGTTTAATCTGCAGATGAGACCAAATAGGTGTACAAAAATATTCTGCCCAGTTGTTTCCTCGTTTGTAAAGCTTTTTTTTTTTTTTTACATATTAAAAAAAGACTAACCTGATGTGGCTTCTCCTTGCACCTGCAAACATTCACACCATCCCTCACAGCGTTAACAGTTTAGCAGGAGTGAATCTGTTCTTGAAAATGCTTGCTTGAATTGCCAACGAGGTCAGGCTTCACTGAGAGGGTTGGTGAGAGAAGGAATGAATCAGAGGTGAAGAGATAAAGAGAGACAAAGAGAACAGACTTACCTTTTCAACCTTTACAGACAGTTACACTGTCAGCATGGCCTCAGTGATACGACAGTCTGAGAACATCAACCCCAATGGGAAGGTGACATTTACCTTCCTCTGGCCTACAAGGAGCACCAATAGGAACTGACACATACACATGCAAACACATGTATGCTGTACATTATAGCTCCTGACAGTGACACTGTTTCCATTAAACCTGAGCTTGTGCCAATTTGTCTGTCTCTGAAGAGCAGGCTGCCTCCGAAGGGTAGAAGTGAACTAGAGAGCGCGCAGGAGTGAGAGCAGATAAAATTCTTAGATGATAAGATGGTCGGAGCACCGCATTCAGATGTGATAAAAATCTATCAGTCTGTCGTTGCAGAAGTATTAAAAAAGTTATGTAAATTTAATCCGACTTGTAATGGAATCTCTGAATTTAACACTTTTGACAGTGTTATATGTTTAAAAGTAACCTAGTCAGTTTTGAAGATTAACAATGGCTAACACTGAGCAGTGCTGATTTTCTAACACTGGAATATTTCTAACATTTTGAGTTATTTTCCAGTGTTAGAAAATCAGCACTGCTCAGTGTTAGCCATTGTTAATCTTCAAAACTGACTAGGTTACTTTTAAACATATAACACTGTCAAAAGTGTTAATTTAACACTCAACAGTGTTGTATTTAACACTCAGAGGTGTGGACCCATATGGACACTCTCTAGTGTTAATTTAACACTGGAGATTTTGCTGTGTAGGCTGTAAATACAAGCAAAGCCACTTACAACTCAGGTGGATGTCTTTTTATACTTTTGCTGCACATATATAAAGTATGCATACATTATGGTATGCATGTAGAATGCAACTTTAGGTTTGCGATTGCCCTTAGTTCAAGCTCACAGATTCCCACTTTTCAGGCTGTGTATTGCTGCATGTTGACGGAACGGTTTTGGGTGAATGACGATTGCACAACTAGTACTAGAGAGCCATAAATGTGGCATGACAAAGCCACACCACATCATTACATGACCACCATCACCCTGAACAGGTCACAAGGTTGGATGGAGCTGTACTTTCATATTGTTTATACCAAGATCTGACTCAACCATTCAAATGTGGCAGCAGAATGAGACATTTTCACCCAGAGAACTGCAGCTCAATGATTCTTTTCTCTTTTTCTGGGGATTTTCTATAAACCCTAAAGGTCACTTAGGGGGAAGTAGATCAACAGTTTCTGAAATAGTCACACCAGCCCGTCTGGCTTCAACAACCATGCTGTGTTCAATGTCTTCAGCAGATTGTCTTGATGGGTGGTTAAATGCATTGAGCTGCTGCCATGTGATTAGCTTATTAGATATTTGTTAAGGAACAATTAAATTGCTCTATCTAACAAAATAGCCAGTATGTGCCAGTACGTTAACTTTGGTGTTTCTTGCTGAATTTTGCTTATTTAGGTGGAGTTTGGAGAGGTATTTGCTAAGTTAAAATATAATTTATTGTGTGGGTAAGGATGCTTTGTTGATGGATGACCAATCATCCAGTTAAGGAAATCCCAGAGTGTAGAGTTTTCAGTGGGAAAAACAGGAGAAATTCAGTGGACAACCTCCTGTTTCTGTGGGATTAACCCACATGATAAACTGCAGAAGCACTAAAGCTTTATCTCTGTTTTGCTGCAAGACACAAATCTGAATTACAGAATGATAAATGGTTGTTAATCTGATATCTGATGTAATATTTTTGAGTATTGTAATTTAATTCGGCTTAAGGAATGATAATCAGTCACCCTGTCATGAATGCTCGGCTGGAGGTTTGGATGACTTTTAGAGGATGATGATACACCTCCACGTAATCAAGTGATGCAACATTTAATTACTGTTTAGTTAACTCAGGATAGTTCAAGGCAGCTTCAAAGGTGTTTTCCACTTTTTCATTCCTGTTAATTTTGAACATGACCAGAAGGTTTTGGCAAGATGAGCCAAGACAGAGGTCCATTAGTGCCAGAAAATAGGAATAATTAACTTTTCATTTGGATTTGTCAGATTAAAGAAAGTACGTGCAAAGCTCAGATGTCACCCTTATTGGGTTTTTTTCTGGAACACTACAATGATATGATGCCATTATCTGTCCACACTGAAAATATGGGCACATTTAACCAAACAGTCTTTGGTCCATTATGCAACAACCATAAATTTCTAACTTCCAAACTTGACTCTGCATTTACAAAGTCGACAAAACCACTGGATCTGACGTGTAACTATTTGCTGAGATTGGTGAGGGGGAATATGTCAAAATAATCAGTGAGCATGTGGGACAGCAGAGACACTCGATTTTATACCAAACTAACTCATCCTCACATTACCAGCTGAGCATTTCTTGTTACTGCCCAGTAGCAAAACATAAACTTAGACAGGCTTAGTCCAACCTCCTGTTTTGCTGCTTGCAAAGGCTTTTTTTTTTTTTTTTTTTAAAGAAATACATTGCAAAAAAAGGCTTTTGTAACAAATATAATATCAATTAAACCTGTAACACCCAACCCATCAAAAAATAGCCAGAAAATTCAGATTTTTTTTGGAACAGAGATGTTTATTAATGCTTATAACAAAATCCACAATTTTTGCTATATCATGTAGTGTATGATATATTTTATTATATATTTATTATATGTTTTTCATATCGCATTTAATACATAGGGCATTTATGTTAACAACAATGTACATTTTAGACAAAAAAACAGTTTTGCCCATAACATTTTGAAATTATGGCAAGTATTGATCATGGTGATGAGAAAGAGGTCTCAGAAACTCATGTATCGAATATGGTACAAAGGGCATTATAGGCTTAAAACTGATATATGCAAACTAAGATGTTTTTATTTGGGGGTTTGTTTGTTTTTTTCATTTTTCTCAGAAGTTTAATTTAAAAAAAAAATTTTTCTGAAAATCATATCATGGTTTAAGTGCTGGAATCACTTCAAAATCAGTCCCTCGCAGGCACATGGGAAACATGCAAACTCAAAACAGGAAAGCTCCAGTTAGGATATGAACCAGGAACCTTTTGAGGTGAGGTGACAGTGCTACCCACTGCTGCACCATGCCATCCTTGAGGCAATAGTTTTTGTGCACTAGTTTTTGTACTTTTGTGCCAGTATTTGTGGCCTGTGATTTCTCATTTTGGAGCCCCAAGTCCATAAACTGCTCTTGTGAAGCTAGACTGTAATCCTAGCTGGGTGTAAATACCCACAGCGGTACAAAAATGCTTGGAGGGTTGTAAAATGAGTTCTTCAGTTAGGAACCTTGTTGGTTTTGTTATTAGGAATTTGTCTATAAAAGAGAAAAAAAATAGAAAATCCTCTTATTATTTGTCAATCTTGTTTGACTTTCCTTGAAACATATTCACTGCGTAGCTGAAGTAGTGATTGAACTAACGGAAAGCCATGGGTGAAAGTGATATAGCAAATAATAATATCCTGCCTGTGCATCAAAAGACACCGGTCAAGGTAGAAAAGGTTTCAAGAAGATAAACTGTTGAAAATATCTTAAATCAAAGTAGTATGGGCCTTGCTCCTCTATAGGTCCCTTAACATAACAACTCTGTCTTGGCATATTTCCTATATATAAGGCAAAGATTCAGCTCTATATTGCAGCTAACATTCCCCATCTGTCACAAAAAGAAAAGTAAAAGAGGGGTGGCAAATAAGCCAAACTCTTCACTCCTGACGCACACTCACACACAGGAAATTCATCTTCACCTCCCCACCACCCCTCCCACTTTTTTTCTTTTTTGCCAGTGTTTCAATTTCACTGTACACCTCCTGCACCACTGAGCAGATAGAGAGCAAAAGAAAGGCCACAGAGGAAAGACAGAACAAAGGAAAGTGACACTGTCAGCCCAACTGAAACGCATCAGAATGAATAAAGTTCTTCTCGGCTTTCTTTCATCCGCGATCTTCTGGGAGAGCAGTCAGTCTGAGATGACTTACTCTTACAGAGTGGTTTATTGCTTTCACACAAAGCATGTTTCCTTTCATAATTGGTCCATCGGAGCCCTATATGAGCAGATTACAGCATACCCTCACTGTTCCACTTCCTCTTGATGTGCACTCCTGCTTATCTTCAAGCAAATCCCTAAATTCTGTTGCAACTTTCGTTGCAAAATTCAATTTTCTTAAAAAACAACCAATGAGAACAAACTAATAGGGAAAGAAGTACTACGTAGTTTGTTACAGTTTAATTCAATTCAATTTTATTTATATTGTACCTAATCACAACAACAGTCGCCTCAAGGCACTTTATATTGTAAGGTAGACCCTACAATAATATACTCCTGAGTCTACCAGAGCCTGCACTGGCAGTATAAAGTATTGATATTAAATCAATACTTAATATTGTGTCACTATCTGCTTATATCTTGTTTAATTCAGTCAGAGGTGTGAATAAAGGAATAGTAGCACAGGTCAGCTGGTGGTTGCTTCACACAACAAATTATAAGACTTTCAAAGTTTCATTATTTCAGTGCTGCACCACTACACCTGATCTCATGATTTTCCTCACTTATTCAGCTAAGCATATATTTAGAGTTATTGTCTGTTTAAGGACCGTGAGATGAGTCAGATTGTTTGACAAGGTTAGAAGCACTTTAGCTCTCCGTCGTCTTTGTGTACTTTTCCATTCTGCAACACGTTTAATACGTTTTTTCCTTTTCCATATTGATAATGATGCAGTTAGTTAGAAATAGTCTGTGATTTTTTGAAAAAACACAAAAACTCCACTCCTACACTTCTACAGAGCTTTAGAGGTTTGCAGAAGTGTTCATATTACATTAGATACAAGACTTTAGTTAGGGTTTGGTGAGCTGACTCCCCTCCCTTCCTTACACGTTTGGTCCATTTATTTTCATTTGTATTTTACCTCAGTTCAATTTTTCATCTGTGGTCCCTGGACAGCTGAATAGGAAACAAATCTCAGATTTTCAGCACGATAGCGAGCAAGCAATTACTCCCGTCGCTTTTTACACATTCATACTTACTTCTGGTAGATGTGAAATTCTTTTACTTTCTGATATGGTCAATTGAAGCAACAAATAATGTTCATTAACATCAGGCAAGCAGCATTAAGCTGGTAATGATTGTGAAGGCAATATTCAGTCTCGCTTACGATAACAGCTACATGGAAAATCTGATGAAATATTGGTATTCAGAACAAAGCAGCAGCAACTTTTATTTTTGATTGAAGGTATGGTAATTCAATATTCAATTTTGTGCTATGAGTGCTCGCGTGCACACACACGCACACAAACACACACACACACACAGATGACACATTGTAGAATTTCCTCAATATTTACTTCGAAAAAAATGTGACTGTCATCACAGAATAATTTGGACTGTAAACTGTGTGTGTGTGTGTGTGTGTGTGAGTGTGTGTGAGTGTGTGTGTCAAACTGATGAGACAGGCTACTCTCTATTGTTGTCCCGCAGCTTTCAATTTGAGGGTCATTTGTTTGCATTATCCAGTTTATGACAGGCGAGGTGGGAGAATGCCATCGTTGCATCTGATTCTTATTATTTAGCAGCTGTAAAACACTTGTCGCTGCCTCTCCTGTTTGCCTCTACCTCATTTGTCTGCCATGTTATTTTTTTCTCCTTGCCTGCTTCTAACACCTCATTTTTTACCTGCAGCTACACTAAAATTGCCTTCTAATAAAATTCTTGCAATATTTGGGTAAATTTGTCCTATCCTACCGTGAGGCAGATGGAAAAGGAAAATACCAATTTCACTTCTACTACTGTAGAGAAAATAATTTTCAAACTTTTTTGGTGATATCTCCTGTCAGAATCAGAAACGCTTCCAATACATCAAAGAATAGATTTTATTTTATCAATCACTAACAATATGGGAGAAACTAAAGTCTTGAGCCACCTGTCATTTCTTGATATTTTGTTTTCAGGGAGCTAGACTTTCTTGTACACTTTTAAAAAGTAATCTTGGGTAATAGTTTGTGAGGCTGTCTGAATGTGTTTTACAGTTTTTATTTGGACACTGGATACTTTTTCTCTTAGTTTCAGTCCAGTCCTTGTACCCAATTATTTTAGAAGAATTTTTTTCTGTATGTTTTTTTTTTTTGTATGTTTGTTTTTGTGTTTTAAATCTATGCAAGCAATAGATTCATTTGAGAAGCATAAAACAGCATTTTTGCACCTACAAGGTGATTCCCAAAGAGTTATCAGCTGAAAACTTAGCATATCTTGGCGTGGTTTGCTGTGTGTCCTTTAAAAAACTTGAGGAAGCAGCCTTCAGGAGAGCAGCTGATTTTGAATTCCTCTGTGCAATTCCAGTTCTCACTACTAGCATTGCATTTTGTGATTTTACCACAGACTTGGCAAAGATAAAGTAGAAACATCAACTTCTGTATGGAACTGACCCAAATTTGTTGAGAAGCTATTGCTGAGAGAAACAAGACCTGGAGTGTGGTTAGGATTTCTTTTGACATTAGCATGATTGAGGCTGCCAACAGAGAAAGAAACTAAATTGTAGTGTGGTGTTCTGCCATACCACCATGTGCCTTTTTTTTTTTTTTTTAAACACCAATTCAGTCTTTGCTCGCCATGAGCCCATTCCTCAGATTTGCCTCCTCAAAACTTCCGGACAATCAAAATCTAGTTAAAGGATTATCATATCAACACACTTCAGGCGATCCAGCATTCAATATAGAGGCAAGAAGGCGTAAACTGACTTCAGCAGAGTGATCTGAAAGTAGCTGTCCAACAGAAAATGGTTTAGAGGTGCACCTCAAAATGATCTTTAATGTATGAGCGTCCAAATTTTTTAATTAGACATGTTTCTTTTTCCTACACCCCTTTTATTTAGATCTTTTGTGAAAAAGGAAGCCACACATTAAAAAAGGCAGCCTCTTTTTATGTTTTCCAAGTAGATCCTACTGAAAGTTGGGACCATAGGCAGACTCAGAATATACTGGAGGGATTATAAAACTCATCTGGTGGAGGAAGACCTCGGGATTCCCCTGGGAGTTCTGGAGGATGACAGGATGGAAGGATGTCTGGCCTACCTTTGTTTGCCTCTTGTCAATTGTGGGGCTGAACTTCCACACCCTGGATACAGCCATCTTGTGAGAACCAAGGAAACATACGCACTCACATGCTCATCCACTTTATGCCACACAAGCGTATATGCCCAAAGAAACACACTGGGCAGATGCCATGCCTCTCAATCTCACCATCTGTTTCGCTCTCTTTCCTCTTTTCAGAAATTAATCAGGCGACGTGTACTTGGGAAATGAGGTGACATTTTCCTGTAATGAGAGCGATGGGTGGAAGGGAAGGAATCACTGCATTTCCAGGGCCTGCCATCGACAGAGATTGACATTTTCCATTACGGAGTCAAAATGTACATGTGTAGCTCGATCTGAGCTGCTGTGTTTGTGTGTGTGTGGCAGCAGGCGACAGGGAGGTCATCCATCTTGTTACAGCCATATCCCAAAGTCTATGTGTGTGTACATTTGTGCCTGCATGCGCAGAGGTGTATGTGTGGTGCACCTGTGTGTGCATGTGTGTGGAGAGTGGTTGTAAGGTGAAAAAGCATGATTTATGGAAGGGAGTGGTGCTGGAAAGCGCCGGGTAAGGCGACGCCTGTAAATCCTGATAAAAAAAAAAAAACCTGGATAGAAGCAATTTAATGCCATCAATCTTCCTACCTAGGGGCTGTGATATATTGGCACATAGAAAGGTGTGTGTGTGTGTGTGTGTGTGTGTGTGTGTGTGTGTGTGTGTAAGAGGAATTAAAGAAGTAAGCAAAGCTCATTCCTCAGACAGACAAACCTGGTTTTATCATTTAATATAGTAGCAGTACATATAATTGTGTGCACACACCTTACTTTACATTACAATGTTACTATATTGTTTTAAACACTGTCAGGAGATGGTTATTAAACATTTCCAACATGCCCCAGTCAATTCAACAGGTGATCACTGACGCATGCATGGAAGGGAGATCTGTGCGTGCAACAAAAACAGTAGAAGACATATCAAGCAGAAGCTTGATATAAGTCACGTCCTGATGGAAGTTTGTACTTTTATGAAGCTTTCATGTAGTTTAACTATTTTTTTAAAGCTACAGTAATTAACAATCCATCCGTCTATCTTCGACATTTATCCGGGTTAGGGTCACGAGAGCAGCCACCTCTTCCAGCTCATCCAAGCGGGCATCAAGACATTCTTAAGACAGTTTAACTGGCTCCTTTTGATGGGGAGGAGCAGCGTCTCTGCTACGATTCCATTTCGAATAACTGAGCTTGTCACCCTATCGCTAAGGGAGGGTCCAACCACTTTTTGTCATGGTCCTGGGTCGTGTGACCCAGTGTTGAGTTTTATGTATCTTTTGTATTCATTTATGCTTTAGCTTAGTTCGTCTAGTTAATTTCTAGGGTGCTGTTTAGCCCTTTGTTTCTTAGTTGTTTATGTCATCTCCCTGTACTCAGTCTCCCTGGTTCATGCGTCTACCTGTCATGCATCATGTCTGCGTGGTTCTGTTTAGTTCATGTCATGTCTAATCTCCATGTTTCCTGTTTTACTTTGAAAGTCTGTATTCAATGTCAGTGTATTTAGTTTCACTTCTCCTGTCCTGTCTTTAGGTTCATGTGTGTCAGCTGTGCTCCCATGTGTGGCCACTTCCCCTGATCATCCCTCATGTGTATTTAGTCTCTGTGTTTCATGTAGTCTGTGTCGCGTCGTCTGTGTTCCTGCCCTCCATGTCCTCACGGCCAGTCTTTACAGTCATCATCATGGTCCTCTGAGTCTTCTTAGTTTATCAGTATCTGTTTCCCAGTTTAGTTAAGTTCAGTTTAGTCACGGTGTTTCTGCTTTGTGTGAGACCTGTCATCAGCCATAATAAAGGCTCGCTTTCAGTTTAAGTTTACTCCGGTCTACTCTCTTGTGTTCGCACCTGGGTCCACCACACACACCACCGCATGGTCTGTCTCCTCGTGACACTTTTCAAAGGAAACTGGTTTCTGCCTCTTTTATTCGTGACCTCATCTTTCTGGTCACTACCCAGAGCTTGTGACAGCGTCCACATCACTATGGACACTGCCCCAATCCAACTGTCAGTCTTGTGTTCCACTCTCTCCTCATTCATGAACAAGATCGTGAGATACTTGAACTGCTCCCCTTGGGACGGCAACTCATCCCTACACTAATTCATATACTTATAAGAAACTCAAAGATCCCAGTTGCTTTTCTTTCCAAGCTCTTCAAACTACATGTAATCTGTAACATCTGCCTCTGATTCAGTGGCACTTTAAAGTTAGTGTTTAAAACCACCACAGATGCCAGTAGTGTTTTAGAGATATAAACAACACAGCATATAATAAAACAACTAATGGACTAACAAACTAAAAATCACCATAAAGAAAAAGACAAAAACTTGCATGAAATTTGATGGGTGTGTCTTTTAAAGAAACTGATCACATTTGTGTCAGAAATAGTCTGCACCCATTCAAATATACAAATGAAACTTTTTTAAAGGACTCATTCGTGTGAAAAACTAAGTGCACCTTTATTGCTTTTACTGAGATTAAAAGGGTAAGTACCCAGCAGGCCCTACTGATCAAATGCACTTCATTAACTTATTATCAGCAAGTGTGAGCATCGCTATAAAATGTGTGTGTTAATGCAATGGCACGGAGGAAAGAAACCAGCAATGATCACATAGGAGCAATTGATCCTGCTCATTAATCTGGGAAAGCTTATACAACCTTTAAGTGCATCACTCTACAGTTCACCTGAGGAAAAGACAGATGCCAGTCTTTCCAAGAGTGGACATCCAAGGAAGTTCACCTCATAGTCTGTCTGACAATGATCAGTGAAAGTGTAAAATCCAAGTGATACATTTCAGACTCCACAGGCTTCAGTTAGCATGTTTAATATTAAAGTTTGTCACAGCACAATTTAAAAAATTCTTCCAGGAAAAAGTCTCTTCTCTCTGAAAACAAAACAAAACATGGCAGCACAGTGTAGGTTTCCCTCTGAACAAACCACAAGGCTTCTGGAACAGTCTCCTATTAATGCACAGCACCACTTTTGATGGAAAACATATCAACACAAACACGTCATACTGACTGTCAAACGCGATGATGTAATGGTGATGATTTGAGCTTGTTTTGCAGCCACATAACCTGGGCACCTTGCAGTCATTGGGTCAACCATGAACTTCTCTGTATAACAAAGTATTCTAGAGTAAATAATGAGGGCATCTGTCACACAGCAAAGCTTGGCCCAATTAGTCCACGCAGGACAATGATCACAAGTACAGCATCAAGTCTACAACAGAATGGCTTGGCTGTTGCAATGGCCCAGTCAAAGTCCTGAACTTAACCGGATTGAAATTTTGTAGCGAGACCTTACGAGAGCTGTACATAAACAAATTCTCACAAACATCAAAGAACTTTGTGGAAGAAGAATTCATCCACAAGGAGATGAGAAAGTGATCAAATTCATACAGAAAATGATTACATCAAGTTACTGACGCTAAAGTAGGTTCTTCAAGCTACTGAATTATAGAGTTAGATGGTTTTTACAGGACTGCAAACATGCACAAAAATATGCTCTAATGTCCTCCATAACTTGGCTTTGAATCCAGAGAATTGCCTGTGTATGTGCAAAGACTGAAGGCAGAGTATAAACAGCCTTGTGTTCTCAGCTCCCCTGAGGCTGACAGGATTTTTACATTCACTTGCCCATGGGTTAATAGGAGTATGATTTATAGCATGGCAGGGCTCCATCTATCTAACCCCAGCCAGTGTCAGTACACCGCCTTGCTGTCCTCCACTTAATGGTACTAAACAGGAATACAGCACAGCAAATAAAAAGACTTTTGTAGTGTTAGTTTAGTGCTGTTTCAGAATAGAGCTATTATGTAATGAACGTTAAGACAAATTATTTACTCATCATGACGTCAGACAAAATGTCAGTCTTAATTTCAGGTAAAACACTCCCAATAAAAGTGTTTGAAACTAAAATTGGGAGTTCTTGTGCTGCCTTTGAAGACCTTTGATGGCTGTACAAGATGGGAAAATGGGCTCAGATTGTTGTGAGCAACAACACAGCAAAAAATACATTTAAATGGAGTATGGGAAGATCGAAAAAATATGCAATACTGCCCTATCCTGAATCATTTACTGGTTCAGTTTAATCCCAGACCAGTCACTTCCTCACTGATCTGCTCCAGCTGTGTGAAGATGAGGTTGCAATGATAGTGTTATGTTTCTGTGTGACAAACTTGACTGGAGAGGCCTTGAGAAATGATTTAATTTTCCCCTGCAGCTACTAAATCACCCCAGTGTGAACATTTACCACAGCCACGCACGTGCGCATGCACACACACAGACACACACACAGAATCTAAACTGCATTTGCAGGCATATGCATGAACACTAAAACATGCACAGAAACTTAAGCATAGCCACAGGCTAACATCCCACGTACACACAAACACACACATGCACACAAATACACAGGACAGTGCATCGCATAGCAGTATTTTTGATTTGGAAAATTCATTTCTCTTCTTCTTTACGTCATCTGTTCTCTCTCTTTCACAGACAGCTTCCAGTGAATTTAGAGACAGCGTACTTCTTAATTTAGTCATAGCATCTATGTGATTTGTGACAGAGGAAGAGCAAAAAGAGTGGGAGGGAAGTCTTATGAGACGGTAGTGAGACCTACTATGATGTACAGTTTAAAGATGGTGGCACTAACAAAAAGACAGGTCGCAATGTGACAGCACTGAAGGTGGTGGGAGTGACCAGAATGAACAAGATTATTAATAAATACATCAGAGGGACAGCTTTTGTGGAGCAGTTTGGAGGCAAAAGTCTGAAAGGAAAGACCGAGATGATTTTGACATGTGCAATAAAGAGATGTTGGAGCTGCCAGGCAGAAGGAAAACAGGAAGATCACAGTAGAGGTTTATGTAGTGAAGGAGGACATGCAGAGGGTTGGTGTGACAGAGGAGGATGCCAGGAATAGGTAGGATGGTGGCAGATGATCCGCTGTGGGGACCCCTGAAAAGGAGCAGCAGAAAGAAGAAGTTCCCCATATTCAGAAGTTTTTTCCACATTTACAGGCACTTCTATGAGTTTGCTTTCAAATAATCAGGATGTTTTTAGTGCATACAGCCTGCACAATGACAAGTAGTTGTGTGTGATACTGCAAACTTTGGTATCGATCCGATACCAAATAGATAACTAGTTAACACAGCAAAACGCAGCTTTCAGCTGTAATGTATTTTGAAACTGGGATTTTTTTGAGACCTGGAATGTAAATGTGCCTGTTTCTAAATCTGCTATAGAATATAAATAAAATAGACCTGACAGTCAACACAAAAAGGTTCAGATATTTTTCATAGTGTGTGTTTGAGGTATATTTTTTCATTTCCTAAAAAATAATTTATTTAACACAATTCAGTAGGCTACGTGCTGAACTTAGAGAATAGAAACAAAGTATCAATCCTACCATGATGGTATCGATCCCATACCAGTACTAGGGTTGGTATCGATACTAACGATATCTGGATCAATCTGCCCACCTCTAATGCCAAGTTAACTTCGAAAGATGCTACTTTCTGGAGGCCAAGAAATTTTTACTTAATCCATTTGTGTGGGCTAAATATACAGTAGATATACTGCATCTAAAATCACTGGCAGCCAAAGGTTCCTTAGCAGTGATTATGAGGGAATTTTATTGGCATCTTGACATTTATTTTTTGTTTTACAATAACAGTTTTACAAGGACATATTTTTGAAATGATTATGTAACAAATCTAATCAAGACTATGTTAACTAGTAACTCCTTACCAAATATACAAGTAATGTAAACATGTAAACAGTAGAGTGGGACAGCACACAGATATTTCAGCGAACCACAACCTCAAGCCAAGTCAAAATCAGTTCTGGGCCAAGATATCTGCTGATATCCCTACATGCACCCAGTTGGCAAATCGCATATAGGGCAAGCTGCTTTAGCAACCCTGGGATCAAAATTAGTACTTCCAAGATTCTAATTAAAAAAGGGCGGAGACCCCACTCCAGGTTGGGAATGAGTTGCTGCCCCAAGTAGATAAAATTCAAGAAGCCCAAGTCTGACAGTCTGACAGAGTGGCATGCTCGGTGTGTGACCAGTCTGCTGTGGTAAAGGGAGGGCTGAACATAAATGCAAAGTCCTAGGTTCCCCTATAGTCACACACTGTGATATATTTTTGTGTAAAACTTATACTTATTCAACTATTCTCATGTATTAACATTTCACCATTGGTTAGGCCTTGCCAAGTTGAATGTGCAGACTTTACTGTCTGGCATATGCTTGAAAACCTCCATTAATTCCATGCTGTAACTTCAGGTCATGTGCTCATCATGTCTCTACTTAGTTAACGGTCCATAAATAGCCCAAAAGAACACCTGAAGCCATGACTTGTGTCAGCATAAAAGCAGCATTGTTGGCATAATAAATGGAAGTAGAGCACATATACAGTGCCATGCAACTCATATGGAAAGAATATTTTATCATTCTAGCAGTACTGGTACTAATTAAAAGAGATATAGTAACATTTCAAACTGTTGTAACTGTAGCAATCACAGCTGAGATCATTTTCTGTTACTGTTATTGTTATTTTAGACAAATCCATTCTCACATAGAAACTTACATATTAAAATGGTTGTTTGAGAAAGCCGGGCACGCCAGGTTAGTTTGGTTATTTTAAAAAAAAAAAACTTGTCTGTCTGACAGCTGATTTGTTACCACGTGCTTGTCATAGTTTGTAAGAGAACAAACACTGTTTCAGGGAAAGGGACAGAGAAAGACAGAGCTGCAAAGTAAAGGTTCGGAGACGAATGTCCTGAGCTGTAAGCTTAGATGGCTTAAAGCTGTCAAAATCTTAATCCATCTGTCATGAGGTGCATGGACTCTGAGCTTACAGTTGGAGGGATGGTGGACTGATGTCACTTGGAAAGTCGGTGCCCATCATAGGGTGTTTCCACATGACATGTCACAGAACCTTATCCTTGCATCCAAACACTCTGCCTGTGTCCATGTTGCAGGAGGGTTTCGATAAACCTGTGATGCAATTTAAGGATTATTGGTATTAATACAGAAATTGGGCCATATAAATTATATTACATAGACATGAATGAACAAGGGAAACTGTGTAATTGCATAAAGAAATGAGAATCAAATCCCCAATTACATACATCAAATTCCACAGTAGTTAGCATAGAACTTAGTGAAGTTACTGTTTAAAAATAACACATTTAAGCTCTGTTAAAACAACAAACAAAGAAACTTTACAACTTTTTTCCCATAACCAACTTTGAACATGAGTACATTCTGATTTATTGTACTTCAATAGCAAAACTGCACCAATTAATAAATAACTAAAAGAAGCTTTTATAGGTAGACCTTGTTTGTAGTGGGTTGGACCCCTATTGCCATGTTGAATCTCTGCCTGAATTCTTTGTGGCATACTGTAGATTCAGCACGCTGCTGGAAACATTCCTCCATCCATGATGTGAATCTCCCATAATCAAGTAGGATTTGGTGTTTTCAGTTTGTTTTTACCAAATTCTGACCACTCCATCCAAATGTGGCCGTAGAAATCAAGACTCATCAGACCAATTAGTGTTTTTCCAGGTTTCTATTGATCAGGTTTTTTTTAAGCCACATGAACTTTGGACTCAGTTCCATGTTTTTGACTGAAAAGATAAGACAAACCTTTATTAGTGTCGACAAGGTATTTGAGATAACAAAGAGTTGAATAGTTATACCTAATGAAGTAGCCAATAAGTAGTACCTGAAATATATGTCATAAAAATTATGTTATAACTTGGTATATTATAAAGTGCAGTATATGCCTTGGTTTGGCCATCCTACAGGGTAATATGACCCTTAAACAAACCACATTTCACCCTTGAAATTTAAAAAAAAATACAGTTCTGGACAAACACACATGCCTTAATAGATGATGGTAAGGCTCCCTAAAGTAATGTGATATTTTTCAGTAAACTACTTCAAAATATCATGACCTGTGAGGAGAACTCGCTATTCCCTGACTGTGAAATAAAAAACTGAAACTGAGAAGATCATTAGTAAAATCTTCTGCCCTCACAGTTCTACTTACTATTCTTGTGAGTAATTGGACCTCAATTTTCCAACTTTACAGAACACACAGAAATACACTCTGCTCTTTCTGCTCTTCACTGCAGTGTTTTGAGAGCAGTTTTAACACCTATCTGGCTCCCCACATTTCTCTCTCATTCCCACGTCCCCACCTTCTCCAGCGCTCTGTCACCTTTGCCTATTATCAGCTTGCCTTGACTTCAGATGCAGTCGCTCTGCAATGATACAATAAAAACTTCCAGCAGGAAGAAGTCTCTACATTTACTGACCCGAACACAATTATGGTCATACGCTGTCCTGTTAGCTTTAGTCCCTTTCACTCTAGATCGTTCTATGCAGCGAACCATTTTGGATTTTCATTAGATTTAAGTACCAGTAAGTGGTAAATAACATAGTATAGAAAAAGTTAGCTAGCTGTTGTGGTACATCCAAGGCTTTGATCCATATTCTGTTAGAATCTTTAAAAATTAAAGTCGTACAACCAAAAGTTCAAACCTGTCCAAAGAAAATTATGCTTTGATATGATATAAAACTGTTAGATTCCTGGCCAGTGAGATACTGAGAGGCTACTGTGATGTTCCTAATTGAGCTGGCCTAACTGCTGTACAGCTCTGATTCACACTTCTGGGTGGTTTGTCGACCATATGATGGCCACAGCTGCAGCATAATTAAAAGGGGAAAAAAACCTAATTTACAGTGTGAACAAGATACTTCTGCAAACACTGGTTCCTAGTTTGCAACTCTGTTGGACATCTTACTGTTCTGAGAGAGGATACTAGACAAGCATCAGCTTGTTTCCACCCTAATTTGTGAGCTTTTCTCCTCTCTTCTAAGGATTTCTTGAGTGTTATGAAGCCTCTCCTCTCCTCTCCAGTAGGGAGGGCAGGGAGCTTTGTGATAACCTTGCCCTGTCATTGCGTTCTTAGAACAAATCTGCTCTTATCAGGATCTTGTAGCAGGCAGCAAATGCAATTTCGCAGCTCCCCCGGTGGGTGCCTGCCTCAAATCCTCCACGGGCAATCTGCCTGTGTGATCTGACGTCTTTAAGAGGGACTTGAACCGAGGCAGCATTAGCCCATCTGACAACTAGCTCTACCTCTGACAAAGTGTCACCCTTGCCTAGTGCTCTCTCTTTTTCTTTTTTGTTTTTACACTGATTGCTTTCCATCTCTTTAATCCTTTCTGTATATTAGGATCTCTACTTTGCTGCCTGACTGTCCTTCTTTCTGTGTCATGCCACTTGTCTGTTTTCAGGCCACAGATCACAGGAATGCATTAGCAGCACCTCCCGTCTATCATGTCTCCTTGCCTCCTCTCTCCGCATCACGTTGCAAGTCCCATTCTTCCACATCACAGTGTTACTCCTGCTGCTGCGGACCTGAGAGGGTGTGCGTAGGAAGGCCTGTGTCGAAAATGTACTTTTCATCTGTGTTTAGATTTAAACTGGTGCAACAGTGTGCAAAAACATTTTTCTGACTGTTCATTCAAATGCTAGTGGAAGGCAACAGTCACAAAATGTACACGTTAATCAGTTTTGAAAAATATCAACCGTTGCAGCCTTGTCTACTTGTAGATTACCCTCACCTAATTGATCCCAAAGAACACAAGAGTGTCTGCACCTCTGTTTCAACTTTATTAGTTAGTTTAGTTGTTAGCTGGTTATTTCACACAGAAATTCTACTATTTCTAAATTGGAGATAGCTGAAAAATGTAGTTTATAACTTAAACATTGGAATTTTCTGTCAAATATCAGCTGACCAGAACAAAACAAGACTTGCCATCTATTGCCTCTCTTCTCCTGGCAATAGCCTCATGGCAGGAATCTGACACAAGCCAGATGAAAGCTGGTGTGCGTAAGAGTCATGAACCCCTCAGAGAGGGATTATATGGTGCTACTGATGAAATGTATCTCCATCACCTTACTCCTGGTGGGAAGACGTTTGTACTATTATGCAGAAGTGGATCAGAAAGCTGAAAAATAAAATGTTTTAGCATTAGTCTTTTATTCATTTGATATTTGCTTTTGGAGCAATAAGGTAGAATAAATGTTCAAGTTCATCTAAATATAAAAGGAGAGGAATTTCATATTTGATTAACTGCAGGGTAAGATAAATTCTGCTGGCAATACCTTTAAAGTTTAGCCAGAATCACAAATTGCCATGTTTAAATTTGTATTTTACAAGCAATGTGCAAACTCTTAATTTGTGCGCTTCAGGCAAATATTTAAAAATCTTGACAGAGCTACAACTAGCTGTTTATTTTTTCGAATGCTTAGTCATACAAATCCTCCATATTTAAAATATTCTAGGTTCAATCAGAAAGTTCTGCAAATACACCAAAAAAAAAAAAGCACAAACTTTACCTCATATTCAACTTTGGATACTATTCCATGCAAGGTTGTTTTCTTGGAAGCACTGCGCTCCTGCTTCTTTGAATTATTCCCTGGAATTGCCCATGGCATTTGTACTGTATTGCTTCACTGTCAAACTAAGGGCGCTTCACCTTGGATTTTATTCCGGTGTTATGAATAGCAACAATTATGTTGGTGTTTCCAGGAAATCTGTATTTTTAATGTGTTGTGAGCAGGCACACAATGGCACATTGTTTGCCCCAAATTAGAGTATGATGGATATACAGTAAGGTATTTGCCTGTTTATTGGCATTTCTAATGACTAACAAGATTAACAAAGAAGTAAAGAAGATATAGGAGAAACACTCTGCAGCTGTTCAAGTGTTCATGTTGCATACTTTATTCAGCCGAAGACAGTTTGCAACCTCCCTGCTGGCAGTGTTTTTGGAATTCAGCAACCGGCCGATGTCAGGTCAGTTGTGCAGAGTGAAAATGAGTACTCCATGACTGCTTATCCATAAAAGAAGATTATTTTTAAACTGTATTATCATATTATCTTAGTAAGAACTTAGAAATGACTACACATAGCAAGTATCTCAAAAATCTGTTTGTTTTATGTGCCTGAAAGAAACAAATCTTGGCCAAAATATCAGAATTTTAAATCATTAAATACCAGTATTGGCCTTAAAATATTATATCGGCTAGCCTCTGCCCCAAATGTTCTTCATTAAATGCCTCAAGACATTGTGCTTAGATAGTCTGAGTGTTGAAAGGAAGACAACATGAATGCTACTGGCATGTGTCTGAACTTCAGGCTCAGACACAGCTGAAATCTGCTGTTTGGTCACTGGGTCACAGACTGATACCTGCCCTTTGTCATCAGTGATGATCTATTAGCCAGCTAGCTGGCTCTATTTCAGTTTGAGGCGAAAAAATCGCATGTTCGAGTGGTCAGAGATCATCCAGACAGCTCTAACACTGTCCAATGAGACTATCTTGATTGATTTTTGCTTGCAGTAGACAGAACTGTGGAAGTTTATGATTTCACCTCATAGCTGAACTTTAAAGAGGCTGTTGACCAAAATATTAACTATTACTTTATATACACCCAGGAAAGTAGGCCTACTATCCAGTTTCATTCTGCCAAATGAGATATCAAATATTGTCTTCATAAAACTATATGAGACATGTTTATCAGGCATTGTGCATAATCCACAGACCTCTGCTGACAACACAGAATGATCATGGACATTAATTATTTAAATTAAATGTTTTTCTTCCAGAACTTGGTGTAGTTTTACAAAGGATTGTTCTTACACATACTTTAGCTGACTGAAAAAAGAAAGTAGAACTAATTGGTACGGATATGTGCTGTTTGGCTGATGATTAAAAGTGTCTGATCTCACATTCCATTTAAGCTGCAGTGATGACAGAATGTGAACCTCCTGTTGTGAAACAAGCTGGTGATAGTGACTGGAAGAACTGATATTTACATTTGCTGAAAAGCCATCCCGTAGTTCTGGCAGACCTTGACAGCTTATGTTGACGGCTGCACAGCCATGGCGGAGGTGTGAGCTCTGCTAAGTGCTGCTTTGTTTCCTGCATTTGTAACATGTCCAGGTAAAAAAAAACATTGAGAAATGCAAATACAAATTATGGAACCTTTCTGGTCGCATCTTCTGAAAATGTAATAACAAAATCACTCTTGAAGCTATTTGGTGTTTTTTTTGTTATTTCTTTTTTTAACTGTTGATTGTGGTGGAAATGCTCAGCTAGTTCAGGTAAATGAAAACCATGAATGATGTTATTAAATGCAGCCTTTATTCTGAATCTTATCAACCACTCAAATAGTCCAAAAACCTTAAATCACAGCTTGACTTTTTATGCAGTATATATTTTCCTTGTGAAATATATTTTAGCAAATGCATGTAATTTTATTCTCCGCTACAAAAATAGGTACCTATTCTAAAACCTTTTGATGGAGAAGGGCATGCTGGTAAATATATATTACTTACTCCCTTGGTTTGTTTGTTTGGGTTTTTTTTTTTTTTTGCAAGTTTCTTATAGCAGTTGTTAGTCAGGCAACAGCAAAAAAGCAAAACTCAAAGTAAAAAAGTGGTACTCAGAAGAGGAGAGACAGAAGAGAATGAGTATGCAGCCCTTTAAATACGATAAATAAATACCATACTTATAGGCTGGAAAAATGCACTTATACAGTAATATATATGTGATATATCTGGAAGCTGGTCCACTGGAAGCTATTGTTGAATGAGGACTTCTATACATGAGCTTGTCACCTGTCCAGTCAGTCTCTGAGGACCCAGGTTTCCGTTTCTTGCTCCTTGCTTACAGACATTACAGTTGTCTTTATGTTACTTCAGCAAGGCTGGAAAAAGCTGGAATAATATTGCTGATACTGATATTACTGATTTTTTCTATATGCAATTAGTTTTGCACTTACAGTGTGTATGTGTGTGTGGGTGTGTGTGTGTGTGTCTTTGTGTAAGACACAATGTGTGATGCTGGCGGTAAAGGACCAAACGAATATCTGCCTGGGGGCCTATCACAGAGTCGTTAAACCTCTGGGTCAGGCACTCATGCTTTATAGTACTTGGGTAAGTGCACACACAGAGAGACGTGCAATGACAAGTCAAAATTGTACCATTCTGTTTATGGTGAGGATTGCTGGGGTGCACCTGCAATGAGTAGATAGCACCCCCGGGCACTCCTCAGTGTAATCTGTCTCTCAATACATGGCCTCCACTTAGTTTTCCCACTTCTGTAGTTTATGTTGGACTGACAGCTTTAGATTTTAGTGTTTTCCTGTGGTTTTTGCATTAAGGCCTTTTCTCAGTAGCACATAGCAGGAGAAAGAATGTATTAGAGGCATTTTCAATATTGCAAATAACTGCGTGGGCAGGAGTCAGTACATATGACACGCATTTGCTCTGTGTGAAGTCGCCATACTGTCACCTGCACAACTCATAGATTGGCAGAACTGGACATCACACAGACTTTATGCTGAAGAGCCGGGACGTTAAAAACTATCTAATGGCCAATTCTAATCCATATCTATCCTAGCATGGACCTCAAAGGAGTAATGTCCAGAAAGGTTCAGGGCTGCAACGTGTGCGTGTGTAAATGGCTGCAAAGTGCAAATTGTACTTTCTGCGTTTTGAAGTCTGTTGGATCTGCTTCTGTCCCAGTGACATGAATTTTGACATCAGACACAGAACAGGAAAGATTACTCAGCTGTGGTGTCTCCAGTTACCTGTCCCCCATATGAGGCCACAGTGGGCAGAGCCATATGGGGGACCCACAGTTTCTAGGTGACCATATTTCCTGGGTGTGTTTATATAACAGAATATAATCAAGAGCTTAAGAGTTCTAGACCAGTGTTTCCCGAGCTTTTGGAGCCACGGCACATATTTCACATTAGAAAAATCACACAGCAAACCACCAAACAAAAATGTCACAAAAAGCATATTGATCATTTCCCCCCGCACACCAGGTATAGCAGAATTGGCTAGGTTTGTCTCCAGTATACTTTTTTGCTTTCTTCTGACTCACGCTAGGGCCTTCATCTGGGTCGGAATTTGGACTGCTTTTTCTTTTCAAATATTTATCTATTGCTATTACACGCTCATCTCACAGCATGACTATTATGTCATTTCTTCTTCATCTTCTGTTTTACTGGCAGTTGGCAACACAGTTTATTAGAGCAGGTAGTTGTACTGCCCTCTTGTGGAAGAGAATGTAATTGTTCTCCCCGTTACTCACGGTGATCCATTAGACTACTAATCAGGTGGAACCAGGTAATCTTCCACGGCACATTATTTGTTGGGAAACACTGTTCTAGACAGTCTGACTTCTCTTTCCAAAGGAGTCACTCCTTGGTGGAGAAGAAATGCAGAATTAAAGCACTACTGCACCTGCTTCACATTTCAGATCTGGAAGCTACATCTATCTTTTCTATGTAGCTGATGGTCCGACCAAAACATCAACCTTAGAGTAACATTTTCAGGATTAAATTTTTATTTCTATACAGCTAGGCTGTGAGACCAAAAATATACACACACAAAAAGAAAAACATCGCAGCTGTAAAGCTCTAAAATCAGCTTTGGCTTCACTTTCCTGCACTGTGTGCATCATAAACCAGCTGACATTACATTCACAAGCTGTTCTGCACTGCCCTCCTCACAGCCTCTGCTGATAGTGGCAAAGTCAATGATCACTTCACTCATAATTATGAAAGTTATTTTAGACCCAGAGAGCACTCGGAATTTGGAAAGAGAGGGAGGAAGTTTAAGCTTCTCTGTTTTGTGGATTGTGGATTTAATTACGATATCAGCTTTTCTATTCATGATATTAAACTGCGCTAGGCATGGATTATTTGCACAGCTCGTTTTTTTTTTGTCATGTATCATCGTTAATCTTGCATTCTCATTGTAAAAACGTTTTGAGCAGATAATGATTTATTAGTTATTATATTTTTAAAAAATAATAAGTTCTTAGGCTAGTCAGTTTAGAATATCATTTCTATTTTTACTGTTCACCAGGTTAGACTACTGTGACTGCGAATAGAGTAGAACAATAAAATATCATTTTATTTAGAGAGATATATATGTATACACTCATCGGCCACTTCCTTAGGAACACCTGCTCAACTGCTCATTAACACAAATGGTCAAGATGACCTGTTGACGTGGAAACCAAGCATCAGATTTGGAAAGAAATGTGATTTAAGTGTCTTTGAACTTAGTGCTGACTTTGGTCTGAGTGTTTCAGGAAATGCCGATCTACTTGTCACAAGGAGTACACTGCACTCAAACGGCCTCCACCCACAATTCATTTCAAATTAAATCAATTTGTTTGCCTAAAAGTTTGTATATTATTATGTACAGACACAAAATCCTACCTGACTATTGTTGCTGACCAACTCCTTTATGACAACAGAGTGCCCATCTTCTGATGGCTGCTTCAAGCAGGATGATGCACCATATCAAATCATTTTAAACTGGTTTCTTGAATATGACAATGAGTTCACTGCACTCGAATGGCTTCCACAGTCACCAGGTCACAATCCAATAGAATAGAATAGAACATTTGGGATGTGGTGGAATAAGAGATTCACGTCATGGATGTGCACCCAACAAAGCAGCACCAGCTGAGCACTTTGTTGAATCCATACCACGAGGGTCCAACCCAGCACTAGCAAGGTGTATCTGATGTCTGGTGTAAGTTTTAAAACAAGGCAGCTTATTGTAAATGTCAGTAATGTTCTTTACTTTTTTAGATCAACACAGGAAATTTCCCTTACATGACTCCCAACTGTCAAATAATATAAAGTTAATAATCTACATTGAAATGCCCCACTTTACATTTTTCCCCAATACCTTGAATTTACACATCATGTGAAACTTTTTTTAAAATGACCAAAGACGGAGTAGCAGAGAGGGACCATTCAGCCTACTTTTTAAACTTTAATATATTGAAATATGTACGGAATAATTCAATATTTTAATGCCAGTACTCACTTAGCCATTCAAGTTAGTTAAGAATATTTATACTTCTGTGGAGTAAAAACTAAAGCAGGACATGGTTAGTTTTTCATAACATGAAGACTGAAATTTCACAAATGACACAAATGTTTTTTCATTTCACACTAAACTTTTATTGGGGATTTTCTTTGACTATGCTCCCTGGTTTGACCAAGGTTAATGAAATTTTTGGCCATTTTTTGTGTGGTTTTGCTGATGCACACATATTCTGAGAAAATGACTTGTTAACTTCTTACTGTCAGTTTGCATGTTTTAGTTTTACAGAATGTGCAAAGTTTTCAACATAACAGAGAAATTTCTATATTTTAAAGTTGCTCTTTGCTTCAAAATGCAGTGAGGTAGGAAGAGGGATATTGGGACAAGGTTTAAATGCATAAGGATACTTGAAATATTGCTTTCTTGATTCAGAATATCAGAGACTTTTATTTGAAACCAATAAAAATCTTTCTCTTAACACTCTCTCCACATGTGTCATCTAAAATTCTAAATTCAATTCAATCCAGTATAGAATCAAAGCACAACAACAGAGAAGCATGAACAGAAGATAGCATCAGTTTGTCCCATGAACATAAGTTATTATTATGGAGATTATTACAAACATGGAGAGAAAGATATAACGAATACCTGACGATGACAACCTGTCAGGTAATGTGCTCGTTGAATCAATTTGTATAATCTCAAGTTTGAAAATCTGGATTCAAATTTCAAACCTTGATCTACAAAGGAAGTCCCACTACAAACACATGCAGAGACATGCATTTTTGCTGACATACTTGCACACATGCACACACACACTCACACTCTCATGCCACTTCAATTAGATTCTATTGGATTTTATTAAATCTTCCTTGAGCTTTCACTTCACAGCAGCATCCATCAGAGGATTATTATTTATCTTGCTGTCAAGAACTGGCAGCTTGTGGAATCCCACTGAGATGGAGAGGAATGGTTGTATGTGTGTGCGTTTGTACTCCTGTTCTCATATAAACACATGTTGTGTATGTGTGTTTGCATGTGTGAACTCTCTGGTGTGAAAGCAAATGCTTTGTTCAGAATATCAAGTCATATTACGGATCATTTCCGATATATAGCTACCCATTTTAGATCTAAGCATGTCTGCATTACGCAAATAGAGTTGAAAAATACAGCTGTTTTTATTTATCACTAATCACTGATTTCATAAAAGCTTATTTTTTGATGCATTATTGAATAGAACAAGAGGAATAAATTAGTCATCATAGACAAAATGCAATACTGCAGTTGTATCACTTTAAGTTGCCTAACTGTCCAAAGACTGGTCTTGACACTGTCACCTCTCACATCAGTGTCAGATAAAATCTTGTGCTCATAGCACAGGACGGTAGAAAAAAGAATATCTACACCGTGGTGTCACCCACTGGTTGGAGAAGATGAAGCTTTGAAATTGAGGGTTTTTGCCATCTTGGTGTTTTGAAACCAGCTGTATCAAGTCTAATCAAAGAATAAAAAGACCATATTTTACAAAATTAACTTTAATCAGTATGAGCTGTAAATACAAACTGAGCTCATAAATTCCCCAGAGCTCAGAGAAGAAGAGAGCCGACCATTTGCTGGCTTTTGTCACGGGTTGGGTCTGTGACCCAGCGTTTTGAGGTTATGTGTTGAGTTCTTTTGTTATATATTGAGATAATGTTGAGTTATAGATTATTATTATTTGTTTGCTTTGAGTTTTGTCTAGTTTATGTTTCACGTAGGTCGGCTGTGTTAGCGTCATGTATTTCTTGTCTGCGGGTTTCATGTTGTCAAGCCTGTGTCATGTGTGTCTTTGTTCAGTGTGTTTAGTTTTGCTCTTCCCCTGTGAAGTCCTTATGTTAATTTGTGTCAGCTGTTTCCCCATTTGTTTCCACTCCCACTGATCACCTCCTGTGTGTATTGAGTCTGTGTGTTTTCATTCAGTGGTTGCCAGGTCGTCTGTGTTCCTTCCACCATGTCAAGTCACGCTCAGGTCTTGCTCATGTTCCATGTTGTTTCCTCATAGTTCCGTGCATGCACCTGCTCTGAATAATGTTCATGTCTAATGTCACAGTTCTCATAATTTTGTTTTTTCCAGTTTAGGTTCTATTTGCCTTTTCTTTGTTTGTGTACTCTTGTTATCAGCCACGATAAACAGCTCGCTTTTTGTTCAAGTCACGTTTCACGCTCCTTTTTTGGGGGGGGTCTGCATTTGGGTCCCGTATTCACTCTACACACAGTCAGCTCCCGCTGCCTGTGACAGAACGACCTGACCATGATGGACCCAGCAGACATCTGTGAGAACCCTCTGGAGTTCAGTACTCGTGTGACCTTGCTTCACAGGCAATGGATTATCTCCTCCATATGCAGGCAGGAGGAGGGAAAGGAGTCCGTTTGAGTCCAGCTGAACCAGATGGTTTCTGCCTACCCAGCTTATATGGACAGACTGTCAGATTTCTTAAAAGACTTTGTCAGAACAGTGTTGCCACTGCAGGAGCAGCAACCCTGCAAACCAGCATCACTGCCGCTGTCTCGCGAGTCGACTCCCTGAGGCTTGCCTCCCCACAGTGCCACACCCTTCAGCACCATCACTACCTTTCAGCTCGCCAGTCTCCAGGTCTCCTCAATGGCTAAGCTGCTTCTCTCCACCACAACCTGACTAATCCTCCCTGGCGTCATTCTTTGCGTCCATGTGGTCAGATGACATGGAGCTCGCCGCCACGTCACCCTCAGCTCCAGCGACGTCCGTTTCCCGTGCCTCCACTTCTAGACAAAAGCAGCGTCCGCGTCGGACGGCTGAGTGACGGTGAGGAGACACACCCGCCGGGGATCAAACTCTGGTAATTGGCGATTCTGTTCTGTTCGCATGTTCTCCTTAAATTGCTGGCTGTCTGAGTGGTGTCCAAAAAATGATGTGGGCTTTATAGATAATTGGGGAAACTTTCTGAAGGAAACCTGGTCTTGTTAGGAGAGATGGCATCCATCCCACTTTGGATGGAGCAGCTCTCATTTCTAGAAATCTGGCCAAATTTACGTTTACATTATACATGCTGCCTACATCCCGTAGGCAGTATCATCAGAAGGCATAGTATACATTTTCACTGCTATACAGATGACACCCAATTCTATCTATCCCTGAAGCCAGATAACACAAACCAATTAGTTAAACTGCAGGAATGTCTTAAAGACATAAAGACCTGGATGACCTCTAACTTTCTCCTGTTGCAAAGAGATGCATCTCATCAGACAGGCTTAGATTGTTGCAACATGTTGGCAATTTAATCTACATTTATAACTTAGATGGATATTCTTTGCAAACTTTACCAATCTGTAGACCTAATTGTTGTCAGTCCTAGCCAGATCCTAATTGTTTGAAGACACGTTGTCCTGCACCAGGTAACTTTTTGTCTTACATTTGAAAATGGTTGCCCAGAAGTTGAAGGGGTTGCATGCTCAGCTTCTGAGTGACCAGCTGTTTGATGCATTGATTGCAAAGACAAGGGAAAAAAAGAAAAGAAACTGCATTCACCATGCAACCGCAGCTTTATCTTAATTGCAAGATTACCATCCTTTTTTCCCCTAGTGTGACAGACAATGAGAAAGTCATTAAGTTTCTTTTTTTGTTGTATTACAATCCAGATATACTGTATAGGTGATTTAAAAAAAACAAATTAATAGCCTGTGTGTCTCCCTTGTGGTTAGTGCTCAACATTGTACACAGAAAGTCAAATACTCAGTATATTAAATATCCAACTAACCACCCAAGACCACAGATGTTGCTGTCGGATTTATTTTAGTGCTGGTAATAATTTTTAATTTGTTCGCATGAAGTATAAACTGTGAAAAGTTAATTTCTGTTGGCAGTGCCTTTTCTCTGGAATCACCAAATACCCTTCTGTTCCAAAGTAGGGAAAGTACCAGCAGTGAGTTTGAGCCTCAGTGAGTTTTGCAGCTAAAAAGCACAGCAGGGCATCCTGTTTCAGTGTGTTTAGGAAAAAATATACTTTTGCTTCCCATTTGAAGATTTACTTTAAAGTCAAAGAAACTGAAGTATTTATATCCTATCAATAGCTAAGTGTGAAACTATGCATATAAAGGTAAAAGCAGAGCATCTAAGCAGAATTATAACATCATAGTTGCTCAGGGTAGATTTAACTACAATATGTACAATCAGGTGGTGGCCAGTTGTTGGGAGGAAAGCAGGCTCATCAGCAAAAACCTTTTTTTTTTTGAATTGTGCAAAACGCTGCATAACGTCTTTTAAAAGTCTGAGCACATTACCCCCATTTTAATTTCACTCCACTGGCTACATCATTTTTAAAGTTCTTTTATTTGTTTTTAAATCTCTTAATGGCCTGCCCCGCACCCCCCACTCATTTATTTTATTTTATCTTATTTTATTTTGCTTATGCTATTTGTATATGTACAGCACTTTGTGAACCCTGGTTTTATGTTAAAGTGATTTATAAATAAAGCTGGTATGGTATGGTATGGTAAATATATGACCATTTGCCCTCTTTCTATTATTCAGGTGAAACCATATGAAAGTTCTCTTTCACATGATTTCAAAGATCTCTTGAATTTGGAATTTTAGAGGAGTCCAAACTAAATTTCTGCCTTTTGTAAAGAGTTTAAAAAAAACACTCTTTATTTATACTGTTTTTTGTACTTCACATATCTTTCATATGAAAAGGGGTTGTCAAATAAAGGCTGTATAAAATAGTAAACATTTCTGCTATAGTAGATGTATAAAGTAAAAATAATCCCAAAAAAAGTATTGTCCTTATCAAATTGTACTTACTGTCATTTTGTACTTAGGTAGCTGTATTTTGTTTGATGGATGAAAAGTAACACTCCCTTACACTAAAAGGAGATCAATCTCCAGAACTCTTAAGGCATTGCAAAAAAATATCTAATACATGGAATATTAGTGATTTTATGGAACAGTTTGATGCTACTCTGAGGCAGCAGATTGTCCCCATGGACCTACCATTTCTCAGCATTAAATAAGTGATTACACTGGGCATTGAAGCACTTAATGCGAGGCCTCCTGTGACTAGCACACCTGAGGAAAATAACGGAAAAACAGAAGCTCAGTGGTTTGAGTGACTTTTTCTTTAAAATGTGCACCTGTGGGACTTCCTAAAGCTTCAATAGGTGCAGTTTCCCTCAAACTGCTGCAACTCGCTGTAGAGTTTTTGTGACTTATGGATGCTATTTGATTCTAGTTCCTGAGGAATGAACAGTTTTCACCTGTAAGTGGCCTCTGAAAGCACTTTTTCTTGTCTTTGTGTCAATAAAAATGGGATTCATGGTTTGAAGGGAAAATACTGAGAGCAGAAATGTTTTTCATGATGAGAATCCTGAAATAATGTAGTTCAGCTTGCGGCATTTTTTTTTTTATATAGGGTGTGACTGGGGAAAACCTTCAAATGTGTACTAATTGCAATCTTCAGGACCCTCTTCAGGGATTTCTGGTAGTCCCCAGAATGAACATTGAGCGCTGGTCCCCCTTACTGCATGTAAATGTTCAAGCCTCCAGTGCAGGGCTGATGAAGAGGATCTGCTAGAAGAAATGAGCCGAATCCATCAGGCTACTATTACCTAAGGTTAACTGCTGAAACATTATACACCAGGGTACCTTTTTCTTTCAATCAATTCTGTACATATAGACCTCCACACACCCCTCTGGGCACAACGCCAGGCCAGTGTGCACTCAATCACCCCTGTACATGCACAGAGACACACAAAGAGAAGGTAAAGGAATAACAGGTCAGTTTTAGGGAAAATAAAAGTAATAAAAACACTGTACTTATGGTTATAAAACAGCAGCAACTTCCTTTTTTTACCCTCAGTAGCTGCCACAGATCAGAAAGCAGTTTATTTGGGTTCTGCCCTTTTGCATGTGTGTGTGCATGTGCCCCTTTTTCAATAACAGCTTGTCATAATGTAGCAGATAAAGTGCTGATATGGCTATGGCTGTCACTGTAATACACCACCACCAGGGAGACGGGATGGAGAGAAAGAGAAAAAGAAAATAGGAGGAAGGAATGGCTGGGTGGGAGGATGGATGGATGGACGGTTGCTTGAATGGATGGACTGGAGTTGTGTGTGTATAAGCAATTTGGTATGGCAACTTTAGATGAACCTATAATTTGTCAGAGACGGAGTGAGTATGAAAGAAAGGGCAATATGGATGGAAAGTGGTGGATTTGCTGGCAGCAGTCTCTTACTCAGCAGCAGAGCCACAAAACATGATGAAAAATGCTGCTGTGATAGTGTGTGCGCGCGATAGCGTGGTAGTGTCCATGCATCAACTAAGTGCCATGAAGTGAAGTCTCAGAGAGAGCCAAGCCTGACACCAAGAGGTAGATTTTATGAAGCAGCTCTTTCTGCTTCCACCTGTTATACTCTGTTACGACCAGCTATTTAATGCAGTGTAATGTAATTGCTTCAGTACTGCCAGATCTCCTGGGGATTGCCAGAGAGGCTTACTGTTAGTCCTTGAAGTACAGATTAATTTTTTTTTAAATGTAAATTTTTTTTTTTTTAATTTTCAAAAATAAAAAATAAAAAATTCCCCACTCGCCCCTGTGGGCGGTCAATCCTTCAAGCTCGGGTCCTCTACCAGAGGCCTGGGAGCTTGAGGGTCCTGTGCAGTATCTTAGCTGTTCCTAGGACTGCGCTCTTCTGGACAGAGATCTCCGCTGTTGTTCCTGGGATCTGCTGGAGCCACTCGCCTAGCTTGAGAGTCACTGCACCTAGTGCTCCGATTACCACTGGGACGACCGTCCCCTTCACCCTCCACATCTTCTCGAGCTCTTGGTATTTCTCGAGCTTCTCGTGTATATATATCTCGTGTGTATATATGTGTGTGTGTATATGTGTGTGAAACAAAATATAACATGGCTTTTCTAACTTTCTTGTTCTTGGACACGAAACCACACAAAATATATACACCGCTCATAAAAATTAAGAGAACACCTGATCATCACAGCGTAACAATAAGTCAGTTAAGCTTTAGGGATGTTGGTCTGTTCAGTTAGGAAGCACAAATTATTGCGCTTATGCTCTCCAGGTTTACTAATGAGGCAAGAACAAGATAACCCCCTGTTGCTCTCTACTTATCTTAACTGATTTTTCTCTATTTCGCTTCACTACTAACATGAAATGGTATCTGCAGCCCATTTAGGTTGCACAGGTAGTTCAGCTCTTACAGGATGGCACATCTTTTCAGTCAAGGTTTGCTTTCTCACGAGTGTGGAGGAGATACCAGAAGATGAATCAGTTCACAAGGAGAGCTGGACAGGGACAGAAAGGCACTGACCCGGCAGCAGGGTTGGTATCTGCTCCTTTGTGTGATGAGGAACAGGAGAAGCACTGCCAGAGTGCCACAAAATGCCCTCCAGCCAGCTATTCATGTGTTTCTGACCAAACTGTCAGCGACAGACTCCGTGAGGATTGCGTGAGGTCCTGCTGTCTTTTAGTGGGATCTGTGCTGAGGACTGCGACATGGAGAAGCTGGACTATGTGTGCATCCTGAATCATTTGCACCAAAGCATAGGGTTCCTAACTGGACAAATTTATGTCCCTGATGTTTAACTGTGTTTGTGTTATACTGTGATAATCAAGTGTTCCCTTAATCGTTTTAACAGTGTACCTTCACTTCTTCTGCTAAAGACCTTAGAAATCCCTTCAAATTAAAAGCTTTTGATTCAAAAGTCATGGCACTACTGATATAGGCAAACCCAGGGCACCATCTTTATTGCTCTGTACTCAGTCACCATGTTTTTGATCAACTGGACATTTTAGTTCAATTAATCTGATTGATCCCTGTGGTAGACTTTAGTCCTGTGATAGATTCAGGGTTTACCCTGCCTCTCACACTGTGACAGCTGGAGTAAGCTTCAGTCCAACTGTTACCCTGAATTGGAATAGCATAAGAAAATGGATGCAAGGATGGACGATTCTATAGCTGCTCTAAACAACCATCATGTTAGCAAAGGATGAAGTGACTATGCACAGTTGCCTCTGTTAAGATTGCCATCTGACTGTGCAAGACCCCTCAGCTTTACGGGGCTTTGTAGTGTCTGCCAGCTTATTGTTTTGGTTTTAGCGCCCACAGCTACGTGGACTGATCTTATTTAAACTCACCACTATCATCAGCATCTCTTCCAGATGCAGCAGACAGTCGCTTTCTGATATTTAACACCTGCCCAGAGCAGACATGCAAAGTTATGCAACAAGCTAATAAATCAAAAGCACCGCTCCAACTGAATGCCAACATTGTTCTGTGTCTGCGGGATTTTGTAAAACATTTCAAACAAAAGTAGTCAAGGTTTATTCTAGCTCTGAGATGTGATTGACAAATCTTAAAATCTGGTCAGACGTATCTGACCTTAAAAATCCTCAAAAGTCATTTCTACCCTGCTGATTTTTGTTGTGGAGTAAAACAGATTTTTTTTAAGAATACATATTTATTATGAGGTGCTCTGCTGTTTGAGTAAAATCAATGTATGTGAGGTAACCTGTTAGCATACAGCATACCATATTCCAATTCAAGGTTACAGTTCGTGGTTCGTTCGATTGTGGCTCAAGAATTGGCAGTTTGTCTTGAAATCTGAAGGTTTCCGGTTCGAGCCCCGGCTCGGACAGTCTCTGTCATTGAGTCCTTGGGCAAGACACTTCACCTGTTGCCTACTGGTGGTGGTCAGAGGGCCCGGTGGCGCCAGTGTCCGGCAGCCTCACCTCTGTCAGTGCGCCCCAGGGTGGCAGTGGCTACAATGTAGCTTGCCATCACCAGTGTGTGAATGGGTGGATGACTGAATGTAGTGTAAAGCGCTTTGGAGTCCTTAGGGACTAAGTAAAGCGCTATACAAATACAGGCCATTTACCATATATATGCAATAGTGATCTCAGCAAAACACAAAAAAACCCAACAATTACAAGAACTTCAGTGACGTGAACAAGAGACAGTTTGCTCTAAAGAGCAGAAGGCAGGACTTTAGGGATTGGGCATAGTAACAGACACTGTCGAGTTAATTTGATATCTGACTGTCAGTAAACATGCATGCAGCTTCTGTTTGGTCTCAGAGGGTCAAGGTTATAATAATGGAAAGGTCAGCAGTTTGATCCCTGGCTTCTCCGGTCTACATGTCAAAGCATCCCTTGACAAAATTACTTAAACCCAAATTGTCCAAATGTATCCATTGGAGTGGTTATGTGATAGGTAGAAACTGTTCAGAGGTCTAAAATATGTGTGCAAATGTAGCTTAAAACTGAATATTGGTAAATTTTGATTTTAAAAGTCAACAACCAATGAGAGCAATGTGAACTGGTAGCCAAAGTCATGCATCTTGAGATTTGCACAGGGATAGTTGTAGACCGAAAGAAAGAAGCCGAACATTTTGAGATTAAAGTTTATGGAAGTACATCAGCAATGATAACAATATGCTCACTTGATCTTTTAATCAGCTATGATCAAAGAGTTTCTCTCAATATCTGAGCCACAAGAGAACCGACTATCACACCAAACACTGGATGTTGGAGGATGACGATGGAGTGAATGTTAATCAATTGGATCATCTTCATCCTGCAACCCAGTTTTTCAACAGAAGAGACAATTTCAGAGAAGAGAACTGTATTTCAAAAGGTTTTATTAACATACTTTTTCCATTTAACCAGCCTGTACATTTAGTACTAAAAGGCCCTTGTACACTGACCTACCACATTATTAGGTACAGTCTAATGGAATCCAATACTGTTTAAGTGAATGTTTTGGTCTAAATTTTAGAATACTTAAAAGTAATGCAGCCCAGCAAACAACTATACAGCAAAAAAAGTAACCATAAACCAGATTTAGCATCATGACAACATTAAGAAAAGCTTTAAAAAATAAAAAATAAAAAAAAAAAGGACCAGTTTCATAAAGCTGATAGATTCAAATGAATTGGATCTCATAAATGTATCTAATAATGTGGCTATAAAATGTAAATGCACAGAAAGAAATCTGATCTTTAGACATTATGTGACAGCTGTTATTGAGGTGAGAAAGTAAAACAATTCAACCACAGAACACATAAACTTGAACTTTCGTCGGCGTAATGAAATGATAAACTTTTCTTTAGGTTAAAGTTCACTTTAAGTGTTACAAGCTCAACATCTGACCAACGGATAAACAAATAAAGCTGAATAAACACTTTAGTGCAGAAAAGTTTGAAGATGTTGCGATTTTTCTTTTTGGCCAAACCACAGAAATCTGACAGACACTATATGGACAAAATTATTGGGCCACACGTCTTAATCTTTGAAGTAAGGCGTTTTGCCACAGGTATTTAAAATCAACCATCCAGTTATTCAGTCTGCCCATACAAGCATTTGAAAAAGAATGAGAGTGGTACTTTAATGGGATGCCACAGATATAACAAGTCTGTTTGTGAAATTTCTTTCCTCCTACATATTCCACAATCAGCTGTAAGTGGTTTTATGTCAGACCACATACCCCAATACAGCAATGTGGGTTCTCCAAATGCTGAGGCACAGTAATAGTCACCATCACTCTGCTGACTGAGATCCAAACCTCCTCTGGCATTAACAGCAGCACAATCATGTGCACCAGGAGCTTTTTGGTATAGGTAGGTGTAATGTGTAAGTAGCCCACTACTTCTGCTATTACAGTGCATTTTTGAGAGTCCTCATTAAAGTCTTCCTTTACGTACAACTTTTCTATGCATCATAGAAAGCCGTTTGCATATCAAGGTTTTGTTACTTTGGCTGTCAATGTTACACAACCCCCCCAATTTACTTTTAGGCCCACAGTTATTCTACTACAGCACCAATCTATATTTTTTGACATTTGTCAAGTTCTTTGCCTTTTTTGCACATTACTTAGACTCAAACCTAAATAGGGTAGTACTTTTTGTTTCCCATTAAATTTTGCAGGAATCTGACATAAGCACAGCTTCCAGTGATCTTGTTTGTGTGCCTAATCATTTGTTAAATTGCAGCTCAAATGTAACAGAGATGGCAATTTCCATAAAATTTGGTTTGGCTTTGCTCATAGTTTAACTCAATCTGTACCGTTTTTCTTTGCCTCCAAAGCATTTTCCAGCAAGAACTCAAATCTGCTGCTGTTGAATTGATGGGATTTCTAAGGTAACAGGAGTGCACAGATAGAAGTCAACAAAATAAATGATCTAGTTTCACCTCGAAAACTTGAATTACAAAAACAAAATGAAACAAAATGAAAAATAAGAAACACTCACTGAAAAATGTTGTGTGTAATCCTGAGTCCTGAATAAGCCACTGAAAATATTCTGAAAATTCCTTCTATGAATTTTCTTACTTCCCTTGTAAGGAACAAACCCCGTGTGTATCACTTCTTTAAATATAAATAAAGGCTGAACATTATTCTCCTTTTAGATACTATAACTAAAACTCAATGATACTATGATGCAACTTCAGTAACTAGTCAAGACTCAAGAATTTATTTCCCACAAACCTGTGGCTTTGGTACAGCTGGTAGTGCTTAAGTAGAACTTCAATTGTATATGGAGTTTGGCAACTTCATGACCCTGGCATTGGACTTGTAGCAGTGTCTCCACTGTGTAAACAAAGACATATGTACTTCTTGTCCAAGTAGTTTGGAGAGTTGGCAAAAAGGCCTGAGGACAGGTGGGTAGACGGGTGGTATGTGGTACTAAAATATTTACCCAAAGTTCAAATACATAATCACCAAATTCAAGAAAACAAAGAAACCAGCACCACAACATACAACTGGGATAGAGGTCCACACCACACAGCATGAATACATTAGTTAAAGTGCTCAAAAGGATAAGAGTGACTAACAGCTAACAAACATAAAGCTTGAATGAAAAAGCAAAGTGAGGAAAACAAAAGCCACATTCAGAGTTAGAAACACATTTCAAATGCATTAACAGAGAATGGCCTCTATGCTGAGTGAAGATGGCACATTCAGAAGCTTTCACAAGGCCGCTCATAAGCAAAAGATCCGTTATTCAGAATGAGCCAAAGAAGCTCAGCAGTGTACCTTCAAAGGCTTCACTCATCATGTGGTTTTATGTAGATTCATAAAAAAGGTTTTAGAAGGAGAATCTGAGAAGGAAAAGAAGCATTTTGGAAAAAAGGCAAGGAGAGAAGAAATTAAAGAAAACTCTAAACGCGGGGTTGAGCTGTCTCCAGATGGCAACTCTTTTGTTCCATCTCTCACAGAACGCAGTAAGTAGGCCAGGACGACTCGTAACAAACCATGTGGAGCAGAGCGACATCGGCGCATTGCCCTGACCGTCCGCGATGCCCTTCGGCTAATAGGGGTCGCTGAATTAGAGGTGAGCTACAACAGATTTCTGAGTGGGGAGTTTTCCTCCTGTAGGGACAGAAAATGTGTAGTTTAAAGCAAACCCAACAAATATGCAGTCTGGTTATTTAGACACAAACTTACAGCTTATTTCTTACCAAGAGTGTCTTCCAAGGAGTTTAACATCACCTTGTTGAGTTTTAAAGTCCCCTGTTCCTCGCCTCTGAAGGAAAAACATTGAAGCAATAGTTGTTACTTTCAAGACAAAAAAATGACTTAATTAAAATGTAGTTCTAGTGGCACTTTATAGCGTTCACTGGATAATCCAATATTAAAGGGATTTCTTAAAAATCAGTGTTGCAGAGGCATTGTGAGCTGGAAGTAGAAATTACAGGAATGATATCAACACTAAAGCAAATAAAATCTAAACCATCTGCCAGACTAGATAACAGAGACAATATATTTTTGGATATATTTTGAAGAGTAAAACTAAACCTAAAAAAAAAAAAAAAAAAAAAAAAAAAAAAGCTTTGTGGTTTCCACTTTATTCTGACCATAAAGGTTTTGGTTTTCTTGCTGTGTTTTAATTGACTTTTGATCACATTATACAAATGAGCTCAATATTTCCCACAAAAAAAATAGCATAGGTGTAAGGGTGGGAGAGCCAGACAGCCGATCAAACCAACATGGGACATGCAGGTGAGTAAAACCAACATACCCTTTGATTTTCTGCACAGCTCCAAGTCTTATCAAAGCTGCCAGAGCATTCTTCTGGAGGTCCGATGACAACACTTCAATATACCTTAATCTACCTGGAAATACGCATGAGAACTTAACATGTAATCATTGGCATAGAGTACTGAATGTTTGGAAAAAAAATAAATAAATCACAAGTAGAAATAAGAAACATTTTGGGAGAGAACCTGTGAGAAGATGTTTGATGATGAACTTCCGGACAGCAGGAATAAACTGTTTTTCTGTCAGACCGCCTTCTTCACACAGAAACCGACACACCACCTGCCACCACAAACGCAAACAAGGACTGATGAGCCAACAGCACCCTCTAGAGGACATCTGCACAAATCTAAAGTATGTTACAAAGTTTCAAAATATAACAAAATAGCTCTAAGATACAAACAGATCTAATTATAAATATCCCAGTGTATTACACAATTTAAATTTATATGGTTGAGATTGAGGTGTCCCTCTTATCATACCGTACGTTGTTATTTATATACGAGAAAATTCTAAATTAAAAAAAAAAAAAAAATCTCTCCTTTCAAATGGGATAATTCATGTTTTTTAATCATTTGAACCAAACTGTGCTTTTCTTTGATCTATTTTCATGCACTTGACATCATAATACAGGACTGACTCTTCCAACCTGTTACATGCAAAAGACGATCCAGCCAACTCGTGTTCAAAACGACACTGTGTCGCTGTGTATGCATCTCCCTCACCTGGTATCCTTGTAAGAATGGATCGAGAACACTGGTGAGGAAGGCCAAAGTCCTGTGCCCTCTCTCGGTGATCAGAACCTCCTGCTGGTTTATTTGCAGAGCTCCGGTCTTCACCAGCAGGTAACAGGCCTCCTCAAAGTCCTGCCAGACAACAGGAGGTGAGAGAAATATGTCACAATGACCATACAATAATTTATTCATAATTAATCTGGAGTACGCCAGCACAGAGAAGATGTGTCTCACCTGTACAGTAGCTCCAGGACAGAGAATGAACTCATTAGAAAACATGTTTCTCAGGAAGCTGAAGCCGTTGTAGATCTCCTCTGGAAAACAGACACATACAGAGGTCACCACCGCATATCATGTACCTCCATCCCCAGTATTCCCTCCCCCATCTCAGCCTTTGTGTCCAAACAGCTCAACCTGAGCTGTCTCTCTGACACACTCCTCCCTAATCCTGTCCATTCTGGTCACTCCTAGTGAAAACCTCAACATCTTTACCCCTGCCACCTTCAACTTGGGCTCCTGTCTCTTTGTTTCATCATACTAGGTCTCACTAATATTTTGGAAACCTTCCCCTTTCACTCTTGTTGCTATCCTCCCATCGCAAATCACACCTGACAGTCATCTCCACCCACTCCTCCCTGTCTGTAGTCTCTTCTGCACCATCCACTGCTTTTGACCCCAGTATTTGAACTTGTCCAGCTTCCCCGTTACATCTGCATCATAGCAAATGTGCCAGCATAAACAGGCTGAGTTTAAGTGACTTTTTAAAGACACTTAGCTGCCAGCTGAGTTTAGATTTTTATTTTTTCATTGTTAGTTTGACTTTGCAATATGGATTCACAATTAAAAAAAGATTTAAAAAAAAATAAATCATACCATATAAAAACTTTTGACAGATTAAGAACGTCCACAGATTCTAATGTAGACTTCACATAAGATAAGTTGTTTTTTTTGTTTTTTTTACCTTGTGCTCAGTTGGCACAAAATTACTTGGGAAAAACTGAAAAGGAATTTTCTGGAGATAAACCAGTCACCTCTTAGCTGCCATTTTCCTGTTACACAAAGTAGATTTAATCTGTGGTGTCCTACCTAACAGTAGTACTACTTGTTTTTCCTGTATTTCTACCTGCACTCATAGTGACTGAGCAGGCTGAGAGCAGCACAGTGGTGGCAGTCTTACGTTTCCGGTTGGAGGCAGCAGTGTGGATGGCTGAGGCCAGCAGGGCCGGTCGGATGAAGACGTTTAGTGCCTGATTCCTGTAGGAGACGCAGGAGAGTATGACGACTGCCTTGTTTAGGAGCTCCTCTTCTGGAGTAATGGCACTGCGAGTCTCTCCGGGCACCTGTTGACCTCCTACTTCAAGAGATAATTAACATTCATTTACTTGTGTTTTCCTTTTTCGTAAACAGTTGTTAATTGTCTGTGTTTTAAGTGGAGTCAGATTAGAAAAAAAAATCTAGCCGTCCTTTCCTGTGGTTGACTGGCCTCTGTCTTTGTTGATTATTTGTACTGGACTCTGAGTAACAGCTAGATTATTTAAATGTAGTCTTTAGCTCATGTTTTTATGACTGGGCTAATGTTATGACGATTAAAAAAAAAGAAAGAAAAAGAACAAGGACATTGAGAAATAAAAACACCCGGGATAAAACAAACCTTGTTCCAATGCCAGCTGGACTCTTCCCTCAGAGATCCTCACCAGACCTCGATGAAGGGAAAGACTGGAGGAAACAACCTCTGAGGGAGGTATGTGGTCTGAAAAAACGAGAGAATCATAGATGAGGGGGAAAAAAAGATGGGATGGAAATCCCACGTTCTTGAGCTGCATATCAATATCACATCATCCCTATGCATTGCTCTACCCCTGTCGGTTTATGTTTAAGGTTGCATCTCTCCATCTTGTTTTGTTTTTACAAGGTTCCTAAAAACTGTCTGAATTAGTGCAAGTCTCTTGACTGCACTTCACCTAAAAGGAAATAAAACTGTAGTACAAATGTTTTCACATCATTTTTGAGTATTTCTTAATGTTAATCTCTTCTTAATCTGCGTTTATCCATGTTTAACTTTTACTTATCTTACCAACATCAGCCTGAGGACTGCATGTATATGTGTCAATGTGCACACAGCCATGAAAAGATTGTATGAACTTTATATCAAGATTGCTCGATTTGGCCTCTCGTTAGTCCTCTCACTTTAGTACATAGAATTTTCATTATTGCTAAAACAGATAACTGGGCTCATACGGTACCCGGCCAGTGGAGGAAGGCTCCGTAGTGCCGAGAGAGGTCCCTGAGCCACACTGCTTGTTCAGTGAGCTCATCGAGTGCTGTCGATTGCTTATCCTCTGCCGCCTGTTTCTGCAGCAGGACGAAGGCCAGAAGGACCCAAGGCTTCAGGACCATGTTCTCCTCCTGGGCTCGCACCAGCCTGTAGGCGGAGTCATTCACAAAGCTGAGGATTTCCTCACTGGGTCTCGTGGGGATATGTCTGGAATCAAAAAGCTCAAAGTTAGTCAGTACTATATTTTGCATCTGTAACGAGCCTAAACATAAAACTACTTCTTTAGTTAAATAAATACAAAATGTGTATGGCTAACTAGGAGAGAGATGGTTTGAAAATGTGAGCACTGTCCACAGGACACTCATTAAAGTGAGAAGAAAGAGGCCAAATTCTAAACTTTATAAATATCTAGCATGGATATTGATGGATAGAAATAATGTTTTTATAACTATTCAAGTACAGAAGATAATAAAATGTCCAAAATATTATTATTATTTTTTTTTTTTAAGTATAAGGAAAAAGACAAGAAAATGACACAGGGCCAAGTTATGGCTTGGATTTGAGCCATTTTCACAATATACTAAAAGTTAAAATCAGTGGAAAATAGAGCTATTTGAGCTACTTCAGACTACAAATGGAATTTAAATTAAAACAGTACCTTGGTATCAGGTTGAACTGGCTGCGGTTAACTCTGCTTTCAGCTAAACTTCTTACAGACACAGGTTGGCCAAAGTATACGTGGATACTGCCGTAGTCTTCACTGAGGATCTTTCTAGCTTTAAACAGGCCCTACAAAGGAGACGAGAAGAAGAAGAGCACAGAGTGATTTACAATAAGTCTTTAAAGACAAAGAAAGACCCGCTTACACTTACTCAACACGCTCAAGTCTCCGTGACCCATTTTCCGATACCAGCTCTGCGTTTTATTATCATACAGTATGTGTTGGCAAGTCTGCAAGTGAAATATGCATTCAGACTGTTCTTTGAAATACAAGTCAGTCAAAAACAAAAAAAGATGTCTTTGATCTCAAGTAATCAGACTAGCTGCTTTACACTTCCAAAATACCAGAATAAATAACTTTCTGCACTCGAGACTGCCAACTACAGCTTTTGATTTCAACAGCTTTGCTATGATTATGAATTAACGATATTATGTTCACAGTAAACAGGTCTCATGTTACTCACTGAAGTGGACTCCTTGGGTTTTGGCACACCCAGCAGCTCCCTGGCATAAAGCGCCTCCTCCAGAGTCCTCTCATAGCTGATACTCACGGGGACCAAGCTAATGTCAAACACTTCTCCTTTAAGAAATGGGTCCATCACTATATTTAACAGACCTGGAGGAGGACACACAGACAAGGATAAGTGCCAAAAGTACATTTACTGCTGAATAAAGTTCTGGTGACACACGCCTAGAAAATCATCTGCAGCCATATCACTTTTACATGTTTAAAGAAACCGCTTCAGATCTACATTTTTCACTAATAACCTGGGAGAGATCATCTGTGCTCAAACCTGAGCCTTACCCAACTTTGGAGTCAAAGACTTGGCCGTTCGGCTTCTGGTGCCCTCTAGGAAAAATTCAACTGGTGCATATCCGTTCTAAGGTTAGGAGATAAAGAGGAACATAAATGGTATAGAAATACAGAAACAAAAATTGTGACTCATTCCAAATCACAAACCCTAATGAAGCTGCCTCCTCACCTTAAGCATAATCTTGACATACTCAGAGAAGACAGCCCAGTACAACTTATCTCCACCAAAAGACCTCCGAATAAAGAAAGCTCCAGACATCCGCAGCATCTCCCCAACGACCTTCATCCCCATGAAGTCTGCAGAGAAATGCAAAGTTCATGTGCAAATACTGGTGGTGTATTATAAACCCATCTTTAAAACATACGGTCAAGGAGAATTAAGACCTCTGTGACACAGCAAGCACTGACGAGCTGATACACGTGTAGTTAATAATTTCTTAGCCCATCATATACACACACTTGTTCATTCCTTTGCTTACCCATGCCAGCAGCAATAACAGGTAGAGCCAGGTCGTAGGTGTACAGGATGTACGACATCAACAAGAAGTCCATGTAGCTGCGGTGACTGGGCAGGAGTACTACTGGGTGGTTATGAATGGCCTGCTGGAGCTAACGACAATGAAAGCACAAGTTAAGTGCATCTGTGCGAGTTTGAGTAACTGTCTGAGCTATCATCCCGCACTCACTCTCTGGAGGCCCTCTTCGTTGACACAGATGCTCCTGAACAAGGTTTTAAAGACTTTGGAGAGAGTGAAGGCGAAGAAGCGAACCGTGCTGAGCTGCAAGCGTTGAGCCATCTCCTCCAAGATGGCTGCCGCCTCCCCAGTGACTTCATCTGTGGTCATGCCCTTCTCTTTAGAAACCTCAAATTCAAAATAAATCAATTACAAACAAAGACATGTTAAAACAAATTATGCTTTAAAAAAATGTAAATGTGATTCATTTCTGACAATAAGAATGCAGGATGATTTTTGTCCCTCTCTGTCAATTTTCTTCGTCTATAAACTCGAGAGAAAACTTTGGACTTTGTCTATTTGTAGTAGCTCCTGACTTTGAAGTTTTCACTGTATGAAATACGGTAATATTTCAAAATAAATTAGAAACCATTTCCTGTTACTGTGTCATAAAACACCACGCTGTCCTTGAATGCTAGTAATTGTGTTAATTTTAAAAAGTGCATGGCACAAACTACATTTCCTCTGATAGCCACTGGAGATTGATCTGCTTTTTGAGCCAATCTTCAAGCTTAAAGTTAAAGTCAGGGTTGCCTTGATTAAAAGAATGCTGCAGACACAGGTGGCTGTAGTTGCAATTAGGTTAAATGTGTTTTCTGCACTTAAACTAAGGTCATTTGAGTTACTAAACTGGGCCTCTTAGCTGCGTTTGTGGTGTCGGTGTCTCCTGAAGCACTTTTATTATGTGGTTAACTGTGCTGACCTTCATACCTGTCTGTGCTCAACTCTAACGCTGTGTAAAACTTGTTACTTTAGCTCGCTTGCATGCATTTTCTTGTTGCAGAAACCCTTGAAATAAATGAGTTAAAGAATGGAAAGTGCAGGAGACATTTTTCACTGTGAAATGTAATTTTCTGAACTGAAGAGAAAAATACATCCACCAGGTATAACCAGAAAGCCAATTTACCTGAGTGATGACATAACCCAGCTGATCAGACTGCAGCACCATTTGCTTCAGCTCACTGACTTTGCATGGAGTCAATCCTTTGTAAAGAACAGGAGTGTAACATTTGAGAGCGTATCTTAAGTCACTGGAGTTCCTCCTCTCCTCCAGAATATCCTCAAAGTCATCTCTTTTCTTTAGCATAGGATCTCTATGCTATTAAGAAAGGGACAAAGCGCACTATTAGAAACATGCTTTACTCACAGTTCTCCCTTGTATAACATGAGTGACAGTGAAGACAACCACAGACAAATCCTATAGAGGTGAAAAAACTGACAGTTGATATGTTTGCAATGTACAAACAGATGTGGCATGCAATGCACGACATCAGCATTTATTGTAAAAATTGTTGTCCTGTGCTGCAGCATTTTTGACACAAACAAGTGACATTCACATAAGCCCACATTCAAATTTTTTGTTAAGCACAAAAGATTTCTTGAGACCACTGAAGGAGTGTCAATTTTGCTGCTGGAAATCTTGTTTAACGTTTAAGCTCAAAGAATACCTCATATCTAATTTCCTATCCATGTTCTCTTTAAATAATCAATGAGCAGCACTTAGAAATATCCACTGTGAAATAAAAAGTGCAATACTGCCCTCTAGGGGTGAAGCTGAAATGGACGCCAAAATTATCACACAAACCTCCACTTTTTTGGTTATGACAACTATGACAGCGTGTCAGACATGGCCCTCCAAAGTAGCCGAAGTCACCGACAAAAACGCAGAACCTCAGCACACAGACATATGTATATACTTATAGCGTCAACGCTGCTCGCTTACCAGTATTGTGTGTATATTAAAAAAAAAAAAAAAAAAAAAAAAAAGTGATTTCTGGAATTGTAATTTTCCATTCTCAAAATAGGCCAATTTCACTTTGATGTGCATGAACACATCAGGGCTCTAAGTTACTGGCACATTCTTAATGCTTGAACAAACACATGCCACAGTTATTTTAGTTCTATGATTTTTAGATATGCAAAAAATATGGCATTAAAAATCTTTTTTTTACTAAAAATTAAGAGCACCACACGCTTCATTAACGCTCACATCCGGTCCAGTATGTTGAAAGCATTCAATGGTTGAAAGTAACAAAGTGCATAAGGTAATATCTGCTATAAAAAAATAAAATGTGCTTGAATACAGTAAGCTTTATTAGGGCACTTTAACGTTTTTTTATGTTAAACCAACGCATTAAGTTCACTTGTGATTAAAGGGGCAATACACACAAATCATGAGAGAGTAGCTTATTATTCCCCCCACCACCACAGTGAAACTGAATAGGAAACCAGCAGATACTGGTACCATGAGGAGCAGGATTAGGAAATCCTGTCGCAACTGTTGCCTCATAGAAGTTTGACATTGGGCTCTTCTTTTGACAGGGTTAGCGCAACTCCAAAGTTAAGTAGTTTTCGCTTAAATCTTCTCGGAAACAAAACATGAGGCCATACATTTTGTCTCCTGTCTGAAAGCTTGAAGGCTGAAACTTCAGGGATATGAGCAAAGAAACTGGCACGATGTAGGAAATCAGTTCGTTACCTAAATTAAAGTGATCCGATCTACACACACACACACACACACACACTTTCCCAACAACATAACCAACTACATCCAAACACAACACAGCAACGTTAAATTAAATCACCAGCTTCCGCTAAGAAATCACGCCACGCATTCTTGTAGTTAAACGTATTTTTCCCACGTTAACCACAAAATTAGCGCATGTTTAAAGCCTGCGTCGCTGCAGACGTGCACAATTCAGCACGAAACCGTTTGAATGAAATGTCAAATGTCAAATAGTGGTCACCGAGCGAGGGCGGAGAGCTGAGCTAGCTTAGCCCGCTGGCTGACACCTGCATACCTACCGAATAAACAGCTTCGGAGGCCATGTCACACTTTACAAACACACGAGCGATGCATCCAGCGAACTTAATACGTGCACGTTTATTTTGCACGGTCCTGTCTCTTCTTATCACACTGTTAACTGGTAACAACACCTGAAAACTTCACATGGGCGTATTTAACAAGTGGCATTTCCGTGGCAGCATTTTTGCCCTTCCCTCTTTTACCTACGGTGGCCGGGCAGGACTAATACGCCGGGTTTCACTGCATGTACCATGTGCGCTCTGTTGTCATTGAAACGAGCAAGTTAGCGACAATACTTAGGCTCTCATTTTTTCCGCTTAACCTGCTTATTATTAGCACGAAATGGGGTCCGAAAGAAACGGGAATAAAGACGAAGATTGCTTGTTTCTGGAGCATGTTTTGGACAAGCTTTATGACTTTGGTAAGTGTGGTTAGCTGGCTGGCTAATGTTAGCTTTACTGGCTACTTTAAAGGCTGGTACTGTGTTTGAGATTTGCTCTATTACTTGTTTGTTATAATATTATGTTTCATGAGTCTACTTGCAAGGAAAAGAAGCATCGAGAAATGTCTTTAAATTATGTTACATGTTTCGTTGTATTAGCCAGAATAGTTACTCTAAAGTTAGCTCATGTTTACTGAGTTGTCACCTAAAATGAATATTATACCAGTAAATGGCAGAAAACTCTCTTAGTATACAAAGCTAAGCTCAGCTTTGCTTATGTTATATAAACATATAAACGTGCAACTCAAAGGGCTTCACATGGCTAGAATAAAAAAACACAGAAAAGCAACACTGGTGATTTTTAATGTACATGAACCACATGAGTAAATGACAGCGTGTTATATTATACAGTAAATACTGAGATTCGCATACCGAGATTAAAAAAGCATGAAAATTAAAAATAAGTCAAGTGTCGAAACTTGATAAAAAGCTTCTCCATCTGACAACTGCTTCAGCTTCTATCTCGCAGCTACCTCCAGCATCATAATCTTTCACACCAACCAACACAAACGTGTCCTCGTTCACTACATCCATGAAATTTGTCTCCAAACTGCTCAACCTGAGCTGTCCCTCTGATGTACGCCTCTCTAATACTGACCATTCTGGTCACTCCCAGTGAAAAGCTCAACAGCTTTAGCTCTGCAACCTCGAGCTTTGTCTCTTTGTTTCATCATAGTAGGACTCACTAATGTTTTTTAAACCTTCGCTTTCACTCTTGCTGCTATCCTTCTGTCACAAATCAGCTCTGACACTCTTCTCCACCCTACCTGCACTCTTTTTCACCTCTGTTATGCACTGACTGTTATGCACCTAGATAGTTAAAACTGAGCCACCTTCACTACCTTAACTTATTAGGTCTGCACTGTTACATTTGTCTCCCTCTCATTCACACACGTATGCTGTCTTACTCCTACTGACTTTCATTCCTCTTCTCTGTAGTGCAATCTAGATAAAAACAAATATAGTTCATGCACTGTTGTTAAGCAGCACCACAAACTGCATTCTCGACATTTTCATAAAGTTATATTGTGACCCTTTGATCAAGTTAATGCAAATCCTGAACATTGTCATTATTAATGCATCAATGGACAGGGCACAAGCAGGTTTGTTGGAGCGGTGATGGCAAGTGTCGGGGGTGATTTGAGATAGAAGGATAGCAGGAAGAGATTTATTTTAATACTGCTTTGCTGGACTGCATTAGTTTCAGTTTAGTTTTTGCTACAGAAGTGCAAAGTTACCTATGCTTTAAAAGTCAGGTGTCTGCTACTTTCTTGTGTTACTGACTTTACCAGAGTTCATGGCCAAGTCATGTAAACAAAACGTTACAGGGTCTGGATTCTGAATTATATTGTTGATTGATGATGTAGGTTCGGGACCAAAAAAGAAGTCTCAGAAGAAGAAAAAACGAAAAAGATGTGAAGATTGGGAGGAAGAAGAGGAGCTCCCTGCAGTGAAGGATATATGCAGTGACACTGAAGACTACAGAGCAGAGCAACATGATGCTGAGCAGCAGCAGCAGCAACAACGAAAGGCTGAGCAAACGGGTAGGCAGCATAGCAACAGTATATAACACCCTCAGTCATTCCACTTTTCTCTGTGAGTCATTAAGTTTTCTTTCTTTTCTTTTTTGATTCATCCCATTTTCTAGCCTTCGAGCAAGTGAACCAGGTGGAGGTAGTCACATTTCAAGACCCCTCAAAGAAAAGAAAAAAGTCAACACCAGACCCCAACAAAACACCTGTAAGTCTGTTGTACTTGAGCTTACTGTGGCTCTCTATATTTGATTGGAGGCTGGTATAGTTCAGTTCATGTTGATGGTGTGCAAAAAAAATTATCTTGTATCCAGCTAGCAACCGGTGTTGGGAGTCGTTACGCATATTACACATTTTTCTTGTTACTTTTGATAAAAGTACATTACTTATCTACTTCTTTAGAAACATGAACACGTAGAAACTGAGTCTATGGGTGTGACTATTACCTGTTGAAGATCAGGCTTTGGCTGCTGGGCTGGGTCAGCATTCACTCAGTTTCATCACCACTCTGGGTTCTTAGCTGGCCTAGCATTAGCATGCTGTCTGTGCAGATATTTGCAAAGCTGCAGTTCTGTTAGCAGCAGACTGATGTTTGTGCAGTTTGCACGTTTTTAACATTTTATTGTATTTTTTTATAGCACAACAGGAAAAGAGCGCAGTGGTAATGTCCATATCACTACTGCTCTAAAGCTGTAACGCTGTAGATCGCTCCACCCTTTACCTCCTCACACACCCAAATTAAAATCAAACCTTTGTAACACAAAGTAACAACGTAATTGTAACTGTTTTAATTTGTTTCTGTCAATTTTGGGGGGCTAAATGTGCAGAAAGAGTAGATTAGAAACAGAGTTATGGATGCTACCTATAGAAGGATCAGCAGCAGTGGCTTCTGTGCCAACAGGCTTAATAGGAAATGCAGTCATCTCCTCTTGTCACTAGCACAGGCATTTTTTTAGGTGCTGTTGCAGTTCATTTTACAGCATTTTCATCTTGGAAACGTGTTTTCCAGTTGATACTATGAAAAATATCTACTGTTTGACCTCCAGTAAACCTCCTTTAAAGATCCCCCTCTCACAAATGATTCTCATCACTTTCCTTTTCCTCCCGTCTTCATTGCCTTTGGGTTTCTGCTGTCATCCCTTCCAGGCCCTTCACATAGCAGAAAAGGAGCAAAGCGACCAGCTAGGAGAACTCAATTTGGAAAAGGTGATGGTTTCACCACAGTTTACTTCAGTTTACTTTGTTTTTGCTTCTTCACAAGATTGGAATTCATGTTTTGTTCATATATATATATATAGCTGTAGATTATTGTTCTCTGAAAAATATAATTACCAGTCATGTAGCTCTTCATATCTACATGATTTCTGTTGGCTTTTACTGTATTTGTGTGCTGGGGTCAGGCTCGTCTGGAAGTCCATCGGTTTGGAATTACAGGCTATAAAAAGGAGGAGCAGCGTGTTTTTGAACAGGACAGAGCGGTCATGTTGGGAGCCAGAGTAAGAGCAACATTTTAATCCAACTTTTAAATTTTGCTATAGAGCAGATTTTTTTATGGCCCAATTTTCATGTATTTAATGTCTCCATCAGCCTCCTAAAAAGGAACATGCGAACTATAAGATGCTTCAGCAGCAAATCAAAGAGAAGAAAGAGAAGGAAAAGGAGGAGGCTCAGCTGGTACGACCTGCACTTTCAGGCCAGTCACACTTACAGGAAAATTACTTCTAGTTGCTGTTCTTAATGTAGCATGCATTATTTCTTTTTAGGGCCTGAAGAAAAAGAAGAAGAAGAGTAAACAGAGGTAGGTGAATAAAGTCACACCTTTCTTAAATATCATCGATTATTTACCTTAATTATGAACTTTAATTATTGTTAATGAAATACTTCCTCATCATAGAATTCATCCTAACCCTCCAAAAAGTAGTAATTAAATATGAAAATATACTATTTTCATATAGTATATTTATAGTATAATATAAAATATATATTTTTTTATTTTTTATAATTTCTGTGGCTCCAACCTGTGTTTGCTTCTACTGCTCTGTCAGAAACAGGAAGACAACTGTACCCTCGGGTCCTGGCGCAGCCCCCTCTGGTCAGGTGGGCCGCTTCAAGAACGGCATGCTGCTCCTCAGCTCCAAGGAGATCCAGAAGATCAAAGGCAACAAGTGAGGAAAATAGGAAATGACCAAAACAGAGAATGATGTCTAAAAGCAGACTGTTTAACAGTCTTTCAGTGTATTTAAATCAAACTTGCTGAATGTTCAGGATACAGCCCTGAATGAGATTTTCAGTGGCTTCTAAATTTCTTTCTGATTGATAACTTTAAAAAGGGGCAAATTCTCAGTGTATACGTGTTTTAACACGCTAATGCAGAGTTAGTGGTGTTTGAGTTTTTCCCCTGTACTTTATGGCCTGCGCTGAAATAAATATTTAATAGTTTTGCTCTTTGAGAACGACGTGTCAGTTATGGTGATACCGTAAAAGACGTGTAGAACATAAGAGAGAAGCAAACACTAACAGAAAACCAGCTGAGTTCGTCTGCTCTGAAGCAAAGAATAACAGAATCAGTGCTTCTCTGCTGTGTTATAAATCAGTCCTAAAATATGATTAATATTTAATTACTTGCCTTTCAATTTATTATTTATGTTTTGTATACTGTTTTGATCATTTTTATCTGAAAGTAATTTTGTGTTTTTCTCAATTTAATGGCAAATTTGGAGGTTTGGGGCAGGGCAGGTCAACACCCACGTGTCCTTGTATTCATCATGTTGCTCTGTCGTCAGTTATCTGAACTACAAGCAGGAGTAACAGAGGGGCAGAACTGTTAGCTCTCATGTTAGTCCGCATCCCAACAGCGGAACTGGGGAAGGCAGTCGATTTATTCAATGTTGAATAAATCGCAGCTGCAATCAGAGCTCTCGCTCATATATGAAAACCCTGACTTCAGGATGTGTAGCAGCGCATGTTTGAGCCCTTTAATAAAAACAACTTACAGGATGTTTTCCTAAACTTTGAAGCTGCTTTGCATTCTGATCACTGAACCCATGATGACCACAAAGTCTGAATGATGCTTTTACACACTCAAACGACTCAAGACATTAAATACCAGGACACAGGACAGACTGAAGGCACTGGCAATGCTGTCAATTGAAAAGCAACTGAAGCATGACATTTCTGATTTCAATAAAACTGTGATTGAGATTGCACACAAAACCTTTTGTGTTGTTTATCCAATAGTCAAGATTAAATAACCTGCTAAAAAGAAAAATGCCTTATTTATCTTAGTTTTATTCTTCGTATTATACCTCGATAGTTGGTGTTGTGTATATTGGATAAGACAGACTTTTCAGTCCCTTGTGACATTCATCTATTGCACTATATCCGGTTAACATATTAAAAGAAAATCTGTTGCTGCTTGCAGACAGATTCATATTGTAATAATCATTAATTGCAATGTGATTAAAGTTTTTTTTAATGTAGATGCCCAAAGATGTCACAATAAATATGGGTGTGGTTAGCAATTCGGCACCGGAGCCAATGTCTGCCCCACTGTTGTTTATACTCAGGAGCCGCTACTGCTAATGATCCTATTAAAGTGGATTTTCAAGATATGAAACAATTTAAAGGGTAAAAAGCTGTGGTTAAACGTCTGGTGATTAAGTACAGATTTATTTTCTTTGTTTTGCAGGTGAGGGATTTGAATCCTACAGAATGGAAAATGCATACCAGCATGTTATGAAGAGGAAGTGGACACAATAGACATTTCCTGATAATATGTCACTGTCTGGGAGGGATGGTGTTACTGCTGACTATTGAGTCAGAAATTCAGTGGATTGATCTTCGACTGCATCTGGACAAGTCTTAAAGCACATAACTGGAGACTGAATACTGTCAAATCATCTTCCATCACAGTTTATTCATTTTGTTTTTATAAATGACAAAAAAGAGACATTTGTGTATCTTGTGTTGTACACTGACATTTTTAAAAGTATGTAATTGCAATGCATTTCTCATTTACAAACTGAAATGTAGTTGTACAAAACATTTATATTGGCAGGAAGGGACTGGATCATAACAGGGCAGGTGGGCCTAATAATTAAAAAATTACACACATGTAAAGTCTTGGCAGAAGTTTTCAAGATGAAATGCACATGTGCACGCTGAATGGACCATGAGAAAGCAGAATGATCTTACAGTTTTTCTCCCATATAAACCATCTCTTGCAGTCATTTCCATTTTGTTAAAGGGAAAACATGACAGTTGGAGTTTTGCGACACTATGATAAAACAAGACCTTTGAGTTGGCAGTGTGCAGCTGGGTGAGGTCACAAATTCTCACACAGTTTTCTTGAAGCAGCCTTTTTGTTGTTGTATATACAGTTCAAAAAGAGGAAAACATGAAGCTCATCTGCAGCATGTCACACGTTTGAAGCTGTAAGCACATCTCCTTTATTCAGAAAATATTTTACAGACACGGGCCGTTTTTGACTTGCAATCCTTACTGGTCAAACACAGACCATATTAGTAGCCATTCAAGAGGATATTATACAAAAGAAAATACATAATTAAATATTTATAAATACTTTATAGAGTAAATAAATTACATTTTTTCCTCTACTTTTTTCAAACATAATCATCTAATAATACTAGTGTAATTCCCAGCACCATACCATTAAAATTAAATTGGTAAAATATGTCACATTCATGGGTGGGTAAGTGTTGGGTAAAGGGACATTTCATACAGGAACTCTTACAAATACATCTGGACAGAAGTGACTGCAGTGTGAATATTTTAATATGCAAGATTTGTTTTTTGTTCGTTTCTGTGACATAATATTGTTTTAAGTGATTTTTAGGCAAGAAAATATGGAACCAAATGTTAACACAGGGTGAATTTGAGGCCCTCAGCAGAAGCTTTAATTGCCTCCAGTCACGATTTCCTGAATATCATTTTGACATCCATGCAGCCCACAGAGACATAACCCCAAATCATCCAAACTTTTCAGAAGGCTGGTTACACGATATTTCACTTTTGTCTAGAAATCTATTCCTGTTACAGCAAAGTCAGCCTCAGGGCAGGTTTCTGCATCTGGCGTGGGAGGTGGCAGCAAGGTCAGAGCTGAGCAGCCAGAAGTGATGTAAATGTAGCCCTTAGGTGAAAGCTGGCAGTCTGGGGCACATCAGGTAAAAAAAAAACTATGTAAGCTGCTTTAAATTCTGACATTTGCACTAACGTTGTATTCATGTTACAAAGGAAATATGTTAAATTTAAGTGAAGAGAGTACGTGGGTTAAAAATCTTCACTTACAGATGAATGGCAACTTAAATAGATCTTATCACCATGATTTAGTCAACAGGCTTGGTGTAAGTGCTTTTTTTGCCACTTGTGTGCAGTTACTGCAGTATCTGCTTGAAGTATACATATCTAGCTCCGTTTTTGGTTCAGTTCAAAAGATCTGGTTCATTAACTTATAAAGCCTACACTATTCAACCATCTGTATGCTAACTTTGTTGAGCTCTAGCAGGTACCTTCAAAAAGAAGAAAAAAAACAGGCAGCCAAAGCATTGCCTCTTTTCCACTGGCGTCTTAATGTCTTTCTGAAACTCAGTGTGGTTCTACCCATTTCCACCAAAAATAACTGCATTTTTAAAAAGGCTGGCATCAGCACAGTGCCACAAAATTGCCGATGCTAGAATCATTAACACACAGATTCAGATTTTCTTCCCACTGAAACGACCCTCCATCTAAAGCTATACAGTGGTTATGCAATGTTAAAACAAATGTTATTGAATCGATTGAAGTCTGGCTCCACGTTGTCACCACATTAAAAAAGGGTTAACAGCAAACACCAAATGGCAAATAATTGGCCAAACTGAGCAAAAGCAATGCTGGCAGGTTTTAAAATGCTCCATGGAGACCTTTTTTTCTCTATTTATTTTCTTCAGCCGAATTCTATTTAATGTCAACTTTTCAGTTGAATGGGTACCTGTGACTAAATTGTTTTCCTTCTCCAATAGTCAGTCTTTTGTCCTTTCACGCGCTCCTTCCCCCCCCTTTCTCTTCACCTCCCAACCAGTCCAACCAGATGGCTGCACCTTTCCTGACCCTGAGTCTTCCTGTTAAAAGGGAGATCTTGCTTCCCAGTATCGCCAAGTGTTTGCTCGTAGGGCATCGTGCGATCATTGGGGTTCTTTCTGTAATAGTGTAAAGTCTTTACCTGGAGGCAGCAGTTGTTGTGAATTGGTGCTATATAAATTAAATTAAATTAAATTGAGTTGATACTGGTGATGAATCCCTTCTGAACACCCTGTACATATTACACATCATAGTATATGGAATTACATTTGACTTGACTTTATGAGTTCACTATTTGTGGCTCCCTTGAGACCATCATTCTCAGAAAAATTTTATATAGCCCAGGTGTATGAAATGCCTATAAATATGATATACTGCAATGCAAATGTAAAGAATTTAACATTCAAAATATCAATTCTGATTTAAAAATAAATATAATATCCCATCTCTACCTCCTAAAAACTTAGTAAAAAGTCCAAATAAAGAAAAAATAAAGATATTTACTTATTTTAGAACCCTAGAGCTCTACTAATAACTAAATGTTTTTAAAATAGGCATTCAAAATAGACCCGATCATTTCCTGTAAAAATACCAGTAATTCTTAACCTTACACATTATTTCTGTTCATTTCTGTGGTATATTTTAAAGAATGAGGGTGCGGTAAGTATACAAGTGCTACACTAATTTGTCAATGTAAAATGTTCAACCCTTTTAATGTAAACTTTATGTTTAAATGTCCAAATATCATGAGATAGTTTGTGATTTACAGTAACATAAATCCTGACACATTTTAAAAAGTCTGTGATGAAAAGCATGAAAACAGATATCGGCAGGTTTTGTCGAGGGATGCCTTAATCTTGTTCTTGCCACCGTTCACCAGCAGGGGGCGAGCTGTTATAGCGGTTGGTTTCAGGGTCCCTCATTGCAAAGACAAACGGTACACAGCTTCAGATAGTTTGTAAACTTGTTTGAATCCATGCTTAATGTCACATGTTATAATCATAACTCACATATCAGTATTTACAGTTTGAGGATGTCCATTCATGTGTAAACCCATTGCCATGTGGTAATGTCAGTCTACCTCTCAAACTCACATTATAGGGAACAGAAATGGCTCAAATATAAACAAGTCGTAGATTAAATAACCTCAATTAATGAATTCTTCCATTCCATGAACTGATAAAACATACATAAACAGTGTACTTATACCTATGTACTTTATACAGTGTCTCATGTCCTGAGTCACAGTGGTCTGGTTGAAGCTACTGTCCTCTATAGGCTGCCATATCTAGTCCCTGATGATAAATGTAGCAGCTTATGTAGCTTTACCTGATGTGACTTTAAAAGATAACGTTCAGGGCCACAGATAAAAGGTGTCTGAAAGCATCTTGAGATTCTGCAGTGAGACTGAGAGAATGAAATGTTCTTGAGACGACCATACTTTTCTCATCGACTGGGGGTGTATTATATTATCTGTAAATTGTAAATCAAAGAAAATGAAGTTTGGCTCGATTCCACTTCGTTTTCGCATTTTCTGACAATGATCTGTCAAAGTCAAAACAGTTCTTTGAGTCTGAGATGCCCCTGTAGGCAAATAGGTTTGTTTCAGTATGCAAATTGCATGGCCATGTGATTTATTAAATACCACAGTAATGTTTCTTACTGGCCAGTGGATCAAGTCATACCAAGTGGTGCAATCATTTTCATGTTCTAGCAGAGTCCAAAAGTTCACTGCCAAAGACGTTGAAATGTGGGGATCTGCTACATCTTAGTGGGAACTTTTTTGATGTCAGAGTTTTAGGTTTTTAAGACAAATAAGGAAAAGAAAAGGCTGGTGGTCTCTAGGCCTTTGGGACTGTGAATTTACTGGTTAACCTACAGATAATAATAACCTTGTTTATATAAATAAAAATTAAATTTGGACTAATCAACTAATTTATAAGTAGTTGGGCTAATATTAGCAATGTTAGCATCCACAGACATCTTTCCTTGCAGGTTAACATCCACATGTCCTTAGCGGTTATATGACAGTTATATAATACAGCTGAATTTTCAGTGACTAGGTCAAAACACTGTGTACTGTGTATTTCAATAAAAAGTGAGACAACTGTTAAAAAATAAAATAAAATACATTGGCCAAGCCTGGTTAATGCAGTATTTTCAAGGTGCAAAACAATCTTATCTAAAAGAACTTCTGAGTGCAGAAAAAAAAGGACGTATTTAACTCAGTTTTACCTTAAAAAGCCTGTGCCAGGTCACGTTAAAATAGTTTTCCCCAAAAGAAGGCACCAGAATTGAATTCTTTCAAAATAATACACCCCTGGCTCGGTAGATCTGTCAGATTACTGAAAAATGAAATGGAATTAAGTTCCAGCCTTCTCAGACTGACCTCAATATGTAAACCGTTCTGACAACACTATCAAATGATCTTTGCGCCACTTTGCATGAGAAAGAGAGTCGATCATGAGGGAAGCTTTGCCGGCTTTAAGATGGCTGTCAGATTCCTTACCACAGATAAGAAATCACAGAGAAAACAGAGAAGGCAGTGCTGTTGGAGTCAACACTGAGATGAAAGTGTGAAGCGAGAGTTTAGCTTTTAAATATTTTATGAGAGAAAAAAACCCATGGTGCCACTACACAACTCCTACAAATGACTCGTGTTCATCTCGGCTGTAAACACACCTGAGAGAGAAGCAGAGCAACAAAAAGCACTGCTGAATCATTTCTCTCAGGGGTTTTTTTTTCACCTCCTAAAAACTGTGTTGCTTGCGGTCTATTTTTTCTTTATTTTTCAACTCAGAATGATCTTTTCTGCACAATATAAAAATCTTTAAGGGGCGGAGTTAAGCCCGGATTGTTTAAAATAACATAAACTGTGCAAGCTGGAATATAGATAATATCAGTGTTGTTTGTATCTTTGAGAAAAATAAACTGGGCAGTGGAAAAAAGTATGGCCCTCCAGCCATCTCTGCAGTGACATCGTCAAGCTGTAATCATTACATTTATAGCCAATAAACTTGTCACTTGTCTAAAAAGTCGTGGAGCTGAAGATTGTCCAGGTTAAGGGTCAACTTGAGAAGGATGGGAGAGGAACAGATCCCATCTGACAGTACTGGACATGACATCATTGGTTTGTATCCAGGGCACGCTCAGAGTAAGGAGGGAGCTCTTACTGTTTGATATTCTTTGGAACTTCCAGGCCTGTCAGTAATGTCACCTGAAATAGAGAAACGGAAAAAACACTCATTAAAATCAGCACGAATGAGGCAGTGATTTTAGAGATCAGAGTGGGCACATAAAAGCACCACTGCATCTATTTCATGTGAAATTTGGTTTGGAGAAGACACATTTATTTACCTTTGGAACACACAGTAATCTGAGCTCATGGGTTAGGAATCATTCACTAAATGTCTCATAAACTGCATAAATATAACCTATATTTCATCTGAATTTTACAGTAATGTAGTTGCAGCTTGGTTGCTTTGAAGTAAATGCATGTTTGTGTTAAGCCATCGCATCTGTGTACAGAATCTCTCCTCAGGGAGCCATTTTCCCTTGCTATTCTTGAATTTAATTCCTCTTCTTTTTTCATTGAGTTATTTTGCAGTAAACACTTTACCGAGGTCAACAATCAAGGCAGCCCATCAGGGAGCTGGTTATTTTCCATTGCTGTTAAACATGGCACTTTAACACACACAGACCTGCACATTTCTGTTGAGGCTGACGGCGGGCACAAAGACCCCGTCCAGGTTCTCAAAGGCAGTTGGGCCATGCTGTTCCTTATTGATGTAGAAGGTCAGTGTGCGTTTAGTCAGATCCAGCAGGACACCCACAGTCGAGCCCTTAGTGATGCCTCCCTCTGCCCTACACACACCCACACACACAAAACTAGTCAATTTTGTTATGTGTATGTGCCGTAAATGCACAGACTTTATAGTAGGTTAAGTTTCACATGGAAGGTAACACAACACAAAAATGACTGTAGTTGTGTCATGCTGCAAAAAAAGACAAATATATATAAAAGAATGAATATAAAACTTAGTCACCGAAGAGTCCTTTAATTCATTCACAGCTTGTTTAAAGACAGCACTCTGAAGTCTGGGGATGCAGCAACAGGTTCTTTAGTATTTCTTGCCAAATGGCAGCAGAGTGAACAGGCTGTTGCTGGGATGGTTAATGTGTTTTTTAATTAATTATTATTATTATTTTGGTTTATGATACTTTAATCTACGTGTATGTTAAATTAGTTAAAGTTTTAAAAAATCTGATCACTCTTATATTCATATTTTGTGTGTTTTATGTGACATTTGTTGGCGTCTTCTGCATGGAACCTGCCAGGAGACTGCAGATATAAATTAGCTTTAAGCTAACAGTGCATCAAATGGCAACATTTATCTTAATATTGTACATTAAAAAAAAAACAACAAAAAAAACAAAGACCCCTGTAACTCATAAATCAAAGTTAGAACTGGCTCAGTAGCTGTTGAATGAATTATTTCACATATCAAATGTATTTAAAATTAAACGTCTGCTCTTTTTGTCTAACACGCAAACTCTCTGTTCTCTGTTTTAAGAAGTGACTTAATGAAAACGATCTATAGCAAAAACCTGCGCTCCAAAAAATTGTGTTTTAACCACAAAGCTTGCGTTTTTGCATAGAGTTAAACAAATGTCTCTAAACTTATAGAAATGCAGACACTCATCAGGATTAGGCTGTCAGGGCACTAACAGATAAAGAAATCAATATGAGATTAAGAAGTCAAAAATAAAGCTCCGACACGACACGATGAATGACATGAAAGGTGGGTAGAGAACTGACAAGTCAAGAGAGCAGATATTTTTCATGAATAAATCTTTAATGAGAGTTTGATGGCTTCCTTGTGAAGCAGACAGAGAGACGGTGCAGATGCATGTTTTGATGTTTCCTGCAGCCATCTTATACAGCTCCCCTGTGTGTTTGTTAGTCTGTTTGTTAGTATTGTATGAGCCTTCGGGTTTCTCTGTCATCGTGTGTATCTATGGTTATAGCTTCCAAACCTCTTAGAAGTATGAGACTTAATGCACAAGACAGAATGATGAATGCATAAGGGAAACACTTTACAGAGTCCCTGTCTCCTGTTGTTTTAGTCAACGACAAAAGTTGCTCATGAATTACTTAAAATTATGAGTGCTGCTTTCTAGTAAGACAAGATTTAACAAGTTGGATTTGTTAATGTTACAAACTAATTGAATCATATTTTATAGTAAAGGAAACAGCAGTATTGCTACAGTAATAATACATTATAGTACATTAGGAATGATATATTAATAATGACAATCTTGGGGTTGCCATGTTATGAAAAATTAAATTCAGCAGGTATTTCTCCTTGTCTTCATGAATCACCGTAGTGGGATTATCATTAAAGGATTAAAAGCTTTGCCAGCAAAAATAGAACAAATTAAATCCCAGCATCACTCCACTCAGAATTAATTGTGCCTTCTAATTAATGGTGTATTAAATATTTGAGGGCTTGAAGGATGTTACAGAAAATTCCTAATGAAGGGATGTAAACTACTGATTTCATATTATACTATCCAGTCTGCAGCTATACATGTTAAAGGCATTAATGTTATGAACAGCTTCTTCCAAGAAAGAAAGTGCTACAACAATCCTTTAGAGGTGTCGATGAAAGAGCTGAAAACCCCATGAAAGCTTTGGCGCAGGAACGGGGAGTTTTACAACCTAGCAGCCTATGAGTTGTTCACACAGCATGAGTAATATATTCAATTTTAACTTTGTAGTTTGACAAAACAAAACAAATTTTAAAATTTCAAGATCTTTCTTTTGTTCTTTGTATTAAATAACTACAGCATGGAAAACCAGCGTGATAATAGTGAAAGTCTGTAAAAGCTGTCAATGTCTTTTTTAGTTTTCCTGATGTTCCCTTCAACAATCTGTCCCTGGGCATCGCTGAAATCCTTTCAGCATGACTACAAGTTGTCGACTGCTCCCTGAAGCTCCCTTTCTAACCACTTATGTGTCTGTGATACATACTGGATCTCCTCGAGTGTGTCAAATGGAGCTCTTCTACTTGACTTAAATTTTTGGGGCAAAGAAAGAAAGTCCCAAATCTGCAGAGCATGAATTGTCTTCATAATTGCATGTGCCAATTTTCCTCATCTTTTTGCTGTTCTCTTTATGGATCAACATAATGGATCATCTGTCTCTATCTCTAGCATCCTCTTCTGTCACACAAACCTACCTGTAGTGTCCTCCTTCACTCCAACCAAAACTCTTCTGTGTGATCTTCTTCTTTTCCTCCTCTGCACATGTCCAAACCATCTCAGCCTTGCCTCTCAAACTTTGTCATCAAAACACTCGACCTGAGCTGGTCCTCTAATCTTGCCTGTTCTCTAATCTTAGATACTTCAACTCTGCTACCTCCTGTCTTTATGTTAGTGCCACCATGTCCAAGCAACACATCCCAGGTAAATCTTTCCTTTCATTCTTGCCTGCACCACATCTCAGGTTATTTCCACCAAGTGTTCTCTCACAGAAGCCTCAGGCTGTTACCCAATTTGCAAGTCTCCACTGACAGTCTGACCTTAAGGAAAAATTCACAGTGCACGCTCTTAAGAAAGACCTGATATGCAAACACTGGGTTGTAGCTGGGGAACAAACCCCCACCAGAAGTGATGTTCCACAAAATGATCTGATCATTTTGACAACAAAAGCCACTGAAGAGGTTTGACGTCCATGATAAAATCTCACAGTGCTCATGCACAGAAGTGGAATTCTGATCTACAACGAATCTCGAAATAGCAGCTGAAAACAGACCTAAAGTTCACAAGGACATGAGGATGAAAGGCAAATCTAAAACAAATAAACTGAGGCACTGTATTGGAAGGTAACCAGTATATTATTTTAAAAAATAATCTTAAATTAGTCTTCTAATTTACTGAAAGTCAATTGTCTTTGCATTTGAATGATATGAGCCTCTGGATCCTGCAGGATCAGTTTGGGATTTTTCTTGAAAACACGCAGATGGAATCTCTTAATTGTTCTCATTTTTTAAATATGATATGTATTTTATGCCAGTATTATACAACATGTCCAATAGTAGGGAACAATGGTAAAATTTTAAAAGTTATCACTAAAAACTGTTGGTGGTGTTGTTGCTCCCCATGCACCTACCTGTTGGTGTGGGAGTTGTTGTGCATGAACCAGGAGCGGTTGTTGTCCACATACATGGCCCAGGCTTTGTCATCTTTCCCCAGCATCATGTCCTTCATGGTGTTGATCCTTGCTATGCCAAACGCAGGATCTGGGTGGTTGTCATAGCGATCAATGCTGACCTCCCAATAGTGAATGCCCTGAGATTCAATAGGGGGTAAAAAAATAAATCTTCTATAACCTCTATAACCAAAAATCAACAGAAAAAGGCTAATCGCTGTCAAATTTAAACGGAAAATATCTGTATACACTTCACCTTGGAGAAAGCAGCAGTCCCCAGCACCACACGGTCATCATAGCTGTTACAGCTAACTGTCTGGTTGTCATTAGTCAGAACAATGTCCCGATGAGCTGAGGTGGGGTCAAAGGTGAACCAAGCCACTGTAAGAAGGACACAACAGTTAGCCTGCTAATAGTCTTTTGGAAATTCTGTAAGTCTGTACTAACATTCACGCTAAACTTAGTCACGTGTTGTATTCTGCATCTTATTAAAATAATTTCAAAAACTGCTCATCCAAAGTGAACCTTACTGGGTAGCTATACTTACCCACACCTACAGTAAAGCCAATAATTATATCACTGATTCTAGAAGGGCCATGCTTTCTTTTTCATAGGATTAAAGACCCTATACAGTCCTGTGGAAAAAAAACATGATTCAAAGCTCATAGAACCACCTTTAGCAGAAATAACTTGAAGTAATTGTTTTCTTTATAACTTTCAGTGTCTTACGTCATTATGGCCATATTTGCTATATAGCTTTGCTTCATTTCGTTAAGGTTTGATGTCATTTATTAATGCACAGCTCTCTTAAAGTCCCAAAACAGCATTTCTGTCAGGTTGAGGTCTGAACTTTGACTGTGCCATTGTAGCATATTGATTCATTTCTATTTCAGCTATTTATTGTAGATTTGCTGGATAATTTTCCTGTTGCATGAACCAATTTGGGTATTCTTACAAACATGATCACATTTGACTCTAAATACTTTAGTATCAGAGGTGTATAGAGGAGTTTAAGGGTGACTCAATGACTGCTAGGAGCCGAGGTCCTACGGGTGCAAAACAAACCCAAACCATCACCCCTCCACCACCGTGTTTGACTTTCTCCAAACATGGCGCTGTACATTAAAAGGACATTGTTCGAGAAGTCTTGTGGTTTGTTCAGTTCAAAACCTAAGCTGTGCTACAATATTCTCTTTAGACAGTAGTAGGGATGGGTACCGGTATCCGGTGCCATAATGGCACCGGTTCTGACATAAATGGTAGTAACAAGACCGAAAAGCAGCGCACATTTCATTACTTTATTTCGGTGCTTTTTTCTTTCTTCCTGAGATGTCATACACTTTGGATTCCAGCCAATCATTTTACCTTTGCAAGGATAGTAGGTGGGCCCAGGTACGTACATTCTTTTAGAGCTACAGATTAAAAATGCCCAAGGCAAAGTGGTCAAAAGTCTGGCTGTACTTCACAGCAAAAGATGCAAACTCAGCAGCCTGCAACAAGTGCTTTAAGGTGATACTGTGCAAAGGAGATAACACCTCGAATCTGACGACCAACCTGGCGATGCATAGTGTTTTTTTAGAAGCCAAGAAATGCACCAAGTTAGCAACATCCCCCAAGAACCCGAAGAGTAGAGTCCTGGCCCGTAGCCCTGCCAGTGTAGCAGAAATGATGACGGATGATGATGGCAGCAGCAGCCGCTCTTCTCTGCGTGAGTAGCTTAATGTTCGTGTGTAATTTACATTGAGTAGGCTAACCACGTTATTAAATTAATGCACGTAAGGTGAACTAGCAAACACCGTCGCAGTTACATGCGGCTGTCTTCTTGTTTGATGGCAGATACTCCCTTCACCCTGGCCAAAAAGGCTAAAATGACCAAAGAAAAAGTTTGAGCACCGTTTAAGCACCAGCACTGTTTCAAAAGTACTGGTTTGGCACCGGTATCGGATAAAACCTAAACGATACCCATCCCTAGACAGTAGAGGCTTTTTACAAGCATCTTCCAAATGAGCCATACTTGAGTCTGTTACACCTTCTCTGAGCATTGTGTGGTCTGAAAAGTCAAACTAGTTTAATTGCTGTGACTGATTTTTTTAAATCATCAAAATACTTTTAACAAGCTCAAGGCATACACATAAATACAACTTTCAGCTTGACTCAGCAAGGGATATTTTCATCTCTGGCTGATAAAAACAAGACTATAAATGTAATCACTCCGTCAAATAGTCACATTAATATGTATTAAAAGATTCTTTTATAATGAATGTGACCTTAGAAATCTTTGTACGGCGGTTGTGGGCAACAACTAATTGGGTTTATCCACAGAAAACAATGCACTTGTAAAGTGTAGGCCTGAGACGGGAAATGTTTCATCAACTACCAATGCATTACTAAAAATGTGCTTGCACGTGAGATTTTTACTGCCACACTACACGGATGCCATGTTTTTGTTTGCAGCCATTGCTGTCTGTTCAACAAGAGTCATGTCGCCGCAGTTTTCTTTCTCGGTGTAGCTGCGGTACAATCCTCAAAGAGAGAGAGCGGAGGAAGAGGAGGAGAAGGGGAGGGAAAAAGAGGCAGAGTAGGCAGGAAGACGAACGATGATAGAGAAGAATAAAAAGAGGGCGGGTGGGATAAACAGTTATCAGTCAGAAAACAGACTCTAATGCCCATTATTGTTGTGGCTGGTTCAGAGACACTGTTTATGTGTTTGTGTATTGTAAAAATCTCCACCCGCATTGCTCTGCTGTTACACAGTGAGTGTCTCTATTTTCTTCTTTCACCTCCTCTTTCTCTGAGTCCTTAATCTCATTCTTTCCTTTCTTCTCCAGCAGTATTTTCTGTTTTTTCTCCCTATGCAGTTATGTTTTTTCCTTCCTTTTCTCTTTTTTCTTTGCATCTCTGTACAGTTTTACCTTTATCCTCTTTTTCCATTGCCCCCTTTCTTTTTCTTACTTAACCGCTCCTTTGATCTCCTTTTCTTTCCTTCTGTTTTCTTCTTGTTTGTGACTTTTCTTTACTGTCTACTCAAACCTGGTCTACTTCAGCTTTTTTCCATCCGCTTCCTCTTCATTATTCCGTTCCTCTTTTCTTCCCCTTTCTTTGTCTGCTGTTCCTGTCCAGTGTATTCCCTTCACCCTCTTCAAAATCTTCCACCTATCTTTCTCCTGCCTTCTCCCAAAACAAAATTTTAAAAACATCTCCTCCTCTATGTAAGAGGCTTTTCTGTTCACAGTTACATAGGTCAGATGAAATTACATCATGAAACCTGTTTTACAAAGAAGATCGCAGACAAAAAAATCCCTTGGGTAAAAAAATATAATGAAATCAAGACAGCCAAAAGAGCAGAATCAAAAGTAAGGCAGACAAAGAGTCCATCTGTCATGCTGGAAGCTAAGCCAGTTCCAGCACACACCACGTACCATCAGAAGTCTTGAGCATGACTGTCTTGCTGTATGGACCCACTCCAATGGAATTATAAGCTTTCACCCTTGCGTTGTAGGAACTGTTGAAATGAAGACCATCGACTGTACACACTGTTTCCTTCCCCACATATACCTCCTGGGGGCACACACAAACACGCACACACAGACACACACAAACTCAGCATCATTTGAAATGCAAGTTGAGGCAGTATATGCTCAAGGATTAGTGAAGAGGTCAAGATCTCTAGCACTTTTAATGCATGCTTGATGATGACTCATATACTTACACACATAAAGAGTATTATCTGTCCTTTGTCAGATATGAGCATCATTTTGAGGACTAATAACTAAATAAGGAGAGCTACTGAACATCATTTTCTGAGTTTCAGACTAGATTAGTTATTTTCACAGTAGAGTTATTGCAGTGTTTCCCAAAAACAGAAATTTCTTGGGCAGGCTGCCCACGAATCTTTTTCAACCTTCAGAGAAAACAACGAGATTGAGAAACAAGTTCAAGTTGCTGCTGTGATGGTTCTTGGTGTCGTTCAGCTGTCTTTATTCTCTTGTCCTGGAGACACAACTGCTTATTTTTTTATTATCTATTTCCACAAAAAATATATGCATTTCTTTTGGGTGCACACATATGATCTGTGCCTCATTACTGCCACGATACAGAGTAATTCTGTGGGAAACACTATTAGTGTAAATCTTTTGTTTAACAAACAGTACTCACCCTGTACTGTCCTCCATTGCCATCATCCAGCTCCAGGATGTAGCCCTCGATGGGGTTGATGGTGGGCATAGCTACCCTCCAGGCCAGGGTGGCGCTGTTATTCCTTGTGCAGCACTTCTCCAGCTGCAGGAGAGGAGCTGGAGGCACTGAGGGTCTAGGCTCCACTGTGTAGAGAGATGGATGGATGCAATTTAAATTTTGCAATCCATGAATGAGAGGAATTGGGACAAAGAAGAGGTACAAGGAGGGAGACATGAAAGTGTGGAAGGATGAAGAGAGGAAGACATACAGGGATGCCGTCATCTGGCGGGTTGCCTTTAAACAGACTGAATGAAGAGAAAAATGAGCTTTAATGACAATCTGGTGGGAGATTTAAAAAAAGAGCCTTAAAGGTGAAAGAGCTCTGGGTTCATTTACAGGGTAACAGCTGGGAATTATTAAGGGCTTAAACTGGACCTAGTGAGGACTCTACATACACTTAAAGGGTAGTGTAGTGGTAGGGATGCACTGGGTTAGATTGATATGCGCTTTGAAGGCTGACTTGTAGTTTGATAGTAATAAATAAATCGGCAAAGGTGCTAAGAAAGTATGAGACATCGGCTCCCCACCAAAGGCCAGACTGATGAAAGCAAGGCATAATTCCTGCATAAAATCTGCATAAAATCAGAGGAAAAGCATCATATCAGTCTAACTCTTGTACAAAACAGGTGAAAAGCAAATTCCAAAAGGAGGAACAAACATACAAACAATAAAATAAGAAAAGATTAAAAAATCTTTCTTCACTGTTTCATTTACAGGAACTTATCTGATAAATATATAACAGTACGGAAAACACAGGGGAAGGCAGCAGTCATGGCAGACAGTATAGGAGATAATGCATGTTTTGTTGATATTACATAGTTGAATTTATGACTTATTACATGGAGATCAGCCACAACATCAAAAATACAGATTATGTAAAGTAATTAATAACGGCCATCTCTTTACAATGCAATGTTCTGCTGTAGAAATCTGGTTTCATGTCATTTATGTGGATGTTACATTGACGCAGAACATTAACTTATCCTTCAAACTCCCCAGATACTAATGCAAACGTATCTACAAGATGTACCAGAGATAGCCTGATCCACAGACGCCCCACCCGCAACCTCCAGCAGGCAAATGATCTGCTACCTGATCGCAGAGACCAAAGGACACCCGCAGAAGTCCCACATGTTGATGGATTGAAGCAGATTCTAATGTTGTGGCTGATCAGTCTATAGCTATCGAGCAAGACTGAATATGTGAAAACGAAATGATTAGAGGATCATGTTTACTGCACATTTCCTCAGTATATACTTACTCCCTATGATTTGTATTGCCACGGTTTAATTCATGCATAATTATATTTTAATATATGTGTCATTAGTAACATGTGAAACAAAATTATCGCAGGAAAAAAAGATCTTTGTGCAGAACTGTTCAGCAGATCAGTGTCGTTTACTGTTGAAGAGCTGAAAAACAACATGCAAAGGGAAAACACCAGAGAAACACTGTGGGACAAAAAGACCAGTGAGTTTCCAACCAGAGAGCTATCGGGGCTAAGGAATGAGGCAGGAGTGACAAAATATATGCAAGGAAGGGAAACAGAGATTTACAGTGAAAAATAGAGTCTCTGAAATACCTCCTGGGCTCTCTGTCTCCATCTCAGCCTCACCACTGCCTGCTTCCTGCATTTGTTTCAATTTTGGATTCTCCTGTACATCTGGAAATATGATGTTGATTTAAGTCAGTGTTCTCTAAAGAAGTAAAAAGGATGACCAGAAGTGTAGTGTATCAATCATACGCTTATTTGTCACAATGATATTAACTAAAGGTCCGAAAATTATCGTTGATAAACACAAAAATCGTTTGTCAAGCCTAAACTTGAAAGTTTTGTTGTCCTTTTTGTGTTGCATTATTTTGTGTAGTAGTTTGTAGTTTTAGGTAGTATTTGTGTAGTGATAAGACAAGAGATTGTGTTTTTAGGTATCACTTTTAGAGCTAGGTAATAATTTGGTAATTGTGGGGTAATAAGTTGGAAACAAGGAGGAAATATATATATATATATATATATATATATATATATATATATATATATATATATATATATGTGTGTGTGTGTGTGTGTGTGTGTGTGTGTGTGTGTGTGTGTGTGCTACCTAAACACTGAAATACATTTTTTGCACGCAGCAATGACTTTTGTTCACTCAAATTTAGCTTTTCTTCACTCGAAATAAATTTCTCCTCAAAATGCAACACTTGTACCTGCAAATTTTTTTTTACGTGCGCTCACTTTTTTTTTACGCGCGCTCAGAATAGTGGCACAAAAATAACGCCGTATGCTTGTTCTACGCTTTTTTATGCTGCATATTTTTTACCATAGGTGCAAAGTTATATTCTTTCCAGTGCAGCTGAGCAGCTGCTGCTATATTATTATAAAAGTATAACAGTATAATCCTATTATCCAGTATTCAGCATTGTTTGAAGGTATCAATGCAAATTTTATGTTTAATATTGTGGCTTATTATAAGGAAATGTTTGGTAATGTTTCTACTACATTTCATAGTAATATTTGTCACAATTTAAAGCCTATGAAGTTCACTTTAATAGTTTATTAATATGTAATTACAAAAATGTAAAAAGGCAGTTTTGTAGTTCTTAGCCCTGTTTCCTGGTTATCACACCGAAACTACTGCAAAATACATTAGAAGGTTACCTAGGCAACCAGAGCCAGGAATGTCCGCGAGCAATCAGCTGTCAGCTTCAAAGAGATGAGTGAGGAACGAATCACTTTGCTCCAAAGCTATGTGTGGACGTAGCTTTAAAGCGGTGCATAATTAAAGATGTAACTGCTTTAAGTGACAGGCCTTGTAGAGTGTTTAATTTAATTAGTTTCATTTGGTACAAAGAATCAGCTGTTCTGTTTTTCCAGTATTTGCATTTCGCTTTGAGCTTGTTTAGCCACAAACTAGTATCCTATACAATTAATAGACAGTGAATTACACTTCTGTGTTTCTAATCAAGCCACCTACTGTTAACCTAAACTACTCAGCTCAACCATCTCATGCAACTATTAGCATCTCGTTTTAAGAAAAGTTGAGGTGAAGACAAGAAAAGAAAATGAAAGATAAAAAAGATGCAGAGGAGGAATAACTAATGAATCTTTATGCCTGTGGAGGATGTTATGATGGCTATGTGCATCTTTTATTTACAGTATATGGGTTTAAACAAACTTAATATTTGAGTACAAACATACCTTTTGTTGGTGCTCTGTATGTCAAAGATTAAAATTCAAATGCTTAAAATGAAATTGTCCGTCGTTAAAGTCCATACCAGATAATGGGTGAGAGAGAAGGGAATCATACAACTGAATTCCACATCCCCAGTCTTGGAGAAGAAAAGAGAGCTGATCAAAGCTTTCTGGCTTTCTAAGAAGTTTGAGTGGAGCTTAAATTGGAGAAAATCTATTTGAAGTAGAACTTAACTCAAGCCATGACCTGAAGACCCGGGACACATTTTTAAATTTAATTCACTAAGTTTTTGTCGTGTCTGTAAGAGCTAGTGTCCTTATTTTCTAGGAAGTTGACTGTGTTGGGGACAAAAAACATTGCTGCAACTCATTGGAAGTGTCACCCAAGATGAACCATAACATTACAAGAGTGCATAATCACAGTTATGATACCGAATATAAAATTGATCACACACAGAGCTTCACTGAATGTAATTTCTTCATTGTGAAAATGAGTATTTTTCTTATGTTTCAATGGATTTTGTACTCTTAATAGCTGATAACAAAGACCGGTCAGCATTATTTACTTTTCTAGCAAAGTACCCAGGTTGAATCTGCTTCTGCACAGGGAAGACATCCCATCTTCACCGCCTAAGTGCAGCCATATGCAAATAAAATATGCATATTGGTGATTACATATTTAATATACATTAACTATACATCTGGGTAATCTCGGAGACTGCAGCGGAATGAATATAAAACACGCTGTTTACTCATGCGCGCCAACTGGCTGCTGGGTAGCAACAGCCAATTAATAGCTAATTAGATGTGCACACAGTAGTATGAGTTAAAGAAACCTTAAAAGAAAAGAACAATAGCAGCTAAATGTTATTTTGTTGACTTTAGATGAATCTTGTTTGTGTATGTTTGTGCATGCCAAAATTATTTACATATATCTATAATCATAGAGACTTTTTAAGTAAATCATTGGCAAGCTTACAAATGAGCTTTACTCCAGGACTTCAATAGGTATGTGCAGCTCAAGAAAATGAGTATTCTGGCGACCCAGTCAAAATCTGTGGTCAGCCTCCAAATTCAGCCACAACCCTGAACTGTTCCTCAGTTTCCCTCACTGTGTAGGAACAGTTTTGTTCAAAAAGATTCATATAGTAAGATTTTTGTGAGGAATATGATCTCAATGGGAGGAGAATTGAGGCTGCTTGATGATTTGAAGCAATGTGGTGGCCAGAGACAGGTGTGCAAGTGAAGAGACTATCAGTGATACTGCAGGATACTGCTGATTGTCATATTATCTGGTGGTAAATACATTAGATGATTACCCAGGCAACCAGAGGCTGGTATGTCCACAGGCAACCAATCATCACCTCCAGTGAGGAGCGAATTGCTTGAACCAAGGACTCTGAGATGCATCAAGTTAGTATAAAAGGCCAAAGGTTTACGGAGGTAAATCTAGAATAACAAATTATTCTCAATTCAAAGTTAATAAATCAATCAATCTGTTGTTCCCAGCAGAGTAACTGAGAAATTCCCAGCATTTTAGAATTGCTACTGTTATGTTGTGCGTGAATGGGAAATGTAAAATCGAGTGGTTTCTGAGCTTGTCCGTACATCTTAGTTAAACTAGCTTTACCATTCTTTTCAAGTTTTCTCTCGTGTGAGACTCATGCCTTATAAAGTGGAGTACGCCTTTTAAATATACAGCTAAAGAGATTTTTTAATTTGACTGAGTTGTAGTAGTACAGTTGGTTTTAAAGTCCAAACGTGTGCTCACCTTTGCCCTGGCAGAAGTCCAGCTGTAGGATGGTCTGTAGCAGCGAGTCGGTATTGAGAGTGAGGTCAAAGTCAGGGCCAACCTTTGGCTCCAGGGCCCCTTTAACCCACTGGTCTTGAGACGACGTCACTCGCTTGATCAGAGCATCTGAGATCTACGCAAACACATACAGTGGGCAAGTTGAAGTTTGCAGACACAGTATAGATTCAGCAATGGTTTACTTGTAAGAAGTAAAGAATGAAGAAAACCCTGGAAATGAGAACACATTCATTCAATATTTATATATTAGGGGCGGGTCTAGCAAAGTTTTGCCAGGGAGGCCAGGTAGGGCATTAACAGGGAGAGGGGGGCACAAAGAAGTACTTTTCTTTCTTATTCTCATTTAAAATGTCTTGCTTTTAAAAAATAATTATCTGAATCTTATAACAAACGATTGATAGATTGATGCATATATACCATCAAAACAGTGTAGATCACTGTCACAACAGCGTTTGTTTTCATTTAAAGGCTTTATGATTTTTCCTATAATGGCGGGCCGCTCTCTAGTCAAAATGCCCGGGCTGATTTTTTGTCCCAGTCCAGCCCTGTATGCAGCTCATCTGCAGTCTGGTGTTACCTTCATCTTCCTACTCGGAAGGCAGAATTTCCGAGTTCTGAGTACAATCGAAAGCACCACGACTGCAGTTTTTGCGTTGGATGTAAAAAGCGCACGTGACGTTGTGACATAGGCTAGAATCATGGCGGCGGTCAATGACGGTCCAGGCGCGGGATTTCTGTCTTGGAAATATGCACATTATCTTTTCCTTTCTATTGGTAGGTGGCACAGCGCACTTGTGGCAAGTAAGCAAGCTAGAAGACTGGAAGCAACACATTAACAAGAGAATTCTGAGTAAAACCAGAGTTACTTTCCTGAGTAACTAGTTACTTTGAAAGTAACTGGGTTACTTTTGATAGAAGTAACTAGTAATGTAACTAAGTTACTAATTTAAAGTAACTTACCCAACACTGCTTATGCTTCAGAATGGGTAAAGAAAAAGGAAGCTTATTTTCTGGAATATCTGGAAATCATGTGTGTTTTTATTCAATACCATAAAGGCACATTTATGACTGCATATGAAGGCCACTCAAGGTAAAAAATAAAAAAAAAATCAAGATTTAAAATTGTGAATTTTGATCAAACAGCTGAAATTTACAAGAACAAAGATGAAGAAATAATTCATGTAACTGTATTGCTTTATTTTTCAAGTTTAAGTTGGAATAAAATCACATATTTGAATAGAATAGAATAGAATAGAATAGAATAGAATAGAATAGAATAGAATAGTCCTGTATTGTCATCGTACTTTTGTTTTTTGTTGTTTTGTTTTTGTTATTTAAAATCAATAATTTGTAAGACTTGAGAAATGTAATTAAACATTATTAAATGTGTTTTTAGTCAAGGTTAGAGGATGACAGGTTTTATTGAAAATGAGCTTGTGGCTTCTGGTCTGCTTTATCGACCTTATTGGATAGATCTGTCGTTGGCGTCTAATAATGTATTTTATAAGTTATTGATCCCAGAACCTCAAATAATGACTATATTTTACAACTTAACCTTGAAATGTTCCTTTACACAAAAAATAAAACCCGACTTTTTTCTCATCACTGTTTTCTCTGTTTTTATGACTTTAAACTTTAAACCTTTTTTGCTGTTATGTTGGTTTCTTTTTTCTTGCTCTCTGTGGCTGTAATATGCCCCCGTAGATGTTTGCTGATACACTACAAATATTTCTGCACATGCACTGCATCCTGAATCTGTGGGAGTAGGTCATTGTTGAGTAAGTGGGTGTCATGTGCCCTTCCTCTATCACATGCATGCTCTATCCAAGCATACCACCTAACACATAAGGAAAGGAAGTATTTCCAGTGGTGACACAAATACTGAATATTTTTTCTATTTCAAATTTCAAAAACGACCTCCCCCTGATTTCACACATCCAGATGTAGCGTTTTTGATATATACTACTAAAGATATGCAAATAAAGTTGTATAAAGCCTTTTTTGTTTCCTGAGAGAGTTGTGTGAACTTTGATATAAAGCCCAGACTCTGCATGAGCTGAGACTCGAGACAGATTTAAAGATGAAAAAAAAGTAAAAAAGTCTGATGGTCTTGAAAAGTCTTCATGATTTAGCTTTCTGCAGGAAACCTTTAAACCAACATTTATTTCTTCTGAGGAGGTCACGTTTCTCCATCTATACATACAAAGATCAATGATTATTTATTAGCTACTGAGCATGTCAACCTATTGATTACTAGGCATGTAAAGTTGATTCAAAATAGATCAGCTGCAGATGTATTAAAATAAGATGCATGTTGGTGTGACTGTGGTGCTGAAGTGCAGGCAGGCATATGGGGTTGTTGTTGTTACTGTTCTCCGTGCTGACTCCTTCCTCTGCTACGCCATGGTTTGTTTGTTTTTTTGGCTGTGCCGATTCAACAAACATCAGAGGCTCCCCGTGAAGCTGATTTCTCCTAATGTGCTCAGAAGATCTGTGTGTCACGCTTCCTTCCTACCTTCATTTACATTTTTTGGTTCCAAATATCTCAGAAAGAGATTTGATTTGGGTTGATTTTTAATCTTGAGTAAGACCTCGTACTGTTTTTGTCTTGTGCTTTACTTATTTAAGTAACATAATTCCCCTGGCCTCAGCATAAGAAAGAATGTACTCTGCCACACGCTGTTTTTGTGCTGATGTTTGGTTGTTTTAGATGTTTAATAGTTTTTAGATAATGATTAACTGAAATTGTTGTTTTTTGTGTTCTTTTTGTCTTTGTAACATCCCCTGTTACTCATCTTCATACTCATCTTCATACTCGTCTCACACGCACAAACATGAGGTGTGTAAAATACCTGGAGGAAACCACTTGGATCATTCTCTTTGAGGACTTCTAGACAGTACTCCATCATGCCGGTGGTCTGCCGTAGCTTCATAGTGCAGTGTGTGATCTGGTCACGTACCACCTGGACAAAACAGATGCAGATGAGTTGTTAAAAGCAATTATTCTGAGATGAGCATCTGAAATATTTTCACTATGTTTAATTTGATCAGTTTCAATCATTTTGTACAAGTGAAAGACTCTGAAAGACTCTGATGTATGACCTTTTCCCCGAGCCTTCCTTTGCCCCCTGTTAGTGTCTTCCATTGCCTGCATGAGTTTATTCTCTTTCAGTTATATCCTCTTGCTTTAAAAAGTTATTTCCTCATCATTGTTTTTAACTTCCTACCTTTGTTCTCTTTCCAACCTTATTGCCTGATTGAGTTCACTTGTGCCCCATTACCCATTTTCTTGTTAAAAGATGAGGGGTTTCTACAAGACTGTCTCAATTTGTGCCTCATTTTGTTTAGTGTCAGTTTGTTTTTTCTTGTTACCTTATTTGGAATTTTTTTCCCTGCTTTTCTCAGGTGTGCCAAGTTATTTAGGCCCCCTGGCAGTCTGGCCATTCCTTGATGTCGATTGTTGGGTTCACTTTAACAACTTTAGCATCAATATGGTATTATATCATTATATGTGTCCCAGCCACACTCAAGCGCATCTTGGTTGGTTGTAGGACTAGCCTTACTCAGGGGAGATATACATGGAGACACAACTTTCTCCTTTGTCTATTTTGTCCCTTTTGTCTTACTTCTCTCTATCACCGTTTCTATCCCTTTGAAGAAGTTAGGCTCCATAAATGTTAAAGAGGTAAGTATTATTTCTCAGTTGCAGTGAATAGATAGAAGAAAATAAACTGTAGAAAACAGAAGAAAGAAGAAGAGAAATAACAATTTAACAGAAACCAGTGAGACACTCTGGGGCCCTGGCAGGGCCTTCTTGGATGAGGGTGTCTCGTGATAATGGCCGAAACACCCGATGAATCCAAGGTCCACTACTGACGATGTGTCCCAAATTTTAATATGATAATCTAGATCAGATCTCTAATCTCTAAACCTAACCAAGGGGGGGAAAAGGCAGATTAGCTTGGGACAAAGACCGAAAGTTGAGGCATAACGATGTGTGCCGCTGGTAAAGTTTTTGGGCTGCCTTTCCTCATAACAGCCATTCCTCAAGATTTTCTCCATTTAAAGCCATGCATTATCAGGCATTGTAACATCTAGTCCTTTTACTGAATTACAACTACGTTGTGTTCAGCAATATTATTGCTAATTTCAGAGTGAACTTGTGAAATTCTCTCAAATGCTCAGTAATACAAAGAGGTGGACTTAAACAACAATTTAATCTGTGATACAATCAAAAGCTGTAAATGGTGTCCATGGAGTCCACTTTTTCACGCTGGTCAACCTTTTCTCGGCGGTTAACGACAATGACGCTTAACATTAGTTCAGTAATAATACAGTTCAGTAAGAATGGGAGGTAATGAATGAAGAAAAGTGGCACCACGCTAAAAAAGTTCAGAACTGCCAGCTCAGGATCACACTGATTTTTGAGCTTGGCAGCAGGTTGTTATATGTGCACTGGGAGTGTAATTAGGGAGCAGAACATGGGCAGTTGGAACTGGCTGACACAAAAGACGAGTTAGTGGCTGGCATGCAAAACAGTCAGGGATTAATTAAAGACTGTCTGACAGCGTGACACCATAATGCCACAACTGGAATCGATCTGTTGATCTCTCATAAATTTCACAGAAACATTATCAGCCGCAACCAGACAAACGCACTTTTCTGTTTTTCATTCAGTCTCTCTTTCACACAGACACCAGACACATGCCGTCTGCTGGCTGAACCCCGAGCCAGGGGAAATGAGATTTGGACGTGTGTCACAGTCAGCCGTTTTGGGGCTAATTGAAAGTCTGCAACCTGTCATCGCTTTATTAACCTTTTGTTTTCTTGCAATCAAGCTGCACCACTTTTAACTCACGAGCAATCTTTAATCCTCAGCTCATAGTACTACTGATATCATTATACTCCACGTGTAACACACACACACGTCAGGTTTTAAAGTTTAAGCAAGAGATTAGACAGAAAATATTTTGAAACTTGTCTGCATCCAAAATAATTAATTCTAGCGTTAAACAATGGCCGTCTAAATGGATCAGAGAGTTAATTAGGTGCAGTTGTGGTAATTAGTCTTCTTTTATTTGATGGTTTATGAGATCAGTTAATTATTCACCTGTCATCTGTGATTTGAGTTGAAATACGAAGACCATGACAATTTAGGAAATTTCTAAATATTTTCTTGCATTTTATCCGTTTAGTAAGTTTTCTTATCTCACATGAAATATCCATATATTTGTATTTGATGTCATGTCACTCCCTTTTTTCTTTGTTTTTCTCTTATTTGCACTCATACTGTACAAGTCTACTAAAGGTGCAATTTAAAATATGCACATACTCAAATTATTTCCCAAGAGATAATTTGTTTTTCAAATCACGTTGCCGAACCGTCGCTTTTATCCTCCGTGCAAACAACATGAAGTACGAGGCGTGACGCTTGAGTAAATCTCCGATTTATTTCAATTGCTTTCTGTCCCGCTGAGACTTGCCGTCAACTCCCTCCCACATGCTCCTGCAGCCCCGGCTGATGGGCTTTTCCCGTATGTTCCTCATGAATCTGAAAGGAATTTAAGGGTTCAGATATTGAAACACGGTAATTGAATGCACCTCACTGGAGGTACATCTCACAGCCTCTTCAGCAGACACTGAATCACATTTCATTTCAGGTTAGAGCAAAAATATTTTTATTGACATCTATTTTCAGTACACTTTAGACTAAATGTCAAGTATAAATTGAAACTCATAATGTAGAGCATAAAAAAGCACTAAAATACTCATAAAACCTTCTTGGCTGTATACAAGAAATGAAATGCTAGTCATGCTTGCTATTGGGCTTTTTGTTTCTACTTGCGTTGAAGCTTTTTAATAGAATCTTGCTTTTAATTTTGATTAAATGTGTTATTTAACATAAAATTCTTAAGGTACCTTCTCATTTAGCAGCAAACAAAGACAGCACTTAGCCTCTTACAATAATGGTCAGACTTGAAGATATTAATCAGCAGCACAAAAATGGCAGGTTTGATTTTTTTTTAAAGGCTTCTGACTGTAACAACTATAACATTATAGCCCTCGAGTATTTGAGTGTGAGAACATCTAGTCTATATTCCTTTACAGGTTTTTATTTGATGATGGAATATCAAACAGGTCTCTTTATCCTGTAAAAAAAAAAAAAGCTTAGTTACTGTTTGAGTATTTTGTGGGGTTTCTTTGTTTCCTGGTCAAATTTTTATTCTCTGCCTTCTAAACCCCTCTTACACAATAATCACAATGAGATTTGTGTGATCCTCTCAACTCTACACTCAACTCACATGTTTATTCTCAATCTTTCACTATCACCCTTTTCCTTGCATTCAACTCAGTTTTGCAACTAAACTAATCCGCAGCTTCGAGATTTTGGCCCTCATGTTTTCGTCACAACACGATCTATTTAGAAATGAAAATAAGAAAAGCAGGAAGAGAAAATGTTATGTTTACAACATGTAATATCCCAAGATCTGGAAACACAAATATTTCCAAAATATACATTTTGACATTCTAATTGTACATTTTTTTTATAGTCATAGTAACATCAGCAAAAAATAAATAAAGGCTGTAAGTGCTTTTGGATAAGGAAAAACAAGAGGCCAAATGGTGAGTTCAGAGAAGAATTTCAACAGCCTATTGCTTGTGCTGGTACTTAAACTGCAGTTATACATAGTATAATATTCTATATTTTCCTGCTGACAAATAAATAAAAACACAGTCTGTGTTCAACGCAACAGTAGATGTATGTATGCACTGCTTGTATCTGAGAAGTGGGTGTAATGTGAAAACCTACAAATAACGTGCAAAATGACACTTTAATATTTGACATGCTTTAATACCTAAATGACTCCGAGTTCACACAATGGTGTTGTGAAATGTGAGCTGCTACTTTTTGGGCATGTGGGTGGAAGCTGTGAGACTGATACGAAGCTGCAATATATATACACATGCAGTCTCAAACTGAATGTGGCTTTCTGTGAGGTTGTATGAGTACCAGTCATACTCACAGGCCATCCAAAAAGTACTTTGGTCAGGTTGAAAGTACTTAGCCTGTATCAGAAAGTATCTGTGTCTTTGCAATACTTGCATTACATTAGCTGATTCTGAATTATTAACTTAGTACTCCAACCTCACATCCAACTATGACCAGATCTGGCTCCAAACAGCCAAAATGTAAAAGCAATAATGAATCAAGGCACCATAATGGCTGCATCGGTCTTTTGTAATTATGTTATATTCTGGCTTTGAGTGCCTAAGCACAGCCATAAAACCAGTGTAATGCTGTAGTGAGTATCAAGCTTCACGATTCAATATTTTGGTGGAAAAACATTAAATGGAACACTGTGGAACTTTACAGAGATATTAAAGATATATTTTTCACTCTGTTAGTAAAAAACATTATTCGTTTGGCGTAAATTTCCTTAAAAGTATGTTTTGTTTTAAATCAGTTAAATTAATGTAATTTTAAGAAGAGGCAGTGCCGCAGATGCTTATCTATCCAACTGTAAAGTCAGTACTCTTCTCACCATGAAGAGGAGCCTCTAGTTAAACTGCTGTATCAGTTAATCAGCATTTATTGTAGTAAAGATTTTAACATTGCTTTATCAACCGTCTACAACCAGCTATTCTTCTCTTATTCCAGCTTCCTTGCAGCCTGCGGCTCTTTGCCCTCTGGCTAAATCTCGATCCCCAGCCTCCAGATAATGACAACAGCTGTCCTTGGGGCTTCCATCCAAATACCCTCCACTCCTTCTCCTCCTCTTCCTCACCCCTCCCCAACCAGCAGCCAGCCAGACGGTCAGTCGGTCGGCGGGCACGTTGAGGCTGGGCAGGCATCCATGTGATACATAAACTCAGGGTGGATTTACAGAAGCAAATCATGAAAAAAAAAGACTAAGCTGCTAGAGAGAATTTATTCTGGTAGCGAGCTGAGACAGCAATTTCTTTCTGGTTCTTAAATTCCTGAAAATATACTTTTCTAATCAACGTCTCGCTATTGATGAGGATCTTTGTGAGCATGTGATTTTAAGCTAAAGTTAGATCAACAGTGGCGGGTTCACATCAGCTAATCTACTCATAACGGTGGGGCTGGTGATATCTAGATATGGACAAAAAGGACTGGAAGAGGAAACGAGAGGCGCAGTGTGATTCACTGTTGCAGATTTGCTTGAAGAAAACTGATAAAGCACAAAGAGAAATTATTAAACAAGCAGACATCTAGATTTTAATGATTAAAACCCTGTTTTTAGCATACATATTGTGGCTTTTTGAACATGTTAAATAAAAATCTCTTTGGATTAGATTATGATTTCTCATATCCTCCCCACACCAGCTGTTTTAGGGTTAGGGGTTAGGGTTAAATCTGCTGATTTAAATCAGCAGTCGACTTTACTGAGAAGTGGAAGGAACAGCGATCATCAACCAAGCTTACCTTTAGTTTGTACTCCTTCTCCTTGGTAACTTTCGTGAGCAGTTTGGCTTTCTGTCTGGTCAGCGCCTCGATCAGAGAGTCACACTGAGCCACGAGGCAAGCTTCAAACTCCACACCGTTCTCCTGAAGAAGAAAGACGAAAGCAACAGAAGCAGCACAGTCGTTATGAATTGATTAAAGAAAGTGAACAAGTAATATTAACTCATGAAACCACCATGTTTGGCTTCCCTGCCAAAATAAATCTACATTAAAGTGTTCTGAAGTGAGCATCGTTATGGGTTTGGATCACAAAAGCAAAGCACTGAGACGAAAATAGATCACTTGGCTTGTTTTTCTTCAATTAGCAGCACACTGTTTGTTACCCATTCATTTAGCCCACCACATTATGTTCTATTTTTGCTTCAGCTGCAAAACCACAAATAAATACAGCATTAATTATTTCAATACACCGCACACAAAAGCAAGCCTTTCATCGCATTTACCATCCATTTGCACAACCATACTCGCCACCATTTTTCCCTCAAGATGCAACACATGAAAATGCCGTCCTGTCACTTATAATTGTGGTTTTGTGTTTCGATTTACTAATATTCCCTGACAGTTAGCAGCTTTGTCTTTGGGCCAGCAAACAGAATGCAATGATAGTGTATAAGCAGACATCTGCAGCTGAAAAGGCTTCATTGCATTACGCTTGAAATTCAAAAACGTTCTTCAGATGATCAAATTGCAAAAGGGTGGGAGTGGAGAGGAAACGCTCAGTGCATGATGGTTGTGTTAGGTTAGCGTTAGTTTATCTTCATATCAGAAGGACACAGAAGGCAGGGCGAGCACGAGAAAATCTGCAAATACAGCAGGGACTAAATCAAAAGCATTATAAATACAGCACACATAGGCTCGTGGCTGTTTTGAACTTATTATGCAAATCCCTATTTGTGTAACAGTTAAAACAATTGCATGTCAACATCACTCAAACATTGCTAATTGGAAAATCAAACATGTGTACAACTGTAATTTAGGACCCAAATTCATAATTACTCAGCTATAACTCCAAAGAAATCAAATTAGGTGAACACGAGACGCCAGAGGTTAAACACAAAGGAGGGGAACTTGCAGCACACAGAGGATAAGAAACATTACAGCGTGACAAAGATAAGACTGAGACTATTTAAAAACAGGGAGAGGACGAAGACACGTGCGAAAACAGTCAAGGCAGTCAGAAAAACAGGAAGTCAAAAATGAAGACACCAGAGAAAAAAACTTAAATTAAAACCGAAAAAAGCCCAGAGGAGAAACTCACAATAACTCAATACAGATAAATGAATTTCAAAATATTAAACTTGGATATGTTGAGTGTTCATTTCCAACAGACTGGAAACTTGTCAGCATATAATTTGAGATGTTTTGTAGCATTTAAGATGTTGATAATTAAGATGCTGTGTCATTTAGCTTTTCCTTCCAGTAGATATAAAAACAGGTTGTGAATGAGGCAATGATCCAGGGGGCAGTTTTATCTCCCTACAAAGCCAACTTGATAATGAGATAAGGGTTCAGTAGTGATTTCCAGTCAAGGTTCCTCTGCTCAGTCACTGTTTAGAGCCCGAGGAGCACTGGAGATATTTCTCCTCAATCCTCAATCCTACATTCTACTTTCTCTTTGCCCATCTAGCTCTTTTTTTCCTTGTCTCAGACAGAGCAGAGTAAAGATAAAAGTAAAGACTGCTTTTTTTTAAAGCTAAATCCTCTTCATTTTGTAATAAGACTCTTAATGCCCACTCGTGGTGCTGTAGGTCATATCAGTGCAGACAGTGTGTAAAAACGTGTGTGTGCTTTGTGTGCATGACTGGTAGACGCTGCTGGAGAGATCAGCTGCATGGTAATGCTGTCTAGAGGGAATGCTCACACAAATGCACACATTTGGATGGTATGTTTTGTTTTTGGTTTATTGATTCTATGGATTTGCTTCTTTGCTGCTGAGTGTCGAGTCCAAATGTTGCTCTGTGAGCTTACTGTACATTACCAGGGAGTTCCCCAAAGCATGATCAATGCAGTCCTAAAACAACAGTGGTAATGTAGAGTAAATTTTGCAAACAATATCTACATGTGCAGAAATGATCAGACGTGGATATCAGTTGTGGTGCAGTCTGATACAGCCAGACTTCTGTCTCATCATGCTTATGGAGAAACATCTAAACAAAGCATGGAAGCCCTGAAATAGCTTTTTAATAGGCAGTTTGAACATGTTTGCCTCTAGAAACAGCAGGTTTCAGTAAATTTCCTGAATAACTAAATACATAATCTATCACTGCACTCAGAAAGTAAAAATAATTCAAAATGAGGTGCATTTAGAAGGTAGCTTTAAACTAAGGCACTAAGGGGCTCAAAGTATCCATGAAAATATCCTCTACATCATTACGTAAGCACAAGCACCCTGAAGCCACTTCAGAGTCACTTACATCCCCAGTCTTCCTCATTCTGATGCTCAGTTTCAACCTCATCAGTTTAAGATGAGTTCCTGTCATGTGATTAGCTGGCTATATATTTGCATTAATGAGCAGTTCATCAGGTATGTCTAACAAAGTGGTCAGTGAGTGTCTATTTCATCATTAATGGTGGCTTAACAAGTCCAGCACATGCTTTTTAATCTAGTCATTTGCTGTGACGACCCCTTCACCATCCAGAGATCTCGGCTGTGCTTTGTCACGCGAGTCCTGATCAGAGGGCGATGAGCTGCACGAGAAGCACCTGAACCTGCTGCGCTCAGCTACAAAAGCTCCTTCGTTCCTGACAGCCACTCTCTGACACTCTCAGGGGAGGATACCCTCTGCATGAAACTGCACTAGCATGCATTTCGGTTTCTTTTGCTCTCCACAGACATCCACCCATCCAACATACTCTGTAGTGCTGACTTGCTAATAAAGATAAGTCTTACTAACTTACTAGTAAATAATTCCTACTTCCTTAAGGTCCCATTTTGTGTCTCCCATTCCTAGTCAAAGTCTTTGTTCAGTTTGCTTGCAGAGATTTATTATCCGGAGGTTTTGTTATTTGTTTTTTAATGACATTATTTGCCACTTATGATGAAATCCCCAAATTCTGCACTAACAAACGCTATTCTATTCTTAAATTCATCCAGGCTATCTTTATGGAGTCGTTAAATCTCTCAGAGATTCATTTTATGCAAACACAACAAAATGAGCTAATACCCAGATGTTTCCAGTGCCAAAGTCAGACATTGTGTATGCCTAATCACACACATGCAGCTGTTGCAGCACTACTTTACCCTATTTATGCATTTGCTCATGACACAGATCAGTCCTTCATTGGCCACAAAACATCACCTGCCAAACATAACGTTCTTGGAGAAATAGAATATCTTATTTTTCTGCTGGAAACAGTTTCATTCCTCAGAGGAAGGGTAATAGCTGACAGTTCTGGGATTTTTCTGTTCTTACTTCCATACAAAACTTGAAAAAACAAAACAAAACATTGATTTATTCCTATTTCTCAAATGATCTTGTTTTTGTAACCCCCAAAAGTAAAAATTTGCCTACCACTGATATTTAGATGTGAACAGATCCTTCCTTTTTGTTTTGCCGTTGCATTGCATTGTGGGATACAGTTGCTAAAGTTATGGCCCAGTCATACTAGAGTAAAAGAAAGCTGGCAAACTCTTTGCAACTAAGAAAAATCGGTGGTTTCCCAGTGATTGCATTGATTTTTTTCCACATTCAGCAAATGAGTGCAAGTAGTTGCAGTGGCCATTGCTCTCATTCTCTCATCCTCATCATCTGGTTGCCCAGAGGTTGAGTGTGGAAACTTTTGATTACAAAGTATTTGCACTAGTCGGAGACAATTTCAGTTCAACTGACTGCAATCATTCTCGGATCGATTGGTAAAGATTTGCAATAACTGATAAATGTAGATGGATTGGCAATGCATGGCAACCGATCGGTCGGTGTGCATCAGTTTATCAAAAGACGGGTTGAGATGATGTGAGCTTTGTGACGTGCCACGTTATTCTGCTGGAAGCAGCCATCAGAAGGGTACTTACATGCTCAATAACAATATTCAGGGTAAGCTATGGTGTTTAAAGGGGTAATTAGGGGTCCAAAGTATGCTGCAAAAATATTTCCCACACCATTAGATCACCAGCAGCAACACAAACCATTGATACAGGCTAGTATAGATTCATATGTTGTGCATTCAGAGATCCCTTTTTGCATAGTTTGGTTGTAACAAGTAATTTGAGTTACTGTTCAAAGCTCGAAGAAGTCTGGCCATTTCTTCTCTCAACCTCTGGGCAATCAGTTGGTCACTGTGAGTACTTAAGGTCGGTTACTGAATGAAAAAAACATTCAGCGTTGTACTAGGAAGTTGATACTAGAAGGAAGCTGGTAGGTTTTTGTGTCTTTTTGTGAAGAAAACTGCCCATCACTGATGTGACTATCATGCTATTAAGCCATCGTGACAAACCTTTGATCTATACTTGTACCTAAATTTACAGACTGGATTACTAACAGCATATTTTATGTAAAATTAAATGTAAAGGTGTGTTGTTACCTGTATCTGCTGAAGCATGTTTTTGAGTTGAACCAGAAACTCCTTGGCATCTTTAGCTTTGTCAGAGACGCCGTTCAGCGCCTGGGAAATCTGACACTGCAGAGACAAACAGAGAAGGAAGATTTAGAATGATTAAGATGCCTCAAAAGAAATGTGACTTTTTTACTGATGCATGTAGACATTCACTGCTGTACCTCTCTCCTTACGATTTTAACCAACAATTTCAAATTCAGATTCATCTATCAGTCGATGGATCAACTGAACACTCAGATTCATCTCTCAGGTCCTGTTTTAGCTCCTTGCCTAATTTTTTTGCACAGTAACTATGCTGACAGTATATGTATATGATTATTTAGCTTACGGCTAGCTTAGGGTTTTAAAAATAAAAACTCAATTGGAACAAATAAAAATACACTTTCAGATATTTTCTCTGATGATTCTCACATTTTTATAAACTTATAAAATGCTCTCAATTTCATTTTTTGGGATTCCAAGAGTGCATCTTTTATTTAATGATACTATGACTGCTTAACCCAGTCCAGTTGTTTAACTGCCACATCAGGATATTAGCTGAAAAAAAAAGACAGAAAATATTTATACAATCTGAGGAATATACCAGGAACCACTCAGGAACCAGTTCAGTATTTGTATGTGTATCAGTTGTTTATAACTAAGAAAAAGCAGGACAAAGGAAATACACACTGTTAAACACACACAGACACACGCACGCCAAGCTGTGATGAATCTTCTCTGCTGTGGCTGCAGCCACGTGTCCCACCTGCTTACTCCTTTTCTGGATGGTAGTCTCATGAATGGACACACACACACACACACACGCGTGAGAGAGCAAGAAGGCAATATGAAGGGGGTAGACTGCCATTTTTGTTACTTTCAGTCATAAATGACAGCTGTATTTGCTAACTCATGATGTATGCTGATTACATGCAAAGAAACTGCTTACCTGAAAATTCGCCTGTGTTTAAATAAATCGATTAGCTCAAGTACAGCTGCAGATATGACAGAAAAGTCTTTACTACCATCATTACTATATTATTTAAGTGCTACGGTTAAGTTTATACGGTGAACCAGCAGCTTTCAATTTATATGACTTGTGTAAACTCTTTGGCTTCCTTCCTTCCTTGAACCCAACCACTGATTTCTCTTTTTGGATGTTTTTATTTACTATGACTGTTCACGTGTAAGACTACGGTGTTGGGTGCCTACACTTAGATTTTCTCACATCAATAAAAACATGTTTAGGTTAATTTATGCAGTAGTTCCACATGATCTCACAATCAATGATCATGTAGGAGTATGGGTAATGTAAAATTATACAATTCTTTTTCACCGTCCACCCCTCTGCTGTGTGCGTGCTGCTTGGAGTCAGGAGGAGGGACGTGTGGAGGTTATGGTTCACAAATCACCCCAATGCTCTTGTGAAGCTCCTCGTTGCTCCTCACCAAGAGGCCATCTGGCCCAGCAAGCTGTCTGGCCTAAATGCTTGTGTGTGCGTGTTTGTAGATGTGTGTGTGTGTGTGTTTGCATGCCAAGATGCTAACAAGGGGATGACGGATGTGCCATATGAGTGCTGTCCTGGCACATCCCCTCCTCTTATTCGTCCCATCTGGTTCTTCATTCACTTTGACTTCAGCACTTCTGATCAGGTCAACATTCTGCTGATACGGCCATTTTCCGTACATGTGGATATCTTTTTATTCATCATTTCATTTTCTTATCCCCAAAATTAGTGGGTTAAAAGAATTATGTGGAGCTGGAATGTATCCCGCCCTGCTTTGTCAGTAAGGAAGAAAGACACAAAGAAGGAACGGTACCAGGCCGGGCACAGATTTCTCTGTTAGTATTCCAGAAAAGATGTGGCCAAAAATGCAGCATGAAAAACAACAAAGAACTGAGACAGAAACAGAAACAGACAACTGCCACAAGTGAAAATAAATAAAGAAATCATTGTTCTAGCTGCAAACACAGGTTTGCAGTAAAACTGGCCAAAATGCTGAGGATGCTCAGACTAAAAGGAACATTTTCCTTTGTCTTTAAAATGACTTGAATATATCAATAGTAATCAATCAAAAACAAGCAGACTGCGGGGCAGAATGAATCAACTAGAAACAGAGACTCTTAATTATATACAACTACACATATAACACACACAAAACAAATTTACACCTCCTCCCAGCCATCCATCAATCCATCCTGCATAGCATCAGCGTATTATTTCTTTCCTACTGTCTCTACAGAGTGCTGTCACAAAAAAATCCAACTATGAATCAGAAAAAATTGCATGCACAAAGGACAGACTCGGAAATACATAATCTGTAAACATATGACCACTTTAGTTACTGGATACAAAACGTTTCTTTGCTGCTTTTGGGTTTCTAATGTGATTACTCAACTAGGATCTGTATTCCAGACTAGTTGTGATATGCAGATATGTACTGTAAACTCAAGAAATTCAAATAGGAAAAATGTTCAGATTTCAGCAGATCTAAATAAAGAACACAATTAATACCCTTCTGTACATTGGTGGTCAAAGGTCAGAGAGATCTAATGAATAATGTATAAATGACATTTCAGGAGAGAAGGCCTTTACATGTGATGATAATGGAAAACTGTTCCTGTAGAAATGAATTCATATTGTTGCATTCATTCATGAAAAAAGAAGTACTTGCTTGAGGCCTCTATCAAAAGACCTTGACAGACAAACCCTGGGTGTAAATTGTAAGTGAAGCTCATTTACACTGAGCTCTTCCAGTCATATTGACCTCTCAAAGCATCAGTCAGATATTCGATGTGTTATGCGGACATTGGAAATATGTGAAACAGTGAAGCCACCTTTACTTCTTTATTCCTTCATTAGATTTCATGTCATATAAACTTTGTTTAGTAGTTTTTTCTTTACAGTAAACAAGCACATATTGTAGTGAACCTGTCTGCTATGTTTTGTTTGTCTATATTCTCAACTCTCTGTTGTTGCTCTTTGCTCTTATAATGACAGATTTTCTTTTTCTATTGTTTAACATATCACATAGAAATTTTGTAACTGCTAAACTTAACTAAGCTATTGTTTTATTAAATTATCAGGAATTCAGCTGGACACAAGTGTTTTTCTTAGACCCACAAACCAATTTCCTGATATTTATGAGGCGCCTCTTCCCACCGAGGCTGAATATTCTGTCATCACAGTGCACTGGTCTAAATTTGGCTACAGTCATGATGCATCAACCAACAGTAGACTCCAGTAAAACTGTGTGTAACAGAGTTGGAATGTGACAAGTTTGCCCTGCAGGAAAAGGACTTAGTGACTCAGGGAAGAGATTTGGAACAAAAAAGAAATATAGAAACTCATTTTGGAAATGAAAAATAAGAGATGAGGATTAGATTTTATCTCAGCAAGGATCAACACACCTTCAGAGAAGGACTCTACATCCAGAAATCCAATTTCTTCTCTCTTTTGTTTCTTTTGTTCTCCTCCTCTTGACCTTTTTCATCCTTTATGAGTCCTCCAAATGGAAATGTCATTTTTCTTTTTCTCGCTGTCAGCACCCCTCAGCTCTGCTCTCAGAGACAAGTGCTATTATCTCATTATCTTATTATAGGAGCAATGCAGGACCATTCATTCGGTCCGTGACATTCAGAGAAACCAGTGACATTCATGGTGGTGCAGCTGTGTTGGTTTACAGAGAGGTTTCAGCTCAGGATGCAGGAGAAGAGGCATGTTAAATGGAGAAGAACTGCTTAAGAAGCAGCCTGTAACTGCAGAACGTGTGAAAAACTGGAAAAATATTTGAATGTTACAGGGAAAAAAATCCAACCCTGGATCTGTGAGTGTAGATATGCTCCACTACAACCAATGTGGGGACACATGAGCCAAGTTTTTCTGTGTAAACAAGATATCTGGGTCAAGACTTCCCGTTTCAGCTGCCAGGCTTTGTTTACAAATGTAGATATATATGTGTATAATTTTGAAAGCAATACCCATTAGTTCTGAGACTGCATTTCAGCACGTCCTCTTTTCCTGTCTGCTCAAATGTGACTGGACAATCTTGTACTTTGCTTTTGCAAAGTATTCACATTCACATATGTTTATATAAATCATGTATCACAGGCTTGTTCTCCTCGTATCCAGCTATACCTGGCGTATAGTAGCTTTGCATGACTCACAGATCCAAGCTGGACGTGGGTGCAGTCCCTCGGTGCAGCTCAGCCTTAAAGAGAAATCTCTTTTGAATGGCTCACCAACATATTTGGAAATATAAGCAAATTCTCTGTCTTTGAAATCACACAGATCCAGGGGTATAAAAACTTGACAGACAATATTATAAAATACAGTAACTTTTGACCAAAATTGCACAGGTGATTAACGGTTAAAACTTTAAGTGAAACTGCATGATTTATTCTGTCTGCAAAGATTTATTCTATCAGATGTGACCAGATCGATTTTTCTAAGTGAAACTCATCTACACTTTGGTCACAGCTGCAAAGACCTCAGGTGAAAGTTTCACGAGCAGACGTGCGGAGACAGCCGATAAATGCAGAAGAAGTTTGAGAGTTTTTCATTTATCCAAACTCTGGTGAAGTTAAGTCAGGTCAGTTTGCCCCAGTGGCTTGAATGTAAAGATACATACAGAGATAATCACAAGCTGGTTTACAAGACTGGTGTTGATTGTTTTTATCCTCATTCTTTAGTTGAATCTCTACCAATGCAAAATAAAATAAAAATCCCAGAATTGAATTAGACATTATGTTTGTGGTGCTTGTTTCTTTAATGCTTTTAAATTTTGTTAATGCTATAGAGACTGCGGTGTTGAGAGAATACACAGGAGAACAATAGGCAGCTCTTATGCATTTGGCTGTCAGCCGGGGGAATGCTTGATTACGGGGATGACCTTGCCAAAATGACACCCATGGGACATTGAGCAGAGAGAGAGGAGGGCCTGAACCTCCCCTTTTATTTCCCCACCTCCCATTTTATTTCTTCTCATTTGCATTTATAAGCCTTTATAACCTCCTCAATTTCTGTTTTCACTTCCACATGATCATAAATCCTTCAGTAGAGGTTCTAATATTGGGCCACATTTTTAAACTTTAGACAGTTTTCATGCCCATAAAAAGTATATCCTTGAGTGGATCAACACCACACATTTATGCATGCTGCAGCTGAATTCATGCTGACAAATCAAATCGCCTCCTCTTCACTAAAAGCTTTGCTATCTTATGCTCAAAATTTAGTGAAAGAGGTCTCCAGCTTTCTCTTTTCATGTAGAAACACAGCATCACTGCATCTTGAATTAAACATCGGGACTGGTCAATGCACTGCCCTGGTCTTTGGAGATCCCTTGCATAAAGAAAGGAAAAAGTTGCACAGATACCATGTGAAGCGGAGGAGGCAGACTGCGGGGTGAGATTGTCTGCAACCAAGAGCCAGTTCCTGATATATTACAGAAGAAGCAGCCGCCTCCACTCTGAACATCACAGCTCACACACACTGCTCTGTGCCGGGTGTCACTCATTTACACCACATGGATGAGTAAAAATATTTTTCTGTAGTTTTATATTTGTCTGACACACAAACCACCCACATTATTGCACTTTTATGAGAGTAAAATTCAGTTTAGAGCACTGGACTTTCAGGTAGTTGGATTAAAGCAAGCACAGGGGTAGCAGAAAACTTTAGAGGGATGTAGGATGTAGATTACATGGCTGCACCAAGCTAAAAACTCTGCTGTTCCACATTAATTGGTCTTTCAATCAACTACAGGCTGTGACGAGTGGAAGGAGAAGCACTTTAACAGTAGAGTGAGTTTTGATGTTTCTGCCACTGCTGCTCGTGAGAAGACTGCATCTTACCGCCAAAGACTTCTGCCACCGTGGATTTTGTCGCTTTTATTTTGACGCCACTGACTCTTGTTTTGTATTTTCTGTCATCAGCTGAAGTTGCTTTCTCTGTTCCTGTGACCCGTTTATTTTGAAGTCCATCAGTAGTGCATTTCTTCTCTTCAGGATTTTCCACACCACCACACTTGATCTACCCATTTTCTTCTCAACTGCCTTTTTTTGTTTTCCCTTCTCACTGTGGAGCTATTTTCCTGTCACACTCAGTTCTCTTTATTTTGTTTGCCTTCAGGCTCCAGTTGTGCCCTTTTTTGTGTGTGTGTGAACAAACAGTCCAAAAGGAAATACCTGGACACATGACGTATAGAACGCTTTTCTACGCCTATCAGTTAGTAAGAAATGTTGGTTTCTTTTATTTTACAATCCTCTTTTGAGCACTAATCTGTTTCGCATTCCTCTAACATACTGTTGGAAGGAACTGTTAATGTTTGCTGAAAAATGAGTTTAAATAGGACGTGACAAAAAACCTCTAGTGGCCATTTGGGGCCAAAAAGCAAGTGAATCCCTGTAGACTCCCATGTTAGCAGAAATAAACATCTTTACAGCCTTCTACACAAAGCAGTTTTGCTCTGATGCTAATTTCCACCTTTAAAAACACTGTAAACACTTTTTATTCATTAGCATAGTAGCATGGCCACTTTGAGTGACAGTTGGTGAGTGCAGCTGCTGTTCAGCATCACCTGCACTTATTTGAGTCTCTAACTGTACCTTTTGACTCTGTCTGCGTGATTTTGTATTTTTAAATACAACTATCTTAAAGCATATGCATTCCTGCACATTGAAACATATTAACAGCTGTTCACAAAGGCTGTCTGTTTGCAACAGAGCTCCTCTAACTCCACCCTCTCATCCAAATGTTACCAGTACTTATTTAGCACTTAGTTCCTCCTACAACAAGCGGCACATCGGGCAGCTAACGATCTCCAGCGATGTCAGTCAGTGGCAACTGCTTGAGCTTCGTCCCAGGCAATGTCGACGGTTCTCAGATCATCCATAAACGTTCAACGCCATGTGATCTTTGGTCGGCCTTGCTTTTGCTTGCCAGTGCATGGGAGCCATGTAATGGCGATCTTGGCCGGGCGATAAGGGGGTAGACGTAAAATATGGCCCGCAAAGTGGAAGCAAGTTTCTGCAAGTTTCTGTGCCTGCTCTTCGTAAGACCTCTTTGTTCATTATTCGGTCCCGGGAGGAAATTCTCAGGATTCGCTACAGGCCGCGTTGTTGAAGCATGTTCAGGCGTTGAGTAATTGCATTTGTTGAACGCCAGGCTTCACTAGCGTATAGTGCAGTTGGAATGACGATAGAGTTCAATAGTTTGATCTTGACCCTAACATTCAGGGAGGTCGAGTTCCAAATTGGTTGGAGACGTCGGAGGACACCGGCCGCCTTCCCTACTCTGACATCGACATCTCAGTCACAGATCACGTCATTGAGATGATGCTGCCAAGATATATGAAATTCTCCACCTCTTCAGCACGTTGTTGGTTGATCATGACAGGAATGCGGACACATGCGTAGCCAACTCGGAGTACCTTGGTCGCTGATTCTTAATCCGACTTTCGTCGCCTCCCTCTGCAGGGCTCAACTCTTGGAGGTCTTCCTGAGTCGAGCCCAGCAGGGCGATGTCATCCGCGAAGTCCAAGTCGGTGAGATTACGTGCTTCATGCCAGCGGACACCAATGCCAGCTTGGTCAACTGATTGTCGCATAATGAAGTCAGTTACCAACAGGAAGAGGAAAGGGGATAGCAGTATTGATCTCAAAGAAATCCATGCAGCCGTCATCCATCCGGACGCAGCAGCGGGAGTTGGAGACCACGAAAGGCATCTGCAAACTGCTGAGGGACTCCATAGTGGCGTAGGATAGCCTATAGAGTCGGCCGGTGGACGCTGTCAAAAGCCTTCTTGAAGTCAATGAAATTAATAGAAATCTTCCTTTGGTATTCCAATGTTTGTTCAACGATCATGCGGAGGGTGAAGATTTGCTCGACACACGACCGGCCACTCTGAAAGCCAACCTGCTCTTCTCGCAATCATTCGTCCGCTGCACGTTGTAGCCGATTCAAAAGAACGAGGCAAAGCACTTTCCCAGGTACCGACAGCAGCATGATGCCCTGCCAGTTGTTACAGTCACCCAAATCGCCTTTCTTTGGAAGTTTGATGATGATGCCTTTTTTCCAATCATTGGGTACATGTGACGTTGACCAGCAGGCATTTAGGAGTCTTGTAAGGTGCAGGTTCCAACCGGTGTCCGTCATGCTTCAGCATGCTACCAGTAAAAATAATAAAAGCGAGAGTGTCCACAAGTGGTACGTGCAATCTACCATTTAAAGCTTGCAAAACATTTAGGAAACTGTACAACACACATGCAATTGGTGGCAACAAAGATATAGAATATGTATGTAGATATATGTAGACATGAGCGGCAGTTACAACTACATTCATTTACTGTTGCTACCACATAAACCAATACAGTATTAAACAGCAACCTAAAAGTTCTTATTTGCAAATCCACATTTTAATTTGAATAACTGCATTGCCAAGCAATTTCCATTAACCCTTGACACACAGTTTGGTGGTGTAAAGACCTCTGCTACAGCTGAACAATAAATCTACCCTTCCCTTAGTCTCGTCACCCAGCTGTGTTGCAGTATTAGTAGCTCACATCTGGTGGAGGTCAAAACCAATCTCTTTTCTTGCTCTCACCCACTATCACCCAGCCTCCCAATCCTCTCCTGCTCTACTACACAGCCATTTAAAGGCTAATACTCTGCAGTAAACAGCTACACAGCTGCTGCTATACATCAACACTTCAAGCATGAGCCAAACACTAAATGTCAAAGGCACGGTAAGCTTTAGCCTGGACAAAAAAAACATCTAAATGTGAGGAAAGACAATTACTAAAGATGTAAGCAGCTTTATGTTTGTTTAGTTACTTATGGTATGTAAGAATTGTATTTGTGCTGCTGAAAAATTAAACAAAATGTATTATTGAAACTAACAATGCTTTCAACATTTACGGAAAACTGAACATATTAGATGTGTTCATGCGTACTGATGGCTTGCTCAAGTTCTGACACTGACATCTGACAATGCAAAATGGTGAGATGAGTTTCAGCTGAGTGTCATTTAAATATGTTATTGTACCGAGGGAAGCCTAAAGCTGTTGTTTGCTGCCAGCACAGACAGTAAACAACATATAACTGCACTCGATGTTTACATGTTCATGCACCAGTCACTGTTCACTGTGGTTCAACAGAAGTTAATTATGCACCTAATGCATTTACAGTAATTTAGACCAAAGTGGTTGAGTGAGGGCTGTTATACAGATGTGTCGCAGATGTGCAATAGCTGCTGAGCAAGCGCAGCGCAGCAGATGTGCTCTGTGCAGAGCAGAAACTACTGTTTAAACTGCTAGATGAGGGCTTTTAATCATCTATGTTCAAAACATAAATATTCAAGGTTCAGTAAATGTGGTCTAGAACAGCCTGATTCATCCCAGTCAGTCAGCTCCTATTACATATTCACAACCTTTTCACAGAGTCTGCCTGTTCTTTCTAAACATAGAATACATGATGTATATGTCAGTGAAAGGCTCAAGGTTATCTTCCACTTCACACTTTTCTTTATCCACTTCTGCTTTCAGTCCATCATGAAACCTCTCTGTTTGCCACCCAACCACAGCACCACACTCCCCAGAGAAATGGAGTCCTCCCCAGAGGTCTCTGATGAACCACATCAGGGATCAGTGGCTACAGCCAGTGCTGCTGGCTTTGTTTTATCACCCTGAGTTTTCCTCATGGGGGTTAGCTTCTGAGGAAAGAGTACAGAGCCAATAAAAAATGGTGCAGTGCAAAGAACGGCCCCTGTTATCAATTATTGATCAGGGCATATTCCATATTAATAAATGCAAAGGGTAGGTAGATTGCCGAGGGCGTAATTGTTGTAAAATGGGTGGAAACTAGGTTTGTTGGGGATAATAACTCTATTAAGGATCATCATGGGATGTACTGTACAGTTTTGTGTGTGAACACTCTCTGCTACAGAAGAATCATGCAAATGGATGCATGCTGGTGTACACAGATAAGACTCTTCTATGGGCATAAAATCTCTGTCTAATTTATAGCATGTCTTAATGAATGAACATACACTTGTAACCATGGTAACAATGCTCATTGTTCTACTATAGGATGTCCCCACTTTCCTCAGAAGTCTGGCATCAGCACTCGCCCTGATACCAAAAATAGATTTTTCTCTCACACATGCTTGCACACACACACACACACACACACACACACACACTGTGCCTGCTGTGTTAAGGCCAAAGGAGAGGATGTGTTGTAAAGTGTGCATTAACCTACATTTATTGTACAAGTCCTGCAGCACAGCCCTAAGTTACTGTGCCGTGGTTTGTGTGCGGACTTTGTCCTCGTGACATTGTTGGGACAGAAATCTTCTCACATAGTCATATTATTGGGACTGAGCTCGCACGAAAGGGACAAACACGCAGTCCTCATGATGTTAACTGTTTATTTCAGACTAGGTTTTAGAGTTACAGATTAGGTTAAACATCTTATATCCTCCTAAAGCTTTGCACTCAAGTAATATCTTAGGATTTGGGAGATATTGTCTGGGAATATTATAACTGCAGTCATTTTAGCTTTTTTTGATAATCTTAGATTAACTAAATAAATACATGTCAATGTTTTGAGTTCCATCAAAAAGAAAAATGTTTTCCACCAGATTTATCTACATGCTCATTTTAAAATGTGTTTTTTAAAAAGTTAAGAATCCATCAAGGTTAACTCAGGCAGACTTGACATGTTTAAATGTAAAATTACACTGAACAGATATGGACAGAAACACAGTGCAAAGAAGAGAAAAATTCTGATAAATGAATGGTAGGTTTTATTGAGATTCCTCTTCAAATGGTTCTCTGGGTAAGGCTAAGCTTATCATTTTAGGACATTTCAGGACATTGCAGTGATTTATAGTAACTATAAATCACTGCAATGTCCTGATATGTACTGTACTACAAGTGTGTGTGTATGTGTGTGTAAGTGCTGTTGAGCCTGAGGTAAGAGATAAGCAGATCTGACCTGTCATGGTCGGCGAGCTGCCATCGCGAATGAGGTTAGTCAGACACGGCCAGTCGGCACAGATCTGTGCTCACTCTCATTGAATTACCTCATCAGCATCTCCAACAGAAGAAAGCAATTCTTTCTGCTGCCTAAACTAAAATCTTGTAACTGAGCCTGAGACACTGATTCAGATTTATAAGGTGTGTTAAACATTAGACACTCAGTGTCACATTAAGAAAAGCTCTGTCATTTTGTAAAGTGGCAGCGTGTGAGGTTAGCAGCTTTTTCTTACACCCAGGACTAATAGGTTTAACACCTAGCATCATCCTTAAAATCCATACACATTTTTTAAACTTTATTTTAGCTTAGATGTTTAATGAAATTACCTACTGAATCTCTATCTCATTTAGAAACTTTAGGGCTTCTTGTATCATTTTAGTTTAGTTTAGGTTTGAAGCATTTTTTCTAAGAAGTCATCAGCACTAAAAAGGAAATTTAGTAGATATTAGTTTAACAAAATGTGATAACGTCCTTTCTCTGTTGGCATAAGTCATGGCAAAAAGAGTCTCCCCTCTATGGTCTCTCACTTATAAATGAATAGTGTATCAGAAAGGTAACTGAAATTGAAACTCTGTTATAGCTCAAATGTCCTCCAACTGTGTCATTATAAGAGATCTAGTGTGCTCTCTCATACTAATCCCTACAGTTTTTATGAGTGGTGTATAATATGCTTGCTTTTAAGATCTTGCAAACGTTCAGTAAGTGCAGTACAACTATAAATGCAGAGGGTGAAAAGCCCCACAAAATACGGCATATGTTACAATAAACAGGCAGCCGGCATCTCTGACAGCGACGTGCTTGTCAAAATGTTTTGTCAGCATCCTGGCAGATGGAAAACAAGCAAGATAAAGTGTTTACTGCCAGTTATTAAATGATGTAACATGAGAGTAACTGAGAATTCTGATGAGAGGAGGAAAATCAGGGTATAAACTGGAGATGCTTTTAAAATCTGCTCGTGAATGTTAATGATTGATGCCCGTAGATAATCTGTAATAACACATATAAATGCAACAACACAATATGCTTTTATTCTTTCCTAGTGACTCATTTCTGAACTGTGTCACAATTCTGAAGTTATTCAGTCTGAAGCTTCTCAATATTAAACCAGGCACTGATGAGGTTTCCAGATGCGAGGGTCATCACAAACTCCCACCGACACAAACACGAGTCAGTTATATTCTCAGATATTATGCTGATTTATGGATGATGCAGCAGACCTGCAATGTAATACAACATATTGCAGATGTTCCAGAGGATAAAGTGTTTGTGGTTGCACAGACGAACTGTTTGCATTGTCAATCATGGTGATATCAGTGGTGTTTCGAATTGCTACACCAGAATAAATCGACATCATCATTTGCAGTTGGCCACTGCTCCTCTGCTTTTGTGTCACTACACACTGTGTAATACTAAAGTACAATTTTAGGCAGCTTTAAGATCTCCAGTGCCTATTTGTGCTTACTTACAGTTGGCATATGCAACACAAGCCTCGGAAAAGCCAAAAAGTAAAACTACAAAAGCAAAAAAGGTCTAAAAACATTCTGAAAATAAGCTCAGCAGCTGGAAGCCAAACAAACCACCAAACATTTGGCAGTGGTTCAGATCTCACCCCCTTGGTCAGGAATTAGCAATAGAAGTGAAAAATGTTCTACTTTCATTTTTTTAATGTTTCTGCTGACATTTTTTTATTTCTTTTGATGTGTCGTAAATTCTGGCTTTTGGAAATCTTTCAAACTTCCCCCATCACACTGGCACTGTCCATACTTTCTTCACTTTGCAGGAAAATATGACAGTAAGTCTAGCAAGCAATGATCTCCTCAATCATTTCAGGCTAGAGAGAAAATTCAAATGATTCCTGAAAGATAAGAGTTCTAATGTTTAATTTTATATCCAAATTCACTAAATAAATCCAGGTGGCCTGTACTTGAGTGATAAGGGGTTAATAAAACCTGCAGAGATGGGATAAAGCAGAGATGTTCATCATGTTAGTACCCTTCATTAATGCAGTCAGGGTAATGCAACTTTATACAAGTGTTATGACTCTCTTCCATTTCACTTAGATAGGGACTTCTACTGGCTGAATGTATGTATAACTAACACGGCTGCCAAGTGGAAGAACTTGATCAGATCTAGAGTTTAGATTTCTAGACTTTATTACTCAAACCACAATATCAAAAATCATCTAAAAGAATAAACATTTGATTAAGGTTACTGTGCAACTGTTTCCTCACCGACCCTTTTTAGCTGCCTACTGTACGTTACCTGAACCTGAAGCTTAACATCCTTATAACTAAAGAAAGATTTGAGGAGGCACAGACTGGTCCACTCTCTTCTCATCACAAATGGAGACAGGGTAGAATCTGTCTCCACCTTCAGGTTTCTGGGCACCCACATCTCCACCAGTCTCGCCAGGACCCACAACACCAACATCCTGGTAAAGAGGTCCAGGACCCTGGATCAGAAGCTGCTGCTGGCATTCAACTTCTCCTCAGTGGAGAGTTTACTCTCCTACTGCCTGGGTGTTTGGTACACAGGGGCCACAACTGAGAACAGTTCCTGTCCACTGTCTCAGGAAAACCAGGGACATCTCAGGTGACCCCTCGCACCCGTCCACCACCGTTTGACCCGCCTCTGCTCGGCGCCGCAGGTCAATCAGGTCCCACACCTCCAGACTCACTAACAGCTTCTTCCCCTGGGCCACTCGGACTGTCAAACACTATCCCCCCACACCCCACCGCTGCCCACCCACCTCACCAATCTAAGCCATGGTCTGAGTAACCCTCATCATTCAGGCCACTCACACACAGACTCTATTCAGACCAAGTCTTTTCTTTGCACAACTTCCAGCTTGTTCTCTAATGTGTGCCTTTCTCTTGATTGCATATATTTCTCCTGTTTGCTATTTATTCTTGCTGTCTACTATTCATAGTTTATTCCGGCACAGTTGGTGTGGAACACCCACAATTTTGTTGTACATGTACAATGAGAATAAAGGACTATTCTAGTCTAGTCTAGTCATGCTTTTAAAACTAAATAAAACAATCTTGACTGGTCCGTTGATCCATCCATCCACCCCGACATCCCTCTGTTGAGGGCTTTGCTGCTCTAGAGCAGTCACCTTACTTCCTCTTTTGCTCCCTGCAACAATTATTGGGTAAAACGTTTTTTATTTATGAACATGAATGTCAGATGCTTGAGAGAACAGATTCTGTTCTCATCAACTGCTACTTAAAAACAGTCGTTTGTTCATGAATCAGCCAGCACTTATTCTTTTTTTAACCTTAAAAATGGAAGTTGCAATCACTGAAAAACGTTTTGGTGAATAATGTGTTCAGAACAGCTTTTCTATTTTTAATACAATTTAAAAAGCTAAAGGTTTAAATCCATGTGTGTGAAGGCAGTAGTTTGACAAAATTGGGCTGTAAACAATAACAACAACTTAAGACCGAATGTTTTTTTTCTGACATATTCAGCAGATGATGACAGAAACATACATTTTAATGAAATGAATGCAGTGCAAAAACATAATCTTAAAAATGTAAAGCAGCATAATTGCAAACAGTATAACTGACTAAACAATGACAGACTGGACACCTTCTAAAGCTTCACACTTGAGATCTAAAAAGTTTTAAACAAGTCCCAGTAGCATGCCATTTAAGATAAAAATCCAGTGAACTGTAAGGGGAGGAAGATTTTTTTAACTGCTCACAATGCCAAGGGAGCAACGAAATCTCAGTTGTACATAAAGAGCCCACATCAATTACACCGATATTTTCCAAGAGACTCCCTGTGCATTGAAGAAGACATCTTAACATCTCAAGAACAATGAAGTTATTGTGATAAGAACTTCTTTGCCAGCATTGAGAAAGAAGCAAGCCCACACTAGAGAGAAAATGCAGCTACAGATGAGGCAGACAAGAAAAATACCATTTTGTTTAAGTACCTGACAGACACACTAGTCCAAACAGTCTTTTTTTTTAATTTCTAAAAGACAGTAAAAGATGGCAGACTGTCCAGACTGCAGCTGATAAGCTGGGAATGCTGCGAAGCAACAATCAAACACTGAAAAGCAAACTATATGATTTACAGTGTAAATCCAACTCTTTGCAACATTGTCTCTACTAAATTATTATATCTAACCTTTCTGCACATGCAGAGCATGCACTAACATGGGCAATTTATCCGAATGTTAAGTCTATACAAGCATGTCCTGCTTGTATAGACTGCTTGTGTCCTGCTTTATACATGGATATATCCAACCATAACTGAGGAAAGACTGTAGATTTGTGCTTTGGAACAATAGCAAAATGCTGAGGTTGGCAAGATTGCAAATTACATAGATCTAATTAGTAATATCTCTTATAAATCCAGTATAAATGCTGAGAGGCATTTTTTTAATGAATGCATCGTGTAGGAATCCCCGCAAACTCTTGCTCTTCTTTCCTCCTGAAGATATTTAAAGTTACGCTAAAGCTACATAAATATCACTTTTAAGTTGAGGAAATATTACAGTTGTTGTAGAGATATTTGAGCCACCTTTTGGCTTTCACTTTAATGCAAATTTACATTGCTTTTAGTGTTTGAAATGCCCTTTTGCACCCAGGAGTGATTTGTATGAGAGGATAACGCCTTAAGCTATGAGCTTGCAGCTTAGCCACATCCATAAACTATACAGACGTAAGACATAACAGCTAATTAGTACAAGTTACACATTAAGAAAATACTAGGATTTTACTGATCATCGTGGATTGTCTGGAGTATCTGAAAATACTCAAAAAGGGGACAACACAACAAACGTGGTCAAGAAATCCAGTTCAGTGACTTTAATTAACTGAAGTGAATTTTAGCAGATACCTGTTTGTTTGTTTTTTGTTTTTACGGCTGCTTGACTCGGCACACCTGTCAGTCACAGCAGTCATGCCCCTAACCCTTAACAAAAACCCGAGTGAGTGAGTTTAAAAGCATTCACCAATCATACAGGCTGCAAACATGCTTTTTCTCTGATTCACTTTTGGAGTATCTGTAAACGAAGCCATTAGATAAATCAGTTAAAACTACTGAAAGAAGGCTACAATATAAAATCGCATCATTTTATTAATATCTATAAAACCTGCCGTATTACTAAACTCTCACATGCCAAAAACTAAACATCATACCTTGTAGAATTATTGCTGTAATTACTTACACATAGCAGTGTAGCTCTTAAATGTGAAGTAAATACTCAACATACTTTAAATTCAGACACGGAGTCAGTGTAATTGCAGTTTCAGCTGCAGTTTTTATTCCTTACAAAGAATATTATGTGGAATAGACACAAAATCATAGATTTTTTTTATCGTAGTGAAAAATATTTAGCTCCCTGTTCCCTTTTAAAATGTAAAATGATCTCCAGACAACACTGCAAGGCTAAAACTTACACACAACACAAGAACCACTAAGCCTGCATTTCTGTTTTGTTTTTTTTTATAATTAACCCCAGCACCCGAGCTGCTCTTTACTGGACTCAGCTAGGTCACACTTACGCGTAAAAACCCACACAGACACACACACACACACACATATGAGCATGCATGAGTGTGTATGCGTGTGTTTTCTGCTTGAATGATGAGAGGAAACTGGATCAGTGTGCCTTCCCTGCATTCCCTCAGCTAAAGTTCATCCGCTTCACTTATGCATATTTATGCTTTCTGAATGCGTGTCAATATGTGTGTGAATATGTAGCAGTGGGATAGTCACCCCCTGAGGCTGCTGCTTGATGTACTTACTGTTTTATTTACAACAAACACAATCATGATCCAATAATTGTTTTTCTTGGCTTTCTCTCTACACGATAAACTGCGGGATTTATGAAAGCTTTAAATGCATATATGCTGCAAACACATAAAAAATGTAGCTGCGCTATGAATACTAAAGCAAAAAGCACAAATCCAAACGTTCACCCCCCTAAGGAATTTGGTCATGTGACATAGAGTTACTCACAATTTACAACTCATCCACCCAACCTTAATCATTTCAGCTATTCTATTCATTGTATTTTTGCCTAAGACACATCTGTGCAGCTACAAATGACACATATAAACTGACAGGCAGTCCATCTGTATTTAGCTTCGGCTGCACTGGACTAGCAAGGGGGGTCTTTAAACCCCAGTGGAGCAGGATTATTGATCCAAAAAGCAATCCTATCATCTGACCAGTTTAGGTTTACTAGTTTTACTTAGAAAATGAATTACTTTTTCTTTTTGCAGTTCAGAAAAATGTATATATGTATGTTGTATATTCCGTTCCACCATATCCCTGGAGATCCGGTGACTGTGGAGGCTATTTGAGTTCAGTGAACTCACTGTCATCTTCACTTTGAGATGATCTGACCTTTGCGACATGTTGTATTATCCTGCTGGAAGCAGCTAACAGAAAATGGACACGCAGTGGTCATAAAGTGCTGGACCATGGTTAGCAGAGATACTCAGCTCAGCTCTGCAGTTTAAACAATGTTCAGTTGGTACTTAGGGGCCCAAATTGTGCCAAGAAAATATCCCTCACACCACTGCACCAGCCTGAACCACTGATACAAGGTAGGATGGATTCAGGATGGATTGCCTGATGGTGGAATTGAACTCAGGACCTTCTTGCTGTGAGGCAATAGTGCTAACCACCATAGCACCATGCCACTGTGCTGCCCAAATTATTATATAATACATTTATAATACGTTTAATATTCCGCTTTTAAATTTGGCAAGTACAAAATTGGTTGCATGATCATGTAAGCCACTGCAGACAGACTTGCATGCAAAGCACGACACTTCGGTTAATCGATCAATTTGTCTACAACAGACGGCTAATTTCCTCAGGAAAGCTCTCTTTTTTTTCATAACGCCCACTGTCCTTATGGTGCACAGAAAGAGAAACCATGTGAATAAGAAGAAGACCGGAAAGAGAAAGAGATGAAGGATGGTAGGAAGCAGGATGGCAACCAGATCAAGATACGCCCACTGAAACAAAACAGATGAGGAGGAAAAATTATGCCAGAACAAAAGCCCACTGTACGGTACTGACCTCACTGAGCGACACTTCAACACTCAACAGCCATTTCAGGTCTGCAACAAAGACGCACAAGACGCTGCTTGTTCCCTGCTCACGTGTGGACCGAGAGAGAGGACGACAGCCAGTCATCGATCTCCTTCAACGTGAAGGACACCGTATTAACTAAGTGGTGGCCATCTCTTATTCATACGCCGCTCATCACTTATCGACACCCCCTCTCACTCCCGTAGTCTGATGGGATTTTCACGGTTCATTTATGGGACAGGATGATAGAGAGAAAGATGGAGGAAGGACGAGACAAGGTAGGGGAAGGTAAATGAGGGGGAGGGGAGAGTGTAAATAAGATACAGAGATGAAGAGGTAAAGTGAGGGATACAGGAGAAGGTGAGAGATGAGTGAAAGCCAAGAAGAGGCGAAGAGATGTGTGGCAGATAAATGATGAATGGAATGTCTGGAGGCTTCCAATCACACAAAAAACACAAGAGGCAGACTGAGAGATTAGTCCCAATGACCCACTTAGCAGGAGAGAGGCAAAAATGGCTTTTAGTTTACACAAATGAAATCGGAGTGTGAGGATGAAATGTTCTATTACTAACAGAAAGTAAGCTGAAATCTAAAAGGAGACACGGGCTGGATAAACATTCAACCCGTTATGGGCCTTTAAAAGTTGCTAAAACATTTTCTTAAAACTCCTTTACTTCCAGACCCTGAGGCCTTTTTTTTTTACCACAATGATAATTATCATAATGGTGATAACTATAAGACTAAAAATTTTGCCTCACGTATTGACAAATCCAACATTTCTTCAAAAACAATAAAAAAAATAATGACGATACATGAACTATAACAGACAGCACTATCGTTTAGAGTTTATAAAGTCACGTGACCGCGTAGCCCGAGAGGAATGAACCTCAACCTCAACCCTGGATTTTAAAATTAATGAAAAATGCCATTAGGAAATGAAATAATCATAAATCAGTTTAATCATCCATTAATGAAACCAGCAGGCGGGTTTGTTCCTCCTTTTTTGGCAGGCAAAGATGAATTTGGATAAGGAACAGTGTTGCAGGTTTTTAGCCAAACCTTGTCCCTTCTGATTGTAGAATGAATGAAAGTTTTACTCACATAAGATGAAGACGACTATCCAAATTATTACAAGCCAAGTTCAATGTCCTCCATTGCATTTTTTCACTAACAAGAAGTTCTGAATTACTGCAAACATGATCTGTTTGAATCACATTCTGACCCTAATGTCTAGGAGGAGAATGTGATGCAAAAGTCCTAATGTGTAACTTGGTCCTGCTTATTTGCAGTTTGTACATAAGAAATTGCTCAATTTTTCTGATACAGTTACAAATATTTGCAGAAACTAAGGTTAAGATAACAAACATTGTAATCTCAGTCTGCTTTCTGTATCCTGCCTTACAAATCCAACAATCCCTGATGGATTGCTGTACAGCAAAGCAGGGTTTTTACACTATAGAGGAATTGTTCCCCTCCCCGAAAAAAAACAAAAAACGTTTTAGCCAAAGCCAAAGGAAAATCACCAACATCCTAATCATTTAATTCCATCTATCCATCCATTTCTTTGCTTATTCAACACATTTGCTTATCAAATGGACAAAAACAACTGTAAAGTGGACTTATTGCATTTACAGTACATGTTTAAAGGAAAAACACAAAATGGGTTTAGAGATTTCAAAAATAAATGTTTAGGCAGAGGTAGAGCAAGCCATTGAAATTTTTCATTTAGTCAAAACAAAAAATACTATATTAAAGACACATGTAGACACCATGCCACACATTTTGAAGCTTTGAGTTTGGTATTTTGGTTTTCAGAGACTTGTTTATATGGATCTGTCTGAGAAATTGAGTATACAACATGCTGCAAGCCTGTTGCACACTACATCACACCCTGCTTTACCCTTTTTCTCAAAAAATTGATTAGAATTTACGAAATGATCACCGTGTGGTATTAAATAAGGCTTAAAACTACCAACTGAGACCGTAAAATTATCAGGAAAATTAAAAACTAATTCACGGATGACATAAAAAAAGGACTATTTTTTATACAATTAGACTTTCAAGAACATCCACCGGAGTTTCCCCCTGCTGGCCATCAAAAAGAATACAGGTTAACGATATTTCCACATTGACCTCACCTTTCAGAGCTGAATTTTCCATTCCTCTTTTATACACTTCTCAAAAAATGAAAGAAATTGGTTTTAATCTGAGTATAGCATCAAGTCAGTTAAACGTCTGGAATATTGATCTGATCGAGTAGCAGAGAGGGTTGCTAATAATTTTTGGTGTTATGAAATTATCACTAGGTGTGGGGCAACAAGGAGACAGCCCCCCAACCCACCTCCTCATCATTTCTGACTTTTTCTTCACTAGTTTTTCATTTGGTTAGAGTCAGTGTCACTACTTGTAACATGAGGCAGGTTAATCGTGAGCAAAGGTCTGGAGAAGCCGTGGAAACAATACGCTTGTTCATTGTTCAGCGTGACCAGTTTGGTGGTGGGTCAGTGATTTTCTGTGGCTTATAGAGATATTAGGAATAAAATTGTTGGAACCATTGTCAGACCCTAGACTGTGGGTGTAGTGGGTCCTGGGTTCTTACCTGTGCATGACAATGCCTCATGTGAAAATATGGAGGCAGATGCTGGAGAATTAAGGCACTGATACCACTGACTCACCCCCACACTCCCCTGACCTAAATCCAACAGAACACCTCTGGGATGCCTCCCAGATCTGGTATGAGATCCCCCAGGACACCATCCGTTGTCTCATTAGGAGCATGCCCTGACAAGGGTCGGGCGTATATAAGCACGTTGTGACTATACAAACTACTGCATACCATCTGAGTACCAAGTTTTGAAAAAATGGACTAACCTTTATTTTTACACTTTGATTTCTGAGGTGTTTTTGAATTCACTCCTCTGTAGGTTGATAAATTGAATTTCCATCAAATGACGTGGCATCCTTGCAATCATAACACTCTGTCCAGTCCATATCATTAGAGATATCCAGCATGATATATAGTACATCATCAGCTATCGTCAGCAGTCATGTTTTCAAGAACATTTCTCAAATATACATGTCGAGATTTTTAAAAATGGAAACATTTTCCTTCAGACTGAAGTAACTGCCTTAAATTTATTCCACACCAACAGACATGTTTTTAAAAAGTGTAGATATGCTAATTATTTACTTTATAATTCATTCTCTTGTCAGATTATAACCAGCCACAGACAGGGAAACATTTAAACTCATGACTTGAGCTTCCTCATCCCAGCGCCTGAGGAATAGTGATGACCTCCTCTGCCTACACTCACCATCCACATCATATATTTAAATATATATATATATATATATATATATATATATATATATATATATATATACATTGCAGTGCAGATGTGGGGCAGTAACGCTGTGCGACCCTTCATGTGATGACGCATGTTGCATTCACACACATACACAGTGCACACAGAAGCACACTGGGCTTTGACGCCTACAGTAATTATGTTCTGATGAATCACTGCTATTTCGTTTAGTTATTCCCACACACTCACACACACACACTCAGCACAGGATCACACATGAGTGTTTTCTGTTTCTGTGGAAAACATGATGAAGTATGAAGTACTTAGCAGTCATTTATAGATAGATAGATAGATAGATAGAAGAAAATGTTTGAGATGCTGATCATCAGTTCAGGCTCAGCGAGGGCACTTCAGGTAATGGCCTCTGGTAGCCTCTGTGTGTGTGTGTGTGTGTGTGTGAGAGAGAGAGAGAGAGAGAGAGAGAGAGAGAGTAATGAATCAGGTCTTTGGGATTCAATAGTCTAATTATTAGTATGAGCCCACTAACGGAACCTTACGGCCTTGACTCTGTGGATGTTGTGAGTGCGTGTCCACTCACTTTGTGTTGCTTCCACATCACGGCCAGCGGTTTGACGTCGTGCTTGGCGTGTTTTCCCTCCTCCAGACACTTCATGCACACGGGAGCCTTGCAGCTGCTGCAGTACATACTGAAGTTTTCCACTTCGTGATCCACGCACGTCGCCGGTTTCCGCGCGGTGGCGGGCGGCTGCTGACCACCGCCGCCTCCGCTAGCCCCCGCTCCTGCCGCCTTGTTTGGCGGCGGCACCAGTCGGTGCTTGGCGAGGGGACCGCGGGACGGGTGGCATCGCTGCTGGCAGGCGTTGCAGTAGTAGACGTCGCACTGCTCGCACATCACCGCCGCGTCCACCGGGTTGCGGTCGCACAGCTGGCACTTCACCGCGTTGGAAGATGAGGAGGAGGCGCCGCGGGTCTGTTGGTACCGCGCCACGATGGCCTCCAGCAGCCGGTTCCGAGGGAAACCCCGGAGCCCCCGCTCGTCCAGAGAGACGCTCCGGTGGCACAGCGGACAGGTGAGTGTGCACTGTCGGTGGGGGATCGCAGGCGGAAACACCCGCACCCCGTTTGGAGACTTGAGCTGGCACGGCGTGTAGGAGCCGTATCCGCTGTCCGTCTCGCTGTACAGACTCATCTTGTCCATGTCCAGGTAGTCGTAGTCAGAGCTGCCCGAGGCTCGGCTCTGCACCGGGGTCTCCCCATCCGGGGTCTGGACGGTGATGTTCCGAGCGCATCCCAGGCAGACGTTGTGGGAACACGGAAGCAGGATGGGGTCCTTGAAGAGAGACCCGCAAACGGGGCATTTCAACTCTTCCTCCATCGCTCCCGTCTGTGTCGGTGGACCGGAGAGGGGAAGCTGCTTCTCTGAGAACGCTCCAGCACCGAGTGACTGGACAGCTCCCCACGCTACTTTGCGCATGCGTAAAGAGGGGCGGAGATTGTGATCCGGGTTGACTGATCGAGCTAATTTGGAGGATTTGAAACGCCACAGATTTTAGATTATTATGGTTCGTAAAGAGGATCTGTGCTCCTTTTCTCAAATTACTTTGATATGACATATTTAAGCTAACGCTTCAGTTATGTAATTCACTTCTTTCTTCTTAATTTTGTCCACAACATTGGTTTATTTTCTAAGATTACTAGATAGAAAATGATAAGAAGAAGAATTTGATTCAATCCCTGCAATTTTGTAGTCTTTCTTTCTTTCTTTCTTTCTTTCTTTCTTTCTTTCTTTCTTTCTTTCTGTCTTTCTTTCTTTCTATTTGTTTTACCAAAAATGCAAACATTGAAATAAAAGGGGGGGGAATCGCTCCTTAAATGTGTTATAGCTGGTAAAAACTTAAACTTTCTTCATCTGAGCTTCTTTCTGCCAGTATACAAGGGCAGTAACTGCTATCATTATGTCAAATGATAATGCTGAAGCGGATCATTTATTGTGACTGCCTCTATACTCTGCATTTGTTCTGCCTGTTAGTCTGAAACAAATCAAACGTGATAGCAGAAGTACATGCAATCAATAAAAATGGATTAAACTAAGTTTAATAGGAGTTTCCATGCAGGCTCAAAATGGATGAGGGACCATCTGAAGCCAGTTCGATCCGGTAACCTTTGTGTTTTTTCACATTAGTCTTTTGTGTTAACTAAACATTTAATTGACTAGACAGCGGGCATGACTGAAGTCCCTTGGGGAGCAAGATTAATCCGACACACTGGGACAGCTTTTCCATTTATTAGCCCAATTAGCATCCCATTACCTGGGTTTCAGATCTGCTCTGCAGTGAAATGAGAGCGGGCATCTGCACAACCACGTTAAAGCAGAGATCTCTGCAGATGTGGAACATCCTGCAGTGTCATTGCCAAGCATAACCTTTAACTATCACTGAAGAGAACCTCCCTCCGGCATAATCCATCACGAGGATGTTTACTCTAAAAAATAGATCTTCAGTTACACATTTTTTCTCCAAGGAAGAAAAAAAAGGCGAGCACTACGTTCTTCTAACACTGCAGTCATAAAAGATTTTTTTTAACGTAAAATTAATCTGGGCTAAATTTTAAGAAGATGAATAACTTGCTTTAATTACTAAAATATAAAAATCTGATTCTTTTTTTGTACCACATGGGTGGGAATCATGCTATCAGACCTGGACGGTAGAGTGGAGAAGTGGTTTGTCTCACAGCAAAAAGGTTTGGGGTTTGAATCCACTATCCAATCTTCCTGAGACCTTCCTGTGTGGAATTTTCATGCTGAGTGGGTCCTCTCCGGGTACTCAGACAGGCAGTTAGTGGGGTTAGGTTGATTGGTGATTCTAAATTAGCTGTAGGGGTGAATGTGAGTGGTTGTTTCTTTGTGTCAGCCCTGCAACACCCCCGTGTTTTGCTATGTGGCAGCTGAGGCTCGAGCTTCCCTGCAATAAGTGGAAGAAGATGGATGAGTGGGTGGGAATCACCTTCAGCAGGTTTCTGTGTCTGAAAGAAATCTGCCTGCTTCTTCAGCTCAAACTTCAGCTATCACTTATTTCAACCACAGTACAGTAACAGTCAGTAGGAATATTACACTTAGATCTCTGTAGAAAGGAACTGTAGAGTTGAGGGTCTCTGTGGGCTGCTCACGTTAATCAACCCAGTTCATATTAGAAATCATTACTTGACCCTTTGTTAATATAAATGTTAATATAGGATTTACAGTTAAGGTTGTACTTGTCACTACAGAAGTTTGTTTCCCCCACTAAAAAGAAAAAAAATGATCTAAGTCAAAATTTTTGGTTTAATGTCAACATTTTGTGTTATTATCTCAAAATTTTAAGATAAGCAGGTCAAAATTTCACTTAATAGCTGAAATTTTGAGATCAATATCTTCGCAACACCATTTGCTGAAAAAGAAGCAAACTATTATCTGTTCGTCTCGTGAACTACGTGCTTTGTATTCACTTATAGTTTGACTGGTTGAATTCCCTCAAATAATCCCACCAGCCTGATGCCTCTTCCCTAAGCTGAGGCTTTCCTCGAGCCCTCGATCACATCAGTGATTATGATGAGATGAGTTGTGAAGCAGAAAGAACAATCATGTGCTCAATCGCATCTAAAAATATCGGCTGTCATGCTTTCGTTGACTCTGTGACTGTTGGGAAACACTTTAACAGAAAGAGGAGGAACTGCTCGTCATTAGGGTAGTGCCACCAGACTGGCTTTACTGCAGGAGGAAGAGCAGTCAAACAGATTTATGTTCACTGATGTTTCTTGAACACTTTGTCACTGTTGGATTTTAGGATGTTGCCCAGAAACTAAAGTTTAACACTTAAACTGTTGAGCTGTGTTCATAAATGCTTTGACTGCCAAAACTTGATCCAAGAAGCTCAAAAACTGAGCTATAATAAAATCAAATAAATTTTAATTTAATCCCCCTAATTCTAACGGCCACAAGAGGGCAATGTAGCGTAACCCAATGATCAACTCATTTTTTTTTGGTTTAATTTATTTTACATGCCATAAGGCTTTAGTTTTGCATAACCACAGAAAAATCAATGCAGCTGACATAAATCCAGCCCTTCTCTGTATCCATTAAGAAAATCAATCCTTTTTGACCTCCACTAAGTGTATCAAATAAGGTAGAATGGGGTCATATAGAAAAATCATGACTGGTCTGGCAAATACTTGTCTGAGCATGAGGATTATTAAACTACCTGCAGCACAGATTTCACAGTTATCAGCATGTTGAAACTGCAGAAATCTTTGGAGGTGAACAACAGCTGCTGCCTGATGCCTTGGAGCTCCAAGTTTGAAAACAGCAGACACACCTAGTATGTAGTATATGTCGACATCTATATAACATGGCATTACAGAGGCATATATATTCAAATGGCTGGGGCTGAAAAAGAAAAATGATTAGTCCTTCGAATCTTAATGTACTGAATAGTATTTCTTTTAATAGAGAAAGAGATTTGATGCGAACATGATCTAAAAATGGCAGCAAAGACCACAGAGGGATTTATTAATGTAGTAACTGTGAGCCTTTTCTATTCAAGCAGGCTCACACCAACTAATGTTAAATATTTGTCACATTAATCAGATTTACATTACTATATGCGAATGGGTACCATTATTAATACGTAAACTTGTGTTTTTCACCCCATGAAAAGTAAAACCGTTTGCTGTAAGGAAAGGTTGCTGATAGGGAGCGTTTCTTTTATGCACCATGGACAAAAAAGGAAAAGATGAAACACTGCTGAGTTATTGAGCAAACATGCCAGCCAAAATTAGAAGATGAGAAAATACACCATACTGTGTTGCACTCAGTTTCACTTAGTACAGCAAGAACAACACTTCTTTCATTTCATTTCATTTGAAAATGCCCTCGGGCATTTTTACTGTTTTACAATTCATGTTAAGATACTTTTTTTCCCCCGGTGACACACCACCTGCTTCTTTTAGATGCTTTACTTTATTGTTACAACGAAAATATTATGCAGATAAATTGTATTCCTTCATAGCAGAAGTAAAATGCTTCTGTGTTGTGAATCTCTACCATGAAACCAGCACTCAGTTTTGCATCTGTGAGACAGACACCCTCTCTACTTTAATGCTTGGGCTTAAACTTTTCCTTTAGGGTTACGGTGGGTTGGACGCTGGGTGGGGGGGCTTCCCATGATGCACTGAGCGTTTCTTCTTCACGTGTCTCCTTTCACTCTCTGTGTCCTTATACACCACTACTGGATTTAATCATTACTTATTATTCATCTCTAGCTCTCTCTCCTAGTCTGCCTTGTGTCCGGTCTCTCTGCTCTTTCTTTCCCCATCACCCCCAACCAGTGGCAGCAGATGGCGCCAGAGGTTTCTTCCTGTTGAATGGGAGATTTTTCTTCCCACTGTTGCCAAGTGCTTGCTCACAGGAGGTTGTGGGATTGTTGGGGTTTCTTTCTAATATTGTAGAGTCTTTCACTTGAAACAGAAAGGGCCTTGGGCCAACTGTTGTTGTGAAATAATGATATATAAATATAACTGAAATGAATTAAACATCTTCATCATTGATAAAATGAGGACTCTGTGCATAATGATCTTTATTCATTTCCGTGTGTTACTGTCAAACACATACTTTGAATAGCAGAAAACATTTAGCAGAGCATTTCACTTAGTCATCCCTTTTAATCAAGTCCTTGTGTGCTTGTTTAGTGTCTAATAACGGTCGAATAAGTAGCCTCAAAATTAAACTTTCAAATAAAATGATCTTTAGCCATCATGGTAATTATAGTGTGTTTGTCTGATCAATAGATTCACCAGCCTCACACAATCATTGCACCTCTTTCAGAAGAGCTTAGTCTCCTTAGTTATCACGTGTCAATAATCACTGTTAATACATTATGCATTTTGAGTTTAGCTGTTGGTTATTTTTATGCATGTAAAACATTTGCAAAGTTACAAAACCCAAAGTTTAGGATAATGCAGGTTATTTTCTCCCACTGCCTGGAGCACATCATTTGTGATCCAGGTTTTCATCTGTGATTTATCTGTATCAGATCAGTGCAACACCTTAGCTATTGGCTAGTCTGACCTGCCCTTAAAAAGAACAAACAGCTGCCTTGTTTCCAGTTCTGGTTGAAATGTGTGTGGTTTTCTTACTGAGTGTTGTGTCTCTATTTGTAAGGTTATGGCAAGCAAACCATTTCTCATTTTGACTGGACAGGCTGACAAATCAAAGCAGGCTGGACTTTATTTGGAGCCAGTATGAGAAAAATAATCTTCTCCTTTAACATTAAAAGTACGTCAATTCTGATGAACCACTAAAACTAAAAACCTATAAATGATTATAATATGGGCACTTTAAGCTGTCTTATTCTAGTGCTATTGTGACTCTTTTCCGTGATGTATCCAGTGATTTCCTGTCCTGCAGCATAAAAACAACCAAAGGTGCTATGTTTATTTCTAAATTGGGAGTTGAAATTGCAAGAACAGTCATTTAGAGAGTGTGTAGGTGTTTCATGGCCGCCATTCTTGCGCCTCAATTCAAACCACAGAAGTTCCTGTCGGTCTCAGACCACGGATGTGGTGCTCTCGGGGTTGATTCGTACCGGCCTCGTGCTCTTCCTGAGGTCCTGCAGCTGCTTGGCCGGCTTCCCCACGCTCTCCTCAAACCTCCGCTCAACCACCGGCAGCACGGTGTCGTGAAGGAAGGAGGCATTCTGCATGACAAAGGCTTTCTTCTCAGGGTCCTGCTCACAGCGGAGGCTGTAGTCTACATGCTGTACGGCCACCAGGATGATCTCCCTCAGGCTCTCCAGCAGCACCATATGCAGCTCAGGGAAGTAGAGCTTCAGGCCTTCCTCTAAGAAGCTCATCATCTGCTTGGTGAAGGCCACGACGGTATAGCTCAGGTTCACCCAGCAGTCATCACCTGTGTACTGCTCGAAGTTAATGCCACAACTGCGCATCTCATCCTGCAGAAAGATAAATATGTTAATGTTGCAGCAGGTAAAGGAAAACAGTGATTTGTGGCAGCTTTCATATGAAATCCTCAGCATTTGTTGTAACAGAAGCTCTAAGCACACAAGCCAAAATCCCTGCCTCCAGAAATTACAACATAATTAAGCATGCAAAACCCCCAAAATATAAAATTATATAAAAAGGAGCTTTAAAGGCTCACAGTGGGAAAATTTCAACAGTTGAATCATTTAAGCAGATTAATACCAGATTATCAAAGGTTTGGTTTCTGTTACTCAATTTAGGAGGTTCTTGGTTAAAAACGAATCAACAATTGAAGAAAACAAAACACTGAGTGAGAAACCATAAGAACCAAGAGACAAAACAGAAATAATTCAGATCCACCTTAAGTTTAGCCAAAGCCTCAGGAGTCATGAGGTTCATCCTCCTCCACATCTCCTCAGAGTTTCTGTGTTTCGTGGCCTCGATGATAATATCTTTGTAGCTCTGGAGCGCTGCCTTGATGTCTTTGACCAGCAGGGACTGCAGGGTGAAGGTCAGGTCCAGGCCGATCTCGGTGAGCTGCTGACAGTGTTCTTTAGCCACTTTAACGCACTCTGCTGCTGTCGACAGGCTCTCCTTACTGTCGAACACCTAGCAACGAGGAAATAAAAAAATGTACTTTATTAAGAAAACCATACAACCATAAATTTTAACTTGCACGCTGCATGCTCTGGCTGCCATTTAAGAGATCCTCTTGTGTTGCAGCAATGCTTTTCAGTTCTTTGCCCTTCTCAGATGGCTTTTTTTTATTACTAAAACAACTCAACTTTTTTTATACACCTGAGATCCAGAAGCTTATCCTCTGTATACCAAAACACATTGTTGGTTATTTGCATATTTTAAACCATTAATACCTAAGAACACCACCGGAACACACAAATATTGCATCATGTCTCAGTAGCTTAGTATGTTTTTAGCTATAAACAATACAGAATATACAAATGATAGATGTTACATATCTTCTAATCATAGGGGACGTACCTATTACTCATTTTAGGGTTTTATCATCTGACATTCTAACTACCTGCTTGCTGAAGGCGTCCACAAACATCCTCATGGCTGATCTGGACCAGACCACGAAGGCAGAATAGCAGCCTGTGTTCCCGGCAAAGTCCATCTGAAATTCCTTGGCCGTCTCCAGCAGGCTGGTGAAGAATATGTTGCAGAGTTTGTGGATGTAGAGCAGCGTGGCTCCTTCGATGCGAAGCTGCCGTATAGCAGTCTGCACTGCAGCAGCGCGGTTCTTCAGAAAGAGCTCACAGGCTTTGGTGGACTGGCCTGAAACACAGATGACTGTGTGATGAGACAGTACAGATGTTCATGGCAATTACATTGTATTTTTGCAAATACATGCAAACTGTGATGCATTATGGGAATCTGAGGGCCTTTATATTTATGACTGCAAACATACAACATGTGTAGCTATTTCTCAGCTGATTCTGGTATGTTTTTAGTATATGTCTTGAAACCTATTAAGCTTAATGGGGAAAAAAAGTAAACTGGATGGCAAATTCTCCTTGAATACATAAAGAATACCTGGGAGTGTAGTGACAGGGGACAAAATGTTCTCTCTCTTTCCTTTTGATTGAGTTTTAAAATAGGTTTATACCCTACATACTCCTGCTAAAGGATAATGTTTTGCCCGAAAAAGGTCAAGTACTGAAAAATTGCAAATAAACATGTTTTTGCAAATCAGTCAGTGTGTGGGAGTCTGTTTGCAAAACTCGGGCATAATTAAAAATGGATCCACTCGAAGCTGTTCTGCACCAAAGCAAAATACAAATTTCTAAGGTTTTATAACATTCGGTCATTCAAGAACAGTTCTGACAAAAAATAAATAGTAAACTATATATAAACTATCATGAGGTTAGTTCTCTTAGTGCTCTGAATAGGAAAGTTATTTTCTTAATTAAGTAGTTCGAGAATATTCACCTTGACTGAAGATGAGGGGAAAAACAGTGAATACATACAGATCACCGCAAGCACAGCTTATTTGTCTGAAAATTACACTTTAACTGCATCCAAGGTCGAACTCGGACAACAAGCAATTTAAAAGTCAAGTCCATGCAAATGATGGAAGAGAATGAGCTAAACTCCCTGAATAATGAACAGTGAATTGTGGAAACCCTGTGAGAGGGCTGAGCACATCCTTACTGTGAATACACTGAATATAAAGTGAGATCATAGCAGACAGGTGTTATTTGTTTTGGTGATGTGTGCAAGCTTGTTATTTTTGATAAAAAAATAAATAAATAAATAAATAAATAAAAGGACCTAGTCTGATGAGCTGGGAAACAGCCCGCCGGGTTGCTTTAGGACCGCCACGAAGTGACCGATCTGGAGACAACTCAAACACCAGGACCTCTGTCAGCTGCCGCACACGTTCATCCACCTTCCCCCTAAGCTCTTTAACCTTCGGGGTGACAGGCTGATCTCTGAGATACTCGTTGAGCTTGTCCAGCAGGTCAACAGCACCCTCGAAGTCTCTCTGGGCAATGCACACATCCAGATCCTCTGGCAGCTCCTGGATCCACTCAAGGCTAAGATTCACGCTCTCCTCACCATCAACCGTGTCTTCATCATCATCCATATCAAAAGGATTGGTGGATACCTCAGCTCTAACAGGAGAAGTGGGGACCTCCTCCTCCTTCTTATGCCTGTCTTTGGAGACTTTGTTTTTCTTGGTTTCATCTAGGATCTCCAACCACTCTTTCTTAACTTTGCTGTTCTCTGCCTGGAAGATGCGGCTGTCTGGAAACATTAGGATCTTGAACATGTCCTTCATTGGTGGGTTGTCTTTTACATTAACCACAGCAAAGCTCTCCAGGTCATACAGAGCGTTGTATTTATACTTAACCGTGCCACGGCGGTTAGGCAGCCAGGTGGCAATCAGCAGACAGTCATTCATCAGGAAAGCGTGCACCTTCTGAATGGGGGACATGTTGTCAACATCAAACTCTGCAAGGTCCCCATTGTAGATAAGGTGCCTGCCTGGGGTGTCCATGATGTTTTTAACCCCTTCCACTTTCTCCAGTAGTGAGGTGAGGGTCCTCTGTTTCACCTCCTCCGTCTCTTTGGGAAAAGCTGCCTGCATCTCTTTAGACGTCTCATCCTTATCTGTGGACAGCAGGGCCTGAGTGATACTCTCCATGATGCTCTTCTGTTCAGTCAGGATGTGGCTCAGCTGGTACATTTCGCTCTCCAGATAGGAAATCTCTTTGGCTGTTTCGATGAACTGCCTGTAGTTCTTGTAAACATTTTTCTTCAGATTTTGAGCCGTTTCGTCGGCAAGGTTTTGGATTTTTTGTCGGTGCTCCTGCAAATCCCTGTCGCCATCGGACTGCTGTGACAGCTGCTTGACGTAATTTTGCGGGTCGAAATTGGGCGATTCGAGCTGCTTCCGTAGTCGGTTCCCCGTTTCCGACATCTTTTGCCGTGTAACTGTTTACTTATTGAGATAAATTGTTGAGAAAATGTAGAAAAAACTGGACAGAGAAACAGTTCATCGAGGCTCCTTCGTTCATATCCGCTTGTAGCCTAAACAGGAAGTTGACACCCTGGAACGTCACGGGATACAATAAAATAATAAAACAATTTAAAAAAATTTAAATGATGATTGGTCGTTCATAATGGGTCTTATATTTATTTTTTAATATAATTTAACATATGTTAATGATTTATATTAGAAAGCCGTGTTGCTTTTATTTATTTAACTGGCGGAAACTACTTGAAATGAACAACACTACAGTTCCCATAATCCATTGCAAAGACGTTGCTTGACTATATAATCAAGTTTATGGTAGTTAGGCAAAACTAAACCGGATATAGCATTTTATGATTCGAAAGAATGTTCCATTTTTGAAAAAAGATATTAGATGCTACAGAACGCATATGCAGATAGTTTGATATTTTAAACGTATACATCAAAACAAAAAAGAAAATAGCCACATTGAACACAGGCTTTTACTTAAAACTTACTTAGTCGTTTAAAACTACTTAGTTGTTTTACTTTGAAACCCGTACCGGAATTTATTTTGTCCTATTGTGACAGACTTGACACACGGATCTTCGCACTAGCTTTGGTCTGACGGTTAGTAATATGAAAATGTCACTGAAAATTTCATGACAGAAGTTACATGACAGAAAGTATTTGGACGTATTGGTAATCTGTCAGACTACATTTTGGGACGACGTAATGCTACCGCCTGTTTGAGACCTGTACAAACTGCATTAGCTAGTTGGCGCTGACAAGCTAACTAAAAACAAATAACATAACAACAAATATCATCAAAACAACCACAAAACTTTTCTCTCTTGTCATGGATGAGGATTTCCTGCTCGCTATTCGGCTGCAGGAGCAGTTTGATCATGAATACCAGGCTTCATTATCTTCATCAAGTGGTACTGTAGATGATAGTTTCGGGCAGAGCAGTAAGAAACGGAGAGTGGAGGTTGCTGGAGGTGGTAGCGATGTTGTTCCCTACTGGAAACCGAATCCCCAGCTTGAGAGGCCAATGTCCATTGTGGACGAGTCCTGGGAGATGCTTGATCCTAGCCCCGACGTCAGGGCTATGTTTCTGGAGTTCAATGACATGTTCTTCTGGGGTAAACTTAGCGGTGTGGAGGTGAAGTGGAGCTCGAGAATGACGTTGTAAGTCATGCATGTTTTTGTTCTTGTTAACTCCCACAAAGTTGTCTACACAATAACACCTTTGATTTTTGTGCAGGATTTGGTTTTGCATGTCTGTAATGTGTCCTGCTCCTCTTGTTCTTTTTTCCTCTTAGGTGTGCTGGAGTTTGTTCTTATGAGGGTCGAGGTGGACTGTGTTCAATCAGGCTGAGTGAGCCTCTGCTCAAGCTTAGACCCAGAAAAGACCTGGTAGAGGTGAGGTCGACCTGAACACCATTCACATCAGAAACACTGGGAAAGGGCTTGTTGTAGGGGATGAAATTTATACAACTATCATTTTACCTTCCTAACCCCAGCAGTGAATGTGTGACAGTGTGATAGATTAGAGCTTGTAATCCTTGTAAAAGAGGACAATTTTCATTTTCTTAATCAGTTTATTTTTCCCTGGTTGCCACAGACCCTTCTCCATGAAATGATTCACGCGCTCCTGTTTGTGACACAAAATAACCGGGACAGAGATGGCCACGGACCTGAGTTCTGCAAACACATGAACCGGATCAACAAAGCCAGTGGGACCAAGATCACTGTAAGTGTATGTTCTTGAGCATTGAACTGGTAGTCCCATAAGAGACATTTTCAAACTTATTCTGTTTTGTGGACCACGTATACATACAAACCTTCAAATTTACAGTTGTATTCAGAAGTTTACATATAGTCATCATGGGCTTGAATGTCATGGGAATTTGGGGCTTTTAATGATTTGTTTGAACTGCTGTTCAGGGTGCAATGATTGAATAGCAAAGTAATCAAGAAACATTTGAATTCATTTAGGATTTTCTCTAATCCACACTGGATCAAAACTAACTGCATATAGGCCCAAATCTAAACATACAATCCCACTCATATTTGGTTAAATGTTCCTTAGCAATTTGCACAATGAACAGATGTTTTTGGTAGCCATTAACAAGCTTCTGGTGTAATTCTGGCTGGATATTTGATCACTCCTGTTGGCATTTAAAACTCACTTCCTCTCATCTCAGGATGATAGTTTGGGTCTTTTTCCAGACCCTGCCAAAGCAGTGACACATCCAAAATTGTGAAAATCTAAGATGGAGAATTATCTAAGTGTCTTGGCCTTTCGTATTGCTCTGAGTATTGGTCAGTCCAGCGAGTGCTGGTAAAGAAAAATTACCATTTGGAGCGAATCGTGATCACTAACAAGAAGTTAGTACATTTATTAAAAGTTAAAAGACATTGTAGAACCTCCACCAGCAATTATTAAAATATTTAAGTGAATGCATGTATATATTTGAGCCTGACACTGTGTGGATTAGAGGAAATCCAAAATAAATTCAAACTTTGACATCCACTTCTTGTTTTTGAATGCTGTACCATTATTCCATCCTGAAGAGACAACAGAAATCAGTAAAAGCTCAAAATTACATGCATTCATGTCTTCGTTCATTTTCATGCTGGATTTTTTAGAAAACCTTCAATTGTTAATGCTTCTACAGCAATTTTTTGTGAACCCATTCATTGGGGTGGCTGTAGCTCAGGAGGTAGAGCAGGTCACCTACTGATTGGAAGGTTGGTGGTTCGATCCCTGCCTCCTCCAGTCTGCATGTCAAGTATCCTTGGGCAAGACACTTACCCCAAGTTGCTCTATGTTGAAGTATGAATCTCAGTATAGAGATGGTGCTTGTGAGAATGGGTGTGTTTGGGTGAATGTGGCATGTTGTATAGAGCGCTTTGAGTACTCCAGGAGAGTAGAAAAACTGTAAGAATCAGTCAATTTACCAGTCTATTGGGCTTGATTGGTCATGTTTGGCATCCATGCCCATTTTCATAAACTTATGTCTTCCCATCTTTCCTTTCTTTCATCAGATCTACCACAGCTTCCACGATGAGGTTGATGTGTACCGGCAGCACTGGTGGCGGTGTGATGGGCCCTGCCAGAAGCGTAAACCCTACTTTGGCTACGTGAAGAGGGCCATGAATAGAGCTCCTTCTTCTCTGGACCCTTGGTGGGAGGATCACCAGAGAACATGTGGTGGCACATACACCAAAATCAAGGAGCCTGAAGGATATGGCAAAAAAGGCAAAAAAACCAGCAAGACCTCAGAGAAGAAGGCCACAGGAAGTGGCAAGCCTTCAAGTACGACTACAGGTAACATGCCCGTACACGCCTGTGTATTAAGCTTTAAAACATTGTACCAACAAACAAGAAAATCTTGTTCATATTTCAAACATTTTAAACCTCAATGAAAAATGTTCTTAATTTTCTGTGACAGCCTCAAAACAACAGTCATGTCATGCTTTGATGCCTGACCGCTTTTAACCGTGAATAGATTGTTTCCACTGAGTAACTTGAGCATGTAAAATCAATTTAAATCAAATGACCCCCTGCTACAGAACATGCAAGAAATATAAAGAATGGTATTTACTGAATTGGCCTCTCAGACTCTAGGCTGACCCACTGGACAGCTTTGGAAACATTAAGTGTGTAATTACTACACAATTAATAATAATAATAACAGTAATAATAGTAATAATAATAATATTAATAACTTCTTTACACTTTCAGAAAAAGGAGTTTCACTGGTTAGGCCCACTTAAGATCAAAGTGGACTGTATGTGGTCCACAGTGTGAAAGGAGTATGACACCCCTGATTTAGAGCATCTGAAATGATCACTTTACACTGACTTTATTGTCAGAAACTCTGGTGTTGTATATAAAAAGATATAATATAAGAACTGAAATTAAAGAAAAAGCAAACCACGTCCACTTGAACTAAGTTACTGGATTTAAATACATTGCATGGCTGACTCTAAATTGTATCATTTCCTGTCCCAGGTTCTGGATCACAGGATATAAGGAACATCATCCCATTTAGTGGGAAAGGCTTCAGCCTTGGGGGGAAGTCTCAGGACTCAACGTCTTCCTTGCCATCTCCCAGGCCACCACTTCCTGTTGTGAAAACACCATTGTCCAACCCTGTCCCCTCCCCAAAGAAGTTCTTCACGCCATCGTCCCCGACTAAAAGTGTCTCCTCTCCTGTTCACTCTAACAAGACCAATGGGATTTCCAACACTTTTACCTCAGTCAGACCATCCACTTCCATGGGGAAAAAGCCATCTATAAAGAGGTCTGTCGGCAACACGAGCCACTTTGTCAACATAAACGGTTCACCAGTGAAAATGCCAAAATCCCAGAGCAGTAGTAGCAGCCAAGGAGGAGATAAGATCAAACAGAGTTCCATTGACGACCTTTTTAATAGCACAAGCCTCAGGAAGTCAGAGACCAAAAGAGACTCACTGACATCACCAAAGTCTTCCACAAATGCAAACCATTCCAAGGTCTCATCTGTAGTTACAACCGGATCCCAGGGTAGCACTTCAAGACCTGTACAGTCCAAGAATTTTACTAATTCTGACAGTGACAGCACATCAGCGGCTGTGGGTAGGAATCAGACACCAAGAAAGAGGGCGTGGGATGACCGCAGCAGCTCTGCCAGCATCTTTGACTTCTTCCAGAAGACCTTAGGCAGCGATTCAGCAACATCGAAGGAATCAATTAAGGCAAAATCACCAGCAGTGCTGCAGAGAACTACCAGTGCCACCACCACACCCTCCTCTTCTGCTTCTCTGCAGTCCTCAGCAGGACTGCACAGTGTTGCCTCCTCTTCTTCATCCTCCTCCTCCTTTGCAGTGATGGTCTGTTGTCCAGTGTGCCAAGCAAAGATCCAGGAGTCAAAGATCAATGAGCATCTTGATTCCTGCCTCTCTTGAATAAGGAGGTGATAACTTTTAGAAAGTCAGAATAAGTTTGATGTTGCACTAAAACTTCTTAACTTTGGATGTTCAATAAAATTTTATCCTTGTTTGTTCAGTAAGACATGGCGTGTCTTTTAATGATTTTGACTATTTAAAGAATGACATTCTCCTACTTTCTATCACACTATGATTACTTCTGCGATTTCACTGCATGTCTTTATGTCTGCTGTAACAAAATTCACTGAACTGGACTGCATTAGAAAACTATGACAGCAGTGTTTTGCGGAAGAACGTCAGTGTGATATTACCGGTTATGGTTTGAATTCAGAAACCGTTTTGTCTTAGCCTGCAAAACCTATTTTTGTCTCCTCTGGAAGTGGATATTATTGATTTGTGGTTCCTGCAGTGGGATGTACCCCCACCCCCCAAACCTCAGGTCTGCATCTGCTGCCCTTCAGACAACAGGAGACGCCGTCTGATCTCTGCTGATCTGATCTGTAGGAGTCAGGTTTCGCACTCACTAGCTATTTATTTCTGCAGGTCATCACATTTGCACTGCACCCAGCCTGCGGGGTCAGGTGGTGCAAGGACATTTGAATTTACTCAGTAAAACACTTCACCAGTGATATCCTCAGTACAAGAAATACTTGGATGACTAAAACGTTACAGATTTCTACCTGAATATTTTATTCATATGTTTGGGTTTTAATTGCCAAATAAAATATTTTTATTGGTCTGTTTGACTGAATATTTCAGTGTGGAGTGAATTCAATGCCAGTATTCAACGGTTGTCTTGTGTAATGATTAAATATCCAGAAGAAAGTGGTAAAAATCTAAACTTTGTACCCTTTGAGCTAAATGCTTATCAGGTATTTGCTGTGCTTTTAGCACTGTGCTAACATATACTGTTTAGCAGTAAACAATACAGATGAGGTGTGATGTATTATTTGCTTGATGATCAAGTGATGAGAAGACTAGATTAGTCTCTAGACTTAACCCTGTATTTGGACATTGACTATAAAATGCAACTTCTTTATGATTTTTCAAGATTTTTCAGTGAAAACAAGAAAAGAAAAGTTTAATCATGTTAAGGTAGCAGAAACATAAACCAAACCTTACAGGCTTCCCCACAGAAACCACTGAAGACCAATTTATGTGTCAACAAGTCAATATTTAATCAAGCATGTCTCTGAGTAAATCATAGATTTAACCTGATAGTGGTTTCTTCAGCCTACATCAGACAAATGTCCTTTTGATCATTATTATATTAAGATCGCCAGCGAAAATGTTTTAGTTTTGTAAGACTAACATTATTTACTTAAATGCAGTTTACTTCAGATCACTTTAACCATCTGATCAAAAGTACTCTGGATAGTTTGGGTTTTTTTAAATAGCACAAACGCTTTAGTCATACTCAAGAGAGAGAATGGGAGACAGACAAGTGGGTGTAGCAGAGCTGGTGGGTAAACAGAAAGACGGAGAAGAGGATGAGGGCAGAGGTCAGGCAGCGTGAGGCCAGCTGCTGATCATGACTACGCCCTCCTGTTCCTGCAGGAAAGACTGGAGCAATGCCAGGGGCGTCAACAAAGCATGTCGACAGCAGCATGTCAATTACCTCAGTCTGCTGCTGCAGCTTTAATTGCCATCTGGCTCCACAGGCACAGAGGAAATACTGTTGGGAAAAAGGCAAGGGTGGATTTTATATTTGATTCTCAAGAAACTACTATGCTTAAATATCTAAAATCTTGTACTTGAATGCACAACAGGTTCTACTGAAAAATACGGTAAACTCTATTCATTGGGGTGAAGTTTGTTATTGCCAAATTACAGCTGACACTAAAAACACCACTGAAGATGCAACTCTATGCTTTTAGCTATGTAAAAATGATCAAGAAAATATACAGTAGTTCAAACCAGACCAACCAACCAGAATCAAGAAGAAAGGAAATTTAAGCGACTTTGAATGTGGTATGGTTTGTTGGTGCCAGACGGTCTGGTCTGAGTAATTCAGAAACTGTTTATTTACTGGGATTTTCCCACACAACCATCTCAAGAGTTTATAGAGAATGGCTAGAAAAAGAGAAAAGTTGCAGTGGCAGAAATGCTTTGTTGATAACAGACATAAAAGGAACATGATTCAAGCTGATGTGAAGGCAAGATTATCTCAAATATGTTGTTTCAACCAAGATATGCAGAAAAGCATCTGTGAACATGCAAGACATCCAACTTTGAGTGGTGACAGTAACAAAAAACCACACTGGGTACCACTCACGTCAGCTAAGACATGAGTCTTAGGTGACATAAGTGGCACAGGTTCACCAACAGAGGACAGGAAAAACATTGCCGGTTCTGATGAGACTTGGTTTCTGCTGTAAGATTCAGATGGTAGGGTCAGAATTTGGCATAGACAACATGAAATCGTGGCTCAATCCTACTTTCAGACTGCTTCTGGTAATGTAAAGGCGTGGGCAAATTCTGGGCGCATGACGCCTATTTCCAGCAGGATAACATCAAATGGCCTGGAATCTGATGTGGCAGAATGGGAGATCTGCAGCATGGACGTACACCTGACAAACCCGGAGCAACTCTGACACTATCGTGTCAATATGGACCAAAACCTCAGAGGAATGTTTCGGGCACCTTGTTGAATCTGTGCCACGAAGAATCAAAGCAGTTCTAAAGACAAAAGAACTAGCAAGGTGTACATAATAAGGTTAAGGTGATCTAATACTTGCTTACAGTCCTTTCAGCACTGTCTTGTTTTCTTCTTAAATCCTTCTTAAATATGATTCTTTGAGTGTTTATATATAATGAAAATCTACTGATATATACAAATATCAGAATCTTTTACATTGAACTCAAAAAAACAGAAGCGTGCAAATGTTACAACCCATAAATGCACGAAACTATACAACAGTTTTAGCTGCTTGTATATACTGCTGGTTTAAAGACACTTTTGGAATTTGGTCTGATTTTTAAGTTTGTTTTATTTTATCCTTAAAAGTGGATTTGCCAACTACAGTGTAGGGGTTATGGAAGATCTGAAAGCAGCACTAATAAGTCATATTAGATTCACTGTTTCCTGTCTTCGTTAGAACAGAAAGAGGCTGTTTAATCACTCTAGCAGCTCCAGAACAGGACGATGTAGTGTAAACAAAGCTCAGCTGTGGTATTATCTGACCAGCCTTTGAGTTTTTCATTGCTATTTATTGCTAATGTGGCTTCCAAACTTTTTATAGTTGTGTGTGTTATGTGTGTGTGTTTAATTTATAATACCACTGTGTAGAATATTGCCACTGCAGTTACTGTAATTCAGTCTGTTTCCATTCCCGTTTGTCACAGGGAGGAAACAGTCACCCCCGTCCACCGCAGAGGGCCTCTGAGCAGAGGAAAAATCCATGACAGCAGTTGTTAGTCCAGGCCAGCCCTCTTTCCTGAACTTCTGTACATTGACACGCTATAGGGAGTTGAATTCCTGCAAACACACCCCGACACACACGCACACTATTTCCTTTCAGGTCTGTTGTTTCTCCCTGACAGTGATGCATTCCAGACAAGCTCCAAGTTCAGTGCAATGTCACTCTGTTGGCTGCTGTTTGTTTAAGAGCTATTGTTTCATGTAGAGGTGCAAGTAATCCCTCTGCAGAAATCAATTTAAACTTACTCTTGAACTGCTGTTTTAACAGCTTTTGCCATTTCATCAACTGTCACTTAGAACTGCTGTGGTTAAAAATATTTCATAATCTCAGCAGTGACAGCTTGTCCAATGTTCTGAAATGTACCTGTTTCCAAGTTAAATACACTCTTTTAATATATTTCTATTCTTCATGATGCTAAATCTTTCTAGTGTAGGGACACATGAGTATCTTAATAAGTTAATTTCTTAATGTTTTCATATATGTCGCATACATTAATATATAATATATATATTGTATTGTATACCTACACTGACTGCTCGGTCTAGCAGGCGCAAAACACCAGCAAAACACCAGGTAGACTGAGCAGTCAGCCAAGACTGCAAGACTAGGCTGACCAAGCTGTGTACTCTAAGTACAAGATCCATAGGGTTCTGGGGTCTATCACACCAGGCAAGACCCCAGGTGCAGGCAGTGTAAAGATGCCCCTGAGACAATTCAGCACATAACAGAAGGGTGCAAAATGATAGCAGCCAGGGCATACATGGAACACCATTACCAAGTGGCCGGCATAGTATACAGGAACATTTGTGCCGAGTGTGGCCTGGAAGTGCCGAGGTCAAAGTGGGCGACACCCCCTAGGGTGGTGGAGAATGACCGAGCTAAGATCCTGTAGGACTTCCAGATATAGAAAGACAAAATGGTAATGGCTATAGTGGTGGTAGAGAAGCGGAGGAAGCTGTAGTAATCGATGTAGTGATACCGAATGACAGCAACATCAGGAAGAAGGAACACAAGAAACTTGAGAAATACCAAGGGCTCAGAAAAGATGTGGAGGGTGAAGGTAACAGTGGTCCCAGTGGTAATCGGAGCACTAGGTGCAGTGACTCCCAAGCCTTGCGAGTGGCTCCAGCAGATCCCAGGAACAACATCACAGATCTCTGTCCAGAAGAGCGCAGTCCTGGGAATGGCTAAGATACTTTGCAGGACCCTCAAGCTCCAGTCCTCACTGCTCAAGCTTGAGGGATAGACGGCCATATGTGTGTGTGTGTGTGTGTGTGTGTGTGTGTGTGTGTGTGTGTGTGTGTGTGTGTGTGTGTGTGTGTGTGTGTGTGTGCATGAAATGTATGTGTTCGTTAAGCTTAACTAATTTCCTCAATAACAGTTGTTTTAGTGATTTATTGCATAATATGTCATATAGACACAGACCGATATACAAAATGCTTAAAATCTACAAAGAAAAATACAACTGAAAATTTTGAGGGGAAAAAAGAACCAGAATAAAGCTCCTTTGGTAGCTTTTGTGCTGCCAGCAGTGAGCTCAACATAAGCTGATATCTTTAGACCATTATTAGCTGGATCCAGTAAATGACGCAAACTCATTGTGCTTTTCGAAAGGCAGATTAACACCACCCTGCTAGGGTTACATGCCTCCCTAGGGGGTTGCAATCATATGCCTAATCCTTTGATCTCAAGAGGTAGTGATGATGATGATGGTGCTGCTGCTGGTGGTGGGAGCTTACAGAAGGACCTCTCTGTTTATAAAAACCCTGGACAAAACAGATTGTCCTTGATTGGCCTAAAAGGCTAAACTGTACAGCTGTGAACGATCAGCTGATGGCTAATTGTTGTAAGAGCAGGGTTTTGACGAGGAGGACAATGAGGACAAGGTTTTCACAAAGACATCCTGTGTTGTCTCAAAGTTATTAAATATGAATATACAAATATGAAGCCTGATTTCATGGCTCTTAGCTTTCTTATAGCCTCAGTTTCCTGTTCCTAGCTGACAGTAGTGGCACCTGGTGTGGTCTTCTGCTACTATAGCTCACCTGCTTCAAAAATTTGACGTTTTGTATGTTCAGAGATGCTCTTCTGCATACTTTGATTGTAAGAAGTAATTAATGGAGTTTGAGTTGCTGCCTTTCTATGAGCTCCGTTCAGCCTATCTATGCTCCTCAGACTTTGACATCAATAAGACAGTTTCACTCAGAGAACTGCAGCTCACTGGACATTTTTTCTTTTTCGGAGATGGTTGTGAGGGAAAATACCAGTAAACAGGCAGTTTCTGAAAAACCCAGACCAGCCTGTCTGACACCAATAACCATTCCACATCCAAAGTTACTTAAATTGCTTTTCTCACACATTATGATGCTTTATTTAGCCAGCTTTAATCTGTCACATTTTTAACAAGGATGTATGAATATTAGAAGGATCTAAAAATTGTGTTTGTTTGCTTATTTGTTCCCATTCTCCTGGTTATTTTTAATGATGTCCTCCATGCAGGGCTTAATATACTGGGAGCAGCGAATTCATATAGGTCTTTCATCTTACCTCGGCTACTAAATGTTATATGTTATAAACTAACATAAGGCTGATATCAGTCATTGTCACAAAACTTGAAGCAGAAAATATTTCTAAAAAATGTTTAATCTAAAGTAACTGCCGGGTCTATCAAAATACTTTCAAATTTAGCATACTTTGAATAGTTTTGAAAGTAAATGTGTAGCAGAACGTTAGAACCTCATATATATTCACTTTCTGTGCTATACAATGTGCCAAGAGAAGCACAAGTTATCATAAAATCAGCATTTTTGGGGGGCCACTTGCAAGCAAGTAAGTTCATGCACAATTAAGACCCTGACTGAGTCTCATAAGGGCATTTAACACTTTTAATGGTTATTATAAGAAGCACATTAGCAGAAGTAGAGAAAAGAATTTTAAGATTTCATTAATTTCAGTACAGCGAATAGGAATACAGGGCTTCAGGCTTCATCCATCTGCCTGTGTGTGTGTGTGTGTGTGTGTGTGTGTGTGTGTGTGTGTGTGTGTGTGTGTGTGTGTGTGTGTGTGTGGCACAGCACATGCTTCTTTCTTTCTTTCCGAGGAGCGTGTGTGATGCTTTTGTGCTGATTTCATGGTTATTGTTGTGTTATTGTTGTGATCGGGCTGCAGGCTGGGGGGTGGAAGTAAGGCCCACCATCTGTCCTTTATTCGCACTATTGTCTTTCACACACACTACTATCACGACCTTCAACCCCTCTGCCTACAATAGGTCACCTGGACACACTCTTCAAATAAACCAACGGGCAGACATTAAAGTTTAATGCTAAAAGAAAATTTGGAGTAGAGATATTTACACACAATGTGTGATTTCTTTTTAAGTGTAGAAGCAATTTTTTACATATGTGAAATTTCTAAGATTTTTTTTCAAATTCAGGGGTAAGCAGTTGTTCAGTATTTTTAATATAATCGCGCAATTTGTTGTATTAGAGTAGATTGTGTACAAGTGTACATTTAAATGCCATCTCATCTCTTGTCTGTTTAAATTGTATTCTTTGTATCTGTTCAAAGATCTGTTCAATAAGATACACGATTTCCTATAAATATATGTGTTTTAAATAAAAGTCTGCATGTTTTATGCATATACGTGTTGGCAGGGAAACGCCCAGCAGCCACTGTGTTAAAGGACAGGAAGCGGATTTTACTCTTCGGCCACGATCCGAGTTTGGACACTTTACAAGAATCACCAAAACATAACCAGAAGTTCTTTTCAAAGTAAAAGCCGGGGGACGTCGTATAGAAGTTTAATAGAATAGAAGAATGGAATCTCCTTCCACTGTCATTGGACATGTACAACGAAATTCTGGTAACGCCACACCAACTGTTCAAGGATTAAAAATATCAATTGTATGACAGCAAGAATAAATAACAGACCAGAGGAGTATATACAAACAAGATGAATATATACAAAACTGGAAGGCATAAAATAGAGAGGCACACATTAGAGGACATGGTTGCAAAGTGCTTGAAAGTAGTGCAATGGAGAAATGGAGAAAATACCCATATGATTGTAATAGGATCTCTAAGAACAGCATTTAAATTTTGATTATTGTTCCATGTTTTTATTTTTTTTTTCAGTGCGTGTGTTCTGTTGAGTTGTATGTTTGTAAAAGAAATACTTGCAGGAGTGATTTTTTTTCTTGAGAATGGTATAAGATGTTATAATTATGATCCTAATTTATAACATAAGGGATACATCGTAATTAAAAAAAAGAGGTGTGAGATGCAAAGCAGCCACCTGTGGGAGAATTCTGCAACAGAAAAAAGGTAGTACAAATATAACTTATAGGAAAAGAAAGGCTTCTATTAATCCTGGTTCGAAGCAGGACAGCATGGTGGTGCAGTGGTAGCACATTTCAGATATGTGGTTGACTCTTAAAGCCAGCTGCGAGTGCTTGCTCTCCTTGTGCCTAGCTTGTATTATCCAAGTGGTCTCCTCCCAAAGCATCAAAACATGCTTTTCATGTTAAATGATGTTTCTAGATCTATCAGCATCTAAAGGTTAAACCCTACAATGGACTGGCGATCTGGGATGAGAACGTGTTGCACCCAGTGACAGCTGGTATGGGTTCCAGCCCTTCTGCAACCCTGAATTGGATAAGTGAGCAAGAAGATGGATGGATATTACAAGGCAAAGTTTTCACGCTTCTCCTTATAATATTACGGGCAGAAAAAAACCAGTATGCTTTAGCAATTCATCACACTTTTTTTTAAGCTGATGTGCTTTTATTTTGACGATCATACCGGAATTCCAGCGGCTTCACTCCGGATAACTGAACGTGGCGTCGTTGGCTGCCCTGGGGTGAGAAAAGCACGGCTGTTGCTCCGTTTGTTCAGTGTGGGAGACTGCTGTGTGATAACAGTGTTTGTGGCGTCTTTGAACTGAAAAAAAACAGGACTTTATAGACACTAGCTCTCCCCGCTTCGTAACACATAAGACGATGAATGGTAAGTCAACGAACGGCACGCTGGGGGGAATGGCCTGCATCGAGGGTCTACCGCCGCTGCCGAAGAGCCTGAGCGGGTTGCTGAACTCAAGCGGCGGCTCCTGGAGAGAAATGGAGAGGATGTACGTGAAGAAAACCATGATCCAGGACGACCTGAGCAGAGGCAGGAACAATGCCGATAACCTGCTGGCCAACAAGCCGGCCAACCTCGATGCAGCACTGGCTCTGCTGCGAAAAGAGATGGTAACATTTTCAGAGTGTTTTCCTTTATTTGTCGACAGGAAAGTGGTCCGTTTACCACTGCTGGTTTAATCCTTGCACGATTTACATTCACAACCATTCAACCAAAATCCCTAAAGAAACTGTAGAAGTTTTCTTTTTTCGGCTTTTGGACAAACTTGTGTGCATTTTAGCTGAGAAATTAAGACTTTTTGAAAACAATAGTCTTTTGATTGATTCGGCATACAAAATTAACCCGTTCTGCATTATATAAATAAATTATGAAGTTAAAAATATTGATTTCGATTTTTGCTATAGTATGTCCTGTCTGTTTGGGATTTTTGTTCAGTGAACATACAAATTATGATCACTGTCCTTTGTTATCACTTCTGTTAAGTGTGTTTTCTCCTTGCTCTGTTTATTAAAGACTCGCTAGTTAATTAACTTAACATGCCACCCAACCACCTAGAAGCACTTGAGGATAAAAACTAGATTTTTTTTAAAATGGACTCTGGTGTTAATAACAGCCTATATAAGAAGAAGGAAAAAAGGGGATCAGGAACAGCTTTGCATTGGATGAGACAAATTAAGCCATTAGGCTTGTGCTGATTTGGATTCTAAGCTCATTTTAATACCTTTTAGCTTCAGTATAAAAGTTTCTATTGTGACATAGAGAAACCAACACAAAATCCTTCAGTGAACTAATACCTGCTATCACATTTGCAGAGATGTAATCAGAGTGAAACTCTTACTACACACTGTTTTACACTCCCTTGCCAGCAGCAAGGATTTTCATACCATGACCAGACCAGATTTCCCAGCAGTCTTGGTTAATGCTTAACAATAGCTTGTTTTCTTATGTGAAGTCACGTAGCTGAAAGAGGTTAAACTGCTGCTGAAACTCTAGGCATTTGGATTTCCCTAAATCTTTCTTTCCTAAATCCCACTGACTCTTTATGTCCTTTAGCCTTGGCAGAGCAGGTTCCTAACGTTAGACTTATTACTTTGCTGCTGTTAATGTATTACTGTGGGGTTGTTGTAGTTAATAAGTTGTCAGTGTCCTATATTTTTAAAGACTCTAAGCTTGTCCCTGTGCAGTTTTAAAGGGCACAGTGTTTGGTGTACGTTTTAGCTGCCTGTGATATGCTTGACCACTGAGTGTGCGGTGACTCTGAGTTCAAAATGCACTGTCAGCTCAGCTGCAAAAATGCCCTTTACACACCATCATCGTGGCCTTGACACACCAATGTCACAGAGTCAGCTGAGGCCACAGGCGAGGATTATTTTTCTTACTTTGTTCTCTTTTTGTTTCTTTGTTAGAGGTTAAATTCAGTGACTGTTTAGGTATTTTAATTGAATAATTCCTTTACAGTCACTCTTTTGTTGCTTATCTTTCTGTTTATGTGCTAAACGGTTGAGAAATAAATCAGATTTTCACTAATGCCAAGTTATTAAGGTGATTTGCCAGACAGATGTTTTTGGAGCTAAAACAATGAATTCATTCATCTATATTTAAAAAAATAAATTGGCTATTATGCCGGTAAAAGCCCCACAGGCCCATTTAATAATAAAATGGGCCTGTGGGAACCCTGGAAGATTTACTTCCTGTAGAAAGATCCTGGTTACTGAAGGCTCAGAAGTATAAGACTGAGCTTTTTTTTGTAGGCAATATTGGCCACTGAAGGATGGTTGGAGGGTTTAAGTGGTGCAACTGGTGTAAACTTGCTAGGCTCCATGTTTGTGTCCTTACACCCAGTTTGTTGTGGCACTACACTATAAGGGCACCTGCTATGCATATGTCCGTGAAGTAATTTAGAAAATGAAAGCAGAGCCGCTTGTTCATGTTTCCTGTAGCTGTTTGTGTTCATGTCAAGCGATTATAATCCCAGGTTATTAGACAAAATGACACGTTTAAAAATTTGTAGAAAGTTATCTCTGGGTTTCTTAATTATTAAACTGTGAACAATTAAAAAGGCAACAAGCTGCTGAAAAGTAATCTAATAAGCTAATGAGTTAGCTGCAGCTGTACTTCCCCGTTTTTTTTTTTTTTAATGCTAATCCCTATACTGCCCCCTGCAGGTGGGTTTGCGTCAGCAGGACATGTCCCTGCTGTGCCAGCTGTGGTCGCTCCACGAGTCCATCCAGGAGTACAAGGGGAGCTGCCAGGACCTTAGCGCAGCCTCCAGCCTCAGCATGATGGAGAATGGCTACTTTGACGAGGATGACGAGTATTACCCGGAGCCTGGTTCCACTCCCACCGGGGAACAGCCGGATGGAGACATTGGAGATGGGATGGCAACAATGGGGGCAGCCAAGAATGGGAGCGGCAGTGGCAAAGGGGACAGCTGGGACTCCTTTCGCGTTAACATCTGAGGCCTCGTTGTCAGCATTTTTCTTAGTGTGGATGCATATTTTTGGGTTGACAGACTGGATTAGGCTGGAGGAGAAACCTTTTTGGCCTCCAGGGAGTGAGTGGCTGGTGAGAGACAACAGACTATGGCGTCTCGTGGAACTGTAAAAATCCAGCTACCTTAAACACCTCCTCAGGTCAAACATCCGCCTGCTTGTGTTGCAGAACGTTGTTTCTGCAGCGTGACCAGGAGCTTCATCAAACTGCAGATCTGAGTGATCAGATATTTTGAGAAGTTACTCTCTTAACAACCTCTGAAACACTCAGGGGTTGGGATCAATTGTATCCAGCGACTCGATATAGTCAAAATCCGGCAATATATATATATATACACACACTTCTTTTTGTAAACAGCTTTATTGCTGCTTCTACGTCCGTTTGTTTTGTTAGACAGTCACTTTCTTTTTGGCTGAACTTTTTTTTTTTATTTTTAATTTACATATACAAAAATATATGAACAAAGTTTTATTATTTATTATATAATATAAATAACAAAATATTTGCTTTCCTGTTACTCTATTGACGTTTTCTACTGCACCGTTCCTCAGCGTTTACAGGTTGGAAAGAATCCCAGAAATCCAGAGCTTTGCAATCAGCATTGGTGCAAAAAGATGACCGACTCTGTGGACATATTAATGGAGACAGTGTGTGTGTTTCTTCTAAGTGGTGAAACAATTAATTTACATCAACCCCTTGGGGTCCAACCAGAAGTAGTAGTATGGAGAAAGAGATGAGGTCCTCATATCCAGTGAGTTTGTGTGCAGGTATGAGGTCTTCACCGTCCTGCCTTTAGGTGGAGCAGATATCTGCTCAGGAAATGTGAAATCTTCAGAATGCTGGAAACAGTTTTAACTGTTTGCAGAGATGAAAAACCCCAAGCCCAGCGTGCTGCGTTGCAGATATAGTGCTTCAGCACTTTACAGGCATATCAGACATGTCTCTGTTCTCAGACTTTGTAGTGTTCAGGACACATCTGCCTGAATTTAACTTTCTGCTTTAATATTAGCTATCTGTAAGATACATTTACTTAAAGATTAAAACAGAACTCAGTTTATTTCTGGATCTTGGTTTCATTGTATTTATCAATTTAAGTGGGGGGTCCGCCCCAATCAAGGGTTGGCTGGTTCAAACACTGAACATTCAGATATTAGTTTCTTGAGGGCAGTATTAACATGAATGGAAATGGAAAGACTACCTAAGTTGAAACAAGAATTATTCTTCAAAATAATAGAATAATAGAATTATTCTATTATGGATGATAATGAGCATTAAAAGAAATTATGAAGCCACATACAAATATGGCCAAGAGCTGAGCTGTGATCTGGTAGCTGGAACATTTTTCATTATGGAAACAAAAAATAAAAAATCTACACGTTTTCTCACTTTTTCATGGTGCAGTTTGTTTATAGACACTTTTTTTTTTTTAAATGGGACCTATTGTGCTGATATCACTTCCATGCTGGCTTTGCATGATTCACAGTTTACAGTAATCTTTCTTTGAGTTTAAAAAACAAACAAAAAAAACCCTTGCCCTTCATGGGGATTTCTTCCTGACCTCCTTTTTTATTGATTGATTTTGTTCCTTTTAGAAACATTTTTGCATAATAGGTCCCTTTTAACTTTCTCTGGTCCCTGTGGCCTTCAAATATCACCCACAGTGTAAATAAACATCTGTAGCTCTAAACCTAGTAGCAACTATCAAATGAACACCCGGTGCTTTATACTCTTATGCATCGAGATCTTAACCAATCTCATTTTAGCGTCATGTGCTCTGTTAAGTGTGACAGATGCCCGTGCAGGATTAAGCTCATTTTTAAGTCATCCTTGAGGAATATAAATCTGATTATATCAGCATTTGGTCATCTTTGCATACGTTATAGGGGCTCTTTAACGATCTCTGCTTCCATTACAATATGACGGTGGTCATTAATTAGATAGTAACAAAAAAAAGTGCTTGTGTTTTTGCTTTGGTTGGTTTTTTTAATCAGAAGAACTTGCCTTCATTGCCTCATCTATAATAAAAAAAAAAAAAACAACTAAGTTAAAATTCCTTCAATCTAAAATCTAAACGAAATCTAAAATCTTGACTGTTTAAGACTTTTGGATGTGAAAATCCTCTTAGTAAACACATGAATGGTCTACTCAGGCTTCCTAAGTATCTAAACTCTGCAGCAAAGGTCTCAGCTAAGCCTGTAGCACACAACACAGCTACAGACACAGCACAGCAGCTGTGCTGTCAATCATAAATTGAGTTTCTGAACTCGCCATCGCTTTGAGAAGATATCGAGGGTTCATCTTTGCACAAATGTGCTCATATTTCGTCACCTGTCTGTACGTCAGTCCGCTATTTGAACACAAACCAAAGAGAGTACGCCACTCAGCATTGTATTTGGTTGACGTTGCTGATGTAGGTGGGATCTGGCTATGTTGAACTTAAAACTTAACATCTGGTGTCTTGACGAATGTCGTTAGGAGTTTTTTGGAGCTGATGAATGAAGGACATTTGGTTCGCTTTTTGAACAGTTGGCCGCCTTCTTCCCAACTCAAAGACCAGCGTTTTCAGTTGACTGAATTAAAATGTCACCGACCAGTGAAAGTCTAGAGGATTGATTTATGACAAGTATGTGAAGAGTCAGATGTGTCGCAATAACACGTGGATATGAAACCATGTTTCCACAAACACAGTAACCCTTGATCTTCTAACTTCTCTCTAAAATCTGTCGACATCGAGAGTTTCTAACTGATTTAACCGGAGTAGTCTGACGTTTTGGGAAAATGTTTCAGTTACATACTTCATCTGTCAAACGTAAGGTCAAACCAGCACAATCACCAGATGGGGAAGTAGCTAGCATTACTATGTCTTACTGCCTCCATTTCCCAGACATGGATTAAGCTGAGATAGACCATAAACTTTTTCCCCTGGAGGTCTTCCTAGGATTTAGTCTGGGAGGAGGTTTAATCCGTGTTGGAGAGTAACAAAATCCACTGGCAAGCACTTTTAAAGTTGCCACTTTGACATAGTTTTGTTATCCATATAACCTGGACCTGGTGTGTAAAGTAATTTTAAACATTACCATCACATGGGGACACAAAGTGAACAATGGTTGATTGTTTATTGAGCAGGATGAAGTTTGGGGTGGAGCAAAGCTAAACTCTGTTGTCACCATAAAAGGATGCAAGTTCTCCTTGAGGTTTATCATATATCTTTTTTTCCTGATCTAAGCTTGGACAAACTTTTTTTTTTTGCCTCTTGCATATGTAACTACTCACTTTTATTGTGAACCTTTCCATAATGCATTTGCAACTTTCTGACTAGTCTTATTATTTAACAGAATCCATTGACTTTGGTTCCAGTGTTCTGATAAGTTGAAATGATTGTTCTCTGTTTCTCTCTGTTGCTTTTTATGATCCACATTTAGTGAAACTTAACTTTGTCTGTGAAGTACACCTGTATGCGACTGCTGCCAACATTTCTAGTCGGATTACACATTTAGGGTCAGGTAAAGCACCTGTTTTACTACTGCAGTCTACTGCTAATCTGAAGCCGAAAGCACGTTTGATTAAACGGTTTTAAACCACCGACGTTTAAGACACGAGTCACATCTTGATCCCAGGTTTTCTATTAGATGTCTACCCAATTAGTGCCTTTTTATAAGATGTTTAAGATGGGAATGAACATATACCATAAGTCATATGAACTGATTGGCCTGTACTTTGGTTTTTAAAGCTGCTACATGTGGAATTTGAAACATAATGACTTTAGCAATCTCACAAAACTCATTCTGAAGCTGTGCCAGAAATAAATGAATGTCATGCTGACATGTCGCTCTCCTCTAACTCCAACGAGTCCCTAATTTGGATCTGTTGTTAATTATACTCTTCTCTGTCAAAAGATTGTTTGGAATTTTATTGGCAGGGATGCAGCTGTTGGGAACGGTGTACTGCTGACACCCACTGAAATTTGAGTTGCTCTAGTAAAAGTGAGACATCTCTCTTCCTGTTTTGGTTGATGCTTTGAAGAAATTGTACACCTAAAAATAAAAGGACCCTAATGTATGGCGGTTACTTCTTCAGAATACAACTTTAAAGTACACGTAGCAGTTTTACCTTCAAGAACTTGTATCAGCCTTACAGTCAGCTGAGGCATTTGCAAACCGAGCTAGGTGGTGCACTCCTCACTTGTTCTTCAAGTCTGTTTTTTGCACTTGTTTGTGCCTGTTGCTGTGTTAAATCCCCAAAACTACGACTACCTGACCCTCTTTGAGTTTGTCACTACTACACAGGTGCATGGTGCTCTTTGTACGCTTACACTATTATAGCTTAACCCAGCACAAGAGAGCTAAGAAGAAGCTTTAAATTGAACACCAGCAAATTGTACTTAATATTGTACCGTTGCCACGTGTGTTGCCTGTTCTGTACACTAAAATATGCCCCTTTTTCACATGATTATTGGATGTGTAACATGGAGATTTCATCTCAGGGTAAACTTAAAAAAAAAATTGTTTTTTTTGGGTGGTTTTGACTCCTGACAAAATAGCATACTTCCCTTAAACAATGGCTCTCGAACTAAAGGTGAACAATGCTATGTCACACCCACTTACAGTGAGTCATAATTATGATTCAATGGTTTGGTGCAAGTCTCATAATCAAAGGGCAAACTTTGCACCAACTTTGAACAATCAGGAGGCGAAGACGCCAAGTGCAAAACAACCACAAACGCTTGACATAGTTTGACTTAAGTGCGGATTGCTGCTGCAATCACAGTCACGCCTGAGCGTTCACACCCATGCTGTAGTGGTTGTGAAAAGCGTTTTGGAAAACCTAGTGAGGGTTGTGGCACTTGAATGGAGAATAACTTGAACATTACTTCCAATGAGGAAAAAAAATAGCTGAAGGTGTGTAATGTGTGTGCGCCTTTTCTGCAGCTGACCAAATCTGACCTGTGTCCAAACCTGGGTTTGAAAACGTGATTGAGCCAAGACAGTTCATTATTTTACAAGTGACATGTTTATCAGTAGGCTTGAGTATGCAGATGTAACCTATTGAGGAAATCAGAGAAGTAAATGCAATTTCATTTGTGTTTGTACTTTATATCTCTCATCGTAATCGTTCATTAACTTGCTTTAGTGAAAAGAAGGATTTTATGTATTGTTTTTTTTGAATAAGTAACATTCGGAGAACATGTGAAGGCTGTGTTGCCGCCATCTATCATTCCTCCTGTTCTCTTATCCATGAATGACCACACTGCTGTTTGTTTGGACAGTACTCTCTCATAGTTATACTGTTATGAATTTAATAAACCGGTTCTGTACTTTTCAGGTTTTTGGAGTGATGTTTCTTATGAGGGAAATATTGATCGTGCCTTCAGACTTCTAAATTAAACTGACATGAATAGCAGATCAACAATTAAAGCACAGTTATGTTTTAGTAGAATTTAATTTGATATTTTGGGGAGATATGGGAGCTATGGGTATATTAATGATTGTACCAGATCCAATGACATCCTCTCCAGGTGTTTCTGAGATAAAGCATTTATAAGGATTGTGAAAGTGAGCTTATAGGAACCACGTCCTTAGTTCCATGACACAAGTGGCTGTAGATATTATGCTCTTGGTTGTGTTTTCTATCGATCTCTATTTTCATCTTATAACTGAAAAACATCTGGAGAGCATTTCATTACATCTGGAATAAACGTTCACTTGGACGCAAAAATCAACAGGTCAGGTTCATCAAAGGTCAAATCTCTCTCATTTTTAAGTTATTTGCCAGGCCCACTTAGAGGGATTTATGTATATTTTTTTAACATCCAGCCCAAAAGTTAATTTGGACTTGGGGCTGAACTGGTTAGATTTTGGTCATCAAATTTTATTATGACCTCACTCCCGAGTGCAACTAGAGACAATTTCAGTACATTTGGAACAAATGATTTTGGAAGTAAAGGTTTGAATATTTCACCTTCTTAATCTACTTACTTACATACTTTCATGTATGTAAAATTTAATGTTCTAATGAGATTTTTGGCTGTTGGTCAAACACATAACTCAGGAACAGAAGGAGGATTGTGACCATATTTCATAATTGGTATAGTTCACTGAATTGGTAGCACCAACCTTCACATTATACATTTCATTTGGACAGACTGGCTGGCAGACACCTGTAATGTGATCATTCTGGTTTGAGCAGAGTAGCCAGCAGCTCTGTGGGGCTGCAGATGCTTTGAGTAATGCAAATGTCAGCATGCTGACAACAGCAATGCTAAATCTCTCTTATCTAGCATAGTATTTTAATACACTATCACTCAGCATAAAGCCCTAAGCACACAGTACAGGTAAAGTTGTTGAGATTGTATTTACAGTAAAATTTAGAGTATGTATTAAATTTTGTAGTGATACCTTTGTTATTTTTATATATTTGTTTTTGCTTCAAAACCTAAATTGTGCTGGTGAAACATTTAATGTGCTTAAATACAGCCTGCATCAGGAGATTTTCTGGATAGCAATTCATTTCAAGCTTGGTGGTCTTGTACTACCATCATCCTAGGCTAGGAAACATCCTGTGGTACCCTCGAACATGTGTTCCAAATACTGCTCTAACCTAAAAACTTTAATCCACTTGTGGCACGACTGGATAAGTAAGTTGCTTCGTCTTTAATTATTATCTCAATCTGTTTTGAAGTTGTTGAGACGTTTTACTTTCGATCAGTGTTACTGGCAACCTGGCAAACTAACAAGTAATCATGTAGGTATGCCACAAACAGGCTAAAAAAATAAAACATTTACATTTGCACTATTTACACCCAAAATCTTAAAAAAAAATCCAACTAATAATCTAGGAGAAACAGCTCTTTCACACCAAACTGCGCTTCCTTGCCATCTCCCTGCTGCCCTACTTATTTCTTGTTCTCAATGCATCTCACTCTGACCTGCATTTAAATGCACCAATCTGCATTTTGGTCTAGAGTAGCTGCCATGCCTGTGCAGTTCCAGTGTAATTGATCATTACTGCAGCAGGATGTGGTGGCTTTGATGTAGCAGCTTCTCCTGCTGGGAGGTTGGGATGAATTACTGATGATGATAACACTGTTTATATTTTCATACTCAGAGTCTCTATGTAAATTCTCACCAACCTCCCTGAGAGACTTAAGAAATGGGTCATGCAACAATATCTCGGTTTCATACAGCATGTGCACCATTTTTTTCCCGTTGCCTGTTATCACAGTTGCTGTGTATTTGCCCAGTGTGGTGTTTATCTAAAAATCACATGATCTGACAAATCTGATGGCTACTTTTTAAACAGCAGACTCTAGATTTTAAGACATTATTTCAAACATGTTAGAATAATACAATTAAAGCACAAAGAAAATAATGATCAAAGTAAATTACTTGATGTGTTCACAAAGGAGTAAAAACAAGCATTTGCTTATTTAATCCTACCCTATCCTGCACTCGGTAATCACTTTACTTCCTGTTTGTATCCTGCTCTATCAAAAATCCTGCATTTATTTAATTTTATAAACCCAGATATATATATTTACAGATATATACAGATGTACACATAAAAAGTAACAGGTCAAAGCCTTTTCCCCCCATTACTTCAAAAAATTGTCATGCTTCAGTTCATCACTCAGTCTGTTTCACAGCTTCACTCCACATAGAGAGATCAAAAACTTTCTATTACATACGAAAACAGAGATGGTTTAAATATAACTTCCCCCTCAAATATTATCCACCATCCCTGTAAAAAAATGTTTTGGATATTGTGAGGAACTAAGTAAGTAGGAAGTAGTTTATTGTTTTATACAGAATTTGTACAGTGTGAAAATGAACCACACTGGTGAATTTTATTGTTTTGGATTTTAAGAGTAGTGTTATAGATAATCCATGATATTTTGTAACCATTATTATGGATTATCCTTCTGGTCCTTTTTTGCAATATAAATAATTATGCTAGTAGTATTTATAAATATTGCTCCAAACCTCTAAACAGTCATCTGAATATGGTGTAACCAGTGTGCAGTAGAGATTGTAGTAGAGTAGTGATTTCTGGATTTCTGTTTTATTTTATGCAGTTTTGAAATGCTTCTCAAAACCTCACTATGTATATATTCTATCTGAGACTTCTGACTTCGCCTATTATCACATCAAGAAACTTATTTTCACGAACTCTTCAGTGTCCATGTTTTATGAATCAAGAATGGTGTATTCCTTTTACAATTCACAAATATCCAAATTTTACTTTTACTTACTTTACTTTTTTTTTTTTTTTTGTGCTGTCAAACCACTTTTGTACTTTGCACATTTTCTTTAAATTTGCCAGGTGTCCCCCAGGTGTCTGTACTGGGGCCAAATCTTTTCATAATTTATGTAAAAGATATTTGTCAGCATCGGCTATATTAAAAGGATTTTTTTCCCCAGATCGTTCTTGTATGTTCTTGGGGAAATTTAAAGGAGCTACTAATAAGTGATAAACTAATTAAACAGTGCATTTGACCAACAAGTGATCATTTGAGGACTCTTGTATTTGCCTCGATGTTTTCCATTTTTATTCTACAAAAAGAAATACTTTACTTTTCTCAACACTGTCCTAAACTAAGCATTTAAGTACATTTTACTCAGTCACCCAGCATTACAAGCAAAATGATTTACATCTGAGTGCATTAAGGAATGATAATCCCATACAATAGAAATCATATTTTAACATTAGTACAAGTTATTTCATACAGTGAGTTACAGTATTATTCATTCTATCCAAACTGAAAGTGCAGTTTATTACTGATACATGCTGGTGATGGTTTAACCTTTGAATTTCTTGATTTTATTAAAAGTACATTTTATTGTCTCTTTCTTGTACTATGCTGTGTTTAAAGTGTCTTATAATTAATTTTGCCAGATCTAATCTCAGTCTACAAAGCATTTGTCATTTAGCAAATCTTTGTGAGATGTTTAGATTGTTTGGCACTTATCCTTTCGTGTCCATGGCCATCGTGTGCATATCTTTGACTACAATTGCTGGAAATTCCTACATGGTAAAAATTTCCTTTATACAGATTCCAATAAAAGGCGGAAAAGCTCAACAATTCCATTTATTGGAAAAACAGACATAACACATGAATATGACCACAGTTCTAACAGAACAGCATTTCTGATATTATTTATTTATTTATTTATTTAACCACCCAATGTAAAGGTAAAAAAACACAACAACAACTGTAACATTTTGGGCTTTAAATACATCGATCCATATAAACCAATGGGCTAAAAAACAATACAATTGCATGCAGGTGACCTGAATAGCAGACTGTGGTGGAACAGACATGATCCAGAGGCTCCATGCCATATCCCCTTGAATCTGTTGCCAGCCTCCTCTTGTCAGACACCTCAAAAGGTCCTGTCTCTCAACTGTGATAGGTCGGAGCTATTGTGCGGCGTGAGGGCCAGCTCATATAATGCCAGGCAGGTGGTTTTAATGTTACTCAAATTGACTTTTACAACTGAAATCAAACATTTTTGTATGTTTCTCTGTGTATTTGAGGACTGCCACATTTACTTTAGTAATGAATTTAGGGGGAAAAAACAGTTTACTTCCACCATTGCATGATCATATTTTGTTGTCATTGTAGCAGCTCCCACAGGTAAATGGTGTAGTTGCACATTTGTGTTAATTAAGTAATGATGAAAGTTTAGTGAGTCATTTCATTATTTTTACAGTGCTATTTGATGTCCTGTTTTTCTGGTGTATTTTCTCTGTGTGAGCATGCTCTGCATACACCGGCCTCAGTCTGTATCGTTCGAAGCTCATGTTGTCTCTCTGTGCTCTGGTCTTGTGCAGGCTGTGTGAGCGTCTGTTAGGAGATTACAGCAGATTAACATAATCCGGACTGAGAGAGCAAATCCAAGGTGCGCATCACTCTCTCTACAGGGAGGGATGAGGCAGATTGCCACATCAGTGGGATCGGCACAAGGCAAACAGCATAACAAACATCGTGAAAGCTGTGTTTATAGTGAATATTGCAAAACTAGTGGTGATGTTTTTGAGTTAAAGTTGCCAGTTGGTATATTTCTGCTTCTAATTCTGTAATTCTGTGTTGTAATATGTGTTTTTCTTTGCGTAACTGACGCCCACAGAGTTTGTTTTTGTTATACTGTGCTCCTGCGCGCTCCTCCTTTCCTTTGTGTTGCTCTTTTCAGTCCACTGATCCCAGTGAGGCCAGTGCATACCACACTTGTTTGTGTTTCTGGCCTTGCTCTGTCTTTTTCAATAAAAAGCAAATGACTGCAGGTTTAATACACAGCCTATTTCCTGGTAATGTTGTATTTCCTCAGTTGAATATGCATAGTGGACCTCATCCAACTGTTCTGCTCCCCACAATTATAATTTCATGCAAACGTTCAAGCTAGATCCTATCCTGGCTTTGGTGATTTCCACTGTGAGGCTAACTTTGTGATCTGCAGTGATTCGACAGATTGCCGTGGAATTTGGCATATTTTCCTCTGGAAGAGAGCTTCAGTGTCTTTCAGCCCCAAACTCTGTCTCATGGACAAATACACACAAACGAATGACACACATATCTGTCTCAGCTCTTTGTGTTGAGTACTAACAATGTAACAAATATGCTAACACAGTTAGCTAAAATAGCAATGGTGACAGGCACTATAGCAGCTAACACAAACGACACACAACCTCAATTCAATAAAAGTCAGGAGCCTGTGAGTAATGTAAATAAACAGAACGTAATGATTTATAAATCCCATAGAAAACATATCAAATGTTTAAACTGAGAAAATGTATCATTTTAAGAACAATAGTTCATTTTGAATATGATGGTAGCAACATGTCTGCAAAAAGTTGGGCCAGGGGCCATGCTTACCACTGTGTAGCCTCTTCTTTTGAAAAGTCTGTAAACATTTGGGAACTGAGAAGACCAGCTGTTGGATTTTTTAGGAGAGGAATATTGTCCTATTCTTGTCTGATGGAGGATTCTCACTGCTCAGCACTCCTGGGTCCTCTTGGTCATATTTTTCATTTTATGATATGCCAAATGTTATCAGTTGGTGAAAGACCTAGGCTAAAATTCAGCACACAGACTCTTCTACAGCCATGCTGCTGTAATACGTGTAGTATGTGGATTAGCATTGTCTTGCTACTTATGCATAGCATTCCCTTAAAAAAAACATGATCACAATTGTAATATATAGTACTCTAAAACTTGTAATAAACCTGTCAGGGTTGATGGTGCTTTTCCAGATGTGCAAGCTACTAATTCCATAGGCACTGATGCACCACTATAGCATCAAAGACAGAGGCAGAGTGTTAATAATAAACCAGATGGTCCCTCTACTCTTTAGTCTGGAGGACTGCATATATTATTTGCCTATATTATATTATATAATATTTTATATTTTATGTAGACTAGAAATTGATGTGAAAAAAATCATGCACCATTCATTTCTTATAAATTTTATATTGTACCAGGCTCTAAACGTGATTTCAGGCATATTAACATGGAAATCGATGGAGATTGACTAACTCCTTGAACGGCATTTTCTTTCACTTTTATTTTGTTTCATTTGTGCAAAAACAAAAAAACAAAAAACACATTTAAAGAAGCACAAAGCCCTCCTAAAACAATAATCTAACATAAGGAGGTTTCCAACTGATCAGCTTAGATATTAAATGTGCCACCTTTTTCATTTATGGATGGAGGAATCCGCTTTAGCCTCAGTTTATACCTTTCAGTGCAGAATTAGTTTTACTTCTCCATATTGTACCTGGCAGGTAAAATGACTTCAGGCTTACTACTGTTACAGTAATCTGATTAGTAAGACTCAGATTAAACCACTGCACACCACAGTAAGAGACCAGCACTTTCCACCATCACACAGTCAGTGGTTTGTTCACAAAGATTTTGTCCAAAAGTCAGTGACAAAGGTGTGTTTGTGTTTATTTAGGATTTTGTCTTCCTATTGAACTTAAATCTAAAGACAGAACAGGTGGATGTGGCATTTTAACAACATGAACAGTGTTGTGTGTTTTGTGACTTTAAGGATTAGAATTTGAGATCAAAACTTGGTCATGAGGTAAAAGCAGAAGCAGGCCCGAGCTTCTGTTTTTATGCAAACAATGTATAGACTACAGGGTGTTTAAGTTCATCTGGCTGACAGGTGACACATTGTGAATGTCTTACATGGCAGACGTAGTGCATAGGGTGCAGCATTCATAAAACACAGATCCACCCTTGGTGAGGACACTTAAAACATTCCACATCAGTGTGCTGTCTTTCCAACTATTCAGAGGCTTGTAACAACAAGCGCCCGCGTGCAGAAGCAACACGTATACAAACAGTGAAAATATCTCATTAAGCTCTGGGTGAAATACAGCATATTTTGTCTTTTTATACCCCAATATGACAAACACTCTAGAGAACATGTAGTACAAAAACAAAGTATCTGCATGATGTTTCCTATGCACAGTCTGGCAAACTCGCTCTGCAAGTTTATTCTACATGATTTATTACAGAAGCAAACTCTGTGTGCCTGACAAATGTTAAAGGGTTTAATGTTGCGGTTGAGCTGGAGATTGTCGCATTTGGCGAAAGGTTGGATAAGCCATGGAAGGGTCGCCACTCTGTCACAGGGGTAACAAAGAGAGACAGACCACCATTCACACCTAATTTAGAGTCATCAGCTAACCTAACCCCACTAACTGCATGTCTGTGGACTGTGAGGGAAAGCCAGGGTACCCACGCAGACGGTGAAAGAACATCAAACCGCCCACAGAACGACTCCACCTGGCCAGTGCATTTAAACCCAGAATAATTACGCATTTTAAATCTCCGCATTCATCATGTGAATTTTGCGCAAGAACTAAATAACTGTTTGAGAGGCAAAGAGAGAAAATACGTCCTCAGTACTTTGAAATAGCTGGAAATGAACAATTATTAATTTATAGGCGCTGAACTGAATTTTAAGACAAAAAGAAGAAACAATTCCCCTTTTGAGGTCAGCACAGGGGTTTGTGCCTTAATACTGACAAACAATAAAAGTTCAAGTTACAAAAAGCTGCTGAATTTTTTAAGTGGAAGAATAAGTTTTATGGCTTGCTGTGGCAAACATTCCATCCACTGTGAATGAAACTCGAATTTTTTTACTAGTACCCAAAATGTTAAAGCTTTAAAATGCACAGTCCAAAAAACCCTGTGGCTATATCCATCGTCTATCTACAGTCTATGATACAGCTTAGAGTTCAGACTCTGTGTCTCCTCTTCTGCTTTCAGTAAAGTAACACAAACAGCACTAAAACAAAAAGGAGAGAAAAGCTATTTTGCAGCTACTAAACTGATTCTATTTGTTTGTGGTAATTGTATCTTTAGACCTTACATCATTGAATATCTGTCACATTATCTGTGACTTTGATAAGGCGGCATCATTCATCTCACACTCACAGATGTATCTCTAAAGAATGCCTGATTGCTTTTCCCAGGTTCAGATCCATGTTTACGCACTGTAGGCAAGTGTGGTGAATAAAGTCCACTCAGTTCACAGGTGCTCCGTCTCATTTCAGAGTTTGTTTTATTGATTTAACAACAGAACACACAATGTGTCTGGAATGTGTCTGTGTTTATTTCCAGACACATTCCAGCGACAGTAGGCGGAGGTTTTGTGGAGCGTTCCAACTGCAGCTGGTCAACATGTTTTTATCATCATTTCACATCACACATGTGACAGCAGTGATCTCCTGCAGCTTGATCTTTGAGGATTTCACATTCTGTGCATCACAGCCACATGATTCAAACATTGTGCATTTAAATTTAATGACACATATTTTAAAATGCAATTTCACCGGCTCTGTCCTCATAAAAGTGTAAGATTCGCTTACTTGGGGACATTGGAGTGTTGATCAGATCACTCACATCATAGTAGGCTCTGAACACATGAAAGGCATTTTCAATATTGTTATTTAAAAAACACCATTAAAAATCTTTGCTATACTAGTCAATTATGACAAAAATCCCAATAACGTCATCAAAACAAAATACTGGATCTTAGTTGGAACTACATGAGCAGTTCTCTCATCAGCAACGCTGCAATAAATACCTGCAAAGTCACCCTGTTCCTGTACACTCCCATATGTGTGTTTAGGTTAATTTTGGCAAACAGTTCACCAATTAGCTCAGGAATGTGAGGACTGCTGCGTGCCCAAACTGAGAAGTAGCTGTTGTCAAATTACAAACTCGGGGTCTGTGTTTGTGTCATTCCTCAAGAGTGGCTCAGGAACTGGAGCATGTTTAACAGGAGCTTGGATCAGGAGATGTCTGAGTGACATTCGTCTCCCTCTGTGACTTTTTTTGCACAACGTACCCCAGGTTATCCATATTAAAACCAAATGAAAACATTTCTCCTGTATGAAAATGTCTCTTTGCCTCTACGGAGAGCACAAATTCTCAGTCTGTCATGTTGTATCACATAAACTCAACACAAATCTGGCCTTTTTTTGACATGCAGTGTCAGTCAGGTTTCTAGCACACAGGAGGAGATGTGTTTCATACCTTTAAATAAACACAAGACACATGGCTGGCATTACTAGCCAGCAAAAGCAAAACAGTTGAAAGGAACTTGAAGAATTCAGCTTTGAACATTTCCCCTCTTGAATCCCATGTGTAGAAAGTCCATGATGTTGGTCACTCATTCCTCCCTGAGGCAGGTGACACTTCCATCTCATTAAAATGTCAACATGTCCTGGACGCTCCACGAAAGCTTCTTACAAGCCTGAGCCACGCAGGTCTCCGACAGCAGGCCTACACAAACGGCCATCAGCGACAGACGTCTCCTGCTGTTCAGGATCACTGGAGAGGAGATCAAATTATTAATGCACACCCTTTTTACATGCTTGCTGTGTTATTGGAGTAATCTGGAGTAACAAAGAGAATGTGCAAACCAAAATAGTGTGAACTTAAATGGTGAGAAGCTGAGAAGGCACCTGTTATGTAAAGAAAGGAAAAACGGCCACACAAGCTGGACGTGATGCGACATTAACCAGTAAGAAAGGTGAATTCAATACTTCGTTCACTGCTCAGAGACTCGCCGCCAAACACGCAGATTTTTGTTTTCACAGATGCTGAAGAAATAATGACATGAAAACCAGAAACATGGACCTAAACCTTTGTGTTATATAATACGTTTATCTTCAAGTGCTGGGTCCTCTGAGGTCAGGATCACAGCAGCAGGGAGTAAGCTGCCAACTGCTGATGCTTTGAAACAAACCTCTTCCATCATTTCTCATAGCTGAATCGAATGTTAACCCTAATTTCTTATGAAATTATGTTTGACCATCAAGTATTCAGCCTAGCCAAAGCATAAATAGTATTTCAGATATATATATGACATATGGCTGTGCTCTTGTCACAAGAAACGTCGCAGCGAGAAACTCCACATGTTTGATTTGGCAGTTTTACACCAGATATCACTCCTGACGCAACCTCAAAGGGGATTGCGACTAATTCTACATTCATTTTATGATTTCAACTTTGGCACGGGGAGTGCGGATTATCACCTTTAGTGGATCTTCGCAATATACTGCATAAACTCAGTTACAGTCATCTCCACCACACTGCTGACAGGGCAGAAGCAAAGCTATTTGATCAACAGCGGATCTCTTACCTCTGATCGCCTGTGAATTTGAGGTGAGCACAAATAGTTTGATGAGGCCCAGGCAGAGCGGGGAGTAATCGTGCTCCCAGATGACAGCGGGGATGAGGAGGACTTTGCCGTAGCACGACAACAGCAGGGCTCTGAGGAGCAGGCAGAGCTCCATGGTCTCACCCTGCAGGCAGCAGACCACCACCCAAAGGAAACACAGCACTCCGCCACAGAACGCTGACAGCTCTGAAGGTCCAACAGAGACACATATATAAGCCAGATCATGTAGCTTATATACTGAAGATACATGAAACGGGAGTCAGTATGAGAAGATGGAACCTGGGTACTCAGGTCAGCCACAATCAATTGGGACAAGTAGGTTACCCATGTGACACAAAAATATTTTCCAGTAAATAATATAATTTTATATGAAATCATTTTGATGACACTAAGTTGGTCTCAGTGATGAATTTCACACAGCTTTTGGTTGTAATCATAGATGTGTATCGTCGTGTCTGGATGTTTTCCATATAACATTAAGTGCTTATAAGCTTATAAAAGTCAAAGAATAATTCTCTTTGCAGTTTTGGAAAATAATAGGCAATCTAAAGATGTCATATCGGGCTCTGTGACATTATGAAGACTTATTCATTATTTCCTGACTAAATAAATGATTTTTAATAATGATTTTTAACTGATATTAGAATAATCTTAGTTGCAAGCTGACCCAGAATAGATTCACAAGTACTCGTATATATGCAGTTGCTCAAAAATATCCTTTCTAAGACAATACAAATCCAATTTAAGTAATAATTTAATACTTTACTCAACTTCCAGACACCGTTAACTCTCACGTGCTCCCATTTCATTGATGTTTCCTTTGCTCTGTGATAACACACTGATAGAAACTGTGTCTTATCATCTTACCAAGAGCAGCCAATCCAAACATGCCGTAGAATTCCCATTCCTTTGTGTATCTGATTATATCAGCAGGGTCACTGCTCTGCTCGGAGCCATGGAGCATGGACCACCTGAGGTAGGCTTCACACAGCAGGGAAAACACACACAGCTTCCAGTGGATCTGCAGAGGTAAAGATTAACATGTAGAAACACGTGCATGCTGGTCAGAAGTCATGATAGCACCTGCACAAACGAATACGTGCAAGCCAAGACACACCAAGCACAAATCTTATCACTCGTGCAATAAAGATAAATCGCATTTCATCTGAAACTATCACATTTCAAGAATTTATTTTTTTTGCTCAACCATCTCTGATTTGCCTAGAATGTTTTTTAAATGTGTGTGTGCAGTTCCTTTTTTAAAGGCCCGTTCACCTACTTTTAAGCCTTTTTCCCCACCTTGTAATCTAAGGCAATGCTTGAACATGTATATCCATTAGACTATTAAAGATACAAGTCACTGGTCTCTCTTACCATCAAAATGAATCAGGATCTGTAATTTAGGACAAATACCTAAAAAGCCAGACTATTAACTAGTTAAAATGTGAAAACAAACAAAAAATAAATAAAAACTGGAGTCTTCCTTTAAAGTTCCACATTTGAACAAACACTAATAAAAAACTTCAAACTACAAAAGACCGCAAGTGATAATTTATTAGACTCTTCTAAGTCTTGAAATGGTAGATACAGCAGGTCTTGACAATGAAAAATCTGAGGTATTGTGAAATTAAATTATATACCATAAAGAAATTGTCACTACTTGTTTTTTGCAATGTGAAGGGTTTTTTTTTTTACCTGTAAAATGAAAATGCTTGATTTTTTTTTTCAATTATTAACCAACATTGAGACATTTTAATGTGTCTGTAATCTGTTTGTTTGTGGTAAGAGTGGTGAGAGAGGCCACTGAATAATATTTTATATATCAAGCTAAAGTTTCCCAAACTTTAGATCATAAAGTTTATATGCAGATCAAAGATGGTCAAGCAGAATGTCCATATTGTTTTGCGATGGAATGACCCATAATTTGCTTACATTTAGTCTTGTGTTGAACAAAATGTGCCTGAAAGCCTGTGTCTTGCACAAAATGGCATCGATGAGGATGATGACTGGGTCATATTCAATGTACTTGTCCACTGGCTTCTGGCAGGACTCCTGGAGAAACACACAAGCAGAGTTTATGTCAAAGTCCTGCTACAATGTCTCTCTTTATATCACCTCCCAGATCTACTTTAAGAAGCACGCAGTCCATGTTTAGAAGCTGGCTCCAACTAAGGCGTGATGGTGATCACTGTAATTAACATCTAAGACATGAAGTTTGCTTGTTTACTTGCTATTCAGTAAAAAAGGCCAGAGATCAGTGCAGTCACCGTTTCACTCATAAACCATTTAGCAGACAAGTTATTTCACTACAAATGTGTCTAGTTGCAACAGGAAAAGGTAGGAAGCTGTATGATATCTGGTAAGTAGCATCCTCATCGCACAAACGGTGTAAATTTTCAACGCACACATATTGTTATCTTCAGGATCCCGTTGCTGTAATCCCTGTGGAGTTCCGCTGCTTTTTCGTTACATTCAATACATCTAAAATCATCTTTTCCCATCTTTCATCTGTACACAGCTACGAGTAGCATGCTAGTACCAGGAAGTAAACCGGTAATAATAATTTCAGTGGATCTCCTTCAAAATAAAAGTATGTCTTTGCCAGGTTCTGAAGGAGTGTCAAACGCCACTGAAATACTGCTAAATGACCCTGCGGCAAAAACAGGAAAGAAAAAAATAGGAATTGTGAACAAGTAAACCTGAAAATAAAAAAGCATCAATGGACACAAACCTATTAATATTATTTGGTAGATTGGTAAAATATATTTGATGAGCTGATTAAGATGTCTCGAGATAAATAAGTGTGGTTTTAGCAATGTATGTTTTTTCACATTTACTCCGTATGCTGTCTTTACATGAGCATTGCAGTTTGAAATCACAGTGGAAAGGCTCAAAACCTTCAAAGATTGTCAAACTTAAAAGAAGACCATTGTTTATGATTCAAACAACTTTTTTAGATTTAAAAATAATTACATTTCCCCCTGTTTAGTAATGCTGGATAAACATGAAAAGTTAGTATTGCATCAACTGAACTCCAGCTGTCTTCAACACTTTGCATCCAACTCATTCGGTGCCCCAACCCATATATACGACACTGCTTTTCCAAGTTAAAGTGCAGCTGACAGTGTGTGTTGGAGTGAACCTGTTTTCACGCATGCAATATTTGTTTGTTTTTGTGTTTTCTTTTGTTTTTATGTAATGATAGTTTTACAGAATATGATTTTACTCTGTCCAGAGGATGAATGTATATGGGTATATTCACTGCAGATACTTTTAAAAGAATATACAAAGAATTTAAGCTCTTTTCTCAATATTTTATGTGGATCAAGCAGAATGGACAGGACTAGAAATTAATACATCAGCTGGACAGCTCAGACTAAGCAGTTTGGAGAAAGATTTAGAGAGGCAAGGCACAGCTTGGACTAGACAGGAGAAGAAAAAGCTGTTTTCTCAACATAACTGACCAAATGTAAAATTAGCTCTACCAACCCTCTACCCCTATTTAAGTACTTAAATACACTACTACTGTGCAGCTGCTCTATTAATAGCTTTTATTCTGATTTGTTTCATTGCACTTTGAGACAGAAGAGAACATTATACTATTGCCTACGATGTCAGAATTGGTTTATGAAGACAGACTGCATACTCATACTGTTGCGAGTTGCGACTAACCTCAAACCACAGATTCAGCCCATCACAATGTCATACGATTACTAGTTATTGCATAAAGCTGTGGATCATGTGAAAAGACTGACGTCTTCATTTCATGCGACATTGCTGTCTGAAATAGTAGAAGTTGAGAGCTATATACGTGACACTAGACCACAAGGGGTGATGGGGTGTAAATTCCTCATACCAGCTCTAAATTGGACTGGGAAGACTGGATTCCACCCTTTACAAAGGCATGGCACGCAGGTCAACTGGTCAAGAAGTGGAGTACATACATAATTTTAAAATTTCAAAACCAAATTTTGAAAAATGTAAAAAAAAATAATTCGAGTTGTCTAAACTTAAACATTTATAAGTTATAACAAAACATCTCCTTTTGATAAACAAATTATCCTAGAAAATTGCCTATACTTTTATATTGAATCTCATAACGGAAAACCGTGATTTCTGGCTTGACGCTCGCGGAACCGGTTTGACAGCCGCAGAGGGTGTTGGGAAATGTGGTTTAATAGCTCCCTCCGTTTTGCGGGCTTCTTGTTCGCGTCCCGCAGATTCGCGCGTGAGGGGGGCGTGCCCGTTTGGGTCGAACTGCAGCAGCTTCCGCCCTGTGGCGTCACACATGTAGCACAACATGGCCCCTGCCAGCCGGGCTGTTGTTGTGGTAGCGCTCTCACTCTTGTACCTGTGCCGGGCGATTTTCTCCACCGAGTTCTTCTCCACTCTCACTTTATTCAACAACGACCTCCACAAACAGGGATGCAGCTCGCTGTCTGAATGGGAGGACTACGCTGCTGACTGCGGTAAAGTCTGCCTTTTCGCTGTTACTTTGCCACGTCCTCCCTGATACAACTGTCACTTGGACCCGGCTAGCCCAACCGTTTAAAGGCTAACGTTAATACGCCAATAACAGCAAGCGGTGACAGCTCGAAGGGATCATTAAGAGTAGCCTTTCCTGCCTCAAAAATAGTCTTTTTTTCCGCCAAATATGAAAGAAAACAGAGTTCAAACACAGGAAGTGGAGTTCAAGTGTAAATAACTGTAAAGAAACTTAAAAGTGCTTATCGAAAAGCTCACTTCAGTCAGCAAGCTGTATGTTTTACCTTAAACAAAGAGAAGTAAACCATACTCCAGCCAAAGAACGCGCAATTTAATGTCGTCTTCTGCAGCAGTAAAATAAACATTTAAAGAGGAAAACTGAAAAGTTTTTTATAATTACAATGTCCTTTCGCTGCATTCGGCATGTCAGTAACTCACCCACTTCTATAGTTAGACTGACCAAAGCTTGTTGCAGTAACTATAACTGAGCTAAAAACCTATACAACGTGTGACAAAGACATTTTAGTTCATTGAAATATTAATTAAAACTAGAATTTTGAACAAAAAGACAACCAACTGTAAATGTGTTACTTTCACTTGCTTAAAAACAAAAATAAAAAGGAACTGACGTAAATTTAGTTACATTTGTCATTAAAGTGTTTTGTGTGCAATCGACTCTTAGTTGTTTTTTGTTTTTTTCCTACAGTCTTTAGTTTACCAATACAAGCCTTTCATCTCATAGCCTGTTTAGATAGTTAAATGTAAGGAAAAGCAATGCGTCACCTGACTGGTTTGTTTTGCATGATGGCACATCTGACTTTAGAAGAAGCTAAGATAAAATCTGTCTGTATGTAAATGAAATGCTTGTTTACTTTAACGCAGCCTTTAAATTTGGCAGGTTTCTTGTAAATGTTGCTGCAGGCTCACAGTAGCCACCTCATCTCTCTCTAGCAGCAACACCTGCAATATGCAGGGGCGAGTCCTAAACATGAGCCCAGCATGTACTCCACTAAGCTTCAGTTACTCATTATTTTTACATATAGTATAATAAAAAAATTATATCTACTGATAACATGTGAACATTGATAATAGAAAAATGTAGCACGTTACATTACATGTGAACTCAATGTGCTTAACATGGAATATAAGGGCCATTAAAAATATACAAGGGACCACTAAGAGCCTGATCTGCTGGCTGCTGGGGGAAAATGTTATGTTTGATGCCAGTTAAGAGTCGCAACAGCTGAATACAGGCGTGTAGAGATGGGGATTTTCTTGCCTACAAACCAAACCAAAGAAGCTTTGCTATACTGCTGAAGGAAATTTAGCAGAATTGTAGCAAAAATATTGTTTAGTGCTTTTAAAAAATGTGTCTTGTTTTCTCAAGCATAAAAATATTGTTTTTCTTCATCTAGTGTCCATATTTAACTGAAAATTAAGGTAATGGAGACTGATATGCTGAACAATGCTTACATACGTTTTCATACATCCACGAAAAAGCCTATACACAGACCATTAAAAAAACAACTTTAAATGCTAAACTCTTTACCTGCATAGTTTGTGTGTGTGTTTCTTAAGTTAGATTCACTAAAATGTCAGAATGCCTTTTTGTATTTGGAACGTGTACCAAACAAACATACTCTTTGCCCACGTTTAGTTTGTTGGAATTATTACGGACACCTCTTGTTTTCCCTGTGTCACTGCATAGATAATATAGTTGTACAAGTTGAAATAAACAGATTCTTAATGATTTGTGAAATACGAACCACGACATTGTTTCTTAACTTTTCACAGTGTTTTGCTTGCTTCTGATTCAATCAGAAGGTTCAGTTCTTCTCACCGAAGGGCTCAATGTGGTGGTTGCTGTTACTGTGAAAATTACACCTAAAATGTACAAAACAAAGTAAAATAACACAGTGGCTTTACACCCCTACGTTTACAATGAACCATGCTGCATGCTCTTTTTATGTGATGGACAAAAATGGTTGTGGTTAGTATTCATTTTGTACATTTGCAGCACTTAAAGACTGTCACATGCACATCATCGATCATCGTCTTATGATTTAAAGCTTTTGCCTTTTGGTCTGAGGGGCTCCGAAAATGTCCTTGAGAGCACTTTGTAACAGGCTTCATGAGTTTGGATTTCAGTGTGTGTCAGGTCAGGCCTGCTTAACTTCTCAGATATTTTTCTTTCTTTGAAACTTTACAATGTTTAATACGATTTAAAAGACATAGTAGCTTAATGGTCTGAAATACCCTGCCATTATGAACCGTTTTGTTTCCAGTGATAAATACTTTGAATCTTTGTCTTTTCAGAGTCTTCAATTTTACAGTTGGAAGACCCAGACTGTGAGGAGGGAAGCAACCCGCCCTGCGAGTCTGTGTTCTCACTTAATGCAGAGAAGATCTTGGTGAGATTTCAAACACTAGTCTAGATCTAGAGCAGTCATGGCCTGTAACGGTTTCCTTTAGAGTTAAAAAAAAAAAAAAAAAGTATATATAGTCAAGGTTAAACCACAAAACACAGGTGTGTGTAAGCAGTTTATAAACCTTTTGAAATCTGTGTTCTAATGTTTTTTATGTTTTTTCCAAAGCAAGACACTCTGGTTATGTTTTAGTTTTACACATATTTTGTCTTCAGCGAGAAATAAAAAGTCTTAAGTTTCAGTGTTGATCAGATACTTAAGCTCACAGTGATGGGTGTGGTTGCTTTTGGTGCTTACACATGTAACCACACCCTAAGGTGCTGTTGGAGTGTGATACTGACACCCTATAATTCACCTCTATATCACTGCACACTGCAGGGCTTCAACTTACCATTTAAAAAAGCCCAAATTTAATGACTTGTATTCACTCTTGGTGAATTTTGTAATAGAATGGCATTCACTGATTGTAGTGATCATATTGGATCTATGTACTTAACCCCCCCCCCCCCCCCCCCCCCCCAAAAAAAAAAATATGCAGTTCCTATGCATGAAAAAAAAAACCCAGAAGAGTACGGCACAGCTCATGGTTGGTGCTCTTCACCACAAGCTGCAAGATAGCTTTTTGGGGTTGGTGAAAGTGGTTAGTGAGTTGATAGACGCAACGTCGGTGCTAAAGACGTTGTGACACACACACACAAAATTGCAGGTGGCGTGCTAGGTGCAGAAGCAACTGAAGACAAACCTGATCTAAGGGATCTGTGATGAAGGCTGCAAGATGTTTAGAATCAAGATTTCTTTTTTAGGGCGTGGGGTGGGAGTAGTGCAGTCCCACAGTTTTATGTTAGGTGAGATTTGATAAGGATCCCCAATAAAAGGAATGGGGCAAGTGCATGCCTTGTCAGTTGCCTTGTAAAATGCTGCCGCAGCAACATTTCCATGCTGTCCAATTTGGATACAGTAATTCCACTGCAGTGCTGCCGTTTGGGTTAACATAGCAAATACAAGATGGAAAAAAAGAAGCATTGTTGTTATTGCAGTAGTTTATTTTGCACATCGAGTCTGTGGTTGGAATTCCTGTATGTGCTAAATTTCCAGTTACAGGTCTACCTTGAAATCTTTATGCCTGCATTTGGAATTTGAAATAAAAAGTTGCTCAGAGTAACCCTGAGATATTCAGCAGGGCACTTAAAATTGCTCGTAAAAATATCCTTAAAAAAGCTGTTAACAGTTATATTGAAAATGTCATTTTACGCAAGTTGTCAACACGTTCTAAAGCTCTCCAATGAACTGAAAACACAGGTGTCGACAGCATTTAAGTGTTGTCTTTTATGTTTTTTCTCCACTCAATCGTTGCCTTCACACAGGAAGGAAATGATTATTTTGTGCCTCTCTTGACATTTCTAATTTCTCCTTCTTGTCTTTTTTTTTTCTTCTTGTCGCCATCTCTTACAGAATCAGGCCAAATTGTTTATAGAACAGAAAAAAATACCTTTTCCTGTAGATAACCAAAACACAAATGAAGAGCTTGGTAAGTCAGCATGTTGTTCAAATGCTGTTCAAACACCTGATTGATGCAGCTAAAATTCAGCTTTTCATTGTCACTTTTTCTGTCATTGCAGCTATAGGTTATGTTCTCATAGGCAATGGACTTTATGATGAAGCCATTAAACACTTTTCACTCTTACTGCAGGTATGTGTGTGCATACATGTTACCCTATACGGCTCTGCAAAAATTACCTTTCAGTTAACCTTTGAGAGATGTAGAAATTCTTTTGATGCCAAACAAAACACCTTTCTTTGCGTATTCTGAACATTTGTTCTCTTTGATACAGGGTGACCCAGAGCTGGTCAGTGCCATCTACGGGAGAGGGATAGCTTATGGGAAGAAAAGTCTGCAGGTAAGTGGCAGCTGTAGAATTCAGCACCAGTGTAAGACTTTATCACCCACAAATATGAGTCAAACATGTTGCTGGTTTTAAGCGAGCCTGTTGTCTATAAATTAAGCGATTGAATGGATCTTCTACATATTGAACCTTTTTATATGATGTTTTTGTTGTCTGGATTTCTACCTGCCCAAGAACAAATGATGCAAATTAGCATGTGGCTAACTGGTTGAAGTGTGTCTTTCCTGCAACCCAAAAAACTACAAAGCAAATGTTTCTTTCCCAGGATTTATTTTCCTTTTATACCATCTCACATTTTTATGTATTATTTTGTTGCACTTTGAAAGGTGCTGTAATAATACAATTTACTTATTTATTTACTAGCCATTAAAATGCATTTAAAGTGGGCCACTGGTTATAAGCAACCTTACTGGCGACCTGATATCCAAGTGGTGAAAGCAGAGAGCACGTTAAACTCACAGGTAAATCTCTCTTTGTGTGCATGTGCATCTTTACTGTCGCTTTCCACTAAAAGAAACAATGCCACAAAGTGAGCTTAAAAAGCAACTTTTCTTGTATTGTGGGATACAAGTCTCAGTAGCAGAGGTTTCAGATGTAACCGCTCTTGTTATTTCCACAAAGAGATGAGGAGTCTGTGAACGCATCTGAGGAATACTGCTTTCAGAAAGAGGGAGGACTGTTTTACACTCGATGTGAGATCTTCCTTCTATCCTCGAAAAATTCCCAGAGTCCCTTAGGCAATAGTCACACAGGCCTAGAGACCTGTTGGCAACCATCTGGTCAGGAGAACTTACATGAGGAAGGCATAATTTCCCTAGAGGTTGCCAGGAAATATGTAAATGATTATGCATGAAAGATATTGAATTAAAATGTAAGTAAATAATGTTTTACACCTAGTTTACTAGGATGCCCGTCAAAACTCCCAGCCTCTGAAATGTTTAAAGAGCTCCAGCAACAAAGTAAAACCCAAATCCTGTAACCAGAGCAGATTTTTTTTAAAATTCTTTCACTATAATTTTTGGGAAACAACTGTCTGCAATGACTAAATAGGTGAATCAAAACAAACACTACTAATATTCTGCTTTCAGTGTTATGCAAAATGGTTTTTAATGCAAGCTAATCTGTGATTGAAGCATAATTTAATGTTGCAAGAAGGGAAATAAACCAATAATATAGTGTTTTCATTACTGAAGCAGTTATCCATCTGCATATCATCTTAGTCATAATATATTTCTGAACTGTCGTAAAAGATCATTAAAGGCTGTGGCTTAGGAGATAGAATGAGTCCTCTACTAATAGGAAGGTCAGTAGCTCTCTGCATGTGTAGAATAAGTCCTGTGTGAATGTAGACTTTATAAATACAATCCACGTATTATATTTACTTGGGAGAGAATATTGCTGGTATTTTATCAATGTGTCAGAAACACTATTCACTACTGTGCTGTGAAGGACTTGAGCTTAAACTTCAAGCCCGATGACTCATACTTCAGACTGTGCACACACACTTTGTTTAATGGACAGCCTTTATTTGCATTTGTCAGATGTTGAAATATATTTATTCATATTCTCGTTTTATGTTCTGCCAAGTTGTTCTCAAAATCAGATTTAAAACAATTCTGACCTCCGCTGAGTTCGGGCTGCACAGAGAGTTGCTGTGTGGATGTGTTTTGTTGGACACCTTTGGGGAGGTTTGTGGGTTTTGTTTTGGTTTATTTGTCCTCAAATAAAAAGAATCCTGTATTTTGTTGACAACAGCAGTTTCAGGTAAATGCAGAGTGATTCAGTGTGACATTCAGTGAATGCCAATTCAGTCTGCCAGGATGCTGCGGTTATGGTAGTCTGCCCTCCAGAATAGGGGGGAGAAGAAAACTGCTTAGAGTAGTTTTTGTGTTTGGTGTTGTTTGTGGCTTTGTTCCAAGTTTTGTGCGCAATATGTTAACGTTTATGTCAACAAAATGTAAGTGCCTCTCTCCTCTTGTGTGTCCATGCCAGGATATAAAGAATGCTGATTTGGCATTGTACGAGCTCAACAGAGTCATCACCCTCGAGCCCAGCTGGCCAGAGGTCTACGAGCAGAGAGCAGAGGTGAGAGGTGACTCTGTGCCAAATGTGATCTATTATTAGTGTTCCTCAGCACTGATATATTTTATGGCTTTCAAGTACTGCAACAAGCTAAGACAACAACTGTTGGTAGCAGTATAATTGAGCTGATTACATGTAGTTGCCTTCCTCCTGTTTTGTAGCTAATTTCTCTGCTTCTAATTGTCAAGTTTCGGATTAATTTTGAGCTTTAATGTCTAATCAAGACCAATCTAATCAAGCAGTCAGAAGTTGTACTAAAGAGAATTCGTGTTCCATGAACTTTTTAGGTTCAGTTTTGAAGTGGATTTGGTGACTTTTAAAATGCATTGAGCTGTGTTGTTTTGGTTTTTCAGACTAGAAAATACATCACAGCCAAATGAAAAAGATCTGCAGTCAGTGAGTCATCAGCCAGACAGAAAATGTGAATGAGCTACAAATGTGCTCCAAGCAATCAGTCACCTCTCTCCAAGTCTGATGAGCTCCTCCTGCTTTGATTTTCTCCCAAATGATTTATCTTGACTATTGAAGTTGGATCAGTTTGGAAAGCACAGAGTTTTTTAATCATAAAACATAATTTGCATTATTCACGAATAACTCCCCCAAACAGGTTTTGTAGAGTTCATCTGCTTTCACACACACTGCATCCTGGAACCTTTCTAGGCATTACCCAGCAAGATATACTTGATAATGCAAATTAGCCTGGCAGCTTCCTACTGCAAAGTCTCTGTGATATCCGATTATTTTGATGTAAGACTAGAGGATGTTGAATTCGCAGCTAGCGAGCTGCTTTGCCTCCTGGACATTTTACTCAGCCTGCACCTAAACCGCACTGAGTTTTTTCAGAAGTGAGAACGTGCCAGGCACAGACTACATCCTGTTGTGCACAACATATGAGAAATGGTGTCTTTATACGAGTCTGATTCTCTTAACATGTTCAGAAACAGCTTGAAACACATCCTCAATAAATGTTAGCAACTTTTCATATAATCATGGTTACTGATGAAGGTGATCTCTTTATATTTGGACAACACATATAGAAGTAGTGAATGTCATCGGTCACATTTGGAGCAGCTGCCTTTTACTACAAATAATCGACAATGCATTGTCATTTTGAAAGAGGCAAAATATAAATTTTAAAGTGAATTCAAATAAGTTTTAAGCTACAGTATAGCAAATAATATTAGGCAACAGCAATATTCAATAACAGTTGGGCACATAAACAGTCACCAGACATGGTTAGAGTTGTGGCAACTCTCACAAGATTAAAGAAAAGAATTCCCCCACTGCAGGTTTCACTCTGCTGTTTTATTTACCATTTCCTCTTTGTGACTTTTATACCATTTGAATTTAAACACTACGCAGTGAAAAATGTAAATAAAAACAGAATTAAATGCTTTGCAAATCTCAAAACCCATAAACCATATTTTATTACCAGTAGAGCATAGAAAACCTATCAAATGTTTAAACTGAGAATAAGATTAGTTTACTTTGTGTTTGATGGCAGCAACATCCCATGTCTCTAAAAAAGCTGGGAAAATGTCATGTTTATTGTTGTGTAGCATTCCTCCTTCTTTTAACAAGAGGCTGTAATCCTCTGGGAACAGAAGCAGTCCCGAGTCTTCTTTGGCATCATTTTCATTTCAGATGTGTCAAATGTTTTCAGTTGGTGAAAGGTGTGGGCTGCATGCCAGTTCAGGACCTGGACTCTTTTTACTATGAAGCCATGCTGTTGTATAATCTGCACTGTGTGGTTTAACATTACCTTGCAGAAATATGCAAAGCCTGTCCTGAAAATGATGTCATCTTTTGAGCACTGCAGTGACTGAATCATGCCTGTTTTTCATGAAATAAAAACAACAAACTTATCTTTATTCCCCCAAAATGTTCTTTCGATGTAGTGTAAAAGCAAAGAAAATAATTTGGTTCAGCAGTATTTTACAACAATAAAATTAAAAAGATGAAACGTGCAATTCGGTGCTTGTGTGTTTAGATCCTGTCTCCTCTGGGTCGCATCAGTGAGGCTCTGAGTGACCTGACAAAAGCCATCCAGCTACAGCCCTCAGCTCGTCTCTACAGGCACAGGGGAACGCTGCTCTTCATTTCAGAGGTTTGACAGTCAGATGCAGCATGAACGTACATATATGCCTGTATGTTTCCATGTGATGACTCTGTGCTTTGCTCTCTGTTCAGGACTATGTGGCCGCTATGGAGGACTTCCAGCAGTCTTTAGAGCTTAAGAAGAATCAGCCTATTGCCATGCTGTATAAAGGCCTGACCTTTTTCCACAGAGGCATGCTCAAGGTGAGCTGTTCACCGTCTCATATTCCCAGTATGGCCTTGTCCATATCAAAGATAAATAAACAGTGTGATATCACTCACTGGTTAATGAATTACTGTTTGGAAGACTCGTGGCCTCCACCATCACATTTTATTGTAGCCAGATGTGACCACAGATAATGACATAGTGCACTGATTAGCTGGTTTTGTTAGCAAAGTGTATCTCTAATTCTTGTTATAAGGAGTATGGATTCCACTGTATGTTATAGCATTATCAAACTTGACAGTCTGGAGTTTTGCTCTTGTTTTTTTCTACAATCAGATATATCAGAATTTCACTAACAGAGTTTTTGTTGCACAAACATCCTGTTAGTGCATGATTACACCTCATTTGTGTATCCTGTCTATATTTATCTTTTCACTTTTAATTACCAAAATATTATTTGAGTCAACAACATCAAAGAGGATTTAATTTAATGCAAACTAACAGGGTCGTTCTCAGCTCGCTGCTGGAAACAGTCACAGAAATGCATTCAAATGTCAGCTGACTGTTTGGGGTTTTTTTTTTTTTGGGGGGGGGTGTTTAAATATTATATTTGCGACTTACAGTGTCAGGAGATGAAGGGAAGGAGATGAATAGCTTAATACAAGCTCAAGCTTATTGGGTTTCATGCATATTGTGTTCTAAGTTTGTCTAAATTTCTGCAGATTTAACTTATTTACATATATGCAGCTGTGAAGCAGATGGAACCACATGCTTTGGTAAAGTTATTCAATTTGCTTTAACAAAAGTCAACTTTGTTAAAGCTGACTTTTTTTTTCATTTTCTTCCTGGCCTCTCTGACGGATGAGATTGTTGCTGTGTCATACCAGAGTTTTCTGCTAGCTGTTTGTTGTGCTTGGTGATGTTTAGCACGGTCATGTAATTAGTATGTTATTTTAAAGTCTGCCCAAGCCAAGTGCATTTTTATTTCCCACACACTGACTAATGTGTGCAGAGCAGCACTTGAATCTGCAGGTATTCATCTACAAGACATGTAGATGCTAAACATAAAGGATTTCCTGGGGGAATCCCAGCTGCAGCTCCTGCAGGCAGCTGACAGTTAACTGCAAACAACAACATTAGTGCTTTTAATGATAGTTGCGAATGTCATTGTAGAAATAATTGCTTACTCTAGATGAGAGAGTTGTGCCCATGCTTTTTATTTGCATGCTATGCACTAAGGTTGGGCGATATGTACATTTTTTGACATGTACTGTTTTTGACATTGACTGACATTCATCAGTCCCATATATGACGATAGGCGATATATCTGCACAGGCAACTTTTTGATGGGCGGAGCAATGTAATCATGCACGGACTGTTTTGCACGTTTAGAACACAGAAGAAGTCCAAACTTGGAGGAACTAGTTGTCCAAAAAAATTGAAAGTCAGCAATTTCGGATTTCTTTGGCTTTAAACTGGATTAAAGAGCCAAACCTGAGGATGTAACTACAACCACCGCTTGTGCAGATGTATATTTAAATAAAATGTTTTGTTTTCTATTTCTGAACATAGGCTGCTGCCTTTCTTTCTTTCTGTTATGAGTTTGAGTAAATAAATCACTCCATTTGGGGGCAGTCTGAGGAGGGTGCATTTGCTCCCAGCTGGAAGAGGGTGACGTTAAAACAGCCCTTTTTTTTTTTCTCCATTGACTGCTTCTTTTAGCTTCAACTGACATTATTAGCAAACCTACTCATGGGCAAATAAATAAATAAAACGACCAGTGAAAGGCTCAACCTATCGTCGATGGTTGATAAATTCGTCCAACTGTCCAACCTTACTATGCAAAGAGTGGCTGGACCAGGCTGAAATATCTGAACAGTTCTTAGTTGGTTTTCTATGGCACTTGGTGTGAATAGTCACACATGGTGTCTGATGATCCCCTGTCTCAGTCTCTCTGTTGCATCACTATGATACTGATTTCATGCTTTCTTTCTTAAATATCTCAGTTGGATATATTTTGTAATAACGTTGTGCTAAACACCTAAAACTATCAGCATTACTGTCACCTTTGCTTGTAAAGCTAGGACTGTAATTATAGTAAACAGTTTAACTGTTAAACTAAGTGTTAAACAGTTACTGCTAAACTCCAGCATTTAGCCATGTCCACACTGGGGTTACATAAGACAAAATCTGAATGTGTTAAAGTTCTGAACCACCTGCTGACTCAGAATTTCTGGTCTGCCGTGTTCCTTAATGCATTTCCTCTCAACTGTGTTGTCAATGTATGTGAAAGGTTGCTTTTTTTCTTTATCAGGAAGCCATTGAGACCTTTAAAGAAGCACTGAAACTGAAGTCTGACTTTATAGATGCCTATAAGAGCCTCGGACAGGCCTACAGGTACAGGCACTCTGCAGCATGCTTTCTTACTCCATGCATAAATGCAGGATGTCACTTTGACATAGGGTATTTAGCCAAATATCAACAGTTGCTTTTCCTCTTCCTTCTCCCAGAGAGCTGGGTGACTTTGAATCAGCCATGGAGAGCTTCCAGAAAGCCCTCATGCTGAATCAGAACCACATCCAGTCTCTCCAGCTCCGTGGCATGATGCTGTACCACCATGGCTCTCTGCAGGAGGCCATAGGCAACTTCAAGGTAGAATTATCCACAACGAAGTAAAACAGGCTGTCCTTACACCCCTCTCTGCAATTTTAGGAATTTTTAATTTACACAGGGTTTGCTAGCAGCACAAGGAAAGAAGTGGTAATGGATTCATATGCAATGTAATTCTCTTGTTTTCCTCAGAGGTGTCTTCAGTTGGAGCCTTACAACGAGGTGTGTCAGTACATGAAGGGGCTGAGTCACGTGGCCATGGGGCAGTTTTACGAAGGCATCAAAGCTCAGACTAAAGTCATGTTGAACGACCCTCTGCTGGGGCAAAAAGCCAGCTCTGAATACCTCAAAGTTAAATACCTCAGAGGTGGGTTTATATACGCACACATGCATACACATTATGACTGATCGCAGATAAAGAGAAGAATGCTGATTCAAGATCAGTCTTATTTTACAGGGTAAATAAAAAGTCTGCTCTCCAAGTCAGAGCTCTGCCAACAGGATAAACTGGCAGATGAACAAACCTCAGAAACCAGTGACTGGGGTGATTTATGGCAGCTACAACTGTCAGCTTATAAGACTGCCGCTAACATGCTTAGGATACCACGTGACACCTGGAGACTTCCTATAGAGTCCATTCAAGACATGTTTTCAAAGAACCTAGAGCACAAGAGTTGTTCAGGCATAGGTGTGCAGTCTATTACAGAATCTGTACTGAATGCATTATTACTAATTGTTTTAACAAAAAAGGAAACGAACAGTTATATTTTAGATTCTCCAAAACGTCACAGTGCTTGTTTTTTCATGTATTTTTCATATTTTCAAATGTTCAGAGTTTCTTTGAACATTGGAGACTTTCATTAAAACAATTGTTAAAGTACAAAGTTGAGGAAACAAGGGGGGAGTGAAATGCAGCACAGCTGAGGTCAAGGCCACCAGATGTGACATACAGAGGAGTATTTCCAGTGTATTACTTTTGCATTAAAGAATAGCATTTTCTTCTGATTTAATTTTCAGGAGAACTATTGCATTGTTAAAAAATCCAGGAATGTTAGAATTTGATGGGCTTTTTAAAAAACAAACCAAAGAAAAACCAGGAAATTAAGGCTTCTGAAAGTCCCCCTGGTTCATCAGAAGAAAGCATTCATTCATTCAGTCTCATTTGTGCTTGTGCCCTTTTTTGTATTATTTGGCCATGATAGACTCTTCTGTATACCTTAACCATGCCTTTTCTTTATTTTTAGCTTCAGTATCCTTTGACCTAAACCACCACCTCATAATGCACCACCTCTGGTCTTTTTACTTGTCACATAAAGGTCCTGTTTACTTGATTTCTTCCAGAGTACTCTCGTTACCTGCACTCCCACCTGGATATCCCAGTAGCAGAGTACAACGTGGACCAGGACTTACCGGGAAACTTTAAGAACCACTGGGCCAAGAACCTGCCTTTTTTAATAGAGGACTATGAAGAACAGCCTGGCCTGCAGCCACATATCAAGTGGGTTTGTGGGACTGTTAACTCTGACCATAACGATCAACTGTAATGATGCTGCGATGATGAAGTGATTAATCTAGCTATTCTTTATATAAATGTCAAGCTTTTTCTGAGGCTTAAGCAGAAATTATTGTGACAGATTACATTTATTTTCACATTTCAATCTGAATTTAATTTAGGATGCCCTACACTTCACCTTAAGTCTGTCATCATAAGAAAATCTAGGAAAATCAGGACCATCATAACTGTGGTTTCCTGAGCTTCAGTTTGTAGCAGTTTTCATGAGCTAAAACACGAGGCAGCGTTTTGTGGTTGAAAACCAACACCTGTCATGTTTTCCATATGCCACGAAAGCTCCTGTGTTCATCAAGTAGATGTTTTTATGCATGCATGTCAGCAGGCTCAAACTACTTCATCTGTTTTGTGATATTGTAGAAGGTTGACAGCCAGTGTCTAGGAAAAAAATGTGCGTTCGTTTCATGAAAGCCTTATTCTCCACGTCTTTCTGGTTGGCAGAGACGTGCTGCCACAGAACTTCGACAGCTACAGCAATGAAGTTCAGAAGCTGATCTGCACGGCCGACCATCTGGGGGCACTCATGCAGTACGACACTCCTGGTTTCCTACCCAACAGAAGAATACACAGAGGTACCACCGAGACAATGCCACAGTTTGAAAAGATCATCAAGTGTTAACAAAAGCCTAAAAATAAAGAGCTGTCTGTGCTTCTTCAGCCATGGGATTAGCAACCTTAGAGGTAATGCAGGCCATGCATCGGACATGGAGCAACTCCAAAGTGCGAGTCAACGGCAAAACCAGGCAAATGCAGTGGAGAGACATGTTTGACATAGCAGTCAAATGGAGGAGGTGAGAAACATGGTGCAAGTTTCACAAAATAAAAAGGACTTTGTACCAAATTTATATGAGATCACTCAGGTCAAATTTATGGAGGCACCATTATATGTTTGACATCTACAGGATTGCATTGCTGTATTTCCATTGGAAAAGAGTGGCATAATGAATGAGTGGCATAATGCAGAGACTGCAGGGAATTAATTTTGGCATCACTCTTTTTTTAGCGCATGTTTAGCTTGGACAGACGTTAATGAGTAAAACACCTAGAAAAATGTTTCTTTCTCATTCCACAAGAAATTGGGTGTTGTGAAGAGGAACTATGGGATCTTAATTATCTCCAGGAAATGACTCTAAAACTGAAAACTGAAGGAATAGGAAGGAGACAGATGCTGACATATGATGTTTCAACTGTCCTGCATTGCAAAATGAAGTCTAGACTGAAGCTGACACGTGGCTTAAGTTTCTGAGGTTTTTACCGTGTGAGCACTAGAAAGAACTCAGCAGTCAGGTCGTTTGTCACATTTCACTGTGGTTTACTTATCCTGGTAACTAGCCTGTTCTCACCAATTCTGTCCAAATTCAACAAGTCACTTTCCCACTAGAGTGTTTGATGTGTGGTTAATTAGATTGCAGTGTTGAAACACTAAACGGGCCTTTCCTGTACTCGTAGGATCGCCGATCCAGACCAGCCAGTTTTGTGGTTAGACCAGATGCCTGCCAGGAGTCTCAGTCGAGGCTTCAACAATCACATCAACCTCATCAGGTAACAACTTGGCCTCGAAGACGGCGTCAAACACTCTCATGGGTTACAGGATTGAATTTCCATATGGCCTCACCTTGTAGTGCAGAAACATTTATTTCAATTTCTTGGAATATGATGTATCTCTATCATTCTGTTCCCTGTGAGAGCCTCATTCTGAGAAGCTCCTTGAAAAGTAGTATATTGAGGTCTGTTTTTTCCCTCTTTATTTGTCCAGGGGGCAAATTATCAACATCAGATACCTTGCCTACTTTGGCAACATACTTGACTTCATCAAAGACAGAATACTGGTCTACCACGGGTAAAACCTGAATCACAACTCCAATGACTTTGCAGAATTCCTTGAAGCATCATCTATGGCTTAATTGTTCTTGCAGTGTTCTTGCTGTTTCTGTAACCAACATGTTCTTATTGTCTGTCTCAGGGCATACAACCCCAGAGGCCTCCTGGAAGTCCGCCAAGCTCTAGAAAATGTGAATAAAGTAGAAGATTTGCTTCCTATAATGAAGGTAAGAAGGATATGAGAGAATCTAGTTCAGGTTGCACTCAAGGATTCAAGTGGATATTAGTTTTAGTCTACTAGTAACACTAGTGATATTCATTACTTCCCAGTTTTGTGTGTGAACTTATATCTATAGCCTAGATCTGGAGCCTAGATCTATATGCTGTTGATCCAAAAAATCACATCAAACATGACTGACAGAAACCGAATGAGAAAAAAACATAAAAGTTTAAGCACATGTATTACATTTTTCTATATTAAATTTAATCAATATTTGGTTGTCATGTAATTTAAAATATATTTTAATATTGATGAATGTTTGCCCATAAGAGACCTTTTTAAGCAGCACAACATCCTGTTTTGTTTTGTTTTTTTGGATGGGTGTTTTCTTTTTGTTTTTTTGTTTGCCGTGTTTCTTTCCTGAAGCAGTTCAACAGTAAAACCAGAGATGGCTTCACAGTCAACTCGAAGGTGCCGAGCCTGAAGGACCCTGGGAAAGAGTACGATGGCTTCACCATTACCATCACTGGAGACAGGTGCAATCTGCCGTTCTCTGTGTTCAATATTCTAAAACAACACTTTCTTCAACACTAACATTTCATATAAAAATTAAATATAAATATTTGAACAGGGGAATAATAATCACAAGGGTCTCCTAGAAGGTATATTTCATGAACAGTAAAGTATTTACATACGTAGGTATGTATACAACACAAAGTTCAATCAAAAGGTGCTAGGAATATTCTTCTTGTGCACAGATAAGGAGCAGTAACTGTCAGAATTTCACATGTTTTACAATCAGCATTGGGAGCGCTGGATTTTTTTAATCATGCTGTGCAGCATCAGTTTGTCTCAAGTTCTGTTGTAATATCTTGAGGACTCCAAGCCAGACCATTTGCCAGAAATGAACTGAATTAGAATTATTCAGGTCATTATAATAATAATTATTATTATTATTGTTATTAGCCATACCTGCACAGTTGTCTCTTTTCACTGGTACTATTCATCATTTGTAGCTCCCCGTGACTTTGTCCTTTCACTTTGACTGAAATCAAATTTTAAAAATGGCAGAAACAATGGGAATTTTCTATCTCTGAAAAAAGTGACTACTTAAAAAAGGAGGGCAGTTGAAATTTAATGTTTTCATTTAATATGTGCAGACTCATTACTGCAAAAACCAGTAACACCTGTTTTTTAACATGTGCTCCACAGTTGTTAGGTAGATGCTTTACACGTCTACACACATAACCAGATATTTCCAAGTTTTACCCTCTGAAGTGTTTTTTTCTTTTCTTTTTTTTGTAAATTTTGTTTTATGTCAGGGTGGGAAACATGTTATTCTCTGTAGAAACGCAGACAACTGAAGAGCGGACGCAGCAGTACCAGTCAGAGATAGAGTCCATCTACAAAGACCTCACTGCCAAAGGAAAGGCATTGATGTTATCAACCGAACTTGGGGTAAGATTCCTGCTGGTAATAGAAAGCAGATGGTGGTACAATGTGAAATATCCATTTCTGGACAGCTTTAAGTAGATGACATCTTAAGTTAACAAAGGATGTTCCTTTCTCTAAAGCAATACCTGCAAATAAAATGTTGTTTTTGTGTTCCAGCTTTGGTTCTAGTTTTTTTTCTTGCGGTTTCATATCTCTGATATTGTCTCTAGTGTCTGGGGTTTGGACATTTGGCAAAAAGATTTTTTTTTTAAATATATTTTCTGAAGAATAAATAGAAAATATTTACAAGTTGAATTCTGTTTTAAGCAGTATCTAGCAAAAAGGTTTTGTATCGAGCTAGAAACAGTCACAGCTGCAGGAGAACAGATGGAGCTGTCAATATAAACATAAAAACACATTAAGTTGTATTTATTATTTATTAGAGTAGCAAGGCTGTTTACAATCTCTTTACATAAGAGATAAAGCTCACTTTAGAAAAGACAAGGCAGTGTTCAAAAGCAAAACAAAACATAAGCCTCATGTCTGTTTTTTCCTCAGCGTCTTCCTCTCCCCTCTTATTCCCACTCTGGTCCTCTCTACTGGAATCACATATTTTACTTGTCTAGACAAGCAAACTATGAGTAGAACTGATTAATTATCTGTCACTGTTGGATTTAGCTGAGTTTATTTGCTGCCATTCATTTCTGTTGATGGTTTTCTGTCAAACTGCCGGAATAAACAGAACAAACCATTCAAGCAGTTTGTCTTGATTAAAAAACCTGTGCCGGCAGCCTACCGTGACTTGTCTGCTAATTTATACAGACAGCACAACAGTGGTCCTGACTAAACAACTAACAAACAAGAACTAAACAGGATGTTCTCACTCCTCTGTAACAGAGACCTGGAACAATGTGAACATCCCTCCTGGCTTTCGCTCTTTGTTCTGTTTTATTATGTCTGCAGCCTTCTCTGCTTTCACCCCGTTAAGATAAACCGTAACTGAAGACAGCACACAGTGCAGCAGAGGTCACGACTACATTAACCCTTTGTTCACAACTGTACAGCTGATTCTGTGATGATCTTTGTTCTTTCAGGATGCAGATGCAGTGTGTAACCTGATCCTCTCCTTGGTTTATTACTTCTGCAACCTCATGCCTCTTTCCAGAGGATCCAGGTAATTTCAAAGTCAAATAAGCCCACAGGTGCAATGTGAAGCATTTCTACATTTGAATGATAAATGGGAGAGAGAGTTTCTTTGTAGCTGTCATCTTAGTTTGGAAAAAATCCCAGAAACAATGGCCTAGTAAGACTGAAAGATAAATGCAGGATAATAATATTAATGTTATTTTAGTCTGTGGTCTTGAAACTTGAAACTCTTGAAACATGTCAGAGGAAGTATTCAGCTAATGAAGCATCACTTTCTCCTCAGTGTGGTGGCTTACTCAGTGGTGATGGGGGCACTGATGGCCAGTGGGAAAGAGGTCATTGGTAGGATCCCGAAAGGAAAGGTAAATTAATGTGAATCTTACTTCAGTAGAAGAATATATAGCAAGTTTTTATTGACTTAACACTAATTCTGTATGACATTTGTTATATATGGAAGTAATGCATAGGACCAAAATGCAATTTTTTTTAGCAGATAATTAAACATTTTAAATGTATTTTTTTTAAAATGGGTAACAAAAATTTGAAAGTTGTCCATTGTCATTTACACTGGTGCTTATTCTACCCTATGTTATGTAAGATTACATTGCTTATACGGTCTAGAATGTGTTTCTAGGTCTCAAGTCGTGTTTAAATGAGCACTATGTACATGTAGGTGCTGATTTACCTGGTACAGAAGGACTGCAGACATCATGATTTCCTCTTGCAGGAGTGGTGCAACATTCAGAGATTCATTTTTTTTGTGATTTGTGGTCACTTCATCTTCTGTACAATTTTGGACCATCATCACTTCAGCCAAAGTCCAGATGGTTTCAGTGGTCCAGAGTGGCAGCAGAGCAAAAGTTCAGTCTTCAAAATAACATATAATCAGACTGGAAAACTTTTTCCTCATAAGAAGGAATAATCATTAGTTCTGCACCAACCTCCCTTGATGACATATTTGATAACAGTCCAGGAATAATCAGTTTAAATCCGTTTAGTTCTTTTTGCCTGATTAGTGATGACATCAGTGTCTGCTGCCTTCACCTGCTTCTCATATGTTAACTAATAAACATGTTTAATTAAACTTCAGGTCATAGTTTTCTTCAACTTTGCAGTGCTTTTTTGGTACTTACTTTAATAATTAGAGATTACAAGTGCTGGGATGTATCCGCTGAATTGAAAGTGGGCCAGGGGTCAGTCCTTGTGGTCTTTCGTCTATGATACATCCTGGTATCGCTGATCTCTGTCTCCTGCCGTTTACTGCACGTAAGAGAGGATTGTTCGCGTTCCTTGTTCGTGTTCAAGTCGAGAGTGAAAGCAGGTGTCTCACAGATGGTATGAACAGTTGGCAGCCATGCTGTGTTTTTCATCATATTGTTGCTTTTTAAGGAATTTTCCAAAACCCTTCATGATTTAGTCTGACCACATTGGAAAGAAAGCGGGCTTCTCATTTTTGCTACACAGCGTTTAACTTCTATAAAGTTATCTGTCAGTTTTTAGAAAAGCTTTCTTTTTTTGTAAATCTGCACTGCAAAGAAAGAGCAGGAACTGTGGCTTGTTTAACTTCAAGTGTGTCTTGGAAAGCATGGTGCTCAAGTTTATTTACACGTGTCTTTATTTATGGAAATGTGGCCTTCGCTTCAACTACTGTACCTATCCTTTAAGCTGGTTGTGGTTATGTGGGAGTTTGGGGGGGTTGTTTGTTTGTTTTTGCTTGATTTAAATATATATATATATATATATATATATCTTTTCAGCTGGTAGATTTTGAAGCCATGACCACACCCAGTCCAGATAGCTTCAGTAAAACAGCAAAGAGCTGGATGAATCTCAAGAGGTACAAAGAGTAATTATTTCTCTGGTGTGTTATTTGTCTGCTTCAGAGGCACATCATCTGACATTTTCTCTTCCTCTCTAGTTTACCAAGTTGGTACCAGAGTCTTCCATCTGTAGCAGAGTCCTTCCCGACAACCAGAACAATGATTGAGGTCCTCAACACAGACTCATCTTCACATTGTCCAAAAAAGTCTTAACACGACTTGTGCACTGCAGAGAGGTCTGTTTAGGAAAGTCTTAATAATAAAGCTTCTGCACTGGGTAGAACCTAAGGGACCGTCATCTTCTACATCCCAGTCAACACTGGACTGAGATTGGCAAAAAACATCTCGGCACAATTAATTAGGAATTAATTATTTAAAATGTAATAAGGGTTTTGGCAAAGTAGTAGTGTGAGCTCTTTTTGAACCTTGAAGGAAATGAAAGGCTTTTAATGCAAATTCATGGGATTGCTTTACTCTTTAAAGAGGTGACCCCTGTTTTAATTTACCAAAAGTTGATCTTACTGTTTTATCCAAATCTTTGTTGTCTGTTGTTTCTCCTTAAATCCATGTAAAAAATCAGCTTCTACTTAAGAAACATGGTTTGAAGGGTTTTCAGAAATCTTAGGTTGACGTGCTAAGTCACCTCTGTGCCACCTGTTTTAAGTTGCCTGTTGTCAGGCAATTCAACATTTTTCTTTTCTACTTCTTATAGCATAATTTCAACTCAAAGAACTCTAAGGATAAATTTAGGTGCTTTTGTTATTACTGGCCGATGTTAATTTCTTAGATCCACACTCTGTGTTTGTGGAAACGATACTGGATGGTGAAAGCAGGATGGTTCAGTTTGTTTGGGATGCAGAAGAGATTCTGTCCACCTTTGCTCTTTCTCTGCTTTATAGGCCTCGTGCCTCAGACACCCAAAGCACAACCAACGGCATCTGTCCATCAGTCGGTATGAACAAGCTTTCTTTGCAGAGTCTCTACAAATCTCTTACTTTAGGTTACCAAGAATGTGAAATGGCACTTTCTGGTTTTATTTAACATTAAAGATTGCAATTGGCACTTTAAACATTTTCTGTTAAACCACTGCTGTGGAATCCAACCTTTCAGCAGAGAATGAGTCTGGGGGGTTTTAAAAATATGGAACAAAATTTTCAGGGCTATTGTTTGTCAGCACTTGAGCAAGTGTGATTTCTTTTATTATTTTCTTTTTTTTATGACGAATAACAGCAGTCAGAGATTTTAGAGAGCTTTCAGAGCCATTTGGTGCTTTTTGAGTAAAATATCAAACATTCACCAAATCTGCAGGTATCTTGTCGTTATCAGTTTTGAATCTACCAAAATTACAAAAAGTCAAAAAGTTTCTTGACTTTTTCTCTGATCTTTTATAAGTTCAATCATTTTGGGGGTTTTTTTCATTACAAATGTATTAGACCATCTGTCATTAAAAACAAAAAAACTCTTAGAAATCTCCCCTGAACTTGTTTAAAACAAAAAATTAAATACACAAAGTTTAACCTGGCCCAATCAAGCATAACATTCAACCACTAAAACATTTTTCTTCCATGGAGCAACAATGGTAAATGATTGCAATTTGGTGTTATAATCAAAAAATAATTGCTTTACTATTTTATTGCTTGTTTTTGTAAACCTACATTTACAAATTGATGGATAATGATAATTATTTATATTATTTTGCATTAAAAATATTGATTAAGCTCTTGATTAGAGAGCTTTTGCATTCTGGCGATCTAATAAATATGTTAAGCACATGTAGCTCTAAATGGCTAACATAAAACAATTTCACCATAAATAAAACCACAAAGAAATCAAACTAGCTTAATGAGAAGAAGCTTCTCTATAGTTTAAATCATTAGCTCTTAAACACTACATTTAAATTTTAAAGTTTATGAATGTAATCTGACTTACCTGACCAGAAGCTCCAGATGATCGTCCTCTAACATCTGTGACTGTTGTGCCTTTAAAGATTCATTATGGATGGAGGAAAGCACACCGCATTTATTTCCTTCCTGTCTTCCCTCGAACTTGCATCAGCTGCCTCTCTTACATCGGATATTAGCTCATAGATTCAGTTTTCTTCCTCATCACACCTGAGAGCAATATCTTTGGGATGTGTACCTCCACATGTCTTAAAGATTAAAATATTGTCTTTGATTATTTTAACCCCCCTTGATTATTACATATGTAACAAGTTCTTGTTTGAGTTTTTGATATCTGGAGAAAATCTGGTCTGAATTGGAATGTACTTCAGTTTAAATAATAAGACTGATGGTGTGGTCTTTTTTTTTGTTTGTTGGTTTGTTTGTTTCAGAAAATCTGGGTGAATCCTGCAGGATTTTTTTTCACTTAGGTAAAATGTAAACATGCAGTAACCTATGGAAATAAAATTCTTTTAGAAAAGAAAATTTAAGCACAATGATGAACAAAATGAGAAGGTGTGACTCACCTGGACTAATCTATCATATTCTGTGGCCTTTAATGCTTAAAGACACACCATTAATAGTCATATCAATACTGCAGTAGTTCTTTTTTTGAATGTCCAGAACAAAGCAGTCTCTCCAGTGTTTAATTGGTTTTCTCACTTCACCAAAACGTCAGGTCCTTCGGGTTTTTTTCTTATCGATGGTTATACTAACTGGTTGTTATTTTCTTTTCTGTGCTGGGTGTCCCAGTCATTTATTTCTGCAATGGGCTTTAGAGTGAGGAGTGCACAACTTATCTAATGTCTTCAGACTTGAAGGAGGGACTTTTTATGAAATGAATGTTCAGCAGTTAATAAAAGTGTTTGACAGTTTTAACAGTTTGTGGTGATTTTTTTTTTTTTTCCTCACAAGAAGTTCACAAACAATTTGGTCAAGAAGAAAGAAAAATGCATTCATGTTTTGGTGTGGCAGACCGTCAGTTCTGTCCTTACAACGTATATATATTTAAATTACATGTACCAAATGAAAGTGAAGTCAATAAAGAAGTGTGCGTCTTCCTTTGGCTGATCGCTCTAGTGGTCACCACAGCAGATCTGGTTTTCCTCTTTACCTCCTGCCTGGCAGCTCCATCTTCAAAATCCTTTGTCCAGTATATTCACCATCCCTCCTCTGCACGTGTCCAAACTATTGAACATTCACATCTCACAACTTTGTCTTCAAACTGCTCAACCTGAGCCGTCCCTCTGATGTGCATTTTGGTCACTCCCAGTGAAAATCTTAACATCTGCATCTCGGCCTCCTCTGGCTCCACTTTGTGACTTTTTGTCAGCGTCACTGTCTCCGAATACATCATACCTACCGTCATTGTTTTAATTCTTGGTACTGTCCATCTGTCACAAATCAGCTCTGACATCCACCCACTCTACCTTGAAAATACTCTTCTTCACCGTCTCTTATGTTCGCATGCTCATTTTCTACATTTATCAGCTCTTCACAGGACTCTCCCACCTTCTCAGCACACTCTGACTTGTTAGCACATTTCTATCTCTCTCTTTGATCACCCTAACCTTCCGTTCTTTCTCTCGCTGATTTTGAATTATGACTGTAAAATATCTGATCTGCTAGTTTAAGTTTACTATTATTACAATTATTTAAACAAATACAGTTAAAATGTAGAAATCACTCCACTTTCCCTTGAGAAAAGTATGTCATTATTGTATTATCTGGACTAAGAAGTATTTTCTTTACTGCAGTTCAATTTCATTCACTTAAATTTGTTTTTGGTAGCGTATGTGGGCTTCCATATAGGGTGGACAGGTCATGCTTTATAGGCTCAGTTTCCTAGACACGGATTAAGCCTAGACCCAGGATAAAAGAAACATTCAGGGAAGCTCTCCAATGGAAAAAGGCTAAATCCATGTCTGGGAAACCAAGCCTGAGAGATTTGCATTCAGATTTAATGAATGCAAATCTCTGTTTTTGCACTGAGGCTCCTGCAGTGTTGTGCATTAAGAGTCATTTCACACCTTCATCATTGTCAAAATCTCTGATCATGTCAACAATCCTGGTCGACAAGCCAAGTCTATCGAGCATGTTAGGTCCATCATGTCTGTTTACCTTCAGTCACATTTGAACCATCTAAACTAGTAAGATTACTGTTTACCTTTTGCCATGTTGCCCCCTAAAAAGCTGCTTATTAACTAAGCCGGTGTCATCTAAGGATTTCATCACTATCACCGACTGTCAGCTGCAAATATCAGAACCTCAAAGGTCTTACAGTAAACACTCTTTACTGTATGCCCATCACAGACAGCATTCATAATTGATGCTGAAAGTGCTCAACTGAATACACCTCCACTGACTGTTGGAGCTTAATGTGGCTGATTGACTGGCTGATAAGAAGCAAGATGTTTGTAAGAACAACAAACGAGCCGGTGATTAAGTATGTTTGTGTATAGAACTGAAGAGCAGCTCAAATTCATCTGCAGTTAATGTTTAGTTTTGTTGCACAGCTGAGTAGAAAAGCTTCTTTCAGAAATTACTTTCTCTTGCAAGTCTCCCTGCTCACCACTAGGTGCTGCATAAAGGTTTTCAGAGTCAGACCCACGTGATTTTGTCACATGGAAGATGTAGTTTGCATAGCATCGCTGCACTATAGTGCAGGTGACTACAGATTAGTTGTCAGAGTGGCTGTGGGCTGATGTGGTGATCATGGCTGAGGATGTGGCCGTGTCAGAGGAGATCTTAACAGATGGTCTCACTCTGCTGGTGAACATGAGCAAAGTTCTCCTACAGAACGCCAAGGAGGAGGCAGCAGGTAGGGCTGATCCTAGTCGCAAACCCTGTTGAAAACTTTTCACACTTTAATGTGTGTTGCTACCAGAATATCTAAAAACTTCCTAGAAATGTATTTTTATGCTTTGTTAAAGTTTTGTTCTGCCTCTTTTGTAATTCGGTATATAAAATATGCAAATTATCATTTAACTTTTTTTTTTAAATGGAAACTTTATTACTGGGTAATAACCCTGTGTGTGTGTTATGGCTGTTTTACAAAGAAGTAAAACCACACACAAAAAAACAAAAACGGAACAATAATTATGTCTATGTTTGTCTGCCGAATTGAAGAAAAGATATTTTTATAATAAGCTGATGCTTTATCTTCGTTGACTAACTGCTTTATAACAGTCCCTAACCTTAAGAGTATAAAAATGCAAGAAATTTGAATGTCTGGGTTTCCTATTGAATATTTTATAACTTGGCTTCTGGAGCTTTGTTAAAGCCTTGTTACTGGATTAAAGGGGCCTGCTGGCATGAAGGTGGTGTAATGTAATCCCCGTCATGCCTATTGCCAACACAATGATATTGCACAATCAGCTTGACCCTGTAACTGTGGCCCTTTGTTCTCATGCAGACTCTTTGGAGAATTTTGTCCCACATAAAATCACCACTTTATTCGGCCTGATCACAGCTGGAGCTAGATTCTACAGCAGGTAGGATTTGGCCATAGACGCTTAAAGAAGCACATTTCTCTGTGTCCTTATGAGAAAAATAATAACCGTTCAATCTGTTGAGCAGCATTGAAGTTAAAAAGAAATGTGAAGCGGAGGCTGTTTGGCAGAAGTCTTATCAGTAAGTATGTTTAAATAGCAAGCTGAAATAAAATGCCATTTATATTTTGTGTGGGTGATATAAGATTTTTCTATCCTTATTCCTTCTAGCATTTGAATTCAATGACACCATTATGCCATATTAAATCAATTTAATGAAATGATGTTTATTGAGGCAAACGTATGAGGGAGACCGTGATAATCCCAATACACTGTGGAACAACTGAGAGAAAACACAGATGATGAAACTCTTCTTTTGTCCCACTTGTAACTGAAAACTTTGCCAAAAACATCCTCAAATTTTTAAGACTTCTCTTTTTTATTATTAAGTCAGCTTCTACTTCACAAACCGCAAATGACGAAAGGCTCTTCACAGCTATGGTTGCCAAATAAATCTTTAACAGCATTTAGCCACATACCAAGCTGAAGTTATTGCTTTATTAGTTTACAACATTTACATCATGTAACATAAATCACCTACAAGTGATCTCGAATAAAAACAGCTGGAGAAAAGAATAGCTCTTATTTACTTTAAGATAAATCCATCTGCAGACCCAAGACGTGTCAGTAAGTGTATGTTGCTTCATTTTTGTTAATGCTGAAAAGTCTGGCCCTTTGGGAAACTGCTGTATTCTGCAACCTACAGTCTTGAGCAACCCCTCATGTTTATATTCTGCTGTAACCTCCTAGGACAGGGGTCCCCAATCCCAGTCCACGAGGGCCGGTGTCCCTGCAGGTTTTAGATGTGTCCTTGATCCATCACAGCTGATTTAAATGGATAAATTACCTTCTCAACATGTCTTGAAGTTCTTCAGAGGCCTGATAATGAACTAATCATGTGATTAAGGTGTGCTGATCCAGGGTGAGATCTAAAACCTGCAGGGACACCGGCCCTCGTGGACTGGGATTGGGGACCCTTGTCCCAGGACCTGGCGTCCACATATGTGGACATCACATTTTGGGTTATTTAGACCAAAATTTTGCTCTACAAGGGCCTGATATCCACTTATAAGGACATTACACTGCTACTGTTCTATCGAATTTTTAAACGAATATCCTCATATGTGGCTCTCATTTTTCTTAGAAACAAAAAATCAGGTAAAAAAATAAAATCTGGTAATTCTTTGTTTTTACATTCATCGGGCCCCAATATGCCCAAATATCAAAGAGAAATTAAAAATGCACGCCGTGGAAGAGTTCAGGTCTTAGGAGGTTAAAGCAGCCAGACTCTCCTGTAATGTTTTTTCTTTAGACATTTTCTTCTTCATTTTCTCTCATTTTTAGTCCAGTTGTTGCATCTGACCAGTTTCAGAAGTATGTTTAATCATAAAAGGGTACATAACAGATGAACCATTGTTGTGTCTACACACAGTAGAGAACTTAAAATAAATAACTAAATAGTATCTTTAGGCACTTTGTTACATCTTTATAGGAATCTGAAAAATGCCCAAAATAACACAGCTTAAAGAAATTCCAAGAACGCTGCCTAAGAGAATTCAGGCTGTGTGAAGAAAAAAGATGATCATATCACAGATCGACTTTCAAGCTAATTAAAATTGTAAAAACTCTGTTTTTGCTCATACATTTGCTTATATTTCAATAGACTGATGCACCCTTTTAGACATTTTCCTAGCAAAATATGAAAAAATTAGGAGCGATTTAAGACTTTTGCACTGAATTGTAACTCCTTAGCGCATCATGTATAAAACACGCAGTATTGGCTCAGCTGCACTCAGTGCTGTTATGATGCTGACTGATAGATCTTGGATGAACGACAGTGGTGCTGACTGAAGCTCTATCACCAAACTTGTGTGTTTTTCCAGCCATGCAGCAGTGAGAGAGCAGGTGCGGGAGCTTCAGCAGCTGGAGGTCTGTACAAGTGCAACTTGCAAATTTCTTCTTATTGTTATATCATCCTTATTTATTTATTTTTGAGCTACACAAACTTAAAATTAAGCTTATCTGGTTGAAATGAGTTTAAACTAAACCCATGACCAGTTCCTTTTGAACACTTTAAACTGTCTATTTCTTTGTGTGTGTTTGTGCTTGCAGAAAGAGTGGGACTCTTTCCTGGAGAGTGTGGACAAAGATCTGCAGACAACAGATGTGCAGCTGTCTGGAGGAAAGACGGCCGACAGTCTGAGCCCAGAAACTCTATTCACCGATGGAAGAAGTGGAAAGTAAGTTTGCAAACCAGGCCTGAATGTAGTGCACCAGCAAAAACCAGTTCAGAGCATCAGCTGGTTTGAGGTGATGTGTGTTGTTTCTTAACTGACCAACCTGGGAAGACCATGTAGGTTTTTTTGTTCCATGAAAACCAGAGATTGGTTTCATTAAGATGTGTTGTCTTGTGTTGTATTTAAAGGAGTGTGACTCTCAGTCAGTACCTGGGTCAGGGTCAGAACCTGCTGCTGGTTCTCCTCAGACATTTTGGATGACTGCCGTGACGAGACCACGTGACCGAGCTGAAGGCCAATCAGGTCAGCGTACCTTTATTCTTATTCCACTAGAAAAAACCATCGCCATACTGAATGAACTCCAACACTGAAAAACCACAGGCACACAAAAAACAAAAACACACTGTTACTTTTTTATGAAGACAGAATTGGAAATTGAATTACTAATTTAGTCATTTAGTAATCCACAAATTAATTGTTAGGATCAGAACAGAGAAAGCCAAGATTAAGGTTTAAATTCATGAAGGCCAGTTTGTGATGTTAATAGTGGGTTTAAGGTGTATCGGGGGTTAAAAAAAGTCACAGAAAAACAACAGTCAGCTCAAGGTCTTTTTTATTGTAAGGTAGAGACCCTAAAATAATAATACAGAGAAAACCCCAGTAATCAGAGGATTACTCTGATTACCCCCGCCCCCGCCCTGTGAGCAAGCACATGGCGACAGTGGGAAGGAAAAACACCCACGACCCAAGTTCGCTCATAATATTTTACGTCTTTTTATTTCTGCATCTTTTTTATAAGCACTTAGTTTACAAGGAAGAAATTTTTGCTGCAAGCACTGAGATCCCAATGAAGCCACAAACTTCTATCTTTTCTTAGCAAGACAGCTCATAACATTGTGCTGAAATACCCCTTTTACCTCTTTGAGGCTTCATTCTGTCTACAAAAGATTCTAAGATGTTTTTCCATAGTGACTGTCTTCACTTAATCTTGCATCCAAAACTGGTTTAAAACTGTTTAAATGTGTAAACAGTGTTTATCAGTAATTAACATTGTGCCATCCCGCAGGCTCTGCTGGAGGCTCGGTCAGTGCGGGTCTTGGTAGTTTCTTTTGGCAGCGTCGAGGGCGCTCAGCTGTGGTTGGAGCAGACTGGATGTACCTTTGACATTCTCTTGGATCCACAGAGAAAGGTTAAGAATTTTTTTTCCCCCCGCTCTGATCATCTGATTCAAAAACTGTAACTTTAATTATTTGACGATGGAATCTTCTGCTTTAAAACAAATTCAAATAAAAACAGTCAGTCCGTCTGCATATTTTACTACATTTTATATTTATATTCAGCGCTGGTCGGGAGGTGCATAAAATCTAAATAGGCCACTGTAATTTATAGAAAGTAGATTTGGCTGTGACTCAGTACAAACAAACCGAGGGACCCGGAGGATTTAGCAGCTGTTTGATGATGTGTCATAAAAGCCCAGCGACCTCAGCCTCCAAACCATTTATTCTGAAAAGTCAACCACCAGATGTTAGCTGGAGTCAAGTGGAAACAACCAAATATGAAAACAGAACATTTTCCACATGCCACACAAGCAATCCTCAGTCGCAAAAAATGTGACGCTGATGCATGCTACTGACTGTATAAACCGCATGTGTTCTTAAATGTCTCTTTTCTGGCACAGATGTACAGAAGTTTTGGCCTTGGCTCATCCTACGCCAAGGTGATGAAGTTTGGTTGCCTGCTACAATACTCAGACTACGTAGTTGCAAACATAGACTTCCCAGATTTCCCCCATCGTCTGCTGGAAGACATCTACCAGGTAAGAATGCACAAGTCTGTGAAAACCTTTGACGAGACTCTTGTGATGACACATTGAAGAAATCCTAGAAATCTATCCAAGGATGGATTTACATGCACGAGTATCTTGCATCCTTCTTCTATCCCTTGGATATTAGCAAAATGAAAATCCAAGTTGAGTCCCTGAAGTCCTGTGAGATTAATATTTTTTATCTTGTATGCATAAGATCAATGTTGAACATTATAATTAACAGTGTGCATAGAAATAAAATGAAAAAATGCCCTAACACCCTCAGATGCACTTAGCCACCTTATATGGAGACAGCTTGTGATTAAACTGAACAAAAGCACTGTAGATGTCTCTTTGGTTGAAGTCTATCTAACTGCTTTGGTAGATAAATGTGCTCTTTCCAGCTTCTTCTATTCAAACCTGAGGACACTTTACTTTAAAAGTGAAAATTAAAACGATGACAGAGGTGAGGCGGTGAGAGTGTCAGTTTGTAGAAGTCAGGATATGGATCAGATTCTTTTCTAACAATAACTTTAGAGATAAACATCCAGTGCCATCATTAAGTCCTTCTCTGCTTCAGGTCATTTTCATGTTCTTGGTTTTGTATGTGGCCCTAATTACAGGCTCATGTCTATATCTGTCTGTGTAGCTGCATCAGCCTTTTAGAGAACACGAAACCTCCGTGATCAGGGTTGGGAGGCAGCGAAAAGTCCTGTCTTGCAGAACACCAGAATAATATTTTCTGTTTCTTAAAGCACTTTTCACAAACTATATAAGAGCAACTACTACTATTTAGTCGTCGGTTATAACCAGAAGCGCTTGGGAGGTCTTTTGGTCAGTTAAATGCATCAAATGCATCAGGTGAGACATGCAGACAGAATAAATGCAGGTCATAATTTGCATAGAAAACAATAACATATTTATTGTGTTTTGTCCTTTGGAAGAAGAGGGCATGTATAGTACAAACTATAATGTTTAAGCTGAAACAGTCGGGGTTCCTTTAAAGGAAAAAGTAATTTGGGGCTATTTATGGGAGTCCACAGGGTTCAGTTTAAAACTGCAATACGTTTTTATACCACTTGGGGGCAGTGACACATTCATATTGTCCTTTTAATGCAACTTTACTGATTAAACAGTTATTTATTTATATAGGTGGCATGTTATGGAGCAACATGTTCATTATTTTTTACATTATTGCTACTTTAAATCCCCGGGTGACTCTTTCCTTTTAAAAAATTAATTTTAAATACTCCATAACAGACAGGACTGTAAAAAGTCATACTGACCTTCAAATTGTACAGATTTAACCTCAAGAGTGGTGATAATTGAATAATGTGTGTTTGTCTTTTCAGCTAGGAGGTGACTTTTTGCTGGACAGTGCAGGGAAGGTACTTCTCTCTCATCCATCTAAAAACCCTCTGGACAGGCTGACCGTGGAAGACGTCTTGCAGACCGTGGACTCCGCAGGACAGTCCACTAACTCTGCTCACAAGCAGAAGCTGTGAAATTCATTCAAACACAGCCTCAGGGGTACAAGTCGCTAAACGCATCGCTGACTCCTCACAGCAAGCGCAGCTCTTTGGCTCGCGTTCATGACGTCACACCTTACACTCATGACATCATGAAGGGGTGCGACTGATGTTCCAGTGCGAGGCAGAGACATCTGCTCTTCTGTGTTGCGTCAGCGTGGCGATGCAGCATTTCAAATAAAGTAGTGGATTTAATTAAAACAGAATTTGACAATATATTTGTATTATTTAAATTTAACAAAGACTGAAGATTTGTTTCAGAAATATTACCTTTTAAAGGTGCATTTAACAGGTTTGGATTTTAGTGACCTCAAGTGACAGTGAACGGTAACACAGTTTGAATTACATCATTACCCACAAATCAGACAGTGATATGACACTACTGCAAAAACATTTTTATAACATATAATCTATGGGATCATAGTAGTTTGATGATAAAATCACTACCCAGATAAGGCTGAGCACTAAAAATATGATGAAAAAATATACTGACATATTAATTTATGGTCAAGTATGTACCCTTGCTTTATATTTTAAAAATGTGACATTTATATACAAAGTTTCTCCACATATGTGAGAATTTAGGCAAAATTTAACAAGAACTATGACTTATTTTGTAGCATAAAAAAGGAATTTACCTCTATATTTCTAAACAGTTGTGATATTACAAAGGTTTTGTCTTGGTATGAAAATTAAAACTCATTTTAGTCCACTGATTTAGTAGTACTATTTAAAAAAAATGAAAAGTACCACGCCTTATGAGTGAAGCAAATCTCCCTTTTACCTGTTGAACATGTTGAACAAACTATAATCAACCTTTAGTAAAGATTTTTTAAAAAAACATCCAGGCTTTTATCTACATATCTACTTTTATCTATCTTTATGCATGGACTCTGGTTCAGGATACATTTGCACACAGTGATGTGTCATTTTAAGGAAGTAAAAGAGGGTTCGGGGTGGGACTGCAATAACAGAAGTCACACCCAGCACTAGACTTTGTTAAAACATCTTCAGCATGAAACATAGAAATGCTGCTTAATTCCACTTTAGCCAGAGTACACACTGATTCATCCCTTCAAGTTCAGTATGTGCTGATCCTGAAAGGAAAAAAATAACTCCAGCGTTCCATTTTTCTCTTTTTTGGAAACTTGACAAATATTTAGAATTCCATGAATGAAATCACAGCAGAGTCCAGACTGGCTTTAACTCATATTACTGCTGCTGCATGAATAATGTAATATTCATAAGTCTGATAAAGCCTTATTCAATCAGTACACATCTTGTATAGAAATAAAGGATTTCTGAGACATCGCTGTAAAACACTTTAAATACTATAAAGTATTTCCATTCAGCAAGAATCTACTTAAACAAAGCTACAAAGTTTTAAATGAAAATAAATTATTAGAAAATTGAAATGGGCTTTGTTTTCTAATGAGCTGCTGGTGTTTAATGTCATAAAGAGAGGCTGTTTGGAAAAGGTTCCTTTTAAAGAGCCACCCTGTCATCAAATTCGCACATATAGTTCATGGTTCGATCGCAGTAGTGGTCCCACCAGTCGCCATCATCTGACGACATCGCCACGCAGTTCTCTCGCCTCCCTCCATCTGGCTGGCTGGACAGGAAGTGCTTACGCCACTGGAAGTACGTGACCCGAGTTCCATCGTCAAAGAGGTACAAGCCCTCAGAGCGGAGGTCGTTGACTCCCAGCCAGACCGGCCAGTTTCCAGGGTGGAAGAAGTTCTTTACGTAGTCAGCCAGGGCCTCTTGCTCCTTTCGATCACGGGGCATTGCCATGCGTCCTCCACGTTCTATGCACTTCCTGGATGCTCCGGCATAATCTTCCAGGCTGTTGTACACCAGGTAACACTTGTATCCAATCCGTTGTCCCTTCTCGCAACCTTTGAAGCAGAGAAAAAACAAGACTGGTGCGTTTTCAGACATTTACCACAAGTTTCTGAATTGGCCACTTGAAGCGGACTCCAATAGAAATAAACATGTAACATGCATGGTTTTGGTCTCTATGGCTAATCTTCCCCTTCATTGTAACTGCATGGAAGACTAAGTTTATTCATTTATTAATTTTTTAAAATTGTGGTATATCTTGAACTTATGGACTATTAAGTGCATGGCTGCTTTGAGTGGTTGTGAGTAAATAAACTAAACCTCTTGGCTGTTTGTGGAACTTTTTAGAGCATTTTTAAAACAGCTATCCACAATCTAAAGATGCAGCTTGCTAACATTAGCTGCTAATGTAGCATGCTATCGTGTTGTCAAAATATGATCACTTCTGGTTGAGGAAACAAAACAGAAAAAAAAAACACATACAAAAACATGCTTTCTTTTGAAAGCAGTCAAACAATTTGTTACCATTTCGTAACCTTACAAAGTCATTGTTGAAAACATGTTAGCCAGGAGAAATTAGCATGGCTCTGTTATCTCCATTTTTAGCTGAATTTTGGTCTCTACCGTCTCTTAAGGGAATCTGTGTTTGCTGAATTTTTCAGCTTTATGCAAATGTTTTTGTCTGCTGGTTGGTCTGAACAGGGAGAATATGTGGGTTTATTTTCCAATGAAAATGGTTACCATGCAACCAGAAGAGTGAATCAAAATAGATTCATAGCCTGAATAAAAACATGCTAAAACAAGCCAGAGGAGTGCGGGAAATAGTGGTGACTGTTCTCTCTTTGAAACGCTGGTTTGATTTCAGGCTTGAGAACTGATTGATCTTCCTCTTTTGTATCAAGTCCCAAAACCAAACCAAACCAATGTCACGCCTCTTGTTATTACAGCTACTTGGTTGATGCCTGAAGTGCTGAGCCATCAGCACGATTTTTAGTTTAAATGCATGAGTGCACCTCACGTACCCTTTAATTTTGCTCAGAGTTGACAGAAATGCTGTAAAATTTCAACACACCTTGTTGATACAAACATAGGCTTATTTGCATAATACTGAACAGTTGATATGTTAGTTCCTGCATGTTGCATCATGTGTCCATGTTGCCATTCAACCTTCCCTTTTTTGCACATATCCACTGTCCTTCTCTGGCCTTCAGATTTTATTACCCCTGTTAATTAGTATTTATCCTCCAATGAAATTTTTAGGTGTATTTTATATATGTTTTTCTCACTATTTTCTCATTACTGATAGTTTAACAAATAATTTAACGCTACAAAACATAAAATAGAAATCTATATTTATACTATATTTAGTCTGCTATTTTAAAATGCCACAGTGCAGGATGGGATGCTTGAAGTAGATCTAAGGAAAAATGATACACATGTACCTTCGAGTCTTCCGATCTCCTTGCGGTTATCCTTGCTGTGTTGGTAGACCTCCTGGATGCTGTCCTCCAGCTCACCGACTTTAGCTGCCATTTGAGTGATGAGGAGCAAGAGAAAGAGGGGAACATAAAAGTAGGTCCCATTAGATCTAAATCAAAAATAAAAGCTCCCGTGGTACAGCATTAATACCCCTACTCTTCAGTTTCATCATCACCATCACCAGTCTTACCATCCATCCTGGAGAGACGATCCATCAACTGGCTGACTTTAACATCCAGAGTGTAGTGACCGACATTCAGCTTGTGGATGGCTAGGTCCATACTGGCCAGTCTGGATACTGTGGGCCAGAGTAGATTGGAAGTGAGAGCACAGTATGATATTTTATTTTTTTAAGAAAGAGAACACACAAAGGAAGGCTACCGGCATACAGATATGTGACTTTCCAAAATCTGGACACTTCTTACTCCAGAAACAAAACCGAAAAGCCCTTAATCAGCCTGTCAAGAATGTCCAATGATACGGCCATCAGTCTGTGGATGCACCCTACCAGCCAACGTTGATAGCATAACTTATCTCTGTACTCTTTTTATTTTCTATTTTCTATTTGGGTTCCCTACCCACCCCTAGAGTTTCTTTTATTTTTATCTCTTTTTTCTCTCTATCAACTCTTGAGGGAGATACCTTGCTGAGATGAGGCTTAAAGTTATCATGATGGTGAGTGACATCACAGATTTCTGACTCGTATGACCAAAACAAACACAAATTTCAACATTTCTAAAATAACGTACAGACATAGTTGTATGAGTTCTCAAAGTCCGATACTGGGCTGGTTGGCTCTGCTTCAGGTTCCGGTAGAATATCGGGAACATCGCCTCTTGTCCTCTTCACCTCTGGTTCATACGCCTGATGGAACACACACACACATAAAACTCCCAATCCATCACATGTAAGTGTGTTTAGTGTCTTGGCTTTAGTGGTTAAAGTAAAACCAAACCCAACTTCATTTTCTTCCCAAAACAAACTTATTAGGGTTGTATCCAAATTCCAGTTTAGACACATCTGGAGCTGTTTTACATTCATATTTTCCTTATAGCAGAAAGCAGGAGCATTCAATATCAAGTCAGGCCAAGAATTCCTATTACACTTATAGAACACAGAGGAGCTCAACCAAGTTTATCACTTTATATTTAGATTTAAGAGCTCAGTGGATAAAAATGTTACCGTTTAAAAGTTGAATATCTTAGCTGGAATTCACATGGTGTAGACTTTGATCGACAACAGCAATATATTTACAAGTATCAGCACGTTCCTTCAGTGGCTTATGGCATGGTGGAGGGAGAGGGGTGCTTTATTTTGAAGTCAAACACACATACAGACAAGTCCAATGAAAGAAAAACCTGTCGGGTTGATCTGCTTCTCTGGGTGTGTCATCATCAGTTCTTCACATGTCCTTTCCATTACATCATAACTTACAGTAGATAAATCAACACAGATTACATCATGTTTTCCACTTTATTCTTACATAAAGATAAAGAAAGAAAACAACAAAATCTGCCTCAGTGTGTCTTAATTGCCTCATTCACTGAAACACTCACAGTCACTCATATACATTTACTACATATGAAAGGGATCAGAGTCTCAACCTAACAAACAGGCATGGCAGATCACAGTTAAGAAAATGCACGACAGTGAGAGCAGCCTCTAATAGAAAGAGCACATACAGCATATGAAGTCCTGACCTGTGCTGGTGCAGCGCTGCCTGTCCCCATAGGAACACACACTCCCAGAGAACATAAACACAGCAGAGCGAGCGAGGTTGCAGCCGGTCCCATTTTCTGCTTCATAGTAACTCTGCTTTTCCTTCAGCAGCAAAAACTCCCTCTGTACCTCCTAGTCTCTCTGTCTCTCTCCTTCCACTGTCTGGGTTTCTCTCTCTCTCCTTCACTCCTCTTTCACTGGAAGAGCAGTAGGAAGGCAGTAGGAATCTCCCTTTAGATGTGTGAATGGGAGCTGGTGTACAGCCCTCTTTAAAAGGGGGGGGGGGGGGGGAATCACAGGTATAAAACAGGAAAGTCAAAATAAAGCCCCTGTTGCCTGCCTGCTGCCCGCTCTTCTGTCCTCCTTCAGAACAAGAACCTCTTTCAAACAAAGGAAAGCTCTTTGTTTTTCCTACTACCTCCCATTTCCACTCTTTGTGTGCACACTGTGGATTTACAGGTCTCTGTCCGGTGGAAAACATGTACAGTATGTCTAAAACGTAAACAGTTCACGAACCGAGAAAAACAGCTTTGTTACCAGCTTTGCATTAATGTATTTGAGGATTTACCAGGGCTTTTATAACATACTCAAACTAACAACAAATATATGGGATCATCCAAAGTTTATGATTGAATTAGGTTAAAATAAAAGCTTCATTCTTCCTGTCTTTTCAGTAACTGCTTCTTTCTGATTTTCCTGTCCTTGAGTTAGTGTGCAAGAAATGTTTGATTGGCCAGCAAAAAAATGGGCATTTTATTTCAGTCCTTGAAAATGTAAATAAAAACAGAATGCAATCATTTGAAAACCAAATTTTTTAAATCTACAAACACAAATAACACATTTGTGAAATGAAAGTTAGGATGGGGATGAAAGTACACTGTAAAACCAAACATCTGGTGGATTATCTCACATATAAAAAGAGAGATGGGTGTAGGGCAGAAACCGAAACTGAATGTTCATGATGTTCAGGCTCTCGTGCAAAGCTGCATCAAAACCAGAAATGATTCTGGAGTAGAAATCTTTGGCACGGGAACATTTCTGAAAACCACTTGTCTTTGGACTGAAGATGAGGCGCACAGTTTGAAATCGAGCATTTGTGATGCTGTCGGCATGCTCGCGTCACCGGAGATCTGCATCTGTTCAGAAGTTCCATTAATGCAGAAAATGAAATATGCAGGTTTTCAAGCAACATATATCGTGATCGTTAGCTTTCAGGAAAGATCATGAAAACTGTTATGTCTGCTGTCCAAACTTGTGACGCACTGAAAGCATTTGGAGCATAAAGAAACACAAATAGAGCCCCAAAACTGTTGAGTGACTGAAATTCCATATTAACGGAAGAAACTGGTTGCAGACTATACTAATAATTGAGCTACCAACTACCCAAATGCTGCATTTCCTTCCTTGAGATGCTCTGCTAGGACTTTACTGCAGCCACCTTCAGCTGCTGCTCATTTGTGGGTCTTTCTGTATTTCGCAACTGAACTGTGCTTTATGGGGTTGAGATCAGGTGACTTGACTCGGTAATTGATGAATACCCCTTTTCTTTGACTTAAACTCCTGGGTTGCTTTTGCAAGATGCTTTTGGTCAGTTTTGCAGCATTTTTTGAATCAGAGCAGCGTATCGGCCCAAACACTTATAGTCCCAGCTGCCCTGTGTGTACCCCAGGTTTTCCCCATATGACAGCTGGGATAACCTCCAAGGCCCCCCCTGAGCTGGATGGATGAATGGATGTACGGACGGATGGACAGACGAACTTCAAGCAGTCACCTACAAACACTAGTGATCTGGTTCCACTGGCAGTCATGTTTGAACATGACATAACGCCACCTCCACCATATTTGACAGATAATGCGGTATGCTTCAGATCCTGACCTGTTGCTTTTCTGTTATCATTCTGGTACAACTTTTTCTTCGTTTCATTGATCCAAAGACATTTTCCACACCTATGCAGCCTCTGTTAGATGTTTTCTGACAAAGTTTAACCTGGCCTTCTTGTTCTTGAGTTTTGTCGACAGATTACACCTTGTTGTAAATTTGTATTTTTATTCTCGAAGGCATCCATTCATTGTAGACTTAGACAATAATATTCTGAGCTCATCCAAAAGTGTTCCTGACTTGGTTAGATAATGTGAAGGGAATTTCTTGACTAAGCAAAGAATTCTTTAATTGTCTTCTGTGGTCTTTCAGGCCTTTTGGTGTTGCTGAGCTGGCCACTGCATTCCTTCTTTTTAAGGACGTATCAGACTGTTGATTAGGCCACTCCTAAAGTTCCTGCTATGCCCTCATTGGGTTTATTTGGGTTTGTGAGCCTAATGATGGCCTCCTTCACGTACTTCAATATCTCTTTGGACCTCAAATGCAGTGGTCCATTGGGAAGCCACCACATGCTAGATCAGCACTTGGAATAAACTTCAGATCTTTTATCTCCTTAATTTTTTTAATTAAAAATAATGAGAGAACAGACATCACCTCACAGTCGACTGCCAATTAATTTTGAGCTTCTGAAAATAGGGGACTATGCATAAAAATGGTTGCAACTATTAAACAGCTGATGGACGATTTTTGCCAAACATCTTGAATTAAAGCTGAAAATCTTACATAACGTCTTGAGTGCTTGATTTGAGACCTGTTTTCATGATTTAGTGATATCATGGCATCACATTTAAAATTCTTATGGACTTAACTATTTTTAGCTAAGGGTTTTACAGTTTGCAAGTCATACTATATATCATATCTACACAAACAGCCCTTTTATGAATTTGGCTAAATGTGTATAATATAAAAGTTGGACAGTTTTCTAGTATAGTTAAATACATTGGTGGTAATAGAAATATAATTTTGTGAATTTATTTAGGAAATTGTGATATAATGACGAACCTGCCACTGAAGAGAAACCTTATGTAAGTGGCCATGTGTGTGTCCATGTGTGTTTGGGCCTGCAGCAGGAGGTATGCCAGTTAAAATGCCACAAGAATCCAGCAGAATTTCCAGGGAAGCAAATGAGGAAAGGCTCTGCGATGTGGAGACTGGGTGGAGCTCAGACGGGGACTGTGAGGGACAGTCGGGTCTGAGTCGGCAGGACAGCTGCACATGCACAGCTGTTTCAGTAACACAACTGATTCCAGACATGTTTCCAGACCTCAGTTTTGAGTGGAGCAATGGTCTGGAAAAATAAATGAGAGCAAGAAAATCCTTGCTTTGACCTAATGGTTCCTTATCGCTGGTTTATAGAAACAGTGAATAAAACACAATGTATTCAAATGCATCATTAGAAAAATGTCTTCCTTTTTGCCTCATGGAAGATTTTGAAGCACACACTTGGGCTTGAGGAAATTGTCACTAAAACGTTTTTACTATATTCTCAAAGACCAAACAAAAACACCAAAATAATCCTCTGTAGTAACAGTTCTGCAGAATAGGACTGAAATGCAAACATTGCTCACTTATCATGGAGTATATCAGCAGTAAAATATCTGGATGACTCAGTCAAATTTCCACCTAACCCTGTCATGTCTGACCTGGGAGGGAAAAAACATCAGTCAGGAACAACACTAACAGTTACTAGATTATTTCTTTTGGCTCTGCAGAGATGACCTTTGGTTGTATTTTTACTGAATAACGTCCGTAGAGCTGGCTGCTTCATTAGTCTGCGAGACATAAGGTAACAAACTGTTACACAACAAGAGTCCTGTTTCTGTTTTTGTTGTAACTTTAATACCATTCAATGATTTTCATTCACCCAGATTTTTGATGAAAAAATACATCTTCACCCAAACATTTCCTGTACACAAAGCAGCCATTCAGGGTCTGGAAGCACTGGGTGGTGCTTCAGTGAGGCAGCCGGACTGGACAGAGGTGCCTCAGTCCAGAGTGTCCACAAGCACTCATAATACATAATGTGATAAATGGGCAATATAAGATAGTTATGAGTCGACTCTGACCATTTAATATTAATTAGTTCTTCAGTCATGCATTGTAGTCTAATTATGGATAACATAAAAGTGCAGATTGAAATCTGCTAACAAGTCTGAGGGAGTAGCCGACTACTGCTTATACAGCTTTTTTATGACTGCACAGGGAGCTGTGCAAAGACTGAAAGTGCCTCAAGTGATTTCACCTGACTCAGTGGGACTGAATGTTCCCCAGTTTTGCTCAACTCTGCTAGATGCTGAGCTGCATTCTGGGTAATTCTGGTGCCAAATTTTGACTAGGAGGACGAAGCAAAAGCAAAATATCTCTGGCTCTGCACATGTGGTAGAGAGTGTTATCTACCATTTGGAAGATTGGTGGTTTGATCCCTGACTTCTCCTGTTTAGAGTCACCAATCAATCAAACATGCCTGGCTTTGGATCATGGGAGAAATTTCTGAGTTCTCAGACAGAACCCACACAGGCACATGACAACATGCAGACTCCACAAAAAGGTCCCAGCCGACTGGTGGATTCAAACCACCAGTTTGTTGTGGTTTGGTCTGACAGTTCAAAGTTTCAGATACTATTTTTGGATAGTAGTATATTTCAGATACTATTCAACAACTGAGGTCGTTCAGGCATCTCACTAGGATGCCTCCTGGAAGCCTCCAAGGCAAGATGTTTTGGACATGTCCTACCAGTAAGCAGACCCAGGACTGGAGAGATCATATCTCTCAGCTGAGAGGAGAGGTGGCTGGAGTGAGGGAAATCTGGGCCTCTGTGTTCATGTGGCTTTTCCCATGACTCAAAGCTGGATAATGAGTAGAAGGTGGGTGGATGGATTTTATCAGCTTTCTTGCAAAATTGTTATAGTTCTGTATTTTCTAACTATTTTTTTTTAAATTATTGTTTAATTGAGTTAAGTTTAGTTTCAATTCATATCCAGAGTGGTTTTGCTTGTTTCTGTTTAGTTTTTATTTTATTTTATTTATTTACTTTTTGGTCTGTCCTGTCTGGCACTGTTAGCAATCAGAATTATTGCCTGAAAGCCAAGAAAAATGCCCAACAGATTTATTTTCAAAGTAGATTGTACGGCTTTTGCTATACTGGTCCACTTGATTGTCATATTTTATTCTACCTTCATCATTAACATTATTATTATTTATTTATTTCATGAGTTATTGCAGTCAGAATGGACAGGACCGGAGGACAGGAAAGAGAACGAAAGGCTGGGAAGATTGTGAAGGTCGTGGGGGGAAACAGAGGAGAAGAGGAATATAGAGAGCAAAGACTGAAAATCTGCTTGATCACCTGCTGAGAGACAGAAAAAAACAACAACACAACTTTGTATTTTTGACAAAGTTGTATTTTTACTCAGTTGTATTAAGCATTTGTATTCTGTTTTTATCCTATTGTACATTTTATTCTATTTATTCTACTGTATATAGTATTTTATTTTATTCTATTCTGTACAGTTGTGTACAGTATTTTATTCTTATTGTATTCTAATTTTTGCTATATAACTTTTGCACTGTCCTGCTGTGACAAAACAAATTTCCCACATGTGGGACTAATAAAGGTTATCTTATCTTATCTTAAAAAAAAAACCAACGGATTTCTTCCAGCAACAAGGGACTTCTTCCAGGAGAATAAGATAGCTCTTCTGGAACATGCTGCGTATTCCCCTGATCTAAATCCAATTAGGAACCTTTGGATGGATGGCAGGGGAAGTTCACAAAAATGGACAACAGTTGCAGACAGTAGATGCCCTTTGTGCAGCCGTCTTCACCAGTTGGTGAAATGTTTCCACTCACCTTATGGAAATGCTTGCATCAGCAGTAACAGTGGAGCTACTTGTTACTGAGTTCATGTTCAGAACTTTTGATCAGCTGTAAAACAGCCTGTTTCAGTTTAAGTGTTGTTTTCAATAAATTGCATGCTCAACAAAAATCTTTTGTCTCACTCCCATTTCTTTTTGTTGCATGTTGAAGCTCTACTTGGAACCTTGTTAAGATCCAATCATGCAAAACATAATTTCTTAAACTTTTGATTAGGATTGTATGTTTAGAGGCAGCAGCCAACCAAGATAATGTGTGTCTGTAAGTACCTGTTTGTACACCTGTGTGTGAGCGCAGTTATGTTCATAAAGTTTCTCCATGTAAGTATTTAATTGTGGGTATGGGGAGCCATAGCCCTGCCTTCCAGGTCATGAAGTAGGCATGGTGGAGACATGGGCCCAAGATATTCAGAGGCCCCGCAGAGCACAAGAGCCCAAGGAGGACCACCGCAGGGGCAATCGTGCCACCTACCTAGAAAAGGGCTGAAGAGTGTCCCGGATGGGGGTCACCTAGCAGCCACTGTGCAGAAGCCACAAGGGGCTGCAACAACGAGCCCGCAGGCTCCACCAGCAGCTGGCTACGCCAGGGCAGACCGAGCCCCAGGCCCAAAGACCCGAGGGCCCTCCATGCACCGGAGGAGGCCCAACAGAGCCAGGGGGACCAGGGGCTTTTTGTCATCTAATATTAGTTTAAGTAAACTATAATAACCATGCTTTTTTGCCTGGACACAATAAAATTGCTAACAGCCTGTTCACTTAATATAAAGATTTTTGAAATCTATACAAATATGCCTTAATGAAGCTTTAGATGACCATTGGACTAAAACAGGAAAGCAGCTTTACATTTGCTGTACAGACTTTACTTAAGTTAAAAAAAAACAATTTAGGTCCATCAAACCCTAGCAACACTGACAAATGTTACTTTACCTCAGTGCGAGAGAGCTGAGTAGCTATGCCTACACCAGCCCTTCACAACATACATAATGCATGAAACAGAATATTGCTCTTGCTTTCCTAAAATACACGCTGCATTGTGGTTGCTTTGCACCCCGGAGGGAGATGGTAGATTTAGGTCTAATGATTCTGAACGGGGCTGATGAGATGTTTTATCAGAGCAGCACAAAACTTCCTTCAACTGCAGCATCCTTCTCTCTCCTCCCTAATGACATGATGGATTAGGAATCATAGATGGAGAAACACCGAGTTCTTTTTCACCACTTTTTCTGTTGTAGGTTTTTACTACCATAAGCTACTGCAGTGACTCCTTCCTTTTCCTCCACATGGAAACTTTCATCATCATGGTCTTTACTATTTGAGGAAAATATTATTTTTGGGTGTCATGGAGCCATTAGAAAGGAATGTGGTTCGTGATAGAATGAAAAAGATAAGAGCCAGGTTTAAGTACAATTTGTTTATTTCCTTCCAAACTGTGACCCCAAAATGCATGAATGTGATGCACGTGTGTAACAGAAGATACAATGAGCAGATAAATATAGAAAACCATGTACTAAGCATTACATGTAGATCTGACACAAGTGCCACCAAACACTATAAGCCTGCCCATTTACCTACGACACAATAGTTGAGTGTGAATCATTTCACACTATGCACACTAGTTTTGTTCAGCATTATTTTGAGGTCAAAGGTGAAAGTTAGGAGGTGTGAAAGTGTTGCCAAGTAGCTGAATCCATGCAGGACATCTGTAACTGGTTCCCATAGCAGCCCGGACATACAGCCCATGACTTTTCCATGACTAAGTCTGAGCACTTCCCAGTTCTTCCCTCCTGTGTGTTTTTTTCCAAATACCAAACAGAACAATGCTGTGGTTTCTATTTAGCTACATTTAAACCAACCATCTATTTCTATGTACGTATAAAAGCTTTAAATACATTCTGCAGTAATAAGAGATGTAACGGTAAAATCCCAAGATTTTTACTGTAGTAATTGCACTGTGTGGGTCAAGACTGCAACATCACGCGCTACTCTAAATTTCTTAGGTTTACAGGAATATATAAGCATAAATAAAAAGAACATGAGCAATAAAGAATAACAAAAAATATTAACTTAAACCTGGATATGGGTTTAGTGTTTTGTTCCATGTTGACGAATAAAACTGTTCATTTGATAGACTCGTGTCTAGGAGCTACGTGTGAAATCAACTGTGCATTCACAACACATGTACACAACAGAATCATCAGGTTACTGCAGCAGGATTATGTGACCAGCGTGTACATCAGATCGATAAACTTATTGATTTCAATTTTTCTCTGAGTGGATTTCCAACAGACTTCATATCAAGTGGAAAATGTGGAAGTGTTTGGCAATTCTATGGACTTGATCCTATTCTAAGAAAGGAGAGGGGGAAAATCCACCAGGAAAGGGGCAGTGAGATAATGTCTTAACTACCCACTGAAGATGATTACAAGAACATAATGTGGTTATTTTTAAAAAATGGTGTCTCCTAAATCTAGACGTGGATGTCTGTGGTCATGGTAGTGTGGTCCTTCTTTAAAGTTATGATGAGGATGACTCATTCAGAGCAGTGACTGGGTCCTGCTGTGGTTTACCAGTTGTCTAGGAAGTCGAATCCGGTCTTCAGGATGTTGCTGCTTGTATTAAACTGAAAGGAGAGAAACAGAGAGATCCTGATAAATAGCAGTGAGGTAGACTGCGTTTGAGCTATTATTGGGCTACCAACGAAGAAGTCATAAAAGACAAAGACCTTGCTTGGTAATGCCCCTCCCACTGTCCTACTCTCGCTAAAGACTGGCTGACACGGGAGGCTTGTCAGGTGACATGGACCTCACATGGGCTATTAAAGCTTGGGACTCTTTCTTTAATTGCACATGGCATCAGCCCTCTTTAGGGTTTGTGTTTGCCTCATGTAATTAAGCCAGTTTGTGACAGTTTGTCTATCATATTTTTTTAATCATCTCTGTCCTGTTCAAGCCATTCAGTATTCTACCTGCACGCTTCATTACTGTCACTGGGCTTTGTATTTTTGGCTTTTTTGCAAACTGCATTGTCATGCAGCTAAAGTCCTATGTGATTAGGTTCCAACACAAGACCATAAATAACATATTAGTCTTCTGTTACAAAGGAAACAAAGGTGGTCGTGTTGGAGAAAGGCCAGGTTTGAAAGACCAGTGATGTCTCTTGGCAGAATAAGTCGTACACTGTCATTATGTGGCATCTGCGTCGATCCTGTAACACATCAGTCTGAAGCCTTAATACAGAAACATGGGTCAGTAATAGACTTTAGCCACTATGTCCAACACCAACAAAATGAAAATGTAGCAACTACATGTTAATTCTCAGCTCCAACGTTATGACACAAAATGTCAAGGTTTGCTGTTAATATCCAATATCAGGTTTCATCCTTATCAATAACACTGAGTCCTCCCTTTAATGGAAAACTTATGTTTGTGTCAGTACAAACAATAATGAAGCAAAACTAAAAACATAACCATTTTCTGAAATTAAGTTTTTTTAAAAAAAAAAAAAAAGTTTTCTAAACTATACATGTAAACCCGATCTTTAGAAAGCCTGGATCAGGTCAAGAACCAATATTATCACGGGCCTGTAAATACTGGGATAAACAGATACGGTATGACCTTTTTAAAGCATATCTCATGCCCGGTCACCTTAAAATCAAGCAGCAGGTACTTCAAAGAGCTGGGCCTTTTAGTTTTAACTTTAGCTAGTGTTTAATAAAATCCAAAGCAAATGCTTAATTCAAATGTACTTAGTACTTGCAGTCTCTAAACGGAACTTACCTGGGTAAAGGTGGGGCTGACGTCAATATTGGCTGAGCCCTCTTCCTCCTTCTCTTTCTCCTTCGTGACATTTGAAGGCTTGGACACCAGGTTGGAGGCGAACATTTCATCGACCGTGTTGCTGACGGATGGCAGGGTGCTCTGAGATCTCTCCCAGCCTGCATTTGTAGATGGGACGCTGATAGGTGGGGGCGGGTTTGGAGAAATGGAGATGGATGCCGGGGTTGCGCTGACAGCGGTGGGGATAGGAGGTGGTGGCGCAGGAGGCTTGGGTGCTCTATGCTTGGTGGACCTAGTGGGAGCTGGAGCGTGGTGCTCGGCAGTTTCAGGCTCCTTGGGGCTGACAGAGCTATCCTGTGGGAAAATGTAAAGAAAGCAGCATTGAAGGATAATGTTCAGAAACAAACCTGGCATCAATTTTACATTTTCTTTTCTTTCCTTTTTAAACTGTAGCTTGTTTACATTTGCCATCTGCTTCTACTCGTGGAGGCGTCACTGATGCCAGATATTGCAGTTTCAGGCTAGATTCTATTTTAAGACACAGTCTGATAACACATGTTAAGGCTGGAACTTTCCATCTGTTATTTATCAGAAACGTTACAGATCATAACAAATGTTTTTGCCTGAGAATTCGGCATCATCCATAACCTTTTTTGAAGAAGTTCCAACCTTCAGATTGTAATCAGTAAATGGGATGTGATGGTATTTTTACGTGCGTACCTGTCGGAGGTAGGATGGGAGGGGTTTCTCTCCTTTCTCTATAGACTTGATCTGGCTGGGGGTCAGGGACTGGAAGTCAGCTTGCTCACCCTCCAGCCTGGACCTCTCAGCACTGATCTTCCAGAAAGATGACTCCTCTTCTGGTCTCCGGCCCTCGCTGACCGACACCTTCCCAACCACACAGAAACAGTTATGCACACAGTCCTGCATTCTTAAGATACTGTGAAGACCTATTTTAGGTGTTCTACTTAGCTCTTGTTAAAAATGTAAGCAAAGGTGAAGGTTTTTCAGAAAGAAATGTATCTGAAAACTTTTTTTGTACACAAAATTAAACAAACATCGCCACATCCACTTTATGCTCGACTATTGCAAAATTTTCACTCATTTTACAGTCCTATTACAACACCAAACACTTCCCTTCCAAATGTGCATGCTGAATCTCTGCTTCAAACATGAGGCCCCATCATACCTTTGTTCCTGCTGCACTCTTGCCAATCTGACCGGAATGAGTAACCTTCGCCGCTTTTGAGTCAGACTGGGAGGATGAGATCCCCTGGTCTACAGGGCCTGATGTCAAGCTGAAATCCATCTGACTCTGAAAGATGCGAATGACATGTAAGGGAGGATATACTTTATGTATCCAGAAAACATAGACATTCCTGTTAATTTATTTTTACCTTTGTTTCCCATGAAAAAGGTGCAGAATGCTCATCCTGCCAGGTGATATCCTAAACACAGAAACACATGCTGTGATTAGTTTCAGCTTACACAGTCATTGTGCTCACTGCCCCCATTTAAGGGTATTTATACTAGGTTAGCTGGCTAAAGTAACATATGATGTGTGTATTTTCTATAATCTAGCGCCAACAAATACCTTGCCTATTGTAAGACTTCCTTTTGATACACTGGTTTATCAGTTAAAAGGCAACAACTGATACTTCCTACCTGCCAGTTTTTCTTTATAGGAGTTAAACACTTGTCAAAATCTGCTCATAGCAGCCTTGATATCATTTAAAAAAAAAAAGTGTTGCTGTTAACTGATGTGTATGTTTTGATGCTTACTATTATAAAACAGTAAATATGTTATTAGTTACAAGTATTTAAGGCCCATAAAAGGCGAACTGTCTTTGCAAACTCTACTTTTTTTCTGCATTTATCTTTTACAAATCAACGATTACATTAATAATGAAACTCGCATAAATACAGTGGCTCTTACCATATATAAAAATAAAGCCAATGTCATTTTAAACCCTTTAAAATATACAATGTTTCACTGTTAAATATTTCTATTCATTATACAATGACACAACACCATATTTGTCGCCAGCCGTCTCGCCACAGTGACGTTTACCAACATATTTTCGAGGCTACGTGGCTCTCGTTAGCAGGCTTTTCTTGTTAGCGGGCTATCCTCGCCCTAAAACACACCTTAAACACACAAAATCCAAACTCTAATGTCTTTTAAGTACCTCTTCTCCGAAGTGAACTATCTTCTGACCCGTTTGAATGAGCATTTTAGGGTAACAGACCACTTCTTCACGCTCAACTCTGTGCATAGCGTATCGGGCTCGGATATGAGGATCCATCATCCAGTTGTCGATGGCGTTGTCCTGCTCTTGCGGCGTCATTTTCTCCCAGGACGAGCCGTGCTTGGCTTTGATTTTCTCCCTCTCCTGCATTATTTTCTTTGCCATGGAGTTGATGGAGGAGAAGTACTCCAACTTCTTTTCCTCCATCCTGTGGGCATCGAGCCCCGCCACGGTTGCGGCGGCCATCTTTAACTGGGGCCAGCTGTTGTTATTGTGAGAAAGAGGAAGCCGGTACTCGTCGCTGAGTGGGCGTCACCATAAAATCCATACGGCACCACTGGTCAGATTTAAGGGCTAATAGCGCCATCTAGTGTTCTAGTGTACGTGTATTTGTGACCGGCTAATCTCTCTCTCTCTCTCTCTCTCTCACCGTGTATATATATATATATATATATATATATATATATATATATATATATATATATATATATATATATGGCAACCTAATACATATATATGTATTAGGTTACATATATATGTATTAGGTTGCCAGCCATACATAAAGGGCCAATACATAAGAGCTTTGTACATGTACATTACTAGATATATTAAAATGATCAACAGGGATTAGCATAACATAGCATAAAGGCACAAGTTGCACTGGATAACATAAAGAGGAAGATATAAAGAACATTAGTGGACAGGGTAGTCAACTTACCTCATTGTGAAAAATGTTTATTTCTTATAAAACAAGCTGTATGGTGATTTTAATTGAGGATTGCCTAAGTAACACAATGATATTTTTCACCCGTGGTTCTCTTTTATGTGGCTCATATAAAATAACACAGTAAGAACACACAGCATGACTTATCTAAGTAGTGCTTTTTCTAGTCCACCTCTTTTCAACACAGTAGGCCCACAGCAACAACTCTCATTATTAAGAAGGCCTGTGTAAGTATAGTTGGATTCTTTGAGCACTTTTCTTTTCCTGCATCCTTATGAATTCTGCTTCATGTCTTTCCTCAACCTCATGAAGTTGTTTTGGGGGCTATTCAAACGCTTCATGTGTCCATTAAACCTGTTGTGTGTTGTTGACCACTTGGGGGCAGTGGGAACAAGCTTTAAAAGCTGGGCTTTATAAGTTGTGGCCAAATTTTTTTTTCTTTTTTAAATTTCCTTTATCTATTTACCCATCTTATTTTCCACATACTGCTTATTGTTACACTTATTTGCCTTGTATGTCTACTGTACAAACTAAACTGGAATGACTGACTGTTAACTTTCATAATTTCAAATAAAGTAAATAATAACCATTTTTAAAAAAAGTTGTGGCAAAAACGTCGGCAAACTGCTGTTTCTTTACTCCTTTAGCTGCTATGCATTGATTTTAAGAACTGCAAAGTTAAATCATGTGCATGCTTTATTCATCTAATCCATATGGACGACAAATAAAGAACCCCAGAGCTGCAACAGTCATTTGCATCCTCTTTGTAAAGTTACAGAACTTCATAATCACATACTACTTTTAATTTGATCTAATAGTCTACATCTGAGTATTGGTATTTATTTCTCCTCACAGATCTGAAATTTGTCCTTGATGTTTTACTTCTTCTCAGTGAGTCATTTATAATAAATCAAATGAAAGAGTTTCCAAGACAAAGATAATTAAACATAAACAGAATTTTAAAACAAAATTCAAAACATAAAAAATATTTTTTCTCAATAATATTTATTAAGATTACAGGTACAAAGACAAGCTACATGAAGTCACATATATTAATATATAAACATCAAAGCAAACCATTTTAAATGACATAAATGTACATTTCCAAAACATCCATGTCTGTAAAATCATCAGTACATCAGAGAAACAAAGAAAAAAGACATTTATAAAGCAAAGTAGTGCTAACAGTCATACCTTCTTAGCGCTACAAAATGGCTTTTAGTAAATGCAAACTGCAGCAGTTAAAAGATATCAGCAGTGGGTTCAGAAATCTAGTCTTTAAATATTTAGCCCATGTAGTCAAAGGCCACACATCAGACTTTTCAACTAATACCAAAACATGCACCTGTAATATTATGTACAAAACCAAAAGTAAGTTAAAAAGAGACAAAAACAATTTACTCCAGTGACAATATACCAAACATCAGATTGTTTTAGATGTTTCAGATGTGTGAGTTTATTGCATGAATTTTAAGCATTTAAAATAAATAGCTGTGAAAGATGTTTGTTTTCCTTTTTTACAAATGTGTGCAAAAGCTTCTTGCAATGTATCCCTATTAGCCTCTTTGTTATTTGCCCTAGTTAACTGTTCAAATACTGCACATTGGATCAAAGCCGCACTTCTCAGGCTGTGCTGTGACTGACATCATTGAGGCTAAGTTTCTGATTTTTCAACATGGTGTCACTGGTGAAACGGGGGTGAAGGGGAATGGCGGTCATCGGCACTGTTTTGGCCTTTCGTCTGGATGAGCGACAACACAGCAGGTAGAAGATCTCAACCACGTTGAGCACAAGGGACAGGCAGGATGCTACCATCATGAACATGATGAAGATGGTCTTCTCAGTGGGTCGAGACATGTAGCACTCAACAGTGTAGGGACATGGGGCTCGGGAGCATTCAATTAGTGGGTCCATGACGAACCCATACAGATAATACTGCCCCACAATAAATGCTATCTCCAGGAGGATCCTGAACACTATGGAGACCATGTAGTTTCCCAGCAGATTACCTTTAATCTGCACCTTTCCTTTCTCGTTTGTATACTTTGGAGCTTTTGTTATTTCACTGCTAGAGTGGGTCTGTATGTATTCTCTCAGCTTTTTCTCTTTGTGGATGACATGCATGACATGACCGAGGTAGATCAGTGTCGGTGTCGAGACGAAGATGATCTGCAGGACCCAGAATCGTATATGTGAGATTGGGAAGGCGTGGTCATAGCACACGTTCTTGCAACCAGGCTGTTTGGTGTTACAAACCATCTTGGACTGTTCATCACCCCAAACCTGCAATGTTCAGATGACAATGTTTATTATTATTAAAAAAAATTTTTTAAATTAAGGTAGTACATTTAGTCACACAGCAGCACAAATCCTATACACTGAAGTGCAAAATCAATGTCCTAACATATAGTAAGCAAGCTGATTTTACTTAACTTTCATACTAGTTTTATAAATGAACTCGTTTTACAGAGTTATCTGTGCTTTTTTAATTGAATAACTGGTACACTTGATTTGCCTGAGTATGAACAGTGCAGACTGGTAGATGGAAAGAGTCACAGACCTGGTACAACTTAGGTTAAAATAATTGATTTGGAAATTTTCTTAGCTTAACCAAATTTTCTAAGTGCATTTAACTTGTTCAGTATGCATATGATCCATATGTACATATAAAGACTATAATATATATAACAATTATGAAGTTAATTTGAATTATTCTCATCTTAACTATTGAAATAATCAAATTATTACAGACCACTGCATTGCGTTTACACTTTTAAAACAACAAACCAAAAATATATTGTATATTTTACATATTTTGTAAAGTATTACTCTGTACAATGACCAGGCTATAAAATAGAATTAGGCTATATATCTAGAGCAAGATCAACTTTAATAATAAAACTTCAATGTACCAAACCAGTGTTTTTTCACTGTCAGTGCAACCTAGCAAATTTATATTCAGAAAAACGTGTAATTCTCATCTATCTATCTATCTATCTATCTATCTATCTATCTATCTATCTATCTATCTATCTATCTATCTATCTATCTATCTATCTATCTATCTATATAGATATATATATATATATCCACTGTAATCCACTGGTTGTGAAGAAAATTTACTGCTATCAAAGCATTATTTGAATTTTAGTTTCAACGCTGTTTTTATGCGGACTTTTGTTATACCCACCAGAGGGCGTTTGTTTGTTTGTTTGTTTGTTTGTTTGTTTTTAATCTGAAAGGCCAAAACTCACAAAAGTACCTAAGGCATGTGAGTTATGTATAATTCTTTCCCCCAAAAGATGAAAAAGTAAAAGTGGACCTTCTCTGCTCCAGCTCCAAGGATCATGATCCTGAAGATGAAAAGCACGCTGAGCCAGACCTTCCCGATGACCGTGGAGTGGGACTGGACCTTATTCAGCAGCGAAGACAGAAATCCCCACTCACCCATGGTTTCTGAAAACAAATAAAGATCCTTAATGACTGATAAGATGTGAATAAATTTGAAGTTTCATCAAATCTAGCCTTCGGCAGACCATTTAGAAAATAAATGTTTTGCTGAGGAGATCATAGTTTGTTTATTTAGTTGTTGCATATGCAGTACACTATATTCAAATTATATCTAACTGAGACAAAACCCTGAATTAAACTGAAATTTTAGAGTCAAATGACTAAACTGGCCTCAAATTTTGAGTCTTTCAAACTTATAGATTGAAGTATTTTATTATTTAAATTATTAACTTGTAGTTTGTTATAATCAATCAGTGGAAATGGTTAAACATCACCAGTAGCAGCAGAAAGTCTGCCCTGCTTCTAAGACAATCACATGTACTACTATCCCCAGTAACTGTTTAGAGGTTAAAGTAGGAGCTGTGGAATAAATATATTTGATTGGATTTTAAACAAGAATGTACAAGCAATGGATGTTTGTATATGGCTTTCACTATATTTTTATCATATGAAAGAAAAGCCCTTTAGTGCATTAACAGCATAATAACTGCATATCACTGATTTATCCAATCTGAGAAAATACAGAAAAATGTAGTTAATCAGATGTTTACTGTCACAGATTATGTATAGTGTGTCATTTTGTCTCACTAACATACACTCCCTAATAATAATCAGTGCTCATCAGTCAACACATGACAAGATGCATCTTAAGATACCTTAATAATGAGATCATGACATTGTTTGAATCTTATTCCAATATATTTATTAAAAGTTTAGCCTGTTTACAGTTTATAATTAAAAATAAATGCCTTGTAAATGAGGAGGATTTTTAAATAAGTCATTCTGTAGCTTACCTTTGAGTGTAACAGCTCTTCTTGCAGACAAGCGAATCAGTCACCAGTTGTAGAGCTGAATGGCAGCGAGCGTACCAAACCAGACTTGTCTATGATACCTTGAACTTTAGATTAGATGGAGTTGTGCAAGCGTGTGAGCTGTCACGTTGTCATGACATCTGGAAATGAGAAATCTCATGTAGACAAAATTGGGCTGAACATGGAAAATGTTAATGATTGCCAAACCTTTAACCGCTTGTACTTGATTTTTTTCCCCCTCTGTATTGGTTTCATAAGATGATACAGTGGTAGTTATCACTGTATGATAAGCTTCTTTAACATTTCGAATTCAACGACATTTGTCAGTTATGCATTTTTAGTCAAACAGTAACAGAGTCAACGACTAAACGGTGCAAAGAGATTACAATGAACATGAACGTTCAGTCAAGCAGTGACGCTGCTGCATTTTGTGAGGACTCATGTTCGTTTTGTCATTAAAAAATGCTGAAAGTCCGAACAAACTGAGTAAGTTTAGTATTATAAGCTTCACAAAGACTGAGATATTGAACTGAAATATGCTGAGCTGATATATTTGATCTATAATGTTCCACTTTCTTTCATTTTTTTCATTATATTTTTATTTTATGTAGATGTTCTCATTGTCTTTAGATAAACTTTGAAAGAATAGCCGGATCGATTACCAGTCAACCTAACAGCCGCACCCCATTCTGAAGAAATACCAGATTATAGATGAAAAAATTAGTCAGTCGCCACATGATTCATATGTAACATCCTTGTATTAAACAATTATTTACATAAGTTTAGCCAAATGTAAAATTATTGCATTTCAAAATATGTTAAACAAAACTATCAGCTATTATCACTATTATCAGCTCTGGGAGGCTTTGACTGTCGTTATTTGCCAGTTTCTACACACTGTCACTTCAACTAACGCCACTTAAATGGTCATTGCACTAGTTTTGCACAAACTGTAAATACTACTTGTCTTAAATTCTCTAAATATCGAATACTTTTTTCTCTTTTTTTCTCTTTATCATTATTATTACCGCTATTTTCTGTTATTTTCTTCTTAATTTAACTGCACACTTCTATATGCTCATGTAAAGCTGAGGAGCACGAGCCAAAGAACTTCATGGGTAAATGTGGCTACACTGTTTATCTGTACATGACAATAAAACTTGAAACTTGAAACTAGAAAAACTAAAACTAAAAAACTAATGAATAATGAAAGTAATTATTAGTTGTAGATATGAAGTCACACAAAATGTGTGTAAATCATGGTTTTTCAAAATAAGGGCTTATGAACTGAAAAGTGTGAACATCTAAAGACAAGAGATTGATAGAAGCAACGTTTCTTCAAGTTCAAGTCATTTATTTCAAACAAATAAGCATACAAAAAAGCTGCTTACACATAACAAACAACATCATTTTTATCTTTCAGTAGGTAAATCAACTCATAGAAAATGAACAAGACAATAACTTAGAGAACATGACTGGGCATACAGACAGTTTTTCTCATTAAACTGTTACAATTTTTTTCATGTTGTCAGCAGAATACTGATGGCAGGATTACTAGTAGTTTACTGTTTATTTGACAGTTTTCCTGCTATAATCTACTTTACAGTAAATTGCTGTATTTGTTGATTTGCAGTATAGAACTGGCAGCTAAAGTTTGCTTGTATAATATAAATATGTTAGTATTGCACCTTTTTGTAATAGATTTTCAGGCATATACAAAGGAATGGAAGAAAATACTAGAAGAATATATAAGTAAAAATACAACAATGTATTCTGTGAAGACTTTTCTAAGCACATACTAACATATTAATGCAGAACGACAAAGCTTTTCTATTGTCTTTCAGTCCCTTGGATGTATCTGAATGCAGACACCGAGCAAGATAATACATTTTAATTGTCACAGACGTGGTTTTTAATGACCGCTCAGGAGCCGTTTCTCATCCTTGGCCCCATCCAAGCTCCCTGCAACACTGTGGCTGGCTTCAAGATCTGCATTCATCCTGTTCTGCTTGAGGGCTTCCTCTGCAGTTGGCCACCTTGGACCTGAGAGGCTAGCAGGATATTCTGGAGAGGTAAACTTATGAGGGCGACGTCTACACCTGACCCTTTTGCAAATCAGGTAGAACATCTCAATGACGTTCAGAACCAGAGAAACACAGGCCACCACCAGCATGAAAATAATGAAGATGGTTTTCTCTGTGGGTCGAGACATGTAGCACTCAACAGTGAAGGGGCAGGGCTTTCTAGAACAGGGGAACATGGGGACCATGACGAAGCCGTACAAATAGTATTGTCCCACAATGAAGCCGGCCTCAATAACTATCTTGACCGCAAGCTGGGTCAGATAGCTCCCCAGTAGATTCCCCTTGATTTGCACCTTCCCCCTTTCATCTGTGTATTTGGGCCTTTTGCACTGGGTGCCACCAGGGCTGGAGAGCAGCTCCCTCAGCTTGTTCTCCTTGTGGATGATGTGCATGGCGTGGCCCAGATAGATGAGTGTTGGCGTGGAGACAAAGATGATTTGGAGCACCCAGAAACGAATGTGCGAGATGGGGAAAGTATGGTCGTAGCACACATTCTCACAACCAGGTTGCTGAGTGTTGCAGACGAAATCTGACTGCTCATCACCCCAGACGCTTTCAGCACCTGCACCCAAAACCATGATTCTGAACAGGAAGAGGACGCTCATCCAGATCTTGCCAATCACAGTGGAGTGGGACTGGACTTTTTCCAGCAAGGTTGACAGAAACCCCCAGTCTCCCATCTTTAATGACAGTGTTTAGCCTCTATTTCTGAAAAAAGAAGGCAAACGTTGTAAAGATATAACACCACACCTTATTTCCGAAACATTAACTACAACTTATTCTTTAATCAATAAACTGCTGGTGAATGAAAAGAGCTTACAGCTCTTTAGATAGATCATTTTATCTCCTAAAACCTGAGAAGGAAGAAGAAATTACAGTATTCTGACCCTTGAGCTTTTGGATCAATATTTTCCACACATAATCATTAATCATTAGAAAACGGAAGAACAAGAGACTCAGTGTCATCAGACAAATGAGTAAAAGTGAAAAAAAAAACCTTAAAAAATGTTTTTTTAAAATAGGTACATGCAAATTTTTATGCATACAGAAAATTAAGCTATAATATGATTAAAACTATACCATAAATAAAATTAACAAAGAAATCTGATGCTGTTAATGTAGTCAAAAAAAAATAGTAATTATAACTGAAAACTAAATTAACAACCAGCGATGTACTTACGATAAAGTAAGAAATGAATCTTTAGTGTCCTGTTTAATGTCTTTCTCGAAAAATTCCAATATAATAACAATTTTCTCTAATTGATAAAATGATCGGTTATCTGAAGCAGAGGAGAGAAACTGTTACATCTTACCTGTTGATCTGCTCAGAGAGGACTGAGTCTCGTTGAGAAAGATCACCAACTATAGTTGGACCTTGGATTTCTGTCCTCTGATCAGCGGCTGAGTTATGCAACACACATCTGTGAGCTAACAAGAGCAGGAAAAGTTTAAGAAACACCAGACCAAGAGGGCAGCGGGTGTAATAATTGACAAGTGTTCAGTTCAGTTGTGTCAGTGAACCGCCACTAAAGTTTGAAAATAAATAAAATAGGAATGTGTGTATGTGTGTCTGTGTGTGTGTTTTCATGTATTTACATTTTTTGTGTGTGTTATATACAAATGAGGAAGAGGAGGAGTAGCATGATGAGTAACTGTATTAGTCTGAATTGGGAGGTTAGTTTGAAATTTGCACTCTATGTGAAACCATTAATCATAAATGTGTCAGAAGAGAAGAAGGTCTTCTTTCAGCTGCACAGTCGGCGAGCAAGAGATGCCACTTTAAAATAGCACTGGAAGTTGAAAATAAGGTGCATGTGTTCAAAATATATGTATTTATCAATTTCATTTATTTGTGTATTTCACACACAAATGAGAACTATGCACATGGATGATGAAGTACTGTGTAATTCCCAGTTGGGAGGCTAGATTGGAATTTGCGCACCTTGCTAAAACATTTGTTGATTTAGTCAGAATTGTGTCTGATGAGACTGTAGATAAGGTTCAAGTAGATGAACTGGTAAGTTTAGTGACTCACAGTAACATTCATAACCAGCTGTTTCCTGCCAGAATCATCAAAACATCACACCCTGCAACCAGGAAATTAGTCATAATCTGTGGGATTAGAAAAATTGTTTACTGTCACTTTTCTTATGCAGGTCAAAAGCTAAGCTAAAGCTAAGTGGTAGTAAATTAAGTTTTGTTAAGTTTAGGCAGAGATAGTTTAGCTCTAATCTTTTTTCTGTTTCTTATAATTGTACATTTTTCTGATGCTACTAACAACAAATGTGGCTGCTGTGGCTCAGGCAGTAAAGGAAACTGCCTATTAATCGCAGAACTGATAGTTCAGATGTGCAAATAAAAACACTGAACTAACTACCAAATACAAAAGGAATTGTCCATTACATTTTAAAGAATAAATTGCATATATTTTTTTCATTAGATTCAATAAACACTAAGTTTTCAAAAAAATTGAATTTTCCAGCTTTACAGGGTTAATATATTTTAGGTCATTATCCAGATCCAGATTTCATCAGTTTTGTAAGCATTACACAACTGCTACTCCATATACACAATTATACATTAACGGTCCAGTTTTAATTTAAAAAAAAAATTAACTAAAAAAAAAAAAAAAAAACAACAAAAAAGCAAATGTTAATATTGTGTTTATGTATCTTTGTAAGAACTGGCAACCTCTCCAGAGTGCAACACCACCTCTTATCTCATGACAGTGTGAATAAACGCCAGCTACCCATGATGCTAAGCTAGATAAGTGATTGAGAAAATTGATGAATGGAGGTTTTGTTCATTTTAAATTGAGGAAATTATTGTACGGGACACTGCACATAAAAATTATTTGAACATTTATTATGTTTGTTCCATTACTTTTACATACAGGGTGGTTCATAGTATAAGAACAGGACAGTTACATTTCAGTCACATCTGAGTCTTTATTGAAGGTTTATTGAATCAGTATTAAACATTATTAAAGGTATCAAAAGTGGAAAGCAGTTCACTGTAATCATGTAATGTATTAACAGTAAACTCCAGTTGACTATTGTGAAAAAAATGTCATTTTCTGCAGCCCTTTGCATGTGACTGAGTCTTGTTTGCAGAAGCTGGCCATTTCCCTCCCACCTGCTCTATTTAGTGCACACACAAACACACGTCTCCAAAGCCTCCAGAGCATACAAATACTGCCAGGAACCGCATATACAACCTATTGCTGGGCTTATACGTCAGATGTGGATCTCCCCCATGTTGTTGTTCTCAGGTGATCCATTTCTAGGAGCCTCACTGACTCCACTTGTGATGCCGTTCACCCCTAACTTTCGTCCTTGCAGCTCCAGCTCCAGGTTGACATAATTCTGAATCATCTCGTCCCGGTTTTTAAAAGCCTTCCTTTCTGAGGGTGGAGGAGTCACTGGGGTCACAGTGTAGTCCTGTCTCCGCGCCATGCATTCCTTCACAGCTTTCACACACAGATAGAACAGCTCCACCAGGCTGAGGACGAGGGAGACACAAGCCGCCACCAGCATGAACCAGATGATGACCGACTTCTCTGTGGGCCTGGACAGGAAACAGTCCACCTTGTGCGGGCAGGGGAAGCGGGTGCAGACATAGCGTGTCTGTAGGGAGAAACCATAGAGAAGGTACTGACCCACGATAAACAGAACCTCGAGGGCAATCTTGGCCAGGAGATGGAGGACGTAACTGCGCAGGAGGCGGCCACGGATGCTGATCTTGCCACTGTTTTTGGTGTACTTGGGAACTTTATAGGCCCTCCTAAGGAGCAGATTGGTTTGGTCATCCAGCTCTTCCTGCTTCTTCATCCTTTCCTTCATCTTGGATTAGAAAAGCAAGAACACAGAGTTAGACATTTTCCAGGAAACAGATAAACCTTAATTCTGGCAGTGTGAACAAACTCTCACAGTTCCAAAATGTTCTGCCAAAATATGGCTGAACAGTTACTCCAAACTGCCACACTGTTCCAAGCTGTGTTTTCATTAACATTTTGGCTAAATGTATGAACACAATATAAAATATCAGAGCAATGTTAGCATATGGTGGAACAGCTAATAATGTGCGTTGGAGAAGCACTGAGAAGCTTTTTTGTTTCTTTAAACTAGCACTAGAGATTTGTCCTGCTAAGAAAACTCCTTCTTAAGCCATCAAGAAATGGTTTGACTATCAATCCATTGTCTTTCGCTTCCAGTTCAGGGTTGCGGGGGTGGGGGCCTGGAGCTTGCCCCAGGTGTCCACCCGGGACAGGTCGCCAGGCTAACATATAGAGACAGAAAGCTATTCACACCTATAGGCAATTTGGAATCACCAATTAACCTAACCCCACTAAGTACATGTCTTTGGACTGTGGGAGGAAGCCAGAACTCATGCAAAAACAGGGAGAACATGCAACCTCACACGGCACAGGCCTGGCCTGATGCTGGAACTGAACTCAGGACCTTTGTGCTTTCAGGCAACACTGCGCCGTCATGCTGCCCCATCCAGAGTGCACCCCACCTCTCATCCTAAGGTAGCTGGGATAGACTCTATTCCAGCTACCTTTCATGGGACTGCCACCCAGTCCCATGAATGTTTGGCCACCAAGGTGAAGAAAACATGAAATCAAATGTTGTGTTTACACTGGATCATTTCCAGCAGGGCTTGTAATATAAGCCCTTTGCAGGTTCCTTTTTTCAGCCAAAACAAAAGCTTTGGAGACTTAAGTCTACTAGCTGCACATTACCAGCAAATGTTACATTGTAAGTTTGGTTTATGTTTGACTTGGTTAGCCTGCAAAAGTGTCCAGGTCTTTATTAGCAAGTTATTTACTCTAATGGAAACCGGAAATATGGACAAAAGCACTGGACCACACCTCTTAATGTTTGAATTTTCACTCCAAATGCCACAGGTGTATAAATTCAACCACCCAGCCATGTAGTCTGCCTTTACAAACCTTTGTCATTCTAAAGAGATCACTGAATTCAAGTGTAACTGTAACAGTAAACTACTGTTGCAACAAGCCAGTTGGTGAAACGTCTTCCCTTTCCGTATTCTTGCAAAATAGAAACAGACTCAGCAATAAGTCACCAACACTCTCACTTACTCGATAACTACAGAGCTTCAAACCTGGAGCTGTTCAAACCTCTGGCATTAATATTGCAAAAACTGTGTGCCAGGAGCTTCATGGCATGGAGCAGCTCCTGTAGTCAAAATGTGTTGATGTCCCAGGGCTTTATTCCAAATATTGTTGCCATGTTAAAGCACACATAAAAAGACATACTCATAAGGTGGAAAGAATAAAAGCTGTTATGTCTGGGATGAAAAATAATGACGCCGTCTTAAGCTTCCTCTTTAAGTGATAAACATTAATGCTAACGATGACGCAAATTAACTTCCCATAAAGGGTGCTAAAAGGATCTTCTCTTCCATGCATTTGCCACTCCCTTATAGGTGTGGCATGCATGACAAAAAGCAGTGATACAATTGTACTGCACGTACTGCAGCGACACACCTTCTTTTCAACGTGGATAACATGAAGGACGTGACCAAGATATAACAGCTTTGGAGTCGCTATTGCAATAATCTGAAGAAACCAAAAGCGCACGTGAGAGATGGGGAAGGCCAGGTCATAGCAAACGTTCTCACAGCCGGGTTGCTGAGTGTTGCACACAAAGTCAGACTGTTCGTCTCCCCAAACCTGAATGAGATCAGAGGAAAATTAAAAATGTTATTTAAAAAAAAAAACACCATAAAGCTATAATCCTGGTTTTCACTCAGATATGTCCTATAAAAACAGCACCAAACCTTCTCAGCACCAGTTTGCAGGACCATGATGCGGAAGATAAAGAGCACCGTGAGCCACACTTTGCCGATCACGGTGGAGTGGCTCTGCACTTTATCCAGCAAGTGGCCCAGTAGATCCCATTCACCCATTTCAATCACCAGCTGTCCTGCTTCTGTTAAAGAAGGTACAGATGAAATAAACACGGAGGCAGATAGACACAGCAGTCGAAGGCAGTCATTTCTGAAGGGATACGTGGGTGATCTCAGACGTGTATATATTATTACAGAGAGTATTTTGTAACCTGACTTGCAGTTGTTAAGGTCAGAACAGACAGCCTCACTCACAAGGCCAACTTTTTATCACTTCTTGCAGCCTTGTGACTGTGCAGATAGAGGCCACGGCTGCTGATTTCAAGTCTCCAAAACATACTTATCTGCTGAACACTGAAACCTTAGCCTTGGTTACCGCCAACCGCCGCCAAGCATAATTCAAAGAATTCCAGAAACTGAGCTTAAACTGTTCATAAAGAAAGTTTTTGCAGATTTCATTTTAGATGATGATTTTAAAGCTGATACTGTTTCACGCAATATTCGGTGACGCTTCTGTGGCTTTTCTAGCCCACATTGCATTATCTTTGGATTTTAAATTACTCTAAATACATGATTTTTTGCAGCTGGCTTGAAGTTTTGCCTTTGCCAGCTCTGATCCACATTTGCATGCTTACTTACACTCAGTGTCTCATAACAACAACCATTAAATAAAATTCAATGATGAAACGCAGTTATCCTTGCATAATGGTACAAATAAAACCCAAGTCATAACAGAGACATACTCCAACATCAGTCCATTAACTATTATTTTTCTACAACATGTGCATCATTATCACTGATTTTCTTTCTTTCTTGAATGGTGAAATCAGAGATAGACTGCATCTGTATATAAAAATCAACTTACCAGCTGACCAAACTGAAAAATTGAGAAGAAAAGGTGTCTGAAGAGAGCAGTACCTCAAGAAGATGAGGAGAAGAGAAAGTGAAGAAGAAGCTGTCCTTGTTTTATTGTTCATTCAGCGACTTATCTGGAAGGACACCATCCTAACCACAACAGCAACTCCTTGTCTTAACAACAATTCAGACGTTCTGCTGAAGTGTAACCAGTCATTGGTTTATAATATAATTTCATTTTTGTTGCATTTCAGCTTTGTTGGACAGTGAAAAGAGAACGTGATCGTCTGCTGTACGTTTTCTAATTCTTTTTAATATTGGGAAATAAAGGAAGATTCAGGAGATGAACTAATGCAGAAGCTCGTAAGCATGACTGACACTTCAGGGAAACGGTGTGAAAAATGCGGTTAGCTGAAAACCAAAATTAAGAATTGAATCATATGTAAAAGTCCCTTAAATGAATCTTTCAGAGCTTCCTACGCAAGTGAAACATTTTCTCAAAATCAACAGTGTTTAAATTTTGTTAGCTTTCCTGTCAGTATTTCACTAATGTCCATAATCCATGTGGTCTTTTTCAAATTATTGCCCCAACTGTGAAAAATTGCACACGAGAAACTGGGAAAAAAACTCGATAACCTCTCTGAAGGAATGACCTTTTACCTAGACTTAGCTGTATGAGTTTTTTTTGCTGTTGCTTATAGTATTTTTGCTCAAGCAAATGTTCGTCTTTTCACCAGCACAGTATTCAGACTCTGGCGTCATATTTAAATCCTACCAAAGAAGGGTTTGCACAGCACCGTGTCTGTTTACTACAAACCACCACACTGCGGGTTCATGAGGTTTACAAGTTTCCTCTAAGGTTTACTCTGACCCAGGTCATCTGTGGGGGTTACAGACTGAACTCTGGAAGCCTGCATCGTCTCTGCTCTGTAAATAATTTACTCCGTACTTACACTTTAAAGAGAAAAACAAAGCCTAGCCTTCACCTTATTGATCAGTCATTGTATCAGAGAAGACAAACATGCACAAGTAAGGCAGAGGGCTCAGGTTTTATAAAAATATGGTTCAACATAAAAGACAAAAGTTACAGTACACATATGAAAACAACGTCACAAGTAATGTTGGAATGGAGGAGTTTTATTGGTCTGATTATGTGCTACAATAACACACATATTTCACATTCCAGCAATCAATTAACATAATTAATCTCAATGTGTTCAAATATCACACAAATGATTAACTAAAGCAGACCTATTATATTTTTCCACATTCGTTTTCTCATATATGTGCTGTAATAGTTTAGGTTATTCATTCCAACCCACCTGCTGTTCAAATCTTGTGTTTGTGAGGGACAGCCAATTAGTTGGCTTGAAAGGAGGAGTAAAAGTGGTTGAATCAGTAACGAGATGGAAATTAGCATAACAGGTCCACTTTAAGCAAAATGCTCTCATATCAAATGTCTTAAATATTGTTTCTTAATAAAATAAAATACCATAAACTTTGGTACACCTTTAAATTGGAGATGCTTGAATATCACACTTCATTCACTCGTCACACACTTATCTGTATGTAAACACTTATATATATATATATATATATATATATTTTTTTTTTTTTTTGCAACAGATAAACACCACACTGTATTGTAGAAAGCTTGACATTTAAACTCTTTGTTTGATTAGACCAACAAATCAAAAAAGCCGAGGATACAATCTCGGAGCAAGAACGAGTTGAAATATAAACTATTTTTTTTTACTTTCAACAAACATGTTTGTAGCATCTGGATGAGGTTTCCCATACAGCTTTTTTACACAAACACATCGATGAAAAGGCCATCACATATTATTAGCCTGTTATCTTTGTTTTTGGCTCTGTGTATGTGTCAGATGGGCGTGGTCAGAGCAAAAAGTTTTTGGTTAGAATGAAGTCACATGGATGTAGATTAATAGCAGATAAAAGCAAACCTTATCACAGTGCAAGTCAAAATACTTTCTTAAACGTATTCTTACATCTAAATCAAGCCTAACTTCTTAAATTTAGACTTGTGTATTTAGTGAATTTGTTTATACTCGTTTCACTTCGGCTGTGTTTGTTTTATATTGCTCTTATTTGTCTCACATTTAAGGTGAGGCTTTTGACATTGTCTGCACTTATACACAATGTTCTCTTCCACTGAAGTGTTTCTGAAGATACACAGGAGGTAAAATGAGTTTCACTGCAAACTGAATGGAGACTCGTATAAAATGGTTTCTGTGCACAAGACCAAACAAAGTCTTATTGTTAGGCTCCAATAATAATTGACAAGCTTGTAAATCTAACCCAAACACAGGTCTGGAAATAATTAAGGTTGTCTGGCTTCAAAGTAAATGCTGGATGTCACAGATTCATCAGAACCTAATCTAGTAATGCAGGAGCAATGTTGAAAAAATGTTTGTACTTTTACTCATCATTTTAGATGAATTCCACTGCAGGTTCTTTATTAACTAATACCCAATCAATAGAAAGAAAACGGTAGTGTCAGCCTCATCAGAGCATCAAAGTTCAACAGATTTAATAGCAGAAGAAGCTGGAATGCAACAAGATTCGTGTAACAACAAGACCCAGTGCGTCAGATTAAGCTCTTAGCTTGAGCTAATGAGCACTCGTGATCCGAGAACCCAGATCCACTCTGGAATGCATCTCATCAATCCGTACTGTGAAGACAAAAAGAGAAGAGAACAGGATATGGAAAAAGTATTTAATGTTTTCAATTCTGGTTTCACAAAAGCTTTAACAGTATCAGAGATCATCTCACTCAGAGTAATATACTTCACATTTTTTACATTTTCTGTGATGCTGTCAAAATAAAAACTGATGACATGATTTCATTTCAACTGACCTGCAGGGTATGAGGCCAATATCCTGTGGTCCTGTTTGAGACTCCCAGAGTGGAGATGGCATGGCGAGCATAAACTTCTGGCTTTGGTACAAACCAGCCTTCTCTTCGTGATGGTGATGAAGATGATGATGATGGCTGCTGCTCACTTGAGGCTATCTAAATGGACATGGACAAAGATGAAGTTAAGCAGCTTGATTTCATCGATCTCCCTAGTTTGATAGCCAATTTCATACATGACGTGCAAACACGACAAGCCATACATTAGCAACTATCAGAGTAATAGCAGTGGGGATTGTGGATCCAGCCAGACTTTTGCTGCCAGATTTCAGGTCTTACAGAACAGCTACTGTTAAGATATTTACCTGGAAGGGGATCAGACTCTGAACGAATATGCCTTTGCTGCTGTACTCAAGGTGAAGAGCTCTTGACAAATGATCCAGGTATCCCTGAATTGTCAGAAGAAAGGTTGCTGTTGTCAGGAAAAAATAATGTTGTTGTGACTGGGACTATAGCCAGCACACAGAAGAAATGGAGATGACAGTTCAAAAACCTACATAATTTACTTTAAAGAGTGGCTCACTCTGCTGATTCTCAAACCTTTTTCTGGCCGACACTACTTTACATACTAAAAAAAGTTACATTTTTAATCAATCATTAACAAACAATCAAGGTTCAAAACTGAAAACAGAAGACTAAAACTTATTTTGCATAAATCCTGTTTGTTCAGCTTAGTTTTACAACATATTTTTCTGCAGGTCATCCACACCCACCAGCAGTGGATCTACTTGCCACAAATCAAGAACTAATACTTTAAGGGGATAGTAGTAACAACAGATCTTCAAATCGATCAGAGACATCAATGTGCTCTTCATCATATTACAAAGGATCTATACAGGCTATAGATATGTTTTACTGGCACGTCTCCATGCCTGCAGACTGTAACAGTGATTTGTCTCACAGTTGAGGCGGTGAGCGTCACTCTTCCAAGAAGAGGTCTGCAGCAGGCACCCGATGATATATTGACCACGGCACCTCTGCTGCGATCCACCATCCCTGGCAGAACCAATCGGGTCATCAGAGTAGTGACTGCAATGTTCCTATTCACCAAATCCAAGAGGTGCTGTTCGGGCACTTCAATCAGGCTCTGGGGTGAAGCCAAAGATTCATCGACACAGTTTACCAGGAAGCCAATATCTTTACCCCTCAATGCTTCTTTGATGGGCTTGCAGGCCACTTGGTCCAGGGAGAAGTCAGCTGAGACCACAAGAGTTTCCACTCCATAATTCTGGGAGAGGTATGCACTCATGTCTCTAACAGAGGAGGGATCCCGAGTGACAAAGATGATGCTGATGGCATGCCTGGCCAGCTCCTCTGCGTATGCTTTGGCTACAGGCTCCGATGCACCTGACAGAAGAGATGACAAAGTCATGCCAGAGAGAACAAAGTTTGCAGCAACATTATAGACATTGAACCAGTTACAGTGCTGTGAAAAAGGATTCGTCCCCTTCCTGATTACTAAGCTTTTTGCATATGTTGTCACATTTAAATGTTTCATCATCATCATCAAACAAATTTTAATATTAGAGAAAGATAACCAAAGTAAATTTAAAATGCAGCCTTTAAAAGATGATTTAGGACATTCTGCTTACTGTATTATGTTCTCTACCAGAAAATCTTGAAGTAAAATATCTGGTCATCAGTTCGTACCCTGAAGCTCAAGCACACTTGGGTTATACAGCAGAACAATGATCCAAAACACCAGCAAGTCCACCCCATAAAGGTTTTGAAAGGGCCTAGTCAAAGTCCGGATTTAAATGCTTTGGAGTGACCTTAAACAGGCCGCTCATGCTGGAAAACTCTCCACTGTGGCTGAATTAATACAATTCTGCAACGACAAGTGACCCAAAATTCCTCCAAAGTGATGTGAAAGACTCATTGCCAGTTATCACTGATAGATGGTACTTCTTGCTGTTAAGGGGGGCACAACCAGTTATTGGGTTTAAGGGCCAATTTTCTTTTTCACAAAACGCAAGGTAGGTTTGGATAGCTTGTCTCCCATTCACACATGCAACCATGATTTAAAAACTGCATTCTTTATATACTCCTGTTGACTTTGGCTATTGTTAATGAAATAGATTCATGAAATATGAATGTGAAAATATGAATTTAATGAAATAGGGTTTGCTTCAATTATGATATAACTGAAATTAACTCTGCTGCGGCCCATCCTTACCATAAACGACAGCCCAGTCACCATATCTCTGGGTCAGCTTCTTACTTGGGATCAATCTGGGCAGAAAATGCACCCTAACCAACGTGCAGCAGTCGCTCAGCAGGATCACTGCCCTGTTGGCCGTGTACAGAGCACCGACCAGCGCCAGGGTTTCAAAGTAAGAGTTGCACGTACGAGAAATTTCTCTGTACAAAAACTGAAAGCTGTCAACCGCCGCCATAGCCCACGCTGGTGTTGCTGAGATAATTTGCTAACTAAAGCTTATTCGGTGATATAACGCTGGGACCTGTACGTGATTAGGTTAACGAATACTTCAGACGTGTAAATGGAAGCTACAACTAACCCTACATAGTAAAATTACTAATAAAAGCTGTAAGAATTCTCGTTTAAGAAGCAGGTATGTCTCCTCTGCAACACCCGGTGAAAGCAGCAAAACATTGGGTCACGTGACAGTGTAGAACAGCAGTGCTGCATTCAAAACCGTAACAAAAAAATCCGTCTAAATACTTTCACCTCATGTTGAATGATTTTTAAACATATTCAATAAGGTTGAAATATTCTTTAATTATCACATGACAAACAATAAAAGCAAGTATAAACTCTAAAATTAACCCAAAGACAGTCTAAATATCCAGATTTTTATTATGAAAGCCAAATTCCGATTATCGTGGAGATACCATATGGGGGTCTCCCACAATGCACCACAGTTAACACTGGACGTTTCCATAGAGATACAGTTGTGGATGGCAAAGCGCTAGCTCGATGAAGCTCTTTTATATGCACAAAGACAAGGTGACTGATTTAAAAAGCTCTGTGCGTGATGGATTTCGTTTGCCTTCGTTGCTTTTTAGTCCAGCTTCCGTTTTAGTTTAATTTTGGCACTTTTGTTTTTCAGCTAGCAGTGTTTCAATAATAGCAGCGTCAAGCTAACAAGAGAAGGGACATATTCATTGTTGTTAGCAGCAGAATTAAACCTTTGGATTGCAGGACAAAATCAAATTGATTGTACCGTTATTTTACATTCAATCACACATTTACGTGGTGTACACTGTCATCATTGCTGTGATCGCCTGTTTTTCCAGATAGGTAGCCAATTTTCAAACCTGTTGGTGATGAAATTTTTTCCTCTTCACTAAATGAAACCGAGAAGGGGATAATGATAAAGGATGTACGTTTTAGTAACGTGCTGGAGGTAGAAATATACACATGAGCACGTTTTGGTTCGTCTGTTGTTAAGTAACTTAATCTGTTACCTTACAGAGTATTAGTTTATATAGTTTCCTGTTATTTTCGCCATTGGATGAGCAAATGTGTATTTTATGCTTTAGTGAATGGAAAGAAAAATGCCTCCTTTAGTCTCTTCAAAATCCCTCTGAATTAAAACCTTTTTGTTTTTGACACAGCAGTAGCAGAGATGTCTGAGTTGTTTGCTGAGGATGAGGTGGAGTTGCAGTCCTTGGTTAAGCAGTTTCTGAGAAGCATCAGTGACAAGATCTCTAGTGCTCCTTCACCTGAATGTGCTGAAGAGATCCTTCTTCACCTAGAGGAGACTGACAAGAACTTTCACAAGTGAGTCCATCATCAAACACCATAGCATTAAATTTAATGATCGGATCTAATAAAATAGGCTTTGTTATGTTTCTATGGGTTTGTGTTGTTTTTAGTATATATTTACAGTATAGGTGTGACTTGGTTACTTCTCTTCTTTCAGTTATGAGTTTGTGAAGTACCTCCGTCAATATGTGGAGAACGCTTTAGGATCTGTGGTTGAAGAGGAAACAAACAACTTGACCAGAGAAGATGGACAACATGCAATTGGCTCGGGACACGACACTCTGATTCACGCAGTGACACAAAGGACTAGATACTCAGCTGAGTGAGTGTCTCTGAATATCTTTAGCATCTTTTTCTATTGGCCCGTATTCATCATGTTTATTGTGTTTCAAACCTACTTCATTGACCCTCCATACTTACTTTCAGATATGCTGGAAAACTCCAGAACTCAACCTTCTTACTAAAAAGAATTTCAAATTCAAAACTTTGTTTTTTCTTTTAGCTGCACCTTTTAGGGTCATCACAGAAAACCTGCCTCCATCTCACCGTATCACTTCCCTGATACCAGCCATCTATATATCCTCCCTTACTGCCATGAAATTCCTCTTAAAATAGAATTGCATTGACTGTCTTCTCCATCTTCAACATCACTTTCCCAATAAATTCACTATCCCACTGGGTAAATGGTCTGGTACTTCTATACTGCTTTTCTGCTTTGTATTTATTTTTTAAATTCATTTTTGCCCCTGCATCCTGTCCAGCAGTGAGGCAATCAGAATTGTTGTCTGAAGGTCAAAGAATGCCCAACAAATTTACTTTCCCAACTGGACCATTACAGCATTTGCTATAATGGTCCACTTTACTTGATAGTCATATTTTATTAGGATTTTATTAGGATATTTTATTTTGATTTATTACAGTCATAACGAAGAAGACCGGTGGACGGAAAAGGAAAAGTCGAAAGAAGTTGAGGAGAAAGTTATGGAGAAGGATAGGGAGAGAAAAAATGAGGAGAAGAAGAGGGATAGAGAGAGAAAAAACACTGAGAATCTGCTTCAAGACCTGGTGAGGGAAAAAAATAACACAGCAGAGAAACCACAGCAACAGCTAACATATGCATAAATAACAGTAAATAATGAATAATACATTTTACTGAACAGCACGCAGTACCAATAATACAAGATATTTTTAGAGGCAGCAGCCAACTACAATAGTGTGTCTGAGTATCTGTTTGTACACCTGTGTGCGTGAGCACGCTTGTGTTCAAAAGGTGTCTTCGTGGAAATGTCTAGTGTTTGTGTGGGACACCACAGCCCTGCCCCCCAAGAATCACCAATGCATCAGTGGGTGGGGGCACCAGCCACTGGCAGGGCATGTGGCAGGGCAAAATAGGCCCCCACACCTGACCTGATACACAAACAAACAGGCACACACAGACACAAGCATGCATTCCCACCCTCATGCACACATGTAAAAATACTCACACACTCACTAACATGGAGACAGTACACACACTCCCCATACACACTTTATACTCTCAGGTCCAGGCACCAATGCCTAAAGAGGGGCGATCAGCCCCTAAACCCAGGAGATGGTCCCTTTCACTCTTTTCTGCTTTAACTGAGCACTTTTTAATCGTAATCACACACACTCAGAAATCTTTCTAACATTTGCACACACACTCTGATGGAAGCGTATAGGCAGGCGATCAAGCTAGCAGCCTCCAGATTTGCATGTGACTCACTTTACCTCCTGAGCCACACACACATGCGCTCAGCTCCATCTCAGCTGTCCAGCCTCAGCTGTCCTGTCGATGACCTTCACTCTGTCACCTCTAGCGCCACCTCCTGACTTTTCTCTTAGCTACCCTTTCTAATCTGAGCAACATAAGTGGTCTTACTGCCATCTCATACTCTAAACCTACCTTTTTATTAAGGCTGCTACCTTAATTCTCTTCTCCACCTACTCCACCTTACCTGCACACTCTCTCCTTACCTTCTTTTGTGCACTCCCCATTGATTTGGATCATAACTCCACCTCTAGTACCTCTATTCCTTGCATCACCATTCACCTTTCCATTTGCCTCACTCGCTCACACATTTTTTTTCTGTCTTGATACCGCTGACTTTCATTCCTCTTCTTTCTACTGCACATCTCCGTCTCTGTAGGCTCTCCTCTACCTGCTCTCCACTCTCAATACAGATCACAATGTTGTCTGCGAGCAACATAGTCCACAGAGACTCCTGCCCAACCTCATCTGTAAACCTGTCCATCACCACAAACAAGAAGAGGCTCTAGTACAAATCTGTGTCCTACATTTTCATATAAAGCTGCCACCGGTGTTCTTGTACACAGGGGGCATTTTGGCACTTCAAAAGAGGTTTTAGTGAGATTCAAAAGATAAATGTTAAGAACTGAAAGTGGAAAATGGGACTTAAGAACCTCTGCACATGTCCTTAATAGTAATTTGTCAAATTTGTACAAGCAAATACTTGACTTTCTGCTCTTAGCTCATTTCTCATCCACAGTCTCTATTTTTTACACTGAATAAGCCAACTAAACTCCACTGTTTTGAACCTGTCAGTGCCATCTTGGGTTTACTGTTTAGAGCCTGGGTGTACCGAACTCTCATGGTGACTTTAAGTAGCAGTTGGATTTAGTTAGTTGTATTTAATTTCAGTTTTAAGAGGATTTATTATTCTTACTGTCACGTGTAGCCATCTCCCATAATCCCATTCTTAGCCAAAACCCTGGATTAATGTTCTTTAATAAGAAGCTATCCAAGGCCATCAAATGTATTTGTGGTATTAAAGTTAAGTTGTCAGTTGTTTGGCGGTTATTTTAAAAAGTGGATAAATCTCATTTGTATTTACAGTATATTTCTTTCTTTTTTTCCATATTGGATAACTGCACCATCCAATCTCAGCGCTGAATTTCCCTGCTTTCAGCTATAAATTGATGCAGTAATTACCTTTCACTTGAGTTTCACATAAAGCAATGTTTAGGCTTGCTGTGACTCATGCAATCATATGGGTTGACCTGGTTTAGCTCATTCACTTTCTCTCTTTATGACAGGTACCAGCAGATGATACACACCTTAAAAAACACCATGATAACAGTTGTGGAGTCTTTAAAAAACAAGTCTGAGGAGGACCAGCTGAGAAAGGAGGAGACGCACCAAGAGAAGCAGCATAGGCAGTCCAACATCCAGTTCACTGACAACTGCTCTGACAGTGGCTCGTCCTTCAGTCGGGTTAGAGAAAACTGCTTACAAATGATGCCGATAAACTCTTGTTTTATTAATTTATTGCCTTTATGTTGTATTCTGGCCCCAATTTCTGGATGACATTAATTGCACAAGTTTCTTTCTTTCCATGATACATGGAACGGAGGTAAAAATCAATCTTTAGACATAGAGTGAAGCTGTTTTTTGCTTTTTGGTGGGTAATGACACTTTTTTTTTTCCATTTCCTGTCTTTTTTTCATTCCCAGAGTTATGGATTCTTTAGACAAGAGCAGCTGCAAATTTTGGCTGAAAAGCTTGACTCCAGCAAACCCAAAGAGGTAAACAACTTAGACATATCTTTTGGTTTCTTTTAGGTCACTGGAGGATTCTGTAGCACAAATCCATCTTTCCCAGTTAGATGATCAGGTCTCTTCAAAGAGTTGCAGGCAAGAGCGAGAACTATGTCCCTTTTATCTTTCCGTAGATTTCTAATCAGGGTTTTTTTCTTTGTCTTAATCTTTTACCTTGACATTATCTTCACATTTATCCATGTTGGAAAAACTGGAGATGGTCTCTTTTAATTTTTCACTCAAACTGATTTTGAATCAGTTTGAGTGAAACGGTTGCTGTTTATTGGCACAGTTAGCACTTGCAAGTAGGGTTGCAAGTAGACATTGGTTTTTGTAAAGGGTTAACCAGCTAAAAGGTTACGAACCACTCCTCAGCATAATTGGCAGTGTAGTCCAGGTGCTTGATGTGAGTCTGTGTGTAGGTGCGTTGGGAGGCTCTGAAGGTCCTCTGCCGTGCTCCTACATCTGATGTGCTTAGCTGTGAGAGCTGGAGCAGCCTGCGTCTGAACCTCTGCGTAGCTCTGAGCGAGCCGGATCCCGACCTCAGCGTGAGTCCTGAGCAGCCTCATCTGCACACTGCAGTAAAATAAGTAGCATTAATCGTTTATTCATTAATAAATGAATCAATAATAACCATGTTGTTGTTATTAACGATTTTATGCTTTATAATTGAACATAGCAAAAAACCTGTTCCTCATTTCACGGATCCTTAATCTTCTTTCTGTTCTTCTCACTGAATTTTCTTATCATTTAAAACGTAGGTATCATTGATTGATTATATAAATGGCTGTGAATGTACGTTCACGCGTGTCATCTCACCTCTGTCAGGATAATGCGCTGCGATTCTTTGCTAAAAGCCTCTCATCCTCTCCTCTGAATGTGACACGAGAAATTTACACAAGCCTGGGTAGGTAACTCTCAATGGAGCATTCTGGGTTTTAATGTACCGTGCTGGACTGTTGTGTTTGAATTAAACAAAGATGTTTTTTAAAAAGTAAAATAAAAAAAAAAGTATATCTTAAAGGGTCACTTGTTTATTTACAGAGCAAATGAAAAGCAGCCTGTTATTCAGTGACACATGGGAAGTAGTTTTGGTTTTATGTTTAGATGGAAGGAGATGTTTGGTTTGTGGATTTTATGGGACGAGGTTACTTTCAGGAAATTTCCAAGCAGAAAATGCAACTGTACTAATGTGATCCATGTTACTTACTGTATCTTTGAGTGGTTGTAGCTCACTGCTGTATATCCAAAATCCATATTATCTTGTGTGGCTTGTAATAAGAATTTGCCTTTTAATGTGCAGCTAAATCTGTGGAGTCAAGCTTTCTGTCCCATAAGCTGAGCTTTCCAAGCGGCTCAGCTACCATTGACATTAACAGGCCTGAGATCAGTCGTCTCCTCAAGCAGGTACAGCAACTTTTCTACAAGAGCTTCTTAACTATATCATGGTAAAAATAAAGTGCACACACTGTTTTTCTCTCTGTGTGTCTTGTTTCAGATTCGACTGATGAATGATTTTCAAAAGGAGGTGACTAACTTCTGGATACGTCATCCAGAGAAGTGAGTTGTTTTTATCTTGTTTCTTGATTGTGTGCCCAACCATCACGGACTATCCAGATGCTACTTTTCAAATCTGATGTATAAAAAAAGAACACTTAGTACGTTTTTAAATGATTCATTTTAAGAGGGTATGAAATTTGACCCACAAATACATATCACATAATATACGTAATTATTTATAGAATGATGGAACGGACTGTGAACTTATTTTGTGTTTTTGTTTCTCTACCTTGCTTATAGATACATGGAAGAAGTTATAGAAAACACCTTTTCCCTGCTGTCCTTCCATCACGAACATGGCTCACCAGGAACTGAGAGAGTCCTGGAACCAGTTCACTTACTGGCTTTACTGGATGTAAAAGCCACTTGGTTTAAAAAGTGGATGGTGTGTATGCCCACAGTTTCAGATTTACACAGACTGAATTTTTGTATGAACCGCTGTGTTCGTGTGTTGCATTTTAATGTTTTGATCTCCATCCTCTCTTGTTTATATTGCACTCTGTAACGTATATTTTTTCTGGTTTTCTCCTGGCCTCTGCCTCCCTCTCAGCATGGCTACTACAGCAGGGCTGTGATTCTCAGACTCCTGGAGAGAAAATACAAGTCTGTGGTGAGTGGTTTACTCAATAATAAGGATCTTTCACTGCTTTGTACTTCTGAAAGGTCTGAGACAAGAGGGGAGCAAATAAACATCAAAAGGATTAACCCGAGTCAATACTGGATATTTGAGGACAGTACAGATAGATATTATTAGGGATTTAAAAAAAAAAAGTCAATATCAAGATATTCTCTCTCACATGCTCTCTGTCCATATATATGCATATAGTCAGAGCTAAATTAAAAGGGAATATATTACCATCTGCTAAGCTGTGATACTACTCTCTGTGCTTCAAATGATACTGAGTGTTCTGTAAACACTGCTGGACAAAATATGTCTTTACAACATTTCTAACAACATTTCACATATTTCTTTGCTTTGTGGTTGAATAAAATACATTTTTTTTTCTGTTGGTGCATATTTGACAACAAAAATCCTGAAATTATTATATCTGTGAGATAGTGGCTGATAGTATCAGGCAAACATTATATTGGCCTGGTTCTTGGGTCATCCAAAAGGCATCAAAACTTGCATCTAAAACAGACATTGTGCTCATGAGAAAGCAAAGCTGTGATTGGACCAGAGGAAACTGGTGAACTGATGACAATCTTGGTTTTTCCCAAACAAATCCATTTACCTGCAGAGCCCAAGGGTGACCTGTTTCCATATTGAAATGCTGTAGTCAGCCTCCAAAAGTTGATTCTGTTCATCTGGACGTAGCGTTTTCAGTGGGAGAAACGTTTCGCCACTCATCCAAGTGACTTGCTCATTCTCAGCTGACTGCAGGTTTTCCCAATCTTATAAACAGTACATTTGCATAATGACAGAAAATGCTACAGTCAGCATTTTCTGGTTTGGTTTTTGGGCCTTATTGAGAACCTTTACTACCTTTACTAAGATGTAAACTTGTTGAAAAGCTAAAGAGATTGTCCAAAAGACTGGCTGTATCTAACTGCTTCTGACACCTCCTATGAAAATGGTCCTGTTTGTGTCATTTTGTGGGGTGCAGGTGTAAATCACAGCCAAACAGTTCAGTGTACTGGTCTTTTAGACAAAAGGGCACAGAACAGGAGTGGCACTTTGACATTCAAGAATTGATTTTTTTTTTTTTTGAGCTCAAACCTCCCTTTTAACTGTTACAGTGACTTTAGAAGAGTTACTGTGGAATCGCCGCTGAAACTTTCTCTAAAGAAACTGCCAATATCTCTCTGAAACTCTTGCATCGCAGGGCATTAAAATTCCCCACAGTGCTTGGATTTAGATTAAAAGCATGGCTTCTAGTTTTAAATCTCTTGATTGGATAAGAGGAGGTTGCACTGAGATTCTGACTGAATTTTTAAGTAATTGTTCAGTTTTTGGCCTGTTTATAACAGCAGTCTACAAATTTGGCTATGCACATTAGCCGTCGTCATTTTATTCAGCTAATTTAACATGCTTAGCATCTGAAGCAACATGCATTATATCTTTTCTTTCACAGGCCGTAGCAGCTCTTCAGCAGTGCATCAAGTACAATGAGTCCTGTGAACGTTTCACAAATGAGACAACTGAGTCAGGGGAGCAGCGGAGCATTGGCAAGTTAAAAAAAACACTCCCTAATCTCATTATTTCTTCATCAGGTTTGTGTACTCTCTCAGGCATATTCAAATACCAGACTTCACTCTGGGCCTCTCCCTGTGTGCTAAGCATCAGCACATTTGCAGTAATGCTGATTTAATGTGTCTTGTGAAACAAACCAAAAAATAAAACTCTCAGAGTGAACTACTGTGAAAGTCTAATGAGAAAGTAATGCTTCATTTGAAGCCGTACCTAGACTTTGCCATCATTTATTCAGCTTCTTTTATGCACAGACATTAAAACATAGGTGGACAGAGGAAAAATGGTGGAAAGGACAAGTTATAACACTGACAAATTGGCATAGCAACACTTCAGGAATACATTACATATTACATGACGCAGTCCAGTTTTGAATGACGTTCTCAACAATGTGTACAAACAAGAGGCAATACTGGAGATTATCGACAGCCCTTTGCATCACCATTAAGTGTTTTTTTTCTCAAATTTTAGGAAACATTTTTTAATGAATTCCTTCTAAGTTTTTTATGAAATTATCTGTTTGTGTCAAGTATTTGATCCAATTAAAAATAACATGGTAATTATAGAGTAACATGGACATGGTGCATATCCATTTGCAAAGCTACGTGCTAAAATGGAATAAACCAGAATGAATACAGGTGCAGATGGGGCACAAGGGAATGCAAGTGGAGCCTGTTATCTCCTGTAAGCCAGCTGGCTCCTTGAGACTGAACATTGTGACCTTGTCTTGGATAAGTTGCGATATGCCAGTTCCCTCGCCACTGATATAGTCCCCATAAAAGACAGTTTTTTTCCGAGCTGTGCCTCTTTTGGCTTTTTGCTCTCTAGAGACACTGCAAGCCTGACACATTTTTTCACCTGTCAGTCTCATTGTAATTCTGAGGCCTTTGATATGAACAGTGTGAAAACTGTGTCCATCTCAATGCTGCCACATTTTTTTTCACATTGTTTTCTTCTCTTTTTCTCATTTTAGTTCCTTAAATCATCTGTTACAATATCAGTAATATATTGTAACAATGTATCACTTTGATTTTTCTCTTAACGTTTCAGGTTTGGTACAGAGGAGTGTTTATTCTGGAAAAGAGCTCGAGTATTGCTGCTTTGTTCACTCTCTGTGTGTCCTAGGGAAGCTCATCATCTACACCAATGGAAAAAAGCTCTTTCCCATCAAAATAAGGAAATACAAAGGTTTGATGGTGCAGGATTATGTTACATAACTCAACGTGTCGTTTGTTGTATCATCTTGACACTGATCTTGAGAGTTTATTGCCATGTACAGATCGTCATATCTCCCTTAGTAGATGTAATATAGTGCAGTGTTTATAGTGCAGAACTGTGTCTGATCAGCATGTACTAATCCTCCCTCGATTCCTAGGAACAGAGATTTCAGCCCTCCACCCCACTGTAATTACTAATAAAGTTACATAATAGTTACATTTCACTTAGTCAGTTGATTAAAGCAGACTCATCATCTGACTTTCCTGCACTGTAATTGATTTACTCATTAATAACTCCTCTCAGGACATTCGTGTACAGTCAAATTACCCCTGTTTTGTAATTTTATCCAACATAGGTTACACAACTAGGGTGTTGACCAGCAACTCATGGATAATGACCACATCTTCAAGTGTTGACATGGATACCCTATCTGTTTGTGTGTCATAGTTTATCACCTCCTAAAGCTTTCACTGCAGTTTTTTAAAAACATGTAATATGACATTTTAAAATCTAAGTGCGGTATTCTACCAGGATTTTTTATTTTTGTATTTTTGTGAGAGCACCACTGACGCCAGGTGTTCACATATGTAGCTGTCTGGAGTCTGGAGTTCAATCAGTTCAGCATAACTTCAATTCACTATCCTGCCACACAGTCGCAGTCTGTTCTGCCTTCAGATTTTTAGCAGTATATTCAGTGTCTAGTGTTTTCAGTTTAACATTTTCTTGTTATAGTTATAGTTTTATTTAATATAATGTATATATAGTTATACCATGGCGCTTTATGTACTCATGCTAGGACTATACAACACTATAATAATAATGAGAAACCAAGCAATACATTGATTCCTTATGAGGAAGAATTCGGTGACTGTGGGGAAACAAGAGAATCCCCTTTTTTAAGAGTTCTTCAGGTTGTCTCACAGGTTACAGGGGGAGACAAAGATGTAGAGAGAAGGGATGAACATAGAAAGAAAGGACACAGTGTTTGAACTGTAGACCATCTGCGCCTATAGGATGATACTGGGAGATGAATCATTCAAGGTTAATGGCATGAAACAGATGTGCAGTGAGAAAAGGAGAGATCTGAATATCTTTTTCTTAGTTTTCGTAAATGTTTTTAATTTTCTTTTTTTTATTCAGAACAAAGTCCTACTCCCAAATATTTTCTTTTATTTAAAGTTTTAGAAAAGCAGAAGCTCTCTTTATTGTAGTACCTGCAACCAGGAACTGTTGGTGATATTTAGGCTTGTAATGAAATGTCATATTAAGACACTTTTAAAAGTCTGTGGATACTAAAACCCACTGTGCACATAATATGTTAAGTGAACTACACACAAGGGGCTGATCCTTGTCTCTAAGGTTACCTTAACTTTTGATATGGACTATTTCCTTACCCACCTAATATTTTTAGTCGCTGTCTAGACACGGTGACTATCAACTGATTGATTGATTTATTATGTCTATTTCAGATCCTGTTACCCTGACAGACCTCGTTGTCATCCTGCTTAACATAATGTATAAACACCCTAGACCTCTGGACAGGGATTGCTCACACACAGGTAGGGCATGCATACGCACACGCAGGTATATAGTAGAATTTCAGCTTCCTTACTGGTCTCTGTTCAGATAGGAGAATTTCAAATCAACTGCTGAGGTAGGTTAGTGACCCAACATATGAGATGGAAAAAGAACTCCTCGGGCCATATCTTTTTATCTCTTAACCTTGTACTGAGTCGTGTAGTACTTAATTTGTCTCCTTGAAGACTTTATTGCCCCATTCATTCTCATGAATTACGTTAGAGAAATGTTGCTCCAGTGATCAATATTGTTCCCCACCTTGACTTTGTCAGAGGGTAATCTCCTTTGGCTGAGACAGAGAGTCATGCTGACTAAGACAGATATTTATATTAATATTTTACCTGCTGTCTGATGAAGATCACATGAAGCATTCTTGAGATTGTATTTTGAGCAGCAATATGATACAGCACAGTGCACTCTGCGAGAGATTTAGTCTCGAATGGAGGGCAAGATGTTTGAATTTAAAGCCCCATTAGGCTAAGTTTCCAGCTATAACACAAACATGACTTGTAAATCTTCACTTTTGTAATTTTCTCTTGTTACACAACATTGAACTCTAGTTATACGTGGCTTTTAATAGTCTTAGAGTTATGTGCATGTAGTATTAAAAGCAACAACATTCTTATAAAGATTGGTCCCAGATATTCATTTATGATCCTCATAGACATCAGTGGAGATCTGTGTTCTCTGTATCATTGGGCATGTATTGGCATATATCAGAAATAAAGTACTTCTCAAAAGTATTTACAGCGCTTTACTTGTTCCACAGTTTGTCATGTTAGAGCCTTAGTCCAAAATGGATTCAATTAATTTTTCACCTCAAAATCCTACACATAGTACTCCTTAATGACGAAGTGAAAAAGTTTGCTTAGAGTTCTTTTGTTTATTAAAAATATAATAACAAGAATATACCACGTATTTAAGTATCCACAGTCTTTGCTCGTCACTTTGTTAAAGCGCCTATGGCAGCAGTTACAGCCTGAAGTCTCTTTGGGTATGATGCTACAAGCTTGGCACATCTATTTTTTTTGCAGTTGCTCCCATTCTTCTTACCACAACCTCTCAAGCTCCATCTGGCTGGTTGCATTAGTACACAGCCATTTCACAATAGTTCACTCAAGGACATTCACACAGTGGTCCAGAAACCACTCCTTTGTTATCTTGTCGTCCTGCTGAAAAATGAACCTTAGACCCAGTCTGTGTTCAGAGCCTTTTGGAGTACGTTATCATTAACTATGTCTGAACTTTTCTTCGTTCATCTTTCCCAGTTCCTGCTAACAAAAAGCATCCACACCACCATGCTCCAGTGTAGGGATGTTAATGGCCAGGTGATGAGTGGCACCTGGTTTCCTCTAGACATGGCGCTTAGCATTCAGGCCAAAAACTTTTGTTTCATCAGACCAGATAATTTAGTTTCTCCGGGTCTGAGAGTCCTCCAGGTGCATTTTGGGAAAAAACTCCAGGTTGGGTGTCATGTGTCTTTTACTGACTGGCTACTGTCTGGCTACTATATAGGCCTGATTGGTGGACTGCTGTAGAAATAGTTGTTCTCTTGTAAGGTTCTTCTCTCTCCATAGAGGAATGCTGAAACTGTGTCTGTTTGAGGTGAAAAATGAATTTAAGCCATTGTGGAATAAGGCTGTGATATGAGAAAAAGTCGGTGGATATATGCATATCTCAAAATAGTGGAAATACAAGTTCATTGGCCACTTTGTTTGGTACAACTTGCTAGTATTGGCTTGAATCATCTTACTGACATGAAAGCACCACAAAATGGTCATTGATTGTATATTTAGGTGATCTAAAAGTGTAAACCTAGTGGGCAGATATAATCCTAGTGGGTATTAATGTAATTAGATGATTTCATATCCATTTAATTCAGCTAATTAATGTCGTTAAATGCATATTAATTTATTTACTTTCGGTAGGTTCAGACGTCCTGTCGCCCAGCACCCTTGTGATGGAGGTGCTTTGGATGCTATGTGAACAGACAGAATGCGCTACAGAGTGTCTCTATCAGACTCCAGTTATAGAGAAGCTACTAACTCCTGTTATAGCGCTGCTCAATGGACAGAAGGTCACAAGCATACCTACACGCACCCACACACACACACACACACACACCATTTGCAGATTACAAAAAAGGTTTTTGATTCATACAGTTTCAAGTGTAAAGTGTCCAACCATGACTTTCTACTCATAGTAAATAAGCATGTAAACTACTTTCCTTTTACATTTTTAGTGCAATCATTTTCAAATGTAGACTCCTCATCTTAAGGGTAACATAGCTGTCCTCTGCGTAAGGACTTGTCATCGTTCAGCCTTCCAGAAAATGGAATTACAGAAGCTTTGGTTATGAAATGTAGTAGTTTTTTCTTCAGTTCCATTATTGTGAAAGATAAAAGTGTTATTTCAATGTTGAGTATCTGTTCAGGTGCCAATTTTCCTGAAGCAGTTGGTAATTTTGTGTGTTTATTTTCTGTGCTTTGCAGGCTGAGTTAAAGTCTCCTGCAGCAACCCTGAGTCTCATTGCAGATATTCTGGCTCGTATTGCAAACACAGACAGAGGATTAGCGCTCTTCTTATTTGAGAAGAATCTCGTCGCAGCCCACAGTGAGAGGTGAGATGTTGTGATTAAATTCGCAGCGTCGTTTTGTCGTTCTTGATAGTAATGAATAAATTACATTTTCCTAACTTAGCTGGAAGATTTTAATACAGAGTTAAATTTGCATAGCAAATCCTGCTTATTCTGCACCGAGAGCAGATTGGAACATGAGGGTGCTGCTGGTTTGTGAGCAGCTGGGGTTATATTATACTGCGTTATATTCTGTTGCCTGACAGTGACTATTCTGCACTGTAGTTTCCTTCAGTCTGTCCAGAAACACATTCTATTGTTGTGAATGACCAAGAATGTATTTACCAACCACCTATGGCTTCACTTCTGTATGCTGGCTCATTAAAAATGTGAGTGTATGAAAGTGCTTTGGAGACCCCAAATAATTTTTGTTGCTCAAGGAATTGATGTAGATGTAACCTGGTTCTGAAAAGTACCAGGTTGTGACTTTATTCGTTTTATCAGTTGCTAGTTTCAGGTCTTATTAAAGACCTCCAGTGTAGGCATGTAAAGCCACAAATTGAGATTGCTATACTTACAATCTAAAAATCTCATGCTGTGGATCTATAATAAACATTGTCTTTTTTCACCCTTGTCTGCAGAACCTTTGCTGCTCATATCATCGTACAGTTCACCCAGAGGCTGCTCGACAAGGAATTGCCATCGTTGTGTGAATCTGATATGCCCCATTCATTATGTGGAGCCTTTATTTTAGTTTGTCGGCAGATGTACAACACCTGCGAGGGTCTGCAGGTTCTACGACCCTACGGCCTGCACAAAGCTTTAGCTGCTGCGTGGAAAAAGGTACATGTAACTCATTTGTGTTATTTGCAGAGACTTTATTATCTGACATGGAGCTATTATCAATTCAAAGATTCAGGATTCAAGATTCAAAGTGTCTATTGTCATGTGTCCAAAAAAAAAAAAAAGGCATTTCTTTGTGCAATGAAATTCTTTCTTTGCGGTCCACCCACAGATGCCGATTAATATATACAATAGAAATAGACCAGACAAAATACAAATAGTACAAATAAATAAATGAAGACAGAAAAGGAGACAAAATATTGAAGTGTGAAACAGAGATGTGTGCAAAAGAGCTATAGCTTAATAATTAATACAGGTTAATTATTATTACTGTTCAAAAATAGGTCAGCTGTTCAAGAGTCTGACAGCAGTGGGGAAGAGGGAGTTGTTGAGTCGGGATGTTCTGGATTTCACACTTCTAAACCTTCGTCCCGATGGCAGAAGTGTGAACAGTCCGTGTTGGGGGTGTGTGGGGTCTTTGAGGATGGAGGCAGCTCTCCTCTGGAGTCTGTGATGGTAGATGCTCTGCAGAGAGGGCAGCAGAGTCCTGATGATCTTCTCTGCAGTTGTTATCACTCTCTGCAGGCGTTTGCGGTCCATAGCAGTAGTGCTGCCGTACCATGCAGTGATGCAGCTGGTCAGTGTGCTCTCCACAATGCAGCTGTAGAACTTGCTGAGGATCTCGAATGTAGGCCAGCACCACTCTCTCTAAGCACTTTGCAGTGATTGGAGTGAGTACAACTGGTCTATAGTCATTCAGGCAGGTGGCATGGCTTTTCTTGGGGAGAGGGATGATGGTTGTGGTCTTGAAGCATGTGAGGACAGTGTTCTGGCTGAGGGAGAGGTTGAAGATGGAGGTAAGAACCTCTGCCAGCTCATTGGCACATGCTTTAAGGGCCCGTCCCGGGATGTTGTCTGGTCCTGCTACCTTACGGGGGTCGATCCTCCTCGGGGCTTTGTGCACCTGGTCTATTGAGACCACTGGCGGGGGGTGGGGGTAGGGGTTGGGTGGTCTGGGGGTTCTGGCAGGTCCAGGTGATCTGGGGGGTCTAGAGGGTCTGGGGGGGTCTGGGAGGTCTCAAAGCGGGTGTAGAATGCATTGAGATCATCCAGCAGACCGCCTACAGAGCTGATGGTGCTGGTGCTGGTGGTGGCCCTATACTCTGTGATGTGCTGCAGGCCTTGCTACATCAGGCCTTGCCAACCACCTTCTCTCTGTACTGCCTCTTAGCCGCTGTGATGGCTTTCCTCAGTCATACTTCGCAGCTTTGTACTCCGTCTCATTTCCTGATCTAAATGCGAGAGACCGAGTACGCAGCATGTGTCGTACCTGACTGTTGATCCAGATCTATATATTATTATAGAATAATATATGTAAGATTACAGTAGTGGATGCTCATATTATGGGCAACCAGTCAGAAGAATGTAGGATTAAAAGGAGGATGAATAGCTCTGTAGAGCTGTAGGGGTGCACCAAGGCCCAGTATAAGACAAATGAAGATTAATTTGAACTTTGAATCATGTGAAACTGTTCTGCCCAAACACAAAACCATGTGTGTTTGGAAATAAACCAAACTCTACACCAGCTTTTCTTTAATAAATCTTGCTTTGGTAAAGGGAACAGTTTATAAACACAGTGCAGTGGGGGTTTTTTTTGGATCACAAATAATACAGCAGTGCTTTACTGTATGAAAAGTGCACTCAAGAATTTCACATCCTGCTGTTTTGCTGACTTGAAACAGTTTAAAGAAATCCCTTTTATTTCATCAAACATTTATTTTTTTTATTATTTTGTACTTTTTTATTTGACTGGGTGTTCCATAAAGACCAAATCTCTTTTATAAGAGAGACTTGACCCAGATAGCAGATAAGCTACATGTCATAAATGCAACACATAAAACATAAAGTGTAAAGGGCACAACATGTTGAATTATATACAAATTATTATACAAATACCCACAACAAAAAACAGTAGTGTTGTATAAGGAAACCAATCACGTCTTGGAGACATTTGCTTGACTAACTGAGCCATGACTGGATAAGAGATGATGGCCCAACTCAGTTTCTGAATCTTTTATCTAAATATGTAAAGGAGCGGTGTCTGTATGTAATGATCAGATCCCTGGCTAGAATATTTATGCTGTATTTCATTTACTTGATGAATGCCACGTTCTCGCTTTATTCAGTCAACACAGCTTGAAAAGCACCATCATTTCATGCAAATGGTGGGAATTAACTAACCTTTGTAATGTGCTTCATTTAGTTCTTGGAATAGTGTTTCTGACTCGACACAGCATCAGTTATCTTTAATCTGCAGTTTGTGTTTCAAAGCTAAACCAGAAAATATCGAAACAAAAATGAAGCTCTGCTGCAGTTCATTTACAGGGGCGTCATAGAGAAGGTTTCAGTGGCGCTGTTAGCATCCCTGGGTTTTTGTCCCAGTATGTTGAGTTTTTGGTTGCTTTGTGTATTTTCCGGGTTTTTCTTTATGTATTGATAGTCTAGAGTTTTGTTACCTAATTCTGCTCTGTGCTTTGCTTGTATTCTACTTCAGTTTTGCCCCCTTGTCTCCTGTCCAAGACTCACCTCCGTAAAGCCCCTGTAAATCAGTATTATCTCCATGTTTGGTTACTTTTCTGACTCTGTGTCAGTCTGTGTTTCTGTGTTCCTTTGTTTGTCTAGTTTTTGTGTCCTGTCTCCCCAGTCTGTCACATCTCATATGTAACCAGTAAATGATCGAATCCAGTTAAGTCTGAGTTTCTGTTTTTTCTATTTCGGTTCCCGAGCTCCAGCAGTAAAGCTGTCTGAGTTGAATTCGTGTCTCCACGTCTGCATTTTTGATCTGGAAGCTATCAGCCACACCTTGACGCATAACAGGCAATCCTTCTGCCAAGCTGGGGACGTCAGTACTGCCCAGTGACTGGTAGTGCCTCAGTAGCTGTGAAAGCAGTTCCGCCCCACAACCTACCTGTTTATTTTCAAAACATCTGGTATAAAAATTAACGTGTATGAGACATTGTTTTATTACTTTATTACTGTCACAAAATGGATCGTGTTCCTTTGAAAGTCTCAAACGCATGCCCATATTTGTTCATTGGAGAAACAAAACGCAGGTTTAATCCTGACTGACAGTGGGATCAGCTGATGCTCGATGTTTACTCACCTTCTTGTTTCATGTTAAGCAAATGCGATCCTGGTGTTTAGAGCACTTATTCAGTCTGTCAAGAACCAAGTAAACAAATGAACACATTCTTTGGGATTTTGGATTGCTTAATTATTTATTTATTCATTGTAATTTAAGGATGTAAATGTGGTCTAATATTTCAGGTGATCCTCATGTTCACAAACTCAATTTAATGTAGAGTAATTAAAGAGTAAATAAAGTATATTGTGTAATAATACTTTTTTTAAAACTTTATTTCTAGACCAGCTCGCTGTCAGAACGGGTTCAGACTCCAGTACCTGGAGCTGGCGCTGGATCATCTACCCAAGAGCTGCAGAACATGTGAGGCCGCACATCGTAAAATCCAACTTTAAATAATTTTATAAAATGTCTATATTTATCACAGCAATGAATGAGGACACCATCCAGTAAAATACAAGAGTATTGGAGTCCAGCAGTATTTAATCATGTCTTTTTTTCAGTGTATCTTCAACATGAAGCAATCTAAATAAAATACTAGAACACCATGTAAAATCTAATTGTAATACAATAAAGTGACTCTATAAAATGAAATTGCCCCATAAGTTTAATAAAGCAATATGAAACAAACTAAAAATGGATAACTAAAAGTAGAATAAAAACAACATACACAGAAAATGTCAGATGATATTAAATGGCTCACAGTAAAGTACAGTGGTATCTAAAAAAATGTCTTTATGTGTAAGGAATTGACTCCTAGTGATTTTAATATTGTGTTTCTTGCAGTGGGAGTACAAAGCACCATCATTTTTCTGTCTTTCTTGTTTGTGAACAGGCTCATTTGGGAGGAGACATTATTGGACAGTCTGTTGAATTTTGGTGCCACTCCAAAAGGCCTTCTGCTGCTCCAGCAGACAGGAGCCATTAATGAATGTGTCTCCTACATGTTCTCTCGCTTTACCAAAAAACTTCAGGTAATAATATACTTAACTGTTGGTTGTTAATTTGTGATAATTGTCCTGCTTGTGTTTCCATCATACTAATTATGTACAGTAATGTATCTCCAGTTTGCCAGTGAGGTCTGCGCGCATTTTGATTGTGTTAAGCTTGAGGTTTCCTGAGCCAAATGCTCTGTAACAGCAGCACTCTGCTGCACATTAACACAACTACAGTATATGAGAGTAGCCACGTGGATGCTGCCAAATTCAAATGTAGTCACTGAGAGGCCAAAGTGTAGCAGTGACGAGATCAAGTGGGCTGTTGGGGAGTGGCATTATGAATTCACTTGCTCCATGAGATTCAAATTCCTCCAATCAAAACGGTGCCAGCAATGCAACGTCAGATTTAAAATAGCATTCTTTAAAAATTGCACGTGGTCACAAAACGAGTCATTGGGTTATAAAGGCACTGGTAGTAGTTCGAGGTTATCGTCCTGCTTTCATCAGGGTGGGTTTTCAGGTCCTGATAAGCACTGCTGATGACATAGTTACATTAATGTTTTATTGCATTTTATGGAAATCCTTTGGCAGTCCTTATTGATCCTATCAAAGTGCCAAAGTAATTGCATGCCTCTCAGAATCTTGCGGGTCATGCTGACTTGAGTTAGAGAGATACAAAATGAATAATCACTGATGAGACAAAAAAGAGGAAAGAGTGATTATTGCAGTGCGTACAAATATTTGTGCAGAAACTATGGATGCACATTGTATTAAGGATTTATGTTGTATTATTCCCTATGCAGCAGACATAATCTTTGTCAGCTTTATTCATTCTGCTGGCTCATGTTATCAATATCATAATTCATTCTTCACAAGATGTGGTAATTTGTTGATCCTGCTCCTCCTCAAGGCCACAATCATAATTCCCGAGGACTCCTTAGTATTCACAGCACCCTGCTCGACACTGAAACACACTTTCTAAGATTCAAATTGTAAACACACATACACTCAGGCTTGCTGCAAACCTTAGCTGATCCCCTGTGGGCTTAATTTACTGCCATTGTTTACGCACTATTGTAATTGCTTCTCTAGTTTAGCATTTCAGTTTAATTATGGAATGTAATTATATTTTGTCTATTTTTAGTTGTGGCATTGTGTTGTAATTAATGAAGGGCCTGCACACTCCAAAATCAATTTACAATTTGATTTCTCCACAGCATGTTTAGCTACATTATGTTGTGCCTTTCCAGAATCCCAGATTTACTTACACATCTCCCTTTATGATACATTAGTACTACATTTGACCTAAACTTTTTCCATCCTTTTTCTAAACACTCATTCATTTTTTACCTGATGAGCAAAAACTACAATAGTGAAAGGCTGAAAGATTTCTAGGGGTATGAGATTTCTGTGTGTTTTCTGTAGGTGAGCAGCTGCGAGAAGTTTGGCTACGGGGTGATGGTGACACAGGTGGCAGCAACTGCTCCGGGAGTTGTGGCTCTGCACAGTTCAGGTACTAATGCAGTTACTTGGACACAACAAACACTTGTCAGCTGTGATGCTCAAGGCTTATATTATAAGTTGTTGTTGTTTTTGTGTTGTCGGTATAAAGGAGACTTCAGGCAGCTTAGGGAGAAATGTATTTGTCAAACTGTTTTTGTCTGGGTAAGAAAGAGTAAGAAGAGGTGTGCTCTTTTTTTTTTTTGGAAGGATTAAGATGGTGTGTGATGTGAGCATCATTCAGGCAAGAGAAAATGTGATTTTATTTTCAGCAACACATTTACAAGTAGCATGGTGAATCATAGTTAAATGGATTCACATATCAGTTGTATACTGATACTAGGTGTATCCATATGTAAAAGGCTCCAGGAAATACCGTACTCGTGTCAAAAGAGGTCAAAAAATGAAGCCAGTGAACAAATATTTTAATCCTGCATTCTTTCTATGGGCCAGAAGGGGTGACTCAACTGGTTATGGAAAAAAAAAGTCTGATTTCTTATCAGCCCTTCGCATATAACAGCACCGCTGCGCTCTGAAACCTATTCTCTTCTATGACTTTAGCCACGCAAGAACAGTTCCCTGCTGTGTTGAGCAGCGCTGGCTGTGGAGCACTCATGTGTTCCATGATGTGACATACCTTTGTGCCATCGATAAAAAGGCTGACTGACAGAAAGAAGGATGACCTCGAAAAGTGATATAGTCCAGGCAGAGCTTACAAATTATGGGCCGTTTGCTAAGCCTTGAAGTCAGTGCAGCGCACACTGCTTTCTATGTGAGAGAACCATTCTGTGAGAAAAAGACTCTACTGCTGACTTGATCTATGACCTCTGAAAAACAGTTTATGATTTCCATAACTATTCAATCATAAAATTTTTTGTAACATTACCTTTTTGTAAATAATGTTAACCTTACAGTCAAAAACAATACTTTAAGGAAGGCCTGCAGTGTCATTTAGAAGTCTACATTCACCCCCAGCTTGTCACCAAGGCCAAAAGCATCTGCTTGAGGTTTCAGAACTGGACTTCGCTAATCAATGGGTGCTGTTAGGGGGCTATGTCCTTGTTTTATATACAATAGAGTACATTCTCCGGGTTATACAGCACTGATATGCAAAGATTAATTGTATATCTGTAACTCTAGAAGTGCAGTATTTGCAGTTTTCATAGTTTAAATTTGTCAGTGTACTCTGTTTTCATATTCTTCTTCTAAGTATAAAATCCCTTTTGTTATATTTGTCTTGTTAATTTAACTGAAATACACTGAAAATTGCTCACAAATTAATCCCGTGATGCACTGACTATTTCTTCTTCCATGATACTAATGTTATGTCTTTACTTCATCATTTATGTGCTGTAGTGTATCCCCAGTTTTCCAGCGAGGGCTGCATACATTTTGGTTGCATTAATGTTTTTATCCAGCCGTTACATGCAAGCTTGAGGTTGCTGAGTCCAATGTTCTTCAACAGCAGCACTCTGCAGCACATTTTAAACAACTACAGTGTAAAAATATAGCCAATCAGAAGCTGCAAAAATGTAGTTACTGACAGGCCAAAGTGCAACAGAGAAGAGATCAAATGGGATCAAAGTGAGTGGCATTATAAATTTACTTCCTCCCTGAGATTCAAATCCTCCAATCAAAACGGTGCCAGCAATGCAACGACAGATTTAAAATGCCATTCTTTAAAAGATCGCACACAATAACAAAGTCAGTCGTTTATTTATTAAAGCACTGTTAATAATTTTAGTTGCTGCTATTTAAAATAAAATGTTGGTACAAAAAAATTCTCCATGTTCTGTCTCAGGCTTTATACGGGCCCTGGTACTAGAGCTGTGGTCTGTTCTTGAGTGCAGCAGTGACGACGTCAGAGTGGTCCGTCCCAAACCAACTCCCATTGACCCCATAGATAGGAGCTGCCTTAAGGTATTGTGCGTGTGTGTGTGAGAGAGAGAGAGAGAGTGAGAAGGAGAAACTTCCTGGAGCCCAAAATGCCCCAATTTTTAGATATCGACATGATAGTACAGACACAGATTTCTTAGAAGTTTTGCTTTTCCATCATGTTTTTAGCTCATTGGTTACAGTGGCACGGTGGTTAGCACTGTTGCCGCACAGCAAGAAGGTCCTGAGTTCAATTCCACCATCAGGCCGGGGTCTTTCTGTGTGGAGTTTGCATGTTCTCCCCGTGTTTGCGTGGGTTCCCTCCGGGTACTCCGGCTTCCTCCCACCGTCCAAAGACATGCAGCTTGTGGGGATAGGTTAATTGGATAATCCAAATTACCACCAGGTGTGAATGTGCGAGTGAGTGTGAATGGTTGTCTGTCCCTGTGTGTTGGCCCTGCGACAGACCTGTCCAGGGTGTACCCCGCCTCTCGCCCTATGACAGCTGGGATAGGCTCCAGCGCCCCCCGCGACCCTGAAAAGGATACGCGGAAGCGAATGGATGGATGGTTACAAAGGTGTTTAAATTGATTCCAATTATTATTAACCCAGGACTCAGAATAGTGGTCCATGTGTTGCTGTGATACCAGCAGCCATGTAGAAAACTGACTTGTAAATATTCATATTTAAGAAACTGGCAATAGTGATTTTGTTAACAAGAAAGGCTTTTTTGCTCAGAACTGATTGGTTTATGGGTGTCTGGGCAAATAAGCCTCACTTTCATAAGACTGCATTTTTAGTTATGTTTTTGGCAGAATTTCTCTCAGGAAAGCTTCAACATTTCATTTGAAGCTCCAGTGTGCGCCTGTCTGTGTGTGTCTGATGCTTGGCCTCTGACAGCAGCCAAGTCATCTCTCTCAGAGAGACTAGCCAAGTGAATACGGACAGCCAGTGATGTGTAAACTGTGTCCTGCCACAGGCGACTTTAAAGCCTGCCTTATCAGTGGGTTATACATATATACTGAGCTCAAAGGAAAACTAAATATACACACACCAGCATTTTGGTGAATTAACTCGAGTCTTTGCTTTAATCTGTGCTAAGTACAGTAGGAGGTTTGGTAGTACATATGAAGATAAGGAAGTACACACATGCACAGAAGCATCAGAAGACACATGAAAGTATAGAAATTTTTATTTTAGAAAAAAAAATCCATCGTATGTTGTTTTTTTCTTTACGTTTCTTTGAAGCTGTTTAATATAATCTAAGTTGTAGCTCGTTTGTGCAAATGTCTGTTTTTTTTTTTCCTTTGATGCTTTTGATGATATGTTTTCCCTCTTCCACCAGACCCAGTGAAAAGCGCAGGGAGCTTTCCTGTAGTTTAATATTCTTCAGGCTGCAATAGGTTTCTGCTCAACCACTCTGCTCAGAATTGTGTATATATGTCTTATTCAGTTTTGAGAGTGTGGTAAACCATGTTTTATCTTTGCAATCATAAATTCTTTTTACATTTTGTTTTGCTTTGAATACTACAGATAGTATTTGTCATATTATCTGTAGTGTTTGTAGTTGAATAGTGTTATATTATTATTATGTGTCTTTAAAAGCAAATCCATTTTTTCTCTCTAACAGCTTCTGTATCTGTTTTACTTTCCTCTTTTCAGTCCTTCCTGTACTTGGTCAACCTCCTCTCTTCTTCCCAGTCGGTGTGGGAGCTGCTGGGCCGGCAGCCTTTGGCCAACAAAAGCGAATACACCCTGAGGGAGATGCCAACCTCCATACCTGTAAGCGTTTTTTTTTTTCTTCTTTTTTTTCCCCACACACTGCAGTTCTTTTTTCATCCATCTGAGGGCATGTTTGCACTTTTTATTTGGCCTCCAAACACCACCCACACATTTGTTTTACTTCAAACGCATTCAAATAAACCCCCCTCACACTGAGACTGATATATGTTCTCCACCTTACACATTGTAAATTTCCACACTGTTTTCGTTTTGCACCCTAACCGCTGCATTCTTGTTCAAAGCTTCTTATTTTACTCCACAGGATTTGATTGACAGACTGATTGCCGTGAATTCGGATGTGAAGATTCATTCTCTCTTCCGCTACGAAGAGAGTCACACATTCGGCCTGAGGTGGGATTGATTTTTTTTTTTTTCATATTACTTAACATCAGTGGGGAAGCACACGATATCGGATTATCACCTGGTGACTGCACACACACTTCAGCCTCTGGCAATAGGAGACTGGCATGGTTCTTTATACTTTGATTACCCAGCATTGAAAGGCTGATGAAAGGATTTCTCTGGATAAGAGAGAAATAAGCTGGGCTGTGTGTGAGTGAGTGAGTGAGTGTGTGTGTGTGTGTGTGTGTGTGTGTGTGTGTGTGTGTGTGTGTGTATTTCTATGAGAGCAGTGTGAGAAGGGTGGTGAAGGAGTTGAAGAAATTCCTATAAAACGAAAAGGTGTTTCAGATTTGATTTGAGTTTTAAGGTTCAAAGTAGAGATTGGCTTGCAGTAAAGGCTGAAGTTAATACTGAAATACTGAGCTGAGAGGATTTAATAATGCCAGAGAAAATCTGCATTTTGTATCTTATGGGCTAGGTATGCATTACAACAAAGATGTGTTGTAAATGTGTGTGAGGAGAAATAAAGCAGTGTGTCTGAGCTAAAGAATGCTTTGGTCGTTACATACCCTGGTACATGCGTGTCTTTGCACAGTCCTCCGATGGCAGCTGTGCGTCCCTTTTCCTTTTTAAAAGCTTTGTGAATCACAATAGCTTCAGCTTGTTTGGAGTTTTGCTGACTCACTCTGTCTGTGCCTGTCACTCAGCCCACTCCTGCTAACATCCTGAAGCAAACTGAAAGGAACAAGATGCTCTGTTCATTTACCACCTAGACTGATGGAGTAACTGACAAACTCTGTGCTCTTCAGTGGCTTGCTAAATTTGGTAAATATAGCACTTTGCCTATAATCTGCCATGCTATTATTTAGTTACTAGAGTACTTGCTTTAAATCAGTGACTCTCAAACGTTTTCTGGTCTGCCCTACTGCAGAAGCTAAAAAAATTCAAGGCTTTTAATCAGTGAGCCAAAAAATACATGTAAATGGTAAATAGTCTGGTTCTTATATGGTCCTTTTCTACTCTACTCTACAACTCATTCACCCATTCATGCAAACAGTTCTATACTTTCTATGCATTGCAACTTGGAGTTAGTATCTCGCCCAAGAATATTTTTGCCTGGAAAGTGGAGCAGCCAGGGTTTGAACCATTAACCTTCCAATTAGTAGATTAACTGCTCTCCCTCCTGCAATAAAGCCAGCCATGTAGTAATATGTGTAGTATTGAAGTTTAATTTAAGTAAAATAATATCCAGGATTATAGTCATTCAAGCTGCTTTCACTTCAAATTTCTGCTCTGCTCCACTTTTGGGGCCTGCCCCACAGTTTGAGAACCACTGCCTTAACCAAGCAACATCTGGAAAAATGTCCTATGTTATTTTGTGCGCCTAAAGAGAGCAAGCTCAGTGTTCTTTGAAGTTATGCTCATTAATTGTTAATGAATTGTAAATGTTTGCTTGAGAAATTTGGACAGTAAAAAAAATAGATTCAATCATCAAAATATCTCTAATATAGGAAGTAAAGGCATCTTAGGTAGTAAAGGTTTAAAATATACACACACACACACGCACACACAAACAATTGAACCCAGAAGGCTCATTACTAACACATCATCACCCACAATGTGACTGTTTCTGTTTTCATTCGATCTTCTGATTATCCTTTGCCTGAAGGGATATGACAGCGTGGTACATGAATTGTGCTTTATTGATCCCAGAGGGGAAAATTGCATCACTAAAGCAGCATTTACACAGGAGGACACTCCTCTGATTAATAAAAAAAAGTGTATAAAAGACAGAAAAAAGTAAGAATAAGAAGCATAAAAAGTGGCAGATGAGTGTAAAAATGGGCCAAATTTTTAAAAGTTTTATTATATTGTTAGGGAAAAATATATTTAATACAGATATAGTGCAGTATACACATTATTTATGTATAAAATACACGTGAAAATGTCAGCAAAAGCATGTGAGAGGTATTTGAGATAAACAGAATAAAACCATGTGTGAATAAGGGAGAGAGTGAGCTTTTGATAGTCATTATGTAAATGCAGTCTTTTTAGAATTTCCATTTAACAGAAGAATACATATATTATATAAAGTGTTTTCGAATGTCTTCTGGTTATGTCATTGCAATGGCTGATTTTCTTACATCATTAAGTTCTGATCAGTAAAGAAGCAGAAATGACAGCTCAAGTTTTATGTGATATCATGTAGTGTGGTTTGGTCAGATTTAACTGATACTGGCTTAGCAGCAGTTAATCTACAGCTACGACTGCATGAGATCACAAACTGACACCTGTTTGCTTCAAAGCTGCTGGAAAAAAACATTTATCTCATTAAAATGGGTTCATATAGGAATTTTGTTAGTTACAGTAGGAATCTGATGTATCTGTGTTTGCTCACCTAGTTTCATATTAATGGAGAGAAAGATGATATCAACAAAAAAATTTAAATAAAAATGTTATTATCATTGAGAGAAATCAATATTTGATCCCCAAGCAAAACATGATTTAGTACTTGGTGAAGATACCCTTGTTGGCAAGCACAGCAGTAAGATGTTTTCTTATATTTGGTCAACAGGTTTGCACACATCTCAGTGGGGATTTTGGCCCACTTCTCTTTACAGAAACTGTGTAAATCCTTTAGGTTTCTTTGCCACTCCATGACCTTAATGACTTTGTTTTTGAACCCCTTTCTTGCCTTGGCGGTATATTTTGGGTCATTGTCATGCTTCTAGACCAATTAATGACCCATCTTCAGTGTTCAGGCTGGGAGAATGAGGTTCTCATCCATGATTTTTCAGTACATGGCCCAGCCAACTGGCTTCTCAATGCAGTGAAGTAGTTCTGTGCTCTTAACACAAAGCAGTCCTATAGCATAATGTTTCCACCTCCGTGCTTGACTTTGGGGATGGTGTTCTTTGGGTCACAATCAGCATTTCTCTTTCAACTCCACGGATCGAGTTGATGCCAGAGAGCTCAATTATGTTTTCATCTGACTGCAGCACATCCTCCCAAGCCTTCTCTGAATCATTTAGATGTTCACTGACAAACTTAAGGCAGACCTGTACACATGCTTCCTTGATCAGGAGCACATAGTCAGTGTTGCAAGATTTAGTGTATTACAAATGGAGCTACAGACCAAGAGTGATCGATAGTTGATTTACGTTTTTTTCCATTTTCAAATAATCACACCAACAGTTGTCACCGTCTCACATGCTGTAGGTCTTGTAGCCCATTCCAGCCTTATACAGGCCTTGTCCCTGATGTTTTTTTGAACCGCTCTTTGGTCTTGGTGGAGACGTTGGCATGGAAGAAATTGATTCTGTCGAGTTAAGAAGAGAGTTAAGATCAGGAGTATCTGTGATTGATTGGTTGTAATTCATGTGCTACATGGCCACACAGCCAGTCTGGAGCCAGAATTCTGTCTGGGTTGTAGGGGATCAAACATATATCTAATTCAGTGACATGCTCAATCAATTTGTAACTTTCATGTAATGTGTTTTTTCTAGCTTTTTGTTGATATTCTGTTTCGATCTATTAAAATGAAACTACCATACAAATTATATCATTCCTTTGTAGGTGAGCAAACGTACAAATTCATCAGAGGATTACATAAATACTCACTGTCACTGTACATAAAGGTAAATAAACATGGGCTATAAGCACCAGAATCCAGCAAGCTGAGTCAGGCTGATGCCACTACAACAGGATTGTGGGTGTGTAGAGCTGATGGCAGCTGGAAGGGAAGGGCTCCTGTTATAGTCACTGCTACAACGCAGAAAGAGCAACCTTTTGTTGCTGTAGAGAGGAGATATAGACCATACTGCAGCTGTTTAGAACACACATCTGTCACAGAAACTAGGGGCAGGCGCCAGTGCATCATGCGGGTATCTGAAAGTTGTCCTTATATATATATTGGCTTACATTGTTACTGACACACTAAGTCTAGGGTGACAAACCCATATTATTTTATAGGCACCATGCAGCTCAGGTGTGCTGGATGAATAAAATCACTGCAAACCATAATAAAAGGTTTAATTTATTTTGCTATTAGCAGATAATAAAAACACATTCTGAAAATATTCCAATTTAATGAACCATGCATTTACAAATCATGTTCAAGCCCAGGCAGAAATATATCTTATTAAAGGGGTTCATAAAATAAACAAAAGCAAAATAGAACATATTTATGATAAAAAAAAAACCATATTTTTTAAAAAATGTGTTTCTATATGTTCATATTAGACGTTCTCAAACCTTTAGTGTTTAGCATGGAGTTGATTACTTGCCCAATTACTGTGTGGTGGACAACAACGCCCCCTGCAGTGTAAAGATAATTAAGCTCTGCAGGCTATTCTGAAAAATAAAAAAACTAGTGACAAGAATGTCTGACATGTACATTAATTCACAACACGATTAATTAGCATATTATGCACATTGTTTATGCACTTGTGAATCTCCCTAATTGTGTATTTCCCATTAGCTGCAGGTTATATAATTACTGGTTTTGCCACCTTTATCTTTTTTCTGTGACTCTTTGCAAGAAAGCTATTAGATTCCCTCCAGATATCCAAGGCAAATTTCTTGTTAAAATTTTAATCCTTAAAAGCCTTTGTTGTCATGGCTGGATTATTAAAAAACAAGACTAACCCTCGGTCTAACATTCATACACGATGTGCACTGGTTGTGTTTTTAATAATGTAGCTGCAATAATAGAGTTTTTTCTTTTCTTCAAACCACACAGCAACTTTATGGGTTCTTCATTGTGGATAGTATTAGCTTTTCTATGCATCAGGTGCACCTGATGGTGTTTTATCTGCTCCAGGTAGCTTTTCTTGCATAAATAGAGTTACAAAATACAGCAATAAAAAGTTATGGACGACTGTCTAAAGCTCAAACTAGACATTTAGATGTTTTGTTTTTTCAATTTTGAGACACACAGTTTTATTTTTTTTCTCTCAATTAAAGAAAAACAGACGACCGGGCAAACAACTGGCTGTCTGATTTAAAAAAAAAAAAAAAGTTAAATAGATATCCCGAAAGAACATTTACTTAATTTTGTTCTGAGCTCGTTATCAATAGCAGAGAGTGATTATCCTCAGCAGCACCTTTCGCCTTCTGCCTTGTATTCATGAGGTTTATTCATGAGTTTCTTGTCATGCAAACCTTATGTAAACCTTCCGATGAGAAATAGAAACTCTGCTTCACCTGAGGTCAAACGCAGACATATTACCACCTTGTGTGATTATGTGGCCACAGTAGATGAGAAAGTGAGGGGAGCAAGCCTTATTAATGTGCTCAGGTGTTGATATATCACGTATGCCACATAATGAATAATAGATAACACCTTCAGGTGGTTCTTCTATTTTTTTCCAGTCTCTTCTGGATATCCATTCACTTGAAAGGAACAAATAAAAAGTTGTTTGAGTTTTGTTTAACATTATTATGAGATGTTGAGAAATGTGCTCATTGTGGTATATTTTATGGAGGTTCTCTATTTTTAGAAGCAGCATATTTGTTTCCTGCTATTCTCTGTTTACTGTGGTGTTCTTCTACTTTTTATATTGTTAACAAATCTCTCAATACTTTTGAGCTTTAATACCCTGACTCAGTCCAAGCAAAGCAATATTTATACTGAACCCATAATTTTTTCTAAAAAGATATGATAATGTTACTGTGGAAATGTTAGAGAAATGTTATGTTTCACTGCTATTGTGAGCTTCAGGTGTGCACACTGAATAATTATAAAAACATTATAATATTTGGAATTGAGCAAAAATAAGAAAACTTTTTATGGCCACTGTGATGATAGAGTATTACAAACACGACAGAGTTTTTAGATAATATTAGTATAGAATATTTTGTTATATAATTTATAATAAATGTACACCCTTCTATTCTATATTAAAGTATAGAATAATAGAGGTATACTGAGCTCCTTAAAGAAACTCTCAGAATCAAATCTTAGGAGCTTATTGGAACTATTACAGCTTATATTCTCGTGCGCTAACAGTTTTAAATCAGCCTCCAGGAGTACAACACAACTTTCGGTTCTTAACAGACTTTAAATCTTTTTTTTCTATCACATTCAGTGCAGGTCTGATCACTGGCACTGCTGTCAAGCAAGCCAAAAAAAAGAAAGAAAGAAAGAAAGAAAGAAAGAAAGAAAGAAAGAAAGAAAGAAAGAAAGAAAGAAAGAAAGAAACCACAATTCCCACCCCTCTTGATCTTCACAAGCTAATGAGAGCTAAAATCCCCCAACCCTTTCCCTTGTTGCTAAAAGCCTCTTTGTTGTCATGGCAACTGGCTCTCATCCCTCTGTTTTTTTTCTCTCTCTGTCTGAATTGTTTGGATGCCTTTATTCCAGTCTCTCCTATTCAAGGCTCTAAACATGCTGCTGTGGAGCTTCACACATTTCAACTGATGTGATTATATTTTAGTATTAGTGTGAATGTGATCTTAAAACTTAAAAAAAAAATGCCAGCAGTGAAAGAAACGGTTATTGGTGTCTTGTAAACTTGCATCACTGACTGTATATATACTTTGGGGACACCACAAAGCTGTTGCTGTCTTTACTGTATCTTGAAAGACTACTAAATAAAGACTGATACATGGGAATCAGAGGTGCAGATTCTCCTAATCACCATCATTTTTAGAATTAACGTTATATTTTATTCAGTTTTACTTTTTAAATTTATTATTAGTAGTTTATTGATTTAGTTAAAAAATCTCATTGAGATTAAAAATCTCATTTCCAAGAGAGACCTGGCATCATGGCAGCAAAAGTCTAAAATACATGTACCACATAAGTACATAACAATTAAACAAATACAATATCCCGTACAAACATGTTAAAAATATACAAAAAACAATCAATTAAGAGCGACATTAAAAACAATCACACTGACTAAAATAATTATTTTCTCATCAGTTGACCCTATAAACTAATAAGGAACCTGCTTACTGAGTTCACAGACTCAGTGAGCATGGGGCATTTTCCTGTGGACTGCTATATAAACGCAGTTGTTTTTGCAACTTCCAGTTAATGCTAAAACTTGCTTTCTTTCTATTGGCCTGCAGAGGGCAACTCCTACTGACTAAAAACTTTCGCAGTGTCAATCAATAGTTTGTTTTTGTAGTTTCCTATTAAATCCAAGCTGATCTTGATTTTGTAAATTATAATTCCATCCAACATCAGGTGTCTCTTAGGGTGGGCTACCTTGCTTTGCTTGCGACATCTGGGTTGCTATCAAACAGGAACCCATGAAAAGAATCACTAACTGAGATAAATGACCCAAAATTATCTGTTTGGAAGCTGCAATAAGAACTGGTTCATTCCTAAGGAAGGCTGGTTGAGTGCTTCCTGTTATCATCACCTTTAGCAGAAAGGAATGAAAGGAAACCTGTCTCATAATTAATAGCAACACACAATCAGATCGTTCATGAAATAATATCATCAACATGGCCCACAAGTGACACAGATTATATAAATGTCACGTTTTCCATTTCATGCCATAACCTGCTGATGTGTTTTGAATATTCAGGTAATGTTAAACTCAAAATGCTCTCTAAACCAACATTATGAGCTCTATTACTATACATACTATCATATATTACTATGTACTTCCCCATTAAAATGATCAAAGTGAATTGGTGGATCACTATAGCTCAGTTTGCATTAGTTAAACATTGCTGCTTTTTAGCCTTTAAGATTTTCTTTAATTAGCCTTCACAGAGTCAGGAGTTATACTGGATGGTCTCTTCAGCATGAATGAAAAATAAGAGTGGACAGGATGAGAAACTAATCTCAATTTATCAAACCTTTCATTTCACTTTTAAGGTTATGTACTCCCTTATACTTAAAGATTTTAGCCTTGTTAATGAAGTGATATTTTTCACTTGTGGTTCTTTTTAAAAAGACCACCACGTTAGCAACTCATGTGACTTCTCCATTGACCTCAAGGATACAAGGATGGAGTTCTATAGCCATTATTTCATGTACAGTCTATGGATAAATCCAAAGGAAAACCTTTTAGAGTGTTCTTACCAGAGTTTAAGAACAAAAAGGAATAAGACATTTAATTGTTTTTGTACAGTTGGCATAAAAAGAGTCCTAAGGTGGAAAATGCAGTAGAGATTGCTTTGTTTTAATGATGGATTAGCAGCTTATGTCATGTTGTTACTGTGACTCGTTTGCGGTGCTAAGGGCCAAATGAAGCTGCTAACTGATATTTGCAGGTGTTCAGCCTGTGGGGCTTTCAGAGTGCGGCTCTAATATATGCAGCTCATTAACACGTGTTTTGACTTGTGGAGAATGGGTTAGATACTAATTTTCTCTCAACTTTTCACTGTATGTGCGCAGAAGTGGAAAACTTTGTTTCTGGGACGAGCTAGTTGTTGGTCTACACCAGTCTCTAAGTCTTGTTGGCCACATCTCAGGAGATTTTCTTTGTTTGCTGATTCTTTTGATTGAAAATGTATGAATTCGTTTAACATTTCATTTGGCAGCAGCATATAAATATTGATGTCTTAGATTGTTTGATTTCTCCCTCTGACTTCAAATGATAGAAATCTCCCAAATAGCACACCCATAAAGTTGACCATTTGCATCTTACCTAATGCATGACTAATCGATCCGTAGGACGCTCATCAGTCATGCTGTCAGGCAGATTACTCCTGGCTTGCTGTAATTGGTTTATACATAAGTCTTGTGATGCATGTAGGTGTGTGGGCACATCATCAAGTAAGCAATCATCTGTCACAAGTGGGTGTTTTTACCGCTCGCATGTCTTTCAACATTAAATGAAGTGTGCCGCAGACGTGGTCACCATGAATGACAATAAGACTGAGGCGTGAGGTGAGATGAATTACAGCGTTTGAAGTGAACAGATGCCTCGCTTCAAAAAGGGGCATAACAAGTCTGAAATAATGTGGAATAATCACATTTTGAGTGTGGCCATTAGCTTACTCTCCTGATCTTTTTTTTTAATTGCAAATTGCAATTAACACCAAATTACTAGTGCTGTCCCACTGCTTCACTTTGTGCCACTAAATAGCCATTTATACATTTCTGTCCTAATTACATGGTTTGGGTTCCTGTGAAGTTAACTATGCTACTTTAATTGTGGCACGTGCCATTTAAACTGTTCAGTAATGTAATAGCGACCTCCATAGTATAGTGGTTTGCAGGTTCATCTGACAAGTAATAGATTCCCGGTTTGATCCTGGGAGGAGGCAGCAATCCCTTTGGGGTTGTGTCAGGAAAAATCATCCAAATCAAACATGCAGAGCTACCTGCTGTGGCAACCCCTAGGGAATAAGTGAGCAGCTGACCACATGTTACGATTAACTAACACAACATAAATTCACTGTCATTATAAATGGCTGGCAAGGGCTTTGTTATGCCTTGTGTTTCCTTAGCTTTAAAGTTTAGAATTTATGTAGTTAACTTTTTCTTTTGTGCATCCTTAAGTTCACTCGCTTTACTCACTTTCCTTTAGAACTGCCTTAATTGTTCATGGCATAGATTCAGAAAGGTGATGGAAACATTCCTAAGGGTTTGGTCCATATTGACATGGTAGCATCACGCAGTTTCTGCTCATCCATAATGCAAATGTAAACGGTTTAAACTTCTTCTGTCTACATGCCTAAATGCAATGAGTTGCTGCCATGTCATTGGCTAATTATGTGTGTACAGGCTCTACTTTAAGGTTATAGTTCCTGTGAAGTATCTACACTGCAGTTAGTAGGGCTGAAGTAACTAGATATATTTATTTTGCGGAAACACAAAATCTTCATGAAGCGGTCTCCCTTAATGAATTTAAGATAAATTTGAATGACCTGGAGGCACTTTTAAGTTGATAGTCTCTGATGTTTCTCTATTTCACATGTTTTTCACTGTGTGGATATTGTTTGTATAACTGTTGTGTAACCACTGCTGATTGGCCTGCTGCCTATCTTGGCCGGGACAAAAGAGACTGAAATGTCAAGAGTCATGTTTTCCTGATTAAATAAAGGTTAAATAAGTAAAAAATACATTTTGTAGAATTACATTTAGCTGCTGTTGAAGACAGTTTATAAATGATTTATTAGAAAATATTTAGCAACCGTTGAAAAAAACTACTATATAAATAGTGCCTCGGATTGCTTTCTGTGATAGTATACTGATGTTATTCATCCAGAAGCATGCAGTTAAAAAGACTAATGCGACACCTGGTCTTCAACACACTTCAAAGTGGAATATCAAGTAGACAAACTGAAAGTAGGTTTTGTCCTCCATTTATTTCTTTCAAACTGAGACGAGGTCACAAGGCCCAGTAGACTCTCAGCCTCTTGCTGTGCTGCTGTCTGAAAGAGTGAGTAGAGCTGTCAGTCACACAGGAGTCCAAGAAACTGTCCAGCTGCTAAAAAGGTGGCGTTTCTCACAAGTTCTACGACACTCAAGAGAGACTCAATATGCCGAGTAATGTCCACAGATACCTGTCGTCTCTGAGCACATAAACACACAAATGCATTTTCAAAATTGAAATGACATTTTGTGAAAAGTGAGAGCCAGACAATTTTAAAAGTCCTTTTTAAATGTTTGAAAATAATTTTGACATTTCTGTAATTTAGTGTTTTTGATGGCTTATTTTATAAACCTGGTTCACTAAAAGCTCTAGCACTGAAGAAGAAATTCTGCAGTGCAGACTGGGATTATTAGCTAATTAAAACAGTTTCATAAAAACACACTGACATCACTTTTCTTTTCTTGCATATCCTAAATTGCTGCAGAAAACATCAAAATGAAGGTCGGAGACCTTGTTATTTTATATATGATTAAGATCTTAAAGGGCATCCACTGTTGGCAGTGAAAACGGCATCCTCTCTGGCACTTCACCTCATTATACCGTGTTACGGTTTTTGGCATCCTCTGGCTTTCTGCCTGTTATACCTTGCTATCTTGTGAAGTCTCTGCGTAGTGTAGTCCTCTCAGTTGTGCCAGTATGCTTAAGCATTTCAGTTCGCTACTCAGGTATATAGCATGGAAAATCTCATTTTGAAAAAACCAATTAGCGGGAAATTTAATATGAGGGACCAATTTTGGCAGAATTACAGTAAACATTAACTAGATTGTTATGATTATTGGTGCGTATCCTTGATGTACATATGGGAAAACTCTAATACGCTCTTAAATCCAGTATAATGCAAAATCAGCTTTGGTACTGAAGGGATAAAGTGGTGAGGGAGTGAAATTTGGTATTGGTATTGTTTTTTTTCTCATTTTCTCTACTGGTCATGAACCTTGGCCTTAAACACAGAGTTTTCTTTGGCTTCTGCTTCTTTACTTTCTCAAAAAGCTCCTGGATTTGAGCAGCCTGTAGGAGTCTGGCTTCATTACCAGCAACTGAAAATCAACCATGAAACCTTTCCTAAGGGTTGCTACTTAACAAAGCTTACAATTGGCTACAGCAAGCTGATGGGGGAAAAATTATGTTGGGCAACCTAGTACTTGCAGACATAAAAGGCCGGGGGAATTAGACAACAAAAAGAATAAATGGGGTCTTTGCCTGCACGATTTTACCCTGCTGTATAGTGTGGTAGAAATTACAGTTTGTTTTTCTCTGTGCTGCTGTTCTGCTACAATATCTCAGACTGCCAGGCCTCTCTGTATTTTGATGTCTCTGTTTTTGTTTGTGTGTGTTGCTGCAGACTACTTAACGTGCTCTGCTGTAATCTGGACTCCTTTCTGCTGTTGGAGAGCCAATATAACATCTGCTCCATGTTGCTGCAGAGTCAAATGCGGAACGTCACTGACCCAGACTCCAGTGAGGGGTATGGACTCATAAACACATGCTTAAAAATTTCTGGCAAGTTATTTAAGAGTTTAGTCCATTAATATTTGGATGATAACACAATTTTTGTAATTTTGCTTTTGTACATCAACATCAACAATCAAGAAAGCCAATCATTTTCGGAGGCTCAGTTTACTCAACTCAACCATGAGAGGTCTGTCCATTGTTATTCCAAGACAAATTAAGCAAAATAAAGGCTCTTTAGTCAGGTAGCTGTTGACTTGAATCAATCAATCAAGTCAGTATGAGGTCCCGTGATGTGTTGATTCACATCACTGATTCACCATTGGGCTAGAAATCCAAAGTGAATCTAACAGAGACACAGCGAGTAAGAACTTTAGGATTGGAAAAATTGACATATTGTTAAAATTAAGGAATTTCACAATACAAATAGATAATGATCCAGAGCGCACTGTAAAAAAAACCCCACCAAAAAAGAAGGCATAAAAATGGGATGCCCTTCAATGGTCAGTTTAGTCACCTCCTGTCAATCCAAGCATGCTTTTCAGTTATTAAATACAAAACTCAAAGCAGAAAGACCCACAAACCAGCAACCACTTAAGGTGGTGCTGAATTTGTGGGTCTAGTGTCATGGAAATGGTTAAAAGAGTCTTTATATTTAAAATTGTTACTTTTGAGCATCTGAAAATTTGGGACAGTGTTAAAAAATGGCTAAAATTTCTAAACTGTCAACTCCAAACTAAGTCTGTACTTAAATCACATCTTGATTGTTTGACTTACAAGACACTGTGGTGGTGTAGAACATTATAAGGATTGTGTCATTGTCTCAATATTTATGGACCTAACTGTTTCATTTTTTTTATTGTTCATAATTGTTGATAATTCTCTTCAGTCTTTTTATCAGGTGTTTGTTTAGCTTTTGTTAAACTGAAGTACTAGTTTGTATTTAAGTTAGTAATGATAGAATATATGATTAAATTACTAATATTATTACTTATTGCAGTTCATATACTATGTTGTTGTTTATTTTTTTTCTGTGCTTGAAATCTGAGTCAAAAGTATAAACAATTCAGTATTTAAAAAACTAAAACCAACTGTTGAGTTAGCTTCTAGTGAGTTAATGAGGCTAGCTCGCCTTTTAAAGGGCGAACACTTTCTCATTCAGAGGTGTAATATAATGTGATTTTTTTTTTCAGTTACCACCCACATCTCCTTGTTACATAGAATAGAATAGAATAGCCTTTTATTGTCATTGTATATGTACAATGAAATTCTGGGCGCTCTACCCCAACTGTGCATGGAAAAAAAATATACATAGTAGGATGGCAAGAATAATAACAGACAAGATGAGTATATACAAAGAAGAAGAATATATACAAATCAGGAAGAAGGCACACAAAAGGGAGGGACATCTTTCAGTGTTGGTGACACACATTTACTAGGTCCTGAGAAATAATGGTCCTGTTTTAGAGATCTAAAATGTCTACGTTGTGATGCTGGAAAGGTGACTTTACATCTCATTTGACTCTTTGTGTTTACTTTTGTATGCATTCACTGGTTACATTCATGCGTTAAACACAACTTGGTAAGGTTTAGACTGTTTGGTTAGGTTAAGAAAGAAGTTGTGATTTAGGATTAGAGCATGCACCTAATCACTAATGGGCAGGGTACAGGTGAAAAAGGACACTGTGTTCATAAATGACTTATCCCAGTGGACAAAGCAATGCTTACTGGCACCCCAGGACTTGGGTATGGAAGCCCGTTTCCGCCACTAAATAAAAACAAAAAAGCTAGTATCCATAACTCGAAATTTCGAGTTATTTTCTCGAAATTTCGACTTATTAACTCGAAATTTCGAGAAAAGTAACTCGAAATTTCGAGAAATATAACTCAAAATTTCGAGTTACTTTTCTCAAAATTTCGAGTTAGCTCTGCCAATCAAAAATATACGTGAATGAGGTCGCTTTCTTGTTACCCGGAAGCATATGGCGCAGGGGAACGCGCACTCAAAAACGGATCCCAACAAATTGGCGCTTTCGCGAGTACGTTTGCTGATAGTAACACCATGTGATTCAACTAATAACACAGGGATTTCATCATTTGTGAAGCCAGGCTGAAAACACTCAGCAATCTGTGCATTCACGACTGGATGTAATACCGGTAGCTTAGCTGTAGCATTTGTAGCTGAGGGCTTCAGCTTCCGGGTAACAAGGAAATGACGTCATTCACGTAGATTACTGATTGGCAGCGCTAACTCGAAATTTCGAGTTACTTTTCTCAAAATTTTGAGTTAATAAATCGAAATTTCGAGTTAATATGTCAAAATTTCGAGAAAGTAACTCGAAATTTTGAGAAAATAACTTGGAATTTTGAGAAAATAACTCGGAATTTCGAGAAAATAATTCGAAATTTTGAGTTATGGATCCTTTTTTTTTTTTTAGTGGCAGAAACGGGCTTCCATACTTGGGAGACGTCACCTCTGGAATAAAAAAATTGCCCTAACCTAAATTCTTTCTTATGGCAAGCAGAGGGTGACTGCTGTGCCATTCAAAACCAAATAAATCTACAAGAAAATTGCATCGTTGCTTTAATATGACCTTAGCAGACATTTTCCCAATGAGCTTACATTCTCAGTCGCTACTTGAAAGCCATGTTTAATGAGCCCAGAATTGAGTAAAATAGATGATAAAACAGTCAGCCAGGGCTCCAAAACAGGACTTTACAAATCACTGAGTGGTGTCACAGTGGTTATAGTGGCCATCATTTATCTACAGTCTATGAGCTTACTGTAAAATTCAAACATACGATGTAAAATAATTTCAGGAAAAGCATGTTTACTTGAAATCTGAAGAACTCCAACAACAAAAAGCGCTAATTTCAGCGGAAGCTGTTTCATAATCTCTCTATGCCCACTCGGCTGTCACAGTCACTCTCATATTTGAAGGTTTTGTTTCTCTGTGAATCACTTCGATATGACAGAACACTTTTGAAATTAATCAGTGCTCAGGATGAGAAATTGTTCGTTTGCCTTGTGACAAATAAAATAAAGCAGAAAGAAAGGGAAAAGGCCCTTTCCGAGAGTTTATATTCAAGAGCCCTTTTCTGTTGTTAATTTCTGGCAGAGTCATTGCTGTTGGTTTGAATGGGAATGGCCCTGAAATGCCAGCTCGCATGGCATGTCTGAGTGCTAGCTCAATTTTTGAGAGTGATGAGTCGTTAATTCATCCTTCCATCTCCTGATCTCTTTTCCTCTCTTTTTCTCATTGTTATTATGAGCGTACTATTTCTTTTCTATCTTATTCTCATCCCTTTCCTTCTTCTCCATTCAGTGTCATCTAAACGTAACACATTTTTGGCATTTCATGACTGACTTTTTCTGTTGTAGTTCTTTTGCCCGTCTCTTTATTCATATTTTGCTTCTGACCTTTTCAATATGAATAACACCAGGATTTATCAATCATTTTCTTTTACTACACTTCTTTTAGCCACGAGGGTGTATATATTTTTTTTTTCGTGCTTAAAAATGTATGCAAATTCCCTTTTGTGCCAAGCAGGCACGCAAAAAGAGCACCATATAAGAGAACAGTCCTTTTTATTACTCATTTCAAGTCCAAATTGCTGCAGCTGATAGAACTATCCAGCATGGCTGACACCCTTCAATCCGGAAGTGCCTTTATAATTGGAATATTCTCTGATCTAATCTGAATTTCTAACTTGAAAACCCTGCTATCTTTTCTAACTTGCCTCACAGCAGTGTACAGTTTAAGTTATTGAGAGGCTTCAAACTCTGTGTAAAGTACTTCACAGGACTTGAATATTAAAAACGCATAGAGTGACTTCCAGTGTGGTTCCATTTTCATTTGAAGGGTAATCTTGCCTTGGAATGTTATTTCAGTAATTGCACATGCCATGTAGGCATAATTGGCCAAAAGTTCCTTTTATATTTATATATGTTTTCTCTTTAAGTCATAACTAGAAATACCTATGCTATACAAACTACTGAAGATGCATGACATCAAGGCTGATTTCCATGTTCATTGCTGAGCTCTTCTTTAACCTCCCTTCAAAGAGGGTTTGCTAAACGTCCGGAAACTTAACTTGATTTAATAAATGTCAGTAAAATAACCTCCAGTCTTCTCTGTTCTTCTCAGGACTATCATCATAGACAGTCTGTCAGTGGAGAGGAACCATGTGCTGGTTCGTGTTAGTGTCGTTGGAGGACCATCTGAGAGGAGGCTCCCTCCTCGAGACTTGCAAGAGGTGAGCTTTCCTTTGAATTGCATGGAATTAGTCATACCTTTCTACATGCTGATTTGACTGTTGCTGCCACTTAAAATTGGTTTTTTGTTTTGTTTTTTGTTTTGTACAAAACTGGCCCACTGGCCCTGGCTAACCCTTCTCACCAGTTTTTGTAGTCAGCTTCTGATTGCAGAGTGAAGTCAACAGGGAAAAAAGTTACAGTGGATTCAGGGAAAGAGAGGACCTACTGGGCCAGTAACACTGCTGTTGTTTTTTTTGTTGTTTCATAGGATCATCTTGTCCTTTTTTTTGTTTCACAGCCAGTAAACATGGACACCGCAGGACTCAAATACACAACCTGCAGCTAGGAGGTTACAGTTCAAAAAAGGCACACTTTAGTGGGCAACAAAGGTTTAGGTACATAGCAGATCAGACAGGGGAAAAAACAGAGACAGGACCCAGGGAGAGCAGGCACAGTAACACTAAATGGCCCGGCAGCTTTGAGTATAAAAAACCATACGAATAATAACAAAGGGACAACATAAGCTGAGACTTGACTTGTTTTTATTTTTCCCTTCACCATTCCTCAAACTCAGTATTCCCTCTGGTCACAATCCGTGCAAAAACCCATCCCTCCACTTCTGTTCTGCACTTCTGCTACTCACAGTTTATTACAGATGAAGTGTCCTACTGATTACCATCAGAGCTTCAGTTGTTTGAAGCCTGCAGGTTTATTTGCTTATTTACTCAGCATATTTTGGGATAGAAATAAATTATTTAGGTGTTGTTTATGCAGAACTGCAAACAGGAACTAATTTATGCTGAGGTCAAGGAGAGGATATGAAATATAATTTGGAAGAGGGGGAAGGTGTAAATTGTTTCCGTCATGTTTCACAGGTCTCTCTTATGCCCTTCCCCTGTTACTTGTAGAGAATATAAGAAATAGAAAGCTGTTAAATAAGTTCTTAATTTGTGTGAAGTCTTCAAAACAAATAAAACAAGTTTTTTAGAGGCATGAAATGAAGTGATTCACTGTAAATGGTACAAGTCTATTACTCCAAATGTTTAGAGCTGAGCCGTATATATTTTGTGTTCCGCTTCTTTAATGTAACAGCAGAGCTAGACGTGTTATGTTGGGATGATGCCTAAAAACAGACACATACTGGCAGCAAAGTTACTTTATAAAATGAGCAGAGAGGTTTACAGTCAGACATCAGTATAAAAGCAAAACACTGAGCACAAAAGCCTCTGTGCAACTTTACTCAGCTGTGCACACATGCAGAGATCTGCAACATCAAACATCAACTATTTTCTTTTGTATCTAGTATCGTATTACATAGCATAATGTTACATTCATTACAATGCAATGTAATTTAGGATTTTAAAGAAACTGTTTAATGCTGTGAGTGAAATTCCCAAAAAATCCCAAAAAAGCAATAACGAACAAACGAAAAATACAGTTGTATTGTGACAGCCCTCTGCCCTGCCTGCTGTGTGTGTCCATCTGTATTGTTTTGCTTGTTCCTTTAGTTTGAGTTAATTAGCACAACTGGGAGCACCCGGTCAGTCTCCTTGGGGCATTTAAAAGCTGGCTTTTGCTCTCTGTCCATCCACCCAGCACCGTGCTATCTTTTTGGTTGGCTTTAGTCTGATTATTTTAGGTTTCACACTCACAACACCACACACCTACCATCCAAACACTCATCCATCTGTTGACACACTGATAAAACTGACTAGACACCTTATAAAGTTAACTGTGATTGTTTATTTTTGGTTGATAAATTGTGCAGTTTTTAATGTGCCTCTCCCATTACTTATCATGGCTCATGAGCCGAACCATGACAGACACTCTGAGGAACCCTGTCTTATACTTTTTAAAAAAGTGACTAGAGGTGCACTCAAATTGAATGTCCATGAATTTAATGAAACCCAGCTTGGTAGTTTTTGTGTAACCTTGCTGGCCAACAAACAGGATTGAAAACTTACCTCTCCATCAGCTTGCTAATAATGTAAGGACACAGAAATTTAAAGGCTCGTTTTGTTACCTACAGTAACAGCAAGGTCTTGTGGGGTTTGTCTCTGTGCCTTCAAGTGCTCCTGTTTCCTGTCATATACCCCCACCCCCCAAAAAAACCAAAAAACAAAAACAAACAAACAAACAAACAAACACACAAACAAAAAAATGTCATTTAGCACTTCAGGTTTGGCTGTAGCGGCAACTGTGATCCTGAATAGTTGTCTGTCTCTGTAATTGACTAGCCTGCCAATAGTGTAGCCAGTTCCAATATCATGCTGCTCACATATTCATTACAAGTTCTCAAGCTGCATACAGATTGTGTGCCATTCCAATTTTTTCCAACATCTTCAGACAAGCACATCATTGAGTGGTAGACTCAAATACCAACAGGGATTATCATGAGTGTAGGGCACAGACAATTGGATAAAGAGGCCTGCTTTCTAAACTTCATTAACATTTAGAGCATATTATTTTGGCAAGTCACATGCTGAGTTATGACCCAAAAGTTATGGTTCTTCAGAAATAAGTAATGAGAAAAATAATGAATGCGGCACTAAATGGCAGTGGGTTATACAAATAAAGAAATAAATGAAGGAGGAAAAGAGGGGAGAAAAAAACAAAGAGAGGGGGAAATAAGTGATGGCACATAAATATAAACAACCATTTTATGAACTGCTACCAGCTCAGAGCAAAACAATTGCTCAGTAATGAATTCATCAACACTGTTTAACTGCACTACGCTATTCATAATTTTCCGTGTTTCAGAAATACTGTCACCATACATTATCATCAGAAAGATAAAGTATATTCCATTGAATTACAAACAAATCCTAGCAGCCCTGCATAATAATGTGTCAAAAATTCAGAAAAACAGCCATAAAATAGTCAGAGTAAGACAAAGAGAATAAATGGAAATAACGTGACTCATGCAAGTCTGCAAGGACTTGCAGTGCTAATCACCACATCTTAATATGTTTTTGTTATCATGACATTGTAACCGTGTGGATTTAAGCATAACGTATTAAACATTGTAATAAGTGGGCATCAGGTTTTGTTTTTTTTAATCTGCATGCTCTAGGGAGAAGGAGAACATCCTTACCCCTGGCCCTGGTTTTCATGCTATCCCGTACCTCGCTGCTACACTTTGGATCCACCAGACATCCTACATACCTCACCGGGTAGGAGGAACATTGATGAACTCACTAATAATATCTTAGTGTTATTGTGATTTTTTTTTTTTCACCTCTAGTCCTTTGTCTGTCTTCAGACTCCGAGATCAGTGCGTTTCTGTCTTCATGGAAAGATCCAAAGAATGACGGAAGCTGGATGGAAGCCTGCCGAACGTTGTACTGTAAAGTCATGGCGTCAAAACCCAACGTGTTAAGTGGAAAGGGTAAGCTGCTGGCTCTCTGGGTTTCTGTTTCTCTCACATCTAGTTAAACGCATCACATTTCTAATACACTACATTCCCCCCTGTGTTGATTGTAGAAGAGATGCTCTCGCAGCAGTTGAAAAAAGTGCAAATTATCTTTTTACACTAAAAATGTTTCTCTTAAAGTGTGAGAGAATTTTTTATTTTTAAAAAGTATAGAAAAGCTAACTGAAGGGTCATGAAGAGTAGTTCACAAACTGTGCTGGGTATGACTGAGCGTTACTTCTTGAGGATTGGTGATAATGTATTTCATGCTATTTCATTTCAAACAACAGTACCAGAAAGGAGACTAACTTGTGGATTTTAGAAAGAAATGGCTAGTGGTAACAGTCACACCAATTAGAACATGTAACACCGATTTCAGAAAAACCTGTGAAGAAGCTCGTCGAATTAATGTCATTTTTGAACTATTTTGTACCTACAGCTTAATTCACCTTCAGTGTACCTGCTCCATTTGCTTTAGCTATTTTTCTTTGCCTCCAGGAATGTGGAGAATGATGACAGATCTCAGTATAATTTCTGTGTAAATTTGGCTGCCACATCAGATTTGCAATTTAAAGAATCTTTTTAAAAAAAATGACTGTTGTTGTTTCTTAGTTTCTCCTTAAGGAAAATATTATTTGACCAAAAAGATGAAAAATGCAGGGTTTGAATTAAAGGAGTCAAACAGTAAGACAAAGGCATATATTAACACTGTGCACCCCATGGAGGATTTCTCTTTTTGTTTGAGAGCACCAGAGTAGTTTATATCTAGGAACACAAGGAAGAAAAGAGTGTGAAAAGCTGGTGGAGTGGATGGTTTGATTGTGAGTGTTTTGTGGATCAGGGATGAGGGGACACATTTAAATTGTAGATGGGAATACCAAGGAGCTTACTGGCTGAAAAAGTTAACTTTAAGTTTGTTCTCAGTGGTTCAACTGTAATGATGTAAAAAATAGACAAAAGCAGAAAAAAACTGCTCCGCAATGCTTCGGTACCGAAGAAGAAGGTTGGAGAAGCAGGTAACTGTGCGTCTCTGTTAACAGACAACGCTTCGAAGTGTCACTGGTATGTCTACGATTTCAGTATTTGAAATGTTAAGATGGAGAAAGTAAGACACAGAATACTAGGGGAGAAAGACTTTCTCCCCTTTCTCTGCTGTTACTGACAAGTGCAAGAATGCGCGTGTTTTCCCCGTGTTTTAAGCCAAGAGTAGTTGTAATTTATCGTTTGTAGTGAGAAATGGAGTACATAGCCCTGTGGGAGTGAGAATAATGGTGGGTGACAGTGAATTGTCAACTTTAACTGCTTGTGCTCTGCTGGAGAGGAAGTTATGGACCCAGCGGTGCTGCAGTTAGTTGATTACTTAATGGCATGGATTGATGGTAGGAGTAAAGTTTATGTATGCATCTTGAAAGGTGAGCACTTACACCTTCTAATCACATTGAAATAAGCTCTATTGGCTTTCACATAAGCCATGTTGTCACAAATATTTATGTTTCGTTAATGCCAAGGATAGTTTGGGCAAGAACATTTTAAGCCTCCTGAAAGCCTTCATAGATAAATCGAATTTAACTAAGACTAAAGAAGTGACTAGATTTGGTGTTTGCTGTTTTATAGTAACAGATTTGCTTGACTGACAGAGTGATTAAGTGACTGTAAATAACACATAAAGTGTGAGTGTAAAATAGTTGTTTAGTAACACCACCAAGAGACCACCACCCTGATCTAAGGAATTATTTAAATAAAATAAAAGTATTATTCTCTTTCCACTGTTCTGCATCTGTGTGATGCAGTTATTCTGAATTCAGTACCTATATAAATGGGAAAGCTAAAACTAATTTCACTGGTCACTGGGACACGACTGAAGCTTCATGTATAGAATCAAGAGTCAAATCTAATAAAAAAATACTTCAAAGGTTTGGTGACTTTGCCCAAAATAAGGTTTAAAGGGACTTTTTCCCTGTAGATTGTGCTTGTACATGTTTATAGCTTCATTATCAGAGTATTTTCGGAGCAGGGGCAGGACAGCATCTTTAGTGTTTAAGAATTCTTCTTTAGTCGTTTTTTTTTAAGGATTCTTTGACTCTCTATAATAAAAAACACCTTTATTTATCTCCCTCGGATTGACATTAGAGGTTTTGTCACATGATGTCTTTAGAAGGAAAAGAGTTAAATGTACATCCACTAGCAAGGAGCTCAACCCCCAATGGAAATGAAAAATGTTGATTGATAATGAAGCACTGAGCTAAGCCAGAGGTGGCAGTTTGGAGAAACTGCTGTAAGGATTGGCGGTGAGCTTCGCATATCCCTTGATATCGTAGCGAGAGGATGAAAAATTAAGAAACAAAGGAAAGGGATGATGGTAAATGGAAGCAAAAGCAAACAAGTATGAACAAACAGTTTAACTGTGTTAATTTGCCAGACTAGCACAGTTAAATTACTTTAAAATCATTTTTATCCTTTGTTTTTTCTTACTGGTGTGTTTCATTTCATCAACTTTTTTACAGGACTCTTCAGCAATCTGACACTGTTAATCAGATTTCACTTGATTAGCTGATTATCAACAAGTCTAAACACCTCACTAAAAGCAGAAATTTGTGCAGTTTACTGCTACACTCTAGAAATGTGGTCTGAACAATGCTCAGAAAAACTCCAAAGCTTGATTCTCTTCATCTGGACGTAGCGTTTTCAGTGGGAGAAACGTTTCATCACTCATCCAAGTGACTTCTTCAGTCTCAGCTGACTGCAGGTTTCCCCAATATTATAAACAGTACATTTGCATAATGACTGAAACCAGCCCACTGAACGAACAAAGGCCTGGGAGGCCAGTTTCTTCATTATAATTATGCAAATTCTCATGACCGTTGATCAACAACCACTGACCAAAACCCACTGATCAAAGACCACAGATCAATGGCCATGAGTACCATTCACAGAGAGCTGGGGAATGGCTGCAATCACAGCATTGTAAGATGGCGAAAGATGTACCCTTAGGCCCCCTCCTCGATTCAGAGATGGTCTTTCCCTTTTCACGTAAATGGCCTCCTTGACTCCGCGCTCAAACCAGCGTTCCTCCCTGTCCAGGATGTGTACATCCTCATCATTGAAAGAGTGTCCACTGGCCTGTAGGTGTAAATAGACTGCAGAGTCCTCGCCCGACGAGGTAGCTCTTCTGTGTTGTGCCATCCGCTTCGCCAGAAGTTGTTTGGTTTCCCCGATGTATAAATCCTGGCAATCCTCCTGGCACTTAACAGCGTGCACTATGTTACTCTGTTGATGTCGGGGGACCCGATCCTTGGGGTGACCAATTTTTGGCGTAGCGTGTTTTGGGGTTTAAAAGCCACAGAGACGTGGTGTTTAGAAAAAATGCGTCTCAACTGTTCCGATACTCCTGACTTGTACGGGATCACTACAGGGATCACTACAGGGATCACTACAAAATGCTCAGAAAAAAGAAAAAAGAGTGAGAGGGACATCTAAGAACCTACAGGCCTCATTTACTGTAGCAGGATCATGAATATTAAAGTTCGTGACAGTACAACTGGAAAAAGAACAAGTATGGCTTATTTAGAACGGTTGCCTCTTCCCTCTAAAAAGACCTTGACAGTACGACTTAGTGTTGCGAGTTATATTTGAGCAAACCACAAGGCTTCTGTAACAATGTCCTTTGGACAGTTAACACCAGAGTAGAGATGTTTTGTTGCATATCAGCACAAACTTATCATACCACCTGGTGGTGGAGGGGCAATGATTTAGGCTTATTTTGCTGCCACACGACTTGGGAAACTTGCAGTCATTGAATCGACCATAAACTCAGTGTATCAGAGTATTCTGGAGTCAAATCTTAGGCGCTTTCTTCAACAGCTGAAACTGAGTCATGCAATTGGATAATCATCCCAAGCACAGCAACAAATCTACAACAGAGTGGCCAAAAAAGAAAAGAAGCAAGGTATTGCACGGGCCAAGTCAAAGTCCAGATCTTAACCTTATGGAAATGCTGTGGATTGATCTCTTCACATTAAAGAATGCCTGTAAACCTCAATGAAGTGGAGCAAAGCTGTAAGAAACACTGGCTCAAAGTTCCTCCACAATAATGTCCATGTGACTGATAAAGTCACACAGAAAACAATTATTTCATGTTATTGCTGCTAAAGGTTTTTTTACAAGCTGGTGAATCATGGGGTGGACTTAGTTTTTCACAGGACTGCAGTCCTATGAAAATATGACTACATAAACATTGATGATCCAGATTCAGGAGGGAGACCACCTCTGTGTGTTGGATGCACAAGGTCAAATAAATAATCTTTCTATTGACTTGATGGGTGTAATATATGCTAAATATATTAATAGTGAAAAGAACAAAAAATCCAGATGACACAATCTGAAGGTTTTCAGGGTTTTTTTTTTTTATTTAGCCTCCTTTTCTCCTGATTGCTTTTATTGAAATTCAGGTGCACTTCACACTTTTCCTCACCAAGATTACATAAACCTGATGTCCATGAACCTTTTAAGACTCATCATCAATGTCGTTGACAGCCACTGTGAAATTGCACCTACGCCTACTTTTCCTATGTAGGAGCAAATAGCTGTGATTCAACGAAGACAAAAATATATTCAAATGAAGGAGGGCTGACAATCTTGTCATTAATGCATGTACTGCACAGTGATTGCCTCCTTTCATCAGTACACTGTTGAAGCCTGTAAAAGCAACTACTCCACAGCTCATTTGAGGCTTTTCACTGGAAGACCACGATCAAGATTTATTATCATTTAGGCTTCTCTTTGCTGTCGAAGTGCTATTTCATGTGTCACATCATTAACCACGTACAACCTGGTATTTCACTTCTCGAGAAACATTCAGTGAAGGAAATGTTTTATCTTTTATGAACTGACTACTAAATGAAACTGATTTCCTGGGAAGTTTATTCAACAGTTACTTGCGTCTATTTCTGAATATGAAGACACTGTGATTATCACTTGTCTTTGACAAGCTTCTATTCAGCTGGATGATGATATTGATTATGCTATCTCTTGGTTGAAACACTTACAATTAGAACTGTTTCATGTTCAATACCTTACTATCTTGTCAGCTTATCGATTCCCTAATTGGTTTTCCTCAGCAGCATATCAATGAAATGCATTCACTTGTGCTCAGAGTTACTGAGCTGCGGAGTGAATAGGTTTGATCAGCCCTTTTAGTCTTCTCTGAATTGGCAGCTTGTGAAATGATTGGAAGGCTGTGCCACTGTGTTTACAAAACACCTTACACTTAGTTCACATATTTAGTAGTATAACAAAAACATGCTTCAAAAAAGGTAAATAAAAGTATTTTATACCAGGACACAAACAGGAAAAGAATGGACGGTAGGTGGAAAAATGTTAATCAAAGGTAGCTAGTGTGAAATATGAGCCATCCAATCAAACAAACTTCACACAGCAGCAGACAACAGCCCAAGGGACTAGAATCCATCCAGGAATTTCAAGGAAGCTATAATACCTACTTTTCCCAAATCCATTGAATCCAGAAACAAAAATAGTGGCAGCTGCCAGTGCTACCCCTCAGCTGCTATTAGATACACGTATACATGTCGACTTGTTTTCAAGTTATCTTATTCACAGAATTTTTTTAGAACACTTGACCTCTGACCTTGAGGTTTTGAGATTTCAACTCCTCCAATATTTTAAGTAATTGCACCTATGGTATCAATATGGAAAATCCTACATCGCCTCATTGTCGAGTTATCACATTCATTAGATTTTCAGAAAACTTGAACTCTGACCTTGTGGTCAAAGAGACTGGAGTTTGAACTCGTCCAAGACTTTAAGTAGATATACCTATGGTATGAATGTAAAAATTCTAGGTGACTGTGTTCTCAAGTTATCACATTCACAAGATTTTCAGAAAACTTGACCTCTGACCTTGACCTTGAGGTTGAGATCACTGAGATAACAAGTTCATTATTGTTAACATTAAAAGTTTGTGAACGTTCTCATATTCATAAACTTGCTTGTCCACACCGCCCACCTGCCCAACTGCCTTTTATGGCTGAGGTGTAAAAAACTCTATTTGATTCGAATTCGGTCAACATCCTCTATAAGGTTATGGTCCTGTGCACCCCTGGATGACTTCCTGTGCTTTAGCCCAATCTCACTTTGACTGCTTGCATTTCTGCACATGCACGTTCACCTCGGATGGCAAACCTACGCAGAGCATCAGCTTTCAAACTGACTTGACTTCATGGCAAGGGTCATGACTGGTGGTGAGTTTTGGGTCGAACGGGAGTTTACAATGTCAAAGTTGGCACATCAGATCAGCAATGTGGTGCATACTAATGTTTGACTTTCACAAGGTTGTGCACCATGCATTTGTCCCTCTGGCTCAGCCTGTAAATGCAGACTTCTACTGTAACATCCTGAGGCATCTGAGGCTGAGCATTTGGCAGAAAACGCCTGAACTGTGATGTGTGCTGTGGTGTGCCAGCACAAAGCGCATTGAAAAGACAGGAGTTCTTTGGCCACAAAACAGACTAAAACAAACCAGTCTATTCATTTGGCCTACTATGAGTTAAAACAATAGGTTAAACTCTTTGGCCTGTAGAAGGTTGGTTTTGTATCGTCTTTATTTACTGTTTCTTCCTACCTCACCACGCTCTTCCTCTCTTATTTCCACAATTAGATCTTCAGTGACTGTGGGTGGTTCTTTGCGCAGATGTGTGAAGTGACACTAAAAGCCATGCTGACACAGTTTACTGAGTGACAGTCGGGGCCAGTGAATCCACAGTTGATACAAGATGTACATTTTTTGTGTTGTATTACAGTGCATGTAATTTTTTCGCTGAGCTATAATTTACTTTGTCAGAGACATCCTTATCCTAGAAGTGAAGCAGGTTTGTTTTTAAACTTCTATTATATATTATCTTTTATTAGTATTTATAATGCTAATGACTTTATGCCAGCTGAGCACACTGTACGTCTTACATGGAAAGTATCTGTCCAATCCACTTACAGTTGCTTAATAGCGTAGAAAACAGGATGGAACCAACAATCTAAAAATAGTTGAAAGCTGACATTTGACTGTTTACATTGGATTTCCTTTGAACGCAATATTTAATGCAGACCTGCTATCTTGTGATTTTTTTATGTGCCTGCTTTTTCTCCTCAGTGCTGGCTGACCTTCTGGAGAAAGTTGTAGCCCATCTATCCAATTCTGCTTCAGAGTGCTTCTTCTCTCCAGCTCGGTACAAAGGTCAGTAAGAAGAGCAACCCCCCCCCCCTCCATTCTTACAATTTAGTCAAGGAAAATAACTAAAGGGCACTTTGTGGATCAGTGAAGACAGACATACGGTACAGGGACGCAAAACGAACCTCTGTGCTCTGCTCTGTTTACTTTATTTCTGGGTTATGAAAATTATGTAAAGGTAAATTATGGTTATACTCCAAAGCATATACAGTACACACTGTGTATAAATGTTTTAACACCTAATTAACACCTTTAGTGCAGTGTATTTCATGTAAGTTTGAACTTGACACTTTGTTTTCTGTTGTGGGTTGTTATAGCCTTCTACTCCAGTCGCTACTGAAAGGGCCTGTTGGCTCAGTCAGCTGAACTGAAGCCTGCTCGCGCTTCAATGTGGAGATCTGGTTTGTTAATAGTCCTGGTGAACTGAACCGTGGCGATTAAACTAGCCCTGAGGATAGGAACCAAAGCTGGTGATAACAACTGTGTTCTGTGCTCTGTCTTGGTTGTTGAGTTAACTAATGTGGAAATAAAATTTATCCAGCAGTAAACCTGAGTTTGCGGTGAGGGAAGCATCTTGTGCAGTACAGCACTTTCCAGCAGGAACTTCGATAGAATGTAAAATAAAACATTTTGTGTATTTTAAAATGACCTTCAGTGTGTTTTTGTTGTTGCCGCACTAATCAACCACTTACTACTAACTGCAATGGTAGTTTATTGGATTGGAAAGTGTGGCGATGCTCGCCACCTGGTCTCCCTTCTTGCTTGTTGGTGTGGGCAGGTCTCATTTGTAGGTGCTGGAGAGCTGCTGTGGCTCATTTCCATCAGTGGCACTGGCAATACCTGGGCTCATTCTGTCAGTGCACTATAAAGGCCCTCAGAACCCAACTGTGTAGTGGCTCTCCTCCCTGAGACACATTCTGGATTTTAGTTTGGGTTTTTGCACTAAACAGCATTGTGTACACAGTCTCTTCAAGCATGCACTCACTTAAGCCACTAATTATACTGACTATACACATGGTTAGTTTAGGTTTTTCTCTTGTTTTTTTAATTTAAAATAAATAGTCTTTTTAATTGGCATTTGTCTGTGCATCTCCTGTTTTGTCATGGTTGTATGTCCCGGTTCGTGACAGGCTGCATGAGCTCATCTGGTGGGAGTGTAGTACTGTAGTATGTCAGGCATAAAAACGTGGTTTTCATGATGGGAGGAGTGTAGAGTAAGTGTAAATAAAACAGTTTAGAGATGGAATATTTCCAGACAACAGACTAAATATTATATTTTAAGAAACTCCAAATTTTGCACTTGTCACAGGGTCTGAGTTGGAAGATTTTGGTAAAGCTTTGTCCCTGAGGTAGTTGAAAAACCCCAGTTGGCTAAAGCGTTGGGTTTTTTTGTTAACAGACATGCTTATCTATTTAGTTGGTGTTATTTTTTCATCTCATTTTTAGTGCAATTAGCACTTTCAGTAGTAATCCATAGCAATGTGTTGTATTTTTCACATTGTCTGTGTGTAAAATACATATGTAAGCATGGATTACACAAAAGATCCTGCACCCCAAGCTGGAAGGCAGGATAAAAATAGAAATCCCTGGAAACAATTCTTTCTGCCATTAAGAGCAGCTTTTTCCACCACATGCTAAAATGTGTTATGTTTCTCAAATCGAATGAGTGAATGATTTTAGCAGGTTGGAGTATTTAGTAGCCAGTAGGCTAAACAAGCTGACTGATAGCAGTCAAAAAGGCATAATGCTAATAACTAAATGCCGCATCTTTCTACCTAGAAAGTCCCTAAAGGTAATGTGCAATAAGTATCCAATTAGCATATTTATTTGTTCCAGTTTACATGTTTTTTATAAAATCAAGTTAAGTCAAATCATAGGTCATTCATGACCTTCACCTCAAAGACACATTGCAAAGTTGTACTTTAACATCATATTTAACATACTAATTGGTGGAAGGATAACAGTTTGAATTTCATCAGTGACTGTATGGCTCTGCTGAAATAATGCAATCATCTGGCACTTAGTAAACATTGATATAATTATAATAGTGTGTCATTTGTTCAAGCACTCGAAACAAGTGCAGAGAAAGACTCAGAAAGACTCCAAGACTCAGCAATTTAAAATTAAACAGAGGTCCAGTTCTATAGAAATTAGGGTGTGGGGAAAAAGCATGAATGGCTCACACACTCAATATAAATTAAAAACAAGCAGCTGTTCATTACGGAAGCAGATTTACCACATTTCTGGTTTGCATTGTTCAGCATTGTTGTTTATGTGTTTTGGTTTTTTTTAAACTCACTCGGCCATTGTTTTGCACGGGTTAGAGGTTTTAATTAAGATGCAATTAGTTCAGACAGGCCACTAAGTCAGTGATTCCCAGCAGATCAGCTGATGGTTTTGCTGATACCCTTTGTTGAATATTCGGCCAAGTGTGCCATAGGGTGCACTATTTAAGCTGCTTTAGTCAACCCACAGTTGTTGTGCATCTACAAGCCAGCCTGCAGTGCACCTCCATGTCTGCTCCTCCTTTTTATTCTCTGCATGACCCTGTCATTGCTATTGTCTGTGCTGGCTCTCGCTGCTGCTCCCCTGCCGTATTCCTTGCCTGTACATGAATGGAAGGGTGGGGAGGTACTATATGAATTGTTGTGGAGACATTTTGGCCCATTCTTCTTTACGACATTGCTTTAGGTTGATTGAGGTTAACAGCTACATGTTTTTATGCAGAACTAACAAAGCATTTCAGTGGGTTTGGGGTCTGGACGTTGACCGGTCTATTGCATAACCTTAATTCTTTTCTTTTTCAGTCATTGTAGATTTACTGTTGCTGTGCTTGGATCATTGTTGCTGTTACACAACCAAATTTCAGACATCTGATGGATAAATGGGCTTTTCCACCACCGTGCTTGAGAGCATGTCTTTTTTTGACCTTTGAACTTTTTTTTAACATTTAACATGCTAACTGAGGCCTGTAGAGTCTCTTGGATTTTGTTTTTGGCATCCACTCCCAAGAAAATCATAGCACTGTGTTAACACAGCTGAACGCTCTAGACCAACAAACTGTCAAAACATTTGCTTTACAGAGGTGTTCACACTTAATCAAGTGCATTTGATTAGCAGCAACTGGCTGCTGCTTGCACTCCTAATTCCAATGAAAGCAGTAACAATGAACAGGAGTTCATCGAGTTCTTTGAAAACTTTCGTTTTCTGTAGGTTGAACTTAGTGGTTGCAGTCTCTTGTCCTGGAAATCATCTTGGACATTTCATGGACAATATAGTCTGGCAAATGCTTGGTGGTATCAAAATGCTATTTGTTGTGAATGCAGGTGTGTGTGCTCCTTGTTGTTCCTTTCTGATGCCACATGAATTACAGAATAGGGGAGTGCAGGTGGGGAGAGCTGTGTCTGTAAAGATCAAATGGTAAAACTGTTTTCTTCAATAATCTGCTCAGTCAAACGAGGCTTGTATTTCTCTGTGGGAGACTTCTGTCCATAGGTCTCGCAATAATAACACAAACACACAGGCCTGCCACCCATTATTGCGTTACTCAAACACATTTGACTTTCTTCCGCAGCCAAATTGATTTTTATGCATATGCTTTGTTTATGGCAATAGCCAGTTTCCCATATGATGACAGCATGCACTATAACCTCTGTAATACATGTATTATATTATGTGCAGGCAACTGTTAATACGCATTGTAATTTTTTTTATTGCTAAAGCTGAAAAATATTATCAGAGGCAGGTCAGAATATTTTGGATGCTTTATTTTTGGCAGGTTTAACAAAAGCGTACAGTTTGGCTTTCCATACTGAATGCATACTCCATTAATCATAGTTGTATTTTAACCACAGTCATTGTTTAACAGTAAATTTAATTTCCCTCTACTTAGCTAAATGTGGCTCAATTATATTCAGCAAGGGCACTTAAGCTATTAAAAGAAGTGGGTGTGAAATACTGAAATAACATTAACAGTGCATTAGCTATTAATCTGCACTCCAGAAAATTTCTGACAAGTGCTGATTATTTTTACAGTAAAGAGATTTTCTGAATCATTGTTTGAAATTTTCTGTGGCTCCGAACACCTGTAAAAACACAAGATTTCATTGTAGAACAACATTTTGAACTTACAATATTCTGATGTCTGACACTGACATGTTTATTATGATTTCATTTTTTATTTGTTTTTCTAAGGACATAATATCAATAATCTTTCTTTCATACACATTTTCTAGAAGTAATTTTCCCACCTCTTTGTCAATACACAAACAATGCGCAATTTGTCTGTTCATAATTACCAGAAGATGTGATGACATAAGAGCTTTTTGGAGTATTTGGATACACCCACAACCCAGGTGTTGCCAAAAGTATCCTTTGAATTTTAGTCTTGAATGGCTAAATCTAAATTACTGGGAGGTGATCAGCAGCACACTGCTGCTAAAATGTGAATGAAAACCATTTCACTGTGGTCTTCTCTAATGATTACTCAACATATAAAACCAAGATTTGTTTCACTTGTTGGAGTTGGTAGATAGGGCTAAGTTTATGTTGCTTATTTCAAGTGCTTTTCAAGGGACATAAAAAAAGATATAAGGACACACAGGTGGTATAAAACAATACAGGATTTAAAAAAGAAGATAAACAGAAGATATATAAAATAAAATTGATTAAATGGAAGAATATAAAGGTACAAGACTTGTCTTGAAGACACTGCACTATTTGAATAAATAGCTTCATATTTTACCTGGTGACAGTAAGGTTTTAAGCTGCAGTTTAGAAGATATGACTTGGTAGAAGCTTGAGGTTTTCCAGGAGTGAGAATCATGTGAAAAAGAAAGTTTTCATAGGACTCTATGCTCTATACCAGTAGTTCTCAAACTTCTCACAATGAGTACCACCTCATAAAATATATGGCTCTTGAAGTACCACCCTTATGACTGACATTAAGTTACAGTAGTATAGGCGTATTTAACACCATATACAGTTTACACTAGACAATTTTATTTCTTATATGAATGTTATTTATTGTAACTGTCATAAACAGGATGTGACAAGTGACAATAATAACAACTGTACTGCATTAAAACATTCACAGCAGATGGGATATCCAGTCTTTAAGTAATGACGTATGAACCCTGTTTCCGGGTCCGAACTAATCGTTTATTAAGGTTGTTGTGTTTTTAACATGTTTTAATGCTTTGTATCTTGTTCTGTTTAATCTGTACAAGCTCCTAAAAAAGTCAGTGATCACTGTCGGCCTCTCTCAGTTTTTATTACCACTGTTAAAGCTCAGTTTTTAAAACCTTACGATGTAGCTACAGCCCAGCCCATGCAGCAGTAAATTAATGACTAACCTCGTATTGTGGATGGATTATCTCAGTTGTTCTCCTGACTGAAGTTTGGTCCGTCTGCAGGATCCTGCCATGCAACTGCATTTGTCTCTAACCATTGAGTGGAAAAAAGTTGGCGTTCATCTTCCAGCTTCAGTGTGTTTATATTATGCTAACTATAGCTGTGTAGCTAGCCAATGCGTAGCACATCATTATATACGAGCTAGCCCAACTTCAGTAACCCTGTAAACGTCACTACTGTTTAGTTTTCTGTCTTCAAGTGATAGCAGAGCTGAACGTTTACATTTTTCCCGCGTACCACTAGAGGGAGCCCACGTACCACCAGTGGTACGCGTACCACAGTTTGAGAATGACTGCTCTATACTCTATGAAGTAAAACCCATGATTCCCTATGATTTAGTAGCTTGTATGATCTTTGAAATACTTATTTTCTGTATGACTTCATCAGTCTCTCACATGGTTATGGAGAATTTTTAACTCATTCTTCTTTACAATGTTGCTTCTGTTCATTGAGGTTTGAAAGCATTCATTCATGCACAGTTCTCTTAAGGTCATACATGCACTTGCTTTTTGCACAGGGTATGAATGTTTCCAAGCACGTTATCAAACACGTGCCATTTTTTTCGGAGCTAAAGCTCTTGAGCTTTTTTTCTCAGAGCATAGTTTGGCCTTGGGTGAAAATTCTGGGACATCCACTTCTGGCATTGCATTACCTGAACGCTCCAGACCATCAACAAGTTAAAACTTTGCTTTTACAGAGGTGCTCACACTTGCTGATGATCAGTGAATCAATTACATTTAATCAGCAGCACCTGGCTGCCGCTTACCCTCTAAATTCCTGTTGAAGCAGTAAGGGTGTTTGTACTAAATTAAAATAATTTAGAGTGTGGTTAAGCCTACAGTATAGATTTGGGCGGTTTGACTTGTACAGTTTGGAATTTAACTGTAATTGCCATAAGAATGAACATTCTTCATGCGCGTGGTGTGTCATGCAATAAAAAGTTTTGAAACCGTGTTCAAATTTGACAGACTTTATAAGTAACATCATCCTGAATATGTCTGAGCTTCTAAAGAAAAGCTGTCAAGATAATTCATGAGAGTAAAAGCATTCACTTGGATCTATGAATTAGTAGACAGTCATTTGTGGCAGGGAGACAGCTAATAAAAGGCAGCATCTGTCTGTAGTGCTGTGTCTGTCAGCAAAAAGGCCTCACTTCTCTGGAGACTGATGAAAAACCTTAATTCTGGGTGTTTGTTTTGATGATTTATTTATCTAAATTCACAAACACACATCAGAGTTGTTTGCACTTCCGCTTTCTTTCTTTCATATTGCCTCACATTTTTGTAATACTTCATTTTTAGGATCAGTCACAATCTTATTTGCATAATTTTTTTAACACAGAGCTGTTGTGGAAAATAGTCCACCTACATTTTACACGTCAGATTGTTGATGCTAATATTTTTAAGTCCTTTTCTTTTGGAGAGATTGCAGGCTTGAACTTTGTGATGTTTTTGACACACTTCGACCATATATGATGTACTGGAATTCACATCTGTCAGAGTTACATTATAAGAGAGAGGCATAGATTTCTGTTCAGGATTTTTATATATACATACATACTATGGGTGAATTCAGTAACAGCAACAGCTTTCAGGGTAAAAATAATTTTAAATCCGTATTTTTGGGCAAATATTTTCTCACTGGTGATACTGTAGATACAGTTTTTGTGTACCTATGACAAATTAAATTTCAGTTAATTTATGTAATGCTTCAAATTAATTGGACAGATAAGAGCCTGAAGATATTTTAAGATGGGTTCTGCATTGTAAGGCTTGGTTCTGTATAAACATTGACTAAATACACACTAATTTTGTTGCTAAAAGCTAGATTTATGTCCACACAGTGTAAGTGACACAAGTACACAGAAACAGAGCTTTTGCCATTTTGACCTGTGGTCTGCTTCAGTTACAACAGCCCATAAAGGAGACCAGATAGCAGTCAGGACTCTTGTTGAATTCTGCAATCTGCCGGTTACATTTGTGTGTAATTGTCTGCATGTGACATGGAAAAATGCCCAGTGGTGTTTAGCATTGACTAGTCAAAGCCAATCTGCCCAGCTTGACGCTCCCATTGTATGGAGAGAGCAGGCTCGTTTGCCAAGTGTTAACTGCTTTCAGTTCACCGTTCAGAGTTGTATCTCATCACCTGCCATGGCCCTGACTCCTGAAGGCAGCTGTCCAGCAATCTCATTTATCTCAGCTTCCTGTTGAAATTGGGTTACTACATCCCATGAGGAGCATCTTTTTATGTTCCAGAGATCTATGCTTGCTCAGATAAAATAATAATTTAAAAGGATTTTTTTAATCCACATCCTCAAACTTTTTTAAGTCTCTGCTTTTAAGTATTGCATAAAAAACATCAAAATTGCATTCCCTTTCCCCCATTCTGAGATGCTGCAAGTTGCTGTAAATGGAGGTTAGTTAGAAGAAATTGTTTTTATTATTGTTATTAATCTCATGATGCATTTCCCTCTTCTGGCAGTGTTTTAGGTAGATGTCACGGCAGAAACCTCCCAGCAAGTGCAGCAGGGTTTGAATGACCTGCTGCAGCACTTGTTGGGTTTAAGGTTCATATTAGAGTTACAAGGTGCTTAAAGGTGCTCCTTGTAGGCGGTCTGACATTTGCTGGCTGTCACAACCAATGTGCTGCTGCCATCCCCAAACTTGATGAGTGTTTGAGTGGTTGTCAGACAGTTAGTTATAGGAGATATAGGCTCCCTGTACTTAGTTTCTAGCACTAAAATATAGGAGGTGCTTTTGAAACATGAGGTTCTTCAAGTCTTTTTCACGTGTGAACTTAGAGTTTCAGAAAAATCAGGTTGTGAAATTTTCCATTTCTCTGTCCTCACATCTATCATGGCAAATAGCCTGCTTCAGACAGGTTCACACAAGTGCAAATACTGGTTTAGGTGAGCCCACTGCCTGGATGGAGTGGGCAGGAAGCAGCGCGCTTGCTATTGCTGAATGTACACCGTTAGCTGTGTTGTTCTCACACTGGTGCGATCTGAAATCTCGCGGACATGGCAGGTTAAACGTTTGATACCGTTGTGTCGGACTTTTGCATTCTCTGTCTAATGATGTCTAGAAAAGTTAGAAAAGCAGAAAACTTTCTGAGCATGTTAGCGTGAGTTCAGTGATTCATTTTTTATTTTCTATTTTTTTTATTTTTTAGTTCACGGTTAATCAAAATTTCCTTGCTTTTTTTAAATTGAGCTTTTTAATTTGGTCCTGCCTTTATTTTTACAGCTGAAGACATTCTTGGATATATTGTCGTAAATGATGTATGCTCATATCTCTAAATGGGTTTCATAACTACCTCTCACTCCGTTAAGTCCTAACACTTTCAGGCTTCTTTATTTTTAATATTGCTTTTGTTTTAATTTCTCTGAAGCACAGAGTCTGGGAACTAAATCAACTCAGAGCTCCAGATTCATGATATTACTCTTCATAAGCTTCACAACTACACCTAAACAAAGTACAAATTGTCATAACTAATCTCAGAGATAAATCAGATGTGCCACCTTTCATAGTGTATCTTGTTAAATGATTGTGATTATAGTTATTAAAAACTGCAAAATACACTCTGGTGGCTTAATGCTGAGGAGAGAGAAATGGGCAGGGAGGGAATAAATACAACGAGAAGAGGATTCATCTCCATTAGACAGTAATTGCCATCAGCTAGAGGTTTTCACAGATTTTAATATATAGGGAGAGAAGAGTGAGAGAAATGACAGAACCAGCTATCCCGGCATAGATTCGTGCCCTCATCAAAAGCCATTTTTTCTCAATTAATCCAAGATTTGATGGCCTGTGTTTAATCCACATTGGTCAGCTTTGATATTTGGATGGCAACAATGTTGAATTATAACTCTGATATGTAGATTACAGCTACTGTTATCATCATTTCCCTTGCATTTTTCTGCACCATTAGCCTGTAAATTGAATTGGAGGTTTTTCCTGCCACTGATGGTGTCTGGATAATACTCATCATATTAATTGTTCAAATGTTCTCATCATCCTCCCATAAACTGTCTGAAGCTGGGGATCCATTTGCACAGATGTAATAATATCGGTATTCCCCAAAGCCAGGAAGCAGTGGAAACATTTTCCAAAACAAAATGTTAGTCCTCCCACTGTTATTACTTCATTTGTCGTTCTATCCGCACAGTGACAACTGCAACTCCAAAGACGAATATATTTTTAATGATTTTGGAACAAATACTGGCACTAAGTAAGAGCCCATGAGAGCTGATTGCATGCGAGCTGTTTTTGTTTTCACGACTCTAAAACTGGCCTGTATTTTCAGTTGCTGTAGCTTCACCATGTGACTCACAGAGAAAGAAAAGGTCTTGAGATAAAGAGCGTTCTCACTTCAGTTTTCACTTCTTTTTTTCAAAAACCCTGCCACAGCCCTAAACTCCTGAGTTATTGCTCTGCTGCTCTACACTGTCAAAATGCTGCTGTTAAATTACCCATGGCTGACTTTTACTGATATTACCCAAGTCACCTTGATGTCACAATAGCTCGCAAACATCACAATTAAAGCCAAACGACTGTTGTAAAACTGCCAGTTACAAAGTTACCTAGACACAACATTACATCTCTGGTGTCTTAAAAAGTAGCAATTCATGATATGCTGTCATGTTTTTCCATTTCCCATTGCAATAATATAAGCTGTTAGGAATGTATAGGTAGTTTTCCACCCAAACCTTCTTTTATATACCCTCTCAGTGAAATGCATTGCTTGGTAACAACCACATCTTTTTTTCATCCTGTTTTATAGCAGAGGAGAAGACTGTGAAGAATGCTGTATTATCATCTGTGGAACAGCTGGGAATCAACACCTGTCTGAAGTATGTAAAGGGATTTTCTTTAGCTCATAAACCCTTATTTAATTAGGCTTCTTACAGCAGAAGGAGAGCCTGCTGCGTATAAACTATTTCAGTAAAGTCTTAGAATTACTCAACTGTGAGCTTCATGGAAGTAACTACCCTAAAGTATCTCTTAAAAAGAGTCTAAATCACTGCGATGGGACTAACGTGCATGTACCTTAATTTTTATTTTGTAGTGTCTGCATTCACAATGAATGTGAGGAGAAAGTTACATTTCATATTGGATGGGGAAAGCATAGTTAAAGACTAGAAGCTGTGTCTCACTCAGTTTGAATCTTTTTGCAGTTACTTTTGCTTCAATAATTAGGCGCTGATGAATGTTGACACGGTCTTAATCAATTGTTTCAATAACCGCGTCTTCACCACTGGGCTCCACGTGAAAACACGCATCACCACTTTTAACGCAGTGGTGTGTTTTTCTGCTCAACAATGACATCTTTGACTTACAATGATAATAGCATGCTGATGTTCAGCAGGCATAAAGTTTACTGTGTTCAGCATCTCAGTTAAGCATGTAAGCATGCGGACGTTGGAGAAATAGCACGAGAAAGTAGAGCTGATGTTGAAGATGGAAGTTGGTTTGGTTTTAACAGAATAGCAAGGCTCCGTCATTAAAGTGGCCGTCGGAAAGTTAATTGCATAATCTTACCACCCTGAACCTCCTATGACCTGGCATCAACAAATGTGGGCATCACATTTTGGGTTGTGCACAATACTAAACTCTATAAGGGCCTGATATCTGTTACGAGGACATTATACTGCCACTGTTCTATCGAAATGTAAAACAAATGTCCTCAGATGTGGATTTCCAGCCATTGTAGAGCAAAATCAGGTAAAAAGATAATTGTTTGTTTTTACATTCATCAGGTCCCAATCAGCCCAAATAGCAAAGAGAAATTAAAAATTCATGCCATGAAAGAGTTCGGTTCATAGGAGGTTAAAAAAGAACGATCCCACTCCCTCAAGTCTAAACATTTCCTACTGACAGTGCTTAAATTGAGTCTCCAATTGATTTGTGATTTTTTTTAAGAAAACGATGTCTTACTTTTTTTTTTTCTTTTTTCAGTTTAATATGGGTATAGGGATACGATGCAAAATATCCATGTTTTTCCTTTCTTGCTCTACAAACGCCTTCTAAAGATTTTCAGATCCACATCAGAATTGACTCCAAAAGTTAATCACTCCTAACATGAGCCAAACTGGTAAAAATTTTCATGCCAAACCTTCAATTACTTTTTGAGTAATCCTGCTGACAAACAGGCAAACAGAACCAATCTACATATAAGCCGCTTGGCAGTGAAAATAATGGCTTTATCTGCCTTTAGTTTTCTTCGCTATGGGACTCCATCACTATGCAGTTCTGTTTGCCACTGCAAAGTAAAAGGAAAATAAAGTCTTTCATTTTTCAAAACATCAAACCAATCCTTTGCTCTACACTTCCTAAAGAATTTGTCTGCTTTTATATCTCCATTATAGACCAAATGAATACACTCATACATGTTTTCTTTTGCTCACCCCAGCTCAAACCTCTGTAGCTACTCGTTTGTGAATAAGCAATATGCAAGTTTATAGCTCATCTGGTCGAAGGACTTAAGTTTTTTTTGTTTCTCAGTTCAGCAGCTGGAGACACTTTTGTTAGCTGACATTAGGAAAATTGTCAGAGCTGACTGATGTGAGATATATAAGTTGAGTCAGTTTTTATTTTTTACCTCACATTAATACACCCTTAGCTGACCGAAGTGCAGTACATGCTATACTATAATTAACACTCACTAAATCAACAATAAATTTGCACTAAAATACAGAACAAAAACATAAAACATCCTCAAATTAAACAAGAATAAATGAAAACACAACCGTGCTTGCACAATAAAAACTAGGAAATCATGCTCAACTGAAAGCTGGAGAAAATGAAAAGGTTTATAATTGTGTTTTATAATGACTGAGTGACTGGGCAGGTTGCCCCTAAATATGCCCCACAAACAGCTGAGACGTGGTTTGCGATACATGTAGCAAAAAGTGAGGTGTTGTGGCCTTACTTGCCAACCTTGAGACCTCAGAATTAGGGAGACATTCAAAAAGGCTGTTGGGGGGGTTGATAAATAAATTTTACAGTGTTTATTTATCGGATAAAATACGTTAAATGTCACCGTTATTATTGGCCGGCCCGGAAACAGCGGGGGTGTCCAAATTCAGAGGCTGCTTCCACCTGAGGACCCGGCCTTCGTGGTCAAAAGAAAGCCGGGTAGTACGTCACAGGCTCCCTCGGTGGAGTGAAACTCAGTCGTCTGCTCCTTGCTATCTAAAATATAACCGGGCACTGGCGTAAACTCTCGACCGTCTCACACTTTGTTTAATTAGTTTTCTGTTTAACGTTTATTCAGCTGTGTGAAAACCCCGCAGGAACCCTCCCGAGGGATTAATAAAGTTAAATTTAATTTAATCTAATCTAATAACTTTAATCTCAGCCAAACCGATTTACTCATGAACAAATAAAACACTGAAAAAGCCAAACAATAACACTTTTAAATTATCAAAGTGACTTATATATATCATGTTTAACCCGAGTAGTGAAAGACCGCGGGGGTTTGAAGATGATGTGTCGGTCGGCTCAGATATTTGAAGTTTACACAGCTACATTCTCACCTGAAAATATGTTAAAAGTTTTTTTGCGACCCAGAAAGAGAAATAAGAGTAATATTAAAACCAAGTAGCTGCCCCCATTGTTGGAAACTGGAATTGGCTGGACCGCGCTATGAATTCTGCGATATGGTTTTTCAATTTTGTTGCCCGGGTGGAAAATCGGGAGAAATTCGGGAGAATGGTGGCTCCGGGAGATTTTCGGGAGGGACACTGAAATTCGGGATTCTCCCGGAAAAATCAGGAGGGTTGGCATGTATGGTTGTGGCAACATCACTAACCTTGTCAAACACCTCAGAGTAAATCATATCACAGAATATGACGAGCGTATGTTGAGACGAACTGAAGAGGAGGACAGGGACAGGTGACGTCTCTCACGGAGTCCTTTAGTGATGCAGGCAGGCAAGGTGTTCAAATAGCGCACAACTTCAGTTTTTTTATTTCTATATGATGAACTCTGCATTATTAAGTGATAAGAACAAGTAATCTGATGTCCTGTAATCATTATGACGCTATAATTTGAGATACAATAAATAAAATAAGTTTTTGTACAAAGTATCGGTATCGGATCAGTATCGTCGATACCACCCTGAATATTACTTGGTATCGGATTGGAAAGGAAATCAGTGGTATCGCACATCACCAACCTCCAAAGAATTACAAAAGTCTAATTAAGAGGTAACAAAGTTTCGAATTACTCTCTCAAAGTCATGTGGACGAGGTGGGCCCTAATTTTACTGAGGAGCTTTAAGTAAAAATAACCTTATCTTAACACCAGAGATAGGTGAGTTTAAAAATGCACTTTGTTGAAACAAACATGTTGCAGAATAGAAAGGAATTACATGATATTGCTGCCCTGTACTTGTGCAACTACTTGTTCTGTTCTTTATTTTTCCCACAATAGACCCTCTGACTTGTGTTACTGTTCTCACACTGCTTGTTTCTGCCTTTAACGACACCCCGCTGCTACATTACACAGTGAATATAACTCTTTCTGAGCACCTACTCCGAAGGGGGCTCTGCAGCTGAAAAGTTTCTGTGCCTGTCCAGGAGAACAGAGTGCCACATTTTTTATTCTGGTATCAACACAGAGTGCAAACATTACCCGCAGAGTGGTGGGTGTTATAGGATTAAAGGTTGTTGAACATGAAATTATAATTAATCTTTTACTTGCGACACTGGACTTCTTGGATAAAGTTTTGAGGACTCCTCTGGGGTATTTGCTTTAGACTTCAATGTTGCTTTATCTCTGAGTTTGATATAAAGTATCCCATTGGGCAATGTGACTTTCATGAGTGATTCTGGGAACTGAAAGAAAAATGTTCATGCTGAGAAATGATCTTTTTTTTTTTTTTTATTAATATTTTCACAGTACATTTTATAGGATTCATTTCAGTAATTTAAAATGATGGGGGAATAAAAGAAGAGATATGAAAGAGATGAAAAGTAATAAAGAAGTAAAGTAGTAAAACAGAGCTATTATTCCAACATGATTTTATTCTTGAAATCTAGCAGCATAGCTTTGCATGTTTCACAGTTCCAGATAATTCTTGTTAAAATTTAACTCTGCATTCATTAAACCAGTTTTCTTCCAATTGGTTGCTTCTTACAAACAGAAGGTTTGAACAGCACAGATGTGGCGGCTGTACCTGAGTACACTATATTAAGGATATCCCTTCTCACTGACATAATATAGAGCCAATAATAGAAAAAAAACTGAAACAAGGTGCGGTTGAAGCTTTAACTCACAAGCATCATGTTACAGACCTCGTTATTTGATGCTTTGGCCATGTTCACTATAAGAATTAACAATGCAGGAACCCCAGCGACACTTAAAAGTATTAAGAATTATACAGGAGCTGATCAGAAATGGAAACCCGTGCCATGAAGCTCTCGGTGTGCAGTGTTTGAGCTGGTGTTAAGGTCAGAGGATGTGTGGAGCATTTAGTGCGACTTTGACAGCACTTGGAAATGTGACCAACTTACTCGACATGCTTTTAAAAAACAAAGGAAGACTGATCTATAAAGGGTTTGCACTTGAAGATGTGTGTTTCATACATTTCATTTACATTCACAGGTATGGGATTTACCTTAGGCTGCTGAAAGAAGAAGCTGCAAATGACCTAGCTCTGCTAATGAAGCATGTGAAGATCTTCTTGTCCATGCAGAGAGTTAAAACTTCATCAGAACTCAGTATCCTTTACAGAGTCCATGCAATAAGAATTCACAGTAAATGGACACACTGTGGCTGTAAATGTTAGTCACCCATCTGACAAATGTTCTTGTGTCATAACATTTTATTTTTGCATTTGGTCAGTTCAAAACCCGAATTTGGAAAATAAGAATGTTTTTTTTAGTTATTTGTGTCTGTTTTGTGTCAGTGTATCACCGAACCTCTGCTTACCTTTGGTTGGTGAAATGATGGCCTTGCCCCTCCATGATGTTCCTGACATCATGCGGTGATTGCTGAAATTAGGTTTCAATGTTTCTTCTTCAGACATAACGTTCTACACTGTATATGAATATTTTTGTAGAGAGCAGCAGTTTCCCCCTTCTTATTCAGGGTGTTTCTTATAATGAACATATGAACAAAGATTGTAGCAAGTTTTATAGGTTTCACAGCGATGGTCTTTGTAGGACATCTACTGTTCAGGAGAGCAGTCGTCCTGAATTTCCTCCATCTGTCGTTGAGCATAATTCATACCCATCAGTATTTCTTGAGCATAACCTTTTTCTAAGCTGACTTTGTATGCCTTTATTTATATGGATGAGCACCATTGCAACCCACGCATTCAGATTACTGCAGAGTAATTACTGCAGAGTAATTACTGCAGAGGTTCACTGTATGTATATAATGCACTATTATTTTAAATAAGCAAAACAGAAGTTTTGCCAACTCTAAAGATTTCACAAACTTTTTCTTTGTGCCACTCTGGCTACTGAGGCAACAGTATATGTGTGTGACTGTAGTAGCAGCTATCTAGTGTCTAGTGTGAGAACGCCACAAGTCGCCCTTTTAAAAGAAAGAAAAAGAAACCGAGAGTGTCACGTCTCACGCTCTGATCAACACAATATAGATTATCTTGCTCCATCTGCTCCTCAGTGAGTAGTTCAACCTTCTTTTGTCCCAAATACCAACTGACAGGCGTCCTTTTTCCTTCAGATAGCTTCCTTTGTAAGCAGACAATTGAAACATGAAAACACAGACAGAAGATAAAGAGCCCTCACAAATATAAAATGCTGACATTTTGTTTGTAAAGAAGCTACAGTACTAGACCAGACTGACATTTGAGTTGACAGCACGAAGCTCGTTTTTGATTATCTTTGTGTTCAGATGGCAGCTGTAAACAGATTTATGCTAATGTTTCTGACACAAAACACAGTGTACCTATTTAAGCTAAAAGAATTAAAAAGGGAATATACTTAAAAATTTGCAAAAACTTTGGTCTAAAGTTTACCCAAAGAACTGAAGTACTTTTTCAGGTAAACGGAAATAATTTTAAATCTAAGGTATAGACGTTGATTGAGTTAGTATTTTATTTCGAGGATTTTCGGTTTCGTTGATGGTGATTAGGTAATCGCAGATGAAAATGTTATTCCTGTCTTTGGGGTAACTGATTTATTTATAGCTGTCCGTTTAAAAATGATATCTTTACAGAATCCATTACAAATGCATGAGGTCTGTCTGTCAATCACTATCAAAGAGCATGCATTTGTCATTGAGGGTTGAGCCAGTGGTTAAGCTAACCAGCTCACACTGTTGCATTATAATTGTATTTAAGTATTCACACTGTAGTTTAAGCTTTCAACCGCTGTCATAAATTTATGAATATAAAACAGAGGCAATATATAGTTCTTTTGCTTAAGCAATTCAGTGCCGAGCAGAGATGATCAGGAGGATCTGCATAGGTTCAAAGTGAGCATTAGAATGGGGGGAAAAAGGGGCTTTACTGTAAGTGACTTTGAATGTGGTTGCTGATGCCAGATGGGCTGGACTGAGTATTTTCAGACACTGTTGATCTACTGGGATTTTGCTACACAACCATCTCCCGAGTCTACAGAGAATGGTCCAAAAAAGCAAAAAAAAAAAAAAAAAAAATTGTCTTAATAATGCCACAGGTCAGAGGAGAATGGCCAGACTGCTTTAGGCATAAACAACATGAAAGCCTTGTATCAGTGGTTCAGCCTGCTGGTGTGGCGTATTGATGTGTTTAAATGCAACAGTATTTCTGCTGTCCGTCCCTACATGAGCACAGTGTGCTCATCTTCTGATGAGTGTTTTCAGATTGATAATGGCACTAATGTCAGTAAGCTTAGATCATTGGAAACTGGTTTCTTCTATGCGACTATTCTATGAGTTGGCTGTTGTCAAATAGCCTCCACAGTCACCAGACCTCAATCCCATAGAACACCTTTGGGATGAGGTGGAATGGGAAATTAACATCACGGAAGCGCAGCTGACAGATCTGCAGCAACTGTGCCATGCTCTTATGTCAGTATGGCCCAAAAATCTGAGAAATGTTTGTTAATTCTGTGCTACAAAGAATTAAGGCGGCTCGAGGTGTAATAATACAGTGGTGATTGTGTGACCTCCAAATATTCTTTAAATAATGAAGTTCTAACCAAGGTTGTCCAGACATTTCCATTAACAGGATAAGGCAAAATTGGGACAGACTGTACCCGTTTGACCACATTTCAAAGTGAAATCCTCACACTTTCACTGTCACCAATAACATGCCTTGCTGACTTTAAAACAGGCTACAAATAAATGCCAAACCACTCCACACATCTAAGCCGAAAAAAGACGTTTCTTCCCATCATGCACTCGCTGACATCCTTAACTGATAATCAAAGCCGATGGAACTATCAGCATGCATAGTTAGTGTCAAGTTTCTGTGGATTTGGTCCTCATTATTGAGCTTTAATGCAGACAGCCATCCTCCAGTTCTTTTAACTGGGTATCCACAAAGGAGTCCCGTCTTTGCCTTTTCTTAACAATGATATAAAAATCTCAAATGCTTGTCATTCAGATGCAAATCTAAGGCAATTTCCTCAGTCTGTTACAGGATCCAGGCAAAACATGGCAAAACACGAATATGTTTCTGTATTAACAATTTTGAAATTGGTCGAAAAAGTAAGAACTTTGGGTTCTTACAAAACAGACACTTTGGGTTTCGGTTGTTTGTCCCTGTCTGCTCACTGAACAGAGTTTGCTCAGGATAATGCATTACTGGGTTTTTTGGGGTTTTTTTTTAACAGCTTTATGACTTCTTATCTGCGTTGGTTCAAAGGTTAAGCATTAAATATAAATTTAGTTATTTAAAGAGGTGCTTTATGGTTATTTTGAGCTTCACGTTTATATTCTTGGACTCTGTTAGAGTAGATTTACATGATACATTAAAAAAAGCAATTAGAAAGCTGTTGGAGTCATTCAGGTTATGATCTGTCACAAAAAAACATTTTAGCTCCTCAGCAGTGAAGCCACCTGTCTTCTGATTGGCTTCCCTTTGCAAACAGCATTGAACAGCAGGAGGGAGGGGCTTCTACGGTCATAGACCAAGCCGAGCGCCTGAGATGACCAAGCATTATGGCAAAATCCCCAGTTTTGCCACGATACAGAGCCAAGACCAGAAAAAACCCCTGTCTGAAATGGAGCATTTAGAGCCATCCGAAGCCTGAGCTTTTGGCTCAGTGGGAATATTTGTACACTGACCTCATTATTTGAAGCTTTGGCTGTGTTCAAAGTGACCGTTCACCACAGTAACAGTGTATATCTGACAAAAAATAAGGAAAACGATCATAAGTACCCTTTAAAACTATTACTAAGAAATGAGAATGTAGATTCTTAAAGCAGATCAAGGCTGCTGTTGTCTTTTTTCTGGCATTGGTGTGAAGAATTAACATCATTTTACAAGATTAATTCGTTTAAAATTAACATGCTGGGAAGGTACATGCTTTTTTCCGTAGAGTTCACAGGAAATGAACTAAAAGTAATAAATTTCAATGTAATAAATGAAGAAATTTGCTCATTTAGTCTTTTTTCTCATTAAAACTTTCTCCTGTGATATCTTTGTGGCAGAAATGTAGAGAATCTTTCGGTGGGAAGATGTAAATAAATCTCTCTGTGTACATTTTAACCTAAAGAAAAATTTAACGGTGACAGTGTTCAAAGGGAGCAACTCAGCAGAAAGACATAAAAAAGCAGCAAGTGTTGATAGGCCTGGGGTTGTTTTCTGGAGACGAGCCAGTTTGTGTTCTCACTCCCGATTAATCGGCCCACAGTTCTCCTGGAACAGGACAGAGACTCGCATATCAGCGCAGTTATTTGCTGCCAGCAGGGTTTGAATGAAATTATCAAACGTCTAAATGACCTGAATTTAATGAGTAATACTGCAGAGCCTGAATAAACCGCTCGAGACGTACTTGATGAAAGGAAGCTTTAACCTTGGAGCCTGATTGCAAATCCTGTTTGCTGTTTTTCTTTTTTTAAAGTATGCTGCTCAGTGTCCGTGCAATGTTGCGTTCACAATGTAAAGCAGCCACTCCTGCTTATTAAGACAAAAATCACAAGAATTATATGTTTGTATCAGTTTGCCAGTGGCTGTGGGTTAAGATTTTTTCATGTAATACCTTCAGAATCTGACACTAGACAGAACTGGGTCTTCACAGTCTGTTTTTTCAGCTGTGACAAAGCTGATGGTGTATTGTGGTTAATTGATTGTTACTCACTCTGTAGATAACACTCACTGGCATCAGTGTCAGCTGACATCAAACTGGTATTAGCTTTGCGCTTTATTCAACCCATTATGAGCGCTCGTGTCTTCTGACACAGAGACAATATTTATGGATCCTTTAAAACACAAACAAAATCTCTTAATTTAAGCTTTACAAGTGGTTAATAAAATGCACATCTAGTTAGTTATTTGTATTTTTGTTTATTTCTGATTAAAAAATAATTTGCGTTTGTCAAAAATACTCATGTTACCACAATGTTTGCTGAACATGTCTAAGACTTTGAAATCTGTGTATATTTTTTACTAGCCATTTTTGGATCTTTAACTTTGAAACCAGTAACTCACCAGGAAGGTTATCCAGGTCATGACTGGCTAGCCTGTACAGTGTTCCTCATCATGGCCGGAAACATGGAAAAGTCTTTATGTTTGTTAGTCAGTCTCTCCTCTCTGCTCACCTCTGCCTTCATCTGGCCAGCCAGGATACGTGCATCGGTGAGTACAACTACGGTAAAGTGAGTACAATTACATATTTAATAGTATTTAAATGTAAATAATTAGGTTACCCTGCAGTGGTGCCTATAGACCGTGCATAAATATGGAAACATTTCCCAGATCTGACAAACATCAAACATCTACCTTATAACTGACAAACTGTTACAATATGAGCATGTAGTGCCCTTCACTTTTTTGCTCTTAGCCACCCCTCACTTGGTAAATCGGGACTTAGTCTTTCATAATACCACTAATTGTATCTAAAATGTAGTCAATCTGGTTGAAAAGCAGTGACAAAACATTTTTGGTCCTGATTTTAAGAAAAAAAGATAAGTATAAATAAGTTAAAAAGCATAAATCTGTACAATTTAGGAAACTAAATGTAGACACTAACAGGCAAGACAACTGAGCTTTTAATACAAATGTAAAAAATATGTATAAAAAAAATAAAATATGCAACAAAAAAACAAAAAACCCACAACATTACAAGGTAACGGAGAGTTATTTCAAAATCCAACTGATGTGCCACGGCAAATTATAGAAGCATGGCAGTAGTGGCTTTCTTAGCAGGTCAACTAGATGGAGCAGTTAATCAGGAAGTCAGACACAAAGAGCAACTAGTGAATTTCCTAACTGAAACACCTCTTTCCCACTTAATACTTCAGTTCTGAAACACTAACATTGCGATTTGTAGCCAGAATTGAGCAAAACCGCACTGCAGATGGATTATCACAGACCAGCACCTGGTGTATTCCCAGGATAAGATGAACGGACTGTCACCTAAAAGCAGCTGGTTATGTAAGTGGTCATTTTTGGAATTTAGGTAGAGAAAGGTATTCAGAAAGGTTGCAGCAGGTTATCAGTGTGTGGAGTAATGGTAAGGATGTATTGACGAATATGATGATGGATGGATCCATTTAAGATTGGATTGGTTTGCTGGAGTGGTCAGAAATGTGTGTGTGGACAAAGAATAGCCTCGTACCAGTCAACAACACAGGTCTGAGTTGTGTTTGCTAAATTTAGGACAGATAAGTAAGGGTAGGGAAGGGTGAGGCCACAGCTGTATGCCTTCAGAACTACAATTTACATTATGACTGTCTGTAAGCACTGCAGTCAAATTGAACAGCCAGTTAGCTTCAGACAGCTTGTTTAAACAACCCGACACAAGAAAATTTGCCTGATCACTGTCTGGCTTCCTGCATTCTTCCAATACATGCCCTCCACTTTGACATAAATGTCTACATGTAGGGAGGTTTATTCCTCTTATCATCTCTGAGCCTATCTATGCTTGAATCTCTGTGTAGATTCTGTAGCGCGCTTTACATTTAGGTCATTTAGCTACAGACACTGGAACGCCTATTAGCTGAAACATGTTTGTGGCTAACAATTCCTAACACAGACTTGTTAGCCTAGATCTTTTTAATTGATAGAACATGTTTTAGATCTGTGTTAACTGCTGCAAACTTTACATTTTGACTTTCTTGGTATACATTTTTCAAGAATTCACATGCCTGTGACTTCTTTGACATGGTATCAAGAAGTTTTGGGGCCGCTTTTGGAGTAAATGTAAAACAGGCATTATAGTCTTTTTCTCCCACTTCCAAAAAAGAGGAAAATCACTTACACTATGATTAAAAATATTTACATTTTGGCAAGAACTGAGAGGAAAATGACTTCTGTTAAGTAAGAAAGGACAAACTCTTTTTTGTTGTTCTTTTATTCCCTCAGCAACCCCTGCATCTGGGCATTCATTTGTCTGTGGCTTAATTGGGTGACCCGTATGCTAAAAGGCTACTTTAGGTTGCCTTTGAGCCTGGGTTCAGTTCTGTCCAAGGCCATTTCCTGCTTTCGGTCCCTTCGCTCCTGCCTGCGCTGTTATCTTATCATAAAAATAATACAGGACCAAAATAAATCTTTGGAAAAAAAAAACTTCTACAGAAGTGAAGTTCAAACATTACAGAATCATATTTTTGTCTACAGTGATCCCTGTGGTGAATTTTCATCTAAAACATTGACATGTTTGGCTTTACTGGACATAGCGCTCCATGCTGTCCCTGCCCCTCAGTCCTACATACTCTGGATGAGCTGTGTACAAGACACTGCTCCTTCAAATTTCAAACAGCTTGAAAGGCTGTCTCTGTGTTGTCCTCATTTAATCCCAACAACAAAAGAAAAAACAAACTTGGAAATGAAAACACGAATAAAAGGAGATAAATCATCTTTTTCATGACTTTCAGGTTTAGGCTGCGAGACAGCAGGAAAGAAAAACAGGAAAACAGGATATGAAATAAAAAGGTTGTGTAAGTATAAATGAGGGAGAGTTCAGCTGAGGGGAAGAAGTTTACAATGAAGTCTAGTTTCAATCATTCGAAATTGCAGAGGAGAGCTGAGGTGCTGAGATTAACTTTGCTATCATTATAGCCTCTATCATCTCATCTTATGCCGTCAAAGTCAATTACGGCACAATGGGATTAGACCGAACGTGTGTTTTTTTGCTCTCGGTGCATTTGATGTAGATACAACTGCTGAATATCTCACGCAGCGGTTGGCCTTCACAAAGTGGTCGATTTCATCGATATCACGGAAATTTAAAAGGGTACAAATAATTAAGAGGCAGAGACAAATGGAGGAAATGTGGGCATGAATGCACACTGTTAACACGCACGCCGGCACATGGCTGTGCACACTGCATGCTGTTTCTGATTGTTAAGAAGACTTTTTCTGCATAGCAGCATTGAATACAAAAATTAGAGCTTGCAAATACTGTTTTTGCTTCTTTTTTTTTTTATATTTCTCAGTTGTGTTAGTATGATCTAACATTATTTCGAAATCATTACCAAGAAAAGTCATGACATCAAGATCTTTTTGTTATGACAGATCCATTTTCCTAAGGAAGTGGCTGAATCAGGAATCCCTCCTGTCTACTGGTGCACAGCTCACTACGTGGAGATGCTGCTGAAAGCTGAAGTTCCTCTAGTCCACTCTGCCTTCAAGATGTCTGGTTTCACCCCATCACAGGTATTATCTGTAACACTGGCTACATTAACAGATTTCAAAATTCCCAGTTTGATCCAGCACATTTGTAAATCAGCATGTTTTCAGTTTCTTGATTTTAATTTTTATTAAAACTAAATGTCATAGTTTTATGACATTTAGCAAATTCACACATAATACCTGATTAAAATTTGTCCAATTTCCCCATAAAGATAATCTCCTTGTGCACCTTATTATTTTTAGAGTGATATAAAAGTAGAGTGCCATAGGATCACAAGCAGAATTGCTCCTCATAGAGGTAGAAAGGGACATTTATCTACTATTTATCTGCCATCTACAGATTTCACTATTGGCTTACTCTGCAGGCTTATGTCTGCCAATTCTGCTTTAGGGCCTTCAGAGCCTCTGAAACACACAAACCAGACTGGTCATTAACCAGAATGACTTTGCAAACTTTGCAGCTTAAAGGTTTAACTGATATATTTGAGGGGAAAACTAAAACCATTGCTAGTATAATTTCAGTCTTTTGTTTTAAAACACAATGCATATGTAATGTTTCAGTGGCAAAAAAAAGATCAGTTTCCACTGGATTCTTAATAAGACAGCTCAATCATTGTTGGTGAAGTATGAATTTTAAATTATGCTCTCTACTCATTTTCTGCTGTATTATGGGTAAATGTTAAAGATTAAATATTCTTAAACTAGGAACAAAATCTTGCACACTCTCCCTGTGACTTGCTCTCACTTTATTAACAGTATTATGCATTCTGCTAAGACCTGAAGTCCATATAATTTAAATGTACTGTAGCAGTGGCATGTTAGGCATTCCAAAACTAGTTTAGGTGTTTATTGTGTTCACCTCTGTTGGTTTTTATTCTGTCCCCTAACAGCTATTTAACTGTATTAGTTTTTACAGTCTGAGCTGTGCACTGCACACTTGCGTGATTTCCTATCAAGCAAACCTGTTGGGAAGGAAAAAAATATGTAACTATCGAAAATCCACAATGATATCAGATACACACTGAGAATTGTTAAGGTCATACAAACCCAACAAACACAACTGATTTCTGTCATAAAAATCAAGCAGCAAAGTAGAGAAGGTTTGCTTAAAAACTGCTGCTGAAACCAAATACACTATGTAATCAACTGAAGTGATAATGTGAACACAGACTCACATCATTAGGAGTCACAGAAAGTTAAAGTCAGGCTAATGAAGTCTGTGAAGATAATATTTACTTGGCTGCAGTCTTTTAGTTTTCAAATAAGGAATACTTTGGTATCTTGGAGTAATAACCTCGGTTTTCTTAGATCAACAAAGGATAATCATGAATATTAATGGAAGGAATAAAAGAAACTGAATTTGGAACAGAAATGTTCAGTTTCAGCTAGACTGCAACTATTTACAGCAAGACGGACAACAGTCTGTTAAGTTTTTTGGATGCTGTATATATTTAATAAATCAGGTCCCAAAACCTTTCATAACCATACTTGTTCATGCCCTGTAATTGACCTCCCTTTTCATTTTGCTTTGACTTAAGTCGAATTTAAAATACCACAATACAGCTTTGACATTGAAACCTTTTCCTTTTGTTTTTAAATACCAAAGCAGTTGAAAAGTTAGAACTCTTCTCCTCCATGCTTTTTTTCTCTAACGCAAACAACGAGGTACGAAAAGCATTTTCACCTTGAACGCTCTCATGTTTGATCTCGTCTTCCGCGTGTCTCCAGTTGACAGTGAAGGCGGCTCACACAATGAACGCGTGCTTATGAGAGTCGCCACATTTGCATCAAAGATCTGAACCCGTCGTCTCCGGGATGGAGTAATGCGTTAACATTCAGCTGGTCTCTTTGCTGTTCAAGGCGATAATGGGCTCCTAATCTTCAGTGAAAAATGGAAAACTCTATTTCAAAAGTTTGAACTTTAAAATCCTGACAAAGCAGCAGTGGCAAATGAAGCATTAAAAGCCTTTGACGATCATACAGTAAAGGGTGTATTCAAATGTCTGTGTGTGAACGTGGACACAGAAGTCATTCGAAATCCATCTGCAGAAGGTTTTAACGTTTGAATCGGGAGTGTTTGTGACAGGTATCATGAAATAAAGCATTAGTAAGTGTCTTAAATTTTAAAAATGAAAAATAAAAAACATCTTCTAAGGTCATTCTGCAGAGTGAAAATCATGTGCAGCAAAACTACAGAAAGTTGTGACATGGATCTGAAGCTCTCCTCAGTTTCACAGAACTTTATAACTATAAGGCAGAAAACAGGCACAGTTATCCACACCCTGGTGAACAGAATGGAGCTTGCTCCTCCAGGTATCACCTCTGGAGTTAGTTGACACCCAAAAATTGAGCTAAAGGTAGAATTATTCCCCCAAACACTTACAGAAACATGACCCCAAATACTTAACAATGTTGCCCCATAAAGGCTAGAGGTTTTAGAAGACAAGTTAGCTGAAACACTCCACTGTAGATGGAGTGCAGAAAAAAGAAGCCATAAACACAACATTGACATAAAATGTTAGGTGAATGTAAGACACAGAGCCAGATTAATTGGATCACATTCCTGTTTCCCTCAAGAATTTGAAGTAGTTGTTCTCATCTCTCTGTTTCTTGGTTTTGGTATCTACCAGTTTGCGAGGCGGATACAATGTTGACATTTTACCTGCTACTTTAAAAATCTCGTTGTAACAATAAAATTAAACAACAAATTCATGAAAACGCATTCAGAGCAGTGATGTTAAGGGCATTCAAACCAAAACATTGAGCCTAAAGACGGTAAAACAGAATTGCAACACTATTCAAGGTCTTCTGTGCATCACTGAATGGAGATCCCTGTTAGCGGATATTTGCAATGCTTACTTTTGGTTGGGGTGTTTCTGACCCCGCTGTGGCCTCACTTGTAGTTGTCAGTTCAGATATTTGTTTTTGTTTTTTTGTTTTTTTGTTGTTGTCCCATTTGGATCTTTAGCCATCAGAATTGTTGTCTTAAGGCCAAGAAAGATGCCAAGTGGATTTATTTTACCAAGTGGATCATTATGGCCTTGCCATATTGGTCCATTTGATTGACCTTTATTATAATTATGAATTTATTTTATTTTCGGTTGCTACAAACAGGACAGACATGACTGGGGGATAGGACAGGGAGAAAGAATGAAAGAAAGAGAGGGAGAGAAAGAAAACCAGAGGGGAGAAGAGACGGTAAGAAAGGGGGGAAGAAAGAAAGAAAAACAAACAAAACACCTGGATCACCTGTATGGAGAAAAAAAAAAAACAGAAGAGAAAGCAAACAAAAAAAGAGCAACATAATAAAAACAGCACCATCACAATAAACTAGCTAGCAGTAGATAACAGTAGATACTAAATATTAAACGATATTGTGCAGCACGCAAGATAGACAGCACACAATGTGCTTTGAGGCAGCAGCCAAGAAAGGTGTAGTCCGCGTCTGTGAACACCCGTGTGTACACCTGTGTGCACACCTGTGTGGATCAGCATGCTTGTATTCCAAAGGTTTCTCCATGTAACGATCTGCTAGGGAGTGTGGGGAGCCAAAAGGGGGGGAACTGTGCCACCCTCCTGGGAAGAGCTGAGTAGAGCCCCAAAGGAGAGGTCACCCAGTCAGTTCAGATATTTGGGAGAAGAAATGTTAAAATAAATGAATAAATAAATAGATTTACATTCACCTTATGTTTGGGCTAAAAGGAAATAAGATGCACTTGGAAAACCTTGGGTAGATTTACAGTCGCAGTAAGAACACTGTATTTGTCTGTTTACTTGTTTTCCACACGAGCGTGTAAGGACAGCATGGAGCCAATCATTCCCTGTTGTTATTACAACACACAAATTAGAGTGTCAGTGTTTTGATTACAGTTTAGTGGAGGAGGGAACAATGGTAATCTGGTTTATGGGGCATAGGTTATGCATTTCTATACGCTTGAGCAGAGTTATGTTGTTTGTGAACATAGTGGCTAATTATTGCACAGTTTGTGAAGCTGGATACACAGTGAGGATGTCTAGTTCAGTAAGGCTAAAGGCTGCTAACAATATCCCAGTTGTATTCAAGCACAGCAGAGCTGAGATTAAGGTTTATGAGTTGAGGATATGTAAAGTCATGTGGACTGTTTGTAGTCATGTGAAAAACTAACTACACCCCATGATTCAGTAGCTTGCAGAACCACCTTTACTGGCAAAGACCTGAAGGAATCCTGACTTTACATCATTGCAGAGGTATATTGTCATGTTCAGGATTTGCAGGCATAAAGTTTAATATTCTTCAAGTTAACTGAGGCCTGCAAAGTCAGTTTCTTTTTTTGCATTGCATGAGCATTGCACTAATTGCATGGGTGAATTTGCTCGAACATCTAATCCTGGGAAAAATAGCAATTGTTTCACCTGTTTTCCCACTTGAATTTTAAAAAGTTAGCAAAAACTACCAGACAGGCCCGTTATTAGTGATTAGGTAATAATGAAAATAATAATTATTATTTGCTTTTTTTTCCCTACATGGTTCTGCAATTTGATTTTTAATATAAATCCAGTGCACTGCTCTTCTTTACAGCTGTGTGTCTTTGCTTCATCCAAAAAGTTCAAATGATGATAGACAGATGATAGACAGAGCAAGTACTGAATGGAACAGAGGTGCTATTTGTTTAATTTCTTACATTTTCTGTGTCTGGGGGTTTATCCCATGTCAACACATCTGTGGCTACTTTCCAAGTTCTCCCATGGTGGGGAAAAGCTTATTCAATTTTCAGTTGAATTACATTTAAATTTCCCAATTCCTTTTTTTCCTCCTTTTAAATAGATGCATGATTTGTTTTCCCTCAAAACTGACAAAAATAGTGATTAGCATAATTGAGTAACCGCTATTCCATAATGCCTCAGTTTTTCAATTTTAGTAGTTATAATGTTACAATATTTATATTCAGGTTTCACAGAGACTTTGGTGATTGATTTGATAAAACAGGTCTGGGTCTTGGGGCTGGAGCCTATCCCAGAGCGGTGAGAGGGGGGGCACACCCTGGATAGGTTGCCAGTCTGTCACAGGGCTAACACAGACAACCATTTGCACTCACATTCAATCAGCACAGATAGGCCCTGGACAAATGCTGGATTCGTACCCAGAACCTTCTTGCTGTGAAGCAACAATGCTAACCACAGCACCACTGTGCTGCTGTTGTTCAGTATATATTTACTGAATTTAGGGACTCTGTTATGATTTGGAAAAATACACTGCTGTAAATATATCTAGCTTTTTAAAATTAACATTCGGCCTATGTCATCAGTTGGTAAACACGCTCTTTTCTAAAGATGATGTAGAACTCTGTGTTCTTTTCACTGAGATCAGGTGGGAATCCCATCATGAACCACTGCATTAAGGTCACTAATTTTAACTCAGTCATCAACTGGAGAAGTAAACATTAGCATGCATCTCCATGTCTCTTTGTCCCATAATGCAACCTCAATATTAATGTCTGCTGAGAGTTTGTGAATATTTTTTCACTCTGAAAGTAAACATGTTTCCTGGAAGACTCAGAAAGCTGAGCAAATGAAATACATTTAGACACTTGCACAAGAAATGTAAACTCATTGTCCATAAACCCAACCATGCAAATGCGTATTTTAAGTGATTATCAACCATTTTTTTTCACTTTGTGTGTAAATAGAAATTTAAGCAGGTTTTCAGCTTTATAGTAAATGCAGTAGAAGCTGTTGTTTATTAGACATGGATGTGCTGAATTGCTTAGCACAAGTGCCTTTTGTAGTTATTGAGCTACATCTTGTATCCATGTATTTATATTAGCATACCTTTTGTTTCATTGCAAGGCAAAAAGAGAGAAATAACCTACAATACGAACAGACTGGTTAGTTCCCAATGATGATATTCAGATCTCACAAACGCACATATATAGTATGAAACAGATATCTTTAGATAACTGTAGTAGATGGGTGCCTTTCAGATAAACATGACTTAATATTTATCATTTCTGCTTCCATGGTTTTGTAACTACATGTAAATATTTTCTGTGTTTGCTTATCATTTATGTTCTCCTTATTTACATTTAATTGTCTGGTGGATTTATACCAGTTTAATTAAATGCTTGAACAAGCTCGGTTCAGAAATGAGATACTGTGCAAAGTTATGTGTTAAGTTGGTTTGTTTTTAAATATTTGATTGACGAAACTAATTAAAGAAAAGCTGAAAAGATATTAAGGATGAGATGTTTGAGTAACATATTTCTTTTTTTATGTAGTTACGATAGCTGCCAAACTCATCATAGTTTGCTGTTGTTGTAGAGCAGAGCACTTTTAATTACATGTGGCGATTTGTCAGCTTGAAATCCTAATAACGTTTGTTTTTTCTCTTTTTTTTTTCCACTACAGATGTGCCTCCATTGGCTGACTCAGTGTTTCTGGAACTACCTGGACTGGACAGAGATCTGCCACTATATTTGCACCTGTGTGGTGATGGGTCCTGACTACCAGGTTTACGTGTGTGTGGCCATATTTAAGCACTTGCAACCAGACATCCTGCAGCACACACAGTCCCAGGAGCTACAGGTCTTTCTCAAAGTAAGATGGAGTCAGAACTACAATATACATGCAATATTTTACTAACAGAACATACTCAGATTCACCTTAAATCTCTATGGTAGCCTTGTTAATTACTATATGTAGGTATGTCAAAGAGGAACAAGTATCCAGTTTTCTGTAGTTTTCCCTCAAAAATCTGTGTTCTGTGAAACCTCGAACACTTCTGCAGGTAAATACACTTACCTGCCACTTTGTTCCATCTAATCAGAAAAATCAAGTACATTTGAATTTATGTAGGAAATTCTTTTTGCTTTGATAAAGACTTTCTTTTCACTTTCGGTATTCTCTCACTCTGCTTCATATGTATATTAATATTTATAAAGAATGATTTATTCTTTGGTCTGATCTTTCTTGGTCTTGTGTTTCTTAGCTTAAACACTTTGATTCTTGTTGGTCTCTTTCACTAGTATTGGTTTATTTGTAGCAGTTTGAGGGCCACATTCTTCTTCCAAAACGTAATGATGAGATGTGTTTGCTATTTGAACTCTGGGAATCATTGATGTGGGCTCTAATCTGATGTGCTGTTAATTGGCGATTTCTGAGGTTGGGTAACTCTAATGAACTGAAGCTCACTTTCCTAGGAACGTTCCTCGCGAGAGATAGATTCATCACAGTGTACTAATGCAGAACCGTTTCTCTTAGATGAGCAGTACCTGTCACAAACCTGTCATGCTATACTTTATTATGGAAGGTTAAAAGTACTAGGATCACTTCAGTGCAAAGCAGGCACTGGTTTTAAACACATTATTGAAAACTATTTGAGGTAAAGAAGGTTTTTAAGAATGCAAAGTTATCTTTTCACTTTTTTCAGCAAACATAATAAAGAGCTTTGACAGGTCCCTGGTTTGTTTTTGTAATCATACCATCAGATCTGTGGCCATATGTCTCAGGTGAAGAGAAGAGCAGAGCTGCTAATCCCCTGGTGGTAGGGAAGGTTGCTGGACAGGTTTCGTGTATCCAAATATATAGTGAGATTGCACTTGGAATGACCTCCACAGGCCCCAGTCTGTAAAGATCTTTAATGTCCACCCCCAACAGAGCTGGGCTCATCAAGTCCAACATTAAGTCACAGACTTCAGCACTTGGTTTCCATGGCAAAGTCTATGTCCGGGTTATGGAGAGATGATTCCACCCATCAGTCAAACTTCAGATCCAGGAGGAAGAATGCTGTGGGCAATTTGGGATCTATAGCTCGCTGTGGTCCCTCCAGCGCCGTAGTGAGCGCTTTGTCCGTATTTCCATCAGTAAATCAGACCCATTCCAGACCTTTGGGAATTAGGCAACTCTGCCGGGGCTGACCAGTGATCTGACCAGTGATGGATCCACTGATGGATGGATCAATCCATTAATCGTGATTGATAGTGACGGTATAGCCTGATGTGCACTTTGCCATAAATGTAACTATACATCACAGCTAACCGTGCCACACCACCTATGACTGGAAGATATTGATTTTTGTAAAGGTAATGCTTCTTTGAAAGAAACTGCAATATATAATGAGGCGCAAATGTATCTGGCTTGCCCCTAATTCATACCGAATAGGCAGGACTGCCAGCATAGCAACATGCCGTTTTCTCATTTTCGTAACTCTACCCAATCCGGTCTTTACTTGATTGGTTCTGACATATTCTCTTTTTTTTTCAGTGTTGCAACAATTTCACTAAAAGTAACTGTTGTTAAACATTTATAAACTCAAACTCCAACCCGGTCAGCTCAGTTTCATTCTCTATTGTTTGAAGTAGACATCAAACTCAACACCGTGGAATAGAAACTCCCCTACCAGCCACTGTAGACAAACATAAACTATAAATGCTTACAATGACGTCAGCCACCTGCGTAGGCTACCGCATATATTTCAACACAGGAATACAAATGTAAGTTTATACATTTGTCATTGTGAATCTGGTACAGTGTTATATAGGTTGTCCATCAAATGTAATCATTCATTCCCGATTCACATATAATAAATAATTCATTTAAAAAAACTTCACTTTAGAACATGTTCACACATCCTCCCACTGTGCTGTATTTCACTAAAACAAAGTCTGTTCATTAAAATGCATTCTGCATGGTGGATTGGATGAACTTTATATTGCAGAGCTTTCACAAAAGGTCTAACGTCACGGTCTCAGAGATACTTCTAATATCCAAAGCAACATGGGCACTGACATGAAGTACTCATTGTCATTACTCATTAAGCATTTTGATCCGTCTTGTCTCTGCCTTATAGCTCTGATGTTAACACCGGCATGAGCTGCCGCTGACAGTTTTTCTGAATAAAAGATCAGTTATGGAAGCTTTATCTGAGGAAGTTCCTCTAATGAGCTGTAGCATCAGATACTGCTGCAAAAGGCGAGCTTTGAGACAGTCTGTGTGTTTGTGTCTCTGCATGTTTGTGTATGTGTGTGTGTGTGTGTAAGAGAGAAATTTACTATTCCTGTCCTGAGCTGAACTGTTAAAAATTTTAGACATGCTGGTTTGCATCCAACGGCTTTATCTTTCTTCTTCTCCTCTGACTCTCTCTGTGGGAACAATGTAAAGGGAGTATTTCACCCAGACAGATGCGGTATTAGAGGATTTTTAAAACATTCACACACACACTTGCTCTCCTCTACACTCATCCTGTCTCACTAGGGGGTGTATCTTTATTTCATCTAAATTAAAATTTGAAGAGGCAAATGACTTGTTACAAACACTCTGTCTGGCTAGAGTTAAACTGCAGTGATGCTGAAGTGGTGAGTGGAAAAGCAGACAGAAAAAGAAAGACTGTTTGCCAGAGACCACATGACTCTGAGACCACATGAAACCGCCCATTCATATGTGTGGTATTTGGGGAAATATGTTTCTGCCAGCTGACATCTATTGGTGATATCAGTCTTACTTTGGTGCAGACCACAGTAGTATTTTCATGTCGCCTACCCATGAACCTGCTTCTCCTACATTTTAGGTTGCCCTCCTGTTTTATTATGCATTTGCATTTATTTTATACTGTATACAATTTCAAGACACCTGTCAATGCAAAGAGTGAAGACCTCACTCGAGGTCAGGGACAAATTGCGTCCCAAGTAAATTTTTAAGTATCCTGACTGAGCTTAAAATGAGCTTCTCTAAAGGCTGGCTGGCTTCTCCTTCAGAGATGAGGTGAGGGGTTTGGTCATTCAGGTGGTTGAGCATCAGACTGGCATGCCTTCTAGGTGCCTCCTGGGTAAGTTGTCCTACCAGTAGGAGGCCCTGGGATAACCTGGACACGTTGGAAAGATATGTCTTTCAGCTGCCTTGGGAACCCCTCGGTGTTCCCTCAGATGAGCTGGAAGAGGGGGTTGGGTAGAAGATGAGCTGGGCTTCTCTGCTTAGACTGGTGAAGAGACAAGAGAAAAGAAGAGAGGAAATATAGATGGATATGTTTATATGCAACCTGACAACCCAAAGCCTAGATTTCGGGGTGTGTGTGCAGCTGCTCTCTAGAGCAGCGGTCCCCAACCTTTTTTGCGCCACGGACCGGTTTATGCCCGACAATATTTTCACGGACTGGCCTTTAAGGTGTCACGGATAAATACAACAAAATAAAACTAGTACCGGTACCGAAAAAAAGAAGATTTATCCATAACACACGTGAAAAGACCCAGGAAAACCGAGTAAACGATAAAAACGATAACAAAATAACGCTGAAAACTGATAAAAACCCTGAAAACTATACATTTCACACCTGAGCCTCAACTCTCGCGGCCCGGTACCAAACGACTCACGGACCGGTACCGGTCCGAGGCCCGGGGGTTGGGGACCGCTGCTCTAGAGAGGCAGTCTGTTCAGAATAGTCAAAGTAGTCCACAAATACATGCAACAGGTACTTCCAGTTCAAATCTAGAACCATGTGTAGGTTTTTGTGTTCTTTGCTACCAGATAGCTTATGTAGTACTACAGCACTCTGAAAGTACTGCAAACATCTGCTTATTAGAAGCTGTAATGTCTGTCACAAATCTGTGCAGCTGCCAGAAAACAGTCAAAAACATGTCCAGACACTTTGCAGCATAGGTTTGATTTCCACCTGGATAAATTGAAGCAATGTATCCCACCCAATTTTAAACAAGTGCAGTTTATCTCAGAGGAAGCCCTATCTTCAAAGGAATAGGGAGCAAAAACAAAACTGTCAAGTTAAAAATTGACTTTCAAGTTTTTTTGCACCAGAGTTAAGTTAATAAATCAATCAATCAATCTTTATTTATAAAGCACTTTTCATACAGAAATGTAGCACAAAGTGCTGTACATGGTTAAAAGCAGCCCACCCCATCCCGCCCTCCAATTCACTCCCCACACTCTCATTAACATAAACGGTCATAGATACATACACACACATCCCCCCCCCCCCACCACCACCACACACACACACACACACACACACACACACACACACACACACACACGCACACACACATTCACACACACTTAAAAAGTAAAATTGGGCAAAATTGGGCTGGGCACACATGAGCCAGGTGAGGGAACACTATCACACAGAGCCGTCTGCACCAGGAGCTGGTCACAGACCACAGCCTCCAGGCCGGGCACACAGCTGGAGGGTGGCAAAGAAGCCCCCCAGCCAGGCTGAGAAGACCCACAGAGCCACAGCAGCCACGGTCGATCACAACTCCGGTGCAGAGAGCCCCCTCCGAGGAAACACTGGAGATATGACCTAATAAGAGTATATACAGAATAAAAAGATAAACTACAATGAATATTATGTAGGGCCTAATTTAATAATATAAATAGAATAACAGGATGACATAGAATAAATAAACGTTAAGTAAAAGCTAAATTAAAAAGGTGGGTCTTGAGCCTATTCTTTAAAACATGTACGTTCTCTGCGGCCCTGAGCTCCTCCGGCAGGCTGTTCCACATACGAGGACCATACCACTGAAAAGCTGCCTCTCCGTGAGCATGTGTCCTGACTTTAGGAACAATCAAAAGGCCAGTACCAGAGGACCCAGGGTCCGCGAGGGTTCATGTATGGTAGAAGCAGATCTGAAAGATAAGAAGGCCCAAGACCATTAAGACATTTAAAAACCAATAAAAGAACTTTAAAATCGATCCTAAAAACACACGGGGAGCCAGTGCAGCAATTCTACAACCGTTAAGTTTATAGTTATAAGTTAAGTTATAATGTTGGAGCTTTTGAATATTTCCTCTACATCAGTATGTGTTGGGTCAATATTAACCACTACCTTAAGCACATTAACATGGATCCGCTCAACCACCTCTTCAATCTGTTGATTGTACATCCCATGGTACATCTGTCTCTAGCAACACATCTTATTGGGCAATCATCCTGAAATATTCATGGTTTCCCCTCCTTTTTGCTCTGACACTCACTAATTCTCAGCTCTCGCTTTCCAACCCTCAGGGTGCTAGACTTTGGGTGGAAACCTTTGTGCATTGAGAGTTGTTTTCATGTCTCGACCTCAGTGTCTGTCTCCCCCTGTGGCCAGGTTATTATTCCAACCAGTAGGGCTTATGTTTTATTCATACAGTTAACTGGATTCTCAGCACCCGTCTTACCTACTGAATATGTTTGGCTGTGAGGGGACCTTCTTGCATCTTCACCATGATTCCCTTTGGACTGTGGGACACTTAGACACTTGTAGTTGTTTTGTATTTTCGATAACTCCACCTATTTAGTCTTGATCAGCTTGATAGCTTTACTACCATTCAACCACAAATATTCAGTCCTCTTCCTGAAAAAAGTTATTGGGCCACTTCATATATTTCCAAGCACTTCAGTTTGTCTTGTGGGGATCCTTCCTGATCAGGATTATTCTGGCTCGTGTTAGCTAGTCTTGTTGTTAAACAAGTAGGTAGCAGCCTGCTAAATTAAGTAGCTGTATGTAGCTTCTTCAGCCAGCAGGTGTTTGATGTTGTTTGGATCCATTTCTTTTTTAAAATGATTTTTTTCTCAGCAGGACTATTTTTCTTTCAGTTCTCACAATTCCTTATGAAATCCCATCACTCAGTAGGGTATTTTATATTAAAGTTTGGGGGTAAAAGCAACACTAAAATCCAGAGAAAATACCCAGAAGAACTTGTCAAAAGCATCTATTTGCGATGGCCAATCAGAAATAAAATGAGCTACAATGAATCTCACAGAGATGTGACTGTGTCACAGAATAAAAGACCCTTAAAGAGTAAACACGTCATTTGATACCGCCCTCCAATCAAAACTACATCAGCCTTACTTTGAGAGCAACCAGCTGAAATGCTTCTATTTTTTAAACTAAGCAATAAAACTGTGTATGCACTGCAATGCATTCCTGTTAATTTCACCTTCTGTGCATATCCAAACTCACATTGAATATTAACATCAATTCATCATGTCAGTGCAAGATTAAGAAAATATCGAAATCTTTGTAATTATTACATTAATTATCCTACCTAATGATCTCATAAGTGCAAACGGTTAATAAACCATTAAGATTATGTGGAACATTAAGCAGCTCATATTGCCTGTTAATCATGAAAGTATCCACTTAACAGCTCTGAACACTGGCATAGCAACTATATTCTGTACAACCCTTTTTAGTCAAAATAGAAAGGGAGCATCAACAAACTATTTACCTTGTTCTTTATTAACTGTTCTTAAAATATCAAAACACAAATACTGCTGTGTCAGTGGTTGTTTGTCATTACAATAAATGAACAAGCCAAATAGCTTCAGTTTAGATGATTCTTTAGGATTCATTTCACTGTTTACTGTTGAAAACCATATACCTGCTGTCTGTGTGCATCCACAGTAACAAAACATGGATATGGTAAATGGTCTGTATTTGTATAGCCCTTTACTTGGTCTTAAGGACCCCAAAGCGCTTTACACCATACACAATCATCCACCCATTCACACACTGGTGATGGCAAGCTACAGGGTAGCCACAGCTGCCCTGGGGCACACTGACAGAGACGAGGCTGCCGGACACTGGCGCCACCGGGCCCTCTGACCACCACCAGTAGGCAACGGGTGAAGTGTCTTGCCCAAGGACACAACGACCGAGACTGTCTGAGCCGGGGCTCGAACCGGCAACCTTCCGATTACAAGACGAACGCCCAACTCTTGAGCCACGATCGCCCCATAGATTTAAATAGATTTAAAATAATATAGCTGGTACTGCAGACTTATCATTTATGTCTTGTTTTGTGACCTGTAAATCTAAAGAAGATGTAATCACAGCAAGCCTTTATTGTTCTTTTAAAGCTTTCTCATACAGAAATGCAATGCTTCCTGGAATAATCACAGAAGCAGGGTCCTTCATCAGACCGAAAACTCATTTCTTCCTTGCGGTACTTACTCCCCTCTGAACAGTCACTCCTCTGAAGTCACTTTATTTTCTCCTTTTAAATTATAGAAATGTATCGCTCCATTTGTTCTTAATCTCTTTCTCTTCTTTGCACTTCAGTACTCGGTGGCATTTCTACAGTCACAATAATATTACTTCATAAAAGACATCGGAGCCTAAATGTTATACAGGCTGTTTTAGTGGATGGTTATTAAGGGTTACAACATGACTCTGAAGAAGCCTGAGGTGAGCCCAAGGTGATTTGCAGAGTAGTAGATGATGGATACAAAAGAAAATAACTTTGGTTACGTAAAAATTATGCTGCTCTTTTCCTCCTATTGTTAACCGCTACACAATAAAGCAATAAACACAAACACCTGACAGAGGGTGACAGTCAAACCAGGGTCCTTTTAGAAGCAAGTCTTTAAAGTCATCATCTTAAATTGCATATAAGCACTTATTAGCACACTTATTCTAAAGTATTATCTAAATGAACTTTGAATGCCACATCCAGCTCTTGGCCAAAAATTTGTATTGGAACATCTCAAGCAATGGCACATTATAACATTATTAAATTTACTCTCTTAAATTGCAGTACTACTTAGCTCACTATAGAGACAGTGGTGAGTATATACAGTTCTCTGTAAACACAGAGAAGATTGGAGAAAGTTTGTTTACATCCTCATCAGTATGATAAATAAATGATTGAGAATTAGTCTGCAGTCTTAATCCATGTTTGCAGTCATTGAATGTGTGAACCTACAAAAATAAGAGAGAATTAAGAGAGTGCTGAGCAGTTGCAGAAGTCATTTAAAAGTGCTTTTTTTCTTTTTAAGTTCCCAGCCTGGATACTGAAAGGTTGGGAACTTAGACTTTTGCTCTTTGTGTGTGTTATTCTGAATGCAGATTGTCTTCTGGGTGCAGGTTTCCTCAGGCTGCTAATTGATGATGCCACTCACAGCCACAGTTGCAGTGTTTGCATTGCCCATGGGGCCGGGTGTTGCCATCACAGATGCATACTTAAGCTCAGGCAGCAATTATAGCAGCTGAAATTAAAATCCTGACTGAACAAATGAGCCAAATAAATGTTCTGTTGTCTGGTCTAATACACGTCTCTCTAGTTAAGATATTGCAGCTTGTTAATTTACATTCTGGTGTGTGTGTGTGTGTGTGTGTGTGTGTGTGTGTGTGTGTGTGTGTGTGTGTGTGGTGGGGATGGTTGTAGTTATTAAGATATCTATGCAACCCTGTTTGTTTCGCTTTTCCAACACGTAAAACCTCATTACCTGAACACCGAGCAAGCATGTTGTTTACTGGCGCGGTGCAGCATTCGATTGCCAGAGATTTGATTTCCGCTGACTTTGAAACAGATTGAATGTAAAACATTTTAATGAAAAGGTTATATCAAATTATCCACACCTCATGTCCTAACAAAGTGAATGACGATAAAGCAAACAACCTTCTGCCTCCATCCCCAAACACTGTCTAACTGCACATCTTAGGACACAGACTTTTGTGTCTTTAAAGCAATATTAACTGCAGTTTTTTTTTTTTAAACAAGTCAACTGATGGCAATTATAAGACAACAGTCTGCTCTTTAGAAAGTACTTTAAAACTTTTGATTGCCTCGTTTGTACTTTAAAGTGGTACTCTGGCGATATATTCCACTAGCAAGAGACAAAGGCCGTCTGAAGATTGCTTTCTCATTCGTTCGTTAACTACTGCCTATATAATAGTCAGTTAACTCTAATGAGCAATTAAGTGTGATTTTTGGACACTTTTAAATCTGTCCATAACCTGCAATAGAGCGCACATTTCATGTTGAGGGTGTCAGACAACACACAGTAAATGTACAGTACAATGAGCAGTCAAAAAGATCAACCATTCCACTCATAAAAGTACATCTTAAATTAATTGTCCTGCTGTCCCTCCCAAGGTCTTGTCTTTGTTCTTCTCAGATTCCTCCTTCATTGGGATCACTGTCTGACCACTCGCTTGTATACATTTGCAAGCACAAGCATAAAACCCTATGTCAGATTGATCGAAAAAACATTTTATCAGAGGAAGATTCTGCAGTTTCCAAGCTATAAGAAGCCGTAACAGGTCAGGAATGTGACCTGACCTGCTGCATGCTGGTCCATCCCTCCATCGTTCATTGCTGTGAGCACTCACCACCCATGAATCCCCCAGGGTCACTGTCAATGCCAAGTCAGAAACCTCGTCAACATTCTTGGACAGTGACACTACTTTACCCCAGTATAAAAGTCACTTTGTTAGCTTTCAGGTTTATATATAGAATTAGTTTTAAAATCGTTCTATTAGTTTATAAAGATCTCAGTGGTTTGCTCCCTCACAGTACATCTCTGACCTGTTTGGTATCTTTAACCTAAGATGACCCCTCAGGTCATCAAGTAGTTGTGCCCACACATGTGTGTAATAACTAGAGATGGCAGGATACCACTTTTTTATGTCCGATACCAATACCAATATCATAAATTTGTATATCTGCAGATACTGATATGAATCCGATATAGTCTATTTTTATAATCTAAAAAAATTTTTTTTTAAATATCTTGCTGCATTTTGAAAAGTTCATACTGCAATTTTAAAAAGCAAAACACTAAAGCCATCCTATTACACTAGTATGCAAAAAATACACTGCAACCAAAATATTTCGCAGTTCAGCAATACTGATCTTTTTTATTTAGATTTAAAGTTCTGCTAAAAGTTTAAGTATTTAAAGTAATATTCCAAAAGTAGTTTGAAATGCAATTTTATGAAGATTTCAAAAAGTCTTTGGTTCTGAAAAAAGAAGGGCATTATCAGCACAAAACAACTAAAAAAAAAACAGGTTGTAGAACGGACCCTTTTATACTTAAAGCTTAACATAAATAGACATCCAGAGTGGAAAGCAGTGTAAATAAATGCAAACATGGTTTCACAACACTTTTATAAAGATGGATGTCAGTGTAAGCTGTTTCTATCACATTTAACCTGAGACTGAATTTTGTGTCATTTCTATACAAGACTTAACACAAGTATGAAAAAAAGTGTTTTTCATAGTTTTTTTTTTTTCTTCGAACCACGAAACTGTTTAGATTATCGGTATCCCCGACATAATTCTTCCCCCCTGCGTACACGCTAGGCTCTCTGAATCACAGACAAACAGCATCCCACATTCTTGATTTTTAGTTCAGCAACACTTCTTATAACGACTAGCTACTCCTGAAACGTTGGAGGTTTTAGCTCTTTATATAGTGAAGTTACAGGAGGATAAAAATACTTATCAGGCAAAATGTCCTTTGTTTGTTCAAATAATCCCGTCCGATACCACTTGAGAACAATAAATATATAATATTCTGTTGTAACCCTCAAACTGAATGGTAATGTTACACACTCATTTTTACCTTTTTCACAAAACTAAAACATCACTACTTCCACATCTAATTGTCTGTAATGGAGGCGGAGTAAACTGGATCTGCACTCTGTGCCCAACAAATGCTCTCGGTGCAGGGGGAACAAACTTTTCGGAGATGCCTACCTTGGCACAACACCTGGTTTAGCAGCACGTAGCAAGGCTCCAAATGCTTTCAGTGTGAACTCTACACCGCTGACAGGTCTCGCACACAATTATCACGTGACGCATACTGCTCCTAAGGTCGTGCTAAGGTCACCACCTGGGTGCCTTGATCAAGGACCCATCAACCAGGATAAATGCTCAAAGATTGACTCTAACTCTAAATTTCTTCTTTTCTACCTGCAGGAAGAGCCAATCCAGGGCTTCAGTTTTACCAACCACCTGGAGTTTATGGGTGTCCTGGAGCACAAATACAGGGACATTGTTCTGGCTGACATGAAAATGATTTGAAGTTGATTTGAAGGCAAGGAAAAATTATTTGATTGTTATCAAAACCCAGCATAGATCAACTGTTAAAAGTATATTACTGTCAAAACATCACAAAAAACCCACTAAAAGTCAGGCGTGTTCAGTAAAATTAGATTATAAGGCAGGTCTTACTGTCACTAAATCTCATGAAAGTCAAAAACCACCAATAAATGTTTCATGGCAGTGTCATTTACATTGACTCAGTGCCTCATACGGCATCCTGGTAACAAAGAAATTCACTAGCACACCAAATGTGTGACAGTCTGCTGCTGAAAATAGTCCAGCAGATGATTGATTGCTTGATTGATTGATACAGAAAGCTACAGCAACCACAACAAAACAGGTTTTTCTGCAGGTTGCAATTGTATAATATATTTTTGTTTATGAAGTAAATAATGTAAACAGCTGTTGGAAGATTCAGTAATTGCATTTAGGAAATGTTTGATGCTTTTTGGTTATTTATTGTTTTTCCAACACTATAAATATATCTGAGTATTTAAGATTGTTTGTATTTGTTCAGCAAGAATCTCTTCTTCTGGGTTATTAAAGGTATCTCATGTCACAATGGCAGCTTTGTTTCTGTTTTTATTTATATAGTCTAGTATAAATTGTGTTCTCTCAGATACACTTGAAAAAAAAACTGGGGGATAAGGAAAGAGGAATTGTCTGTGGCCACCAGCTGGAAAAATCTTTCCCTTTTTGGGGGTTGTCTTGTTGTTGACCCTCCAGGGCACCTATTGTCACTTTTATTTGCTCTAAAGCAGTTTGTTTAGAGTTACAATGGTTTTAGTATTATTATTAGTAGTATTATCAATCTTTGGCTCTTGTCCACAGCTTGTGTTTTTTGTTTTGTTTTGGGGTTTTTCCTGCCTTCCTCCCCTCACAATCAACCAGTCATGACAGATGGCTGCCTCACCCCAAGCCTCGTTCTACTAAAGTTCCTTCCTGTTAAACAGAGTTTTTACTTTCCGCTATCACCAAGCGCTTGCTCATAGAGCCCCTTTTGCATTAGTACCTACTCGGATCGACTAGCCACAGTTTTCTAGGTTTTCCATTAGATCATAGTACCTGCTTGGCCAGGGTTCCAGGCGATCTTAGCAGGTATTAAAATGCAACGTTGTTAGACTGCATGCCACCGATTGGCTGGTCAGTGTAGTCACTCAGTGAGCCAGCTTATCATTCATGAAAATCAAAACTGCGCTTTTTGAAACCCGGCAATGAGTGAAATGGCTTTTTAAAAAAACAACAACGCTGTGGTCCCCAAGTATGACAAAAAGCCACAGAACGAGCAGCAGGTATATCGTCGTCTCAATGTCCACCTTTGTTTATTTCACATATTAATTGCGTCATAGAATGCTCGGCCGTGTTACTATGACGACCACGCACATTAGGTGGTACTTGATTGTAATGGAAAACCAGTCAGTCCGAGTCGAGTTTATCCAATTGAGTACTAATGGAAAAGGGGCTATAAAGCACTTTGAATGTTGTTGTCATTTGGGGCGCCATAAATAAAGCTGAATTGAATTGAACTGAACTGACTTGATTTGAATAATGCTTCCTAACTGGAAAGATCACTTAAGTTTAATTGAATGTTTTACTGTGATGATCAAGTGTTCTCTTAATTTTTTGAGCAGTTGTGGTATCAACATGGAGTTTATGACTGTTACTTTCTGACAAACTGACAATGTACTTTTAATATGCACTAAACACAGTCCATCTGTCCATCATCTTTTCCACTTATCAGTACACACGAAGTGCTCGAGTGTATCCCAGCTATAACAGAGTACAGTAACAGGTGGAGTATAACAAAGGCTTAACAGAGAGAGACGCAGCCACATTCATGCTTAGTTTGACATCTGCAGCCAAATTAGAATCACCAGTTATACTAACACAGACTGTGGGAGGAATCTGGAGTACCCAGAGAGAACCCACACAGACACGGAGAGAACATGCAGCCCCACACAGGAAACCCCCAAGCAGCCTGTGGATTGGAACCCAGAGGAGACACTTGAAACCTGACTAGAGCACATGGCTATCATGCATAGCATTAGTATGTTGGGTATCAGGTAAGGCTCTCTATTCACATTCTGTTTAGCAGGTATTTTAAATCAAAGCGTATGGAACTCCTCCACCTGCTCACTCGGTTGAGCAGGTGACCCTTATGCTGTAAGGTTATTACCAGGACTGCACACAAGTGGTCCGCATGTGCGAAGCTCCAGAATATGTGGCATATTCTGCACCACATCTCTGTGCGTTCATCATTTGTTTGAAGCCAGCTCGCCTCCTGCAACCACTTTTCCGAGAATACGCGCTTTTTTGCGGTTCGGACTCCTTCTGACATTTCTTTGGAGATGGAGGAACACCAAAAAAATTGCTTAAAGGAGCTTGCTTCTTCGACATCTTAAAGAGTTCTAAACAAATGTCTGTCCTCCTCCAGAAAATCTTATGTACGCAAACGCGCGTTACAACTTCTTAACTGGTTCGCGTCTTTTGCTTTGACAGCGCAAGCGCACCTGCTAACCACTTATGTGCAGCCCTGGTTATTACAGAGGCCTGGGTTTGAATCTGGCCAAATTGAGTTAACTGATGCTCATTCCCTACTCTTTCTTCTCTGTACTGTCCTTTCAATAAAAGGTAAAAAGCCCAAACCAAAGTCTTTTAAAATTGAAATGTATAAGGAACACTGACTTCCCTAAAAGAAAGCTATTACAACTTTCCTTTGTTTGTACAATTAATAACAGTAAACTGAAAATTGTACCTGCTACTTGTGTTTACTGGTGAATGACCTTCCCGACCTTCATCTGAGCAATGTAAATCAGGTCGGGCAGGTACACCCTGCTAATGTACCTCTTTTGCGTCCAAGCCTAATATCTACCAAATTACGACTTATATTCAAAATGACCAACAACGCTTTGATCAGTGAGAGTGAGCAACAGCAACTACTTTAAGTGATGTGGCTGTGGGTACAGACAGCACTGGTTTAAACCTGTCTGACACCTGGAACCACAGAGAGCAACAGGAACGTGGAGTCCAGCACTCCTGTGGATATGACACACATCATTTATGCACAGACATCGATGAATGCATCGCGCAGCCTCTCGTGATGTGTACTTCTGCAGGCCTTTGTATGAAAGATGCATGAGGAAGGTTGAATCATTGTGATAAACCCTCATTAGTAACCACAGCCTTATCTGTCTCTCCCTGCACTGCGGTCCTGTTGTCCCTCTTCAGACACACTGAGGCCTGAATAATAAATGAGCTCATCACATCCATCCATCTCTCCCACAACAATTGTGTTTACCAGGGGAATGTGCTGGGCACAGCAGAGGTGGTGTCTGGCTCACGGTGAGGAGGAACTGATCAAATGTTTACCTCGTAAAAAGACGGCACTTCACACAGAGAATTTCACCACTGAGTCTGTTCACAATACATTGAACCCCAAATTGAACTTTAAAGCTGCAGCAATCAATTTTTGGCCACTTTGGGGCCAAACTCCACAACAAGATAAAACACCACAAACATGTTTTCAATATTTAAGCCTGTTAGAGTTCATAGGATTAATTTGTCAGTAAAACAATTGGCTAATTTACCTACAGCAAACTTTATAGATGAGTCCAAACAGTGAAAAATGTAGCCATTATGGATGTATCAGAGGGTCCAATTTTTTAAATGGCCACTTGAGGCTGACTATAGGGGAGTCAAGCTATATACACTATCTTGCCAAAAGTATTCGTTTGTCTGCCTTCACACGCATATGAACTTGAGTCGCATACCATGCTTAATCCATAGGGTTTAATATGATGTTGGACCACGCTTTGCAGCTAAAATTCAATTCTTCTGGGAAGGCTTTCCAAAAGGTTCAGGAGTTTGTTCATGCGAGTTTTTGACCATTCTTCCAGAAGCAAATTTGTATGGTCAAACAGTCTCTGCTTCACTCGGCCCCAAAGGTGATCTGTTAGGTTGAGGAAAGGACTCTGTGCAGGCCAGTCAAGTTCTTCCATACATACCTTGCTCATCCATGTCTTTATAGACCTTACTTTGTACAAAATCATGTTGGAACAGAAAGGGGCCATCCCCAAACTGTTTCCACAAAGTTGTGAGTATGAAATAGTCTAAAATATCTTAATTTACTGAAACATTGAGAGCTCTTTTCACAGGAACTAATGAGCCGAGCCCAGCTGCTGAAAAACAACCCCCCACCATAATCTCCCAAACTTTACACTTGGCATAACGCAACCACCAAACCCAGACTCGTTCATCATCGATTGTCAGATGGAGAAGTATTATTTGTCACTCCAAAGAACACGTCTCCACTGCTCTACAGTACAGTGGTGGTGTGCTTTACACTCCTTCTTCCAATGCTTTGCATCATACTTGGCGCAGCTGTCTTTTTAAGCTTTGGATGCAGTTGCAGAGCCATGAAAGTCTGGTTGATTTCATTCTTGATTTTACCTGTGTCCATGGAAGTGAATGAACACCTGAAACAATCGATTTGGATGGGTGAGTGAATATGTTTGGCAATATAGTGTAGATTCCTACAGTAAAATTTCAAGGTTGTGCATCAGATGGTGAAAGTGCATTGCAGCTAGTTTATGAGCACGCATAGTCTGGTCATTTAGGGTTTTACAAATGCCAATGACCGTATTCTCCAACACCTTTTCTTGCCAGGTCTAAAAGCTGATTTTGCTAAATTATGTACAAACAGGTGGAACCACCCATTCCTCTCAAACCCATCCCCGCAGTTAGTAGGCCTTTTGACCATGTGATTGTTGATTAGGCGAGCCCACTGCTAAAAACAAATTATGGTCATCAGATCCCATTCATCCAGCCCATCCCTTCCCACAGTTCATAACAACCACAGTCACGAGTTGCACTAGAGAGGTAGCGTTAAAAAAAGAATGACATCATGTTCAAATACACAAAGCAACAATCTCTTGGCTTTAGGTTTGCTAAACTGGTGTTTAGACATAGTGTGTGAGGGTCACTTCGCCACCTCAAACGAACAGCTTTGATTTCGACAGTTCTGGGAACATTTATACTGTGCTTGTTGCTTAGCCAAAAAGACCCATTTCTCTTCCCAGGGGCACATAAAAAAGGTATATGATAGAAAAGTTGTTCGGTATTTTTCAAACCTGATGACAAGGAGTTAGTTTCGACCCACTCAGCTCAGTTTGGAGGCCCATATGTAGTTAAAAGCTGGGTGAATGAACCTGACACCATTATCAACACTCCTGAGCAGAGGTCCCAGACATATCTGTTTCACTCCAGGGAAGAGGACCTTAAAGACTCACATCAAAAGAAGAAACTCCCTGAGCCCACTCCTACTGCCTCAGTTTATCTGGGATCTGTCTCAGCAGACCATGGTGGTGGTTTGAAACTATGTAACACCTAACAATGTGGTATTCTGCCCAGTTAGTCAATGCTCAACAGTCTGTAGAACTACCTCTCGCATGGCCAGAAAGAGGATTTGAAAAAGCTGATAAAGTTCAGTAAGAGTGGGAGATTTTGTTTGTTGCTTTGGCCTTGGAGACTTGCTCCCTTACTTGATTTCTCCCTACTTAAATGTTGTAAAATATCTGTACATAAGTGCTTTGTTGCTTGTTCAGCAATCTTGTTTGAAGTTGGCAACTCCATTGCAACCTTCTGTTCATAAAAAAAAGTGCATTCCCTGAGCAGTTGCTGGAAGTTTCTGCCTGTCACTTGATGAAATTGGTTGCAAAGCAGGTGCTGCACTATATATCGCCCTGCGATTGCTTTGGCTGCAAACACTAACTATCGAGTCGTAGTGAAACCTAAAAGTGCAACACAAACCAGAAGCAGAGAACATTCAACTTCAAAGTAAAACTGGCACTGAAACCAACACTTTTCAAAAGGTGTGCCTTTTACCTTGAAAGAAAACTGTTTCCAGTTTGCGTTTCCAGAAAGGTTTTCCATGCAAATTGCGGAAAACTATGGCAACCAACCATTGCTAGCAACCGAACTGACTGGAAGAACATTTCTGGCTCTTACCAGGAGCTCACTGACTTGTCTCTAAGCCTATGACTGGGGCTTTAACAAGTGATTTCACAGAAACTGCTAGCAACCATGGTTTAATGGTGCTTTTCAACTTTATCTGATCACTCAAAGTGCTTTGCACAACTTGCCTCATTCACTCATTCAAGCACTTTTTTTTCTATGCTCTTTTTGAGCTTTCTATCAAACGTTCACATGCATTCATACTCTGATGAATGCATCGGAGAGCAATTTGGGGTTAGTATCTTGTCCAAGGATATTTGGCATGCAGACTGGAGCAGATCGAACCACCAACCCTCCGACTAGTATTAGACCTGCTCTACCTCCTGAGCTACAGCAGCCCCAATGTACAGCTCTTTATTACACCAACTTTAGTAGTCAGTGCAAAATTAATGAAACAATAGAAAAATGTTGTCCAATGTCATGGGTACATGTCAGGTTATTTGCCAATAGTCTGCTGGCAGCAGACAACACCAATATCAACTGATACCAGTGTTTGGCCAATCAGCCTTTCTCTAGAAGCATTAGTCAACAGTAATTTTTTTTGTTTGTTTGTAAAGACAAATCAATGAGCAGAAAGCTGCCAACAATGCAACTTATATTTTCTCTGTGTATTAATTAGTATAAGCTTATGCTAAAACTGAGTCATTTGACTTATTAGTTCCTACAGCTTTCATCCATTTTAACCATATATCAAACAGCTTCTCTCCACAGTCTTTGTAGTCTCTTGATATGTTGCAGTTGTCATGATAGCCATCTGTCAATACATTTTCTTCCACTTATCCAACTGGAGGACTGAAGCCTATCCCCCCCATAGGAGGACAGGCAGGGTACACCTTGACAGATTGCCAGTCTGTTGCTAACACATAGAGACAGTCACTGACTGCTGTGTTGACACCTATGGCCAGTTTAGAATCAGCGATTAATTTAACCCCATACTCATCTTTGGATCACAGCATTATCATTCCCAATGCGTAACATACCACCAATTTGTCATACCCCTCGGCGTCTCATAGTAAAGCAAAAGGTACCCTTCCGCGTCCTTATGAAACGCTCTGGGTTCTCAAGGGAATCCAATAGAACGCCACTCGCGTTCTATTGCTTAGAACAGAGGCTACAGCCATCTATTCCGGCCCTAACTATAACCTTAACCCTAACCTTAACCATTTTGAGTCTTTTAAGTGGGCTTTCCAAGTATCTGAAAGTAGTCTCAGAGACAGAGAGTGCTTGAGCTGCTGTGCTCAGGAAGAGATCTATAGATAATCTATTGCATATTTTCACACATTAATTAAGGTGGATAAGATTAAATAACTGGGGTTAACCACCAAAACAACGGAAAGTACACAAAAGAGACGAAGAAGAGAGTGCAGGCAGGAAGAAGTGGGTGGAGATGAGTGTCAGGGGTTGGTTTATGACAGAATGATAGCAGCATAAGTGAAAGGGAAGGTTTACAAGATGGTAGTGAGACCTGCTATGATTAATGGTTTAGAGATGGTGACACTGACAAAAAGACAGGAGACAGGGCCAGAGGTGGCAGAGTTGAAGATTTCTATTGGGATTGACCAAGATGGACTGCATTAGAAATGAGGAGAGCTCAGACTGAGATGTTTGGACATGTGCAGAGGAGGGATAGTGGATATACTGGGCAAAGGATGTTGAATATGGAGCTGCCAGGTAGGAGGAAAAGATGCTAAGAACAGGGTGAGATGGAAGCAGATGATTCATTTTGTGAACCCCTAAGCAGTGCAGGTGAAAGAAAAAGAAGAATATATATTCAGACTTTTTGTAATTTAGCACAGAAACTGACATGGGCATCACCAGGCAGGTAAACACTTGTAAAACAGCAATTTGGGGGCAATGTTGTTACACAGAATCAGATTTTTAAAGCCAGGAAAATGTAGTAGGAATTCTAGATTTGTTTATAACTGTGTATGGAACTGAGCTAGAGTAGAGTTAAGGTGAGTTTATCTTTAGCTATAAAGTGACAGGATGATGTTTAAAAATTTCTTCTTTTTCATAGAGGCATGAAACTACTCTGCAAAGTTCAAAAGTTGAAACTGAAGCCTGCAGCGTATACAAAGTGACAGCAGAGAAAGTTTTCTTGAAATTTAATAGAAATGATTACATTTTAGAGTTAGCCATTATTAGTGATTCTGGAGGAACACGGTCTTGCTGATGTCGAGGATTTATGGTCTCCGCTTTAAGTTTCTCACAACAACAATAAAATTTAATTACAACATAAAGTCTGTTGCATTTTTTTTATGTGAAGCTAGCGTAAGTGCTGATGCTCTTTGCTGTTGCATGACAATTAAGGGCCATAAAACAGGTGATTTTCACATCACTCTTGTTTTCAGTGTGAAGTGTCAACATCCTCCTTTAAAACAATCCTTCTTTTCTTGTATCGCCACACTAATTTTTATTTTTTTTGTCAAAAACTGAAACAAAGAGTGGTATACTGAGATCTGTCCTAAAGGCTGAATGTTTCTCTTACAGTTTTGGCTGTAGATATAAAACGTCTCATAAGAAATGAGGATATCGGATAAACATGCAGATGCCAGGCAGCTAACACAAGTAAAACGAGGCTTAAATTTGATTCACAGGCCGACTGAGAGGCAGAACACATAACTGTAGTTCATTTGTGCTCTCGCTTTAACAGGCAAAGAAATGAAACCCCTGGAGGTAAACAAATAACACCGGCCTGTCAGCTTAAAGGAAATAAAGTGCATTTGTGTATCATGTATCATCATTGGCTTTTCTGTGTTTTGATGAAGTTGCAGACATGAAGTGAAACCATTACTGAATTACACGCGAGCACCTCAGCCTCTCTGGAATAAACTGTCGACAGTGCATTTTTAATTCATCACTTGTTTTAATAATTGGACGGTGAAATCTCAGATGCTTTATGTCCTTTAGGTTTGATCGATTTTTATTCCAGTTGTGCCGCAGCACTTGTCAGTCTGCTTTATGGAAAATTTAATGTCAAGCTGTTACTGTTTGCTTGTGAGTTTGAGTGGAGAAGATGCCAGAAGTGGGAGCACGAATCTCACTGTCATTGCTGGTGGGAGTATGATAGGGCCCATATTAGAAATGTCTGTCAGCGGAGCACAGTGTTTTCATCAGCTGAATCCATGTGGATGCTGCTTCAATTGAACAGGGGTTGTAAGAGAGCAAGAGTGGTGGGCTGTACTCTGTCAAAGCTGCGGGGATCTAGAAGGTTTAATTTAATTTAATTTTTTTTTCTTTAGGACGACGTGAGAGCTTGACTTTGCTGAGAGCAACTGATGTTCCTAGCTGTTGGATGGGTAGCAGTCTTGGCTCACTTTGCAGTTTATGAAACTAACTGAACAAACTTCTGTGGAGTTGGGGGGGGACATCTGACCCCATTTTTATAAACTTGGACAGGCCTGGCAGTGTACCAGCCAACACAGGCTGAGGGGACAGCTAACCTTTTAAAGAAAAGGGAGATAAAGAAGTAGAAGTGTCATCTAGAAAGCACTACTGGAGCATTTTTTGTACATAGCAGGATCAGCAGAGAAAAGCGGGATGACAATAGAGAAAAGACGGTTCAGTATAAAAAATAAATAAATTCGAGAAGACATAAATAAGAAAAAAAATTATTATTGCAATTTAAAGAATGTAATAAAGTTGATACTGGTTTACTTTGGGGTAAACTCTGGAGACACTTGTGTGCAGTCTGACTGGGGCGATCATGGCTCAAGAGTTGGGCGTTTGTCTTGTAATCGGAAGGTTGCCGGTTCGAGCCCCGGCTCTGACAGTCGACACAACGACAGTCTCAGTCGTTGTGTCCTTGGACAAAACACTTCACCCGTTGCCTACTGGTGGTGGTCAGAGGGCCTGGTAGCGCCAGTGTCCGTCAGCCTCGCCTCTGTCAGTGCGCCCCAGGGTGGCTGTGACTACACTGTAGCTTGCCATCACCAGTGTGTGAATGGGTGGATGATTGTGTATAGTGTAAAGTGCTTTGGGGTCCTTAGGACCAAGTAAAGTGCTATACAAATACAGACCATTTACCATTTGAATTGCTGCTTGTTTGTGGGTCTTTCTGCATTCAATTTTGTCTTCAGAAACCGAAAAGCATTGAAAAGCATTGAAGAAGATCACATTTCTTTACCTTGAGAAACTCTTGGTTGCTTTTCCAGTATGCTTTGGGTCATATATCTGTACTGTGGAGATGTGTATGCTGTTTGGCTGAATGTGAGACACTAATAAAGCCCAGTCAACTCCACACTTCATCCTGCTGCTTCTATCATCATATTAGCATGCTGCATTAGCATTCTCAGTACAGTTTCAATGAGCACTAGCATAGCTCATTTCTTAAGCAATTCTTTACAAATTTCTACTGTTTGTAATTCCTTACAAACAATAAAATTTTCAAAGATATGGGAGGATGGTCACCTCCAGCTCTTAACATAATTAATGCTTCAACAGACTGTCACCTTCAAATCATTGGGCATCAATTTTCTATGTGCTGGGTTAATTTTGTGATGTTGTAAACAAGCAAGGCGGAAACCAAATCTTTCATGGTGCTGCATTTTTGCATAGCTTGTTTTTCACTAAGCACACAGAAGGATTATGGGAATTCATCCAACCCAGAGGCAAGCGAGACACACTTGCATGCAATCCTCCAAAGATTTAAGTGGTCTGATTGTTTTTATCACTTGGTTTCCCTTGACTAAAATGAAGCTATTTTCATGATTTCATGATTTCTCTGCCTAAACAACATGTAGATGTTAGTCTGCAAAACTCTGTACCTGCCACAAAGGATGTTTCTACTACAGAATTTGAACTATGTCCCCGGCTAGTGTTAACTTTAGCTTTTCCTCATGAATTCCATTTCATAATCAGTTTGAATTTGGAAACATAGAGAAAGACAGTGGAGCAATAGCTTAATGTGATTGATTAAAACGTGTGATGTTGCCAGTAAAAATGCATTTAATCCCACCACTGCTGACAGTCCAGTCTATACCTTTTTAGTGTAGTCTATATTTTTATACTGGACTGGATTTTGGATTGTGTGATGATGTAGGATGGCAGCTGGATTTGGCTCCAATAGTGAGTTTCACTTTAGATTCGACTGATTGTTAATTGGTAACAGTATAAATGGATTAGCTAAGATCCCAAGCTAAATCATGATACTTTTATTTTTAGAAATATGCAAAACATTAAGATAGCTGTCTCCTCTTTTTAAGATAATTAACTGTAACAAATTAATGTTAATGCCTGAGGTTAGTTGTCACAAGGCCAGAATGAAACTTGGCTGGTTAATGACCTCTTCGCAAATTGGTATCTGGACACAGCCAAAGATCCCCTCTGCTGTCTCACTCTATGGCCTGTTTTCAGACATGCACTGCAGCCCTGGGCTTCGCAAGACATTACCTGATGGAGCTGTATTTGAGAATGCAAATACTAAATGCAGAGAGATCAGAAATCAGAATCTTTCGTTTTAAAACAATATTAAATTAGACACAACTATACCCGTGCACCTTTCATGGTGATGGTCAGAAAACACATTTACTTTTGGCTGATGTAAAACACTATGTATATTACAAGCTGTCCTGTTATTCTATTGTGGAAGTGATAAGCAAGTGGTTACTGGAGGTTGCTGGGTGAAATCAAAGAGGTTGGTGTACCACAAACCCCCCTGTGATTACTTTGGTCACTAGCAGATCACCACTGTCACCTGTATTTTCCATGGAAGATGGAGACTGGTCTGCAACCACTTGCGAGCTACTCCCAGAGGAATAAGTTAAGTTTTTGAAAATGTTTTAAAAGTTTTTCAGTGTTGAAACATATATCTTTTCCACCAAATTTCACCTAGGGACTGCCAGGAACAAACCTCCAGCAATCACTCAGCAACTGGTTGGAAAATATACAATTTTCTCTAGCAACATGTGGTTACCAGGGAGTCACTGACCAATAGAACTGTGATACTGAGGACTTAAGTCTTAGAAGGGTCTTTAAAAGTGTTAAATGCTGTAATCGGCTTACCGATGTTCTACACATTAACTTTCGAAAAGCTCATTCTACCAAAACAGCTCTTCTCAGTCTCCAGTAACATCTTGATGCATAGTAACACAGGAGAATGTTATGTTTTGCTGATGATGGATATGACCTCTGATAGCTCTGATACTGTTGACCATCTCATTAAGGCTGAAAAAGCGGATCGGTGCACTGGGGTCTGCTTTAGAGTTACTCTCTATGTCTGTCTTAACTATGCTTTTTTTTGCCTAAGGTGTGCCACAGGGTTCTATTTAAAGGCCCTTATTGTTTGTTATATTTGCTGCTTTTTCAGCACACTTTAAGCACTTTTTAAGGATATTTTATATCACTGCTACGCAGATGACATTCAGTTATAAATCTCTTTCAAGCCCTACAATGTTTCTACGCTACAGATTCTGCCGAGGTGCTTTGTTTCTATTAACAGTTGGATGGCTAAAAATGTGTGTGCTAATTCAGTTGCAGTGGTTCTCCATTAACTTTAGAGTCCATTTATATTTTTTGTTTTTTGGACTTTTTAGAGCACCGGTATACCTCAGTCAACTTTTACATCCTTATGTGCCCAGCAGGTCCCTAAGGTCATGTGATCAAGGCCCGCTGTGCATCATAAAGGGTGAGAAATAAAAGAGACTTAGCTTGTACAACAAGTATTCCCCAGAACTCTGGAACTCCCTCTGCACAGGAGATCTTTTATAAAGCAGCTGAAAACTCATCCTTTAAAATCTGCTTTTCGGTAACTTTTTGTTTTAATGTTTTAGCATTTTTGCTGTTAAGCACTTTATGATATTTAAATTCAAAGTGCTACATAAAAAATGTTTTTGCAGAGGTATTGCCTAATCTGCCAGTTCTCAAAATAACATTCAGTGTTCAATTGCATCCATGTGGGTTCAATTTACAGTGAGCTAATTATTTCCTCTTGTGTGCAACATCTAAAAAAAGGGCGACTACAACAACACTGACTTAATGTTCCCAGCATTTTTCGGATTCCATGTGTGAATGGCTCATAATCATTAGGCAAGTGTGTTTTTAGAGCTGAAGAAAGTGCCAAGTGCTAGTGCAAACCATCTGGTGGCATTAAGACTGCCAGTCAAACATGTGTTAATGAAGTTAAATTATATGAAATTAACAAAATAGCCTTGAATTGTTTGGCTTACTTGCATCCAAAGGTAACCACCTGTTATCCTGGTCTGCATGATGCATAACCAACATTTCACACAGTCTGTTTGTAGCTACGAACTGAAAAAATAATTAGGCTCTCACTCAAAACTTTAAAAAACAAAAAAGAAAATCACAAATTAATTTTGTCCATTTTTTTTTAAATTTTTTCTTAAATGACATGGTATCCAGAGCATTTAGTTCTGATAATTAAGTATGACTAACACAAAGGATTGAATTATATTCTGTACATATGATAACAAACCTGAATCCAAATTTCAAGCTTATAAAAACTTCAGAAAGAACAATTTACCTCCTACGCCATGTACAGAAGCATCCTGCTTTAACTGTAATCATACAGTAAAAATCTGTAATCTTCTGTTTTGGCCAGATCAAGGAAAACAAATGTGAACATGGCCTCACTCAGCAGTAAGCAGCATGTATTGATGTTTTGTGACGTATCTTCAGAGCTCAGCTAAATTAGACTCTCTGATATGCTGTTTGCAAAGTGGTCTCCTGCTGTGCCTCTGAGAGTTAGCACAGTAAAATGTAAAATCGTGTCCTGTGGGACATCACTGCTGCCTACTGAGTGATGAGGAGCTTAATGCAAGACTGTAATATTTTGTATTACACTGGTTTGTTCCCTTTCTAATTTCTTAGTTTTTTTTGTTTTTTTGCATATCTGTCACACTTAAATGTTGCAGATCAAACTAATTTTGATGCAAAATGCAGTGATTCATGATATGAGTACCTTACATCTAAAAAAAAAGCTGGATAATGACATCAAGGACAAGCTCAAAGGAAATGATCACTACCAGCTACTCAAGGCATTTCATATGCCTAAACTCAGTCACAACATCATCTATATTTACACATACAGTACATCAATGAACATTCAGGAACATTACATGCAGGAAACTACCCACTGTAGGTCAAAAACATGCAACAAAACCAACAAAACTCAGACTGTCCTGGTTTGCATAGTAGCTGCTCTCCATCTCCCAATGAGGGGTACTAATTAGGATTTTCCATCAAGTAGTAAGTACATCACTGCAATTACATGTATATTGGTGCTGGACATCAGAAAATGTTTGTAAGAACTCCTATAAAGCCACAAAAAAGCACAAGAAAACACTGACAATTTCCATAAAACCTGGTTTACTTGGAAAAACAGACAGGATTGAATTCAAGAGATCAAGATGACATTATTATGAGTGGGCACACTGAAGTAGTTTCCTCCTGCATGACATTTGAAATGATGCAGATGCTGTTACAGGAGAAAAGAGGAGGCCGAACTGTGTGAACAAAAGTATTTTTAGCTCATCTTGCTGGTTGATATAGAGGCTTGAAATCACAACGCATTGCTAAAGTGTGATTCATCTGATGCACATGATGTAACTGGTGTTTGCATGTTTTACTCCATTTGCTACACATTAGTACCACTTGCGTATTATTGCGTAATCCTCTCTAGGACCGCCAAAACAGCTGTGACCCACTGAGGCATAAACACAGGTCCTCTTGGGTGTCCTGTGGCGTCTGGCACTGGAATGTTGGCAGTGGAGTCTTTGGGCTACAGCCGGGGCAGGTGCCAGCACCCTCTTGCTCTCCATGATGGAAATCAATAGCACTTAAATACATGCAATATTCCTACTCCCAACATTGACCCAGCACGGTCAATGTTGGGTGTAAATCCATCTTATTAAGAGAGAGGCCAGATGCATTCTTCCAGATCAAAAAAAAAAAAGATCTCAGACTCAGATGAAAATAGCTTACCTTTGAACAAGTTAAAAAGGTTCAAAAGACAGTAACAATTTGAATTTTAAATCTAAAAACTCGCAGACACGGTTACACTTTTCTACCTCTCTGTCCCACTTCATGTAGCTGTTTCGCTTGTCTGATCATTGGCTCTTTAGTTTGACCTGCACTTTTATCGTATGGAGCCAATCAACTCCTTAAATTTGACATAATTGGCTGTTTATTTCAATTAGCTTGGAAAACCTCATTAGCGGGAGCTGACTCGACCTCAGAAGGAGAAGTGGTTTAGAGATGATGACTGTAATGGCAGTATAATACAGTATAATGATCTGTTGTGCTGTTGATCTTGATTATGGACTTTTCAAACTGACAGCAAGCAATTTGAAGGAGATAATTGGTGATAATGAGGCTGATTAGGCATCAGCGAGGACACACCTTGCTCAGCTCGGAGCCTGAAGGTGTCTGCAAACCTTTTCCTGTTATCAGCTGCGCCTTGTTATCTTTGTTGCTCATTCTCATTTGTAAGTGTCACTGATTCCTTGATTATACAGAACTATTTTCATCCCCCTTCTGCGATTTTAATCTTTAACTTTCACATTTACTATAAAGGCCTTATTTTCCTCTTATCAGCTTCTTATCTATTTTTTTTTTAATCTTATGGACCCATATTCAGTTTTGGCTACCGTCGCTGCTCCTTATTCTTTGCGGCCCCTGTAATGCTTTTGTTTGCAGATTTTCTACAGCAGCCCAATTTCAGCGGCCAGAGATGTCATATTTTGATCATTGTGTATGCACACGCTGCTGTGTAGGAACAGCTCTGTGCTTAAGGGAGTATTGCATTAGCATTTCCATTTGCTATAGTCAATATTTTCCACAATGGAGTGAATTGTTCATTGTGTGCATGCAAATCAGATGACTTTGGGGATTTGGAGCACAATGATACAGACTGTAATTCAAAGTGTATTGATAAATACTCAATGCAGAAAAGGTCATCGGCATGTTTAATAAGGATGCCATCAGACCTTTGCATTTCCTTTTACTGCCTGTTTTTAATGAGCACACAAACTCCGAATTATTTATTGATCCCAAAACTGCAATGAGTGATGATGGAAGCGCTCCACCTCCTCTTTGTTTTCCTCCGTCTCTCACAGTGCTCTGCTGGGTCTTACTTTAATTTAAAGTGTGGCCTGGTCTTGTTTGGAATGCATGCTACAAGCCTTCCCTGAGTCCCTCTGCCCAAACCCTGCTGCTATCAACTCTGCTGCATGTCAGACAGTCTGAGACGGTGGAGAGACGCAGAGAATTATAATTCCCATTCACACTCCTCATTGCTTAGGCACAAAGCACTGCAGAGACTCAACTTTAACTTCTCCCTTCTATGCATCCATTCCTCGGATTTGTGGAGCAAAATCAAGAGTTGGTTTCCTAATCCTCATAAGTCCAATCATATCCGGAGTCTACTGGTACATGAAGTTGCCTCCTGTCCACAAACAAGGGATCGGTTCAATGTGGAAATTACTGTGGCTCGGATAAGTCTTAAGTCTCTGCCTTATGAAGAAAATTGGCTTCAAGGATCGACTTTGCCAAAGCCTTGAAAGTAATCAGTACAGTCTGCAAATTACCTCCAAAACTATGGGCAGCCAGTTTAATTTCATACCAACAGGGACACATTCATTAAGTTTCCATCCAAGACCTCAACATAACCAGGAGCCATGCCTCATTAGGTCGGACAGTATGCCAATATTATATACCAAGGTCCTGGCAATAGCTGTAAAAATCAGCGATTTAATTAACATTCTCTTTTCCAATATTTTAAACTGTGTCTGCTGCTGCTGCTCCTCACAGCCTGTCTAACTGTGAAGCAACACCGAGAGGGAAAGGTGATAGAAATGTTTGATTCTAGTCAGACGAAACCAGAAAAATGATGTGGACCAAGTTATAAACAAATATAGCACAGGAATATTTGGACACGGAGCAGAGGTGGAAATATCACACACAGTTCTTTCCACTGATGCAGAGACTCATAAACAAATACGGGTGAAAATAAGTCTGCAGCAGTGCATCAGAATGACAACTGAGGGAACAAACAAAACCCAGACTGAACCTGATTTAGTCTGTAACAGTGCTGAAGCTTCTAAACATTTTGTTTTTCGTTCTCTGGTCTCCTTAAAAATCTGCAGACTGAAAATGGCAGATTGCATAGAAAGCCTGTAAACAAAGCGTCTGTCATGGTCGACCCAGTGAGTTGACCCAGTGTTTTGCGTTGGGCTTGTTCCGTTTATCATTTGTTATGTTAAGTTTGATTCTTAGTTTTCTAACTGTTTAGATATTCAGTACCTTTGTGTATTTCCTTTTTACTTATCCCCAATACAGGTCTTGATTGTTTTGTACTTTTAAATTGCTTATTCCATAAGTTTTATAGTTCTAGTTCTCTGCTGCCCCCGTGTTCCTTTGTACCTTGTCTGGCCGTCATCTCTGTTAGATGCTTTCGCTTTATTAGTCTTTTCGCCCTCGTGTTTTGTATTTAGTTTATATCCCCTGTCTCATTCTTTCTGTTTAGTTTCAGCTATATTTTTTCCCAGTGAGATGCTACATCAGAACTTCCTATTTCCCAGATTATGATATTTCCTTGGCTTTTTTGGAACTGATTCCTTTGACATTCACCAAGAAAAAAAAGCGTGCCCTGTTGGGGAAAAATTCCAGCTTGCTGTGATAAAGGCATATTTTTTTGAAGTCCCAGTATAAAGAACCTGGAATAAAGCTTTAAATAAAGTAAAAAAAAAATGCAGGCTGACTGCAGTCCAATCCAATCAGCAGTTTAAAATCTTAAGGAATACGGCAAAAACAACGCAGTGCCACTTTACAGCTTCACTGTATCTTCACCTCTTAGTGGCCTATCAACCTACTGTCAAAGGTATTATACCTAATCTCTGTTAATCCGCTTTGCAGCTAAGCTGCCATTTAGAGGGCCGACGACCAGAGACATTTAGTCAGGGAGCTCTGGAGAGTTCAGTGTTTTCACTGCTTGATTACACACTTAACAAGATTAATGTACCAACAATGTTCATTATTACCGCAGACACATTCGATTAGGTCTTGAGAACTTGTTTGTACAATTGATTTAATTGCATTGATCACTTATGCCTTACTGTTTGGATTATAATTCAATCCAGCAACAACTCTATTAAGTTCAAAATTCTTTGCGTTATCACCTCTACTTCTGCTTACCAAGGAGGTTATGGGTTCAGTTCAGGTTTCCCCGTCAGACAGGAAAACTCAAAAACTTGTACATAAAGACTTTACCAGAGGTGAGGCCTAGCCCACCTAATGCGATGTGGCATGATTAACTTGTGGAGATGATTTAGATCTGGATCTTTCTCATATGAAGTAAAAAAACAAATAAATTGAACTATAAAAATGGTAGACACTAACTAATCTGGATCCAGGGACTTTTGTCAAGGGAGGAACTGTCAGAATTGGCCTGTGGCATTATAATTACAGCTGCATTTGTTTCAATCAATTCACCCAATTTGTCATATTTTTGGAATACAAGATCATATATTTCCTTCACAGTACTAACTGATGGATACATTATTCCACACTGAAACTTCAGCATGGAATGAATAGTAAGCTACTGCAAGCTAATGGCAGACTTCAGCACATACAAACAGGAGATTCAGCTGTCTTATGTCTAAAACAGAAACCTCACACTCAACCATTTATACTGTCTGTCATAATACACATAATGACAGGCTCTTTTAAACAATTTACTTTCTTTTAAATGGTATCAAGAACAAATCAAATGCCATCCATTAGTGACACAGGAACCGACCTCCAGCACACTAAAGAATAAGTCTAATGCTAAAATCCCATTAAGATGTGTTAAATGGACCCAGGATGAAATATCCAGCAGAGGGAAGAAGTAAAAGAAGTTTTAGCTTAAATGTATCTCAAAAAGATGAGTTATGACCCAAAACGCAGAACATGAAGTCAGTTAGCTAATTTATCATGGCCTTTGCATGGCGGAGTCAGTTAAATGTTATTTATATAGGGCAAAATCAGAACAACTGTCATCTCAAGGCCCTTCATATTGTAAGATAAAGACTTTTCTATTCTTTTGAAAATGGAGCAAATGGGTGGGGTTAAATGTTGTTTATACAAATATTGTGTGTGCATTTAAAATACATTTGAAAATACTTTCAACCCAACCAGTTGGCATGAAGGTTATCCCAACAGTAGCATAATTGTTTTTTGCTTTTAGACAACAGATGCACTTGTGTGTCTGTAGTTTGTATGTTAAGTGCGTCTCTTCAGAGGGCCGCCCCTCCCTGAACCTGGTTCTGCCTGAGGTTTCAGCCTGTTAAAAGGGAGTTTTACCTTCCCATGGTCACCATGTGCTTGCTCACAGGAAGTCGTCTGATTGTTTGGGTTTTCTCTCTATTGTTGTAGGGCAGGGGTCCCCAATCCCAGTCCACGAGGGCCGGTGTCCTGCAGGTTTTAGATCTCACCCTGGGTCAACACACCTGAATCACATGATTAGTTTATTACCAGGACTCTGGAGAACTTCAAGACATGTTGAGAAGGTAATTTATCTATTTAAATCAGCTGTGATGGGTCAAGGACACATCTAAAACCTGCAGGACACTGGCCCTCATGGACTGGGATTGGGGACCCCTGTTGTAGGATCTTTACCTTATAGTACAAAACACCTTGAGACAACTGCTGTTGTGATTTGATGCTATATATGGTGAACTAAACACAATTGAACTGAATTGAACTGAATTTCAGTCCACACAAAACAAACACTATCATCCCTTATGTCATGCAATGTCTGCCAGGTATTTTTTCTAAAGGTGGACATACAATGTGTAATTTAAAGGAAACAAAACTGAATAAAAGATTAATGAAAATAATGCATATTATTGGTTATAGCACCATAACTTTCAAAGTTAGCTGCTGTAATGATCTTGTGCCCAAACCCAGCCAGTGACAAAACTCAGAAATTTCACAAATTTAGGTTAATCGTTTAGAAATTTGAATGCAGCTTTGATCAAAATTCTTCAAAAACCACACCAAAAAAAAAAAAAAGGGCAAAATAAAAGCACATAAATGGAATACCTGGCAGTAAAACATGCAAATTAAAATATCTTGGGATTCCAACAAGCTTGTTTGTATGATAGGTACTGATGATCCTGCCAAGGAGAGCATAACACTGAAAGAAACATCGGATCCAATTCAATTAGTATTATCACTGTGAACATTGAAAAATGTGGATATTGTGGATGCCTGAAGAGGCTGCTAATGCTGTATTTTAAGCCAAACCATGATCCTTTAAGTTGCATAAACTGAACCAAACTATGGCTGAAACCTAAAATTAATATAGTAGAAACATTTTTTTGTCATAGAGCCCGACTAGAAATGTGCACCACGTAACCTAAAATAATGCAAGTGAAAGTATTTTCTGGCAAAATGAAAACTGGCAGAGAATCTGTACCTGAAAGGTGGTTGAACATATTTTCCAGCAGCAGCAGCATTGTTTTGAGACAGTGTCATGTCTGGGGACAGAGTTGCGATCATCCCTGACATTCCCCTGGTGGCCTTCCTAGCCTCTATGTCTCAGCCCACTGGAGGAGGGAAATGAAAAGGTGCAGAGGTAAAAATGGCATAGAGCAGCAGCCGCTGCAGTAGTTAATCCACAATAAAGATTTCTCTAAAATCTTCTGTTTAGAGCTTTTTTTTCTAGTCGTGGACAATATTACGGATGGATGTGATTTGCTTTGTGAGTAAAAATAATTTCAAAACAAAACGTGGGCAGATAAGTGGAACAAGCACTGTTTTTTTGCTTTTGTTTTTACTGTTTTCACTCTCCTCTCTCTTTCTGCTGCTATGAGCCAGAAGAGTTATTTTCTTAATAAAGTGCAACAACTGTTTACAGCCAAATGTCTGAGCAGATCCAAATGCAATTACTGTTTGGCTCCATTAATTGAACCTTGCTGAGTAACAGTATGCATTACAAGTAGATTTTCTATTTGGATTCCCTGGAAATGAATTTATGTGATGTGTTACGGGGTCTCAAAGTAATGCTGGATACATCGTGCCACACAAAATCCTCACTTATAAAATGTGCAGTCTGTCGCACATTTTAGAAATGAGTATGAGGATTTTATTATTTGCTTCCCTTTGTAATTATAAACTTAGCCAAGTACAACACATTTTTAATAAGAAATTCAAACATGCTCAAATAGTGTTATGTTTAATGCCTCAGTGCCACGTGCCACATGTTCCCTCTAAATATTTGGGTTTCTTGCCACATTGTAAGCAAGTGAAAAAGAAGGGAACAAGAAGAAGAAGACTATTGATCGCGTTGTCATAATGCAATATTCTTAAGTTGAGGCATTCACGTATTACATAAACAATGTTGCAGACCAATAACCAGAGTGAGAACGCACTGATATACTCTTGCGTAGCCATGTAAGCAAACTAAGCTTTCAAAATTGATGCAAATTATTCCAACATGTGTTCTAACATTTTGTTAAATACATGCAAACTGTCTGCATTTACAAAGGAGGCGCTGCAATAACCTTTGTTACTATAACCTCTAATGGATTTTTAAGATAACACTATGGAAAACAGTATTGTATACTGCAATACTGCAGAATGATGAGAAAAGGGTGAGTCATAGTAGCAGACTGTGGTGATTTTTAATCTTTTTCTTTTAGTGTTAGTTGCCCAGTTTTGGAGATATGACATATTAAAACGTCTGTCATCACTTGAATATAATGAAAGTAAATTGCACTACATGTGAAAAGTCAGGGTTCTTTTGTGGAATTTCTTGCCTTCTTAATGAGGTTGGGACCATCAGTCGTGTTGTGCAGAAGTCAGGTTGTTACACAGCTGACAGCTCTGTTTGACAACTGTTAGAATTCATGTTATGGCAGGAACCAATCAGCTAAGTAAAGAGACACGGCAGTCCATCATTACTTTGAGAACTGAAGGTCAGTCAGTCCGGAAAACTGCTCAAACTTTGAAAGTGTCCCCAAGTGCAGTCGCAGAAACCATCAAGCACTACGAGGAAACTGGCTCACATGAGGACCGCCCCAAGACAGGAAGATCAACAGTCACCTCTGCTGCTGAGGATAAATTCATCCGAGTCACCAGCCTCAGATATCGCAAGTTAACAGCACCTGAGATTAGAGGCTGGATAAATGCCACACAGAGTTCCAGTAGCAGACACATCTCTACATCAACTGGAGACTTTGCAAATCAGGCCTTTATGTTCAAATAGCTGCTAAGAAACCACTTCTAAGGAAAAGCAGCAAGCAGAAGAGATTTGTTTGGGCCAAGAAACGCAACAAATGGAAATTAGAGCAGTGGAAATCCGTGCTTTGGTCTGATGAGTCCAAATTTAAGAACTTTGCTTCCACCCGCCTTGTGTATGTGCGACGCAGAAAAGGTGAAAGGATGGTCTATACATGCATGGTTCCCATCGTGAAGCATGGAGGAGGAGGTGTGATTTGCTGCTGACACTGTTGGGAATTTATTCAAAATTAAAAGCGCACTGAACCAGCATGGCTACCACTTCATCCTGCAGTGACATGCATCCTATCTGGTTTGACCATCATTTATTTTTCAACAGGACAATGACCCCAAACACACCTCCAGGCTGTGTAAGGGCTATTTGACCAAGAAGAAGAGTGATGGAATGCTGCGCCAGATGGCCTGGTCTTCAGAGTCACCTGACCTAAACCCAGTCGAGATGAGATGGAGCTAGAGTGAAGGCAAAAGGGCCAACAAGTGCAAGACTGTTGGACAAACCACTTCAGGTGACTCTCTCATATATTTGTGGATTTTTATCTTTAGAAGCACATGTCTGACACATATTTGTTCCTTTTAAGACATATTTACTCTTTTAAGGCATAAATATGTCATGAAAAGTTAGTGGACTGTTGCTGATAAATATGTGAATGAGTTGCATTAGGTAACTGGTTGCATGGTTATAGAAAACCATTGCAGAGACTGATATGGCAGCACAGCACTGTTCACACATCATCTGGTCCTTAATTCTGCAATGAGAAAGGTCAGCGAGAGGAGAAGCATCATTAGCTGAGCCCTGACTTCACCTCCCTACTGACGTGAATAAACTCGGAGACAATGACAGAGGCATGGTGAGAAGATGATGGATGGAGGAAGATGAGAATATAATAACCACAGTGTGACATTGGAGCCCTTTACTCAGGTTTTTCATTGTGTGTTTGAACAGTCTCCTCTCTCTGCATTGATTTTCTTTTTGAGAGTGTCCATTTTGTCGGCGAGAGCTTATCAAACACCAAAATGATTCATTTCCCTCTAATGAATAGTTGCCTGCTTGCCTTAACTTTAGGTACCAATGTGCCGTGTGAGCGCTGTATAAAATGTCAGACTTTGCTTTTTTGCACTAGTGGCTTACTATTCTGTCCTTGTTGCAAAAATTAACATTTGTTTGAACTGTTTTGGCGATTTTAATAATTTGTTTCATACTGGAAAAAAAATAAGTTGACAGATTTTTTTGAAAGACTCCCCCAAAATGTGTCTAACTTTCTATAGAGCTTGTTCAGATTGCAATTCCTTAAGCTCAAAGATTGGGACGAATTAGATTTTTGATCCTATCATTTTAAAACTGCACATAAACACACCATCACGGCTGGAAATGAACCTGATAAAGTGAAGAAGAGATTTTCAGATAAGAAATTTTAAAAGACCTTTTCAGCCCTAACAATTAAAATACTGTAGTTGTTGAGACATCTATGAAGAGGGGCCTTTACTAATTAGCATTTGCCCTCTCAAACAAAGACTGCTGCTGCTTCCAAAAAGCTACAATAACTTAATGTACATAAACCAAAACGAGCACATTTCTTCTTTAAATACTAATGCAGACTCATGCTATACTATTTAATTTGCATGTATTACTCTGGGCTTAACTAAAAGACTTTACTAAAAGCAGTGCATGTACTTCTGGGCTATACAATTAAACGACCATCAACATTTTAGCACTGATTAAAGTGACATTTACCTACACTGCTATTTAAGTACTCTACTAATGGAAGGATTTCCACTTAATTAATATGATAATTAGTTGGAACAAGCCATTGGCTAACCTTGAGGGCAAATCGTAAGAAACACATGCACAGATAATGTGTGACATGAATAATCCTCGTTGTTGAATTGTTTCAGTTTTTCATAAATTACATGTTACTAATTTCTATCCAGTCTGAGAGTGTAAAATCTGGTCTTATCCGTGTCTCCCCCACATGCTATCAAAACCTTTACATAATTATGCAGAAATCAACTTTGTAAGGTGCCAGAGGGTTGAAGCTACATAGTCAGGAATGTATGAGTGTGTGAGTGGTTTATAAATAAATGTTCTGGAAGTGGTCAAGTTTGTAGTAACAGTCCCTTCATTCAACATTTGTATCCAGCAAAACAGATAAAGATCCTAAATAACAAAGTATATGTTGGTCTACTTTGTATTTACACCAGATCCGCTGCTAACAGAACTGATCACAGCAGGTGAAAGTATTAAAGCTCCTTGACATTTTGAAAGGCTGGTACTGACTCTCCTATTAAAGTTGAACATTTGTACTTCAATTTAAAAAATTACCTGTGCAATAACCCTCGTAGAGCTGCCCCCACTGCAGCACCACAAATGTACAAATGCATAATTTACATAGAAGACATAAATAATGTCATCCCATGAATATTTACAAAAACTCTGAACGTCAACTAATGTTGTCAGAACAATTTTGGTGAAAACTAGTAATACCCAGCTAAAGGGGACTGAACTAGAGTTTAACTGATCTCTGGGTTAAAAGTACACTATATTTAGTCCTCACGCTCCCTTTAAAGCTACCTGTTGTGTAGCCCTAGAGATTAATATAATTAACGATTAAACGCAAAGTGGTGTATAAACACAAATTGAATAAAAAAGGCAAGTGAAGAAGAAACACTGATGGTGAAAACTAGTAACGATGGGAAGACCCCAGCAGCCTAGATTTTGCAACGTAACTAAGGGAGGATTCAGGATTACCTGATCCATTGCTAATGATATGCTTTGTCAAAAAGAAAAGTTTTAAGCCTAATCTTAAAAGTAGAGAGGGTATTTGTCTCCTGAATTTAAATTATGAGCTGGTTCCACAGAAGAAGGCCTTGAAAGCTGAAGGCTCTGCCTCCCATTCTACATTTAAATAGTCTAGGAACCACAAGTAAACAAGTGCAAGTCCTCTATAAGGTAGTATTGCACTATAAGGTCTTTAAGATAAGATGAGGCCTGACTATTCAAGACCTTGTATGTGAGGAGATAGATTTTGAATTCCATTCTGGTAGCCAATGAAGAGCAGTCATTATATGGGAAATATGCTCTTTCTTTCTAGTTCCTGTCAGTATTCTTGCTACAGCAGTTTGAATCAACTGGAGGCTTTTCATGTAGTTTTTAGGACAGCCCAATAACAAGTTAAAATAGTCCAGCCTCAAGTATAAGATGCATTAACTAGTTTTTCAGCATCACTCTGAGGCATGAGGTTTGTGATTTTAGAGGCATTGTGCACATGCAGCAAAACAGTCCTATATATTTGCTTAATATGCACATTGAAGGTCATCCAGGTCTTTATGTTTTTAAGATATTCCTGCATTTTAACTGAATTGTGTGTGTTATCTGGCATCATGGATAGATGGCTCTACGGATCATTTGCATAGCAATGAAAATGTATGCTATGCCTAAAAATGATACTGCCTAATGGAAGCATGCATAATGAAAACAAAATTGGTCCTAGCATGGAACCCTGTGGAACTCCATAATTAAAGAAGAAATCCCCATTGGAGTTGGGATAATGTTTAGAAACCAATATTTACATTAACACAGTTCATTTGAATAAAATAACTGAAAGAAACATATGCCAAGAGAGAACTATGGCACTTTAAGTTCAGTTTGTTTATCTAAAAGTTCCACTCAGATGCATGAGGTATGAATGGTTATTTATTTAGCAGAAATGGGGAATTTCCCTTTACAACCAGCCAACACTCTACCAGTGTACCTGCTTAGTTTTCTACTTTCAGAAAGTTCAAGAAAACACCTTGTAGAACTGTGCTATCTATCAGTGTCACAAGTTTATAACTTTTGGTGTCTTTACCATTTTTATCATTTATGAACACCTGTGCATTCCTCTTTGTATTTGTACCTATATGTCTTTGTATGTATGTACTGTAACAGAAGAAATGTATCTTCATTCCTCTATATTCTCAATAATAATGCTAACAGGACATTGAATTGTACCCTGACCTTGACAATGCTGGCTTCCTCTTTAAAAAGTAAATAAATAAATAAATGATCTTTTAGCGTTGCAAAGTTTCTTCCAGACATCATATAAAACTTCACTGGATAAGCTGAATTCCTCACAGCAAGTTAGCGAAACTTGATGAGTTGAACTGGTGGGGAATCTTTTTAAATGAAATAAGATGTGTTTTGCAGCCTTTAACCATTTTGGTCACTGCTAAAAATTAAAGCTAAAAATTATCTTTGCAGGGGGCACATGTGATGCATTTTTAAGCTTCACTCAATTTTTAACAGCTTCCGGTCAGAGACAGAGGCTAATTTCAAGTCCGGCTGCAATCTCTGGCCTCAAATCCTCCCACTGTTAACTACTTCCTGAAATTCCTTCCAATCCACAGCACTCAAACCTGTTCAAAGATTGACTCTCCAACCTTGGCTGCCTGCTCAGTGTATCTAAGCTTCTTCCTCCATCTACCACATCATCTCCTCATGGCACATAGAGCTATGCAAAGTTTAATGGTCTACAGAGTACTGGACCATCAAGTCAGCTCCTGAGTTGAGAGGGGGTTCGGTATCTTTGTCGACCATGACTGCTCACACTCTTCTGAGCCTGAAGTCAATCCCCGAGACAAGGAACTCTGCTCTGGGAGAAGGAAAGGCTAACTTTGCCTCCTGGCTGAAGATTTAGAAGAGCTGGAGTGTGTCAGACTTGATGTTGGACTCAGTTTTAATTATTTAAATCTGTTACACGAGATACATATGTTGTTATAAATCTTTAGTAGTCAGAAAAATGAACTTCCCTTAGACTTTAATAAATTTCTTAATAATTTGTAAATTGACAGGTATTTATTTCTGCTCTATTCTAGTGCTCAAAGCATTGCAAACCCACCTATACAAACAAACACATATTGTTATAGTGTAGTTGTAGAGTAGTTATAGTGTAATATTATAGTGTACAACAGGAACTGTATTAACAATACTATAAAACATAGTATTGTTATTAGCATTAGCTGTTGATCCATAGGCAACAGCTAATGCTAATTTCAATTTGTACACACAGTTGAAAGATCTGTCTGCACTCCCTCCAGAATAAGAGAACTTATACCAAATATTTCTTCCAAGAGTAATACTTCCACCCACAAAGAGGCAACTGAATACTCCTGGACATTTTGTATGGTATTTATGTTTTGTACGGTCCCCTGTGCTTGCATACATGCCTGACAACATCGGGGCATGCTCCTAATGAGACAATGAATGGTGTCCTGGGAGATCTCCTCCCAGTTTGGACCAGGGTATCACTGAACTCCTCAAAAGTTTGAGGTGCAACAAGGTGCTGTCAAGTGGACCGAAACATAATTTCCCTGAGGTGTTCTGTTGGATTTAGGTCAGTTGAGCGTAGGGGCCAGTCAATGTTATCAATTATTTCATCCTCCAGAAAATGCCTGCATACTCTCACCACATGAGGCCGGGTATTGTCCTGCATTAGAATGAACCCAGCACCAACTGCACCAATCAATGTAGGATCTGACATTGGAGCAAAGGATTTAATCGAGAACTTATGGTAGTCAAACTCTATTGCCTAGCCTGGAGAGATCTGTGCGTTATTCCTCCCCAGTCTATCTCTGACCCAACACCAAACCGGTTGTGCTGAACGATGTTACAGGCAGCATAATATTTCCACGGCTTCTCCAGACCCTTTCACGTCTGTCACATGTGCTCAGGGTGAACCTGCTCTCATCTGTGAGAAGCACAGGGCACCAGTGGTGGATCTGTCAATTCTGGTATTCTATGGCAAATGCCAATCTGGCTTCATGGTGTCCTCTAAGAACCAGATGACCTGATTTTTTCTTAGATGTTTATTTCTTAACCAAGCACGCTTTCACCCTAAAACTATGACTTTGACTGTCTCTTATAAATATTTGATGCTACAAGAAATATGTATATTGAAACCAGTTTCCTATAAGCTCAGCTCAATGTGAAAAATTATAATCACTACTCTTTATTTATAAGGTAATAACAAGAAAACTGAGAATATACACACAAAGCATAGCTTAAAAGCTGTTTGTCTGAATTACTGCTGAATTTATTATGTTTTAATGTCTATTCTGCAGTTAGATAGACTGAGCCAATTAGAGCTTTGTACAATGAACTGCTGAGCACCATGTCTGTGCCAAGATAGCTCGCTACCTGGCAACATTCATGAACAACAGCGTGAAAAATGGCAGTGCAATGGCGATGGAAGAAATGCAGTGGTTACACATGCATATTACATCTTTAGATATTTTCAGAAAACCACTAAATATTCAGCTTGAAGAATTGATTTATTAGAGATTTGTTGAGGTCAAACAAAACAATCCGTTCACCAGCCTCCAACAGGAAACAAACATGACCGTGATGAAAAATGTCGACCAAAGCAAACATTAAAGGAGCGCATGTACAATTTCGGCAGCTTATCACCCAGAGGCAAAGACGTTAAAGTATAAAGTTAAGAGAAAGGTTGACTGAGTTCTTGTGTAGAGGAGAAGCTTGGGTAAAAAAAATCTACTCAGGAGGGCATAATCTCTCAACTGTATTGATGTCTAAAAATATCTAAAAGTGTAACTTTATATGTTTTGTTATGTTTAAAAAAACGTTCTTAACTTTAAACTAAGCCCAGGTTGTTTCTTATATCTAATATCTTGTTGTTATAACCAAATTGAAATGCTAATCAAAAAAAGGAATGCAATAAAATCTATTGAAAACATGGACTTTCATTTCTTTAACTTCTAGTGGAAAAAAATGAAAAGTAAGGTTTATTTGGCTTTAAAAATAAAGAGTTAAAATTATTAGTTTAATGTGACTGCATATTTTTTTAAAGTCATTATGGCTATTCTGTGCACTGCCAGATCCTTTTGTTAAAAAGATGTAAAACATTATTTATTTGCATATCATCACTTGCTCAGATGCTGCTGTATAGATACTGTATAGGAGTCCAACAGCAATGAATGGCTTTATGCACTTCTTTACTAGATCCAAAGCTACTAGTGCATTGCAGAATCTTTTTTCTCTGAATCTGGGTGGCTGACAGTAACTCTGAAATCTCACAAACACACACACACACACAGTCACATACACAGAGGCTAAGCAGGGAAGCAGTAGGAGCCAGCAGGAGGGAAATGTCAGCACAATGTCAGGGTGCTAGCTTGGCAAGGCATGGCAGGGCTTGCCTCTGAATGTTTCTGAATGTCACCACTCTGGAGGCCAGTGGAGCAAACACACACACACTTAGATCTCAAACAGAGAGAAGAGCAAAGAGAAGAGGGAAATCTGTATTGCCCCGAGGCAGCGGTCACACCAGGGGAAAATGACCGACAATAAAACGTATCTCACTCCTTTTATAAGGTCATATCTGAATGCCACTCAGTGATTATTAAAAACAATGCAGCAACTTGGGTCATTTCAGTGTGCATGAGCAGATGTGACGTCTGCTACTGAGGTTGTGGAGACACGTGACGTTAACTTGTCAGTAGTTTGGACGTCTGATAATCAATATGGGATCAAATGAATGGGTTCCCTGTGCATAGGTCTGGAGACAGCTGGCTAAAACCTCCTTGTGACTGCCTTGGTTGTAGCATGCTGCTGCAGTCATACTTCAAATGGAAGTGAAGGACTTGTCTACAAACACTGTCCAGCTACTCTCTGAGGTAAAGTAAAATGGAGAATGTTTGCGTTCAGCATAAAGGTTGCTTTAAAACATATTTACTGCAGGTTCAGGGACAGCTTTTACTTTGAAAACAAAACTTCTCACTTCCTAGTTTGTGTCACACTAGTTGTACTACCAGTAGGCTAGTAGTTCATCAGTATTTGGAGACAAATATCAAAAGCTGCAGGAAATCTGCTAACAACTAAAAGCAATTAGTAGGTTTTGGTTCAGGAACCAGTCATGAAATACACATTTTCAATCAAAAAGTGGTTGTACCAGGTCCATCATGGTAAAACAACTCCCACGCAATATGCACACTACTCTGCTAACACTGTAAAAATAAAAAGGCTAAAATAAAACAAAAGAGAGAAGTCAGTCGTCTCTGACTCAGAGATCTGTTTAGTAATTCAAATAGCTGCAGTGTTGTGTCCTTTAATATCTCCAAAAAGTGGATTATGTTCATCTAGATTTAACATTTTCAGTGGGAGAAATGTTTCGTCACTTTGACTTCTTCAGTCTCAGCTGACTGCAAGTTTCCCCAACCTTATAAACAGCACATTTGCATAATGACAGAAACTAGCACCACTAACGAACACTGGGCTGTGAGGTCTGAAGAAGTCACTTGGATGAGTAACTAAATGTTTCTCCCACTGAAAACGTTACATCCAGATGAACACAATCAATTTTTTGGGATTTCTTTACTCGGATGATTGAGCATGCACCAAGACTCCTTTAAAGTCTGTTTCCTGCTGTGGTCAAAATTTCATTCAAACACGTTTTAGCAGATAGATTTCAAATAGAAACTTTGTTTTCATCCATAATGGTCAAATTAGCTTCAAACAAGTCACATCATAGCTGTACTTGATATTCAAGTAAGAAAAATGCACAAATCACTCACAATATTAAAACCACAAGTGCCTAAATTATGTAGGACCCAGTGTGCTTTCAAATCACATTTAGTGGCTTATTGGTGTGTGCCACTGGCTACTGCTCAGATATAGACCAAGACAAACTAAAACTGCCAGTCTCAAGATCGACTTCATTAAATGAAGTGAAAGAATGTGACACTTCAGTGTCTTATCAGTGTGTTAATTGGCCATTTTGTCAGATGCCACCTGCGTCTTCATCATCCTACACCAGTTATGTCTCAAGCCTTTGAGTGATGGTGAACTGTTTTAGATACTTGGAGTATCTTTAGGACATTCAGTGACCTAGGAGCCAGGAGTCCACGGTTTGTGCCCTCCTGGGACATTTTTGTTTGTTGCTTTGTATGCTTTTTTATTTGCTAATTTGTTTTTGTTTTGTTTTTTACTTGCTGGTTTGATTTTAAAAATCACTTAAGTAGGGTTAGAGTAGATACAAAAAACTACGTGGTTAGGTTTAGGAAAAGGTTTCGGGTCAAATAGCTGAGAAACAATGAGCTGGGTGTGGCAGACCTGTCTCCTTAATGCCACAACCAGGAGCATCAGGTTTGCCATCAAAGTGCGTGTTGCATTTTAAAAGAACCACACAAGACTTTGAATAGAGGCTTGCTAAATTAAATGAAATAAAAATGCATGCAAAAGTTGCTGGTGAGGTACTGATATTCCAAAGATAAGACTTTCTGGTATATGCATACCGAGCCATCAAACCCACAGTCAATACAAAAGTAGTCCCTTAAATAATTAGTTGCAGGTTAAAAATGAATTCAACAAAAAATAAATCTTTTTCCCTCAACCTATCAATCTTTCAGGTGTTTATCTTGAATCAAAGTCAGAAACAAGGGGTGTTCAGTATTAAAAAGAGATACCTGTGTGACGCAGTAGCTGATGGGTTTCTTTGTTCCCTGAGACAGTGGTAGTTTATTAAGTTGTCAGCCAGCTAAATCATTCATGAAAACAAAGAAAAAGTTGCAGTGACTTATGACTTATCTATCTCAGAGCTGAGCAAAAAAATAAATAAACACCGTCCTTTGCTCCCTCTCACACACCTACGTCTACAGGCCGGCATTGTGGGAACCACAAGAAGATGTTGTGAGAGATAAATGAGGAAGATAGGCTTGTGTTTGGCTCTGCTGTAGTTGGAAGCTATTCAAAAGGGCAAAACTAAGAGGGCAGATCTTCATTGATCACAATGACCCCCCAGAGACTAAAGAGACAATAACTCTTCAACGCACGCACGCACGCACACACACACACACACACACACACACACACACACACACACACACACACACACACACACACACACACACACACACACTTCTAAAGGTGGTTAAGACAGTAGCACTACAAAAGAACTGCATTCAGTGCAGTTTCTAAGTTGCACATAAAAAAAACCCCAGATGGTGTAATCTCCATTCCTCAAGTCTATTTACTACACTTGTGAGAACCCTCATCAACAAAAGGTATATTCAAATGTAGTTGATACCTTTTTCAGCCATTTAACACCCAGCTCTTTGAAGAATCACAGACCAGAAAACAATTTTTCTAGCTGGTTACCAAGATTACATGAAGTACCCTCAGAAGGTCTGCTAGATGATGTTAATGCAGCACTACGGACGATACCTACAGCCACGATTACCGACACTAACAGCTGATCTACAATGTGGCAGCAGTGATCAGTGAGATGCTTGGCTACAAGTTGAACAGCCACAAGGGGCAGTACCCTCCATGGAGAAGGAGGCTAGAGGCTAAGATCAATGTAGCACGGAGGGAGGTTAGCCAACTATCGGAGTTGCAGAAAGGCGCGATGAGGAAGGTGCCTAAGAAGTACAGGAAGCTGTCCATACCTGAGGCCTTGGAAACTGCCAAGCAACGACTCACAGCCTTGGCCAGCCGCTTGAGGAGGTACACCAGAGAGCTAGAAGGCAAGAGAATAAACCAGCTGTTCTCCACGGAACCAATATGAGAACAGCACCACCAAGGCTGGAGGCAGAACAATACTGGAAGAGCATATGGGAGAAGGATGCAACCCATAACGGCAATGCTCAGTGGCTAGTGGATCTGAGGGCAGACCATCACAGTGGCAGATATCCAAGAAAGTATGAAGAGTTGGACAGCACCTGGTTCTTGCCTACTGGCTGAAGAAGCTGACTGCACTCCACGAGCGCCTGGCAGCACAAATGAACCAGTTGCTAGTTGACGAGAGACACCCGGAATGGCTAACCGAAGGCCGGACAGTCCTGATCCTCAAGGACCCCCAGAAGGGACCGGTCCCCTCCAACTACCGACCAATAACCTGCCTCAGCACCACGTGGAAGCTCCTGTCAGGCATCATAGCGGCTAAGATGAACAGGCACATGGGTCAACACATGAGCGGGGCACAGAAAGGGGTGGGCAAGAATACCAGAGGCGCAAAACACCAGCTACTGGCAGACCAAGCAGTCAGCCGAGACTGCAGGACCAGACTGACCAACCTGTGCACTGCCTGGATTGATTACAAGAAGGCCTATGACTCAATGCCCCACACCTGGATCCTGGAATGCCTAGAACTATATAAGATCAACAGGACCCTGAGAGCCTTCATCAGGAACTCAATGGGGATGTGGGATGTGTACATGGATGACATCAAGCTGTATGCCAAGAGTGAACGAGACAGCGATTCACTGATCCACACTACCAGGCTATACAGCAATGACATCGGAATGTCGTTTGGGCTGGAGAAGTGTAGTCGGATGGTAACAAAGAGAGGGAAGGTAGTCAGAACGGAGGGGATCAAACTACCAGAAGGCAACATTGCAGACATAGAGGACAGTTACAAGCACCTGGGGATCCCGCAGGCGAATGGGAACCATGAAGAGGCCGCTAGGAAAGCTGCAACCACCAAGTACCTGCAGAGGGTCTGGCAAGTCCTGAGGAGTCAGCTGAACGGTAAGAACAAGATCCGGGCTATCAACACCTACGCCCTGCTTATGATCAGGTACCCTGCTGGGGTAATAGGCTGGCCAAAGGAGAAGAAAGAAGCCACTGACATCAAGACAAGAAAGCTCCTTACCATGCATAGTGGGTTTCACCCCAAGTCCAGCACCCTGAGGCTGTACGCTAAGCGGAAGGAAGGGGGCCGGGGACTGGTGACTGTCAGCACCACAGTCCAGGATGAGACAACAAACATCCAAGAATACATTGGGAAGATGGCCCCAACTGACAGCGTGCTCAGTGAATACCTCAGGCAGCAAAAACCCAAGAAAGTGGAGGAAGGCGAGGAACCATCATGGAAGGACAGGCCCCTGCACGGTATGTACCACCGGCAGATAGAGAAGGTGGCTGATATCCAGAAATCCTACCAGTGGCTGGACAAAGCTGGACTGAAAGACAGCACAGAAGCACTAATCATGGCAGCACAGGAACAAGCACTAAGCACAAGATCCATTGAGGCTGGGGACTATCACACCAGGCAAGACCCCAGGTGTAGGCTGTGTAAAGATGCTCCAGAGACAATCCAGCACATAACAGCAGGGTGTAAGATGCTAGCAGGCAAGGCATACATGGAACGCCATAACCAAATGGCCGGCATAGTGTACAGGAACATCTGTGCCGAGTATAACCTGGAAGTCCCGAGGTCAAAATGGGAGACGCCCCCAAGGGTGGTGGAGAATGACCGAGCTAAGATCCTGTGGGACTTCCAGATACAGACGGACAAAATGGTGGTGGCTAACCAACCGGACATAGTGGTGGTAGACAAACATGAGAAGACGGCCGTAGTGATCAATGTAGCAGTTCCGAATGACAGCAACATAAGGAGAAATACCAAGGGCTCAGAGAAGAGCTCGAGAGGATGTGGAGGGTGAAGGTGACGGTGGTCCCAGTGGTAATCGGAGCACTAGGTGCAGTGACTCCCAAGCTAGGCGAGTGGCTCCAGCAGATCCTGGGAACAACAGCGGAGATCTCTGTCCAAAAGAGCGCAGTCCTAGGAACAGCTAAGATACTGCGCAGGACCCTCAGGCTCCCAGGCCTCTGGTAGAGGACCCGAGCTTGAAGGATTGACCGCCCACAGGAGCGAGTGGGGAATTTTTATATATGTATATATATATATATATATATATATATATATATATATATATATAAAATATAGGACACCCTGCAGGACCCGGTTGTCAACATGCAGACATGTTGGACCATACACCCTCAAGTATTGAAAAAGTAGCTTAGCAACTGCAGGACCTGAAATCTTGCTTTGCATATTTATTTAGACCCAAACCCAAGCTAGTTACTTGCTCAGTTAATTTCTGGTTCAATAATATTCTGCAAGATAGCATATGGTGTGAGCTGTGAGATGGAAAAAAATGATTTAGGAGAATTAATTTCCCATTAAATGGCTCTCTAAATTCCAGGAAAAGTCTATTGTACAAATTATTTAAAAAATTTATAATTGTCTCAAAAGCCTGAAGAAGAAAAGACATACTATTAGCATTTCCTTTTCTAATATACATAGTCACTGTGATTTATGAATGTTGGAGCAGACAATGAAGTTTAAATCTATGGTTTTTCTTCTCTAGTCTCAGACTTTCTTCTTTTGTTTGAAAACTAAATATCCATCAACCTGCTTATGCTTCTATGATTTATTCAGTCTTATTCAGTCTTTTCGGGTGTAGTTGTAGTTGGCTGACCTAATTATAAAACATTTTTGTTCATTAATCATGAGACTACTTCAACCTAAATCCTCAAAAAGGTAGACTCGCATGGCTTTTTACCCGAGGAAAGCATCTTTGACCTCTAAGACTAGAGCAAAATCATAATGAGCACACTGAGCACACTCTCATTCAGACATAAAAATTTCCATCTAAGAGATGCAAACTCACACAATCTGTTGTATTACACAAATGTGCACAGACAAACACACATGCACACAAGGAGAGCACTGAAACAAGTGGCCAGTGATGCAGGCCTTCCACGGAGATCAGTCTGATAATGGAGCACGGCTGTTAAGTCTGGAGATGAGATGATGATTGCCAGACAGCCCAAAAACAAATTAAAGCATTAAAGCCCCAAGCTCATTTCTTTATTAATGCAGCTAAGATGAGATTTTACATTAATAGATGAATGATTAGCCACTCCAGGGTTTCTTAAAATTCACCCAAACCTGACTGGAGCAGAGATTTCAAGGGTTGTTAGATCTGAAAACAGATGCTTAAAATTGTGTTTCAACACATTGTGCTCAGCTCAATTTAACTTTAGAGACACTTAACTGTTCGGAAGACTGCATAAAGACGGTAGGTTATATACCCAGAGTCTGGTTAAATTGAATGCTGTTTTATCAGCTTATACTGGGAGGATTTTAAGTAGCATTTATTTCTTTTCTTTCCATATATGTGATTTTAAAAATAGCGCACTCTTTGAGTTGCATTTATTCATTTAGTGGTTATTATTAGTACAACAGAAGTGCATGGATGCAGGCTGACTTAAAAACCACATAGTTTAGCCAAGTAAGCAAAACTTTAGTTCAGTGGCATTCTATCGCAACAAACAAGGCAAGCAGTGCCTGCTTTGTCTCATTAAAACATGCCAAAGTAAAGCGATCGCCCTCCTTTCATCTCAAGCAGCCCCTTGCTTGTTTGCATCCATCTTTTCCATTATTGCCATCTTGTGGCTGCAGTTGACTATTGTTGCTGGAAGTGCCGCTTGTTTTATAGTTATAGAAAACTGTAGCTCATTCCATTTTCAAGTTGTGGCTATCTCCTATTAACATTGACTGAAGATGGGAAAGAAAATATTCACAAACAAGCTGTGTTATTGATTTTAATTAGAAATTAGTCAGCAGACAGCCTGCTGGAGGCATTTCTCAACCAGGTAAAACCTAGTGGTGCATTTTATTACATTTCTTTTAAGAGTGTTTTCTTGCATGTAAAAACAATTCTACTATTGAATTAAATTCTACTATATTGGACAACTATTAGAATCTTTCACACGGACAATGATTTTTTTTTTGTTACCTTTCTTTGCTGTAAATAACACTGACATTGCAATCTGATTTCTGTGGGTTTTTTTGTTGTTGTTGTTTTTTTAATCTTTTATCACTCTCTTTTTAAAATTTTGGTTGCAAAACGAAATGGTAATTTGAAAAAAAAAGAAAAAAAAGAAAAAGCTACTCTTTAAGTTAGGGCTGCCACGATTAGTCGACTAGTCACGATTACGTCGACGATTTTGATAGTCGACGCGTCGTTTGAAGCTTTGTAAGATCCCAAAAGACACAGGAATAAGTAGTAGGATTTAAGAGTGTAATAACGGACTGAAACAGAAGATGGCAGCACTGCATGTATAAGGATGCCAGCTGCCGTTAAACCCCGAAGAAGAAGAAGTAGCTTTGTCTCAGAATTCATAGCGCAGCCCTGCTCAGTTCCCAACAATGGCGGCATCTAGTTAGTTTTAATAGAATAGAATAGAATAGAATTCAACTTTATTGTCATTGCACATGCACAGGTACAGGGCAACGAAATGCAGTTTGCATCCATCCAGAAGTGCTTTAGTGATATAGATATATTACAATATATATTAGCAATAATATAGATATGTAAGTATATTACAGAAATGGGTCTATTATGGTATGTTATAATGTACACGGTATGAAGTATGTTGTGAATATTCTATAACTATAGGTATGTACAGGCTGTAGTGAGTACAAGCTATGTACAGGCTATGAACAGGATATAAATATGAAAAACTATACAGAATATGAAATAAATAACTTTACAGAAATCTGAGATATACAGTTATACAGAAATGGGAACTATGCAAGTTGTAAACAGTTGTAGGGTTAAAAATTATCGTATGTACAGAATGATTATTTACAGAGCTATACAGTAGTGCAGTTAAGATAAATTAGATATGTGGATAATTTCTACAGTATCTATATAAAGTGCTAGTGGTTGTGAGTGGTGGTTCAGTCCATGTTATTATTGTGTGTTTGAGGGTACAGTTGTCCATTGTGGGTGTGTGTATGTTCAGTCCATGTGTTAACATGGGTCAGATGTCAGGAGGCACAGTTCAGGAGTCTGACAGCTGTGGGGAAGAAGCTGTTCCGGTACCTGGTGGTCTTAGTCCGGAGGCTCCTGTAGCGCCTCCCAGAGGGCAGGAGGGTGAAGAGTCCATGTGATGGGTGACTGGGGTCTCTGATGATTTTCCCAGCCCTTTTCAGACACCGCTTCCTGTAGATGTCTTTTATGGCAGGAAGTGGTGCTCCGGCGATGCGCTGGGCAGTTTTCACGACCCTCTGCAACGCCTTCCGGTCCGAGGCAGAGCAGTTCCCGTGCCAGACTGTTATACAGTTGGTCAGGATGCTCTCGATGCTCTAATATTACTCTTAGTATTCTTTCTGAGTCACAAAATAAACGTTTAACATATTTTCAGGCGAGAATGTAACTGTGTAAACCTCAAATATCTGCTCAGTTTATCAAGACACCACATATTTTCAAAAGCGCTCCGACGTTTTCGGAGACGTCTGTTACCCACTAGCTCGATAGCTAGCCGTGGGCAAGGCTCACTAGAGCCCGTGAGAACACCGGACACCCGGCAAATTGTTTTCAAACCCACCGCCGTCTTTCGCTACTCAGGTTAAACATATATGAGTCACTTAGATAACTTAAAAATGTTATTGTTTGGCTTTTTTTGTATTTTATTTGTTCCTGAGTAAATCGGTTTGGCTGAGATTAAAGTTATAGTTTTTGCACAGCTGAATAAACGTCAAGCAGACAACTGATTATCAGAAGTGTGAGATGCTCGAGAATATACTCCGGTGTCCTGTTATATTTTAGATAGCAAGGAGTTTATTAAACTTCACCGAAACAATCTGCAAATTTCATTAAAATTTAATAAACTATCATCTCGTCTTTATTTTTAGTTAGCACATACCTTAAACACTTAAAGCTGTAAGCTAATGATAGTTATATAAGAGCAGATGCATGCTGGTGCAATAAGCTGTACGCTGTACGTCCAATGGATGCATGATCTGATTAGTCGACTAATCGCAAAAATAATCGGTGACTAGTCGACTATCAAAATAATCGTTTGTGGCAGCCCTACTTTAAGTCAGGGGTGTCCAACTCCAGGCCTCGAGGTGCCGGTGTCCTGCAGGTTTTAGATGTGTCCTCGATCCAACACAGCTGATTTAAATGGCTAAATTACCTCCTCAACATGTTTTGAAATTCTCCAGAGGCCTGGAAATGAACTAATCATTGGATTCAGGTGTGTTGACCCAGGGTGAGATCTAAAACTTGCAGGACACTGGCACATGTGTCACCCCTGCTTTAAGTCATGTTGTAAATGAATGAATGTCACAGAAAAAGGTAAACTTATGTCCATTTACTCACACATAACAAAAGAAAATATTTCATGGCTATTTCTTGTTTTGCCATGAGACTAGGCTGTTTTGTAATTATAAAATAAATGCTCACACGAAAGCTGCATATATATCATTTGGCAGTAATCCCAAGATTATTATGAGACTGATCAGCTTCCAGACAGCAGATGTGACGCTATGGCCGTATCAAGCAGAACAAAAAACATCTGAATGCAAGCTGCAAATGAGGTCTTAGTCAGTGTATGTATAATCGAGTGTTCAGCCTCTGCTTACAAATTGATGATGAGCACATTGTGATCACATATTTTTGTCAGTAAACAAGGGAGTCAACTGCCTAAACCCGGAGCTACAACAGTATCCCTGCATTTAACACCATCATCATTATTCCCACGTCTTTCCAGCCTGAATACACAGTGTACTAGAATATCTCTCTGCAACCCATCAGCTTAGACGTGTATGGTTTTCAGCACTGTTACTTTAGATATAAACTAATAAACTATTTATATGAGTGGCATGAAACTAAAGATCCACTCTGTATATTTCTCCCAGTGGTTAATTCACTCTTTACATAATTTATTCACCCACTGACTGCATTTTGGTCCCACAATCTATTTGTCCATTAATATTAAAAACATTTGTCCATAGCAGAGTAGTATGGTCTGTGAGAATGTCAGTAGCATATAATATCTGTACTTTTGTACTTTCAAGCATGCACACATTAATGTGATAAATCCATGTGTCCGAGCTTCTTTGTGGTGTACCAATGTATTCATTGAAACACATGGGTGAAAATGCAATAAAATAAATGTATGGGTGCATACCGTATTGTCTGCTATACATTATTTAGATGAGATGGCTACACGCACTCAGCCCTCCCATCGTCAGTGATTTCCCTTTGAAACAGTCTACCCTGCAATTAACTACCCCTGGAAAGTTCACCCTCCTCCCACTGCTATTGATCTAGTGGTCAGTTAACTAGGCAGAGGAAAAGGATGGTGTGCATTCAAGTTTATTTGTGTGTGCTCCAGCAGAGCAATGTGCAAGCTAAGACTAAACTTTTGACTGTAATTGTATTTCATCTAATTTCATCAGTTAATTTGTTTAATTAGCGCAGTTTTTCTTCTAGTCTAAAGATACATTAGGATATATAACTAAAAGACTAAGTAACCTGAATCTGAACTTAAACATTGACTAAAAGGAACTAACACTAAAAATATGAACTGAACTTTGTTTTTGCATCACGCTATATAAAGAACTGAACAAAAAAAATACAAATATATATTTTGTATACTATGAAAGTCTTGAGCCCCTCCTCATTTGTTTATATTTTGCTTCCAAGAAGCCGGGCTTTTTTGTCATTATTAAAGTAGTCTCGAGTAATAGTTCTCCAGGCTTTCTCAAGGTCTTTCAGAGTTGTTTCTTAAGAATGAGTTCCTTTTTTAACTAATTTTCAGTCAAGTCATTGTACCTGACCATTTTCAGAGAGAAAAAGAAGAAGTCAAAGTGTCTTTAGGGACTTTGTTATTATTAGCCTGTCACAAAAACACATCACTTGTTCCCATTTTTAGCTGAAACTATGAAAAACGCTAAAGATAACACAGCTTGAGAGGCATAAAGGAGCACAGTGTGTCTTTAAGTTGGAGAAACTGGAGGACGAAACAAGGTGCGACAGGCTTAAAAAACAATCTATAGCAGATGAACAGTATATGAAAGTCATGTACTTAAGAAATAGCAACAAAAATCCAGCAAAGATCTGACACCAAGCCTGAGAGATGCATTTGGCCTCATCAGAAATGGTCTCAGTGAAAGTGTAGCTGTTAAGAAGCCATTATTAAGAAAGGAAAACAGAGAAAAGGCTGAAGTACGACAAAATACACACTAAAAATCAGTGAAAACCAGTCTTAAGGAGTGATGAATACAAATTTGAAATTTTTGGTTCAAATCATTGTCAGAACTTACAAAAGGGGTCTGGAAAGTGGTACAATAGTGTCTACAGGAAAATCACACACAGCACAGACTGCAACATTATTGAAGCAGTGTGGGATCATCTTGACAGAGGACGGAACAAAAGGCATCCAACATCCAAAGAGAGGCGTTGAATGATACTGTTCGAGAAGCCTGGGAAATTAATCCTGAAGGCTACTTCACAGAAAAGTCCCATATTGAAGGGAGTTAAGGAGACGCTGAAGAATAAAGGTGATCATACCAAATATTTTTTGGTATTGTCTTTGAAGCTCAAATTTTGAGCTCAATCGAATTGTACAAATTGTGTTTATTTCTCATATATTGTATTTTCATGTATATTTGCACATGTTTCAAGAAATCACTCTAAAAGAAGTAAAGGGTGTCTAAAGACATCTAAGTGACTCGGTTGCTCAATCCATTTTTGAGGTCATGTTTGAGCTCATGGTACTCCGTGTAGGATTTTGGGAAAAGGACACCAGGATAATAACAAAAGTTAGTATACCCCCCAAAAATTGGCAATACATCTGATATTTATACCATTCTTCTCATTATTCTTTGTACACCAACAACAAAATGTTCTGTTCCACCAGTGACCACAACATCTCCCATGAGGTTACAGCAAATTACAAATTGCACAGTCCTCAATGTGACTGAGTTGTATTCTCCTCCAAAGATATGTGTTGGCATATAGAGCGAAACTACAACAGCTATTTGTTGTGAAAAAGTGGAATTATACTTTCTGGAGACATGCTTTTCGTTATAGGGTGAGAGATCAATAGCGAAGACATTTATTAAGTGTCAGTACTTTACACTAAGCCAGTGTGCTGAACCACTCTTTTCTGGCAATAAATTCGCAGCAGTACTGTGATATTGTTTTCAGGATGCTGCTGCTTCATCATTCTCTCTGCAGTATGTGCAAACTCAAAGAATCTCAGCTCCAAGATGTCTGCTAAGAGTTTAGGTCTCAACAACAAGCACAAGTTCGTATTTTTTCAGTGAATAATGACTTTCCACCTACACATCATTGCATGTTGGATCTGAAGTGGTTTAACATTACCAAGATGCAATAACTGAAGATTTGTGGAGATACGCTTATCAGCACCCTATAATAAATAAATGTGATTTGACCTGACAGGTTGCTTTGCTCGCAGGGTTTCTTTCTCATGCAGCAGAAGAGCAAAGTAGTATGTAGAGAGCAAAAGGAAATTAACCTGGAAATAAAGGCCCTGGAGAATGCATTCAGCAGAGCTGAACATAATGCAGGTGGAGGTTGGGGTGGAGAGGATTCTTGGAAATGTCTGAAGCAGTGACAGCAGCAAGCAGATGAGGAGACTATAAGAACACAGACCTTTAAACAGGGTAGTGGATTACTGCTGTGCAGACACTGATGGTGACTATATGTACAGTGTGTGTCAGCTGGTGTAAGAGACCCAGCCTCATTTAGGTAAAGAATCCCCGGATAGTGTCAGATGAAGCATAAACACAAGTTATTAACTTCAAACATCCCTACAAAATCCTTATAAACAAAAATTGCTCCATACCTGACACCTCTATGCGCTAACACCTCTGTTATACTGGTTTCTTTACATATCTGTGCTATGTGCATTAGTTATTTATTGTTGCTATATGTGAGCAGCTGAGAAGCTGTAACTCTTCTGTTGACTTTATTTCTAATTGTTTTTAATATTTTTAAAACATCCTATCCAGTCGTTAAGTGATGACGTGACGAATCCTACTTCCGGGCCTAAAGTAGTCTGCGTTTAATATGGCTTTGGTGTTGTTAACATGTTTAATGTTTTGTATTTTCTTCTATTTAATCTCAAAAAGCTCCTAAAACAGTTAGTGATCACTGTTGACCTCCCTCGGCTTTTATTACCGCTAATCATTTATTTAAGCTCAGTTTTTAAAACCTTAGGATGTAACTACAGCCCAGCCCATGCAGCAGTATATGAATGACTAACCTCGTATTGTGGATGGATTATCTCAGTTGTTCTCCTGGCTGAAGTTTGGTACTTTTACAGCATCCTGCCATGCGATTACATTTGTTCCTGACCACCGAGAACACTCACGTTAACTTTTATCGAGTGGAAAAAAAGTTAGCTTGTTTATATTATGATAACATAGCTGTGTCGCTAGCGGTCACGTAGCACATCATTATATACCAGCTAGCCAAACTTCAGTAACCCTACAAACGTCACTGCTGTTTAGTTTTCTGTCTTCATTTATGTTGGAAGTGATAACAGAGCTGTACGTTTTAATTTGTTTCTAAAACCCCGCAGTCAGGACATGCTATATTGTATTTAGATAGAAGCTAGCGAGCTAACTTCCTGCTAACTTCTAACGCCGTTAAATGTCATAAATTCCGTTTTCATGGATGCCTGGATGTTAAACTCAATTGTTACACCTGGTAGAGCAGAACGCTGATCATTTTAATTTTATTAAAGATGAAAGACTTTAGACAGTTTTTCAACTCTCAGTAATACCATAGTGATCGTTTGATATATGGACCTGCAGCAGAGTTTAGGCCCAGACACGGCTAGTGACGTCAGACTTAACGAACGGATAGGCTCTACTTCCTCTGTTGCATAGAGCTTATTATCTATTAGTGATTAAAGACAAATCACTAAGCTGCATTGTCAGTCTTGGGTAACACATTTCTTAATTACTATTAAAGTAGAAGTAAACAATCATCTGAACAAACTATATTACATTATATTACAACACTAAGGGTGAAAAACCCCCATTATCATTCTGTTTAAGAAGAACTTATGTCTGATTATAATCGTTGCTATCTTGCATAATTATTTATTTGCAGTGGAGTAAAATGAAATTTGTTGTGTTACTTACCAAAAGAACCAATAATCGCTTATACATTTGAGAAGAAATAATTAGTATAATAAATAAGTGTGGTACAGCATATTTTCAGGTGAGAATCAATAACAGCATTGATTGACTTTAGTAATGATAACAGTATTGACAGAACTCTTGACATGTCCATGCCTGCTGTTATAGAAAATGGAGACATCAATACAGTCTGACTGGATGTTATGGTTAATCTCTCCTCTGTATGGACTTCATCTATTGATTCTTTTCAGCAAGAAATACACAAAACATATAAAACTAATAAAATCAATAAACAAATACAATACAAAATGAAACAAAGAGAATCGGAGAGGACAAACTCTTGATATAAATAACGTTTTAAAATTTTCACAAAATACACAAGATCATGAAATTAGATCAAATAATAAAGTGGATAATTTAAAAATGCAGCATATGTAGGCATGTGTGAAGATGTCTGGGACCCCAAGCTTTTGGGTTTCCGTTCGATTGCTGTCAACTGATGGCATTTGAGCAGGCTTTGCTTGCATGCAGGTAAACAGTTGATGTAAAGAGTAAATGATGGGTTCAGATACTTTTAAACCTGCATTTGTAAACGATGAATGGTGGACGTCACAGAAAGACTCGGAGTGGATATCTACTGGCTACTCTGGTGTTTGGTGTGTGTATAAGGTTATATATAAAAAGCGCTGTTTCTTTAGTAAGTCTGAGTATACTGAATACATCTGAAAATAACAAATCTAAAAATAAATTTCTAATAGGCTTTTATTGCATTTTACTGCAGTGTGCACTATAGATGAGCTATCTCCACAGCAGTAATGAAGGTGCAGTATTGGTGCAGTATTTATGCCTCTCGGTTTTTGAGAGACTGTTTGAATATTCAACAGCCGCTGCGAAATAGAAAACCCCTCATTTTGCACTCGAAGATATGGACACAGCTAGTAATTTGGCAGAATTAATTAGATGCAAAGAGGAAGAGGGGTTGCGCGTGCATGTGTGAGAACATGCCCACGTTTGTTTGAGAGAAATAGTCCAGCAGTTGCAGTAAGTTCAGCATGACTCACATATTAGCTTGTCTTTAATTAACGATACTGGTCTGGAGCTGTCACACTGACACATCAAATAACCAATGATGGTGAGCTAAATACAGAAACAAAGAAAATCATGAATGCCAGACTGTTTTTAATCTTTCCCTTCATCTCTTTTACCTCATGAAAAATCTATTTTCCATGAGTGAAAAACTATAAAACCTCTATTATTAAATAGAGACATACTTATATAACATATAATAGGTAAGCATAGACACGTATTCTCAAGCGTGGCTCTGAAACAGATTGTAGAATATACACAAATAACTTTTGTGTTGTGCATCTTTTCAAATAGCTTTGGAAAATGTTTGGGAACCGATGCATCTAAATATGTTTTCCATCCTCCTTTCCTTCGTCTTATCGTCGTCCTCTCCCTGAGTGTCTAAGCATAATTGAACTCAGGCTTGCAGAAGGTTATTTCCTCCACCCACACTGAACCAAATGCAACACTTTTTTTCTCCTCCTTCTTACTCAAACCCCGTTTTGTAAGAATGGAAGGCAGGTTGCAAATGCATCACTTAATGTGTCAACCACTACATACAGATTACACATTCTTCAGACTCTCTGACTGGCAAGCAGCACAATATCAGTAATTAGTGGTGGGGTGGATGAAATAGAGGGATTTCAACAAACAGAGGAAGGCAGACTTCAAGGCAGCTATCCGTCTTGACTAACAAGAACCAGCTACAGATGTTTCACATGTAAAAAACCTTTTGTCTTATCCTCATGTCATAATTCTAGTGCTAGTGTCAAAAAATATTTCTGCTTTCATTTTAACTTTCTATTATGTTTAAATTTACTGTCTTCTTGACAGCTTAAGATTTGGTTATGGTTATGAAAATAATGGTTATTAAGTTTAGTTCTTTATATGTGCTCTGTTTGATCATTAACATATCGTTTCCATACTGAAATAGAAATAAATCAAGCTCATAGACTGTCTACAAAAGATGGCTGTAGCCCCTGTGACAACACCCACTGTTTTTTAGACTCAACATACCATTTCTGCCTTTGTCATTTTGCTTTCTGACCTCTCCATATTTTGACATAGGCCGGAGCACTATGTTATAATACCAATATTAAGCTTGGTTAGCAAGTTGCATTCAGGAGGCAAGTTGCTGTATTGCTGTAAATATTTATATTTTAGCATGGGTGTCTATGGGGACTGGGTCAATATGGAGCTAACCTTTAGTGGTTAATAGAATAACACAAGTTTTTGCCACTTTTGACTGTTTTAGACAGAACCACAGCACTGAAACTGCTCTGACCAAAGTGTTTAATGACACATGTCTGAATACAGACAGTGGAAAAATGTCAGTTTTAGTTTTACTGGATCTCAGTGCAGCATTTGATACAGTTGACCACAACATATTACTCAAACAACTGGAGAACTGGGCAGGTCTTTCAGGAACTGTACTAAACTGGTTCAAACATACTTAGAAAACAGGAAATACTTTGTATCAATAGGTAACTTCACATCTGAGCAGACAAGTATCACATGTGGAGTTCCCCAAGGTTCCATCTTGGGACCTCGTCTGTTTAACATTTACATGCTCCCACTGGCACAGATTATAAAGAACAACAAAATAAACTATCACAGCTATGCAGATGACACACAAATATATATCACAATGTCACCAGGAGACCGAGGCCCTGTACAGGTTCTTGGTAAATGCATTGAGGGAATTAATGACTGGTTGTGCCACAATTTTCTCCAGCTAAACAAAAACAAAACTGAAGTAATAGTCTTTGGTGCCAAAGAAAAACAATTACAGGTCACCAGAGAACTTCAATCTATACACCTAAAAACCACAAACCAGGCGAGAAATTTGGGTGTAGTGATGGATGCAGATCTAAACTTAGAAAAACACATTAAGACAATAACAAAATCAGCTTACTATCACCTCAAGAATATATCAAGGATAAAAGATCTGATGTCTCAACAGGACCTGGAAAACCTCGTCCATGCATTCATCTTTAGTAGGCTTGATTACTGTAACAGCATCTTTACAGGTCTACCTAAAAAATAAGTCAGACTACTACAGCTCATTCAGAACTCTGCTGCTAAGACCAAAAAAGTGGACCACATCAGTCCAGCTCTGAGGTCTTTACACTGGCTGCCTGTCCGTCGGAGGATAGACTTTAAAGTTCTGATGCTGGTCTATAAAGCTCTGAATGGTTTAGCACCAAAATACATCAGTGACCTCCTGACCCAGTATGAACCTTCCAGATCCCTCAGGTCATCTGGATCCATTTTTTTTTTTTATCAGTTCCCAGAGTCAGAACCAGACACGGAGAAGCTGCATATGCTCCATATATCTGGAACAAACTCCCAGAAAGCCTCAGATCAGCTGAAACACTCAGTTTATTTAAATCCAGGTTGAAGACTCACCTGTTCTCAGCTGCATTTGAATAAAACACCAAATCCACACTTTTAAGCTTAAATTTCAAAACTTACATTTTAACTACTGATTTTATCTACTGTTCCTTTCTTTTTTTTCCATTTTAAATCATGCTTTTTATTTGTTTTTGTTTTTTAATGTCTCTTTAAAACACTTTAAATCACCTTGCTGTTGAATTGTGCTATGTAAATAAACTGGCCTTGCCTTGCCTTGCTTGATCAAGATAGTTCTTCTTACACCAATAGACTGCAGATACCGGTGGGTGAAATGAGCTTCCTCTGTAAGGTGTCTGAGCTAATCTTTAGGAAAGTTCATGGTAGCATTGTTATGTCAGTTTCTGGGAATGCAGCCTTTGCAGATTTGCATGCAAAAGTCCTCCAAAAACCCAAAATATCAAAAAACAATGTACCATAGCTTGGCTTGGGAATTCACTGGGGCTGCCAAACAACTTTGAGGTGGTTTTCCACAGACAAGGAGGTCTGCTGCCCCCACAACCCAGACAAGCAGTGGATGTGGAGCATCAGAAAACTCCACATAAATCATGCACATTCATCCCAGTTTGATTGCATAACTTTACCCTGGATCTCCACACTCCTTAATCCCCTTAACTTTTAGTGGGCCTGTGGTTTGAAACTCAAAGGCTTAATCCCTTCAGTCCAGGAGAGCTGAATCCACTGAGGCAAAGTGAACAAACATTTAGACCACAGATGAAATGTGGTATTAATTTTCCCTGGAGAGTTATAACCTTTAAGCCCCACCAGAGAAGGCAATGTTGGCACAAACAAGCAGATTTCAACCATAAGTTTATTCAACAACCCTCAAAGGCTAAAGCATTTTGCTTTGTTGTCGTACCAACCTTCCTTTTTTTTTATTTCCTTTTCTTTCATATTTCTCCTTGTCATGTGCACACTCTCATAGTCTTCCTGTTACACCCTGAAAGTTTGGTAGGATCTCACTGTTACAAAGTTTCCACAGCCATTTGTTTTATGGACTGACACAGACACACTCCCACAGAGTTTTATTAGGGACTCAGCAGACTATCTCCATTACAGACATTTATCTGACTGACAGTAATGCACCAATAAAAAAAAGGACAGGAAGAGGGCACAGACCAGCAGATGACCACTACGCACACTCAAACACACACTACACACATTTTTCTCTCAGACAAATGTAATCAGTGTATAACGTGTTCTGTGTTCCAGGAAATATTCAGTGATGAAGTGTTGCAATAAACTGTTTTGCTAGTGATTTCATATATTTCCCAGAATGCTTCTGTCATGCCACAGTAGGGTTGTGTAGCTTGAGTTAAGGCAACAGCCTCGCCTTCAGAACAACAGTTTGCAATAACAAATACTGTATCAAACTTGGCTTAGTTACAAAAGAACAAATAAGGAAGGAATAGAAAACAATCTGATAGCTGATAAGTGAGACTCTAATAAGCTCTTGGAAAAAGTGGTCTCAGTAGAGTCACTTTCGCTGTGTATTTATTAAGTTTAACTGACAGTGAGTTTGCAGTTACTGTAGAACTTGTGGATTTGGAACACAGCTCATGTTGTTCTTAATGTGCTAGCATTGTCTAATTAGCCCTAAACACAAATTACATTTGAGGCTGATATAAATGTCATTAGTTTTGCTGGTATTTGGGTCATTAACTAAAGAACGACACATTAAATTTTTAAACTAATGATGGGGCAAGATTAAAAAGGGGGAAAAAGCAAATGGATATTACTGTTATGAGGAACATGAATGTCTCTGTCAAGTCTCGATTTCTACTTAATGATAAAAAAAAATAAAACAGGCTCTTGCTGTGTGATTCTCAGCGAATGACACAAGACCTGAAACTTTATCATCTCCGAGTCTCAGCAGGATTGTTCAGGCTTGAAGCATTTTTCGATGTTGTCTCATTAAGTTTGTCTGTTCTTAGAATATGCTTCAACACACACAGAAACTGACCTTGCACAGGCGATGCAACACAGCTGCTGGTATAAATGCTACTTTAGGGAATAACTTCACATCTCACAACTCTCTGTTCTATCTATCAGGCATGAGTGAGAGATAGAACAGGTTCCTTTTTCAGGGAGCTTATTGATAGAAATCCGGTGAACAAGAGGAAAAACAAACTTGAGCTCTTTTCAAACATATATTTGGGGTTTTAAAGGGACCTAAGTCTAAAGCACGAAATCCAAAAAAATTTTATGCAAGAGACAAAAACTGTCACAACATTTTTATCCTATTGACTGGAATAATAGTAATATAATCCAAAACAAGATAGCAGAATGAAACAATGCACACCATAGATCAGTAAAAAAGAAGAAGAAGAAGAAGAAAATGGTGAGTTTAAAAATGGTGAGTTCCATTGACCAGTTGCACGTCTTACTGTGTACGACACAATGCTCATTTCGTAAATGTTGGTCCCCCTTAGACTCAAAAAGGAGGCCAGAGTAGAGGATACATTACATTACATTATATTATACATTACTACATTAGAGCAGGCCTATTGCATGACTCTGAAGCCACTAGCCAATAAGCGTTCTTCATAGTCAGATCTGCCCCATACCAAGTAAATCAATTTCAATCAATTTTAATTATACAGTGGTCCCTTGCTATAATGCAGTTCACCTTTCGTGGCCTCGCAGTTTTGCAGATATTTTTTGTGCAAATATTATGGGTTTTTTGTTTGCTTTTTTTTTTTTGCAGCGCATGGTGTTCTGCGTCCTGATTGGCTGTAGACCATTGTCAATTAATCTCCTCACTGCCGTGTGTCCTCTACAGTACAGAATTCGTTCAGCTAGTCAAATTTACATAAATCTTCGATTGCTAGCAGTGTGACTCTGAAGTGCTGTATGCTTGTAAGTATTCTCCCCAACAAATGCAACAATGTTGACGAAATGTTTTGCACCTGCGGAGGCTCCCAGAAGGCAGAGGAAGATGCTAACCATCGCACAAACAGTTGGACTTCTGGACATGCTAAAGGAATGTAGAAGTTACCGTATTTTTCGGATTATAAGGGGCATTAAGCAAAACAAAACAGTCAGTTAAGTCAAACTTTACTCAACTCATTCTTCTTGCTTCCTCTACTTCCGTACCATTGATTCATTAATGTTGAATTCTCTCGCAGCTTCCCACGTTCTGGACCTGAAAACAAGGTTTGATCTTTGGTTTCATTCTATAATACTGGACTTATTTTTCTACAAAGGTTTGAACTTTGAGAGTGTTTAAACAAGAGAGAAAAGTGTGAAAATGAGAAAAGTGAATAAAGTGTGTAGTGAGGGGTTTTACAGCCTTAAAACATCTATAATAACTGTAAAAAAATAAAGTTGGCTACTTCCCGGATTTCACCTATTGCGGTTTATTTTTAGAACGTAAGTCCCGGGATAACCGAGATTTTATGCTGTATAGCATAAAATCACTATGATACTTGCCCCAATGTGCTATATGTGCTATATATCGTAAGGTAGCGAAAATATAATAATACACAGAAAACCCCAACAATCAAATGAACCGCTCTGAGCAAGGACGGCAACAGTGGGAAGGAAAAACCCTGTTCTGCCATTCTACCATTGTCTCTAAACCCTAGAGATGGTTGTGTGGGAAAATCCCAGTAGATCAGCAGTTTTTTTAAAAACTCAGATAAGTTCTTCTGGTACCAACAAAATGTTGATAAGATGTTCAAAGTCACTTAAATCACCTTTTTTCTTCTGTGTGCACTTTCAGCTTCACCAAGTCATCGTGTCATGCATGCATTTAGTTGCTGCTTTGTGATTGGCTGATTAAATATTTGCAAGAGCATTTGAACAGATGTTCAACACTGGCAATTAATGATGAAGTGGCCGATAAGTACAGTGGCGTTGTAGGTGAACACCCGTGGTCGCTGGCAGTGAAGCTGACACCACAGCTTCAGTGCCAGTGACCATAACATAAAAGTGGTAGCCTCACTCAACCAGACAATGGTTTAGGTGGTCAGTTTCTTCTCCATTAGGCTGTTGTAGAAACAACTGAATCAGTTGTCAGCGTTAAGTGGTGAATGAACATAGCCATTTTTTGATAAATGTGCTGACAGCTGCTGCCATTACAGCTTCATCTATCATGGTAGACTGGTGTGCTCTCGCAAGGTCCATTACTTGCTGTAAGGCACGCACACACACATATGGAAGAAATGGGTGAAAGCTTCAGAAATGCTCAACAGTCTGGAGAGGAAAGGACAAGCCGTCTTGTGATTTAATGGCATGAAACGCTTTATTCTGAAAGACTGAACAAGAAAGAGTGATACTTTTATGTTGTGTGTGTGCGTGTTCATGTTCAGCACTCTTTTCCCCTTCAGTAACACCCCCATCCCACCCCACCCCCCTTCACTTCAGCATTTCCTTCCCTCTGCTCACCCAAGAAGTGGAAATTTTGACAACCCAGGCTGCATAGCTAAAACAAACGTCAAACGTCACCAGCCAGCAGTAGCAGTCGGAGCATCACTGCTGTCTGCTCACTCTGTATGTGTGTGTATAAATGTTTGTATCATACAGTTTGTCTGTCGCTTGTATGCTTTTCCTTTGGTTGATATTTCTTTAACACACTCAAGATGTGACTGTAACGAGCAGAAGAGTGAAACTACACAGACATCTGCTGTCCTCTCACAAATGTGTCGGATTCTTTACAAGCAAATAAAAAATGTTCTCATTTATGAGCCTGGTGGTTGTAAAGAGTCTTAGTAATCATTCTCATTTAGCTTCTGAAACTTTCATGAGAGGCTCCAAGATCTACATCACTGTGATATCCTCTCTCTTTCTCTCTCTATAAATACATAGATCTCATTAACATTCTTTGAGTGGCATAAAGTCAAATGCCAGCAGTCATGGTCAGACTTATAATAATGAACACAGGCTCTTTGTCAAGTAATTCAACCTTCGCTAATACAAATTAGGTTTATATGCAAATATCATGAAATACAGATTTCAACTCTGTGTCAAAGATCAGTACTACTCTATTGTAAGAAGTTTGTATAATTAAGTAAATGGTCTGTGATACTATTACTGAGGATGAAATAATGCATGTGAAACTTGTGCAAATTGCCTTTGTTATAGGAATTTTTCTAGGCTGATATTGAAGAATGAGAACTGCAGGAAAAAAGACAACTGGGCACCCTTTATCTGCTGAAGATTTCATGTGATTTATAGCTTAAGAACAACAACTGCCAGTCCTTTGGGTGTGATTGTTCTGCCAACCATTACTTAGGTTGTGTTGCTCCTCATCCAAAACCATAGATGCAAAAACTCTAGTGTGCAAGTTATCACGTAAGTCACTGTTTTAAATGATTAACCAACAAGGGCCATGGGGAGGTATATTCTATCCCAGCTGTGGCAGTCAGTCTATCACAGGGCTAACACCCAGAGACAGCCAATCATTCATGCTCACGTCCACACATATGACCAATTTAGAATTACAAATGACATAAACTAAGAAAACTGGAGCAGCAATCCCCTGCTGGAACAGATGAGAAGGTTCTAGGAAAATGCTGCCGATGAAGGATTTTCTGACAATTAGAATCCATACGATTACAGCGCTGTTTGAGTTGGAACCTCTGCACAATCTAGTGCTTAAGGCAACTGTGTGGTTATAGTACAGGTCCTAGATTTGTAGATAAAATGAATGCAACTGCAGCAATGGAAAAGATAATGCACAGCTTTTAGAGTTAACTTTAACTTTCAATATGTATTAGTAATATAAAACATGTGAACGCAAAAAAACCCTTTAATAGTTTCCAACAGTGTCATTCACTGTTAATACTTAAAATGTAAATATACAGTATATTCCTTTCTATAAACCCAAGAGAATCACCACTGTTGTATTAAAAAAGGTCTTGATATCCAATCACAAAAGACAACTTAAACTTAAATAATTAGAAATACACAAGTCTGCTAACCTTTACTGAACTGAGTGATTATGCTTTATGAATGGCCATGCTCCCAAAAGCATAGATTAAGACAGAAAAAACCCCAAATTCCTGCATGCTACTGTTTGTCATCGCTCTCTTTGACAGGCATGTGTTGTTTTCTGCTCGTTATTAAGGTTTTTAATATATTTATCCATATGTATCAAACAGAACAATAGTTCTGGCAGGTCACAAAGCAAAACTCATCTCAGTGCTTCTGCACATATATTGGCTCAGATAAGGCATGTGATGTACTTAATCCTGCCCTCAAGTGCTGTCTTATCTGCGTGCCACTTTGCAACCCACCTCTACCACAGCTCCTCCTTTCATGCTGTATCTGACTTAATCAATGCATGGAAGAATGAGGCCTGAACAAGGCCATGCTGACAACTATAAATTAATAGAGTTTAGATTAGAGATGGACCGATCCGATATTACGTATCGGTATCGGTCCGATACTGACCTAAATTACTGGATCGGATATCGGAGAAAAATAAAAAATGTAATCCGATCCATTAAATATCACGAAAGCACCTCACAAAACTTGCAACACGCTGTAACTCGCCTCAGAACGTTAGCACGTCGGAGCAGTATGCATCACGTGATAGAGCGGCTGTGGCATGCGGGACCTGTCGGTGGTCTGGATAGCATTTGGAGCTTCGCTAGCAACCCGGCATTTCATCTCCGACAAAGTTATCCCCGAGAGAAGTAAAGCAAGTGTGTAAGTCCATCTCTGAATGTTTGTAAAGCATTCCTGCATTAAGCTTAACAAACGATATATGGAGCGACTGCCTCTTCTTGCTGCTACTTCAATCATGAAACTGCTTAATGATCAGCTGATCGGCTTTTCTGTCGCGAGTCCGTCTCTCTTGTTTGTTTTTGGCCCACTTTGCACCAGAAAGAGGAAACCAGTGGATAAACAACAGCAGCACGTTTAAGCTTGATAAGCTGTTGTTAGAATTTATTTAATATTACTTTCTACACCAGGATCTTTTTCTACATAGCTGACGCTGGTAACTGTGCAGGGGCGGATCTAGCAAAGTTTAGCCAGGGGGGCCGATAGGGCATTAACAGGGAAAAGGGTGCACAAAGACATACTTTTCTTTCTTATTCTCATTTAAAATGTCTAGCTTTTAATAAATAATTATCTGACACCCAAAGTTTTAATTTGATGTAAAATGAATAGAAGTCCATTACTGTATATAGTAACTATTAAGTCTAATATATATACCCTAGTAAGCTATAGTACTTTTTCCTTTGGGAAGGTACCATCTGTGCAGTCTGCAATTTTGTTAAAGAAAGATGTTGAATCTATTTAATATTTCTTGAAAAATAATTGATTTCTGTGCATTTTTTTTCACACTGCATCAAATTAAGGTTGATTACGTCGATTAAGCATCATGAGGTGGAGCGTGAGGGGTGGTTCCCTATTTTTTATTTATTTATTTTTGTTGTTGCTGGGAGTTGGAACCCTATTTGTTAGGTTGCTTAATATTTACGCTAAGTACTCTTTAAAATACCAGAATAGGGAGGATGGAGTAGGTTTAAGTTTATTAGATTGATCAGTATTGCTGAACTATGAAATATTTTTTTTTGCATACAGGTATAACAGAATAGCTTTAGTGTAGTTGTTGTTTTAAACTTGAGTATGAACTTATACAAAATGCAGCAAGATATTAAAAAAAACAGTTTTGTTGATTAAAAAACACTATATCGGATTCATATCGGTATCGGCAGATATCCAAATTTATGATATCGGTATCGGTATCGGACATAAAAAAGTGGTATCGTGCCATCTCTAGTTTAGATTGTACATGCAGAAGTCCAGGGACCCTGAAAGCCTAGAGTTGCAGGTTGCTGTGATGGGATTTATCCTAGTGTTAACCAGGCGACTAGAGACCGCTAGAGGCAATCTGTATCATCTATGGAGTGCATTTAGTTGTCGTTTAGAGTTATGTAGGTTTAGTAAACTGACTATATGTAAACATGAAGCAGTAAGCATAATTTAGACATGGTGACTTTGAAAGTTTTCTTTTGATGTTGGGATTTTCTGTACTGATGCTCTTTAAAAAAAAAAACCCAACAACAACAACAAAAAACAGCCCCCTGTCATCACGACATGACAACACTCCAGCTGTGAAGACCAAATGTAAAAATGCCAAATGCAAATGACAGATGGCAAGTATCCTACAACATTATGAAGGACATGAAGTGGAAATAACAGAGAGCGCTGTAATGATGTAAGAGTCTGTAATCTTATCTCCACCAAACACTACAACTCTAGGGTGCTTTTCAGTGTTATTTATTCAGTTGTCATCCATCCTCTTTTTCTTTAAGTATCATCTGTACAGCTAAATATCACCCCCTGTCCCTCTTTATTCAAATATTTTATTTACTGAAAATATTCAAGGATTAAAAAAATCCTTCTGAGGATAAAGACACAAGAATAAACATCCCCTATTAGCCTTTGGTTGAAGCTGTTTGTGAAGCCATTTCTTTCTTTTCCTGGAGGCTCTCATGATGTCCTCTACCTGTCATCCAGATATTGTTTCTTAATGAGCTCTGCAGTTTAGTCTGTGGCAGCATTTTCATTAGCTCTTTGACCACGAGCGTCTTTTCAGTGAGTCTTAAATTTCCTCCCGTCCTGACATCTGAGCTCCTGAAAACTTGGTGTCTTTAACTGCCAGTACTCCTGCCTGCTCTGATTTTTGATGTTTTTGGGTGTCATAACCCAGTTAATATCTTTTATGAGTCAACATAATATCTGAGAAATTCCAATCTGGTTTTAGGGCCCCTCAGAGCAGAGAGACTGTTCTCCTGAGAGAGATTGATGACCTTCTTTTTAATGGCTGATGCTGGAGAAAGCTCCATTTAAATTCTTTTAAATCTCACTGCCGCCTTGAATATTGGAGTGAAAATAATTTTATACCAGCGCTTGAAGGCCCATGTTCAGAGGACTTTATAGGCAGCGCGTCTCTTGGAAAGACACCTTGAAAGTGCAAGACATTGAACTCAAGATTTGTGACTGCAATTCTACCATTTTTAACTGGACTTGAACCCTATTTGTTTAAATCAGACATTTTAATCAACTACGTATATGGTCTTCTTCCAAGTCTCAGGTCTTCATTATTGAGGGCTGATTTTATTACAAAATCAAGAAAGGTTGAAAGTTGCCACCATGACATCAAACACTTTTTGGTTCCTGATTTCTCAACTTTAGCTCGATGGCTGTGGCCATCTCCATTCTTTAAAGCCAGAAGTGACGGTATTTAGATGAAGGCCCGTGCATTAAGTGAACCTTGCTTAGCAAGCTGGTTCTATAAACCGTGTTTGTTACTCAGTACTAAGTAATGTACAAATAAAATGCTTTTCATTTATCAAAACTGATGATGTTTTACTTGTCATTTTATACCACTGAAACAAAACAACTTGACAATTCTTAAAACGTCAACCCTCTGATGATCAGTAACGTGTACATGTTCACTTCATATGGGTAAAATTGGCATACATTCACAGAGGTGCCATGTTCATGCAGTTTCTGGTAAGCAAAAATGTTCAAAAAAACCCTATACTTTTTTATGTGAAGTAAATATTTTAGTTAATCGCCATATAATCTTGGTACCCTAGATATAGGCAAAGGTTTTGTCAAGATTCAACCAGTTGGGTTCAAGATTTTGTAGCAAACATATCAGTATAATACACATATCATGTTGATGAGGATGTGATTATTTTGCCTAGTGTCCCAACAGACTCCAGAATCGCCACTGATCAATGTTTTTATATGTGTGTGTGTGTTTGTGTGTGTGTGTCTTACAATGACAAATAGACCCTCCAAGAGCACACAAGTCTAAAATGATAGATGAACCTTTAATGGAAAAAAAAGATAGAAACATGCTAGTAACAACAACGCCCCTAATTTTAAGCCTGCATACAGTTGTTTCAAAGGGGTAAATTACCTAGAGACAAAAAAGATTTTTTTGCCAGGCTATAAAAATGATTGATTCTGCTCAATACTCATGCATTTTACCATTAAAGTCAATGGGTATTGATTCACTTAAGTGAACCGCTTGGTTTTTCAGTCTCAGAAGTTGCTTCTTAATGAAGATTCAGTAATTTTGGGTCCTTATTAGGAATTAGAAACAGCAGGAATTTGCCTCATATATTCCTCTTATATTCCTAGTATTCCCAATAAACTCCCACACAGCCTCTGTAAAACAGATTTTGCCATTTTAGGTTTTTCAAATGATATTAGATTTATTTTCCTTTTTCCCAAAATCATTTTTAAAAAACTGTAAACTCATCAAATGAATTAAAATTAGCTTAGCGTCACTGAGAACCTGTGGGATGTGCTGGAGAAGACTTTAGCAGTCCAACTCTCCCATAATCAGTACAAGATCTCAAACTGAACATAACCTTGTAACTCTTGGGGTTTAACTTGGGACCAGTTTTTGAGGTCCTGACTAATAGGTGGAAAACGACTGATGGTTTTACAGATTTTTTGACAAAGAGCAAAATGGGAATAAAAGGTAGCATAGATTGATGTGAAATGTCCTGAAAGTTTGTTAAACCACATATTTTTTTAGGTTTCTAGTATGAGACTGCATACTAAATCTGGGTGGAACACACATGTTGTAGCATCTTTATATTGTGGCTCCTAGGTGGCTTCAAATCAGATCAGTCCAGAAATTACAGGCCTACCTAGGACCATAAAAGCTGATCTCAGATCAGGGGAGACCAAGATCCTGTCTGAGTTGATGCGCTCTAATATTTTCCCCTTTAAAAGTCTTTCCCATGGGGTTTATAATGGCCTAATCTGTCCTCACTCTGGCCCTCTTCCCCCTCACTCCCCTTATCTAATAAAATGAAATATGAATACAGGAAGGGGCCAGGCCATATGAATACTGATTCTCCCAATGGCAGGTGAGTGAATGAGCATAGTCGCACATTCGAATGGAAATGCATGCAAAAAGCCATTTCACACCAAGTGCCATTTCAAGCTGTTGCTAGGAGTAACAAGTGCATCCATATTTCTCCTGGGTAGGTGTGATTATGTAGCATTTGTCATAGGCCCTCTGCCATGAAATGGGGGCAGTGCAAGGAAAAAAAATAGCTCAGATGAACTCTTTATTGAAATGGAAAAGCGTGCTGATAATGGTTTCCAATAGATTTCCCATCACGACTCACTAAAGGCCCTGTGGATCTGCTGCCAACTGTCACAGGGGGCTGTGCGTCTGCACTCTCATGCTCCCACCCACTCAGACACTTTATACCTGATCAGAGTGGCCGTTTCTGCAGAGTGAAAACTCTCAGAGTATCCTGACTGAATAAGGAGCTGAGTCCAGAATTTTTTTTATCATTTAAAAGGCTTCATTAAAGCTGCATTAAGCAATACTGGGTCTAAGGTAAAGCCTGCTGGCACAGGTGTGGACTTGAGAAACAAATTTCATAACATCAGACTTGACTTGATAAAACTGAACATATGGAACTCTGGCCACGTGACACTGGATTAAAATCATACCCCCCTATGTTAAAACTTTAAAAAGCATGTTATAAAAGTGTTCTGTGAATCAGCTGACAGTGGATAAAAGCAGCCGACAGACACGCAGCAGATAATCACATTGTATGCAGGCAAGGAGAATTCTGTTTCTGGGCACGAGCAACTAGCTGACTGCTAATGCTCGATATCTTTGACAACAGCCTGAACAAGAAGCCAGAAACACCTTTTAACGCAAAGCTCTTCTGTCTTTTTGCTTCTCCTCAACACAACATGCACGAACAAAAGCAAATCTTTAAACCTCTGCCTCAGAGGCTCAAAGAAGCTGCTTAAAATACATAGCTGTAGCCTACCAAGGAAAACAGAACGGCGACATCTGGCTGACAGTCTTTAAACCTACTGATAAAGCCTAAAGATAACACCGTATGTCTTGATGTGGGAGGCAGAGGTATTAATAAAGGCTCAGTAGCTCCCTAAAATGTAATTGCTGCCAGATGCAAAAACTCAAAATTTATAAATGATATTAACAAAGAAAATAATCCCCAGATCTTCACCACATGGTTGAAAAATCTGTCACTGCTGTAACGCTCAAGTATTTTACTTTAGAACAAGACACAACCAAAACTTCAAACCACTGAGATGAGATGAGGAGCTGCAGTCGGATACATGGTGCAGAAAAAAAGCAATCTGGCTTCAACATGGCTGCTGATTACAACCACTCAAGACGAGGCTGACGAGGAGGGCTTTTCAGAAGTGTGTCAGGAGCTGACCTCTGCTCAGTGTCGCATGAAACAGTGTTAAAATAGTGGACGATTTTTTCTTTTCTTTCATGGAAGCCGCATGAAATTGCACAGAGCAGGTGAGGACTGCAGGAAGTCAAACACAAAAACAGCAGAGCAAATCTGGTCAAATTTCAAAATAAAAGACCGTGTAGCAAATATGATGCTTCTGAAATAAACTTGGTGTATTTGCACTGAGTTCAAGCTGCAATGTAAAGGGCACACACCAAGTATATTCCCAGGGTATGCTCATGACAAAATGAGACACACATTAGCAAAACACTTGTCACATCTACTGTGGGCAGGTAAAGAAGAGCTGAAAATAGGTTCATTCAAATTCAGAATTTTTCAAAATTTGATATCATTATTGATATTTTTCCCAACAAAGTGGTTTTCTAGCTAAATTTAGTTCCCTGCATCCTGTCAGTCCACCGGTTGGCATACTACACCATCTTGTTGAGCTTGAAAAAGCTCATTTGCTGACTAAGACATGCATACTGGTTGGCTTTTGCAGACTCATATTCATCCCATTCACTTCATTCACCATCAAATAGTTCCCCCAAAGCCACAGGCAACACGCTGATACACATGAGGTGTCCTATGGCATCGGTGCAGTGATGCACAAGATTATAATGAGGTGGATCTTCCAAAATCATCACATATGGATAATTGCATCCTCTTAACACACAGGACCCCTGAGCATCACAATTCAATGGACTTGATGAGAGTTATTTTTAACTTGCACATTCTTTCTCTACGCCTTCCCTCTAGTATTTTTTGGTACTTCAATCTAACAACGTAATTTTTGGTAGACAAACCTAACTAGCAAGTGAAAGCAAAAATAAAAAGTGAGCATAAACTAAACTAATGAGAAAGTAAAAACATACTAAAAAATGTCCCCAATGGTACACAAGCCAGAATCCTAGCAGGCAAACTTGTGAGTTACTCCACCACCACCCCTAGAACCCCTAAATGTGGAGTTTTTCACTTTAAAACAGAACAGATATCCCTTAGCAGCCAGTATTGCTGCGGCTGGTACATCTAGGCACCAGTGCCAAAGGACATCTTGTGCACATCTCTGCATCCAGCTACATCAGACAGAACAGCCCTGCCAAGTCAGATAAATATGATTTAGACATACTAAAACTATACTAAAATGTTATAACTTGCAGTTAGAATGCAGACATAAACTCAGGTTTCAATCTATGCGATTGCAGTTACTCAAGTATAACAAGAACACCAGTGTAGTTCCTGCTACTGAGGATGGAAAAAGAAAAAAAATGTTGTAGTCACTATCTAACCATAACCAATATAAAATATAGCTGCACAACCATTAAAAAAACAGCCTGTCTTACACACCAAGTGAGATGTGTTTTTCAAATATTGCTGTGTTTTTGTTGAGCAGGTAAAATAATTTCGCCTTCCCTGAAGACCAAGGGCTCTGAGCCGTTTTTCAACACTCAATCAACAACTCAGGAAGAAGTGTCTTGATCTTTTAGTGAAGAAAGTTCTCTCTTTCTCAAAGCTTTGAGTCAGTATCCCTCCGGTCGTCTGTGTAGCCCCGGGTGATGGTAGGAGGACGGGGCTTGAAAAGCATCAAACGGCAACCCTGTGGAATTAATCAATGCAAGAGAGCAAGAGAGAGGCTGTGTCAGGGAAAAGAAGAAAGGGAGGGACAGAGAGATCAGAAGAAGTGAAGAGTGTCAGGGCACAGATAAGAGGGAAAGAAGAACTGAGTGTCTATGTTGTGTATATATGTTTTAAGACTGTGCAGATATTGTCCAGTCACCCCGATGTGGATTTTTTTTTAGTTTAATTTTATTTTTATAACTTGAACGTTTACACTGTGAAATTTGGCAATATCAGCTTGTTGTCTGTGGACAGCGCTGAGCCTGTTGGAAGTTTTAATTTACGCAACAGGAACATTTAGCATTTCTTCACTGAATTGCTTCATATCATATTTAGGCAGTGGATCAATCCCTGACTCCTCTATGCCGTGTGCCCAAGTGTCCTCGGGCAACATACTGAACCCTGCATTTCTCCCAGTGTATCTGCTGGAATGTTTGAACGTTGTTATTGTGTGTGGAAGTGCTAAGGCCGAGAAAAGTGCTGTGTGTGATTGGTTTAATAAGATTTGCGGTAGAAGCACTTTGAGTGATCAAACGAGATGAAAGCAGGTGTATACAGCACTGAGAGAAAATATTTGCCCCTTTCTGATTTTTTTTTTTTTTTTTTTACATTTTTGCATATTTGTCACACTTCTATTTTTCAGATCATCAAATAATTGTAAATTTATCCCCATTAGTTTAAACAAAGATAACCTGAGTAAATCAAAAATGTGTTATTGGATGTAGATATTAGTTATTAGATATAGGGGCCAATGTGTCCCCTATATCTAATAATTGCAGTCAAGTGTGAGTTTTTCAGATCACTGTGAGAATTTTGGCCCGCTCTCTTTCTTTTTTTCTTTTTTGCAGAATTGTTTTAATTTAGCCACATAAGGTCATGCCAAAGCATCTTAACTGGATTTAGATCCAGACTTTGACCAGGTCACTCTAAAACCATCACACTACCACGACCCTGGTTGACTGTTGGTATGAGGTTCTTTTTATGAAATGCTGTTCGCTTTATGCCACATATAATCTGACCCTTCTCAAAAGTTTGACCTTGGTCCCATCGGTCCACAGAATATTTTCCCAAAAGTCTTCAAGATGTGTTTTGGAAAATGTGAGATGAGCACATTCACAATCATAAACACTGACCTTAAATGAGCCTTTACATTCTTTAGATGTTGTTCTGGGTTCTTTTGTCACCTACTCAATGAGTTGCTGTTGTGCTCTTGGAGTAATTTTTTTTGATTCAACCCAAGCTTGAAGCCAGCTTCAAGCTTGGGTTTGGCTGATAATTTCATGTTTTTAAATGAAATCATCATTTCAAAACTGCATTTTGTATTTATTTGGGTTATCTCTGTGTCTAATATTAAAATTTGTTTGATGATCTGAAGCGCATAGGTTTGACATACATGCAAAAAAAGAATGAAATGTTAAATGTTGATAAAACGTGTTTGACAGAGCAAGATTATTTAAACTTCATATCAAGAACAAAAAAATCAACAACTCGCATAATGCACATCACAATTGCAAAAAAAAACCCTGAACTTTTACACATATCTGTGTCATCTTAAATCACATCCAGCTTGTTACAAGTCCCATTAAAATGTGTAATTACTCGGGGAAAAGGAAAAATCAGATGTGAACTAGGAAGTAATAGAGAGCTATGTAGGAGTATAATTATGAATTCTTTTGATTCCATGCGAGGCTGATGGTTTAAATAGCTTTTCATCATGCCAAGTTGTTTTATTCAAGTGTGGGAAATTTTCTCTGTTTAGGGACCATGGCCTTTGTTTCTACCTCGGCTCACTTATTTTGCAGTTGTGCAGCTTTTTCCCCTCCTTGATAGCAAAGGAACCTCCTGATGTCAGATTACGCTTGGCTCATTAACCACCAGGGAGAAAAGAAACATCTGGCATGACTTGAAAAGAGTGGATACAACAGTGTAAAATTTCTCAGTATTTTCACAGTATTTGTTGTCACAGTCACAGGAAGTGCTATATTCCTTTGTACGTGGTCTTTTAAAGCGACTGAACAGAGTTAAACTACAAGTACATGAGACAAAAACTTTTGTGGGTCTTTAATGAACAGTGAAGGGGATTCATGTACGACCATATTGCAAAAGAAGTCATAATTATTCAAAGCAGTGCTGTTGTGTTTACTGTACTGCAACAGCTTGAACTGTAAGTATTTCCCCATTGTATTGTGAAGTCAACAAACAAATCCAAATATTTAAATTAAAGATCTGACAGCAGCTTTCTACTGTCATTTTTTAAAATGCCCTTTGTGTTTCACAATTGTTTTATCTTTGCATTAAAGTGTTTATTTACTGCAGCACTTTTTGAGTCTGCAGACAAGTTTTTATGAGTTTCCCAGTAAGAACACTGCATCAGGACTAATGTATAAACATCTATTTCTCCAATATTTGCTAAGATAAAAACCTCCTGGTCTCCTGCAGACAGTGATGATGTCAGTTTAGGTGATTCCTCTGAATTTGTTTACCGATTTGTGCAAGAAAAAAGAAGATAAACATCAGTAACATTTTCTATTTTTATTAATAACATAAATTAATTAATTATTTGGTGTCCCAGACAGTACAAAACTGAAGAAATGCTGATTTATCATATAAATCACAATTATGACTGAGGCATCATTGATTTTTAGTTAATCAATAAATGACACTGAATGGACTGCAATGTTCATTAGTGTTCATTGCATTATCAGATAGTGAGTTCATTTTTACAGTGTAAAATTCAAATTTCTCCCCTTGTTATAGCACCATAGAGTTTCCTGTGTTGCACATCTTGGTGGTGTCTTTGTTTTTCCTGCTGATTGCTGGTTCAGATGCAAAAGGTCCACAACAATGTTCCAACAAAGCAAGGGTGTGTCCAGATTGGTGCCGTGGGTTTAAACATAGATGTCCTTGATGATATTTATTTGGAGGTGGGGAGAACAAATGTGTACTTTAAAGTTGAGGAGGAGCTAGAAGAGCAAGGCCAGACCGTGAACAACACACAAGGGGACAGCTTTCGGGGAGCTTTATGGGACACGGAAGCCACAAGAGCTGCTGATTTACACCTTCAGTGCACTTTGGGAAGTGCAGTGCAGACACAAAATGACAGAGACAAACACACAGATGAATGCAGCACATGCAGGGAAAGACACAAAGAAGGGAAAAACATAAATTTACCGCTTTTAATGCTTGTAGAAGAATGAAGAATCGGCAGCATGTTGAAGAACCTTAGTGAGGACAACAGTTTAGATGCAAACACACACACACACACAGTGGCCCTGCACACCATCTCAGCTTTCTGGCTCAATATGTACGCCCAACAATTGGTGTCAGCAGTAATAAACAGCAAAGAAATGATTATATACCATTGAACTCACAGCGGGAGAGCAGTGCTTGTTTAGATTCTCTCTTTTACCTTCCTGTTGGGATAGCTCTCCTAAAAGAGAGGGAGTGTGGCAAAAACCATTACTGCCTTCTCTCACTGCCAGGGTTTTATTATATGATAGGTCATCTTATAGCATTGCAAAGCCTTTTCTTACTTCCACTGGTACTATACTGCCTGTGGCTTGTAAATGCCATATATTCCATCTAGTTATTGGCCCACTGATTAGACACACAAACAAATCTCACACAGATTTACAGGAATAAAAATAGTCAGTTTTCCTGTGATGTGTAGAGAAAAGATTTGCTGTGTCAAATCAAGAGAATTCACATACTTTTGCACCAAAATAACTCAAAGACTTATAACAGAATTGTAAAAGGCCTCGACTTTTGCAAGTTAAGAAACCAGGCTTGAGCCTTGACATATTCATTTTTATGTTTCTTTTCGGACAAGCTGGGTTCAAGTAAAAAAACCTGCTAGTAAAGAATATAAAATGCAGAATGATTCAGTTCTTTTGGGATTTGCATTCAGTAGTTTATTTTATAGGTCATTTGTCTGTGGTGTTATTTCTTTCGTGTTACCTTTTTTTTTTTATCTTTAGCTTTCATGCTTACTGTGCTATGATTTCAAATGGGAAATTATATTCGGTGGCATAATGATGACAATTCTTTGCAGATGTAAAATGTATTTTCATATACCCATTGAGGGCTAAGCAACACATGGTCGTATGGTGGTTAGTGCTGTTGCCTCACAGCATGAAGGTCCTGGGCTCAAATCCACCAGCTGGCTGGGGTTGTCTGTGTGGTGCTTGTACTTTCCCCCTGTGCCTGTATGGGTTCTCTTCAGGCCCTCTGGCTTCCTCCCACATTCATGGATGTTAGGTTAATTGGTGTTTTTGAATTGGCTGTAGGTATGAGTGCAGCGTAAACCCCACCTCTTGCCTCATGACACCTGGGATAAGCGCCAGGCGCCTTACGACCCCGAACTGCATAAGCTGAAGAAAAAAAAAAAAACATGAATGATACTGAATTAAAATGCATTAATTTATTTGACCATAATGCAAAAAAACCCACTGTTCTTTGTAAGGCAGTCACACTGAATGATACATTTTATTTTCACAGATAAGAAAAATGATAAGTACACTTATCATAAAGCATGTGGATTACTCAAAAAACGATAAAATCAGGAAGGGGGCAAAAATCTTTTCATGGTACTGTAAGCTTTTTAACTTCCCCTTCCTTTGTGAGTCTCTCTTAATGAAAGTACTAACCAGGCCAGACCCTGCTTAGCCTACAAGATCAGATGTGTTCAGGTGTACTCAGGGTGGTATCACCACTGCTGGCTGGCCGGCAGTCTGTAACAATCAATATATTGCTTTTATTTAGCAGTGTGTTGCAAAGTGTTTGGCAGTATAACAAAGAAATGTTTCAGGCCTTTTTGATGAACATGTTTGGTACCAAAAGTTTTTAGAGCTTAAAAAAAAGTTGAACTGGTCTGCAAAAAAAAAAAAAAAAGAAAAAGAAAAGGAAAAGGATTATGCCAATTTCATGTGCAGATTAAAATACCCCCACCCCTACTGCAACTCAGCCCACATCCTTGCTTCATTACAGCTATTATCTGTTATAACAGTTGTTAATGTAGGGAAGGAGCCCACCAAAGAAATCCTACTGTGCGTAGAAAATTCTCCCACGTTTAGTTTTGCACAGTGGAAAAAGCCGTTTGTGGTTTACAGATAACCAAGAACAGAAGAACATAATAATTACTTTAAGGCGCCTAAAAGATTGAGAAAGAAAAGTTTTTAAACAATGTTTCACTGATGTGGGTCCTCTATTAATGTGGACATAAAACATATTGTCAAAAAATATTATTCTTTTTAGTCATGCTCAATATTCAGGAGTAAATGCACTGATAAATTTATTAAACTGAGCTGCTTCTATGGCTAAAATAAAAAAAAATAAAAATGTAACAACATCGTTTTTATGATGAAATATCTTCCCCGTATTGTAACAAAAACACTGGAATAACTCAGATCTCTATATGGCCATCTGTTCTTTGCCTAGGTCAAAAACGGTGCATCCCACTTGCTTCAAACTTTGTTTGTGGATGTTTGTGCCCACAGTAAGCCCAGCACTGAGACTGAGGTTATTTGGGTGAAAAATTCTCATATTTTGGCTAAATATTGTTTTTTGTTACCAGTGTTTCCCTCAAGGTTTGAGGGTTGGGCAATACAGCCTGAAAATTCTATCACAAAACGTAAAGAAAATTGATATTTAAAATTATATTTATGATGTATTTATGATCTAGGGAAAAATTACTGGACATTTTATCAGTAAATGTGGCTTGCACGCAGCAGCATATATTAGTGCAAAGAAAACTAACATTTTCCATCTTTCATTTCCATGATGACACACTGCTTTTCCCTGGAAATTGAAAGTAAAAATGTAACATATACTCTTTAACACTTTAGTTAGTAAAATTCACATCATCTCAATCATTTCTGAATACACTTCACGGATAGTTAGAGCTATAGAGCTGCACAATTTCCAAGATAAACCATCATTCATTGAGCACACATTGCAAAAACTAAGTAACACTTTTATTTTGAAAACGATAAATACATAAAACAGTGAAAAAGACTGACTGCTGACTTGTTAATCTGTCACTCTGGTCTAAAACTAACCATTTCTGAGTAAACTTTGAATTATTTTTGTCTTTGATTTTCTGTAATAAATGACATAAATAATTTGTCACCCACACACTGCTTGAATGAGCGATTCTGTTCTGCACAGCCGTGCTTTGAACAGACAATCTCAGGCCTGCATTCAGTGAGTGTATCCTGAAACAGTATCTTTCTGATTGCTTACTTACAACACAACTCTGGATAAATGTAGCCTGGGTTCCACTCTCACGAACTAGCTCTGCACTAGTATCTCAAATCGGATAAAACCCATAACAAAACATCTGGCATGCAAGATCATGCTCCCATTCACACAGTGGCATTTATGTCTTTATATAAAATAGAAAGCAGAAAAAGGGGGTTTTTCTTTTTTAAACAAAAGATGCATTCACTGACATCCAAATAATAATTAACTTTTAATTAAAAAAAACAATCATCTGACATCGTATATATTCTCAGTAGGTTGTCTGAGTAAAATCCCTGGGTCTAATGTGCTGCTGTGACCTTTTACATTATTTCAAACTGATAGCTCCTGGGATACTTGAGGCAAAGTTTTTTTTATTGATGGAACAAAGATGATCATTCCACAGAGAGGAGCTGGATAATTGGTAGAAAATACAGCTTGCTATATGGTATGAGAGAGAATGAGGGGCAAGGGAGCTTGTTGTGTACGCAGGGCCGGTGGTGTCTAATACTGTATATGCTCTCCCCATTTTAATTCAGTGTTTTACATTCTAGTCGGGGAATGAGCCCAGCATCACATTAATTACAGAAAACACAGCCATCTACTCTATTTCTTTATGTGTGTGTGTGTGTATGTGTGTGTGCACTTGTAACTGCATTTAGAGAATTTGACAAAATAATGTGCAACTCTGCAACATCTCTAAGCTAATTAGTGCAGGGATTTCTGTTGAAAACGCTGACCGCAGCAGACAAGTACTTGTTTATGAAATCAACTTTTTACGATAAATGCTGAGGAATACTATCTGTGTTCCTGCTCTGCCTGTACAGCTTTGATCCTGATTATATAGTGCACCAGCATGAATGCTCTGCCATGGCTCTCTGATGAAACCCAGCAAGACAAAATCTTGTTCCTTTTTCTCAGTTAGAACAGGGGTCGACCTCGGCTGCAGGCAGTAAGACCTGAATAAATCTACTGTGCCTGCACAGGCATCATAACTACTAAAACTAATGTTCCTGCAACTAATGACTCATGATTTTGTTGAATCTTGGTTGAATCATTCAAGCTCCTCTAAGAATTTAACTCATCACTGGCTACTGGTCCATAATGGCGTAATAGAGTATCTATATATTTATATGCCTTTTTCCCATCATTTTTCAAATGACCAAAATCTCATATCCTGATATAAGAGATCTATCGTCCGATAACGATATAAATCACAAAAATTTAACATTTTCTGTAAATTCTGTGAATCTCGGGCAGCTCGACTTGCGTGAAGTGTTTCCAGCTGCGCGTCATGTAGCTGGAGTCGAGTGTTTTAACCGATGCATGAAACGATACATTTTTAGACATAAGTTGTAACAGCCGCCGTTTTCTTTGTGAGTATTTATTACACAGCATGCTGCGGGCAAAAAGCCTGTTCTAACGTTTGAGTCTAAGGTTTATTTTTTAGCACCTGACGGCTCTTTGTTGCTTTTCATCCACAAACACTCTGCATCCTCTTTCACATGATTCAGTTTATTTTGAAAAGTCTCAACAGGATCTTGAGCTTTATTGCGAAAGGTTTATGTAGAAAATAAACAAGCGGACACGCGATGGTTTTACCGTCGTTGTTGCTAACGACAATGCATAAAAACAGGCGCTTGTCCGGCTGTAGTGTGGTTATATTAAAAATAAGAGAAAGAGAGAACTTTAAGAAATTAATATAGCCACTACAGTGACCATCAAAATGATGAAAAAATATTGCCGTAAACATTTTATTTTGCGACACCACGAAACAAACAACAGCGTAAAATGAAACGGTAGACGTTTTTATATCGTCATCCGATACATATCGTTATATCGAACAGCCCTACCCCTTAACCTAGTGTATAAAATTAACCTAAATTAACCTAAGTACTTTGCTGATACTTAGCGTGACAGCAAAGTATCGTACTATAACGATACTTTGCTGTCACGCTGAAACTTAGTATAGTAAAATCCTTAAAGATTAATATGAAGCATTTTGAGGCCAAGCACCTTAGAAGGGAGAAAAGCCGTTAAGGAAGGAAGGACCCCATTATTTTCTGTACTCCCATTAAGCTTGTGCATGTTACCATTTGTTACCCTTAGATTTCATTAAAACCACAGTAGTTGTATTCTGAAACTGTTACAGACACTGGTATAATAGTATGTATGATGTAATGGTAAATGAACAGTTTTTATAAGCCACATTTACACATTTCATCGAGCCAATTTGGGGTCTTGCCCAGGGACACTCCAGTATGAAGAGCCAAAATATAACATGAGTGAAAGGAGACTTGTCCTAGTCAAGGAGATGAACTTTTTAATAGCTGTGCACTGTTTTATAATTCATAGCAAATCATTCTGGAGACTCGTTAGCAATGGGTCATGGGGTCTCCAGAAACACTCAAAATGACTAAATTGGGCTAAAGCTGGTGTAACTGAGCTCAGAATAGACACATTTAAACATGTTGCTGGGATTTTATTTGTAATCTTGCCTGAAGACATATACCAACACATCCATCCTCACAAAGAAAATGACACCAGGTTGTTCCTTCTGGCAAATTATTGTAACCTGTTTTCATAGTTTTTAATCACATAAGCATTAGAGGTTTTGTAAGACAGTAATTTAATTAAACATCTCACAAAAAATACATTTTTGTATTAATTAAGCACTTTAGAAAAACAAAGTTGCAAGTGTTTATGTCTAATGTTCACATCTAATGTGAATCTAAATGCAATAATCATTACAGGAGCAATGTGATATAGTTACCCACACAACACGACTATAGATATTTATCATGGTTATTCCTTTATGCTCTAGATATGTTTTTTTAATCACTTCTACTTTCGTATTGTTATGGACCCAAATAAATGACTTTTACTCATACCCATCAACAACCAAACTCATTTTCAAACATGCACTGCACTTCTAAACTCTTTAAACCACGACCTAGCAGAGATGCGTGACAGAGCTAACACCTGGCCTTTAACACATCATTTTCCTATTACAAAGTCTGCATGATGTCACATTGTGCCAGGGTGTGAATAGCACAAAACCTTCACTGTTAGCAAGTATGCATCAAATCTGTTGCTTCCTGCACACTCTGTGCAGATAGCTCCCTCACCTAAATCTCATGGCCTCAAGCCAGAAGTGTGAATCTGTCTGAGGTGTCTGGACTATCAACTCCTGCATGCAAAATGCAATGTCATGCAAAATAAGTTGCTTAAATAATAACATTATAATAATTATAATAATAATGCACTATGTTACTCATTTTCTCCCCCTAGGAAGTAGACTGTGACAGTACTCATACCATTACTTTTGTGTTAGAAAAGGATGATGTGAATGGTTACATAATTGACAATGCAGTTAACAATATAAACCACAGGCTATATGCCGACTCACTGACACAAATCCTCATATGCTTTCAATTTTATTTGTTATCTAATTTTTTTCATATCTTTTTCATATCTACCTTGGACATATGATTTGGAGTCATTTGTTGACTCTTCTTTGACAGATAATATGAAATGACTTCAAATCCTGTTTCTCAGGGTTTGCTGTGGTGGTTTGTATAAATAAGTGTACCAGCCCAGAGAGTGAGTCTGTGAAGGTAAGCTGACTCTGAACCACTGAAAAGGCATTTATAGTGTACCGCAGAGAGAGCTAACGGCAGGTGCCAGCTGCCTGAGGTCTCTTCTTGTTATAAGAGAGTTTTTCCTTTCCACTGTTGCCAGAAGTACTTGCGGATAAGGGATCATCTGATTATTGGGGCTTTCTCTGTTTTCTCTGTATTATTGTAGCGTCTTCTTACAATATAAAGTGCCTAGCGGAAGCTGTTGTTGTGATTTGGCACTATATAAATGAAAGTGAATTGAAATTTATACTGGTTCGAAAGCAGATGGGAGAGGACGACAAACAGTGAAGATTTTATTATTTACATGTGGGTGTCAAACTGAGACAAAAGGTTACAGCATTAAGGGTCTGAAAGACAACTGTGGGGTGACAAGATCAAGACTAAGACATAAATAAGTAACCCAGGGATAATAAGCTTCTAAAGGCAAAGCAAAGCAAAAGATTTGGAGAGGTGGGTCTTTCTCAATATTCTCCATCACAACTCCTATGGGTTCTCTCAGAAGCACCAGGAAATATGAACACACTACGGAAGAACCGTTGAACTCTTAAAAGACTAATAAATGCTCACCGATTTCTCTTGTTTCTCTTTGTTTGTGAGAAAAGTAAAACCTGAGCATGTTTGCCAAGATTTCATTTGAAAGATTTCTGAAAAAGTGGCTTCCTTACTCGAGCCCACTGAGAATTTCATGTTAGTGAAGTCTATGAATTCAGCAGAGGAATGCATTTTGACTGAAAATGGGAGTGACACTGTGGCATGAGAGTTATTCCACCACATGGATACCCATGTATTGCTAAATGGATTATCTATGACTACTGCAACATGTACTGTACTACAGCTTCCAGGGATGGAAAATTAAAGCATGTTTGTGTGTCTGTTCACACATATCCTTAAATAAAAAGAGTTTTCATGCATTAGGGTCTTAATCTGAAAGTTTAATTCATGGATGTTTCTATAAAAACAAAATAACAAAAGCATACAGAATGGAAAAAGAAAGTGTTCATCATCCCCTAAGCTAAACCATTCAAACATCTTTCAGATTATGCATACTGGGGCCAAATTTCATGATTAACAAAGGTGATTAGTAACACATAATGTGCAGAAAGAGCTGAAAACTCTTAAATGACAAGTCTTTAAGGGGAAGTAAGGCAAAGCCCAACCAGTGTAATGTTAGTATCTCTTAAAAAGAAATCTTGATTAATGCATGAATATAAGCCATATTTTCAGACAATTTGAGTTCTAAATGTCTTTTTTAATTGAACTTAGCTTAAGAGGCCACAGCCCACTTTTAATGTCAAAACGGCACAGATACAAATACATGTACTCGCAGAGGGAACAAATGTCCATTGTAGAGCTCCTGTAATTTCAAATATAGTGGGTTATCTTATATTTGATAGGTTGTGTTTTGAAGAAACACAGGTATAAATAATCTTAGATTTAATCTGAAGTGGTTCTTTGGGGAAAAAAGGCAAATTAATAGCTGTTAAAGAAGGTGCTTTTGCTTTTCTTCCCACGTGTGTTATTCAGCAATAATGAGTCATCTACAGCCCAGTTTTCACAGAAATTGGAATGCTGTGTAAACATTTTAAAGCTAAAACTTTTAAAAAACAAAATCATTCTGAATTGGATCCCACTGTATCAAATAAGGGGCATGTTTACCACTGTGCTGCATTACCTCTTTATCTAACAACACTAATTGTTGTAGTTTTAAAAGTGAAATGTTTTCTTCCTGGATACGGGATTTCATTTATTCAGCAGTTCAGGGTCCACATTGATTTATTTTTTCCATTTCAAAATATCTATATTTAGTACTCAGATGCTTTTTTATTATGGAAACAGGCTGTTCTACTGTTGGAATATATGCCAAATGTGAGTTCCAGTTATCTTAGTCTGCACACGGTCATGTAGAATGGAAGCACTGTCCTGCTGCATGACCCAATTTTGGGGATGCTTTCGCTGTTGGACATTTCACTCTAGAGTATTTTGGTATACAGACGAGTTAATGGTTGAGTCAAAGTACCCCCATTCCTGTGGCTGGAAAACAAGACAAAATCATCATCCTTCCACCACCATACTGACCAGTTGGTATGTGTTTGTGCTGTTACGCTCACCACACATGGTATTGCTCATTATGGCCGTACATTCCCAAAGAACTTTGTTCCAGAAGTCATTCTGCCATTTTTTCCCCTGGCAACCATTCCAAACAACTTATACCTGTTCAGTCTTTTTTCCAATTGTACTGTCATAAACAGTAATATTTAGCATACTAACTGAGGCCTGTACAGTCTGCAATGGAGTGCTTTTATTATTACAATTTTGCAATTTCTTTGAGCATCACACGGTCTGATTTTGGGATTAATTTGCTGTAACGTTTACTCCAGGGAAGACTGTGGCATTCAAACCAGCAGACTGCCAGACCTTCTGCTTTTATAGTGGCTTTTATAGCCATGCATACTTACAGGCAGCATTTATTACTGTAAAGAGGGACTGTTCCTGACACTAAGTTGATGACTTCAAAATACTTACAAAACATAGTCCCCTGTTTTTACAGAAACCTATAGCAACTCAGAGATTGGGAAGAGGATAAAACAAATTCTATTGAAATTCATGTCATGTGTTTGACTTTTTAGAAGATTCACTCTGTAGACTTTTGAGTCTCGAGAAAAATTGGCTCCACACTGAAGACCTTATCAGAAAGGACACGGAAACCTACACCTGCCAATCATCATGTCGGGAAATTTGCTTGTGTGTGGCTCTGCGGTCCTGCTGGCTGATGCATGGAGACAAAGCACTGACAGAAATGCATCTTATCAAGTCAAGTCATGTTGCTTTAAGTAAATGTACATGGTGATTGTATTGTCTATTTTTTTTTTTTACTGCTTATGCAAAAAAGGGGGAGAAACAAACTTGGAAAGAAAACAGTGCATAGTGTTACAGCAGCATGGTGCTTAGATAATGTTTTTTAATATTAAACTGTTTCAATACAACTGACTATACAGTTTGTGTTATAAATTAACTATGTTACACTCTGATAATTATCACACAAAAAGTGCTCATAATGACATCTGACTAATAAGCTGCCATCCTAATTGGCTTCATATAATTTTTTTAAAAGTCTTATGCAGCACGTGATATTTTCATCAAGGTGCCGTTTTTCAATGCAGTTGTCTGATTGGTTTGATCTGCATTTGTAATTAAAAGTCAATTATGAAGTAATTTACATAATAATTGCTCATCTCACGTCTATATCATCAGCTTCTATAAAAGACTCCCCTATATAATTAAATTCCAGTGTCCCCATGCTGAATTAGATATGTTTTAAAATACATTTTCTCAGATTTCTGTAGGTAGTTTTGTTAGGAGAAAAAACAGCTGAAAACAACGGAAGGTAAAGTCTTAAAATGTAAAACTTGGACTGTAACATAGGTGGTGTGTGTGAATGGCTGCCTTAAAAACAGTGCATTTCTTGTGTGTAAAAGCCTTTACTCTTTGGTTAGTCATTTCTTTAGCGCAAAACTTTATTGAATGCAGGAATCATTGTAGTCAGGGTGGCACAGGGAGCGCAGTCCACTGCAACAGAAAGAGATGAGTTATATAATAAAAAGATGCCGAAAGCAATGGTGAGTATATTTTTCAGTGAGGAGTGGCTTGCTTACTTAGAGGAAGTGGTGAGTTGAGGTTCCAGAGGGGAAAGCTTTGCCAGGTGAGTGTCAGAGAGCATGACAGAGCAGAAAAAACAAGACCTCTGACTTTTCCTTTCTCTTCCAGGATCAGGAGGGCAGGAGCTGCAGGGCAGGCACGTGAGATATCTGACCTCTTTGTTTGTTTATTTTTACAAAGCCGAGGAAGGGTGGGCAGGGGAAACCAGTGAGTGTATTGAAAGGTAGAGAAGACCAGCGTCAGTGAAACCAAGAGTGACTGGAGAGTGTGAATGGTGATCCAAGGTACAGATCTCTGGAGACACAAGGTGCCCAAGGTTTACACAAGAAGTATTAAGATGCAGGAGTACAAGAACACGGGATGGACGTGGGGAACTGGAACTTTGCCCAAAGCTGAAAAACAGAACTTCAGGAGCAAGACAGGAAAAATACACCAAACTCTGGCACTCAGCCCAGATCATGACAATGTAAGGCATAAAGTCACATGAACACTTTAGTAGGATTCATGGATGTACTGAAGGAGGACATGCAGAGGGTTGGTGTGACAGAGGAGGATGCTGGGAATAGGGTGAGATTGACACAGATCATTCCCCGTGGCAACTCCTAACAGAAGCAGCAGAAAGAAAAAGAAAAATTTGAGATGATTTAAGCTTTGTGACATGGTTCGTTATCCTGCCGGAAGCAGTCATCAGAAGATGCAACAATATTCAGGTAGGCTGTTGTGTTTAAATCAAAATCAGAATCAGAATACTTTATTGATCCCTGGGGGAAATTATTTTTTTGTTACAGTGCTCCATTATAAACCAACATAAACCAACATTAAGACAAGACAGACAATACGCTAACTAAGAATAGTACAATATATACATATATATATATATATATATATATATATATATATATATATATATATATATATATATATATATATATACATAAGTCACTCATAAATAAATAGCTGGAAAAGAAACGTGTAGTTGTAGCAGTAATCAGTGTGTTAAGTGGATGCGTTGTACAGGGAGATGGCCACAGGCAGGAAAGATTTCCTGTGTCGTTCAGTGGTGCTTTTCGGTAATCACAGTCTCTCACTGAACGTGCTCCTGTGACTGACCAGCATGTCATGGAGTGGGTGGGAGGTGTTATCCAACATTGTCTTTATCTTGGACAGCATCCGCCTCTCCGACACCACCTTGAGGGAGTCCAGCTCCATCCCCACAACATTACTGGCCTTACGGATTAGTTTATTAAGTCTGTTGGCATCTGCGACCCTCAGCCTGCTCCCCCAGCATGCAACAGCATAGAGGATCGCACTGGCCACAACAGACTCATAGAAAATCCTGAGCATTTTCTGGCAGATGTTGAAGGACCTCAGTCGCCTCAAAAAATAGAGATGACTCTGGCCCTTCCTGTAAAGTGCTGTGGTGTTTTTAGCCCAGTCCAGTTTATTGTCAATGTGTACTCCAAGGTATTTATAGTCCTCCACAATGTCAACACTGACCCCCTGGATTGAAACAGGGGTCAAGTGTTTCCTGGTCTTCCTGAAGTCCACGATCAGTTCCTTGGTCTTTGCCACGTTGAGCTGCAGATGATTCTGCTCACACCACGTGACAAAGGAGTCTGTGGTGTAGAGGGTGAAGAGGAAGGGGGAGAGGACAGTCCCCTGTGGTGCCCCTGTGTTGCTGATCACCTTGTCAGACAGACACTGTGGGAGACGTACATATTGTGGTCTTCCTGTCAGGTAATCAACAATCCAGGACACCAGAGAAGCATCCACCTGCATCGCTGCTAACTTATCACCCAGGAGGGTCGGCCTGATGGTATTGAAAGCACTAGAAAAGTCAAAAAACATGACCCTCACAGTGCTCGCCGGCTGGTCCAGATGGGTGTAGACACGATTGAGCAGGTAGATGATGGCGTCCTCTGTTCCTAGACGAGGCTGATAAGCGAACTGAAGGGGATCCAGATGTGGTCTTACTATGGGTCGCAGCTGGTCCAGGATGAGTCTTTCCAGGGTCTTTATGATGTGGGAGGTCAGTGCCACGGGCCTGTAATCCTGGTGCCACTGGGACGTGGCGTCTTTGGTACAGGGACGAGGCATGATGTCTTCCACATCACTGGGACCCTCTGCAGACTCAGACTCAGCATAAACAGTTTATGAAAGACTCCACACAGCTGGGGGGCACAGGTCTTGAGGACGAGGGGACTCACTCCGTCTGGTCCAGCAGACTTGCCTGAGTGAAGTCTCCTAATTTGCATCTCAACCTGGTATTGAGTGAAGGTGATGGGTGGGGGAGGGGTGTCAGGAATCTCACAGGAGGCAACAGCGCCATGTGAAGAGAGAGGCTGGCACAGTGGTGTGGCTCTGGATTCCAGGCTGACTACAGGTGAGGTTGTGGGGGTGGGAGCAGACACTGTGGTGTCGAATCTATTGAAAAACAGATTCAACTCGTTAGCTCTATTCTCACCTCCCTCAGCTCCCCTGCTGTTGGTTGGCCTGAATCCAGTGATGGTCTTCATGCCCCTCCACATCTCTCTCATGCTGTTCTGCTGGAGTTTCCACTCCAGCTTCCTCCTGTAATTGTCCTTAGCCTCTCTGATCTTGTCCTTTAGTAACACCTGGACCTTCCTCACCTCCTCTTTATTGCCCCCTCTGAAAATTGCCCCCCTCTTCTTGTTGTTGAGGAGGGCTTTAATGTCCTTAGTCACCTTAGCTTGTTATTTGGGTAACAATGAACAGTCTGAGCTGGAACAATGGAGTTGGTGCAGAAAGTTATGTGGTCTGTGATACACTCAGTAAGCCCATTGATGTCCTCGGCGTGAGGCTCACAGAGTGTTTCCCAGTTGGTCACCTCGAAACAGCCCTGTAGTTCCGCTATTGCCTCCTCTGACCACCTCCTAACAGTCCTGGTGGTCACAGGTTCCCTCCTCACAATTGGCACATAGCGGGGGGTGAGGTGAATCAGGTTATGATCTGACCTACCAAGTGGGGGGAGGGAGGAGGAGCTGTATGCATCCTTGACATTAGCATACGCTACAGTAAGTCTAAAATTTTCTCTCCCCTGGTGGGACAGTCCACATATTGTTTGAATGTTGTTAGTGTATTGTCCAGTGATACATGGTTGAAGTCACCCGAGATCACAATAAAGGCACTCGGGTGCTGAGTCTGTAACCGGGCTATGGCAGAGTGGCTATGGCAAACAATGTTCATTTGGTATTAAGGAGTCCAAAGTGTGCCAAGAAAATGTCTCCCACACCATTACGTCACCAGCAGCTTGATCTATTGACACAAAGCAGGATGGATACATGCTTTCATGTTGTTTATGCCAAATTCTTTCCCTACCATCTGAATGTTTCATGAGAAATCAGGACTCATCAGATCACACATTCTTCCAATCTGTCAAATATTGGTAAGCCTCTGTGAATTGTAGCCTGCAGTTTCTTGTTGATAAGTGTGGCACCCACTGTCATCATCTGATACTGCAGACCATCTGCTTCAAGGCTTCATCTGCTGTGAATTCAGAGATGCTCGTCTGCATAACGGACAGTTATTTGAACTACTGGTGCCTTTCTATCAGCTTAAAGCAGTGTGCCCAGTCTAGTCTCTCACCTCTAACATCAACCAGGCATTTTCACCCACAGAACTGCTGCTCACTGGATATTTTCTTTTATTTAGAACATTCTCTGCAAACCTTAGAGGTGGTTGTGCTGGAAAATCCCACGAGATCAACAGATTCTGACCAGTCGGTCTGGCAAAGTCAAGCAATGTCCCATTCACAGTCGCTTAAATCACCTGTCTTCCCCATTCTGATGCCTGATTTGAACTGTAGCAGGTTGTCTTGACCAGAGATGGGCAGTAAGTTACTGTAATCCAATTACTTTTTTCAAGTAATAGGTAAAGTTAGGGGCAAAGTAAGAGATACTATTGAAAAAAAAGTAAATACTGTTACTTTCTCATAAGCATGCCACATTACTGTGTTACTAAACCATGATTTTATTTGTGAGAGTGTCTCATGACAATGACGTACGAGCGTGTGACGTCGGTGGCAGCAGCAGACGTGTGTAGATCAACAATGGATAATAGGGAGTGCGAGAGAGAGAACGAGTGCGTGGAAGTACTGACATTACTTTGAGTTTGATTCCGTAAAAAGTGACAAAAACATTAGTGTCTGCTGTACACTCTGCGTGGGAAGAAAACTTTCTACAGTGAAAAATTAAACTTCAAATCTGAGCAAGCACCGAGCACGGTGCCACGGGAATGTGAAATTCACAGAGAAATCCCTGGATCCCCCCACTGACATGACCGCTGCAGCACTGGCAAACCTCCACCGACCCCACTCCTGCTAAACAGGTAAAAAATAGATTTAAGAGCGACAGGATTTAGTGCTACTGATTTATTATTTATTTATTTTCTGCTGTGTTTTACTCGCATCTATTTCAAAGAATGAAACACAAAACATTATTTTATTTTACATGCTGGATTTTGAGGAAAATAGGTTTAAATGTTAGACAAATTTCTTCAAGTCAAAGATTGTCGCATATAATTTAATTTTTGCTTAATGCAATGTGTATAAAGTTAAAAGATTAAAACTAATAAAACAATTTTTAAAAAGAGACTTGGCCGATGTGTAAAAATAACTCAGTTGTTTGGTGGTGGCTATGGCGGAGCTTCCACAGATTCAGTAACATTAGCAAGTGGTGGAGGCCTGCAGGTGGATGAGGGAAAGGGGAGGCAGGAGGAGCAAAGACCTGAGGCAGCCGCCGGTCCGAGTGTCAGGTGAACTGAACTTCAGGTAAGAAGTTATGACCTGCACTCTATCTGGGTCAGATATAAACCAAGTTTAGGTGTAGTTTATTTTCGTTATGCTGACTTTTTACAGTCAGTTACAATAACTCGTACTGCGTACTAGCTAGCATGACGGGATGCTATGATGTTACTGATAGTGAACTTTAGTTTATTCAGAAGGTTAGTTAGTAGAGTTGCCAACGGAATCGGACCGTATTCAGAGAAATTGATTTCGTATTGAGCTGAAAATGAAAGCAGTTTGTCCCGTACTTCAGCTAGAATGGAAAAAGACAAAGCTGGAGTTATTCTGTGTCTTTACGCTGTCAGCTGTCTCTTCTTCTCTCATTCTCTCCCCCTCCCTCTCCTGTTGCTACTTCAATCACGAAACTGATCGATGATCAGCTGATCGGCTTTTCTCTCTTGTTTGTTTATCGCCCACTTTGCGCCAGAAAGAGGAAACCGGCGGGTGTCGAGCTAAACAACAGCAGCACATTTAAGCTTGATCAGCTGTTGTTAGAATTTATTTAATGTTACTTTCTAGTATCAGCTGATGTTTGCTGGAGGGAACCATGAAGATGAAACCAGGAGATGTCCTTACTGAATCATCAGAGCTGTGATGGAGAAACAGGTTTACCTTTAGGTGACATGAATGAGTTGAAGGGAAGTTATGAACTGTTTCTGAGAGACAAATAACACCAGGATCCTTAGGACCTGACAAGTGGTAACTGTGCAGGGGCGGGTCTAACAAAGTTTTGCCAGGGGCCCAGGTAGGGTATTAATAGGGAGAGGGGAGCACAAAGAAGTACTTTTCTTTCTTATTCTCATTTAAAATGTATTGCTTTTATTAGATAATTATCTGAATCTTACAACCAAAGTTTTCTTCTGATGTAAAATGTATAGAAATCATTATTGTACATAGTAATTTTCTTTCAGGGTCCCATCAAAATTTCTTCAGAAGTAAGTGTTGTATATGATGCCAGTATTTTCCCACATTTTCTAGATTCTGCACCAGTACTGTCTAAAATACCATCAACAAGTCAATTAAGTTTTATTCTTTCTCACCTTTCTTTCTGGCTCCTTTCACTTTTTAAAGATTGCCATGTTAGAAAAATATTTTGTGCTGTCATCCTGTTAATTGATGTGGTAAATAAATAGTTTATGAAAATATCACTAAATCTATCATTTATTTATTTTAATATTATCATATCTCCCAGTCCAGCCCTGTTAGTAACTAATTACTATTTTCAAGTAATAGTAATTACTGGTCTTGACCAGTGCCTAAATGCCTTCAGTGTTTACCAAGTGCTGAATAGAGATATGCATTAATAAGCAGCTCAGCAGTTATACCTAATGAAATGACCAATAAGCGTATAATAGTATAACTGTGTATAACAGTGATCTTTTTCTGCGCACACAAAAAAGGCTGATATGTTTTTACTTTTCTTGGTATCTCATAAGCACCACTCAGGAGCTCCTCTTATGCCTGGTGTTTTTAATACAATCTGGAAGAATTTAGTGGAAGCATAGTTTTGTATCTGCTCTCGAAATTGTCCACACAGCAGACACACAGTCAGAGGTAGGGATACTAGATATCAATTGAATCGTAATGGCTGAAAGCTTAAAAGATTTGGATCTAAGGACTGAAGTTGAAATCACAGAGAAAAGCAGATGACATGTAAGCACTGAAGTCAACTGAAACATCAAAGATGTAACTGAAGATTTAGAGATAAAAGAAAGTGAAACAAACACACCTCTGTGATACAACAGTGGTGCTGACACTTGTGTTCCACAATCAGCTGCTTGTTATAAAAACAATGCAGAGAAAGCTTTCTGAAAGCTTTTGTCTGAACAGCATCCACACTTCAGCTGTAAAATTGTATTTGCTAAAATGGACAACAAAGAAAAGGAGTTGAGTATCACACACAGACATGCTAGAACTACCAAATGTTTGAACTACATGATATTATACACTGCGGTTTTGTGGACTGCAGTTTTAACACCTCAAGTATTTTGACGGTCAAAATATTTTGTTGTTATTTTTTATTTTTTGAAACCTATGGTTTCTTTCAACGAGATCCAGTTAACGAGGGATGACTCTCACTTGGACTCTGACAGCTGTACGTAGTCACACCCTAATCCATACAGTATGATGCTTTATTACTACCATTCTAAACAAAATCTGACTCATTAAATCAACAAATGCTATATAAAATAATTCTTGAAATTAGGGACTAAAACCAAAACCCAACTGGGAGAGGATTTACCGAGGTCTCAAAACAAGAAGTGAGAAATGAGAAGTACTTTCATTTTCTCAAAGCCTTTTATACATCTTTTTGCTACAGCTGAGTCACCCCCCTGCTGGCCCTCAGAAAGAAGTTTCCAGATTGGCTTTACAAATACACCTGGAGCCAATGTTCATCTTTTATCTACAGTTTATGCTTCCAAAAGACATGACTGTGTACTTACCCCTCCTGCCCAGTGACACACCTCCATATGTCAGAGGAGGAGGAATAATCTCACTGATCACACTCATGACCCATTCATGTCAGAATCACCATGGCTACCAAGTGGGGATAGAGACAAACAGAAAGAAGTGGGAGCCTTGGGAGAATGGAAAGCAGTTCTATTTTCTAATTGAATAGTGATTCAGTCCTCAAACTCAGTGAGCTGAACTGCAAAGCAATTAGCCGATTAATGGTGACTGGCCTGGATGGTGAGGAGATGGGGGAAGGGCTATTTAGTGTGTGTGTGTGTGCGCGCGCGCGAGTGTTCTTTTATCCCGGCCACATCAATCACCATCAATCATTTAATTGCTCTCACTGTACAGAGACACATACGCACAGTTTAAGTGCAGAGGGACCCCTGGTGTGACTGTGAAATTCCCTTGGCAGCAAATAATTCAGAGTATAGGCATGAAGTCACAGCGTGAAATCCCAGTAGTGCGTGGTGGATTACTGCTACTCAATTCTCGCTGCCTCTTTGAGAGACAAGCAGAGCCTGTCAGTCAGCCCACCTCGCTCGGCTCCACGTAATTGTGAAACAGATTCTCTCTTCTACTGTGACATACGCATAAACCACGGGCATGTATGCACTACACAAACTACATGTATCAAGGAAAAAATATATTAGAGAATTCTGGAAATCAAATCAAGGTGGTGACTCAAGGAGAGCTGAAGGTATATTAGCACGACAACCACGTCCCAAAAAAAATAGGAGGGAAAGCTGCTGGAAAATAGGAGGAGAGGCTACATATACAATAATACCTTTTCATTTTAAAACTAAAATGATCTCCATCCAGACAAACCTGACATAGGCTGTATTTATAGATACAGTGTTTGGTAAACTACATTATGGAGCATTGATTTTAACGTGTTTTTTTTTGTCAACAGCTTAATGTTTTAGCTATACATAACCACTTGTGGAGGAAAAGGTGGATTGCTTGTGGGAGGTGATTAGCAAGGTATATCCATAAGTGCCTCTATTGCTCTGAAAATATATGTAATGAAATAAGAGTACAATTTTATGCACTAAAACAACCCCCCCCCCCCCCCCCCCCCCCCCCAAAAAAAAAAAAAAAAAAAAATCTGTCAGTACAGACTGTTGTCCACACAACAAGCTAATTTCAGAAAATGGCCTGTCACTGAGGGAATGAAACTTGTAATAAGAAAGCACTTTAAGTGTTTAAATAAAGTATAAAATCGCTTCCGCTTTAGCATTTACTGCATTGGCAAAATGCCGACAGTTAGCTTCAGCCACCTCTGTCAGCAGTCACCTATTACTCCATGTGGTCCGTGGTCTTTTATTTAATTTCTATTATTTATCTATTTTCTGTGAATTTTTAAGTTGATGTCAGATTGCATCGTTTTTTTAAAATAGCAGTTGGGGTTTAGGAACACTACAAACACATATTCACTTGCAGCACCTTTGTAAATGATTAAACATCTGACAGAAGCTCCACTTGGTTTACAAGAAATCAATGATCAATCACAGTCCACACAGCTTTATTGCCATAGGCGAACTCAGACAAGTTGCAGTCCAGTTGTTCTTGATTGCATCACTACTTGGTTGTTTTTGTGAGTTTTTGGCTGGCTTTATCTGCACTGCGTCACACATTGTAAGATATCAGACAGCAAAGTACTCCTGTTTTATCCTCACTTCACTGGCTGCCTGTGCAATTTAGAGTCTATTTTAACATTTTCTTTTATTTGTTTTTAAGTGCTTAAATGGATTTGCCCCACCCTACCTCTCTGCTCCAGTTGCACTCCCCTTCCTGGTCTCTTAGATCAGCTAAACAGCTGCTCCTGGATGTTTCGAGGACAGAGCGCAGGCTCAGAGGGTACAGGCCTTTGACCATAAAAAAAAAATCCATTCTTAAGACCCATCTCTTCTGCTTGGCGTTCCACCCAAATGTATTTATTTGCTACTGTTTTACTCATGTTTAATTCCACCTTGTATTGTATTGATGCTTTAATGTTGTGTTGTGTATTTATATTTTTATTTTTATTAAAAATGTATTCTAACATATTTTTATTGCTATGTTTAACACTTTGTCAGTGGTTTTTAAATAAAGTTGTCTTGGCTTGGCTTAACATGGAGTTCTGTGAGTTGGGGTTTATATGAGGTAATGCAGTTTTTGGCATGTTTGCACACTGGCTTATTATTTCCGGCTCAAGAGGTTGCTGCTGGTTTAGGAATAGAAAAAACCCCACTCCCAATGAAAAAACAAAATCCATGTCGCACGTGTCCTCGTTTCTAAAGGTCTCCTATGCACATCAATCAGTTCTGCAGAGTTTTCATCATTTGCACCTCAGAAAACCTTTTCAGCTTTCAGTTACCTACAATTGACCTGGTATTTAAACATATACAATTTCACTATAAATAATAAGTTAATGCACCTGTCAGTACAGATGTTTGCAAGCTTTAACACTGAATGGATGAATGGCCGAATCCTCAAACTCCAGCTTGGATATTATAATGAAATCTCCTGGGCAGAATCCCTGCAGTATGTTCTTGTTCTTTCTGCAATTTACTCAAGTGTGATTTGGGTAAAAGCCATTTGGCTTCTGGAAAAAATGTCAAACCACTCCAAATACAAGTGTAAGGAGCAACAGAGGCAAAGAAAACAACAAAAACAAGTTAATAAAAAAAGATGGGCCTTGCCTGTCTCAAATGATATACTAGCTAAATACACTCCATCAATTATAAACGTATGAGCGTGTAGCGTGAAGCATAGCCGCACAATGACATTAAACAGGGAAATGCTCCAACGGGGGCCGCGAGCAGCAGGCAGTCATTTCTCACTCATCGTCACGATACTTAATTTTTTTGTGGAAAGAAGCAGAAACAGCTTTAACATTTCCATCCACGTATTAGCTAGCTGTCCTCATTTATTTAGGTCAGGCTCCTTAATAATTGTGTGAAAGTGCTTTACTCAAATCCCATGTTTCTCCGGCTGCAAAATGAGCTGGAAAAGAGTTTTGCACGCATGTAATTATATGAGCGCTAAGGCGTCTTGATCCTTGAGTTATCTGAGTAGCTGCAATTGTGTGCATGCATCAATGTGAATTAAGGCTGGACTATTACATTGAGATGTGAGAGTGTGGGTTTCTCTTAAAGGGAAATGCAGAGTCATGCAACTTACATCTAATTTTTTCATTACATTTTTTATTGGTACTGTGTTGACTGACTGCCTGCTATACCCCTGATTAATAGAAGCTGTTGATTCTAGGATAACAATACAATAACTCTGTGACAGGTGAACACACCTATCAGGCATGAGATTCCACATACATATGTCTGTAGCACAATCATTTTCTCTTGCGGTAAAATCAGTAAAAGGCTCTTTCTGCTCGTCTATCTATTAGCTATTGTTGCATTACTTCCTAAGCAAGATACATTTTATTTGCCAAGAGTATTATTACAGTGGACTGTAAGATTGTCCAAGAAGGACTTTTAAAGTGGATATCGAAAAACATTTGTTGAAATTATCATCATAAAACGCACTAAATTCAGACAAGACTGAGATGATCATATTTGGGCCTAAGAAACCTCAGAAACATGGCACCTAACCAGACACTTGGTCTAGATGGCATTACCTGGCCTCGAGCAGCGCTGTGAGGAATACTGCAGTCATTTTTGAACAGGATACGCTTTCAGCCATCTGTGTAATACCTCTAAAATTAGAAATGTCCAGACTCAGAGTAATTCTGAAAAGCTAGTTTATCCATTTCTTACTTCTAAGCTATTATAAAGACCTCACAGTATCACATTATCCTAACAGAGCACTTTGCTTATTGTGATACTTGAAACTTACCAAAGTAGAATGGGAGGCAGAGCCTTCAGCTATCAGGCAAGTCTTTTGTGGAACTTAGTTTTACGACCGGACTTAAGATTAGTTGACTTCTTTTGTAAATACGTCAGTGATGATGTCTGAGCGCTTGTTGGCAAAGCTGGAACCACATCTAAGGAGGTAGAGACAATTTCAGAGAGCCAACTGACCTGGAGCAGCAGGTAACTATATAATTGTATAATTTTATATTCTGTATCGATGCACATTTTGAGCTACAAGTGCACTTCTTGTCACATGCACTGATCTAAATGAGCAGATCTGTTTATTCACATGTGAAAAAAAAAAAAAAAGTCAAGCTTGATGAGTAACAGTAAGGGACGCAGGATGTAATTGTGAATGGCTCTTTAGCCTCAATCCTTTAGCAGCATACAGGAAATTATACATAGCACACAGGATTATGTGCTATGCAAGACACGAGAAACATTTTTTCTCATGAACAAACTCAAAAGGATTTTAGGTAATGAATGATTTTCTCAAAAGCTGGATGTCACACACTGTTAAGAAGGTTTTCACATAGGAATTGGAATCTTCTATAATTTTCTTTAAAGTAAAATTCTGATCATAGGTAAGTAACTTGTAATCTGAACAGGTAAATTTTCTGGAACTTTCTCAAGGCTGAAAGCTCACGAGAGCAATTTTTTACTTTGCTCTCTGTCCTCCTTACTCTACACAAGGTCAGCTCTGGGCCTCCAAGTCTGCAAAAACAAGTATGTTTTCCATGGGGAGCAGGAAAACATACCTCTTTGGCAGATACACAAGTTCGTATTCCAGCAGGCACCACAAAGAGGACTCACTTTGAGGAGGAAGTATGAGCATGAGTACAAGATTAAAAGACAAGTAAGCAAATCGTAAATCATAAATCCGACCTATAAACAGCCCAAGCAATATTCCCACATGGAGCACATTAATAGCCTGGCAATGGGCAGTGATGAGAGCTGTTTTTAAATACTGAAAGTGGTTGAAGATGGGAAACAGGTGTGCTTGCTTGGCTCTTTCCTGGACCACACCCACTAATGGAAGAAAATGGTTAGTTTCACTGATGTTCAGAGGTGGGTCGAGTATCCAAAAATTGTACTCAAGTAAGAGTAGCATTACTTTAAAATATTATTACTCAAGTAAAAGTGAAAAGTAGTCGTCAAATTTTTTTTAGTATTTTCAAAAGGAATATATGTAAAAACATCAACAAAATAAGGCACAACAATTCTAATTTCCAGATTTCAGTTTTTCACAACATAAGCTTTTTTCACTAATACCTACAGTAAATAATATAAATATATAAACAGTGCAAACAATTCCCAGTGACAAGACATGCTGTAAACTTTATATTCATTTTTGCTCCAAATGGCACAGCAGCCTCAGAGAAACATTAGAATGAGGCATCTTCAACATATGTACATACAAGGGAGCTCAGTTTACCATAAATTGTATAAGTGTGCATTTATTCCTGCATATTTAGCAAAAATGTGCCATTTCTTGACTCAGTGAGGTGATGGTTAAGCTTCAGCAGCAGTTTGCTCTCGAGGTTCTTTCTGTGAAGCTGTAACTGTTCAGCAGTGAACAGGAGTCCCGCATGACTAAGAAGTCCTTCACAAGCTCCAGATGCAGGAAGAGCTGTATTGATTTTGATTGACAGTTTCTTGATGTGGGGAAAGCCATGCAATAGAGCCACACCTCCAGTGAATGGACATGAAAGGTACCTCTCCAGCTCCCCTGCCCCTGGCTTTCCTGACCCCATGGATCCATTATCTTCGTCGGTTAGGCTGCTGTTTGTGCTGGCCTCATCCAGCTCTGAGTCTAGGTGATGTCTGATGAAGTTGAGACCTGTGGAAAGATGTATGGTCTTCAAAAGAATTAGGTCTGGTCATTATAGTGCTGTATACACTGCCAAGCTGCGGATGTTTGTTTGGAGCCAGCCTCCAAAAGCCGGGCATACACTGTGCGATTTTTGGCCCATTTTGAGCCAATTTTTCAGTCGCGCAACCGTTTTGGGGATCGGCCCGAGTTTTGCCTTAATCATGTGTTGTGCATCGTGTCGTATACAAGGGGTAACAAAAAGCAGTTAACACCTCACGACCAGCTCCCGATCATCAATCATATGGTTGCAAGATAATCAAACCTGTTTGAAATCCTGTCGCCCCTCAACGCAGCCTCTCACAATGCGCACGCACAACACAGAAATGAAAAGTGAAAAGGTGGAGCAGCACGGCAGTGCAGCGTGTGATCTGGACACAAGAGATGGAGGCACAACTTGTAGAACTTTGGCAAGCTCATCCGAGTATGTAAGCGTAGAGCTGCCACCCAGGCAAAAGAAAAATAGAGCTATATCACGTTATAACGTGAAAAGTTTATTGTCATAACAATATACTTTTCATGTTCGTGCAATATACCTTTCATGTTTGAACAATATAATATTTATATTTACATATTCACATTTACAGTTTCACAGTTACTGGTCATGTGACTGCATAGCCACATCTGATTGGTAAAAAAAGTTACCGGAAACCCCACTGGCGGCATGTTATCTGATGTGTTAAACTAATTATTTTTTAAAAAGTAACGAGTCGAATTTTGCAAATGTAGCGGAGTAAAAGTACCGTTTCTTCTTCACAAATGTACTCAAGTAAAAGTAAAAAGTATCGTACAAAAAAGGTACTTTAAAAGTACATTTTTTTCAAAAACTTACTCAAGTAAATGTAACGGAGTAAATGTAACTTGTTACTACCCACCTCTGCTGATGTTCCAGGTCCAGGTCCACATGCAGGGGAGACAAAGATACAGTCACATAGATATTAAAGTCAAAACTGACACAAGGTTTTATTTAAATTAAGAGATTTTCAAAGTTACAAAGTAGGACTGGGTGATATATCGAGTTTTTAAATATATCAATATATTTTTATATGAGATATGAGATGTGACAATATCGTTTATATTGATATAGTCTATGTTACATTATAATTATACTTGTGGAGCCACTAGTTTGCCTCTCTTTCATCCACTTGTCTCTATGCAACGTTACTCTGCCTCGCCTCTCCTTCACTGAACACAACTCCCCCTCCCCCATCGCTTCATCTGCAGGCAACGAAAAGATGGACACGGCACCTATCAAAGAGGAGCTGGTCGGTAAAAAGAGCAGCAACTATTTTAGTACTGTTAGCGTTAATCTCGTTAAAATGACGTTAACGCCATAACGCAGCAAATCTCTGTTAACGAGTTACCGCGGATCGGGCCCCACGCACGGGGGCTGCACGGCCTAAAATCATTTCATTTTCTCATAAATTGACAGTGCGCCTTATGTATGAATTCTGGTTGTGCTTACTGACCGCAAACCGATTTTATGTGGTACACGGCGCTCAGCAATCTGTCAAAAAAATGTTTTGGTACGACTTTAGTTAGCTACGAAGCTGCACCGCTTGATGGATTGTCGGAGCATTACGGCTACCGAGAAGCCTCGCGGAGTGATACGTACTGTGCTTCAACGTAATATTACCGTAATGTGTGTGTATAAGGACCACAAATGGCACCTGTTAAGAGACTCAAATTCAAGGCTGCCAGTCACACAGTAGAAGTTGGGAACAGAGCAGCTGTGAAATCTCAGCGTCTTTTAGTTTACATTTTGACTGCACAATTGTGAGCTCTTTGTTATGCACATAAACAACATTGTTTTATTTTATTTCTGGATCATTATTTTAATAAATGCTGATAATTTATTTCTGAGTAATTATTTTATGTCCATCTACGCTGTATGTTAATAAAAGTGCCTGTGTGACATCTGGGACACTTTGACTAAGAACTCTCTTTTTGTTCTTACTTCATGGCTTTAAAAAAATAGATATATATCGTATATCACCATCCAACTAAAGCATATCAAGATATGAATTTTGGGCCATATCGCCCAGCCCTATTACAAAGTAAAGGAAAAGTGTAAGAAACACATACAGCTGGGAGAGCGCAATGCCCTACCCAAGCCACTGTGGGTGTGCCTAAATACACGAAATAATGAGCTTGCTTTAATGTGCGTTTTGAATTTCAGCGACTAATCAGTAACTCTCCATTGGTACAGCACTACATTACAACACTAGACAGGAGAAGTGGTGTGTTCACATACTGATACAAAGAAAGGGGTCCAAAAATATGTATATAGCATTGAAATGTCAGCCTTCAGAAACCACTGGCAGGCTGACCCTAATGTGAAAGCAGCAAATGTTTATAGTCCGTCCTTCACTGTTAAGCATGCAGCGCTGGGATAAACAGACATGCTTTAGTGGGTGTTTGCTGCCAACCTTGGGGTTATTTATGAGCTTGCTACATACAGCCTTTGCTTCTCAGCCAAACACCCTGACTGGTTTATGCTTTGTTGCTTCTAGCTCAACAGTCACTGTAAACAGCAGACTCAGCACTGAATATCTTGCTCAAATTTTGTGGAAGGGAAGAGGATTTGGAGGGAAGTGGGGGAGTATGAGGGCAGGAGGGGGGTGCTGGTAAATGAGGATGGGAATAAATACAAATTTCCATTTGCTCTTTCTTTAATGGTAAGATTGCATGTGTCTGACAACTCCCTAAATATAATTAAAAATATTAAAACAATTGACTTAAAAACTATTAAAACTATTCCTTTATTGGTTTTGATTAGTAAGCTGTCCAGTCAAAGATTCACTGAAAATAATCCTGATCACTTTTTTTCCCCCTTCTACAGAGAGTCAATTATTAAGTTCACTGCAAGGCTTTCGAAAAAACCTGGACTGCTGATTGTAGCTTTGATTTGTACCTTTTCTTGTCCTTGGTGCACCTTCAGTGCACAGGACAAATATCCATGCAGGCACAATAAAATTTATCTTAATCTCAAACTGCGCAGACCTGAGTTTGTGTATAGTGTCTCCTCCATCAGAGTGAGTGAATGAGGTGTTATCATAGTGTGCTCACACACTGCAAGAACAAATTGCTCTGGAGAAGTGCAGGTATACAGATAGCACTGAAATATGTGACAGATATGGTTGATAAATCATGAAGCTATCTCAGGTTTCTGTATCCATGCACTTAAGAGAAAGCATCAGTGGCTGCTGTAACTTTATGGTGGGATTTCAGGTGACACAAAAACATGCTTGGATATCAGTGATGTTATATACATCCACTTTCTAGCATTATATATAGCACAACAGAGTAAGAGGTCTGCACTGGTAGGTGCAAGTAACACTCAAAAATGAAATACCACCTTTCTTCCATAAAACTGGAACATGTGACCTGAAGACTAAAACACCTCTTGCAGGTGAAAGATAACCACTATAATCTTCTCATCACTAAGCTTGTAGAAAGAGTTGTTCTGGTCCTGTATTGCTTGTAACAGAAGCATAGGTAGTTGGTTAACATCACTGACACTATGTGCCATTGTGTTATGCTCACAGAAAGGCTCCAGTACCAATGAAGGTAAAAAGAAAATCAATATTTCTTTAATATATGAATCTACATTGATAACTAATTTACTGTCCCTTTGAGGATAGCATTCACAAGATTTTCAGAAGACTTCTGACTGAAATTTAAGCCCATGTAAGATTTTTAGTTGATAAACGTTTGGTATCAATTTCAAAATCCTATGTTGGCATTCACAAGTTACCTGCATTCACAAACCCGCCCGCCCAACAGGGTGAAAACGATACCCCATCAGCCTTTTACAGCTAACACTGTTTGTAGCTTTACTGGTTAATGACACACAAATTCAATAAAGTGACCTTTCCAAAGTGGACTTTGGAATCACTATGCAAATCCCTAAGTATTTCCATACAAAGTGAAGTTAAACTACTACTTCACTGCATCACAACTGTGGGTATTATCAAGCTGATAAATCTCCAGTTGGTCTGCGTAATAGAACCGAGAGTGGGTGGTAAACAGCAAAACTTTAGTAGCTGAATTAGCAGGCGCCACAAGCTCTGCTTTCTACTAAAGGGAACTGACTGTTGTAGAAAATTGCAGGGCGCTCTGAACTGCCATTTCCATTGATTTGGCTTTGTGTTACCCATTTCTCTTTTCTCTTCAGAGACTTCAAGACCTGGTGCCAAAACTTGATTTAATGACAAGAGAGGCTATCCAGGAACACTCCAAACTTTTCTATTGCATTTTAAACCCAAGATTTCTAAGATTTCTGCTGCCGTCACCTTTTATGTGGGGAATTCTAAAGTGGTTGTGTTGCAGTTTAATCAATTTTAATACACTTTCAGATAATATGTCAGATGTAGAGACACTTAGCACCATTTGATTAGTCTTCTTACTTGAACCCAAGATCAGAATCACAACACAAATGTACACGTCTCATATCAAGGTTCATCCTCCCATAATGTGATCCAACCTCACCAGATACCATGCCACTATTATTGATCTCTCAATGCATTAATTACTGAGTTAAGAGAGATAAGATAAGATAAGATAAGACTTTATTGATCCCACAACGGGGAGATTTTTGCGTCACCTCAGCTCAGGTACAGATATATGAAGGAAATACAAAAATACAAATAAGTACAATCAATGAAAAAAAGTTGGATTAGTTATTGACCCCCATGGCAGAGAAATGAAGGGATTGGTTCATGGCTGTAGCTAGTTTCATGATAACTACAGGTAGAGTCACGTGAAAAAGAAAGTATACACTTACTGCTTCCATAGGAATTAAGAAGGTAAGAAATGCGAGAGAATCTATATAGGCAGAAGGCTTTGCAGTATGCAGGTCTGAAGGATTCAGGTGTGCGCTGATACAACGCCACATTCTTCCCTGGAGCAAATGTCCCAGCAAATTCATCCAAAGATCAGACCGTGCAATGCTCAGAGAAATTGTAAAATTTTTATTGTAAAAGAGCTCCATCTCAGACTCTGAAGACCTCAGTTGGTATGTTAACAATTAACGTTTATGACAGTGCAATTAGAAAAAGACTGAACAAATTTGGCTTGTTTGGAAGGAGGCCTCTTTTCCCTAAAAGGAACATGGCAACACGGCTTAGGTTTGCAAAGTTGTAATTGAACAGAATACAAGACTTTATGAACAATGTCCTTTGGATAGATACGTTAGAGGGGCAGAGGTTTGGCCATAATTTATCAGAAACCAAACAAAGCATGTCTGCACAAACATCACGTACCAGATCTCTGCATGGTGTTGGACAGATGACGACCTTGGCACCTTGAGTCAACCTTAAACTCATCTGTATAGCAATGTATTCCCACTAAAGGTGGTAACACAAGCTATTGAGTCATGGGATGCATTTAGTTTTTAAGATGACTGCACAGAGTCCCGTGAAAACTCTCCTTTTCACATGACTGTATATAAACCGAGCTTTGCATGAAACGTGTAATTGAGATGAGAATCAGTCTAACCATTTTTATTAAAAGTACATTTTCTGTTAGTGTAATAAACTGTGAATGGACTTAACTAGAATTTATATAGTGACCACACAAAGAGCTTTTGACTATACGCCCCATTTAACCATGCAGTCATATAGTACTGTATATCCTATACTGTTTAAGCACGTTTTTGGCTTCTGGTTCATGTGCAATTTTAGAATCACCATTTAAGTAATGATGCACTGAGAAATACCTTTGGTAATATAGATAATGTAATATTGTCATGTGCACATTAACTTAACTTGCTGCCTAAAATTGGTCTTAAATTTGATTCCAATGGACTTGCTACGGTCCACTTTAGGAACCAGCTGATGTGGTTGTTTTGCTTTTTTGGACGTCCTTTTGGGAATTAACCTGTAGAGGTGTACCAGACAGGCTTGAAGTAGAACCTGAAGCAGACCCAGTATAAGTTTGTGGTGTAAATCCTCATACTTGGCCTAAGCTCCTTAGGGGAGCTGTCAGGGAAAAAATAACTTTTTGTATGCTCTGCTCACCCTGAGACTGACTGGAAAGCAGACAGATGAAAATATTTTGAATTTCACTCCTTGAAACATGAAAATCTGTAACAACAGTGACCTCGAAAGTCACCTCTCCCCAGGATTTTCTTTTCTCCATTACACCGCTTCCTTCTCATTTCCCTGATAGTGCTGCTCACTGAATCCAACTCCTCACTGACGCATCTGTGTCACTTTCATCAATACAGCAAAGTTGTTTGTTTGCGGCAGATGGCCTGAATGTTTCCAGCTCCCTGTGAAGTTAGAAAGGAATTTGCCTTGTTTTCCTTTTTGGTTATTTTTTCCCTCCTCACTCCTCGTTCTGTCACAACTTATCTTCTTCAGGTTGCTGATGAGCCTAAGCAGCTGTGCTCAGAGCAATGAGATAATTGTCACTGTTTGTGTGTGTGTGTGTGTGTGTGTGTGTGTGTGTGTGTGTGTGTGTGTGTGTGTGTGTGTGTGTGTGTGTGTGTGTGTGTGTGCGTTTTTTTTTTTTCATGTACTAGGAATCTGTAGGCCTTGTGGCAATCTTCTTTTCATTGTTTTAGTCTGCCATAATTAGCAGACTTCTCGGAAAAATGGTCCAACATACACCCTGACATGCAGAACCTGAGCCAGCTGTGCAGATGGGAGAACATAAAATGACCTCATGTTGCCGATGTAGTTTTCTCAGATCTCGAAGCAACACACCGGTCAATAAGGAGGTGTCACTTAGAATGAGAAAGCATGGAGGGGAGGCTTGCAGTTGGCATTTGTAAGTCAGCAAAACATTTATCTTCTAGCACAGTACTATTTATTTCTGTCCCTGTAGTTGCTCATCATTCAATATCTATAAATTCTCCTTTTTTTGTGCTGAGGGGACACCTCACAGCTGCACCTCCCTGTATTGTGATAGGTTTGGTAACAACCATAGCAGTGTTTATATTCAAGGTCATGACAAACAATATTTTGATTCAGATTTTATCGTGAACAAAGACATTTATTTTCACTGGGGGGAAAGATAACAAAAATAGATATAGGAACTGTGATTTTCAATAAGAAATACAATAAAACTCACATTACTGCAGCTAAAGTGCAGAAACAGGTAGCAGGATAAAAGAAAATAATAAAAGAGAAAAGAAATGTAGACACTGCAATGTAGAAGATGCCTTCATAGAAATTACTCATTTGTCTCTTAAATAACAACTTTGTAATTTATGTTTATTTTAAGCATAAATTAAAAGGTTCAGTTTTAAGGACTGATTAATCTGGCCATTACATACCTGGGTGGTGCCACTGAACTATTGGTGATTGAGTGGGTCCATTACTAGTTAGTTAAATTGGGTAATATTGTTTGTTTGATTTTGCTAATTTACAGTATAAACATATCACTCAACTGCAGGTGTCACAATATACCTGTAACAACGATAACTGTGGCATTGACACCAGTGTAGCCACAGTTAGAGACTCACTTTATCTGAGCTCTCTTCCCTCTCAGTAACTACTCTAGTGGAGTCTCAGCTTATCTACTGCAGGTGGGGTAAATACAGCTAATGGTATACACTTTTCTGTGGCTGCTATGGCTGCTGTCACACACAAGACTGAATCACTAATATAGATCCTGTTAGACTGTTGCTACATTGTTGTGAGAATCCATGAATACAGGTGAAATGTTGAGAACTCAGTTCTAAATTCTCCTTTTATGCTACTCCTAGCTGCACCATTAAAATGCACAGCTGTGCTTTGCACCCAGACTTATAGCTGTGGCTGAAGGTTGGGGTTGGCCTGATTGAATAAATACTTTTTCTTTCTTTTTTTTTTTAGATATTTTGGACCAGATTTACTAAGTGCCACAATTACGAAACGTGTCGAAGGAACACGGTTATAATTTATTTTAAAAATATTCAGCAAGTCATTTTAATAATGCCAAATGGCTGAAAGGCATCAAAAATTAGCTGGTCTAATATGATGAGGCAGCAAGCGATATACTAACCAAACTATGTGTGTGACAGCTGGTCTCTGGATAAAACAGACAATTCAGAAAAGAGCTACTCAGCACTTTCTCAAGTTCTCAAATATAGTAGAAAAGTGCTACATCAAGTCCATCAAGTCAAATCCATTTATTGTGAATAAATCTGTAACAGCTGACCTGCATAATGTTAACAACAACAAACACTTATCTTATCTTAACAATCCTAACCCATCCAATGAAGCTAATGAATTGAGCTAATACTAATGAAGCTACTCCTACTCTGCCACATGCATAAATTCATACAGAAAGGCATGCAGAAGCCTTTGTTTGATGTGTAGTTTTCACCCTTTTCTGTGTGTTTCTGTGTAAGTAACTTGACTCCCTATAATGTCAACCAGTCCCTTACTATAGTTATTGTAGTTTTTTAACACATAAGACAAAGAAAAGCAACAAAGCCTCATAATTAATGGTGGTTTCACGGCTATAAATTCATTCATTTCCAGATGAACATGTTTATTAACTTTCCTGTGGTTTGGTTTATGTTCAAATACAGAAATCTCCATGTGAATTCCAAGGGAACCAAAATGCACTAGAAACCACAGCAGAAGGTTCAGACTTCTTACAAACCTGAAACAAAAACTAAATATTGGAAGAAGGTGGTCTGGACTAGTGGATAACATGGATAATTCACTTGATTTTACAGCTACTTAATAGACTTAGTAGACTCAGGCACATCAGTGATAATGGGAAGGCTGAAGGTGCTAAGCTAAAACTTCCAGAGGACATCTGGTAGTTGGGTCTGGATTAAGATTGGATCCAGTTCTCGCAATAAACTGTTTTGTAGCTGATTTGGAACAAGAGCACTTCCACCAAAGGGTCCGTTATGGTCTGCACTTGAGTGTGATTACCGTGTCCACATGTGCAAAATGAACCATGAAGCCAAGCAACAAAAGGGAAAACAAAACAGGGTTCAATTTGAATGAATGAATACTGGTATGAATACAGCCCAAGAAGCCAGAAAACCTAATATATATATATATATATATATATATATATATATATATATATATATATATATATATATATATATATATATATATATATATATGTTGTTGTTTTGTTAACAAAAATGAATAAATGCTGTGGCTTTTGTGTGTGTGTGTGTGTGTGTGTGTGTGTGTGTGTGTGTGTGAATTGACTTATCAGTTCAGCTCAAGCAGGAACCAAGGCTGAAGACTGAGTATAATGGTAAAGTGCATTGTGTTGGAAAAGCACAATCTAATTGCACCAAATCAAATTATCTCATGCTGTTATGACTGCAAACTCAACAAACACCAGTGGCTAGCAAGTATCGGGAACAAGCGGAAATAAACTGCTAATTACTGCCTCACACTTTTGTTGTTATTTGTTTTTGTTTAATGGGAAAGAACTATTAAGGGTTTGTGGGATGAAAGTGTAGAAAAGTAGTGCTGTACATCAGGGTACTGGAAAACAAATGCATTAATACATGCCATTAAACCTAATGTAATACTCTCAGTTGCACACTGCCTGTTGAGAAGTACTGTATATTGAGATGATTAATATAGACCCAGTTATCAGGCATTGCTGCCGATTAATTGATGGTTACTGGAAATCACGTGAATGGAAACGGAAAACAACTTATGTCCTTTATTCAGCACAAGAGTCCCCTTTAGGAGTGTAGTGTGATATATGTATAATTAGGTCTCATTCTCCACTGAGAAATATATAAAGTAAAAGACCTGAATGTACATCTATAAAGGTGTTTCACATTTTCCATGCACGCTGCTCTTTGTAATTAAATTTTTCATATTTGAGAAATAGTGGAAGCACATTGACCCTGCGGTGCCATACATTGGATTTATTCTGTATCGGCCCTGAAAGGAAATTTCATAAAGAAATATGTTCTATACACATGGACACACACACTAAATAAACTTTATTTCCCTTGATATTTTTTTCTTTATCTGTTTTTTTTTTAATTTGATCTCCCCTCCCTGCCTGCTTTTTGTTACTCTGTCCAATAACTGTAAAAATAATCAAATGGAGGCGAAGAAAGTGTTCACTCTTAGCATACTTATGTCATCTATGTGTGTTAGAGTTGTCTTGTTTTGTCTACATCTTTGTCTCTGTGTGGCTGGTTATTGAGGTTTCATGTGGAGTTCAGCAGAGTGCATCTGTGTTTGGAGATATTGATTGATCTGACGTTGGGGGCCAGCTGGCGAGGGGAAGTGGTGGCTTGTGACAGAAAAATCTCTGCTGCCTACAAAGGCGAAGAACCAGAGCTGCTCCAAGGCTTAAAGTGACACTAACCAAGATTTTATGTACAAATAAAAATGTATTACCAGCTTAAATCACAAAGTGGGGCCCACAGTGCTCAGTGTGGCATTTATCTGGCACAAGAATGCTGAACTCATCCTCAAAATAAAGTTTTGTTTATGTGTTCGGGTTGTTCTCCGCCTATACAGAAAGTAATTAATCATTAAATAAGACTGAATCCCCAACTTTCCTTTTTCATCTCTCAAGCAATCTTTATTTAGAAATTGCTTGCAAGATGAACAACAGACATTACCATGAACATTTGAGAGAGTGTCACATGCTGTCGTTTTCAACCAGCACATGCAGACTCCAGGTTCATCTTTCTTTAATGCTCAGCTTGCTTCAGGTTTACACAGAATGTCTTAGAACTGCCCTTGCTAGAATTTGCTTTTGTTTCAGCATCCAAGAATTTAATTTTCATTCTTTGTTCTATGTCCTATGTCTTCCCCTCCACTACAGCGGCGACATACAGTAGACGAGGCAGCGTTCAGTAATTAGAAAGAGATAAGATGCAGGCCTACTTAGCTTGGAACGAGAAGCAGAGACAAAAGCTTCTGCAGCGGTCAGCAAAAAAGAAAGAAAATATAGTAGATGGTGCTTTGGATCAAAGAAAGGTTGGAGGAAAGGAAATGAGAATAGAGACAGAAGGAAGAGGAGAAAGACACATCCAGATAAATGATTTCTGGTTTCAAAGAACGGATGATAGCAGACAGGAAGGAACCATGCGAGTTAAAATCAAGCAATTAGTAGAGCCTGGAGAAGATGAAGGGCAAAAGATCAGAAGTTAAAAAGTGCAAGGACCTGAGATTTTTCATTGTGTTTTACTCTTTTTTAAAAAGAAGACATGAAGACCGGTTTATTCTGTGGATCAGTCATGGATGTGTATCACTGAGTCCTCCATTTACCATTTAGATCTATTGGTTTTTACCAGAATCATCTGCAAGCCCAGCACGCAAATGCACTCTCCGTAAGGTCTGGTGCTCTCTCTGACATTATCCATTAGTTCCAATAGATCGTTTAAAAGGCTCCAACCCTCCCTTCCTGCCTGCCTGAGTCATTCCTTTCTCATCCTCTCTCTCCTTTCTTATACTCTGCTCCTGTCATTACCTCCCTCCCCTCTTTTTCCCCCCTCTTCAATTCACTCTCATCAGCTCAAGTGACAAAAAAGTAACACTTGGTGTCTAATATTTCATAGAGCTGCAATCAGAGTCATCTCAAAGGACCTGACTGTGGCTAATGATTCTCAGAAATACAGCTCAGACCCCCAGGCCAACTCATACATGAAAGGAAACTTGGAGAGAGGAAAGGTAAGGCACTAACTTGCTTCACAGGGCCTGCTGTGCTAATTATTCACAGTACACTTAATTATTTGGCACATCGATCCATGGTCTGCATAAGACCTGACAGCTGGCCGCTGAGAATACGCTTTCAGGCTACGGCTACAACAAGGACATCATGTGTAATCTGAAGACACCAGAACATTGAAATTGTACTTTCATATCACTCTAGTGGTAGCAATAAATAATTACAATGTAGTGTTGATTTTTTTGAAGAGCGGAAAAAAGCTCTCAGAGCTGGCTTACATCATAAATTGAATTTACCAAGTTTATTTGGAGTGGCTACAAAAAGTGACAAAGCATTATTCTTACTGGGTTATAAATAAGTTGCTACAGAAACATTGCCTGCAGTAGACGACACTGTGATTACTTGTTCATCTTGTTGTTCTTTCTGTTACTGTCTGTCACACACAGACACAGACACACAGAGAGCTGGTGTGGTAGGGCCTCTTATGTTCTGGCTGTCAATCATCTGGATCACCAAACTACAAAGTAACCTACATCTATCCCGCATCTCTCTGCTATTAGTGAAAGATACAATCAGCTATTGCAATCACTGCCCAGCCGGCATTGCACTGGTGCTGTCCGTGGTGCTGAAGCAGCAGGCTTAAGACCATTTAGTGGCTTTTAGTTCAGTTAGTTTGACTACGATGACCTGGATGACTGAGAACCTTCACAGACTTTTAGTTCAGATGTTTGATGGAACTTGTGGTGAAGTAGATAATGTGACTGAGGAATATAACCATCACTGACCATGCAATAATCAGCTGCCACAGTTACATATAATTCACATCATGCAGACTATTGCACTCACTATAGTACATTATTTGAAACAAAAATCTCAGCCTGGGTAACTTCAGTTTGCAACATAAAAAAATCAAACTTATTATTTTAATAAATATGTGCACATTAATATAAAAATCATAAATCCCTAAGTCAATAATATACATTTAAGCTGTATAATATTCTGGATATTTACAAATGAGCTATCTGTATATATTAGATTTCTTATATTTTGTATCTTTGTAATATATTGTATCATTTATTGTTGTTCAGTCTGTTGCTGTTCTTATTATCTTAGCTGTAACAACATAATTTCCTTATGGATTAATAAAGTATTCTGATTCTGATTCTAAATAAAAAAGACGGCTGCTAAATAAAAAAGAAATTTGAAAGTTTCTTATAAAGGAAGTCTCATTTAGGGTCACGTTCAGGCAGCAGACAGAAGATATGCATACCTTTGCAGCTTGAATCTCATGTCGAGGTTGGTGTGTACTTGTATTAATTTGTTATGTCCTAATTATCCATGTTGCACAATTCCTGGCATGCATACTTTTGCAGCTTGACCCTCATATCGATTTGGATGGGTGCTTTTATTGAAAAACATCTGACCTTTGTTTCACTACATCATTTTGTGTAGATGGTTGTGGAACAAGTATGACTGTGTCATGGTTAGGGTTATGTTTGGGGTTCCTTCTCTGACAGGTGGTTATGGGTGGTTCTTGTCTTTCTGAGCACCTGTTCATCACCTGGTAACCAACTTTTTAATGACCTGCACAAACCGCAACTCAAAAAGGTTGTCTTCAGTCAGTTTGGCCATCAGGTTAAAGTCTATTCTTAGGTGATGTCACTAAAAACACTTCAAATATTCATTGTTGGGATTTTCTGACACTGATACCCAACAATAGTTTCATGTCAAGGTTCCATCTTTTTGTATATCCTGAACTGAACTTGTAAGCAGCCTCCATGGGGCAACAAAACAAATTCTGGTGAGGGAGAGTGGGGAAGGACAAATTTGTTTATTGTTTGTTTATTATATCCTCAGAGATCCCCAACCTCCCCCCAAAACAGGCCAGAAATTTAGTTTCTCCAAAAAATAACATTCTTGCCGTAGAAGGTTATATTATAAACATTATATCCCTGTAAGTCCCAGACAGTGAGTTACAAAACTTTGCTAACTTAAGAACCAAAGGGGATACATCTGCCTTTTAAACATTCCTTCTCTCCACCATGCATGGGGGTACCGGCATCGTGCACTGAAACATTCATGTTTTCATGATCCAACACCATCTGGTTAGACGGTGATGTTGGGAGTTTGCACAGTGTTTGATTTCAGAAGTCTCCTGTGGCAGCAGGCGGAAATTACCTTCCAATTAGATCTAATAGATAAAATTAGAGTCCAAAGCATAAAGTAAAGCCACAGTTATATCCTCAGGCATGGATTGCCCTGGGTTTACAAAATTAATTAGAGACTGCAGAGAGAATGTTGATAACAAACAAAATCGCTTTATTATTTGCAACAGATTTCGTCTGGTTTTTACCCCTCACAACTAATAAAAACTATAATGAAATAAAGCGAGGGAGAAATCTCTTGTTACTAAAAGGAACAAAATGACAAAACAAAAGAATGTTTCTGAAGTTTGGATGAACTGAATTTTATTTGTGCTTCAGCACGACACAAATACAAGAAGGTTATTAAACACGAGTAATAATGCAACAATGACAACAGAATAAGAATAATGTAATTAATCTAAGTCGTCTTTTACAGCCTATAAATATTCAGGTAGTTGTTGAATAGTTACTTTCATGTTATGTTCATTTTTTTATGTGACATCCAAGTTTATAGCACAATTAACTTTTTTTTTATTTGACACTGGTCTTGACAGAGGCTGATTTCCCTTTACGATGAATCAAGAAAGTGGCTTTTTCCATTCTGTATGATTTTGAACTGTTTGTTAAATCCATAAGCCACTGAAATGTGGCAAACACTGAAAACAGACCTCTGAGGATCTTTAAAAAAGGCCTTTTCTCAATGCCCCTTTTTTTGCTGCAGACTCCAAACTTCTCTCCTAATTGCAACTGATTTTCCAGACTGATAAATCAAACAAAGGGTTGAGTGTCTAGCTCCTGAAACTGGGAATTATATAATAATCTCATGTTGCATATAAGCAAGAAAACCTTTATTACACTAAAACAAAAGATCAGAGTGGACAGGAGCAGAAAGGGCAATCAATTTATTTGAATGGCTGATAGACTTTCCCAATGAATCCTAACAGGTTGTAATCCACAGTGTACACCATCACCTGAATGAAAGGAGAAAACCGACACGTGCATTTTACTTCGTTTGAAGAAAAAGACAGATTTTTTTAAACCCCAACATGCCCATCCACTCTCGAATTCTTGTTTTTATTCTGTAGCATTGCATATCATTATTAGCATTATAAGGTGTATTTACATTCATACAGTCATTTAGATGCTAGCAAGTGCTGATCAAGTCTTTCCTTTAAGCAAAATGTCCCGAATGGGTTGATTCTGTTCAGCATTTTCAATGGAAGAAATGTTTCATCGCTCATCCAAGTGACTTAATAAGCATGCATCAGAACATTTTAAGCAAAACGGTTTATTCACAAAAGGCTTAACATCTTACTGTAGGGATGTAACAGACACTTTGGATATTTATTTGTCAGACAACTCTTGAGTTTGTTGAGTTTTTATTGACTGGGTTTTGGGTCTAACTTTGGATCTCCAGGCAGAACTGGCCTGGGAACGCCTGGGGATCCCGCAGGGAAGTGTTGCTGGGAAGCAGGATGTCTAGAATACATGGACATCTGCTTAGCCTGCTGTTACTGCAACTTCTCTGTATTTTTATTATTATGTAGAAAACACTAAAATATCAACTATACTGTCTATTGTTTTGTTCTTTTTTCCTTTTTCTTTTTCTTAAACCAGTCATGAGATTTAATTGAGAAATCAACAACACTGAACAATCAAGGTAAGCCCATCTTCAATCTCTGTCTTTTACTCTTTACTCTTAATGGGGCGATGGTTTAGGAAATGGACATGAAACCATCAATTGAGGCTACAAACTCATTAAGAAGATGGTAACTGAAGTCATAAATTCAGTGAGGCAGTTCGAGGTCATTTCTCTTAGACCACAATAAATAAAACTGGACTTCTATTACAAGGAAACTCTTGATCTAATGTTTCATCCATCCTGAGTCAGTGTCATGACACTGAGACAAGATTAAAACATTTTAAATTAAAAAACAAACTATTTTGGACTACATGTAGTAATTAGAGACAGTTTAAAAAGTTACAATGTTTGGCTTCAGTTGGGTGTTTACACAGCTCCAGATTTGCACCCAAACCTGAACAGGGGGAGCTGTATTAGCACATGACCACCATCAAAAACAGCCGAGAGACCTTGAGGAGGGAACCTTTTTATTAGGCTAGTCAATGGTCAATTAATTTCTGTATGGCACAGAGGAAGTCAGCCAAATGACCTTGATGATGGAGAAACACAGACTAGGACTACTACAAAAAATGTATTTATAAGAATAATAAAGGAGGAGAATAATGTGTGTTAAAATATACATTCATTTCTATTTATAATACATAACATATAAATTATATAAATGATTGTAAATAGTAGTGTAATGATAATAGCATTAACTATAATATCATAAATAAAGACAATTATATTATTACATGTTTTGATTATATAATGACTATTAAAAGAAATAAAACAAAACTTTTTATGTATTCATATGGTGAGCAATATTACTGTAACAGTATTCATTATAGATCCCAATGTGGAAGTATTATATTAATGTAAATGTAATAATATATCATATCTGATATATGTGGGCATGATGTTTGTACATTGCAAATCAGGCATGTCCGTGGGTTAATGGTATGCTAGAACTATAATGAACAGGTTCGAGATACACCTGCTCTGGCTTCACTTGTCAGATCTGGAAACTACATCCATATTTTATGTGCGATCTATGGTTTTCACCCACTGACACATTTATATGTCATTTTGATGTCAACCATTCATGCAGAATAATCTACAGTAACTACCCCTATCCTCCAGCTGCACACTCACTTAGTGAGTGGTTAGGGGCAGCAAAGAACACCTCAGATGTTAACATTATAGTAATGGACTTCCTGACATAGGCACTACACCAATGAGCCTTGAATTATGTATGATTTGGAGCCATCTGCACAGCTTCCAGCTTTGATGCATGGCGAGACGATTCGTATTATGCTGCAATGGAGGGGTACCTGCCGGACACTTAACAATTCTGTGAGTGTTGCTGAGGACTGCTGGTTGGTGAGAGGACTGATCTAGCGTTTGTGAACGACTACACTTCCAACCCTTTAGAAAATTTGTCCACACGCTAAACGCGGCGTCACCGTGGACCATGGTTGCTAGGACAACTGCAGAGTCGAAAGTGGATGTTAACAAGCAATGGTGATGTGGAACAAAAAGCCTTTTGTCTAGAAAGGAAGGAAGCGATTACAACATAATGTTTGAGAAAAAAATTAGATTTATGGGTGGAGTGAGAAAGACTAAGAATATTACCTTTAGAACTCTTTCTATAAATTATGCACATTAAATAGTCTTAATGTATTCTTAATGTTGTGTGTACACATACTGAAAAATTAATCCATTCTCATTACCCAGGTGCCAAATATGACCTTTTTATTAAAGAGACACAAAGTTTTTTTTGGTTTCATCAGTGCCTTTGACCCACCAAGCAGCAGGAATATGTGATGTGATATGTGAGTGAAATATTCAGGTTTAAATAGCATCTCAGTTCAAAAAGTTTTTCTTTCTTTTCCAATTCAGTGTAGATTTTGTATTTATTCTTAATTTTTTGGTTTCGTTTTGTTTTTAAAATTAATTAGTTCACATTTTAGGCACAGTTTTGGTCAATAAATATTCAATTTCACACCGAGGATTAGTTAACTGACACAGGCCTAGACAACTATCTGAATGGTAATAGTGATTGTTACTAAAATGAGAAAAAGCACAACACAAAACCGATACCGAGTATGTTCGCCTTTAAAGTCAAAGTGTAATTCACTGCTGCCAGCATATTTCCAAAAAGGTGCAGCTGTTATTTTGAAGGCAATACTCAGCTTCGTGTTGTGTCACACTTTTCACAGTTTCAACATCACTCTGAGAAATGCTAGCAAGTGATTGCAGATGAGTGGATGTCTTCCATACAAACTTGTAGTGGATTTTTGTATGACATGTATACCTATATATCTAATGTGGTGGATTTTTGTACCTATATATCTGTCTGAATATATATATATATATATATATATATATATATATATATATATATATATATATATATATATATATATATATATATATATATATATACATACTGTAACTTTAATGTAGAGTTTTAGGCACGCGGTGACACACACACACACACGCGCACACACAATAAATGTTACATATCTCTTACATGGTAACAGAGATACTGAAAACAACATAATGAAATCACTGTCATGTACACACACAAACTATAAACCTACACTGGAGTGTTTATTTTTATGTAAAGCATTTAACTCATATATTTGATGTAGTTAGGTCAAGTATTATTCACATGAATATCATAAGATTATCACAAAAACTATTCTGTTTGCTGTACTAATGTGTGACCTTTGACCATGTTGTGACCTATTGTCAGAAGGCAAAGCAAAGGGTTAACCTAAGGGTGTCCCTTTGGGCAGGGCCCTCAGCCAGAGCCCTGCCTGAACCCTGGCCCGTACTTGACCCTGCACCTTCTGTTCCTGGGCGCGTGGGAAAGTTACTCAGCAGCAGGAGGTGGGACTACCTGTACCTTTAAAAGGAGGCCTGGGAAAGCCCTCGTGGCTTTTTCCTGCTGTCTGTCTGTTGGGGTTGGTCCCAACCTGCATGCGCTTACGGCGAACACCCTAGGGGAGCTTTGCTTTTCCTTCTGTTTTGCTGAGCTTCACTGTTCAATAAAACAGCTTGCATAGAACTTTGCTCCTCTCCTGTGATTTTTTGTGTTTTTGATTTTAATTGAAATTGGGAAGCTGAGATCCACCTATTGCTAATCTGAAGAATCACTCTCAATTGTGACAACTACAAACTACAGGCAACAGGCCAGCCAAGGAGGTTTTAGTTGCAGTACTCTCTTTGTGACCAATTTCACCTTGTGAATGCCTACAAACATTTGTCACTCACTCAGGGAGTACACATTTTTCCCACAAACCTGAGGTTGCCAGTGGGTGACTGACTGATCTCTAGTCCTGAGCAACTAAGGCTTAAGCAATCGATTTCACAGAGACTGCCAGAAGTCTCTGGCAACCAACCAGATGAGGAATACAAATTTTTCCTTCCTGACTGGTGGTTGTGAAGGAAAGATCGTTACCAACAGGTCAGTAGGCCTGTGTGACTGGGGTCTAAAATTGCAGGAGGGTTCATGGTACAGAACACACTTAATCAGAGGTAGAGACGTAGTATGTGTCCAGTTAATCCCTTTATTGTATTTTTTGCATTTATCTTTATTTTTGTTTAGACAAAATAATGCTTACATATTTACTTGTGGCCAGTGACTCTGTAATGTTAATATTTATAACACCAACACGTTTGCTGTCATATAAAATAATCTTCTACAGTATTTTTGTCATGTTATCCTTTGCTTAAATCTTTGTTTAAGGTTTTGTGTGATAAGTATTTCCTTATAGATTTCATCAGCCATGAATGATAGCTAATCCATATAGAGCTATGTTACGCTCCAGTCTAGGGGTACCGGTACGCAACATAGGGGTTCAAAAAAGAAGGAAGTGACCCCACCCTGGTCCCCAAAACCATACACAGAAAAACCAGTTTCTTAGTGAACAGTGGTTTATTGTCTAAACTGAAGCGTGACTCCGGGGTGAACAAAGGCCAAAATAACAAACAAAACCAGCTTAATCAGTCAAGGAGGTGCTACCTAAACCCTACGTGATGAAAAGACAAATGCTACACCTAACTCCCTAACTGAATAAACAGGAGGAAACAATACAGAAAACAACAAGGCAGCTCACCCCTTCAGCTTCAGTGACTATTTACAAGGTGCTATTTACAAGAGAAAGCTAATTTACACACTATATACAAGTTCACTAGGTCATGAGAATCACAAGTTACAGAGTTTGGAGGCCAGGGTCAGGTCTGCTGCTGCTGTCAGTTGCTGCCCCGGGACAACTGCTGGTGAGGGATTTTGAAAGCGACCACGTGATCAGGGGACCAATCAGCAGCCGTCAGCTTATCCACTCAGGGACCTGCAGAGACTTAAAGACACAGGAAAAGAAACAGCCACCAAAACACATTACGGCCAGGGCCGTAACAAGCTACTACTTACCTTGGAAGAATATACCAATTAAAATAAATTGGCACAGAACTCTCTCTATTCAAAAGCAATATAGAAAACGAGCGATTTAAGAACTGATCTCTAACAAGAGAATTCATTTTGATCTTTTTGACCTCAAAATTTTAATAGGTGGAAAGTAAAAACACAGCATACATTACATGGAAGCAAAAAGAACATTGCAACTGATACAGAAGAGGCTTAATTAGTTGCTACAAGGCGGCATAATTCATCAACAGAACTCATTTTCACTTTTTTATTTTAATCTTGCTGTATTTACTGTGAAAAGAAAAGTTCTAGCAAGAGCACACTGATTTATCATTATCAATAGGGAAGTCTGCTGTTACTCCTGCACTCTAATACCAAGGAGAAATAAAGCTGCAGGAAATACTCGAGTCTAAATGGGAAGTCCAGTCTTACTCAGTTAAAGCAATAAAAACAGGCGAAATGGAGCCAGACTGTCTCTGCACAAATTACCAGGGATGGAGAGCATGGGGAAATATACTCAGGCATATATACTCAGGCATATACACCTGTGTGTCTGTGCACATGTGTCTACTATACGTACAGAGTGTACAAGCAGTCTAGTTTCAGAGCTTAGTAGATTAATTTTTATTACTTATTGTTTTTATTACAATGTATTTCATCACTCTCTTACCTTAGTCAGAAAGATCAGATTGAAAGGGTTTGTCCTTGTTTTCTGCTGTTAGAGTGCTGGATACCCATATTAAAGATGTGAATAGTTTTAAATAAATCTCACAGTCACTTTTTTGTCAGGTAAAATATTAGAAAATAGAGAAAAATGTTTAATTTATTTGTTTTACCACACCAGAGTCAGGGTGAATATTTCAGATTCCAAAGCCTTAAAGTATTCAGTTTCTAGTTATTAATACCAAAAACATTTATGATCCTCAAACCACCAGATATCATTTTCTTACTACTTCATTTTTAATCATCTGTTTTACAAGTTTTTGGTGTTCTGACCTAATGTTTTCAATGCCAAACACCACATGTTCAACAGCAAGCCCCCCTTCTGGGTCTAGCTGCAGGCAGGGGACCCAGTCTCCCTCTTCTTGGAAAGTTTTTAGAAGTGCATATCTAATTTTTTAGTTTTGGGTTTGTTTGTTTGTTTTTGTTTGCATACTATGTGAGTGTGTGTATGCATGTATTTTTACATTTACCATATGCATGTACAGAATAAATTCGTCTCAAAATTTTAAAAAGAACTGATTTTTACATATCTGCTTGCACAATCCAAAGACTGACTGCTGGTCAGGCCCAAGAGGTGATTAACTGTGCATCATCAGGTTGCCCAGCCTCCAGGAACACAAATGAAGAAACTAATGAATTCCATTAGGATTTAGCAAATGGCCTCTGTCAAGGAACGGCGACCAGGGAAACTGTGTGAGAGCAACGTTGTATGTAAGAGTGCATGTGTGCAGGCATTTAATCACTGGGCAACTTTTAATTAAAGGCTGTGAGATTACTTCAAGCAAACAGAGTAAAAATCTGAAAAACTTGGACCTTATTTGGTATCACAGTATGGTTTATTGGGTACAGGGGTACTGTAGCTGAGGAATACAATGAATTAACCCACCGCTTTCTAGCTCTGCTTTAAATCCAGTCACACTCTGCTGACAGTAGAACAACATCCCTCAATGGATGGGGTCATGCATTTCAATTCGAAGCACTTTGACTTGCTCAAATTGGTAAATGGCTATTCTTATTCTCACCAGTCTAACTTCTTTTAAGAAGCTGTAGTACTGCTCAGCAGCCAACTATGGGCTACTCAGAAAAATAATATCCTGAACCTGCTTTTCACAAGCTCTGTTTTGTTATTTTTATGGTAAAAACCTTCTTTGAAACAAAAGTACATTTAAACATCCCTGATTCTCCATTCTTCTCAAGCAAACATTAAACCATGGCCCTTTCACACAGTCTGCATTTGACCCCTTCATATTAATCAGTTTCCACTAACTGTTTATTCCCAGTAATGAAAATAAATTTAATGTATCATATCATTTTCCCTCCATTTTCCAAATCTCTTCACAAAATATGGCACTATCTGACATGTGCCTAACCCAGGTCAGACACATTGCTGATGTGCGTTTTAAATTATTTGCTCTAAATGTGCAAGTCTGAATTGTGTTAGCTTTACTTAGCAAGTTACAGTAATAGAAAATCCTTTGAGATAAAACATAAAAGACTGAAGGTTATTCAAGCAGGCAGAAGGTGGAAGAGTAGACATCAAATTATCAGCAAGAAGGAGCAAAGACTAACAAACTTACAGTACAAATGCTTCCTGTGAATGGACAGGCTTCAGAAATGGTTAATAATGTGACCAGAAAACATGAGTGATTGATCTCTGTAACAACACACACAATAAATATTTCTAAAGTAGACCGGGACCTGGACTATAAGGCAAGTTCAACATATTGGAATCAACTTATACTTTCCATTATGAGGCTTCACTTAAACTAACATCAGCAATCAGTCTAAGAAGGGGAAGGTGGTTATAAACTGTTAATAAAGTTTAGCCCTTTTGAAACTGGGAAGGAAGGTCGACACAAATGCTGAGTGTGCAACTTAACAGCTGTGTCATTAAGACATGAGAGATGCTGATGGATTACACTGGTTATACCATTAAATTAATGTTCAAATGGGCTTAACACATCGATGTCTATATGCAAACTTGCTATACGGCTCAAAAGAATTAAAAGAACATTTTGAAAACACATCTGATCTCAATAGGAAAAAGGAGTCCTGCAGGAACTCCTCTGAGATCAGACCGAGCCATCACTGGTAACCTGGCAGCATCAGCTGGACCAAAGCATAATGTCTCAGAGGTGTTCTGTTGGATTTAGTCAGTTGACCATAAGGGCCAGTCAGTGGTATCAATTCCTTTATCCTCTAGAAACTGCCTGCATACTCTCACTAAAAAGGGGCTGGGCATTGTCGTGTACCAAGAGGAACACAGGACCCACTGCACCAATATCGAGTCTGACAATGGTTTAAGTATTAAGGATTTAATCTCAAGACCTAAAGGCAGTCAGGGTGCTGTTTCCTAGCCTGTAAAGGTCTATGCGTCCTCCATGGATATCCCTCCCCAGACCATCATTGATCCAACACCTGGAGGTCACACTGAATGATGTTACAGGAAGCTAAATGTTCTCCATAGCTTCTCCAGACCCTTCCACATCTGTCATGTGTGTTTGATGTGAACCTGCTTTTATCTATGAAAAGCACAGTGCGCCAGTGGTGGACCTGCCAATACTGGCATTCTATGGCAAATTTGTTCCTCACGGTTGTGTCTCCTAGTTTTCACTTTCTCTGCCCCTGACTTGCAAGTGTGTTGGACTTTTGTATACTGTCAGGCTACAGCATTAAAGCTGATTTTGTAGTTTATTCCTGTTTCCCAAATCCTGCGAGTGGGTCCACATTCTGCATGCCACATAGCCTATAGAAGAGACTCGCTTGCACTGGTTCATACACTGTTAGGTTTCTTGAACTCTGCCTCAATTTTGAATAAAAATCAAGCCATATAAAAAAATGATTTCTGTCACACTAATTTCTTTAAGGCTTCAATAATTACTAAATTACTGAAGTTGTGATATACTGTATCAGACATTGACCTCTGACTTGTTTTGAGATGATTTATTTCATGTGAAAATATGGAGTCAAAGTCCTGTTTTTTGTTTGTGTACGTCGGCTTTCATGCATCATTAAAGCTGGGATTTCCTCTATAACACAGCGTGTTCCAAATTGTTTGGCAGGAACTTCAAGGAAAACTGAATTTTCTTTCCAGCCAGTTATTCTTTCTTCTACAAGAGACAGGGATTATTCTCCATCTGGTGTGGGAGCAGCTCATTAATTAATGACTACAAACTGGATCGTGATTTGCAAGTGTTTATTTCTTTACTTTAATACTGAGACCATGTTTTATAACTCATACTGTACATTTTGTGTTTGTTGTAACCCTGAGGGAATCTGTAATGGACTGCATTCATTTGTTTGCTCCTGTTCAAATGCTTCGCTCTGTTTTTTTATTTTAGTTTTAATCAAGATTCCAACTGTTGCTCTATATTCAACTGAGCTGCACACTGAGACTGAAAAATTAAAGGCCTGACTGGTGATAATGCAGATAATTGGATTTAACTCAGCACCGGTGGGGCAACAATCTGGAAACATTGTTGTGACATAAACAACATGTTTACAAGGCTTCGGGATGAAATGCTGATTATTGTGCATAATGTGGATATTTTAAGAGATTACACTGGAAAAGTAAGTATTTCTCACTGCAGATAACACCCAGTGTCATCCAGGGTTGTTTTTTCTGGTTCATTACCACTTTCTGGGATCATGTTGTATTTACACTGTTATTCATTTAATTGTATTTTAAACATCCCAAGGCTCCTTTAAAAAAAACGTGACTGCTTTAAAATATCAGATTCCAGAATGAACTGATTTTAGTGTTCGGATGACTTGCATGTCCAAAACAATAATAACAAAAGAGGAAATATCCAAAATACTTTTACAACAATAGCTGAAGTCACCAGAGTCATTGTTTACAGCTTTATCTTTAAGCTAATATGCAGTAAAAGCTGACAAATTCATAAGCAGATCAAAACAAGAAGAAAGCGGAGTTTAAAATAGACTTCTGAAGAGAGATTTGTGTGGATTACCACATGTAGCCAGGTCTCGTAGTCTAATCAAATTGCTGACACTGGGTCATATATTGGTGCACTCCCACTTCCTGGTACTACAGGATATAAAACTGTAGCATAAGTCATCCCTAAGTTTGACTTATGCTAGTGGGAGAATTTTTGTTAAATTGGTATTTAATTCCAGAATGGCAGAATATTCCTTTATGTAAGGCAAACTGGGCCTAAGAATGAAATAGAAACAAAAGATGACGACCACGACAGCTCATATTCTTTGTATAAAATCAATAAATGAAACAGACTTAAATTCTACCTGAAAAGGAAGTAACAGGGAAACATCTCTGGAGAGTGTCAGGATAGAGAGACAGCCGCCGTGTCTGTCAATCTGACATCTTCATACATAAATGGTTTTGCGTCAGTGTGGTTTGTCTCTTGTGATTTTTGTTCAGAGCCTCACATGAATTCACTAAAAGTATTTCTTAAATAATCTGTTGACTTTAAAGTAAAAAACCAAAACTATACAATTCTTTCTCATGTCTCTAGGGACCGTTGAAGAAAGTTTGTTATGCAATTTTTATGAAACATGTAAATGAAGATAAGAGGAAAAGAGTAGGTTTTTATTTTATTTTTATGCACATATTTATATGCTGCCTGTCTTGCCTGTTTTTTCTTTTTGTTTTCTGTCTTATTCTGTCTTATTCCTCACTGAGATTTAGTGGGTTTTTTTAGACAATCCTATGACAGCAACAATTCAACCTCTTACAGGGGTGGCAGATACAAAACACTTTGAAGTTCCTCTAGTCTGACCGGCCGAGAGAAGTCAGAGCACAACAAACACATTTTGAGAGAAACAGAATCACATAATTTAAGGTGAGATGTACATGACTTGGTTTTGGTTTTTCCCAAGGTTTTATTCAAAAACAAGAAATTCCATTGAGTCCAAAGAAGAAATCATGTTTATCACATTTCATACACATTCTTGCTCTTGAGGTTTCTTCAGTAAAATGCAGCAGTTAGGATTCCTGTATGCAGATTGGGGTTTGACTCTATCGCAGGCACTTTGACACAAAATCAGTCAGCGCTATCCTTCAAAGCAATGTATTCATCAAAACAAAACAAAACAAAACAAAAAACTATATAGAAAATCTCACACACATGTGCTTCAAAAACATTTCCCACTTGTCCTTTGTTGCATGCAGGCCACACAAAGACTGGACGCGCACACTTGCACATACACAAACACGCATGCAGTCACACCAATACTGCTTTCTTTCATTATTTCTGTTCAAAACTCAATAAATAACCACCACGCCACCATGCAGGACAATTTATGCACAAAGAGTATCCAGAGAGAAGGAGGGCATCTATTTTCCCTGATACACACATGCATTCACACACTCTCAGAGCTACAGCACCAAAGCTACAGCACCTAGCTGTTGGGGAAACCATCATGAGTTGAATTACAATATGGTGATTGAAATAGCTCACAGAAATCACATTTTAAATGGAAGGAGAAGCCAGACATATCTGCCCTCCGTTGGTCATGCTGCATGCTCCAACCACTGTTTTCCCTGGTGTGACTGCAGAATAAGTCATTACTGTGTTTGACTGATACTACTGGGAGGCTTTTCATTAAATTAGTGAACAATGATTTTTCAAAAAATTTGAAAAAAAATTTCAAAAGATTTATTGTCCCATGATGAAAATGTAAAATGCTTTAATGGCACAGCAACAGTTAAACTATTGAGCTAAATTCTGAACTTTTTTCATAAGGTCTTCACAAATTAAGTCAGCGTGACTCATAATAACACATAATTACACACAAAAATGAATTACGATTAATGAATTTCAAGTCAAGATGCCACCATTGACATATAATTTTCCACACGACATCTTGGTGTGACACTATAGCATACTAACTTAACCCCGCTGAGGCAACAGAAGCTGAAGAGAAGGCTTTTTCACAGATACTGATCCTAATAGACTGTTATTGAATTTAACTGGGCCCTGGTGTGTGGAGTAGGTTGGAGGGTTGATAGGTTTTACAACAACAGTAATTAAAGTTATTTGACAGCCCGAAATAGGCAGAGGACACACCAAATCAGGCTGTTGGTACAATTACTGAATTCAGCTAAAAGCTCAGTGTGCTGTCTGTCAGGGGGGTTGGTAAGAATTTTGTAGTAGAGGTGACAAGGACTGCTGAACTTCCTCTGGAGCAAAATATAGTTAACACTGTAAGGGGGCTATTGTGCGTTTCCTTATCTTTGTAATTCATATACTGTTACAATAGTGGATTGATATAAAACACGTTCAGATAATAAGGTCTGTGTATGTAAAAGTACTGGCATGGAGGCCTCACCCATCTTCTATTCAAATCTGAGGAGCAGCCAATTAGGACAAAGCAGGCTGAAAGTGAGCATGGTCTTAAAGGCGGTTGAGCTCAGACTGAGGATGAATCGTGAGGCTGCACCAAATTCCAGTATATGATATTTATTTATTTATGTAAATGATGCTACTCTACAAAAGTACAGGATTGACATCAGAGGCCAAGCACATGCTAAAATGTAAATGGCCATCATGGTGGAGTTGACATATTTTGATCTTTGTGTCCAATGCACAATGATTTTTTTTTAATGTTTCTTCCATTTTCAGCATTAATAGTCAGTTATTTTCATGCTGTAACAGAGCCCACTGCCTTGCCCCCTTTCCTTTTATAAAAGCTCAGCTTTATTCGTTGTCATGTCTCAATTCTTCACAGACATGAATCTTTCACATCTCTCAATATAATCTTTTGGTCACTAAAGCTGAAACTCACAGAAGCTACTTGTGTGTGACAAATGATGTGTGAACCATAGTGAGTAGGGCCTTAACAGATCCTATATAACATTTTGTGCACAGTAGCTACCGTGGCTAAGAGAGGGAGTCGTGGGAGAAAGATTTTTTTAAAGAAATGTAGTAGAAATGTAAATGTAATTTTAAAATGAGCAAACTCAGTTTGAGGTTGGACTTGCCTTCAGACTATTTTAACATGCTAGACAGTTTTTAAACAAAACCACCTGGCCTTGAAACTTGTTGGGCTGGCATTTACTTGGGAGGTGTTTGAATAAACCATCTTCTAACTTAGACCACAGGTTGTAGAGAGCCCTGAAAAAGAAAAGCTGTAGTCTGAGGAGATTTGTAGGCTAGCAAACAGTTAGCATAGTCTGTCTCTGTCTCTGAAATTTGTGCATAAGAGTAACATAAGCATAATCACTTTGCAAAAAATTCTTGTTAGGGGTTTAAATTATGACCTGGTTTCTAAAATTTCTAAAAAGTAAAAGTTGGGCCATGTAAGCCACAAATCATTTATATTTAATTATTACACAGATAAAGGCCCTTGCAGTATTCTCAGGTATGGAAAACAATACAGAATTTTGAATCTTGAGACAACGGTCAAATTTGACCGTCGGCTGAGTCTGAAACTTACTCTGAGGTTTTGAGGAATAATAAAAAATATCTCACTGCAAAACCAAGTCATTCTTTTGCACTAGATGCTGAACTTCCACTGTAAACTAACTCAGGCATGACCATCTTTTAACAGTTAATCAAGTTCATGGAGGGTGATTAATGGCACTTTCATCACTGTAACGTAACACCTCAGTGATTTCCATTATGCGTACCTTTACAACTGATTCTATATGTTTTGACTTACAGATAAATGAATGAGGACCAGTAAGTACAAGCAGCATCTCCACCGAGGATTCATCCTCTCATCTTTAATTACTTACACTTTTTTTTAACCATAATTAAAGCAGCTTTTCTTGAAATCTAATCCAAAATCCCCCGAGAACACGCTGCAGAAGCATGCCTCACGTGCACACTCATATAAAGGCAGCACAACTGCATTAAAAAGTCCCAGTGACCCTGAGAGATGCACAAGCTTCCCTACAGGAACACCGCTCGTGAACTGCCATCATAAATTCTAAAAACACATTATCAACTGTACTCACACAACCACATGTCTTTGTTCCATCAGATTCATGTCAGCAGCAGTTTTCTCAGTCGGTCCTAACAACTGTACTGAGATGGTGAATTCAGCCTCATAAATTGTTATGTGTAAATTACCCCCGGGCTGCAATATTGACTTGTTAAAATGAGCTAGGTTCGCCATGTTTGCAATAAAACAGACATTTTTTTCCCGTTCACGAATTCACAAACACATACATGCATCATGCACACACACCAAGGCCTAGCCAAATGTAATTTACCAGCTGCTTTCTAATGGGGCTTCATCTTTCAATATAAATGTTAATAATCTATGATTACTCTGTGCTGCTGCAAAGGGAGCTGAGGGTTTCTTTCATGTATTTATGGAAGTTCCTCTCATTCTCTCTGCCTCTGCCTTGCTTTTGGGAAAATGTTTTTGAATACAGACATCAACTGAAAGATTTTCCCCTTTTGTTTTTCCCAGCATGGAGGGAGATGACTGCTGAAGTGCTTCTGTGCATCATTAACCTTCATTCTTTCTTTGTTAATTAGAATTTCTGCACTGTTTTCTTAGTTTGAATTCCATGACTAAACAGAATAAACGCATAAAAAACAGAATAAGTAAGATGATTAAAAGTCAAAAGCTGTCACATATTTGACACAAAAATGTCTTTCTTCGGTTTAGCTGGATTGAGGAGGTGGCTGAAATCAGCTTTGAGTTCTTTGACTTGTGAAAAGGATATACGAAAGAGCCAATAAGCAGCAATGAATCAGCCTATGCATAGAGCACTATCATGCCTCATACTGAAGTTTATTTATTTATTTATATATTTATTTAATATTGTGAAACACCTGATCGTGTTGCGGCATGAAGTGATTTAGTCTTAACCCACTGCTGCAACTCCATCTGCTTTGACTGAACAGCTCTTAACAACCTTAAGGTTTTTAGCAAAGACAGGATACTTTTTTTAAATGACCGATTATTCCATGTCCACACCAAGCAGGAACCGCCACAGATGAAGGTCAGAATTTGCAGTTCCTCTAATGACCACATGGGGCTAGTGTCAGAAGTGACTCGGTCTCAATAGACGTCCGTGTGAAAAGCCAACTTCACAGGCCTGAAAGTTCACTTTTATTGAGTGAAATGCTTGTATTTTGTTAGTCTGATTCTTAGCACTAATTAGCAGATATATGGAGCTACAATCCAAGAATACTTGGCATCGTGACATCAAGCCAGTTTTATCGTTTGATGTTAAATAACATCCATCAGGAGTTGATTAGAACTTAAAGGCGGCAAAGAAAAAAAAAAGCAGCAAGAGACGAGGCATTCTGAGCCTTTGATGGTAAACACCCGAGGATGAAAAGGCCTGTCCATCCACTCTTCTTACCACCCTGTGCTCATTAAGAAAAAAATGGGGGTGTTATGGAATTATAAGCATATGATTGTTAGGATTTATAGACAGCTGAGTACAATCTATAATATCTGACCCTTCTTCAAAATCCTTGGATCCACCCCTGTGTGGGAAGACTGTTAGTGAGTCTGAGAAAAGTATGGGAGGTAGTATTTACACACACATACACATATATACACATAAATATATGTATGTATATCATTAAAACTGTAACTGTAGATGCAACAGCAATTTTCCTTGTATACTTCAACCAGTGACAAGTGAAGATTGTGCTACCTGTGTGTTATTTACCAAAGAACAACAGCAAAAAAAATATGACAGTAATGTCATCTTTTTTTTTCATCTTAAAACTGTTATACCTGCTACCTTAGAATTGTCATCGCCCTCCGGTATGTCGGGAAAACATGTAGTGTACAAAGAAAGCTGCTGGGCATGATAACTACAGCGCTTTCCTTTCAAAAGACATAGCAGCTGAACTTGCTCTGGGGGTGGAATTCAATTTTAAATTGAAAAGAACATTTGAATTTTACGCCGATAGCCCTTATGGAAGTGTTTTTGACACATCTAGAAATAATTCTGCCTCCATTTATTGCTTCAAAATAAAAGACATACTTGATTTATTCATAAGTTAAGGTACAGAAAAGGCTATTTTCACCACTGGTTATAGAACTACTAAACATTTTGAAAAATCTGACATGAATGCAAGAATTCTCTCTCTGTTTTTCTTTTGCTTTAACACAGTACAAGCAAAGATTCTCATATCAAAAGATGATTCAGTCAGAACAGAAACTGTTTGCTTATTATTTTATACATTTTTTTTCCCCACAATCAGAGGCCAGATTATAAAGGTGAACATAATCTTTTGATCTAGCATCACACCATGATGCCCTCCCACCCCAATGGTGTAAAAACACTCAAATCAATAGACCCTGAAGCATTCCCATCACCAGCGCTAAAATCTTTGTTAAGTAATTCAGACAGCTTCAGGCTGCACCAGTACCATGAACATAGTAGTCTATTGGAGTGGTAATGATGCTCTTTAAGTTAACATAACACAAGAAAAGATATTGATATTTTATACATCTTTGATAGGTACATATTTAGTAGACGTTAATTAGTGTTTGCCTACCGATATTAAACTGCAGCTATCAGACGATGGTTACACTTCTGATAGCACTATATCACAAGGTTTAGATCATCTCAAACTGGTTTCTTGATCATGACAATGACCTCATTGTACCAAAATAGCCTCTGCAGTCACCAGGAGATTCTCTTCATGGATGTGCAGCCGTCATGTGCAGCAGCTGCATGTATTTCCCAGAATAATGTTGACAACATAGTTTTCTGCAAACAACACATCTCAACATTTTAGGAACAATATCAACATTTTTTGGAACTGTGTATAATAATTCTGATAGAAACGTATCCACTTTCAACCTTTTGTCACTCCCAATATTAGATATTAGTCAACTAATAATCTAAACAACCTACAAAATGCTGGGTTTTTTTGTTCCTGTAAAACAAGATTAAATAAATATCTTGTTTTACAGATATTGTTATGTTATCAAAAATGTTAACGAGCACAGTTTTCTTTAAAGTTTCCATCCATTAGCGATAATCCATAATCAATTATCCTTGGACCACAGGAAAGGAGTGCGCTCCATTTCCATCCCGGTCTCTGATTAAATGCCCTACCCTCAGCAACATTAAAAAAAATTACATTGGATTTTAGTTTTAATCATCGACTTCATAACAGAATTGAAAGCCACTGTGGAAAGTGCCATTAAACTTGCATTATTTTTAATGCCCAGCAGGGGGACACTTGTCAGGTTGTAAAATTCTAGTAATTCTAGAAGTCTCGAAGTTTCAGGAGGGAAAACATTAAACATGTATTACTTTTGGACATAAACCAAAATGCCACAAACTATCATTATTTATTAAATTATTAATTTCATGAAATATTTGCAAGATATTATAATCACCTTTAATTTTTAAACAGCCTTTATGATGGCATTTAAATATTAATGAAATGGGACTAACAGGTTTAAACAAAACATGGTTATTTTCAGTATTGTTTGGTATGAAATGAGGTATTGTTTGGTACAGCTAGTACTACTCCAAACCTTTAACCAATAAGAAAACACATACTGTAACACTCTCTGACAAACTGTTAACATAGAGGCTATCTCCATCCCATTTATTTTCCATTTGTCAGTGTCTGAGTGAGGCTATAATAGCTCGGTAAAGAGCCACATTAGCAGGATGGGGCGCGACAGAGCTATGGATTAATACTCTCTGATCCCTCGTTGTCAAACCCATTAAAATGTATGCAATTTGGTATTATCTCTCGTGCCATGCCTTGCTGTCAACTCCACGTGGAGGCCACTGAGTTTAGAATGAGTCAAAATCAGTGCCTCATTTGCTGTGTTTAATGACTCACCAACTGTTCTGGTTTTTTTTAGCCTCTTCTTCACCCTCCTCTTCCCAGCTACCCAGCATAAAAATAACGATAAGACATGCCTATCATTCCTCCGTGCCTGTCAATCATAATTCACCGCTCAAATAACATTCCCCCCAAAACTCCAGCTCCGTGGAGGATAGTACATGCTACTTTTACCTGTACCTGAAGATATCCAGCTCCTAGCAGCACCATATTTTCTCTCTAAGACGGAGCAGACGGTCCAACCTCCACCTGGATTTGCTGTGTATAAAAACCCATGTCACAATATTTCTGCTTGAATCACGTCTTATCAGCCTAGTGTAGTACCATTACCTCTGACACTCTGCTCAAACTTTTGAAGTTCTGCATTTTTACCTTGCTTTATAAGTTGCTAATTATATACACTTACCAGCCAGTTTGACTTTCCTCGTCAAACTGAGCATCTTGACCATGTCTGCAAGACTAAATACAGTTTCTGCCATATTTTTGGCTGATTAGCTATTTATGTTAACGATGATGAAGATGCAGAAAATTCTAAAACTGACATATGAGACACTTATGTTGGTCATGTTGTCTCTATAGTGGCTCCTTAGTGTAATACTTAATGCATTAGCCTGAAATGTAAAAGATATTTAGTTCGAGTCCAGGAGGCTTGTACACAAATCCTTCGAAGGGTTGTGTCAGGAGTGGCATCCGGTGTAAAAATCTGTAATAAATCAAATATGCAGATCACTCACATCCAGATCCAGATCACTCACATCACTCACATCCTGGGCCATCTGACCTCAGGAATTCGCATGATAAGGTGGGGCCAGGTTTCACAATGAACACACCCGAAACTCTGGCTGATTGGGACCCACACCCAGTTTCACACCTTGGCTCAGGCGATTAGAGGATCATCAGGGGGTCCTTTTGTCCCTCTGTGGGGGGATACTCCCACTAGGTTTATATCTGGGACTCTCCACCATTTGACCTTAGAACTGAAGAAGCTTCTCGGATGAGAGGTGAAACGTCTTCAAGTAACTTAAAGAAGTCCAGACGCTTTTCTTTGCAAGCTCCTTTGACTACGATGACCTGGATGACTGAGAACCTTCACAGACAAATATGCAGATCCATCTGCTGAGGGGACCCTCATGAAAAAGGGAGCAGCTGAAAGAAGTTTTATGCACATTGTGTTTATAAATCAATGTCAGATATTATTTCATCAGATGCGTTTTACAGCTGACGTTCATATTTGCACCATCGTCGTTGAGGGATTTTTCACTGTAATTCATTTGTGTTGTCATAAATGGGATTAGTCCAGGCTGTATTAGTGTACTATTGATTTGGGGACTGAGAAGCACGGTGGTTAGCACGATCGCCTCATAGCAAGGTTGTGGGTTCAAATGTCTAGGGTCTTAATGTGAGGAGTGTTCCCCGTGTCTGTTCTCTTCAGGTACTCCTTCCTCCCTCAGTCCAAATACATGAATCGGGTTAGGTTTACTAGTGATTCTAAATTGCCCATAGGTAGGAATGTAAGTGTGAATAGCTGTTTGTCTCTGTCTGTGTGTAAGCTCTGCAGCAGGCTGCCCCCCGGCCCATTATGTACCCCCACCTCTTTCTCCATGATGTGTAGCTGGGATACACTAGTGGTCTGATGCTAATGCTGTATTTATATAACCCGTGGTTATTTTGTTTGAAGCACACTGAGGTCTTTAGAGTCATTTAAATGGGTGGCGTTAGAGCTTCATAAAAAACCCCAAATACATTTCTGACACCTATATCTTGTTGTGGCTACACAGAGGTTTAAACTTATTCTCCCTTATTCTTAAACAAGGAGTAGCACTTTTACCTCCAAATACATGACAGGGATGACAGATTGTACCATCAAGATACAAGTCCCATGATATTCATGGTACCACAATACAGCAACTCTATGCATCATGACAGCAGATATGAAACTGAAAGAGAACACCCCACCCCCCATAATTTCTATATTCATCAAATGCATTATTGTTGTTGTTCAAGTAATTTAAAACACTTAAAATAATTTATTTTACATGCAGCAGAAGCACAAGTCATGGAGTAGTAATCTTATTGAGCCATATTGGGACATACTTTGTTTCTGGCATCTATATCTTTTCATAAAATATTGATATTTGAGGCCACATCCGTTAGCGATGTGGCCTCACAAAAGGCATGCTACATCAATATTTTGTACCATATTTTGTATGGTACATTAAGGAGTGCAAGTCTTGCATTAGGCACATGGATTGTCCATTGATTCATCACTTCCCACCGCCTAATTAATTCCAAACAAATAAAAAGTGTATTTTAATGGCATACACAACCTATGGTGATGTATTTGCAAGGCATATAAAGTGCTGGTGGTAGATCCAGGCAAACATCAAGACAAATGAAGCATGATCAGATTCTATGACTTCACTCGGAAACCAGTTCAGTTCAAAAATAGGAGGCTTCAAAAACACACACTTGTCTCCTATCAATTCGAACTGCAGCCCATGCTGCGCCTACTTATTATCTTGGGCTCTGAAAATTCACATCTCTCTCATCTCGTATTTCTCATGTCACACTGGTGTGGAAGATACGGTACAGAGGGAGAGTGGACCACACAATGATCACAGTGCTGAAAATAATGCTGCTGAAAGAGCACTGGAGCATACGACGGAGATTAACTGATTCAGAACTGATGGTTTTCTCATTGAGGGGACAGATCGTCTCTCCACTGTAATGCTTTGTGCATTGAGTCATTTCATAAGACACCCCACAAATATCTTATGTTACTGTACCCGCATAGCAGTACATTAATTGCGATGAGGCATTTAATAATTCTCAGTGAATTAACAAAACATGTGTACTCTTTTAAATATCATAAAACATGACTATATGTTCCATTTTTGTCCAACAATTTATTTTCTTTCAAGCTCAAGAGGAAAAAGACAATGAAAAAAAATTAAAAAGCCCACACAAGCACACAGATAAAATGTTTAAAATGTCCGAGACTCTATACACAACCACATAAAACATATGCAGATGTTCCCTAGATTTCAGATTTTCTCTGTCTTGCAGCCAACAGTGCAAACAGATGGCTCACGGCTGGCCATCCTAACCATATGCATCTGCACGTGTCTGCATGGGTGATTTATACACATGAAACACTTTATGAAAGCTTTATGCAATCAATCAATCAATCAATCAATCAAGGCTTTATTCGCCACGTGCAGGTTGCCCTGCATTGAAATAGGACCCCCCCGACCTTACACACACAACACAGACATCACATGGGGTCACAGGTCGGAGATCGGTAGCGTTACAGAAAAAAAAACACTGAAATATACACTACAATGGGAGAGTACAAGAGGAAAAAAAGAGACCTCTACTCGTGCTGGGCTCCTGGGAGGACAGCATGAGAACAGGAAACAAAAAAACTCCTCTGCACAAAAAAGCACATAAATGTCCACAGGCACAACATTATGGAGCACGTGACAAGCCACAGGGTCGGGTGGGGGGTGAGGAGTAATCTGAAGCAAACACAGCAGCCATCCTGCCCAGCGCTACCATTCCAGCGCGGGCTCAGACCCGCCGTGTTCCCAGGAGGGAACAAGCATCGAAGGCGTTTGGAAAGGGAGGGGGGATGAGTGTGTGCATATCAGTGTATATGTATGTGTGTGCGTGTCCAGAGTTCAGCTGAGACAGTGTCCTTCGCCCTGCTAGGTTAAGTAAACAGTCTTCCAGCCAACCCAGGTGGCCTTGCATGGAATGGGAAGGAACAGTCTAAACACAGTCGTTATCAGGGTGTTTTTGTTCGGCTCCAGCCTTGCACCGAATGGGTATCCGCATGAAGTGATGGTGCTTTTTACTTTAGTGCGAACAGCTCATATGAATTTCAAAGCAGTTCTACAGTCCAACACTGGTCTCTCAATCTCCCGTTGGAGAGCCATGAGCTTCTCCATGATGTTATCAAACTTGTGCTCTGTGATGTTGTCATTCTTGTTCTCAAAGAGCCGATTCTGAGAACTCACGACCACAGTGAGCCTCCCCAAGATGTAATCCAATTTGCGCTCAGAGATGTTATTCCGAGCGAGCCCTTCCAAGATGTAATCCAGTCTGCACTCAGAGATCTTATTCTGATTATTCACGGCAGCCGTAGCCTTTCCAAGATCTTCTCCGTGCTGCACTCAATGAGCCCATTTTGAGAAACTCACGCCTCGTCCCATCATTTCAATCCCAGCGGGCAGCCTTGTGGGGGTTTTAACAGCCGGTTCCGCTTTCTTAATTCTTCGATAAGACAGGGCCAAGCCAGCTCCGATCAGCAAGAACCCTGTTACCATGGTTCCGAATAGGTAGATATCTTCAGCACTCAGGCTCACCCAAGCCCAAACTTCTTGTTGAGAAAGGGGTGTCAATTGCATTCAGGGACTAGTTGATCAAATCCATAATTCCTCTTTTAGGTTTTAGAGAACAGACTGTGAGAGAGTGTTCCAGGGAAAAGTAATACAAAAAACACGAGACTAGACAAGGACACAAGAGGCTAAGCAGGGAGGCTAAGGGAGAAGAGGAGAGGAGAAAAGTGTGACCGCCTTTGTCAAGAGCAAGAGCAGAAAAAAAAATATGGTGTGTTTTTTCAAGATTGTAAAACTTACTAAGTTATTGACTTGCTGCAAATACACCCTGTGGCTGAAAACGTCTGACTGCATTCCTGAAATAAGATCAAGATTATAAAGGTGTGGTGGTTTTCCAATATTCTTAGGGCTGAAATGAGTTTATGACTCAAATATAGTTGTCCTGCATATATGAGTTAACATAGCTCACGTTGAACTATATACTTCTTCTATGCTTTTAATGTACTTTTGGCAAGATGTATTACATCATAAGCATGGATGGATTATTGTGACCTAGGAACCTGGACACAATAAATTTAATGGTTACAGTTAGGGATGGGTATCGTTTAGGTTTTATCCGATACCGGTGCCAAACCGGTACTTTTGAAACGGTGCCGGTGCTTAAACGGTGCTCAAACCGGTGCTTAAAGAATGGAGAACACCAACTTTGTACAAAAACCTCTCATGTTCAGCTGTTTTTTTGTAAAAAGATAACAATGTTAGCCTTTTCTGCAGCTATGAGGCATATATGGTATCACTCTTGGCTGGAAGCAGTGCTTAAACAATGGAAAAAACACAAACTTTATCCAAAAACCTCTCATGTTTAACTGTTTTCCACTTTTTCTTTGGTCATTTTAGCCTTTTTGGCCAGGGTGAAGGGAGCATCTGCCATCAAACAAGAAGACAGCCGCATGTAGTTATGATGATGTTTGCTAGTTCACCTTACATGCATTAATGTAATAACGTGGTTAGCCTACTCAACGTAAATTACACACGAACAACATTACGCTACTCACGCAGAGAAGAACGGCTGCTGCTGCTGCCATCATCATCCGTCATCATTTCTGCTACACTGGCAGGGCTAGGGGCCAGGACTCTATTCTTCGGGTTTTTGGGGGATGTTGCTCCGGGTCCGATAACTGGCAACCCACCCGCAGTAGATGTGCACGGAGTGAGGTCTCGCAGCAAGCTATCAAATACGGCGCATTTCTCGGCTTTTAAAAAAAACGCTATGCGTCGCCAGGTGTTTCATCGGATTTGAGGTGTTACCTCCTTTGACAGTATCACAGTATCAGCTTAAAGCACTTGTTGCAGGCTGCTGAGTTTACATATGTTGCTGTGAAGTACAGCCAGACTTTTGACCGCTTCGCCTTGGGCGTTTTTAATCTGTAGCTCTGCTCTAAAAGAACGTACGTACCTGGACCCGCCTACTATCCTCGGAAACGTAAAATGATTGGCTAGAATCTAGTGTATCACAGCTCAGGAAAAAAAAGCACCGAAATAAAGCACCGAAATGTGCGCTGCTTTTCGGTCTGGTTACTACCGTTTATGTCAGAACCGGTGCCATCATGGCACCGGATACCAGTACCCATCCCTAGTTACAGTGTTGGTAAGATAAATAAGCTTTGAGTCATGATCATGAACTAAGTGTCTTGTGTTGGTGTGACAATATATGCTAAACACAATCACAGAAGAGTAGCATACAAGAACCTCTTGCTACACAAAGCACCTCTGCTGGAGAGTAGTACACGCTGGTATCTTTTACTGTCTTTATACATATGTTGCCTGGATAATTTGAAGGATTACTACCATCACTGAAGGGTGGAATATAAATTGCTGCAATAATCAGCTGCTCAAACTCTATTTAGAGATGAAAAAAGAGGATGCAAGAGCAGAAGTACTCTCTCAACTTCACATCTTTGTCCTTGATGTTAGCAGAATGGCATCACTCATTAGGCAAAAGGAATCCTCTTCTAATTATTTCTTTGGTGATTGCAAATTCTCAACCTGCACAAATAACTCAGCAATAATAAAGAATAGGCGCATCTTAAATCACACACATTTGTCACACCATAATAAAGTAAGAGCCCTGCGAAAGGAAGTGGCACTACAAATGGTTTCTAATCTACATCAAATCATCCTCTTCCAGCTTCTGTTTACCAGCGATTTTATAACTACAAAGATGCTGTCAAAACTGTTTTTGGATCAAAGAAGGCTCATATACATAGCACACTAAAAAAGCAGTTTGTCTTATTTTGTAAGATTTTGAAATTACTGTCAGTTTTAATTTAAAGTTCTTGGCATATCACTGAGTAGTTAACTTGTCTGTGGGCCCCAGTTGAAAAAAACAAAAAAGAAGATAACTCAGAAGTAACTGTAATAACCTGACAAGATGACAGTACAGATTTTTAAATGCATAGCCTGTCAGGGTGTCCACCTTTAAGTCCTCTGAATGGTGAAGCACTGACCTGGAACAAGCCTCATCTCTGGCCCAGAAAGCTTAGAAAGAAAGAAATAGCCTAAAATATAAATCTGGAATGATCAAAAGGGCTACTGTGGACATCAAACAAATGCATATGTACTTTGTAAAACTTGACTTGTTTTCCCCAGATAATGAACAATATAGAGGCACCAGAATTGAATAGTGGCAAACGTCATTCTAAGAAGGATTACAGTTATAGATTGCATATGGGGGCATAAGATATTTCCAGCTGTAATGGCTAGGACACACTACCACATTATTTTCTTTTACTTTTAAATCAGTCATAATAGTGGGGATGCAGCAGTGAGAAGATGTGATTGTGGAAATGAAGCGTTCATACATTCCTGGTACATTAAATTCTAATCTGAAAGGTCAATCTGTGTTTTTTTTTTTAATCTTTCAGTTACTGTGAAATGATTGCAGGAAGGATTGCAGTTGAAACCCTTTTTGTGGATGTGTTACTTAAAGTAAACTTCCTGCATCATGTTTCATCGACTCAAAGGTACCTGAAGCAGCTCATGTTGGATGACAGAGCTGTTGATGGTCCAAATGTCTCTGCCATATTTGGTCAACTCCAAAAATGAATGGAGCCAACTCGATACCACAAAATGCAGTCCTTCTGTTGAAGTATTGAGAATTATGAGGCTTTTAGCAATAGTATAAACTAGAGATGGACCGATCCGATATTACGTATCGGTATCGGTCCGATACTGACGTAAATTACTGGATATGGGAGAGAAATAAAAAATGTAATCCAATCCATTAAATATCAAAAAAGCAGCTCACAAAACTTGCAACATGGCGTAACTCGGCTCATAACCGTAGCACCTGGGAGCAGTGTGGTGATAGAGCAGCTGTGTGTATTTGTAGCATTGCTACCAAACCAGCATTTCATCTCCGATGAAGTTATCCCAGAGAGAAGTAAAGCAAGTGTGTAAGTTCATCTCTGAATGTTTGTAAAGCATTCCCGCGTTAAGCTTAACAACCGATATATGGGGACTGCCTCTCTCTCTCTCTCTCTCTCTCTCTCCTGCTGCTACTTCAATCGTGAAACTGATCAATGATCAGCTGATCGGCTTTTCTATTGCGAGTCCGTCTCTCTTGTTTGTTTATCGCCCACTTAGCGCCAGAAAGAGGAAACCAGCAGCTGAACAACAGCAGCACGTTTAAGCTTGATAAGCTGTTGTTAGAACTTATTTAATATTACTCTGTACACCAGGATCTTTTTCTACGTAGCTGACGGCTGGTAACTGTGCAGGGGCGGATCTAGCAAAGTTTAGCCAGGGGGGCCGATAGGACATTAACAGGGAAAAGGGGGGCACAAAGACATACTTTTCTTTCTTATTCTCATTTAAGATGTCTAGCTTTTAATAAAAAATTATCCGAATCTTACACCCAAAGTTTTAATCTGATGTAAAATGTATAGAAGTCCATTACTGTATATAGTAACTATTAAGTCTAATATACCCTAGTAAGCTATAGTACTTTTTCCATCTGTGCAGTCTGCAATTCTGCTGAAGAAAGATGTTGAATCTATTTAATAATTCTTGAAAAATAATTGATTTCTGTGCATTTTTTTTCACACTGCATCAAATTAAAGTTGATTACGTCGATTAAGCATCATGAGGTGGAGCGTGAGGGGTGGTTCCCTATTTTTTTGGGAGTTGGGAGTTTGCAGCCCTTTTAGTTAGGTTGCTTACTCTTTAAAATACTAGAATAGGGAGGATGGAGTAGGTTTAAGTTCATTAGATTGATCAGTATTGCTGAACTATGAAATATTTTGGGTGCAGTGTATTTTTTGCATACAGGTATAACAGAATAGCTTTAGTGTTTTTGTTTTGTTTGTTTTTAACTTGAGTATTAACTTATACAAAAAGCAGCAAGCTATTAAAAAAACAGTTTTGTTGATTAAAAAACACTATATCGGATTCATATCGGTATTGGCAGATATCCAAATTTATGATATCGGTATCGGACATAAAAAAGTGGTATCGTGCCATCTCTAGTATAAACTACCACTAACACAGTAGGTAGTTTTGAAAGTGTGTTTAAGGTGTAAATGTGTCATGGTTCCTTGGCTTTGGTTTTTGGGTTTAAAGTCTTGGATGTTTTATTTTAACAGATAGTGGTTACCAGGTACTGCAAGCAAGTCTCCACCTGTACAGTATAGCAGCCATTAGCTTGTAAGAATGTAAGAACTAATGGCACAGTGGTTTAACATGACAGTAATCTAAATTAGGGTTGTTTTTTTCTTTTGTTTGTTTGTTGTTGTTTTTTTTAACTGTGAAGTATACCTAGTAACTCCAGTCCATATATGGAGCTGGAAATGAGCAAAATAGGTCCCCTTAAGATAAACCATATGCCTTCTGAAATATACTATACTGTATATACAGCAAAAAGAACTACTAAAAAATGTCATTATAAATTCCAAGAATATATTGAAACTACTATCTCAGTGTGTGTGTCAATGAGAGAGATAAAGATAGAAAGATAAAGAATAGTCATCTTTCACATTAATGTTGTTTCATTTTATCACATTAATGACAATGACAAGTGGGTGAACACTAATTAATCCCTGTGTAACCTAACTCCTCTCTATGTTCTATTTGTGTTTGGTGATGACTGTATATGGAGCATATACAGTTTGCCCTGAGGTTATTTTTGTCTTTCGAACACAAACAACAGCATGAAATGCTATTTTCTTTTTTCTTCTTGTTGATAATGAATTTTGGTCTGTTTCTATTAGAACTTTATCTTATTTGCAAGATCTTCTTGTGATTGTGTTTAGGGTTTCTTGGCTCTTCATTGCCAGCTGAAAAAAAGTTCTTAATGGTCTTTTCTTTAATAATACTACCAACCAAATAATTATACATGGAGTAGCACGGTAGCACAGTGGTTAGCACTCTTGCCTCACAACAAGAAGGTCCTGAGTTTGACACTATCCAACTGGGGCCCTTCCGTGTGGAATTTGCATGTTCTCCCCATGTTTGCGTGTCTTCTCTCTGGGTACTCTTCTGCCTACAGTCCAAAGACATGCAATGATTGGGTTAATTTAGGTGTGAATGAGAGTGTGAATGGCCCTGTAACAGACTGGTGATTTGTACAGGGTGTATACTGCCTCTCACCCTATAGTAGCTAGGATAGGTTCCAGCCCCCCCACAGCCCTGATAGGCATAAGGAGAAGAGGAAGGAAGGAAGGAAGGAAATAATAATACCACCAAAAATATGCAAACACAGTATATCGTGGGTGTGAAATTGAAATCAAACCTTACATATTACTTAAAACCAGTACTTTATCTTCAAATATATTTCTAGTTTCTAACAGCAGGTACCAGCAGAGTAAGCAATGGAGCCCAGACATCCTACTCCCCAGTGGCTGACTACAGCTTGCTGAAGCGCTCTCAAGCCAGATGGGATATGTTGTGTTGTATCTGTGCCAGGCTCTCCTCTCATTTGGACATGCCAAGAGTGTCTCTACGGGGAGACAGTCACAGTTTATCGCGGCTTTCAAGCAGCGTCCCCCCGCCAGATGATCAAATTGACCATGATGACACAACAGAAAAGTTCGTCTTTGATGAACTGCTTTGTGCTCAGACACGGCTGTGTACAGCCATTACTTGCACAGAAATCCAAAACAAAACCTCACTTGGCTTCAAAAGAAGCAGGCCGTGGCCCCCAGTTGCCCACCTGCAGGGTTATCTGGCATCTCCCACATGGGCATTGAGCACAGCTCGACTATGCAGGCGACAGGTCCTGCATATAAATACCCAGGCTGAATACTTAAATGGTAGATCATCTTCTAAAAAAAAGTTACAGCTCTGCGACCCATTTCTACCTTCCATCTTTAAGTGTTACCTTTATTTTGACCTTTTGCTATAAACCTTAAGCTTCACTAACAATTTAATGTCTTAGAGCCAATGGCATTAACTCTTGAAGCTGATGAAGACCAACATGCTGTTAGACTACACAGTAGCATAATCACTGACGCAGTGTCAACAGCAGACTTGACAATAAATGCTACGCATATTTCAAACTATATATGCTACTGTAAACTGAATAATTAAATAGAGTTTGTGTTGCAATTACTTATCTGTGGTATTGGTGTTTAAATTTTTTTTTATGAAATTGCATGAATTAGTGTAACTTATAGTTGGAATGTATCACTAGAATTCAGCTGACAGGCCACACTGACTTTATTGAGCGGGCCTGGACTCCCGAAGCCTGTCCATAATGCCAACGCTCTATATGTATATCTATCTGTGTGTGTATATATATATAGCCCGGATCATATATATACACACACACACACACACACACACCCAGCTCGCCCCTGCGAGCTGTTTTATCCTTCAAGCTTGGGTCCTCTACCAGAGGCCTGGGGGCTTGAGGGTCCTGCGCAGTATCTTAGCTGTTCCCAGGACTGCGCTCTTCTGGACAGAGATCTCCGATGTTGTTCCCGGGATCTGCTGGAGCCACTCGCCTAGCATGGGAGTCACCGCACCTAGTGCTCCGATTACCACGGGGACCACCGTTACCTTCACCCTCCACATCCTCTCGAGCTCTTCTCTGAGCCCTCGATCACTACGGCCGTCTTCTTCTGTTTGTCTACCACCACTATGTCCGGTTGGTTAGCCACCACCATTTTGTCCGTCTGTATCTGGAAGTCCCACAGGATCTTAGCTCGGTCATTCTCCACCACCCTTGGGCCGTCTCCCATTTTGACCTCGGAACTTCCAGGCCATATTCGGCCACCTCCTCTATCTGCTGGTGGTACATACCGTGCAGGGGCCTGTCCTTCCATGATGGTTCCTCGTCTCCCTCCTCTTTCTTGGGTTTCTGCTGCCTGAGGTATTCACTGAGCACTCGGTCAGTTGGGGCCATCTTCCCAATGTATTCTTGGATGCTTGTTGTCTCATCCTGGACTGTGGTGCTGACACTCACCAGTCCCCGGCCCCCTTCCTTCCACTTAGCGTACAGCCTCAGGGTGCTGGACTTGGGGTGAAAGCCTCCATGCATGGTAAGGAGCTTTCTTGTCTTGATGTCAGTGGCTTCTATCTCCTCCTTTGGCCAGCCTATTACCCCAGCAGGGTACCTGATCACAAGCAGGGCGTAGGTGTTGATAGCCCGGATCATGTTCTTACCGTTCAGCTGACTCCTCAGGACTTGCCAGACCCTCTGCAGGTACTTGGTGGTTGCAGCTTTCCTAGCGGCCTCTTCATGGTTCCCATTCGCATGCGGGATCCCCAGGTGCTTGTAACTGTCCTCTATGTCTGCAATGTTGCCTTCTGGTAGTTTGATCCCCTCCGTTCTGACTACCTTCCCTCTCTTTGTTACCATCTGACTACACTTCTCCAGCCCGAACGACATTCCGATGTCATTGCTGTATATCCTGGTAGTGTGGATCAGTGAATCGATGTCTCGTTCACTCTTGGCATACAGCTTGATGTCATCCATGTACAGGAGGTGGCTGACAACTGCTCCATTCCGTAGTCGGTATCCGTAGCCAGTCTCGTCAATTATCTCACTGAGGGGGTTAAGGCCTATACAGAACAGCAGTGGGGACAGAGCATCTCCTTGGTAGATCCCGCACTTGATGGTGACTTGTGCTATGGGCTTGAGGTTGGCCTCCAGTGTTGTCCGCCACATCCCCATTGAGTTCCTGATGAGGGTCCTGTTGATCTTATATAGTTCTAGGCATTCTAGTATCCAGCTGTGGGGCATTGAGTCATAGGCCTTCTTGTAATCAATCCAGGCAGTGCACAGGTTGGTCAGTCTGGTCCTGCAGTCTCGGCTGACTGTTCTGTCTACCAGTAGCGGGTGTTTTGCGCCTCTGGTATTCTTGCCCATCCCTTTCTGTGCCCCGCTCATGTATTGACCCATATATATGTGTGTATATGTATATATATATATACACACATATATATATTGTGCAATGTCAATAGCTCAAAACTAGTTCTTTGTATCCTAGAGCTGCTAGATTTTTTTTTCTCCCTGAGGGGAACTGGATGACCAAGTTCTATGAAGTTAGATGACATCTAACTAGCCTTGGTGGAAGAACATGGATGTTCACTCAATGACTTTTGAGCCCTTTAACCCACTTTTTCTATTAACAAAATGTACCTCATCATCCTAGATTTCTTCCAACGGGGTCATAGGCAGTCTCAGAAAATAATACTCATCTCCTACCAGGAGCCAGTGTCTCATCCATGGAAGAGAAAAGCTGAGTCATTTTCTCCCACTTGCAGTAATTGTGTGCCTTGGCCTCATATAATAAGGACACCCAACCCTGGTCTTGCCATTTTCATCTACACTATTCAACATTTAAGCTCTCCCATAGATGACTTCATGAATGTTTCACAACTTGCCATCATTAATAGCCTCGCCCTGGGCACCTTCTCTTCATATCGGACAGATCCGAATTCCCTTCTGCTCCCTCTATGATCTAGTTAACCTCATTTTTACCTCTTTCAACCTTGTCAAACTAACTTGATTTGTCTCTTATATTCACATAGCATTTCCTTCAAGTCAGTGAAGTAAAAGTGAAATAAGTTTTTTTTCTAATCCACAAATTTCCTCATCTTAACATACTCCCAAGTGTCATTTCTCATCCTTTTCTTTCAGCATCAAGAGCTGGAGCTCATTAACTGTGAAGCTGCCATCTATCTACACTTCCCATTCTCAGTCCTGTTCGCCACATGCGCATTGCATGTTATTTTTGTTCTTCTTTTGTTTTTCAGTTCAAAACCAGTTTTTGAAATCATCAGCAGTCTGAATGGTTTCTGCAAAAATGTATTCAGTGTCATTCACAAAATATACATCTAAATAAAGTTGTGTTTTTAATGCACTAAGGTCCACTATTCATGCTCTGACTGCAGATTGCCTGTTTAAACACAACAGAGAGACATTCAGACAGTGCAGTTATGATCTGTTACCTCTGTTATTCATCATAAACTGAGCAAACTGGGGACAGAAAAATAACATTAACATTGCTTATTTTCTACTGCTGCTGCTTCATATTAAAAACAAGCGTCACAGGATGTTTTTTATTGATCCACAAAACAAGGTAATTGTAATTACTCAACCAGCTGAGCATACGGGGGCACTAGCATTCAGATGTAATCATTATTGTAAAACTATAGGCACCATCCTCCTCTAAGCAGTCCAGAAGGTATGTTGTAAATGTCCATTAAGAAGCAAGTCTCCTGAACTCTGCAGATATTATGAATTAAAATGTGTGTGAGGATTACAGGACAGCAAAGATGTCAACTCATTATTGACAGGAATGTTGTTTCCCTTTTCATCGTTAAACTACTAACTAACAAACTAATGTTGAACACTGGATAGAGGAGGTACAATGCGTTTCTCTTCCTAGCTACGGAACCCTCGATTAGCTCTTTACCCTTTACCCTCAAGGATATTTGAGGGTGCATAGAGTTTTACAAACCAGGCTTACACATGCTTTGTGTACCTGCAGAAGGCATCTGACCCTTGGAATATCCCGTGGGGGTGCTTTGGGAGTATGGGGGTGTGTGGCTTGCTGTTGCAAGCTATTCGTTCCCTGCGTCTTGGACTCCACCAGGGCTCCCCCTTTATCTCAGATTCTATTCATATTTTTATGGACAGAATTTGTAGGTGCGGCCAGGTGGTGGAAAGTTTTCTGTTCAGTGTTCACAGAATCTCATTTCTGCCTTCTTCAGATGATGTGGTTCTGCTGCCTTCAGCAGATAGTGGCATTCAGCTCGCACTGGAGCAGTTTGCAGCCAAATGTGGAGCAGCAGGAATGAGAACCTCCAAGTCTGAGGCCATGGAGTTTTAGAAATTAGACCCCGAGGTGTCTCGGGGTCTTGGTCACAAGTGAGGAGGGGGAGAGCATGAGATTGACAGACGGATTGGAGGCAAATCCGTCTGTATAACTAAACTCTCAATTTACTGGTCATTCTATGTCCCTGCCCTCAACTATGCTCACGAACTCTGGGTAGTGACTAAAAGAATGAGATGGCAAGCAATGCGATACAAGCAGTGAAAATGAGCTTTCTCCGAAGGGTGGATGGCTTCTCCCGTAGACATAGGGTGACATAGCTCAGCCTTCTGAGAGGGGCTCAGAGCACAATTGCTACTCCTCCACATTAAACCAAGTCCAAGAGATGGGCCTCAAACTCAAGTCTCACAGGTAAGAGTTAAATAACTTAAATCACTGCTACCCCATCTGCCTCCTGAGGTGGAATTTGTCGCTGATTGAAAGTGGAAACAGTCTGTCCAGTATGCCTATTCAGCAATGAAGTACAATCACTATTAAATGAGGCGATAGTAGCCTACTGAGCTTGCTAGTTAGTGGAGATAAGCTCCCTACTGGCAATATCTACAGGAGTGATAATAACTGATAACAACCATTCAATAGGCTGATAACACCGAAAATGTATGCTTAAACATTAATATAAAAAGTAATAGCTCTCTAAACGGATATGCATTGCAGGCAAACAAAGAGTCTGGAGTGACTATAAAATTATTCGAGCTGATTTCATTGGGTAGAGATGACCTTTATTCTCTATCTGATGTCTAACATCATTTGTTTTATGTTATACAACTGTGTAGTGCTGTGATAAAAAAAATAATGATAAAACAACAAAAAGAAGAAGAAATAAACCTCATATCTAGTTGTTTTGTTTGTGTGTGATTGAGCCTTATGCCCCGAGGGACGTCTTTCCCGTCCAGCTCGCCTGCCTGCCTGTCTGCCTTTAAGCATCTCTCTTGTCAGTGTATCACAGCAAATCAGGCGAAACCTGAGCTTTCTCAGACATAAGCTTGAACTCTATCTCTGTCTCTCATTTGCACCGCCTCCACCTCCAACTTTTCAGCCCACCAACAAATCTGCTTTTTAAAGAACTAACTCTGCACCCTGAAACCTTGAAACTACTTCAGAGGTACACGAGCAGAAGTGCGAAAAGAGGCTGACAAGGAGGTCCACATATCTTCTCGTTTGGTGTCAAGGCTGACAGGGTGTCAAGAGAAAACTGCGGGAGATTAGACAGAACAAGCGCACACACACATGCAGGCACACACACACCCACATACACTCATACAAGACACAAGTGTGTTTTATTTCACAGGTACAGAGTGCACACATATTAGTATTCGAGTCTTGTGATGGATGTGATGGAATGGAGGGTAGAGAAAGAGAGGTTTAACTAACCTCTTTTGTTGACCTATAAAATAACCTTTCCCGTATCCTTCCATGTGTGTGTATATGTGCATGGGTGTCTCTGTTAAACAGTCAAATGGATAAGGTCATGGTTTGTAAAGACTGCCAAATCCACAGGCCTGGACTGACATCTTATGACAAGGAAATACTCTGTTATTCATAACAATTAGCTCAGTGACGAAATGTTACACAATATCAACGCACGCTTCTCGGTAAAAACAAATTTCATAATCATTTACATGAATTTGGGCAGACAGTTTGCAATTTAAACCTGATTTTAACCAAAAACACGTACTTAGTTTGGTTTTGTTCTTCTGCCACTGGAATAGTGTGCGTTATGTAGTGTTGATTGAGCTTATGTGCTTGAAATAAACTTGCTATATTGCCATCTGTGTCCCAACATTACAAATTATTTGTCTCATTTTCTTATCAAAGAATTCCTTTAATGAATGCTGCCAGTCCCAGTTTTAATATCTTGTTTGTAACTCCGCTATGAAAAACAAAATAATCAAGGTTCAAGATTTAATTTGGATTTGGGCACGCATATTTTTTGACTGGCTGTCTTAACTGTGCATGTGTTGGATGTTTCACTCTAGTTACTGAATATATACAAGGTTTGTGTCTTAGCAGCTTAACAGTCCCTTCTGGGGTTGCATCAGGAAGGCCAAAACACATGCGGAATTGACGACAACAAGACAATGAACTGAGAGAAACTGAGGGTTTAAATACATTGGCTAATGCCAATGATTAGAGATCGGTGAGTACACAGCTGAACTTAATCTAACTAATGATACGTAGGAAGTGGAACAGAACATAATGCACAGACAGACAGATGGCTAACATAATAAAACAGGAAATGCGAACATGTGGAAAATAAACAGAGAACATGAATAAACTGAAAACACTGGGTCGACGATCCAGGAACCCTGACACAAACATGGAAAGTAGCCCACTGTGATGACCACTGGCAACTAGGGAGCAGCTCAAAGTAGTAAACTATTGATGCACCACGTGATTTTATATACTACAGTGCTGATTTGTAAATGGTGTGGCTTTTATAAAATCTTTACCTAAAACATTTTCTAAAGCCCTGTTCATTTGTAGTGGAAATGCACAAAATTTCAATGCAGACTAAATGTATTTGAAACTGTTGCTGAAAATCAAATGTGACTAATGCACAATTATTTACACTTCTATAGCTCACTTGTGAAATTATTGGGTGCAAACTGTAAATTATACCCCGTCAAAGCCCCTATTTACCAGTAGCTTACCTCAATAAAGAAATGCACCAGTTTCAACTTTGTAAAAGCCAACAAAACTGTGTATCTGCATAAACATCAGCTGCAACTTTGCAATAACATCCAGATGACGTTTAGATGGTTTCAGAGCAACAACAATCGTTAACCAATTAGTAACCATAATAATTACCTCGGTTTGTGAACAGAATATAAATATTTACTGACCTTAAATGAACTATATATTTACTATTTATTAATTGTTTATTTCACATAGTTTTGCCAACACTTCTAACAAGGGATTATGAAAAAAATGTAAGGTCCTGCGGATAATCTTTTACAGGATAATGAATTATTAAATGCAAAAACTTTGGTTCCATTTCACTAAAGAGTTGTTATGTTTTGCCTGTAATCACAATGAAATAAACTGGACAAAAATAATGTGCTTTTTTAAAAAACCCAGCTGCTAAATTATTAAAGTAATGATGTTTTAATATTTATGTAGTTAAACTCAAAATAAACTGTTCCCACAGCATGTTGACATGAGGCATTTTCTTTCTAAATATCCACACTGAACAAGGAGTAGTACTCAGAAATAGAGTATATACATCAGTTATGTAAAGATGTTTCGAGAATACAAGTCTGACTGTATGGTGTGGGATGATGTTTGCAGCAGGAAAAATAAGCACCAAAGGTTGCAGAGAAACATACGAATTGAATCAGTAGTCATTTGTCAAAATATGGTACTACTCTCTGTCCCTTTCTTCCTCTCTCTGTCATTCCACACACACACACACACACACACACACACACACACACACACACACACACACACACACACACACACACACACACACGGCGACTCCATCCCTTCACAGCTTATCACTAAGTGCTCCAGGTGAGTTGGTGATTTAGACCAGTCATTTCCGAGCCTCTCTGTCGGCCTGTAATGACTCTATCCGGGGCCTTCTGGCAGAGAGAGATACTGAGAACTGAAACGAAGTGCTGAATAGCGACTGCAGGAGATGGACCCACTGCACTGACTGATGATCAATTAGACCTGGGCTTCTCCAACTTTTCTTTTTTTTCTTTTTCTTTTTTTATTCACATGGGTGTCCAAATGGATCGCCGTATCTGACAAGATTTTTTTACAAAAGACTCCACTTGGAGATTTTTTTCCTCAAAAGGATTTATCTGGAAAGGACAGAAAGATTTTTGTAGCTTTGCACCAGCAAAACAGTTTAAAGCATAACAGAAGTAAAGATGCAATCCTAAATGCAACTCTGTCTTTTATCATGTCCCTCTTTTCATTGTAAGTGTACATCGATGATGACTGGATATTTATTTATATTTATATTTTAAAAATAAGCATTGATCATGGTACTAATCATACAGCAGGAATCATATGTTAAGGGAACTTAACACACCGTTAGCTGTTTGATGACAGTCAAGCTAAAAGCTTGATAAAAACTTTGTTGCATTTCTAATATTGTGGATAAATTAACTAGATATCACTGTGCAATTTGTGCTTCCTTTGTTTCAACATTGTTTTTCTAGTCCAAAGAGAAATGGCTGAATTACTCCAGTATTTCAAACTGTTGAATCATAGCATACAGAAGAGTTAAAGGTCAAAATCAGGCATCATTGAGCTGTGGGACTGATCTGCTTGTGCAAAGGTGTAGCATTACATCTTAACTGGTCACTGGGGGAAAAAAGTGCATTGCCAAGTCGACTGGCAAGTGATTACTGGGAGGCAGCTGGTTGCCTGTAGTTGAAATGGGTCGCAAAGAGGGTGCTGCACCAAAACCTTGTTGTAATTGTTTTTGGCACTAGCAGGTTCAGGCTTTTGCTGGTAGTTTGCAAGGAAGACACCAACTACTGTGAAAACGCTCACCTGCTACTCGGGCAGTGGAAACTGTGGATAACTGCAACATGAACCAAACAAACAATACATTTCAAAAAGTTCTGCGCTTTTTCTTCGTGGGTAAATATCTCTGTTTCTGGTTTGTGTTGCAATTTTTCACAGTTCCCACGACCCCATGGACCTGCACGGGTCATAGACGAGGGGTCTCCAGTTTCTACAGCTGTATTACTGAGGCCTTTTTTTATTTACCATGAAAAAAAAACTTTTAAATATACAATTTCTATAAAGAGAAGTGAGTTTTTACGGATGCAATTAATGTCAGGAGAGCAACCTAAAAAAATCTTGATGGTCTTGACAGCAGGTCTATTTCCAGGGAGCGCTCCCTCTATTTCCAGGGAGCGCTTTTGACATGAAATAGTGGGTTAACACAGGTTTTACTTACAAATTAAGGAAGACTGTTTTCCATTTAGGTTCACAACTTAATGTGATTAGATAGTCATATGTTAAATGGCTTCTATTGACTTGACTTCACCATGTTCATGCTAAATGGCGAGTAACTATAATCTGACTAATTAACATAATGGTTTTAATAATGGCAATTTTGACAAAATATACTAATAAGTCCAGCCAAATGTGTTGCCCTATTGTGTCCACTTTTCTGTTGTTTTTCAAAGATGCAATCCTGAATCTAGCTAGTTCTATAAAAAGGATGATGTGACATTCATTTTCCCCAAAACCTCATTATCACATATTGGCTCTGACTGGTTACCCAAACAGTGTGAAGCACAAGATCACTCATTAACACTCCTCACACACAGCCAGAGCATAGTGTACAGAATCATTACTGTACATCCAAATTAAATATTCTGATTTCCTTCCATGTTATAGTTTAGGAAAACTAGATAAAACATGTATTTTCTTATATTATTTATGTTGCTTGGATATTATTTAAGGCTCTCAGTCATATAATTTCCCTTTTGTATGACTGCCAAAGTGTCTGCACTACTTTTTTCCAGGGACTAATTCTTCATTACTGAATATGAAACATTACTTCTCAGTCACGATACTTAAAGTTATGTTTAAAAGATTTGTTCCCAATCTGAAAATATGATTATTATTATAGCTTTGTGCTAGATGCTATTCTGTAATGATAGATAGCACCTCATTCCAGCAATTCGTCTCAGATGTATTTGCCTTTGTGCTACAAAGGTGTTTCTGTTAAGTATATCTGATGTCTTCTGCAATTTCTGCTTTTGAAAAAAAGTTTTGTACGTTCCCTGTGCAGTTTCTTCTGTTTGCTGTTTAAAATCAAAATTAGGCTTTTATATAAGCAGCCTGGATTCAGGTTTTGGTGATCCCAGGTCTCCTTGTACTCCTGTCAGCCTCCCTTCCTATTTTTGATATTTTGCATTCTGGAGGGAGGACAATTAGTTGATCACTCTCCTTTGTGTATATACTCTCCTACTTTCCTCACTTTCATATGTTTTTCAATTTGTATTCCTAGCATTTTTTTTTCCAACCAAGTTGTTAAATTGCCCTTCCTATGTATGCATTTTGAACTGCTTTTATGATTTTGTCCATCACTCTTGTTGTATGTCTATGACCATTGCCTGGATTTTTACTCAGCCTATTGTGTCCTGTGTTAGAGTGTTGGAGTTTCTCTTATATTTTATATATATATATATATACACACACTTTTTTTGAGATCTTGCAAAAGTTTTCAATTTAAGTCCATGCACTTCCAGGTCAGTACTCAGACTGTGGAAACAACCATAGCGATGGAAGATGCCCGTGGGAGAGATTCATAGATTTTGATTTTGTGCTTGGTCTAAACTATGACGACATTAAATCAGTGCATGGCAGCAGACATGGTTTTTATATAAGCGAGTGATATCTGAAGAGAGTTCTCAGTGTAAGTGGAGACAGTCATCACAAGGTGGGCTCTGACCTGGCAGTTTTGGTTTAAGTCATTAACAACCAGCTGCAGTACAATGGACAGCTTCACAGGTACTGATGGAAGTACGATAAATGTAGGGGGGGAAAAGTCTTCCTCAGGATCTTGCAAAAATTTTGCAGGATCTCGCAAAAGTCCTTTGTTTAAACTTTTTTTTTACTTTGTACTTTTTAAAAACTTTTTTCTCTCAAATGTCCCCTACAGGACTCCACATATAATGAAATGGTGCATGTCGAGGGTCATTAAAGTTTGGGGGAAAGTGGAATGTGCAGAAAATATTTTAAGAGAACTCTTAAATTCAAAGAATAAAGATACAAATGTACAAGAAAACTCACAACTCCTGGTGAGGAAAAGCGCCACTTATATAAAAAGAGTTTTCTTCTGAATAGGCCCAAGTTCTGAAAAAGTCGGAATGTTTATGTTTAACATTGTTTAAAATTGGTTATAATGTGGTTTGTCAATCCACTGCAGGTGTCGATGTGGAAAGAGGTTAAATGGGAATGTGCTGGTTTAGTGTTGGGACTTGGGCGCTGGAACTAATTGGACTCAAGGCAGCACTTGTGATTCCACCTGACATGCCTCAGTGAATTTCAGAAGGATACCAGAAGCAGCATCAACGTGCAACAGACAAAATATATTGTTGTTGTCATTTTATAAATCTGGACATATAAAACCACGTTTTGAATGTTTGGAAACTGAGTCCAGTTATCCTCCTTTCAACCTATCATTCTTTTCAGTGACCATTTAAACTTCAGTAAAAATGTTTCCATCAAACATCTTCCTGGAAAGAATAAAATGGCATATAGTAAGCCGTGATAATTGAACATTATGAAATGAAGTTTTGTGTAAGTTTGTGAAACAGAAAATCCAACAGCCATGCCCACTTTCATGGAGCAAATGTGTGAAAATGAGTCTCTCTCCCAGTGCTTTGCTGCACCAACCTCTGTGTTGGCAGAGATGCATACATGGGCTCTTACTCCACCTCCACTCTAAGATTTTAAAGTGTACTCTGAAGAGTAGCACAAGCACACTCTACGGGATGTAGCTGCCTCACAATGCAATATTGTATTTTACTGACTTTTGTACCAAGAGATACTTTTGCTTTATTACTCCTCAGTGTAGAGAAGCGGATTTATTCCCTCCCCTTTTTCTAAATCATTTTTTTCAGTTGCTTCCATAAGGTCTTTGTTGATTCATGGCTTTCAGTTTAGACGGCATGTGTGCATGTATGTTGTTTTTTTTCTTCTCCACATATTTGTTTGGATTAGCTATCTGGCATCAGCTATTTATACAACCCTTCAGGCTCTTTGTTCAAAGTTTTCCACTTGTTTTTCTGTCCTTTTCTTTCCTCTATTAGATGTCAAAGTTGCCTGTTACCTGGATGTCAGCTGCCTCTTGATACATCCAACAGCAGGTTTTATACCCCCCCCAGCTTAATACCAAGTGAACGTTTGGGAGTTTTTTTGGCACGTTCCCAGTTGATCTCATTATATGCACATTCCAAGTGTTAGCTGAGGAAAATATAACTCCAAAGGTTGTTGCTGGATGAAAACCAGATAACAATGCTCCTCATATCAGTGTAAATATCTCTGCAGCTTCTCTATTGTCACTTTCTGACAATCCGTCTCATCTATTGTGGGGTGAACACAGTGGAACCCTCACTGCTGTGCAGTAATGTGACAGACATTACAAATTGTCAGGAAACCTGGTGTCACTCTTTTCACTCTGGAAGTAAACATACAGGCAACTTAGAGGAACTGCAAAGTGACGCGAAAAATACAGAAACCATCCTGATGTGTTTTCTTTAGCTTCACGGGGAACATCTATCATCGAAATGCTAAACAGGAATCAGAGTTTGTGCTGAATTCTTATCCAGTGTTAAAGCAAACAATGCAAGCAATATGGAGGTGATTCTCGTCAACACATGTGGAAAAACATAGTGGCTTAAAAGCCACAGGAAGGGGAAATTGAAAAAAACAAAACACAAACACATCAAACACAAACACATCAAACACCAATCCCATCCCATACAGCCTATACAAGTCTTCAAAATCTACAATTTCATGAAGAGGAACAAATTAATCCTCTGATCATGTGATAGGTCTAAAAATCCTACCAAATAAAACAAATGGTTGTTTTGTCAGCCGCTCTTTCCAAGATTAAAGAAAAATCTTTAAACACAGAGGTCCATCTTTATGTTGGGCTCATCTTTAACACTTTTCTTTCTGTAAGACATTACGAAGCACATAAAATAACAAAAATTGAACATACAGTTTTAATGTGAATTGAATTCTTTGTTCTCTGTTTTTCCATACAGCTGAAGTGATATGCAAGTTTACAGCAATCATCTACACCTACACATGATGAAAAACAATAAAAGGACTCAGCCTGGAAGAATATAGCACAAATGCAATGCAAAACAAGCATTGTTCACTAAAAGTATGATGAATCTGTTTTTCTATTTTTTGACATTTAACCCTACAATGGATACAAAAGGTCACTGAAACAAATGTGTCAGCTATGTGTAAAAACAGTAAACGCTGAATATAACAGTTTACACCAATACCATAGATTTGTTTGGGTAACTCGGCCAATTTTTGCTCCAGTGCTGACTTTTAGGGAGTGAATGTGGCGTGATGACACCATCTAAATTACCCCAAACATCTGTTTCTGCTACATGTTGTGAAAATTTTAAAAAAATAAATAAATAGCTCACATTAGTACCTATTTAGCAAAATCTGTGGCTGCACGATATCATCTTAAAACAACACGAGTAGTTTTAGTAATCCCAGTAATGCCGCTTTATGGACCCGATTTGGGTCAGTTTTTACCCACTAATAGAAGTATTCAGCTATCCAACCATGCTCTCATAGCAATGGATATGGTTTACCCAGCTTGGTTAGGGAAGATTTGCTTCAAGTCAAAATATCTCTGGATCTTATCATTAGGGAGGGAAAAGCAGCAGGTTCTTGAGTTGTGAGATGCACTCAGAGTTCAGAGCAGAGCCATCATTCTTCTGCATTAAAGAAGCAAGCTGAGATGTTTCTTTGTAGGATGCCTCCTAGGTGAGTTGTTTCAGACATCCTACCAAGAGACGATCCCGGGCAGACCCCAGACTCACTGTAGAGATAATGTTTCTCCAAAAAGTGCTGGAGGCGATGGCTGGGAAGAGGAAGGTCTGAGTATCTCTACAAAGACTTTTGCCCCTCAACCTGGTGCTGGATAAATGGCTCCAGCTGAAAACTGATGAATGAATGGATGTAAATTTGGATAGATAGAAATGTTTCAGATTTTTCAAACTAAATGAAAAACTCATTTCTCAACATGTTGTTTGACTCACTTGTTTTCATTTTTAAGAATATGAATAATTTTCTTTTCAAACTTCTACTCTGCAGTGTGCAGTTACGCTCTGATGGCTCGGTGTAGCCTTGCTTAAATTCAAATCTGATATGCATTAAATTCAATTGCGCCCCCTTAAATTCTTATAAATCATCTCCCCTCTGCTGTCTGTCGATCTCTGTAGCTATAATGAGCAGAAACATGGCAAACACTAAATCATCCAGTAGAGCAAATTACTGTAATGTGACAGGAGCCAAGCACCTGCACAACACCTTTATAACTGCAGCAGAAACCCTGTGCTACGAAGTTTTTGTCTGCGTATATGTATGTGTGTGTTTGTGTGTGTGTATATATATTTTTGGACTCTCCCAAGGGAGAAGGTCAACTCCCAGAATACAGTGGGGCTGGCAATGCATTTAGCGGCCATCAGAGATCCGGACTCTCCTCTCACTGGAGCCTAAAGGTGAAGCTTAATCAGTGGAGATACACACACACACACACACACACACACACACACACACACACCTTTCTCAGCTGCCTGTTCAGGAAAGGGGGTCTGACCTTTATCAGATGGGAGCACTAACACGCTAATAGCCCTGTCCACACTGCAATTAGAGCTGGTAAGAGAGGAGTTGAACAGAGCACAGTCTGCCACTTAGGATCTGACTGAGAGATGGGAATTGTACAGGCTGTCAGCTACAGGGAGATGGAGAGGGAAACGGGGAAGGGAAAATGAACATCGGAAGAAAAAAACGAAGAAAGAAATTTGGGAGGATAAAGGGAATGACAACTCTTTTAAAGTCTACACTGACTTTTTTTGGGACAGAATGTGATAAGGGGTATTTAATAATTAACTTTAGATTTAAAGACAAAGAAAACAAAATACTTGATGGATAATGAGGGAGTGTGGCTCTGGGGTGGTGCTAAATCAAAAGGATTTATATGCTGTAGGGTGCTGATTTTAGAAAACTTGTGCAGTACCCATTTGGGGAGAGTGTAACCCATTTTTTTTGTAGCTACAATTTACAAATGTCTTCTAAATGTATTGCATGCAGGCAATCATTAATCTGCTGTTTTGGAAAGAGGACAGATATAAGTTTACACTCACTGAATGTATGTGTGTGATGGTGGCTGTGTAGAACAGGCAGATTGCAGCTGTCACGAGAACCATTCATCCAGTTAGTGACTGATTTGAAATTTATCACACAAAAGCAAATATAATAAATAACTAGAATTCAGTAAAAACGTAAGCTGTCGTTTTGAGAACCAGCTTGAGTTTTATACCAACAGGGACTCACTTTCTGATCAATCCTCATTTTTGACACTCCTTGCAAAGCAATAATGTTGGAAGTCAAAAAAATAAAACATGTTTCACTCATGTCCCTCTCTTTTTACTCACAGGGTGGAGTATACAGGGGTTACTATAAGGAAGCGCCAATAACAAAGAACAACTTGACCTCACACTTGGCAAACTGCGCTTATCTGGGTTCCCAAATGTACCTGCTAAGATTAAACAAGATCAAATGAACAGACGTTGGGATAAAAAGGTAATCAGCTATACAACCTGACCAGTGTTGACTCCTACAGTTTCATTTTTCAACTGAACAATGTTTTATCATAAGGAAACAGTAAATTACTATGGTACTTATTCCTTTCATTGTAGTGTCACATCATGCAGCAGATTAGTGTTGTGATTCTAGTCCTTTATGTAGGATTGTGAATGCAATACTGGCTGTCTTTGTAGCTCAGTTCTAGTTCCTACCAGCTTCTCAAGAACTCTGGAGCAAACTCTGTCTGCAGTTTGATGATGACGTGCAGGGTTATGAAAGCTTTTGGTCTTTTAAAGCAGAAATCAGTTTCAGTCAGAATCAGGGTTCAGCCAGAAATGAGACACGATCAAAACAAAAAGAAAAAAAATGTACGGAGCATAACACAAAACAATGACTACTGATGCCAAAATGCTCAATAAAATGAATCCAGTAGTCAGTGTTTTAGAAAAATATGCAATGATCATGCAAACAAATGAGAGAAACTCCAATGTTCGTTTTCATACAAACGTCTATGAAAAATGCCAAAAATAACAAGAAGGGACAGGCCTAAAAACTATTTACAGCACATGAAGAGTATCTCAAAGTCATGTCCTGAAGAAACAAATACAAAAATCCAGCACCTGACATAAGACCTGAGCACTACGACTGGCCCTTTAGTTGATCCATCTATTGTTTGCTGAAGCCCGTGGCTGTCAAAAAAAAAAAAAACATTTTTAAAGAAGGGAATGAACCATCTGGAAAGCATCTGATTGACAACGGCTTCATTTTTCAGCATTACAATGATTGAAAACACAATGCCAACGTAGTTAAAGCATACCTCGACAGAAAAACACACAATAGAACTCTATCAATCATTGACTGGGTCTGTGCACGACTGATTGAAGCAGAACAGACACAGAATGCATCAAAAGGCAGCCAACATCTTTGAATGTCCTTCAAGAAGCTCGGAGAAGTATTCATGAAGACTACTTAATGAAATAAAAAGAAAGCTGCCTAAGAGAGTTCGGGCTATGTAGAAGCATAAAGGCGGTCATACCAAACCAAACAAACCAGACTTTCAAACTTGCGTGTACAAACTCTGCTTTTGCCTTACACATTGTATCCTCGCGTACAATTTTTATATGTTTCAATAAGCGACCTTGTCCTAGCAAAATATAAAGAAATGAGGGGTGTCTAAAGAGTTCGTCCTAGTACTGTATGTAAGGCTTGCATTTTTTGCCTGCCTGTTTTTATCTTGTTTAATTTTATTTCTACTACTTCCTAAACCCTTGATAAAATGTTTTTATCATAGTTGAAATAGACTAAAGGTCGATGAATGAAATGAGTTTTTTTGCACCTGAGTGCATAATTTTACCTACTGCATCAACACATTCAGGAGTTTCTGCATAATACATAAAAGACATGATCCAACATCTGGTTTTCTTTGAAATACCACTTTGTGGTGCCAACTACAGTCACCTAGCCTGAAAGAAACTGTAAATGGGGTTATCAGCCATCACATTCATTGTGTGTGTGGTTGACTTGTGAGTGGGTGCATGTGCAGAGCAGAAGGTTAAGTCCCCTCTCTCCCAGCAGATTGAACTGAGAGCTGATGTGATATGAGACATGCCAAGTTATTGGACCCTGGCTGATTGGATGGTAACGGGGAATGATTGCTCTCTTCTTCTTCTTCTTTTCAAGCAGCCATCTAGCCCTCACAAAAGCTTTATTCATTTTTCTGAGAGTGACAGAGTGGACAGAGAGACAGTAGAAAGTGAAGCAGATAAAGCCAAAATCGCATAGCAGAAAACATTAGCATGATGCTACGCCTAAAAGACATGATGTGCTGCATTAGAAGTGATGCTGCATTCGAAATTAAATATCGCACTGAAAAGCTTTCCATTTATTGCCGTTTCCAAATGCAGTGTGTGTGTGTGTGTGGAGACATTTATGTAGATCGTATCCAATAGCCTGGAAGCTTAGTTATATACAGTTTGGATAAAAGCCTAAAACGAAACAAGCAGCACAGCCCACAAGAGAGAACGCCCAAGCTTAAGTTACACTACAGTCACTCTAGGGAAAACATTGGTTGTAAACCAAAGCACGGACAAAATTATTGTAACTGTGTGCAAGAAACTTGCAATGTTGTTGCCTTTTAACTGGTTGCTTCGAAGACGGGGACCAGGTCTTCAGGCACTTGAAGTCAGTTCTTCTCCTGAAAGTGACTTTGTTTCATGAAGATGGTGATAAAACTGCAACAAGATGGTCATTCTTCTATCAGTTCTCAATTCATTGGGTTACAGTTGCATGCAATATGAATGAAAATACTTACAGTTAAAAATTAGAGGGCAATTATCTACAAACCTCCCATCAGAGAACGTGTGGAACTGCCTTGCAATCAAAAGTGGCTGCCCAAAGGTTGAGAGTGCTGCACGCACTGCCTCTGGACAATTAGCTGGTCGTCACAATTACTTGGCGAATGTGAAAAAAAAATAAATGCAATCAGCAGTTGAGCGTGGATTTTTCACAGTCATAAGGAGGTTGCCTTTATGTTTTTACTCTACTATGACTAAGCCATTAACTAACTTCATGGACTCTTTACAAAACATGAAAGTGGTGATTGCAATGTTACATATTAATTTGTAGAGAATTTTAAGATCATTTAAACATTTGTTTTTTTGGAGCTTCTGCCTTGGTTATAACTGACAAGAAAGGGATTTCCAGCCCTATTATTATCAGTGTGACCCTGAGGCATAGTGGGAGTAAAGGGGGATTTTTCCTACATGGTTATGTGTTATGGTATCATTGAATCTATTCGTTCACCAAACTAACCAATCTACAAAAATAACTCATCCGACTATGAATATGCCTGGAACAGAATAAGACTGGAGCAGAGACTTAGAAAAATATTTTTATCTAAACTGACTCAAAGTTGTGAAATATTTAGCATGTTCCTTTTCCCCAACCATCCACCGCATGGTTTTCTAAAGGCCAGACAATCAAGAAGTAGAGTGGAAAAGCTCCAAGTACCATTATTTAGTCTCATCCAAAGCTGCCCTTGTCTCTCTCGCTTTTTTTTTTTTTTAACTATTCTCATATTGCTGCTTTCAAGGCAATCACACTAATGTAGGCACCCACGACTCAGCAAAACAGGTGGGTGGGTTAAGAGAACAGAGAGAGAAAAAAGCAGAAAGGGTTCATAAAGAGAAGTTAGGGCAAAAAAAGTGAATAGAAAACAAGAGAGATAATAAAAATAACCTTTTTCTTCAGCGTGATTCCCAGTTTGATCCACTTTTAATTATTGGAAATGACTCAGGCCAAGATAAATGTGATGATGAAAGTGTGGAAATAAAAGAAAATAGAAGAAATGGTAATGAGAAAAAAAGCAGGAGAAAAAGGAAGATGAGTGAAAATTTAGTCAGCTAAGTCTTAAAAGAAGGGTATAGGAGTGTGTTGCATTCAGCAGGCCAAACACAAATGCTGCAGGTGCATATTAAAAGCTATGATGGTAAGTTATCATCCGCCTCACTACAGAGACGAGGCAGCGTTCCAGTTATGTTCAAGCAGCAGGTGAGCGATTTCTTTAAATCCCTCCTGCCTTCCTATAGCCTCCAGGTGAGAAAATATCAAAGTCAGAAGAGAGAAAAAAAGCCCAGAGAGAGTGTGTTCATGTATCATTGTGGGAAAATCGAGTCACACACCCACTTCTTACAGCTGTGGAGGAGATTTTAAGATACAAGACAGACTTTCTGTTTATGATTGATCCACAAGAGGGATTTGTGTGCAAGATGTCCTGCAAAAACACAACTCTTTTGATACATCAAAAACTAACCTGTGACATTTTCATAGAAATTAATATTTTGCTGTTCTGTATTACTGACTAATATACTATCAAAATGTATTTAAGCTGGTGGTGAACCTTTTTCTGCAAAGGTTTTTATTAAAGGATTTAGGCAGCTAAAGGAAAATAATCAAAACATCTAGAACCAATAATAGGAACTTGGTTTTATTTTGATTCATATTATTCTGTAATGAATGTAATTCACTTTATCACTCCGGAATGCAGGAAATGAACCACCGAACTGAACTAAATTTAAATTGAAAGATGTGATGCAGGAGACAACAACAGACTAGAGTGTCCTTGCATATTCATCAAGCAATGTAAGTAAAATTATTTTTTCCCCTCAAACAAATGACATTTTTACCTGGATTCAAATGAGTACCTGGAAACTGGAGACCTGACATGTAGACCGATATTATGGAATAACGACAGCTTCTCACCAACATCTGTATTAACTAGAGCCGTTGCAAATTCACCCCACAGCAGTATTTATATTTATAGCGGCAAAAGACATGCAATATTGATCAAATATTTATGCATATTATAGCCTAATGACTTTGGAGCAGCTTATATCTCAACCTGTTTAAATTATCAGCAGAAATGAATACTAAAACATTCATCAAAAGAGGTTCCAACTGCTGAAACTGTCATTTACATACAATCAGCTAGAGAGAAGACCTATCACACTGTGCGCTGTGTTTGAACTACAAGAACATTCAACTTCACAAACACAGAGCAGAGAGAGCAAAGAGCTCGTTTCTGATGACAAGTGGAAACTAACGGTGAAAATGAATGTTTTGTATGCTGTTACTCCAGCAAGCTGAGGTGGATAAGACTTCAATCAGCTGAGTGGAGTTCATAAAGAAGCTGAATTTGACCAGGTTTCCTGCCCAGCAGGTCTGTGGGTGTAATTCAGTTTAAAAAAACAAAACAAAACTGTCATTATCAGTTAATTTTAAAGCCTCATGTGGGCTAATGGATGCTTAATTTCAGCCACAGAAATTCAGCAACACTCAGAAAAACAGCATGTTGTGCATTACTTTAATTGGGCTGTTTGTACATATTTAATAACTATAAAACAAATGTGACAATATAAGAAAACACAACTAACAAAATTAACAGTGGGCCCAAAAGTAAGTTGGCAATTTTATATTTGTAGTTTGAATGTTGTGTGGCCAATTTATTGTTACCTTTCTTTTAACATCTGTTGTTAACTGGTCCTTCAGCAAATATGTAACTAAATATCCCATTTTTGATTTTGTTAGGGAATTGCATGTCCTAAAGAAGGCACTTGGTAACAAGTGGTTACGTGACACAACAGAAATTGCTGATGACATGCAGGTTCATCATGCTGAACACACAAGATTAGTGATCACGAATTTAAAGTCAATAAATGGGGAAGTTCTTTCACAGGCTGAATTTGCACCTCAAACAGCCATAAAAATGATCGACTATTTCCCTCAACAAACAGTGTAAATATCATCAAATTTTGTTCCTTAAAGAGCTTTTTGTTGGAGGAACCAGGGCAATGGTAACTTCTGGGTTAGCTTGCAATATATATTATCCCTGTGGCATGTTTTTGCATTAAGTGAAATCTCATGGTGTCTTAATTTAATGGAGAGGAAAGTCAAAAACGGTGATTTGAAAGCATCCATTTTATTTTTTCACAACATTTCAACTGTGAAAAAAGACAAGGACAGAGTGAAACTTTTCCACACAGATCAAGACAAAATAGTATACAGGTGAAGATTAAAAGTGAGAGTTGAGATGCAAGTTGTGAAGCTGTAAATTTAGTCTAAATGCAACTTGCACATATATTAATGGAACCACTAACATAGCAGGTCACAGTTGCTCCAATTTCTTTAATTAGGCCCTCAATCCCCATGTGTCCAATTAAAAAGCTCAAACCCACAGGGAATAGTTCCAGATATGAATGCACACACGTGCAGTTGCCATGTTCCATTTCTGTGTGCTTGTACTAATCACCTGGGAGGTGTAGTATACCCAGCTGGTTATTATCACCACAGAATACATGTATTACTTTATCCATTGTCGTTGTCCTGGTGTTACCCTCTTGGATACTAAGCAAAGCCAGGATTTCCGTGGTGACTGACATACATCGATCCCTCGATGAGGAACTCCTGTTTATGATGTCATTGTGGAGTAATTGGATTGTAATTGGTGTTTAATGGTCTGTGTGTTAATGCCACTAGAGCCCGTCTCTGTGGAGGCTCTGTCCTCAACCCAGACGTATCACGGTCCTGCAGGACTTTGTCACGGACTTCTGCCATCGATTTATGATTCCTTCCAGTCGCCATGATTGCATTGATTTTCCTCCACAGGCTCTTAGGGTTTGTTAATTGAAAATCACATGACTTTATGATGTAGTCTCTTGGGTTGACACAGTAGTTATATCTCTTCGGCTGTTTCACTCCTGCCAGTTCAGCACTTTTCAATCCAGTGTCTTCATCCTTATCTTAACAATGTCATAAACGTTTATCACGTCGACCTGACTTGCAACCTGACTCGTCCTTTTCACAACTCATTCCAAATAGGCTTTCCACATGCTAGTTGCACACTGTGTGTGTGTTTTCTTCAGCTTCTTTCCCTGGCTCCCTGTTTATAGGCCAGCAGACACATGTGCTGGCTCCCCAGAGGCTTCAAAATCCATTAAGAATTCATCAGTAGCAAGATGGTGCTTTCTTAATCAAGTCTGTGTGATCTTGCAGATGCATTCAGTCTCATTGATTCAAAGTGTGAAAAATAAGCAGCATTGGTTTCCACTGAAAAAGGGTTTTGAATGTAATTTGGTGCTCCTTTTATGCACTTGTAGCATTTTTTTAAAAAAAATTGGGGCTATATTAACAGCACTTAACTACAATTGCAAAATGTAGGAAAAAAAGGATTTTCTATATAATTATGATTACGCTCTATGGTTAAATGTGCAGGCATGGTAAAGTAGTAGGATCCTCTGGTATACCTTTGCTCTGGGACTGTTCTTTGTAGTTTGGTCCCTGCATATCAAATGATGGATTATCACAAATCTACAGCATTGATGGCCTCGTCTGACCTGCAAGGAGCCCTGACCAGCACTTCCACAATGTGAGCAATGAAACAATAATAATGGAGCTCACTAATTCTATTGTGTGAGAGCAAAAAGAACAGACTGATAAAGCAACAGCAGCATACTGAAGAAAATGTACAAAATTTTGAAAAAGAGGTCCCCTAGCCCCCCACAGAATTTTATGACACAACACATTCCAATGATTGATTGAATACGTGACATGGGAGGTTTTTCAGATACTGTTCACATTTTGACTGGAGTAATATATCACAAGGACAGCATGGTGGTGTGATGGTTAGGATCGTCACCACAAAAGGTCCTCTTTGCATGCTTTCTGTGTGTTCTCCCCGTGTATGTGCGAGTTCTCTACAGGTCCTCCCTCCCACAGTGTAAAGATGTGCATGGGGTTAGGTTAATCGTGACTCTAAATTGCCCTTAGGTGTGAATGAAAGTGTGAAAGGTTGCCATGTGTTGCCCTCTGACAGCTGGGAGGGTGGAGCCTATAGGGCAAGTGGCAGTATTTCAAAGAGACAGTGGAGAGTGATGGATCACACCTTTATATTTTAGGAGGGAGCAATTATTCCTACAGTGATTACAGGATTAGAAATGCCCAATGTGGGATTCATCTCAGCAGCATGGCAGTGACTGATTGTCTGATTGATGAAACATGTGTTGGACGTGTGAGGATTTACTAGATTTACAGTTCAAGATGTCTTTTTAACATCTTGAACTGTGGGTGTGGTGTGATTCACAGTCTTACTTTAAAATCATAAAGTTCGTAGCACCACTTGATGTAAATATTAATGTTAGTTTGGTCATTAATACATGAGAAACTGAGGTTTCCGAACGCAGCAGCATGACCGCATACCAGCAACCCACGGCACTAACACGCGCTCTAATCTTCTGATCTCCATCGCTCTCTCGTTCACTCTCCACCTCTTTAACTGCCTACAGATTATAGTTCATATCTTTTGTTGTTGGGCTTTTAACAGCTGCTAAATGAGGTTGCCTGGAAACACTTTCAGAATATAGCCCTTGGGAGGCCGGGAGAGCCTACCTAACTTTTATCTTCGATAATACATAAACAATGAGTTCAAATGAAGAGAACAAAGCCTCACCGGTGTTCATGCATGAAAAAGATTGAACAAAGACAAGAAAAGACACAGAAGAGAAGAGAGTGTTTATTTTAGTAATGAGCTCTTGCTTTCACGGTTTCCGCTTCCAGTTGAGTATTTCTCCTCTTCTGGCTGTTTCATGTACACAGTGGATTAAACTGAAAAGGAACTTTACCTTGTTTTAAGTGGAGATGCCAAATAGCTTCTTAGACTCAGCTGTGTATATCTTAGCTTGGCTTCGGCGAGATATACAGCATGTAAAATGATTACAACTGGCCCGTGAGAGAACATAAGCAACATTAAGTCTTAACTGTGCTTCTCTACTTTACTGTACTCTCTACTATGCTCAGTTTTTAACACCATCTTCACGGGAAACATTACATTTTTTAATTTCTAAAATTATCATTATTCTTTATCACTATATCCACCATGCAAATGGGTCACTAATGAACCTCAATGCTCTGTAACTTTGGGTACATGTAGTTATAGTAGAAGCATAAAAAAGCCTTTCACAACTGAAACAAATACCTGGAAGCACTTCTACCTGTCCTCTTCGTGTTGGTCTAAACTTCCTGAAATACAATCTCAAAAATCTGGGGAGGTTATAGGTTAGATGGTTACACTTCAAACAGGTTGACAGGGTGGAGAAAAATACCTCAGGATGTAAATGGAAGTGACAATCATCTGTGCACCTCTGCTTCAGTGGAAGGAGGCAGCATTTGGCAAAGTTCATTTCAGGAGCATGGGGGAGTGAGCGAGGCTCTGTGCCATCAGGGTTTTTTTGTTTTGTTTTGTTGTCTTCTACTGTGATGTGCTTCAACCCCACTGGCACCTTGTCACATTGTTTTATGTCCTTCTCTAAATTGTTTTGGTGCACAGATGAGCAAAAACTTCTTGAGCAGATGTTCCACACATCAATCTGTCAAAGGGGAGACGACTGCTCTGTGCTACATATTTTATAAGACGAAATACACTTGTTGTCTAGATTTTAGAAACGTATGTAGAGCAGGCAGCATTTCACTTTTAGAGTTCCTAACACTATAGGATGGATTTGAGATGAAACAAATACTATGAGGGTAAAGTGCTTTTAACTTTGAGGTTATTCATAGACACTGAGTTTTAGGGCTGCCTCTAAAAATGGCAGCAAACCAGCGACTCCCAAACATCCAGACATCCAGACAAGGCAAGTGCAAAGTGTTTCAAAAGTAAACTAACCAAAATCAACAGCTGATCTTGTGCTTTTACTTTTGGCATAAACGCCACCAGAAAGGCGACAGTACCGCAGTACAGACCTGGCAGAGAACCAGCAAGGAAGTATCCGCTGACAGTCACTGGTCTGGGACTTCAGACTGTCACGAATGATTTGCAAACAGATGTTAAATGTGAACTCTCTAATTAGTTTTGTCCTCTATATCTGGGAGACTGTAACCCAGCTGGTGTCTACTTTAAATTCTAGCATGCATATGTTGACAACCCCTTCAGTGAACTCTCCCACATACTCTACCACTATGAAAGATGGAGAGAGAGATCATCATAAGTGGTACAAAAAGCAAATGGGAGGCACCATTTAACAATTATTCTTATTTATTTTACAAAAATAGTCTCAGCATCAGGATACTTCATGTCCCCCTTTCGTTTGCACAAATTTAATTTTTGTCACGGTCTGGGTGAGTCACAGTAATTTCCCAGAGTTCCTGCTCTCCTCCTCAGGGCGGAGCCTTCGTTGCTCCTCCCAGGATCACCACCTGAGACTGAGCAGTATTAAAACCAACATTCTCAGCCAACCTTCACTAGAACATCTGCCAACCCACGTTAGTTATCAGCCTCATGAATCTCACGTTGTTTGTTGCTTTTGTAATTACCTCTGAACCTCTGCTCTGCTTTTTGAAACCTCGGATCACTCATTCTCTGGACTCACCCAGGCCTATTCTTCTCCCCTCCTGTTTGACTCTACCTGCAAAACAAGTAAGACTGTTTCTGATCACCATTCCTGATTTGTCCCTGCCACACTCGAAGACCGCCCTGACTCTGGTCTCCCTCTGTTGCTCATGTTCCTGGACATTCTAGTTTGATTTTCCCCCACAGCTCATATTTTCACAGTCTTCCCATAAGTCATGCTCACAGTGCTTCATAGTTTATTTTCATAGTGTTTCTTAGCAAATAAACTTTGTTCACGTCATTCTATGTCTCCGTCTTCAATCTGCTTTTGGGTCCACTCCACGTCTGGCTTCGGCCGTTACAATTTTGCTGTTCATTTACTGTTTGGTTTAGACACCAAAAGGTCACAGTAAGGGTTAAATTATACTCTTCTATCACAATTATCCTGCATGTCAAAAATATCTTTCCAAAGGGTCCTTACAGCACAGACTCAGACTGCTGTTGTGAAGTGTACAAGTAAACCTTTTGAAGCAGAATCTAAACTACCTGCATTTTAATTAGTTTAACAGATCTAACATATCTGTATAAGATATAAGCATATCTCCAAACTAGAAATGCAGTTTGTCCATATAAAGAAAAATAAAGGCAATGTGGGATATTTTAAATCATTAGTTTCCCAAACCTTTAATTTGTAAACCTTTGAAATGATAGTCAACTCAAAGCACTTCCTTAAGACTTCTGTGTACACTTAAAGCAAAAGTTTAGTTTATAGTCAGTATTATCAGTTATGCACAGATGTAAACAACAGGACAGCTCTACTGCAGAGCTACCACAGTGATACAGACAGCCCTTCATGCTCAAATTTGCAACTACATCCAATTTAGACTCCCCAATCAACCAACTATGTCTTTGTTGCCACACAGAAAGAAAGTCCCAAAATGCAGGACCATCTTTCTGTGTTTCTGTCAGTGCACTGAACCACTGTCCCACCAGGAGAAAATGTTAATTTTAAGATCAAATGGTGTGACTACTGTGAATGCCAATGTCAGAGCACTGTGCAAGAGTAAAACAGCTGATATACTATATCTGACAATACACACATTATTTTGTCTGTTATTTACAGACCGACATACAAACATTCAGTAATATAAACAGAAAAAAATCTGCATCACCAACAATATATATAAATAACATCTCATGAAGATTAAATTCAGTTAAAGACGAATTGCAGTACCGAGAAAAAACACCGGAGGGGAAAAAGTGTATCTTCCAGCACATTTCCCTCAGTGGACTGGAGAGTCAATCACAAGGACATGAATGATTCAATATCTGGCTTTTCCACATCTCGCTACAAGTACCCTCAGGGAACAACAGAGACAAGTAAGAGCTCCCATTCTAACCCTTCCTCGTAATGTTTGTTCAGGTTTCAAGCTGTACTATGTATCTTTGCATGATGGAGGGCCTAGACGGCCTACAAGAAGTACTCATCTGAGGATTTTAGGTACTCAAAAACACTGAAAGATGGCATCATGAAACTGCACTCAGTTCCAAGCACATGTCAACACACTTATTAAGATGCAGCTTTCAGAAATGAATAGCAGTGGTACTTAAAACTTAGTCCAATTATTACTTTTACATTATAGAAATGCAATTTATTTTAATTATGGAGCCACTCAGAGTCTGTATTTTAGCTGAGCAGATGGACCTAATGCTTGGAGAAAAGCCGTACAGGTTATAAAAGGTCACAAATAAACATTTGAGTGTCTCTTTTTTTGTCTTCGCAAAAATCTAATTGTACAAATGTGTTAGTGCAGCTGTATCTTAGTCTTAACTGTAGAGTGAGATAACAGCTGAAGCTGCTCTTTCATCTTGAGCCACCCGTTATTAGTTTTTTTGTTTGTTTGTTGTTGTTGTTTTGTTTTGGGTTTTTTTTTTTTTTTGGGGGGGGGGGGGGTGTTCATAATTTTGCTTCCAAGGAGCCAAACTTTGTTTAGTTTTTTTTATAAAATGCTCTTTAGCAATAGTTCTCATGACCTTTTGAAGGTATTTAAAGCTGGATTATTTTTCACTCATTTTCAATGCAATCCTTGCACCCAACCATTTTTAAAATATTTTATTTGTTACTAGTTTGGAAGCCATAAAATAATATTTTTTGGACCAAAGCTGACATTTCCCATATAAATACTAGTTGAAAGCTTGATATATCTCGACATGGTGTGCAATGTGTCTTTAAAAAAATCTGAGGATAGTGGACAAGTGGAGAACAAAAAAACTACAGTAAATGAACACTTATGAAAGTCATGTATGTTTGCACGTTTCATTAAATCATCTGTTTTCCATTTTAATAGTAAAACCTAAAACAATGTGAAGTTATTCAAGACTTTTGTACATTATTGAACTGTATATTAAATAAGAAAGTGGCATTGATGTAAAAAAAAAAAAAAAAAATCAAAAAGAATCAGAAATTACTAAGATTCTACAAGGTGAAGTTCAGTTTTCTTCCAGGAAGTCAATGGCCACAAAGCAACTTGCAAATGCTGCGTCAGGATGCGTTCTGATTAATTTTTAACAGAGTGGGTATGAATATAACATCGATTTTAAACATTCAAGAATATCAGAATTTATTATATTATCATCTTTCTGCAGTGGATACAAACTCGTTCAAAACAGCGTAAGTAACAGTGAACAACCCCAGGAGTTACAGTGTTTCATGGAGATAAGCTTATAGAGGCCAACATCAAGTCCTTGACAAGGGCACCTGGAGTTTATCTTAATGTCTCTGGCTTTTCAGTTGTATACATGGTCCTTCGCAGCTGCAGTGTTGTCATACGGCCAAGGCATGGGTTGTTCTTGAAATTTTTATCCCTTTGTTCTTAAAGAGCAGAGCAGCTTTAAGATTATGCCAGCAGATTAAGCCAAATTGATCACAGCTTCAATGCCACTACTCAACACAGGCTTTGAAGTAGTGTTGGCAGCCGTCTAAAAAAAAGAGCCTCTTGTGATTTTGCTGTCAGATGTAGACTTAAAATGCAGGTGTACAGAGGCTGAGAGCATATAAGGAACAAAACATTAAAACAAAGGATTAAAAAGACGAGCCAAAAGTAAACAAAAATGACATGAGAGAAATTTTTCTCTCACAAGTGCAGACTATAGGCAGCGATTTGGTGATTTGAGGCCAAAAAAATGTGTCTAAATAAAAAGTAATGATTTTAAACTCACTGAACCTACCTAAGCTTTTCTCCATACGGAATTAAAGTTATGTAAACACACTGGACAGCAGTTTTAATGGTTTTAATGGTTATGTCCTCAAGTAAATTTCCTGAGGTTGCGCAATCCGCTAGAGAAACCAATTAACTTTCTGAACTCACACGGTGATCTGTTTATTTATACACAAGTGCAACTGCTTTAATTTAAGATATGACTTTGTAATAGTTAAATAGAGGGATTACATGAAATATTGCTTTTTACAATTCTTGGGAAACTCTACCAACTACGTCTTGAGAAAGCTGTGAAAAACTTTCCATGAGAAACATGAAAAAGCCTGCTGGGTTTCAAGGTGCCATCTTATCTTTGATAAATGTGATGTTAGAGTTAGCAGATTATAAATTTTAACCACCAGGAAACCTCGAGTGTATCATGTTATGTGAGGTCATGCTATTCTGAGAAACTGAGGTTTTCCTACTACACACAGAACCATGTTTTAGAAGACTATTTTTACCCCATAGGACCCCGAATACTATGCGAGAAAATGAAAATCATCAAATATGTATAACCCAGCAATCTGAAAAGTACCAATAAATCTATAAATCCACTTACAAAGAATGATGTATATTACTGGATAGTCAAGGCCGCGTTGTTCATGAACTTAGACAGTTTGTTTGAGTTTGGCAGTGTTTACCAGTTTAAAAAAAAGAGGGTGTGAAGTATTAATTACAAAGCTTAATGATTCAAAATAAAAACCAATTAAAGAAAAGTAAGAATATATGAAATATCTAGAAGCTGCAGTTAGAGGGTACAAGTAAAGCTTCAGCCACACAGATGGTTTTCAGCAGTCAAATAAAAGCCTGTTGAAGTCAAGGTAAAAGATAAAAGATTTAGTGGGGAAAGAAGTTGAGTTAAATAATTCAATGTTGAAAGCACTATTTGGAGTCTAATGTTAAAATGTAAAAAAAAATAAATAAATACATATATGACTGATGTTTACTGACAGCAGGTGATCTACATACATTACTAATGTATAAAATCAGATGAAATGTATCCATGAGTATTGATGGAAAGGTTGAGTTAACCCACATATCCCTGTGTTGAGGCACAGAACAGCTACCCTATCCTTTGTTGTTGGCATGCACCCTAGTAGGAAGCCGAATACGTTTTCTTTGTCATATTTTTCATTTTATGATTGCTCGAATGTTTTCATTTGAAACCTGGACTCTTCTACTCTGAAGTCGTCTCTTTGTAATAGATGCAGCCTTACTGAAATATGCAAGACCTCTGGTGAAGAAGACATCATGTGGATTGGAGAATATGTTCATATGATCCTAGATGCAGGTTTTGGATAACAAGTGGGTGAATTGTCTTCAAAGGTAATGATTTCTTTAAGTGTTTCTGATCCGATGCAGGGAACTGTTCTTAATGTGAAATCATTTCTATTTCTAAATCTGTCTGAGAGCCCAAAGAATACAATATTGTTTTTTATCTTGTCCCTTGCGCACAGAGATTCCTTCAGAATTTCAGATGATCATATTGTAGATGATGAGATATTAAAAAGCTTTGTAATTTTATGCAGGAACATTTGAGGGGGGAACTGAGGTTGTTTAAAAATACTGATAAGTAACTATGTACATAACAGCATTTGCACTGTATTGTTCTTCACTTTACAACTTATTTCCAAGTGGTAAGGGAGGTAAAGTGTCTTTCACTACAACAGCTCTTGCATGACGCTGCTATGATGACAAACCTTCAACTACAGCAAAAAGATTAATTAAAACTAGTTTTTTTAACAGTGTATTCAAATAAATTTTAAAAAATGCGCAAAAATAAGAAAAAAAAAAGAAAACAGAGACAGCATTGCCAGACATTTGATATCTACCTCCGTCACCATGTGTCAAATATATTGAATGCAGCTGTTTGTTTCAAGGTAATATCAAGTGAATACATCCCTGGTCCAAAGACATTCCTCAGGATCTTTCACTGAGAAGCTGCAGCATCTATTCTGTCAAACTGAAATGGAGGTAGTGGCTGAAAACCAGATTAATATTAGTGATGCACTCTTCTTCCAATGCGGCGTTTACTGTGTATCTGTATCAATGACAGTGAGTGAATTCGTTTTAATTCATGCAAGCAGCAAACACTCCTGAAAAAAAAAAATCAAGAAGGATATTCTTTAAATGAATTATTTATGATTCGCTGATGAAGAAAATACAGTGGGCATGTAGAGCAATGAGTGAATACACTACCAAGTGAATAAAAGCGCGAGGAGAAAGATGTGATTATGCAAATATTTTAACAAGAAATGTAAAATATTCTGTGTATAAATTAACAAATTAAGTTTATAACTCTCCACCCTCCTCCACCCATCTCTTCATAACTCCACATGTCCAGGGGCGGCTGAAAATGTGGCCTGGAGGAGGAGAAATGTAGGAAGTGAGCAACAGTGCCAGCAGTTATAAAGATGACTGATGTATGTAGCAGATGGAGAGTGTTTTACGACCTGTACCAGCACTCCATTTAAGTGTGTGTAAAATTGATGGCCAACCATAATTGACCTCTGTAGCCACTACAGGACTGAAAGCTGTTCTTCCACTTCCAGGCAAGAGAGGAGTTCTTCTTCTCTTTTTTGAAGTGGGGGGAGTGTTTTTGATTTATGTAACTCTGCGGCAGGTTGGCGTTTCAACATCACATGGTTCTGATGGATTTTTCTGTGGAAGCAAAAGGGAAAAAGATGGACGAGGAATAGATGAGAAAAGACAGAGAAGACGAGGGAGGAAGGGATGGGAAGGAAGAATAAATAGAAAGTTGAAATGGGGAAAGATAAAAGGAAAGGAGGACAAGTGGAGAGGAATGTGAAATTGAGAGAAATAGGAGAGTGGAGAAACAGTGAAAAGGAAAGGACAGGGTGATAAGAGAGGAAAATATATTGAATGGAGAAATGTGAGATTGTGAGAAGAACAGAATGGGGAGGATATGTGGCAAAATATATCTGCAGTAGCCAGGGGATATTTGTTAACATGCTAACCTTCCCAAGGTCAGGACTATACGGGATAATCATGTTGGATACGTTTCTTGGCCAAGATGTCAACCACTTGTCTGTGCGACTAGAATCCAGACACCTTTACTGTCAGGAAACTTAAATATATTATCATATATCTCCCAATACTGTATATATTATAGGGAAAGAAGGCTCAGATACCATTTCAAAGTATTGAAAATGGTATCTGAAAAAAACCTAAGATTAAGATCACATTTTCAAGAGGTGCATTCTGAAGAGCCTCTAGCTAGGCAAAATATAGCAAATACACATTTTCATAGTGTGACAGTATCAGACATACTCTGTTGCTTTCACTGCTTGATTGAAACTGCACCATTACATCAAATGGATATGTTCGCTGCTGTCATGTGCATCATTTCTTGCGCATTTTCTGTTGTTTACCCTGACATATTTGGCATGTTTGGAAAGTCTGCAGCCTCGACAGTTGCAAATCACTTCATGTGATTTTTTTCATCAGTGCGTTTCTGCACGCCAGTTCACAAATCAGTTATCTCTAAGAGCTTTTTATTGTAAAGTACAAGTGTGTTATCATTTCTGCAACGTATTGTTTCTATGTTAAAACCCTTAGGTTCAAGTTTCACCATCGGGCTCCAGATGAACATCTGCGTGCCTCCTAGAGTTACTATAGTAAAATGCACCAACTAGGCATGCACCCTTCAGCCATACTGCAAAGGAATGACTGCGTGTTTGTTTCAGATATAGACAAGATGCTACGATCCTGTATGAGCAAACACAACGGTTGGGAGGAAGACTTCCCTTTTTACAGCAAGACACACCCAGGAGAGCAACAGCCATGGGCAGGTGGGGGAAAGAGAAGAGAGTAAAAAGGAGCATACAGAGACCACAAACAGCAAACCGAACAAAACACAGCAACTGACCCGTTATACTGTGGGCGGCATTTTGTTGGGATGGTTCGGCACCACTCAGAGGTACGGGTCGCTTGAAATTACCACAAAATTATTTTGAGGGATAACCTTTGTCCTGGGATGAACTACTTCTATCCTAATGGGAGTAATTGCTTCCAGAATGACAATTTCCTATCCATAAGGCACGAGGGGTCACTGAATGGTTTGATGGGTATGAAAATAACATGAATAATGTCACATTGAAGTCACCGATGAAAGGTGATCTATGCCACAGTCTGTATAAAAAGCCAAAGCAGCCTAAAACTGTCCGATATAGTGGCCCTACGAAGACTCTTTAGGCATTTTAATCGATTTTGCTTTACTTTTCCAACCCATCTGGATATTTTTAGGTATAAGGTCATTCCACCTCAGATCAACATGGGCATTCTGCTCAACTGGTATATGTAATCATTGCTGTGAAATTAAACTTCATATGTCAAATACTTTTCCAGATATTTGTTTTTGGGAAATGGTTTGTTGACTGATATGATATTCAGGCATTTTTTAAGATAAAAACCTGAAATTGTATCTGGTCTTTCTTACCATCAAAATGAATCAGGATCTAATTTGGGACAGATATATCAAAAATACTAATAAAAGAGTTTAATCTCTAATAGTTTTTGAGATATTCAAGTTCACTGTGTGTGCAAATTGGAGATGGTTGAATAGAAAATGTTATAAAAATGTGGTGATTTGAGATGGGATGACTCCTTAGGTTTACCACCACAGGCAGTCATCAAGGGTGCCACTAACTGGTGGGGTGCCAAAGATGAAGAAAAAATATTTAGTGATTTTTTTTCGTCTCATCTACTTTCCAAAACGTGACTCATATCCAGAGGAACAACTAAGACTACTGACTGCAATAAACACTTGATACTGAGAAGGCACCGACAGACAAAAGGACACATGGTCATATAACCTGCCTCTTGTCGCTCTTCCAACCTCGTGCTTTATTTGTTCCCACCTGTTACGTGCTTTGTGCTCTCAGACGGACTTTGTGCTTCGCTCTCTGGTGTGGCCAATTCAAATGAAAAGCAATAAGGAGGTCAGTTCTGTATTCTCTCCACCAGTAGCGGTTTTTGATATGGGCGACACGGGCGGTTGCCCGGGGCGGCATCGTGGTGGGGGCGGCATCACGGGCATCGGCAAAAAAAAAAATAAAATAAAAATTACTCGTACACATGCTGCCCCGACGTCATGCCAGCGCATATTGGGAATGGCATAGGCACCGATCGGTTTTCTATCGCCCATTTGCTGGGAGTAAGGGCGCCCTCCGTTTGCGAGGTGCGCCTGCTGCTTGTGGCACAGGGAGGAGAGGGCGGGGCGGCAGGTGATTCTCTGACTGGCTGGAGCTCGCAAAATAAAAGAAAATAAAAACAAAACAACAAACACAAAAACACCAGACATTATGATACAGACTTATAATTTGCACCGTTTTTTTTGAAATTCTGTATGCGAAAAGTGAGCGTACAGAATTTTCGAAATACATATACATACATATATATATATATATATATATATACACATATATACATATACACACATACATATATATATATATACACACATACATATATACACATATATATATACATACATACATACATATACATATATATATATATATATATATATATATATATATATATATATATATATCAGGGCTCTAGAGTGCGACCAATTTGGTTGCACCTGTGCGACCAACTTTTCGACTAGCAAAAAAAAAAAAAAAATCTGCAACCTTCCCTGTGGTCAACAACAGACACACATTTTGCCCCTATCGTGGACTAAACCAATCAGAGATAGTAAGGGGCGGGACCTCTCTGATTGGCCGTGGTCCAGTTGAAAGTGCAGGTGGAAGTGGGAGGTGAGTAGCTTGAATAAAGCGATATCAGTTCGTTAAATCCTGAATCGACTTTTAAATATAACTGTGTTTTGCCAGAAACGCCAGATTCTCAGATTAAAGCTCACAAAACCATTTCAACAACAACCAAACAGCAGATGAGAGCAGGTACACGGATTCCACACAAAGACGTAAACACGGAGCGGAACCGACGCATCAGAATCAGCTTTGTCTTTCTCGGCTCTCTCACCCGACGGCCCGTAGACGGACACGCTGTCGGAGCTTAGCGATTCTGATGCGTCCAGTTCGCACTGTGATTACGTCTTTTTGCGCTGATTCTGAGCTGCAGGTTTTGTCTCTCTCCAACCAAAATTCACCGAGCCAGCAGCAAAAGAAGCAGCAAACTGCGCTTCACATTTGATCAATGTCGTCATGAATTTTGCTGTTTTGCTTCCACGACTATTAAAATCACACTCCATGCACAGCTAGCTCTCTCTATCCTTCAAGAAAAGTTTCCCGTCTCCAATCTCTGTTTTCTGTATTATTCATTCGCTTATTACCCACCAGTCTACCGTTGTTTACAGCGCTGTCGGCTGCTGTCTTTTTCTTTTTTTTCTTTTTTTCACTTAAATGACCTCGGACAAGAAAGCCTATTTTTTCTGTTGTTCAATACTGAAGAAATTTAAACTTTATATGCAGAACATTGTAGAATATTTTTAAGGTTATCTGCTATAAAAAGCCAGACCAGGAAAATCTCCTTCATGTTTTTCTGTGTTTTATTCTCAGTTACTTTCACACAAAGGCATCTGCTGTGATGTTCACAATTCTGATGAAGTCAGTACTGATAAATGATCAGAATTATAATATTTCTGACTGTCTGAGGCTAAGTTGAATCGAATCGGGACTTTGAAAACCGGAATCGAATGGATTATAGAAATCAGTGATGATACCCAGCCCTAGTGAGCAGCCTAGGCACGACAGAAGTGGATGTAGCTGTAATAGGAAAAGAACTATTGCTAACTTTTCTGTTAAGTTAAGGCCTGATCCTTCTGAAATTCATAGCCAGTGCTCTGACACGGTGTCATCAATCTTTGAATGCTGAAAAAGCACAGTGTATCCAGAAAAACACATTATATTATATAAATTATTATAAAATTTGTGTGCGCCTAACTTTTGTGCCGGTACGCCTAACTTTAAAAAGTTAGGCGTACCGGTACGCCCATGGCAAAAAGTTAGTCTAGAGCCCTGTATATATACATATATATATATATATATATATATATATATATATATATATATATATGTATGTATGTATATATATATATATATGTATATATATATGTATATGTGTGTGTGTATATATATATATATATATATATACACATATACATATATACACATATATATATATACACATATACATATACATATATACACATATACATACATATATATATATATATATATATATATATATATATATATATATACAAAAACTTGAATTTTACGGATAAAATAACTTAAATATCACCGTTATTATTGTCCGGCCGGAAACAGGCCGGGGGTGTCCAAATTCGGAGGCTGCGTCCGAGGACCCGGCCCACTTAGACCGCAAAGGCCGGGTCCTCCGAAAGCCGGGTAGACCGGAAATGAGCGACTGTGAAATTGGACGGTCTAGCCTTCAGAATTACGTCACCTCTGCCGTCTGCTCCTTGCTGTCTAAAATATAACCGGACGCTGGCGTAGATTCTCGACCAGAACAGAAGTGTTTTCACACAGCAGTTTATTCAGCTGTGTGAGAACCCCGGAGGAATCCTCCCAAGGGATTAAAAATGTTTTATTTAATCTAATTTAATCTAATAACTTTAATCTCAGCCAAACCAATTTACTCACCAACAAATAAAACACAACTAAAGCACTGAAAAAGGCCAAACAATAACATGTTTAAGTTATTTAACGTTTACACAGCTACATTCTCGCCTGAAAATGTGTTAAAAGTTTATTTTGCGACCCAGAAAGAGTAATAAGAGTAATATTAAAACTAAGTAGCTGCAGTAGTAGCCATTGTTGGAAACTGGAATTGGCTGGTCCAATCTGGGATATGGTTTTTCAGTTTTGTTGTCCGGGTGGAAAATCGGGAGAAATTGGGGAGAATGGTGGCTCCGGGAGATTTTCAGGAGGGGCACTGAAATTCGGGATTCTCCCGGAAAAATCGGGAGGGTTGGCATGTATGGCCTAGCATAGCCTGTAACGTTATTATGACGGACACATTATATGAGTGAACTTGACTTTACGTGACTTACAGGTTTCTTTGAAAAATACTTTCTTATATCCAGGTTCTTCCTTTTTGCTGCCATCCTCCTCTCCTCCTCGCAGCGCAGGCTTGCCACTGCTAAAACTAAACAGAGCTCCCTGAAAGGCACAGCCAATCACATTGGCCATATTTGTCACATGAGGTAGGACTCCAGTAAAGAACGTAATTTAACTCTTTCTGCACCGCTGGGTGAATGAGACGTTGACAGATCGTTTTTTTCTTTCTATCGGTTTTGTTTTTCTTTACTGGAAGAGATCAAATTATTGGTGGGGACAATTCAACAATCGCTGGATATTGGTGGGGACATGTCCCTTCCGTCCATGCCAAATCTACGCCCTTGAAACAAACAATATATATAAGAACAGTAAGAAAATAAATATACACTTTAGGACTAGGGTTAAAGGGATCAATAACAATTTAAAATTTATAATTTACAGTTTGCTCATTTAAAGTCTCACACACAACCCGTCGAAAGGGGAGGGGGGTGGCTGCTTCCAGAGGGAGTGTTCGCCCAGGGCACCAAACAGGCTAGGACCACCACTGCTCTCCACCTTCCAGCCAGTGCAGCAGCAGTTTGTGTGAGATTGCTTCAGACTTTTGTTTTGTTTCTAACAAGCTTATCAGTCTTATTTTCATGGCTTTATTTCTGTCCAGTTTGATTTTGGTTTAGTTTAGAGGGAAGACACCATATCCTACACATCTTTGTAGGAAGATTTAAGAGGTTTCCCTCCTTTTTTTCTTAATTTTGGTCACACCATTAGTCTTCTGTTGTTTTCTATTGATGCTGGTTTATGATCAAATCATTTTTTTTCCTTTTTGTTTTAATCTATGAGTCTTTGAGGCTGGTTCTCTAATGTAACCAGGTTTCTTTAGATTTCTTTCAACCTTATAATCCACACCAGGTGAAAGCTAATATATGGCATATGCATATACTTCTGCATCATTAACGCAGAAGTCGATAAATTGTGAGTGTAAATAAAAGAAACCCTATAATAACATTGTCCACTATCTCATAAAGCAGGTAAATCCAGGTAAATCCAGGCATTTTAATATTGGTAGTCTATTGGTGATGAATCCAGGTGTGTGCTTTGAAAAGGCAGCTGTCAGAATTGCCCATCTGTGCTCTATTAAAACACTGAAGGCGCAGCTTTGAAAACTGGTGACCCACTGAGCTAAAAAACACAATAAAAGTGGTAGTTTTAGTTATATAACAGCAGGCAGCAGCGAGCTCCGACAGCATGCGGTCATTTCACATCTGCTTTAATGATAATATGCAACTGAACACACCTCGAGTCTGCTGCTGCTAAATTCTGCCCTTAATGCAAGCAGATAAATATTATGTCTGTGAAACTTTCACATTTCTGCAGAACATTGCTGCATGTTTTAGGTCAGAGATCACTGGACTTCTAAAACTGTAGAAACACAATGTTTGGTAGGGCACAGAAAATTTAAAAGTAGCATCAGTGTGTTTTTTTGTTTGTTTGTGTTTGTTTTTGTTAATTAAAATATATTAAAATGGTTGAATTCCTACATTTGACACTTAGAGCTATTACAAAATAAAATGAAATAACACAGTATGAACAAACATATTGCCTGCTGAAGGCTAATTTATAATGAGAAGTAATTAGGGCTCAGGACAGTGACCCGGCAGATTTACCTTATTGCTATAGAAACATACGGAGCTTCTTCAGTGCAGGCTACCCTAACAAAAAAGAGACAGGCAGCAGGCAGACGTGACCATATATTGAAAATACAGGCACAGTACCCTAGTGCACATTCATTCAACCAAATGCACGACGGCAGAAGCCAGCTGTGCTGTACAAAAAGTAACTTCATCTACAAATAAAACAAATTGCTGGTTCATTACAACAAAGCGTCAAATTCAGGTTCTTTGAAGGCGTTGGGATCAGCTGTGGATCCGAGCCAACGTGTTCAGTCAGATGGAGTTTAAACAGAGCTGGCAGGGTGGAGAAGGCGCGTGTGCGCACACACCTTTGTAATTTTCTGTTGGATGGTCGAACAGATGGCAGAAAGGTTGCTGCCTAATAATCTTGGACACTGTGCGTGACACTCTTCTCCTAAGCTGTTGTCTTGCTGAGCCACACTGAGCCGAAAGTATCATTGTATGGCTACTCAAATGTTTTCCGCTGCAGCACGTTGATGTCACTGGGGTTGGTTAATTATGACAATAATGTAAACTTCCTGGTATGTTTTTGGTCACAGTGATGCAGTGCAGATAATTTAGACGAAACATGTCTAATTTAGAATCGAATCAAATCATCAGCAAGTCAGGTTTGTATCTGAAATGTTTGATGGTGCCCAGTTTTTGTAAAAGACTAAACATTTTTGCCAATTGTGTTTGCACACGTAGAAAGAAAAAACACAACAGACAAACAGATGCTGCTAACACTGATGTATTTATTTGTAATAAGCTGACATTACTTAACAAAAATTGTATTTCAATACACACTTGGTATTAATGGATTGCATGGATGAGAGGGGAAAATGGATCTCATTGGTAAGTGGCCAATAATGAGAAGAAAACAATAATATCAATACTAATTATGCTATTAACAAAACTGGGATGTTCCCCTGCATAGCTTTCTTTACCTCATTAAAAGCCTGAAGCAAAAACCTGACAACGGCCTCTGATCACATGAAAGAATTTGCCAAAATTAACCAAAAGCAAAGGACAACAATTTCTTTCATAATTAGTTTTGTGTTTAATGACAGTGTGTTTGACATGTTTAAGTAGAAGAAGATTCGCAACCCCCCGCCCCTAATGAAACACACCTACAGCAGGTGGGGGCAACATACAGTACACATCTGCTTTGTTTGACCTGAAACCAAACTTCAAACAGCATTTCCACTATGTCCTCAGATTAACTTCCCAGTGATCCTCGCCCCGTGTGCTACTCGCTCTGTGTATGAATTCCAGTTAGAGCCTCACTGCAGTTCTCAGTGAGTAAATACACAGTTTATCAGGCAGCTGTGTCCATTTCTTGGTGTCCTCTGCAAAGACTGTTCACACACAGCAGACTTAACACTAAAACCAAATCTGCGCTTCAATACTTTTTAAGATATTGTTTTAATTTCACCTCTAACTGCTAAGTTTAATACAACAGTAAAAACAACATTTGCTATTTGATATGTTTTTTCAAATACCCAAAGAAAAAGTGCCAAAACTTGTTTTCCATTTTCATTTTACAACAAAATAGAATCGAACGTTGTTCTTGTTAAAACCTGTGTGACCCACTCAGAGCGTTTTCTCAGCTGGAGACACAACAGCAATTTTAGAGCGCTTTACAATAACACTAAAAACAACCAAATGTGGTGGAGGAGAAATTACAAAAGCACTGATTATGGCATTCTGAACAAAACAGATGGTTAATTGTAGGATTACTTTGCTTTGCAAGACAGTTATATGATGCAAAAATTGCATTAACTCATAATAACAATAATAATAATATTGATAATAATAACAATATGCTATTATGTGATAGTTGCACTGCTTAGGATTGCAGCTGGATATCACATGAGCATATTGAACATACACATGTATACTGAATCTGATGGCATTGTAAATGGACTGCATTAATATAGCGCTCAAAGCAATTCAAAATACAAGCCACATTCATCAGTTTAAACACATTTATACAACACTTTTTGTATGTGGAGTGCTATCATTCACATACCAATGATGCCCTTCGATATGTAGGCAAGGTGGTTAATAAACAACCACTGATGCCCTTCTTTCTTTAACACATGGAAATATTGAATGCATGTTAATTTCAGATATTAGCTTAGGTATTTCATAAATCCTACAATGCTTCGGGGAGACCATTCTTTACCAAGGCTGTTACAGATTTATTTTTGAAAGTTTTCATTTTTAATCTTCATTAGTGATCTGAAACCAAACCAAAATGAAGAGGTTTCTTCCTTTGCCCATGTTCCATCTCTCCACCAGATTGCACAAAATTCAGCAAATTTGACAAATGGCACCAATCATGGAAAATAATATAGGTAGGAAATAAAAAGAAATACTGAATTTCAGCTACTATAAAATGTGCTTATAGCCTCCAAACCAGAAGAAACACTGTGGCTGTTCCTCCGTCACTGTTGTAGTCCTTTCAATAGTTTTCACAGCTACCGCCAGTTATCCACCTGCTGCATGTTCTGGTTAAAGTGGCACTACCATCAGCAGCAGCCATCCCAAACAATCAAGCTGGAACACTTCCCACCACAGGACACGAAACCGGAGAAACAGATGACTGGATTTTGTGGACCACCACAATGGAAATCTACTCAGCAAGCCTGCCAGTTAGGAAAACACAAGATAGGAAGGATGGAGGCAAAATTAACTAGTAGTCACTCGTAGTCACGAAATGTACATAGGCAATCACAATACTCTACTGCAGCGGTCCCCAACCTTTTTTGCGCCACGGACCGGTTTATGCCCGACAATATTTTCACGGACCGGCCTTTAAGGTGTCGCGGATAAATACAACAAAATAAAACTAGTACCGGTACCGAAAAAAAGAAGATTTATTCATAACACACGTGAAAAGACCAAGGAAAACCAAGTTAACGATAAAAACGATAACAAAATAACGCTGAAAACCGATAAAAACCCTGAAAACCACACATTTCACACTTGAGCCTCAACTCTCGCGGCCCGGTACCAAACGACTCACGGACCGGTACCCGTCCGAGGCCCGGGGGTTGGGGACCGCTGCTCTACTGTATACGAGTTAAAGTTGTGTCACTCCACTTCCTATCCACCTGGTTTCTATTCGCCCCACATCACAGAACTTAATATCAAATTTAGTACTGAACACCTTTTCTAGTAAACCTGTCAGATACTTAAGTGTGGTTCAGGTGAGAGTAAAGCGTGCACTAGGTGGGATGACCACTCAGTGGCAGTATGCCAGACCAGAGGATGTCCGATCTCTAAGCATGTATGACTAAGACCTTGGAGACCGTTTTGTCAATAACGCTCACTGAAAATTTGCATTCTTACGTTCACCTCAGTTTGTTAATGCCTGGAAAATTTCACAGCTCTAGTGCATGTGCGTTTTGGTCAGATTTTTCCAAATTCATTAAACATTTGTTCTTTATGGGATCACCACCTCATACACAGCCTGTTAAAGCAGATCACAAAACTATGAGCGGTTAAATTTTACTGCAGGTAAGCTGCAGAAAGACCTACCACACTCTCTGTCACACACAGACACACACACACACACACCCTTTCTTCAACAAAACACTTATTGGGTATGCACTCCCAATCTGAATACTGCAACTGAAAATTTAAAAAACTGCTTCGTCAGCTCCACCTTGTCATTTCCATGCGCGGATTTAGCTGGTGTAGTTTCAAAGTTCCTTTGCCCTTTGAATGTGACACAGTTTCACTGTCAGTGTCAGGTGGAGAATGGTAAGAGTGTAACATTCGATGTTTATTTAATGGAGTTGGTGAGTTTCAGACTTTGTCCTCTGACTTACGTCAAGGGCACGCTTTTGAATTAGCTTGATCAGTCTGCTGGCACGCAGACACGAGGTTGGCTCATAGATTTAAAAGAGTTTGAATCACTTGAGGGAAACCTATTCTTCTTGCCAGTTAGAGATTAAGTAGATAGATAGAAGACAGCGAAGGTCATATTTGAGGTCTCTTCAAAGGCTATTTTTTTAATACTCTTAAGAATATATGCTTTTTTTCAGTTATAAACTAAATATGGTCCGAGATGCTAAATGCAAAGATCAACTCAAATCAGAAGCATAAATTGGTATTATAAAGCAAAGGAACTATCACTAGGCAGTACATTACAATGCAGTACTTTTTGAATTATTGCTTTATGTCCATGCTAGCATTTTATTTAGCAAACAAATATAGTTACTTACACTGAGAAATGTTAAAAAGAAAAAAAGAAAAAATAGGGGTGATAGGTCTTGTTTATAAGAATAAAATAAAAAATAAAGTTACAAATATGAGACTAAGTAGATAAAAATAACAAAAACTAGATGTTCTTTGGGTCATACTCATCATTTCTCTTCCTCAAAACACGGTGGGCTGAATTGATCTAAAGAGCTTGATTTTGATTGACCAGAGCACTTCCTCCCAAGCCTCATAAGGAGCGTTCCCAACAATGACAGTACATAGCAGCCTTGGGTCCAGCAAAGCATGCTGTAATACCCACATTCAACCGTTTTTATAGCTTGTGAAAGTCAGGCATATCAAACTCATTTCAGTTCATAGGCTGTTTGCATGATAACCCAGAAATCACATATCTTAAAATTGTTGAAAGTGTGAAAAACGTGGTGGTACTGAAACGGTTTATATGTATTGAACTGTGTGTTCACAAAACAGATGAGGAATACCCTGGGATGTCTTAAACAAGTGCCATTTCAACAAGATGTCTCAATTTTTCCCACGTTCAGCCACTCTGCTGTCGTAAATCAAAGAAACAGAACAGCGTCCTTGATTATACAGTCTGTTTTTTACTTCGGTGTAGTGGCAGGCCACGAGTAATGCCTTTGTCAGTAAGAATGCTATAAAAGTGACAATGATTAAGATCTCTGGCTCAGACTAAATTAACGGTTTCGACAAATGCTTTCATGACACGATCCATTCTGAATGTCTTGCGACTTTCGTGCAAATACTGTGATTGTCAGTGTATGCTCTTTCTCTGCAGTTATCACATTCAAAGTCATTCAGTGGGCGGGTCTTTGGCGGGTCAGTTCTGGCCTATTAGCTGTATAGTGGGACACCCTTAGTGAAGATGCAGTGGTCCTATGTGCGTGGACTGGTTGAAGGCAAACATTACACTGATTGATGTATTTTTAACATTTTAACATTAAACATTATGAAAACTAGTTCTAGTACGTGAACCAGTTGAAGCAAAATGATAGTCTTCAGTCATTTTTATACTAATTGTTCAGATATATCCTGCAGATAGTCCTGCAAAGTCCATCTCAGGCCACCTGTTTGGAGATATTACACATCTATGGATCAATAAGGTTGGTGTATCGCGTTAAAAAGCAAAATGAAGTTTGTAATGTGGACTAAAACTTGGGTAGTGTGTCATACTGGCAGTGGTATCGTGAATTCCTTAGTTCTGTGTATCACAGACTACGTCCTTATCTGGTTGTTGCAGCTTCTCCTTAAAGTGATTTGGAAAAACATTTTCATGCTCCACGAATAATTTTCACTCTGATGCTGGTTAATAAAACTTTTACATTTACTGTTTTTACCTCCCAGCTGTTCACTGTGCCCTAGGCTGAGCTTTATTTCTCTTCCTTTTACACAAGGTCATTCTTAAGAAAACTTTACATCATGTACCCCATTTTCAAACTGTGGCTTCTATTTGAAAAGGCATTTCTTTTGTGCTCATTTCATTGTGTGACTCTAATTTTCTCTACATTTGATTAAATCTGCATTGTTTTACCGCTTGATCATCAGTGCGGCTCAAAAATTTCATGTGAAGTGTAGCAAAAGTCGGACAAGCTCCACAAAGTCTGAGTTTGGAAGACTTTAATGAAGTTTTCACAGTGAATGAAGAGGCAGCTGTGAGCAGGACAAACAGATCTAAGATGAGTCAAGTGGAGCTGAGGTAAAAACAATTGTGAATTTGAGGTGGAGATAACAGGATGAGCTGACACTCCAACGACCGCTGCCGCTGACTGGGAGAGTGAACAAATTTAATGAATAGAGGGAAGGAGTTGATACTTGACAAGACTCCATTTTGTCAACACAACTGGGTTTTTTTTCTTTTGCAAATACAGAATGCCCCTAAGGAAGGTGTCAGGCATTTGCTTTTTTATAGCAAATCTCACTTGAGGAAAGACAGCACAGTGAAATAAACGTAATACCTGCAGAAGCCCGGCAATACCAGGGATAAGATGTTGCAAGGGAAAATACGGCTTAAAAATATCTGTGCAAAACTCAGATGTTGGAGGGAGTATTGTGGTGTTGTTCACAGAGTCAGGGACTAATTATTCCAGTACATTTCCAGAAAATCATCAGCTCAGCCATGAATTACAAGCTGTTACGAGGCTGTATATTCTATAACAAAAATAAAAGTTGGAGAAAGTTTGTGTAATTAAGACCATAAACATTGCCTTCAATTTCCTGTAGACCCACAGCTATTCAAGACTAATATATACTTCGATTATTGGCTGAAGATAGGGGTTGGCCTTCGACTGCCTAACTCGAAACAGCTTCTACCTCTTCTTAAATGATGATAATTACAAATCAGTGGACAATATACATGTTTGGCAACTGTTAGACTGACTGTATTGTAAAAACAAATTACTGCATTAAAAGGAAAACTGGAACAAAAGCAATGATGTGCAGCGTGTGGTTATTTATATTTGTCTTCATGTCAGGAAGAAAAGGAAGAAAACCCTGTAGAATAGTCCTTATAGGATACAGAATACAATATGATAATTAACATGCCGGGTCCACAAGAGTACACGTACACAGCTGTTGAGTCATTCAGCTGTAATTTTTGCACCTATAAAATGCAGCACATTGCACTGTTGGGTCTGTTCCAGAAAATATATACAGTATAAGTGGATAAATGTATATAATCTGTGTTGAGACACAGAAAATGTTCAAAAGCACATTTATAGTTAATTTATACTGAACAATAAAAATGAATTTCAGCAAAACATCATTATACCAAAACAACATCACAGCTCCTGAAACAACATGCAAGTGTTCACCTTGCTTATATCATTACTTTTTGCTGGGTGAAAACATTTTTTGAATCTATGTGCTTCAGCTGACTAGAACTGATGGAAACTGAAAAAATATATAAAGCAAGAATTTGGGTTGCATGTAAAATCACCTCTAAACTAAATTTTAAGGTTTTCCTGCAAGCTGCTTATTTTACTTCCTCGTCTTACTGTTTTTTTTAATAAGACAGAAAATGTCACATAACTGTGTTTGGATAGAAAAAGAGACAATCCTAAGAATTTGGCCATTTCAAATGGCAGACTGTGACCTACTATCCCATATGGAAAAGAAATAGGAAAAACTTGCATCAGCTTTAGCTTGCTTCATATAGTGAATCATATAAGGCTTATATGATTTACTCATGAAAGTGGCCACTTTCTCATTACTTTCATATATTGTTTTAGGAAGTATCCAAAACATACAAGTTTCATTTCTATAATTTTTCAAGGGATCTTATATCTGTTTTCACTCTTGTATGCTTTTCATACAAGTTTCACACAAGACAGATACTAACCTTATAAGATTTATATCTTTTCCATATGGGATATGAGCATTGGACAGCACAATTAAAGTCAGCAGTTGTATCAGTTGCGACTGTTTTAGTGTTTGATTAAAACTATAAAGCTAAAAAAAAGTATTCCCAGCTAACGGAACATCTTTGCATTCATCTAGGATGCAGATACGGAAAATAGAGTTTTTAAGAAGACAAACTGTTCTTCTTAAAAACTTTTGTAAGGTAAATGGCCTGCATTTGTATAGTGCTTTTCTCAGGCCCTAAGGACCCCAAAGCACTTTACACTACATTCAGTCATTCACGCACTGGCAATGGCAAGCTACATTGTAGCCACAGCTGCCCTGGGGCGCACTGGCAGAGGCGACACTAGCGCCCTCTGACCACCACCAGTAGGCAAACATGGGGTTAGTATCTTACCCAATGATATTTAGCATGCAGCCAGGGATCGAACCCCGACCTTCTGATTAGTGGCTGACCTGCTCTGCCACCTGAGCTACAGCCACCCCATGCGGCTGTCACTTATAACTAAAACAAATGTCTCTTGCATTAAAAAAAAGAATTAATGGTGCAGATAAAGTGAACCCAAACGCTTCAACTTGATAGCAGATGTGGAATTAGCAACAATAAGTCCTCCAAACTCTCAGAAGAAAATAAGTTACAGAAGCTGACAGCCACACTTACCTAAAGACTGTTTAGCAGGCAACCAGTGTTTGGATAATGTAATTCCTGTGTCTTATGAAAAGGTTTAAAAATGACAACAAATTTAGATCTGCAGGAGGTTAAGCAACAATACCTACCCCTGCCACCACCTCCAGGTCTTCCAGAGGGATGCTGACACTGTCCAATGCCAGCCTATATGCATAAACTCTCTGGATATACAGATCTTTGCTAGCATCTCCTGAAGGTTAGATATGTCAGGAAGCATCCTAGACAGATGTCCCAACCACATTAAGTCACCCTTTTTGATGAAGAGGACCAGTGACTCTGACCTCCTCCACCTCGCTACAGACGTTGCAGTGATCTTTTCAGGCCAATGCTCCATTCTCCTTACACTCATGACCAACCCTAGGTACTTGAGCTTCTCCATTATTATTTCTTTTCTAATGACCTTAAGTATTACTCATTCTCCTGAGCAGAATGTCTCAGTCCTCCGCTGCTTGCCTTGCTGTTTATTTTTCCCTCCCAGCAATCTTGTCTGTTTGTTTCTCATTCTCTCGGTTAAGTCTGATTGCACGGCTGATCGTCCATGCCTCGCCGGCACTTGTTTGCGTCCCGGCATCTTTGCCACTCTGTACAGCATGTCCTCATTACTAAAACATCAAGCGCGTTGCATTAATGCTCCCTGACAGCCCCCCCTTGCCTCCATTGATGTATGCTTAGCTTGACATTTCTCGAGGTTCCCCAACCAAACACTCTCACATATCCCCACTGGCCTTCTGCACCACAGGGTGGAATTGTTTGTTTTCGTCTCTTTGTCTTTTTGCCAGCATCTGTCCTCCTGTTCCTTTTATGTGGACGTCAACTGCAACCTTGTCCTTCCCCAGTACCCTTTATATCAAGATGGGATTTTTCCTACGCTGTCTTAAAGGAATCAGACTATTCAAATATTTCCTTGCATGTTTGTACATCTTTAAGAGGACTGGGGGTGATGTGAGAAAGTAAAGCCCATTCTGTGGAACACAGGATCTCTGTATTCCTTGAGCATCCTTATTCAATAACAAATCTGCAACTATCTGCTGCATTACTTCATTCATGAATATTCAATAGCTAGGCAACTCTTGCTGAAGACAGCAAGTCAGACAAGTCAGGATGGATGGCAGCGGCTTTGAAATTCTCTGGGAAACAATCTGAAAATTGAAACTAAGACTAATGATTGAAGAAAGAAGTCTTTAATCATTATACACAACACACAATGAAAATTGTAATAATATAGATTATCATAATATAGACTTCTATTCAAAAGGGGAAAAACTGAGTGTTCCAAAAAACACTTGGTTGTCGTAATAATAGAATTTCAAACTTGATACTGATGGACAGCAAAATAAAAATAAAAATACCTAAAACTAAAAATACATAAATAAAACAAATCAAATTGATTAAAGAGGTTTGATAAGGTAGACTGTTGGAAACAGAAATATTGGTAAACAATGTTAAGACAAACATTTTAGACACAAATAATTGTGATGTTAAATTAACACAGTTTGCTAACATTAGAAATGGAGACAACTGACAATGTTTGCTGCCTTTAGTCGGTATTGATACAACCAAAACAGTAAGTACTACTTTATTAGTTTGTCAACATTAAACAACACCATATTTATCATTTTAACTGTTTAGTCATTTCCACCTGCTGTAGTTCAAGTCTCTTACACGTCACACATTTCACAGGGTCAAGTTTTAAAGTTTCTGCTAGCCTCTTATTTCCTGTTTTGTTTTAAATGGAGAATTAAAAAAAGTTATGTGTTAAGTAAATAATTTATGCATTTACTCCTCTCAGATGATATGAGCAGCCTTTAGAATGAAAATGAAAAATAATAAAATGACATACCTAAATTTAGAGGGTAGGGAAATAGTTGAATTCTCCCTTCATGCTTGATATCTGAAGTCCAGAAAACCGTCATCATTTATCAGTCTATTTGACCATAAGACCTTCTTGTACATTGCTGTACCGCTGCGATCCTCTGCTGTGCTGTTGCTATCTATGTCAGTGTGCATGTAGTTTACCTCTGCCAAACCCACCTGGATGCTAATTGCTTCAGTTACAGCCTGCTGCCTTTAAAACAGCTGAGCCATGTAAGGCAACATGATGACATGATGAGCGAAGCCTTGGGCCAAAATGTTTGTCAAGCTCTACATTATTTACATAGAATTAGAATCATTAGCAAGATAGTAAAAAATGAATCTTAAATCTTAAATGAATATAAGTACAGAGACTAAACCCTCGGTTTCTGACTCTGACACTTGCTAGACACCATAAAGATGGTGCAAAAATCCAAGATGTTGTTGAGATCTAATGACTGTGAAAGCCATTGGTGTATAGTGAATTCATTGTCATGTTCAAGAAACCAGTTTGGAGCCCAAAGTGTGCCAAGAAAATGTCCCAGCCTGAACTGCTCGTACAAACAAAGATGGATCCATGCTATTATGTTATCTACACCCAATTCTGATCCAACCTTCTGAATGTTGCAGAAAAGGAGACTCATCAGGCCAGACAGTGTTTTTCCAGTCTTTTATGATCCAACTTTGGAAAACTCATGTAAACTGCAGTCTAAATTTCCTTTTCTTAGCTGACAAGAGTGCCACCCAGTGTGGTCTTCTGCCGCTCTAGCTCATCAAGGTTAATTCAGGTGCGAATTCAGAGATGCTCTTCTGCATAACCTGGCTTTGCCAAGTGGTTTGTTGAGTTACTGTCAGCTTCCTATCACATTAAAATGACATTTTAACATTATCCACATCATTTTGTGTTTTGATAACTGGTGCTCTCTGCATATTTTCAGTAAATCAGCATTTTGTGAAATATTGAGATCAACTCGTGTGATACCAACAGTCACTTGAATCACCTTTCTTCTCCATTCGGTTGCTTGATTTGAATTTCTGCAGGTCTTGCTCATGTCTACGTGCCTAAATCAGCTGACCTGTTGCCATATGATTGGCTGATCAGATATTTGCATTAATGAGTTTAACATGTTTCACCTAACGAAGTGACCACTTAGTGTAAAGTCAATACAACAAATGCAGCTGAACAAACTTATCGCATGTATAAAAGGTTGGGGTTTTTATTTTTTGTGGCCACAGAGAACAGTCAAGCTTTTTTTCTAAAATCTTAAAAGGCCTGCTTAGTACACTGAGGACACAATCTTTTCATTTTTTTCCCACAGAAACCAAATTGTGGTTTCTATGAATAGATTGTGACGCATTTTATCCTAGAAAGGGACATTGTTTTTTGATTGCAATAAAGGAACTGCACATCTAAAAATCATTTCTCAATTGACTCAACAAGTGTAGTGTCAGAAAACAGCTTCAAGCCACAGCTACGCATTTTCTTCCAGCAGATATATAAACTCATGTTGCTATTTCTGCTCAGTGTGTTCATAATATATACAATGGAGTTGTACTGGTGGTGAAATAGAGATATGTAAGACAACAGTCTTGCTTACACCCAACAACAATGCATTTTTTGTTTTGTTCAGTTGTTGCTGTTCAACTGTTGTCATTTCTATCAAAGAAAGAAAGAAATCTCCTTTATAATTAAAATTAACATCTTTCAGGTTTATCTTAGCATCTCACATTTATAAATTCAAGTGACATTACATACAACTCTAATAGCAGGCACATTTGGGCCTAACATGTGCTACTTTTTTGGCACTTAAGGCTCAGATACATCACTGGCAAATGTAGTGTGGGCCTGACATGGCCTAGAAGTCATTAACAGGCCTTGATATGGATTATAATCAATGTAACGTAGTCCAGATGTTGCGCGGATGTCATGATGTACTCGACATCTGCCCCATAAAAGGTGAAGCTTTTGGAGTTGAGACAGCCAGACTTGGAAAGTCAAATGTGGCCCATTAATGAACTGCAGGTGTAGACTTACATTGCTATCAGCAACAACACTGGCTACTGCCTTTAGGAAATTTATCTTAGTCAATATGGCTGACATCAACTGATGTTTGATCGATAAATCATTACGTAAATAATTTAGAAATACTGTTTTCAGAAAAACAACAATATGGTGATTATGAAACAGGGTTTGGAGGATGTTTCAATGCTATTATTTTGTTTAGGTCCTGCCCTCTAGTGGACACAGTCACATGCATCTTGCAACTTTAACAGTTCCAAAAGCAATATGTGGCACATGGTCTCTATCACTCAGCTACGTCTATCTAATAGATATCCATACAAAAACAGCTGTATACCTCCAGCATATGCGTGCTGCCAGATCTCTGGACCCATTGTTGCACAGCTGGTAGGGAAATGTCATTGTTCACCGCAGCGCCTAGAGGAGGGATGTCATACACTATACCGATCTCTGTTTGTTTGGCTTATCCTGACAGGACCAATTCATCACTGTTGGGCATGTTGGCTTAGCCTTCAGCACGACCACAGCACGCGCAGCAACTTTTCCACGGGATGAATGCTCATACGCTTAGTCCTATCTCCTCTGGCTCACTGCCACTTTCTTTTCATGTGCCCTTCATGCTTTTTATTCTTCTATCTTGCATTGTCTCATTGTTCTGGTTCTTCTCTGCTGGTCTTTTTGTAGGTGTGTTTCTGAGGCGTCTTTTTCTTCCCCTTTTCCTCTATTTTGCACAAATCCTCCCCCTTTGTTTATCCTCATTTAGCACAGAACTGCAGTGTTTACAGACGTTAGTAATCTCCAAAAATTACCCTTGTGACTGAGTGTCTTTTTACTAACAACTGTAACCTGGTTCATAAGAATGAGCCTGATTACAGTAATCTGAACAAATACTGGTGACATTCAAACATCAAGTACGCAGGTAGAAAACAAACATGATAAATGGACAATCATGCATTTGTCAGGGTTTCCACCAGGCCTGGCCTAAGTTGACCTAAGCTGGAAAGACGTATAGGGGGGGTTTGTATATTCTATTTACACACACACACACACACACACACACACACACACACACACACACACACACACACACACGCACGGTAGAACTTGCCAATGTATCTTTTCGACATTTGTGGTTTTGACAGATAAAAACAGCTTTAAAAACCACCGAAACAGCAATAAATGTAATTAAGACCATGCATGTGTGATTACTTAACACTGATATCAGTCCTTATGTTCATTAATTACAGATAATGGCAGGCTAGATTTTTCTTTGGCATATGTGAATGATGGTGATCACGAGTCTGTGGTCTCTTGTATAAAGCCTGGTCTCTGTTTCTCCCTCCCTGTATTTCTGTCTGCGTGCAGAGAGGCACCCAGGCCGACACAGCTCCACTGTTCGCTCTGTAGCTCGCATTAACCTGCCGCCAGGGTTAACAACCTTTCTGCTGGAAACCCTGTATGTTTTATTATAAAACAGAAAGCACAGTGAAAAATAACCCACCCCCCTAACATTCTCTTTCTCTCTCTCTCTCTCTCTCTTTAGTGTTATTGATGACCCCACATTGCACTACCTATGAAAAACTGGTTTGCAAATGGTACATATTGTACTATAACAGGGATCGGTTGTATTGTGAGAGTTTGAGTCATAGCAGCATTTAGGCGCCTGCATATCTGTTTGCAAATCCCCTGTGTCTGACAACGGGTTATTGTTCTAAGATATCAGCATGTTCAAAGAAAAAGCACTGAAAATATAGACTGAACTACCTGCAATCATCTTAAAGTTTCGCTTTCTCAATCAGAGCCACTCTCATGCCAAGCACACTGTACTTTAACAAAGACAAGTAAATCTGTCAAGTAAAGTGTGTGGCTTTAAAAGAGGGCTGTGATCAAACCTGTATGATGTCAGAGAGAGGAGACATGTCTATATCTCAGGCAAACAGCACCCACCTGATAGTCAAACTTTCTGTTTACTAAGTGCAGCCAAGCAAAAGAAATTAAAAAGGGGTTGTTTTATGTTTCAGATCAAGCAAGAAGTGAAGGGCATCCCCAATGTCCAGTATGAATAAATAGTGATTATTTTGAAAAGTAAATTGTGATATCAAGTCTCAAGTATTGCAACGATAGCTTTAGTGCATGTCACCCTATTATTTTTGTTCAAATACAAACATGCACAATACAAAAGGAATATTTTAATACTTCCATCCATCCATTCGCTACCGCTTATCCTTTTCAGGGTCGCGGGGGGTGCTGGAGCCAATCCCAGCTGTCATAGGGCGAGAGGCGGGGTACACCCTGGACAGGTCGCCAGTCTGTCGCAGGGCTAACACACAAGGACAGACAACCATTCACACTCACATTCACTCGCACATTCACACCTAGTGGCAATTTGGACTTTGCAGCTTCGCACCCCTGCAGCCCACGTCTGCTAAAAGTTTTACTGACCTAACCGGCTCGCAGTTTTCTAAATGCATCTAAGAATAATGATGCTGACCTCTTCATTGTAGGTCTATTTTGATGATGTAGCCTAGCAGACTTAACAAAATGCCACAATGAACTTCTCCAGTTATCAAAAATGCAGTTTTGATATATCACACTTTTGTCTTTTTTGTTCTGTGCTAGGAAGTTCTAGGAAATACTCACATCTTGTTGAAAACTTGTGTGCGCCAACTTAAAGCAGAAAACCAAAAGCAATACTTGAATGTATTAATTTATGAAGCTAATTACATTGCGTCATGTGAGTTTTCTCAATAATATAATACACATAAAACAGTCTTGTATATAATGTACATATACACATCACTTTGAAAGACCTTGCGAGAAGAAACCACGTTTGCACCATGTTTATACTCTCAGTGAAAATCTTCAAGGCTGTCCTCTTGCTAATTAGTTCTTTGATAATGAAGTCAACCAAACAATGTTAATGAGAAACATGTTGTACATTTGTGTAGAAAATCACAGTTCACAAATCAGCACTTAGTAGAGCACTATTCACTGTGTGTGTACAATATTGTGTTGTTTTGTATTACTGAGCCTGCAGACCAGATAGATTGTCTTGCTGTCAGTTTGCATTAAAGCCATACAGAAAGTGTCAAACAAGAAAGAATAGCTTTACCATTTGTTCAGTATAGCTGCAAAGGAAAGCCACTGTGAAATTATTTGATACAAAACGATGGTTATGCAATAATGCTGGCAGTTACAATCACTTTACTGCAGCACTTCATTTAATGGTTTGATGCTTTTACAAGCAAAAAATGCCAAATGGTTGCTAGATGTGAGGATTTTACTGCTCTTCTTTCTAATGTGTGGCAAAACGTGAGAGCAATTTTGGAAGAATATTTGATAATACAAACAATAATTAGCATCATCCTCATTCAATCATATTTTTGTATTTGAAATGTAATTGTAACGATTGTAATAATAATAGTTTTAGTTTAGTTTTTGTTTTTTTTTGGCAGGGGTTAAAACACAGAAGTATATGAAACATTGTAACGTGCAGAAATTTATGTTTATGATTACAAAATAAATTCAGTGATTTTATCATTAAAGTGAGTAGGTACATCATGGACAGCGGTTGGCAGTTCTAAGCGCAATCAGTGGAGTCCCCGATTTTAAGCCCTATGGGAGTGTCTGCAAGAGGGTCATGGACCCCCTATTGATCCTCTACATAATCACACGAGCCAAGGTGTGAAAATGGGTGTAGGTCACAATCAGCCAAGGTTCCAAGTGGACCCATTGTGAAACCTAGCCCCAACCTATCATGTGATTATTTTAGGTCAAATGATCCAGAATGTGAGTGGGCGTTAAGGCCCACCCAAATTGTTAGGTAGAGGATCAATAGCGGGTGCATGATTCTCTTGCAGACACTCCCATAGGGTTTATAATCTGGGACTCTCGACGATTGAGCTTAGAACTGAAGAAGCTTCTCGGATGAGAGGTGAAACATCTTCAAGAAAACTTAAAGAAGTCCAGACGCTTTTCTTTCCAAGCTCCTTAGACTACAATGACCTGGATGACTGAGAACCTTCACAGACATCATGTCTATATGTTAACTAAACTCGAAATATATATATATACACATACATATATATACATACATATACATATATACATATACATATATATATACAGTCAGGTCCATAAATATTGGGACATCGACACAATTCTAACATTTTTGGCTCCATACACCACCACAATGGATCCCAAATGAAACGAATAAGACGTGCTTTAACTGCAGACTGTCAGCTTTTATTTGAGGGTATTTACATCCAAATCAGGTGAACGGTGTAGGAATTACAACAGTTTGCAAATGTGCCTCCCACTTCTTAAAGGACCAAAAGTAATGGGACAGAATAAGAACCATAAATCAAACATTCATTTTTTAATACTTGGTTGCAAATCCTTTGCAGTCAATCACAGCCTGAAGTCTGGAACACATAGGCATCACCAGACGCCGGGTTTCATCCCTGGTGATGCTCTGCCAGGCCTCTACTGCAACAGTCTTCAGTTTCTGCTTGTTCTTGGGGCATTTTCCCTTTAGTTTTGTCTTCAGCAAGTGAAATGCATGCTCAATTGGATTCAGGTCAGGTGATTGACTTGGCCATTGCAAAACAGTCCACTTCTTTCCCTTCAAAACCTCTTGTCGTTGGGGTCGTTGTCCATCTGCACTGTGAAGCGTCGTCCAATGAGTTTTGAAGCATTTGTCTGAATATGAGCAGATAATATTGCCCCTAACACTTCAGAATTCATCGTGCTGCTTTTGTCAGCAGTCACATCATCAATAAATACAAGAGAACCAGTTCCACTGGCAGACACTTCCACCACAATGCTTCATTGATGAGGTGGTATGCTTAGGATCATGAGCAGTTCCTTTCCTTCTCCATACTCTTCTCTTCCCATCACTCTGCTACAAGTTAATCTTGGTCTCGTCTGTCCATAGGATGTTGTTCCAGAACTGTGACGGCTTTTTTGGATGTCATTTGGCAAACTCTAATCTGGCCTTCCTGTTTTTGGTGCTCACCAAAGGTTTACATCTTGTGGTGAACCCTCTGTATTCACACTGGTGGAGTCTTCTCTTGATTGTTGACTTTGACACACATACACCTACCTCATGGAGAGTGTTCTTGATCTGGCCAACTGTTGTGAAGGGTTTTTTCTTCTTCTTTTCACATACATATATACATATACATATATATATATATATATATATATATATATATATATATATATATATATATATATATATATATATGTAGCCATCTGGTGTCAGACTGATTTGGTCTTTCATTTTACATGAATTGAGGCAAAAAATACACAAACTGGTGCCTAAAAGTTTAACAGAATAAAATAAATGAAACATGAGAGCACAATTTTCTTTTTGTGCCCCTCTTGCCTCAAATATTCAAGGGAAATTTAAGTTAATGATAGTCACCCAGCAAGTGCTGCATTTTTCAAAGAAATGAATCTGCAAGTGATGACTACACTACCACAGCATGTGGTGCACAATAATAAGTATGAAAGTGATGCATAAATGTCAGTGCTTGAGTGGTTTCCTGTAACCACAAAAGTACACACTGAGCCAGTTTGATGACTTTCCTTTTTTTCTACAATTTTTTCCACTTTATTATATATCAATAAAGATATAGTTTGATGACCATTAGAATAGATTCTGGGTTTTTCTACAGTCAGCCCTAGTAAGATGTATAGTTACTGTAGGTGTGTCATTTCAGCGATTTTACCCGTCTTTCCAGGTTGTTTGGTAAAAAAACTTACTCAAACAGCACTTTCATGCAAGTGCCTTAAAAACCTATTCATCCATCCACACAAAAAAATAAATTAAAAAAATTATTTTCTTCTTTTTTGTACCCGAGGACCCTCACTCTGGCACTGTTTAAGTTTTTTTGACTAAGCTAGTACTACTTGCATAACTTCTTTTAAGACACACAATGTTCTCCTTTTGGGAAAAGAAGTTATCAGAAGTTTAGATAAACTGATATTTTATATTGTATGCTGCACTGTATTTGGCAGATATGTGACAGCGCCAACGCCGCTCACAATTCTCAACACGAAAACATAAAAACAATAAAAGCAGCAAGCAAGAAAAAAGAAACATAAAAGCAAGAAGGGTAACATCAAAGCAAAAGATAAAAGAAGAAGAGATGTGAACAATTAATTAGAAATCATTACCTGAATGTTTTTCTATACCACTGGGACTTCAAAAATGATTACACAGATTTAGCAGCCAGAGATGCTTAGACAGTTTGATTTAAAGTCTAGAGGCTGTGCTGGCACAGAACCAATCACTCATTTCTAATCTAAACTTGGTGTCATCACCATATAGTGAAGTAAATCCAAAGCTAAAACATCCCAGGCACTAGGACGATGTATATGATTAAACTTACCTAAAATTACCTGCAGTCTTCAATACTGATCAGTTACTGTAACCACGTCAGTGCTTATGTTTTCTTACTTGATGAATCAGATGCTACTAAATTAGACCTTTCTTTAAGAAGCTGCTTAAGAACACTCTGGAAACAGGTTCAATACTACTAGGCTGACAAGATCAAACATTTCACTTGAAAATAATAATAATAATAATAATTAAATTGCAATCAGCAAGAAATACGACATCAAGCTCAAACAGAGCTTGTGAATGTAAAGTGTTACAATGCAATGCTTTTTATACCTCACAAGTAGTCTCTGTTATTATCAGGATGTCCTAAGAACTCCCTGAAAAGCCTTCAGTTAATTCAAAATTGCTGCAGCAAGAGTCCTGACAGGGACCAGAAAGAGAGCATATTTCTCCTACACTGGCTTCTCTTCATTGGCTCCTTGTCAAATCCAGAACTGAATTCAAATTCCTGCTCACATTCAAGGGTAGGGATGGGTATTGATAAGATTTTCACGATTCCGATTCCATTTTCAATTCTGTTTAACGATTCGATCCTTTATCGATTCTCTTATTGATTCTTTTTTTTAAAAAAAGGAGAACACTAAGGTCGAATAGCTTAGAACTTTGTTTTATATCTTCTCTTTGAACAAGATAGAAATTTAGGAGTAACATGGCCTTACAAACCCAGCAGTGAGATCTTAAGAGATCCAGCCTACGGCTCTTCAATGGGGTGTCACAGGGTCCCCAGGAAAAAAAATTGTAAATGTAAAATAATAAAATAAATATTCTTCTGTAGCAATAACAAAGTATAACGTAAATTATTCTGTAGCAATTACACAAGAATATCCAGTAATGTCCCTGCCTACAATTAAACACATTCACTTACCGAAAATCGGGGGCATCTGCTGCGGCAAATGGGTGCAAGCCTTTACCACAAACTTAGTCACTGCTCGGTGACATTCGTCTATCCTGGCCTGAAAGGAGACGCTACCGGTAGACTGCAGCGAGAACTGCCAGCATCTGAGCCAGCCAGACTCTGTCTGTCTCTCTCATCATGGTCACCTAAATGCACCGTAATGGCAGGTTTTGTAATAAGGCAGATCGCGCTAACATAATATGCACTGTTGTTGATTATTTACCTGCCGCATTAACGGGAGAAGACGTGCAAACGTTACCGCTGCTGCTGGGTTGAGATTCACGAGTCCGGAGCAGAATTAAAAACACGACATTCATTTAAGGTTATCGCGTGTTTTGTGAGCAAATGCTTTTGCATATTCGTAGTGTTTCCTCCCTTAAATGAAATATCTACTTTGCAAGTATTGCAAGTTGCCCTGTTGTCATCCGTTCTCAAAAAGTATAACCAAACTTTTGAGCGTTTGAGCCGCCATGTTTCCTGCCAGGTAAATGACGCTCCGCAACGCGGTGACGTCATTCGGGGAAACTGGAATCGATAAGGGAATCGTTTGCAAAATGGCAAACAATTCCAAGGAATTGAAACAGTGGGAACCGGTTCTCAACAAGAACCGGTTTTCGATACCCATCCCTATTCAAGGGTCTTGAATAATAAGGCCCTATCTTATCTTAATGACCTCATAGTACCATATCACCCCATTAGAACAGAGTATAACTAGAGTATTTAAAAGCAGAATGGGTGGCAGAGCCCTCAGCTTTTAGGCTCATCTTTTGTGGAACCAGTTTCTAATTTGGATTTGGGAGATAGATACTACCTCTACTTTAGATATTAGGCCTAAAACCTTCCTTTTTTATAAAGCACATTGTTAAGGTTGGATGAGGTGACCCTGAATTCTCCCTTAGTTATGCTGCAATAGGTTTAGGCTGCTGGGAGATTCCCATGATGCACTGAGTGTTTCGTCTTCGGTCACCTTTTTCACTTAGTGTGTTTATACACCTCTCTGCTCTCTTCATCCACTCACCCCCAGACAGTCGCGACCTCTCTCCCCGAGAGAGGTCGCCAAAGCTCTTGCTCATAGGGGGTCATATGATTGTTGGGATTTTCTCTGTTTTCTTTATATTATTGTAGAGTCTTTACCTTACAATATACAGCACCTTGAGGCAACTGATATTGTGATTTGGCACTATGTAAATAAAACTGAATTTAATTTAATTAAAAATACCACATTTTGCCAACCTAGCTGTAAGAATGGGTCGATTACCAGTGTGACTAAACCCTTTATCCATGTTCCCACATGGTATACAACCTTATATGCTGTGAAATGCTGTCAGTGTAGAGCTCACAGACATTAAGGCAGGTAGCATGGGTTTATAGAATAAAGTTAAGAGAGGATAATATTTGAATTGGCTTTGTTTTACCTCACGTTTGGATCAGCCTGTGAAATCAGCTCAAGGGATTTCCGTGTTTCCTTTTTCTATAATACTAATTTATTTAATTACTAAGATAATATGAAGCTCCAACAGTGAGTGTATGTAAAATATGGATGTAGCTACCTTCACATCTGTGAACTGTTTTTGACTACTGATGTCTTTAAATACTGGGTATTCATTTATTTATTTATCTAATGACAGATGAGAGCTGGATCTGACTACAAAACCAGATATGTGCAGACGGTGACTTCTCAAAATGCATTACTTTCTGTTCTGTTTTTTTGATCGTCAAAGCTGTAACTTATAAATTCAGTATCAATGAAGAAGTAGGGTTATTTTCTCATAGATTTCAACAGAGTCAGACTTTTCTTAAGCCAAAGGGGTCGCCCCCTGCTGGCCATTGGACTGAAGCCGTTTTGAGGCACTTCTGCATCGGTTTAACTTTTCAAACATTCATCTTTTATTCTATATACAGTCTGTAGGCTCTAAAAAAATTATTAGTCACATGTTAGGTTCATGGCATGTTTTTCTGTTTTGTGCATTTGATTCATTCATGTCCTCTCATTGTCCAAGTCTGTCTCTTCATCTCAGCTGCTCGCATGGCTATCCTTAAAATGCAGCTGGGCAAGAGGTCCTGCAGCATGTCACAGCCTGCCAAGGTTCATGTCTGCAGCATGAATGCCAGTTTTACTCCCTGTCTTGTTCTCAACCCTTCTGGCTTCATCATACTGTAACAGCCACTATGGTGTGGTGTCCCTTTAAGACAACCTAAGTCGAGGGTTGATGGTGTCATCAGTTTGTACCACTGCTGCTCTCTCTCTCTGGGATTATGAGGACACGTGCCTGCACGCTTGTGCTTAACGAGGGACGGATTTATGTTTTCTTCTCCAGACCTTTTGTTTTGTTTTGTTTGCAACGCTTGGGTTGTATGAACGCTGGGCGTTATGTTGTTGAGCCGCAGCCGTTCAGCCGGGCTTTTATATGGTTGATGAAGAAGGCGTATTAAAGAACCACCGTGGATTACCGATACCAGCGTGGGTGTGTGTTCTTCCGACTAGCCTGCTAGGTGTTTTGCCGCCTCCTCTCAACCACGCAACACAACCCAACGTTACAATACGTAGAAAAAGGCCTTGATCGGTTCACTTTATTCATCTTTATTCAAACTACTTTTTTCTTCTTTTATTTTACAGCAGGTAGATGGCAAATGGCAAAAATATATTTTTTGTCCAATTTCTGTTATGGCAAAGCGCAGTGTGAGACTTTGTTACAGACGATTTTACATTACCTGAATAAAATTAATTTAGAAGAAAATAAGTGTCAGCAGTCAGGGCTGGTACATGAGCTGTTCCCACAGTAGGTGAAACCTTTATTATTCAGCTGGAAGATTTTTTGACTCCTTTGGTGACTTTTATGAAGCAGGAGCCCAAAGGTAGTAAAATTCATTATGTTTCCTGCTTTGTCTCAATAGGTATGAATCATGTCACAGCTGTCTTGAGATAAGTCACTTTAGTTAAGTCAGTCAGTTTCCAAAATCAAAGCAAATTAAATGTGGCAACTGTATAGTGTCTCAAACCATTGGCCAAAAACACTTCAACACCGTAGGATAAAATCATGTAAATGTGTTTTCTCATGTTTAAGATCTGCTTTGATGGTGTCCGTCTATGTTATTTCACTCAACTCTACTGTATGTCGGACCTTAGGGCATGGTCATTGTCTTCAATAAGCTATATAAAGGCAGAGAACTGAATCATTCACTGGAGCAACAAACTAAAGTTGAAGCTAGTCTCAAATTGGAGCCCTTTAGCAGCTCACAGGGTTTTCCATCACAGGAAAGTGATGGAGAACCCTGTTAATGTCATTTAGTCGAAGAATGTGTTTTGGGGTTGTTGTTTTTTTTCTATGGAGGACATTCTGGCAGAACGCCTAAAGGTTGACACTCCAGACTGGATTCATACTTTTGCAACACAGTGTGGGAGGACCATCTTTAGGGGAAGCCAAAAAGTTTTAAAGGAAAAAACTTACATGCTTTAACATGCAGCACCAGACTAGGGGACAAAAAGAGGAACAGAGAAGCTTGGGATTGCCGTATTTTTAATCAGAACCTTTAAAGTTTTCCCGCTTTGAGGTCAGAATTAGAACTCTAAATTTAATCTGACAATAAATACACCAACTAGATGCATAGCTGAAAGTACAAACATCATATGTCATTGTTGAGTGATGTTTTTTTTTCCAGTATAGCCCAAGCCTTTAGTCATGCCTCCTCCTCCTTCTCACCTCTCACATCCATTTTCAGTCATCCATCCCTCCTGTCTTTTACACAGTCCCACAGCATCATCAATTTGCTTGTTTTCTGCAGTCGACACAGCAGGTCAATCTGACAAGGACAAACAAGACACTGAATTCTGTGGCAGTTTGACAGCGTGTGTGCATACCGCATGTATACTGACGCATACACGCTCAAAGCCAAGTCTTCAGTCAGTTTACTTCCTCTCTTTTTCCCTTTTGATGATCTCTACATAGACAAGGTTACATGTTACAGTACATTTCTTGTTTTCAGAGTCCAGTAATACATTTCGTTATCATCATGTTCATCATCCTCATCAATAGACTGCATATAATTTTTCATCAGCCAATCAGGTGTTTCTAATCATGAAGAGTAAGACCAATAACCCTGTGGTGGCAGGCAGAGCGTTCTTATCCCGGGGTTGTAAATACTGCTGTTTCGTCTGAAGTTGCAGAGATATGTTCAAGGTGCCTTTTAAGTGTTGGTGCTTTGATGCACAGGTTGGTGCAATACTGAACGCTGACAGGAAAATGATCTTGTGTGAAAGAGCGACAAAGTCTGTATAAAAAGGTGGGATGGGTGGTGGCTGATTTGTGTGTTGCACTTTGTCGTCTCACCTTTGCTGTTTGGTTAGGATCAAGAAAAGGTTATGGTTTGGGCCGAAATATGTAATTTCCCAAAACAATATCCTGTGGATCTAGAGCAAGCATCCATCTACATGTCACACGCCGGGTGTGTCTCACCACTGCAATAGCTGTTGCATTACAGCACCAACATAAAAGGATAACCTCTGTGCACCTCCTAGAGCCTTAATACATTTGCAGTATCAAGGCTGTTGGTATGTGGTTTTCCATGTGGTTTTAGCTTGTTTTGCCTATTTAGACTAAAAAAGCTTTGAAATGAGCCATTAAGTAAGATAACTATAAAAGAAATGATAAAAAGCAAAGACAAAATAACTCCACTGCAAACCAACTCATCACTATCTGATTCTAAAATGTAGCTGCTAAATTACCTGAAGAAATTATCTCAGCAGGCTACTACCCTGATATTTTCATTCCTCAACAAATGTTCAGCAAAGTGACATAAAAACCCATTGTTCATTGCTTTGTAAAATTTCAGTTTCACTAAATCAGCAATTCTGATTAAAAGGGCAAAAGATGTTTGTTTAATCTGCAAAGGAAAAAAATGCATAATTTAAAACGCGAAGCTTCAACAGTGGTTCCTCCTGTTTAAGCCTTTCACAATTAATTCCACAAATGAATCTCTGACAAATGAACCCCATCTCCAGCTTTCCTGGATTGTCAAAATATCTCATCTGTTTTTGCATACGCTCTCCCCAAGTGTGACATTTTCTAGCTTCCAGAATAGTCCAAATCATGTTAGATACTGCAGGTGTCTTCCTTGTTCTGTTTAATGACTGCAGGAGCTTTTCCTGAAATCACAGCAGTAGACCGATACTATCGCCAAAAGCTACATGAAGCTCCGTCTTTGTCAAAGTCCTATCCATCTGGTTGCAGGTGTAAAACAGGAGAACCCAGAGAGGGAATGTAAACACTGTCAAACTATCATATCCACTACAATGCTGGAGTGCTGAACAATCAAGCCCATGCTGCTCTGATGCAAAAACATTAAAAAAATTTTTTTAAAAAAGCATCAGCCATTTGGCTTAAGGAAGCCAATAGTTCAAATTAAAATCTACTTTCAGCCATCTAGTTCTATTATTTATCTCAAGGACAGAGTGGATAAAGTACAGTTTGTTCAAAATATGCATGATGTAACTCATAAAAAAGGATTTTCAATTTTAATAACATCTAAAAGGTACTTGCACAACTCAAACCATGCTAAAAAGCCATTCACACACACTGAATCGGAAATCAATAAAGAGGTGTGCAACAGGCCTTTCTGTGACAGAGAGGAAATTATGAAGTGAGGTGAAAGGATGATGAATGGAGGGTGCTGAAATGGGTCCCAGGTGTACAGCTGTATGGCAGGTAAGGACAAACGCAGACAGAATGATCTGTGATGATGGGAAACAGATGACGGAGCACTGGAAGGAGAGAAATGACAAGCTGAAAGAAAGAAGGAGGGAGAGATCTGATCACTGCAGGCATTGTTGCCAATGCAGGGCATATTCTTATGTAGGATTCGGTGTCATCAGCCGAGGCCATTGGGGGCAATGGCAACAGAGAAATGCATGCCGGTGAAATAAATTGAGGCCCTATAGGATTCTGTTTTTCGCCCCCAATATAAAGTCATCTCCACAAGAGACAGCAAAGTCAAAATTTCAAGCCTTCAAATATAATCCTGTCTCCTCAACAGCTACTTTGAATAGGAAGAAACCGTGTTTCTACTAAGAGTGTCCTGTGAATGGTAAATACGGGGTATTTTCTTTTAATTTATTATATTAGATGGGTTTGTTTTTTTTTTTGGAGGTTTGGGTGATAGATCAAACTTCCAAACTGTGGCTACCCATCCCCCACAAAAACAGTCATTGTAGAAGGAACCAGTGCACAACTGACACTGTATGAAAACATAATGAAATGTGGGTAAATTCTCAGGCATCGCTACCAGCCCATTATTATGTAGGACACACAATTGAAAATTTTTGCTTCTCACTGTCACCCACCTTTTCTTCAACTCTGACAACATGTACACTTTACAAAAAATATGCAATGCAATCTAAAACCAACAGCTGTGCAAATGTTAACTCAGTGTAAATTGAAGGAAAGAATACAAACCAAAATATTCTTTCTACGTGATTGATGGCAAGCAGACATCTGTGTATTTATGTCTGCTATGTGCCCTGTGTGTTAGTGAGAGATATTGTGTCTATTGTTGCTATTTTGGTAACGCAGTCCAAACATGCAACAAACCGATTATTCAACTGACAAATGAATATCTGGATGAAATGTTCTTTTCCTTTTAAGCAGGGAAAGCCGAGCGCAGAATAGATTGGAGTGTGAAATCCCAGAATTGAAATTTAATAGGAAAAACTCTACTTGTTTGGACGGCAGAGGAGTACTAAAAGTTGTGTTTACCCACCATGTAAAAGTTTAATAGCAAAAATATATTTGTGGAAAGTAACAATAGCAAAGACGCCATAAGAAAACACACTGAACCATAAGAGAAGAGGAAAAGGAGCACAATGAACATCCACCAGCACACATGCATGAATGAACAGATACAGCACATACTACTTATATGTATGAAAAAAGACTGATGTAAAGAGACCTATAGGCAGGCAAGATCTCAGAGAGAGCAAGAGGTGGCAGTTAGGGATAGATAGGGGTGTATATCCCAAAAGGCGGGCTTATCCTGTGAGGTAAAACAGTGCGGGCTGGTCATCCAGAAAATAGAAAGTGAAAGGTGTTTTAGAGAGAGGCACTGGATAAAAGGTGATCCTCTCTCACTCTCAATCCCCCGCCGGTCACCCAAGCCAAAATAAAAGCTGTCTGAGTGCTGAGACAGGAGCAGGGACTGCTGGAAAAAAAATGAAAGAAAGGGAGGCTCAGCGCTAAAATGTACTGTTGACATCTACTGTATGTGGAAGTTAGGGGGGAAAGGAATGATGCTTCTCAGCTATTGTGCAGTAAGATTGGAACTGTGCTTCTGGACGACAGTGGCTCAGTTTTAATTTTGAGTTATCATAATGCTTCTAGAAAGGATTATTAGCTTTTCTGAACATCGGCAGGGTGATCAGATAAGCTTGCCAAAAGAGGAGAAAGAAGCCACTGACATCAAGACAAGGAAGTTCCTGACCGTGCATGGAGGGTTTCACCCCAAATCCAGCACCCTGAGACTGTACGCTAAAGGAAAGGAGGCCGAGGACTAGAGAGTGTCAGAACCACTGTCCAGGAACATGAGAATACACTTAGGCACCAGAAACTGAAGAAAGAAGAGGAGCTAGAGAAGAAATCATCATGGATGGACAGGCTCCTGCATGACATATACCACCAGCAGAGAGAGGTCCATAGAGATCCATAGAGGCTGGGGTCTACCACACCAGGCATCACTCTATGTGCAGGATGAGTAAAGATGCCCCTCAGACAATCCAGCAGGGTGAAAGACACTAGCAGGCAGGGCATACATGGAACGCCATAACCAAGTGCCAGCACAGTACACGGGAACATCTATGCCGAGTATGTCCTGGAAGTCCCGAGGTCAAAATGGGGCACGTCCCCTACAGTGGTTGAGAATGACTGAGCTAAGATCTTGTGCAAGTTCCAGATACAGACAAACTGGTGACGCTAACCAACCGGACATGGTAGTGGTGGACAAGCAGAGGAAGACAGCCATAGTGATAGATGTATCACCGAGTGATAGCATCAGGAACATCAGCAACATCAGGAAGAGGGAACGAAAAGCTGGAGAAGTACCAAGGGCTGAGAAAAGAACTCTACATCTCCTCCACAACTTGAGAAGATGTGGATGGTGAAGGTAACAGTGATCCCAGTGGTAATCGGTGCAGTGACCCCCAAGCTAGGCGAGTGGCTCCAGCATCCCAGGACCCCAGCTTGAAGGAGATATACACTACCAGTCAAAAGATACACACCCACTCATTTAATGGTTTTTCTTTATTTTTACTAATTTACTACTCATTTTTATTCAAACACAGGTTGAAAACTTTAGGATAATCTTTAAGATGAATTTGATATTTGACAAATCAGTTCTGTGGTCCACAGCACGTTCTCCCAGCTCACAGACTGCTTTTCTTCTTCTTCTTCTTTTTTAATAAAAACCATCAGATCTGGGAAGTGTTATAAATGTTTCTATTACATTTTGTAGACTACTGTAATGCACTGTATACTATTGCTCATTTACAACAAGTCCAAAATGCTGCAGCCAGATAACTGACTGTGATAAAAAAATTAAAAAAAAGAAAGATCACATAACTCCACTGTTGGCAGCCTTGCATTGGCTCCCTGTGCATTACAGAATTCAGTATAAAGTGTATTGTCTGTGTTCAAAGCCTCTGAACACAGACACAAACACCCTAATGTCTTTAAATCTAAGATAAATGCATGTGTTCAAGCAATAGCACACATTATAGATCATGTTAGCTTAACCCTAACAGATATAACAGTCCAAACTTCACCTCCACTAGCTGAATTATAGACAACTCATTTTGACTGTCTCTCTCCAACTTCATTTCCAGACTTGTTCAGTCTTCTGATTTTGCTTTTTCTCATCGCAAAGTCTGGCTAACACTGAAGAGAGCTGTTGCACCACCGTGTCAGTGATGGCGATGATGTGGTAGTCTGTATTCTTCTTCACTTCCCATTTTCCCGTACTATCAAAATCACCTCATTCAAATCTGTCCACATTCTCTGAGCCACTCAGGCCCTAATTCCTGTTCTTTAAATTCATTATAATCTGTCACTCTTCCTTTTAGGTCATCTATCGTGAAACCCTCCTCCTCTGCACCTCCAAGTGTATGTGGGTTGTCCACATCGTCTCATCCAAAGTTTCCATCAACCATCTGCTTAACCTCCACAAGCAGTCAGACTCCAGTGGATCAGGCTACTCCCTCCTACATTCATTGCCGATTCTGCTCTGATGTCACATCTCTTTGTCGAACCAACAAAAATACATATTTTTTTTCCTTCCAAATGATCTGCCCTTGTTGAAATAATATCCTGTGATGTGTGTAGTGGTGTTATTTTCAAGCCTTGTAGCGTGTGCTTGTTTGAGTGAAGGAAAGCTGTGAAGTTTCTCCACATGTGTTTGATGTTACCCAATTTCAAAATGAGTTAAGATTTTAAGGAAGCTGCAGTCTGAGCCTGGCATATAACGGATGTCTCCTCTCTGCTTCTTCACCACATTGTTCCTGTCCTTGCAGCAAGTGGTTTACATGTAAAAAGCAAAAAAAAAGCTTATATAGAACACTTATTATGTTGTACTGCATAATACATACAACAGGTTTCCATTGAGCCTGTATATTTCCAGCCAAAACACCCTTTGACCAGATGTTTTCATATTAGTACACTCATGCTGTGACATATCTGAAACACAGCACATGGTGCTGGATGGACAATCATGACGCTATCAATTCTGCTTCCCAGCTAACAATTACCTTTTCTATTCACCAGAATCAAAACCCATTTGCTTGTTCAGAGAGAGATTCAGACTGGGGACAAAAAGATTGGAAGGCAACAATGGGCAGAGAAACAAATGATGTAAGCCGGGGATTATAATTTAAATAATTGCGCCTCTCGTGACCTCAGCTGTCGTTTCTCATTGCTCACTCGTCGATCTGGATCGCTCAGCAAACAATAAATAAACATCAAAGTGCTCCTCTCAGGACAGTTCTCTCGTTCGCTCTCCTCTGAAATTCCTAACTCTTCCCGCTTTGCTCACCATTATGACTGCTTCACAGTAAATCAGTGAAGTGAAGTGACTTTCCAATTCAAATCGTTTCTAAAGCAACACGTTCAATTTTATGATTAAATAAGCCGGAGATATCCTCCCAGCAGGGGATTCTGCAGAAATTAGATTTTTACAGAGCAAAGGTTTCTTATAAAGGAATAAAAAGGCCGCTGTTTGTCATCTCTCATTAGGACAGACAGTTTGTCTTCTCCTGGTGTGACATGCCGTTATGTTAGGCAAAGCTGCGATCAGTGTTGTACATGTAAATACTGTCACACTGCAGAAATGGAGAAGATGTTTCTTCAAAGCGGAGCAGCATTGCCTACGTCTAATGAATTATTTAAAGCAACAAGCATGCACACATGCATCTGTAAAGTGGGCTGTACACTCACTCAACCCTCAAATAGTCCCAGGAAGAAGCAGATACTTAACTGTGGATTATTTACTTTTTGATATCTAATCAACAGTAATAGCTGTGCTATGAACTAAACCATCTGGTGCTGAGGGCGCTTACTAATGAAGTTTTTCCACGATGGAAGATCGGGACAGCACAGTGATGAGTGAAGAGACTGAGAAATGACTTTCCATATGCTGAGATACTTTATAATGATCCGAGATGATTTAAGCTAATCTGGCAACACATCCCAGCGGCAAAACGGGTCACGACAGTGACAGCAGAATATCACAAACATTCAAACATAGATGACACTGAACTACTGAAGAGATACTGGTTTGATTTGCTGTGTTTGCCCATCTCCAAAATACAGCAGTCTGAAATTTATAACACAGGTACAGTTCCCAAGAAAGATATGATCGAAGGGTAGTCCTTAAAGCAATTTAAGGCACCACCAATTTCTGTTAAATAGGCAGTGAATCAAGTGACTTCATGTAATGATGTGAAGGATGAACTGAGAGACATGCAGCATTCACCTCAGAGAGTTGTTTTATTGGCGAGATGCTCACAGTACCCAGATTGCCCAACAGCAAACATCAATAAAATACATCAAGAAAATTAACAATTAAATATCACTTTTAAGCCTAAGTGCCAAGTTATTTCTAAAAGTTTAAATTATTGTGAGATTGAACCAGATATTCTTTTAAAATCTGACCTCAAGCATTTAAACATGGCAGTTTATTGGGATTGCCTCACTTTTGATGCCAGCCTCCAGTGGCCAGTTTTTGACACTTCCTGTTTGGCTTTATTATTCAGTCCTGAAGGTGTTCAAGTCTCAGAATTAATATTAATAATGTGTCATGCTTTTCAGCATGCAAATCGGCAACTGTTTGCATTCAAGTTGGCCAATTTTATCCAAAAATCCTTCATTTCCTCTCCCTTCTTTATGCAAATCTTGGAATGAAATGACCCAGGACATTGCTGTAAGAAATGAATGCTCCACAGACATTTTGTTTTTGGCTCATGTTTCTTTCTGATCACACCAAAGCAGCTTAAACCTTACAGGCACAGCAGAACCTTCTTTGGACAAATTGAATTGCTCCTTATGTGGCCATCAACACGCACAGTCTGCATAAAGATAAAGCATTTTTCCCGTGCTTCCTGTACGCTTCAAGCAATGATTTCTCAGCATGCACCGAAAAGCTCACTCCATCATATAAAATTAATAGAGATGGAACTGGTCACTCACTAAGTTTTGTTGGTGTGGTTTCACTTAAAATTGGGGCAGCCACGGTTGGTTGGCAGTGCTCTGACTGATTCACTTTGAAGACACTGTAATTTGTGAAACCTCAACTACAATCTCCAGTGCTAGGCCATGCATCATATTTTGAGTACTTTAAATAGCTATGAGAGTAAGGTAACGGCCTCCGGCTGTTCAACCTGTGTAAAACCACCTATGAATCGTAACCAGAGCCACAAGGACGATGAGTGCATTTAAGGGCACAAATGAACAAGTTAAATTCATCATCTAGTGGAACATAACTATCTCCCATTGCCAGGTAAAATATTCATGTATCCTCCCTCATCTGACATTTTCTTCACACAGACTCATACCAGCATTGAACTGATATGAACAAAACTGAGCCTTTTAATATGTAGCGCACGTGGATGCACTTTAAACAGAATACAAAGTAAGAAGAGCTGATGCAAAGGTTTCAGTTTATTTGTCTATGTGTTATTGACATTACGGTACGAGCTAATTAATAAGGAAATTTGCTCAGACATAATGAAGAAACTGTTTAGTCTCAAGTATAAGCTCCTTTGCTACACAATGATTTATACTTCAAATAATGGTTTATTTATGACATGAAACTAACAGATCAATTCTGAGCCGTAAATACCAACAGAATCTAGAACGCCTTTGCAATGATTATCCACAACAGAAAATCCACTGCTGATTATCTTCTTACAGTGATATATTCTGATGGGAAACGTTTGATCGATTGGCATTTGCCAGCGAACACTGGAACTGGGAGCACTGTTTTCTTCACAGATTAGAACAGGTTCACACTGAGCACAAGGGAAATATGTGAAAAAGTTGCACTGCATCAACATCACTCACCATGACTGGTTTGGTCAGTGATGGTCGAAAGAGGCGAGTGGTGGGATGCGAGCAGAAGTCCCACTAAATTATACGAGGACCTCATGCCATTCTGATGGAGTCTATTTTTGACAGTATAGTCAGAAACTTCTAAACGCTCTCTTCTATTTGTTTTATTTTATTGTTTTTGGTCAATTTTGTGCAACATGTCAGCCCTACATTGTTTTATGATCACCAGACATTATTGGAAATAGGTTTATCTACCCAAGCTTTAGCTCGGTTTGGAAATGACAACCAAGGCTTTCTGCCTCCCGATTTGGAAGTAACACCACCTCACTGGCGCTCCTTACCATTGCCACTGGATGTGCGGAAGCGACGCAGGAGACGGGGTAACCGTGGAGGTCGCCTTGTCAAACTGAGACTCAGGATTTCTTGTTTTCCTCATGAGCTTCGCTCAATTTGTCGATCCTGCCCGCGACTCTTGGTGCCGTTGCGTGCTTTGGACCCGGTGGACTCCTGCTTGGTTCCTGTTGTGGGATCTCTCGAGAAGGGTTCTGCAAAACCCTCTCCTCTCCGACATCTGCGTTGGCGCGGAGTGGACCGAACAAACCTCCGACCTGTGGATCTGGTTGTTACAGCCTCGGAAGCTCCCGAGCAAATTCCTCTCAGGTTGGGTTTAATTAACGCCAGATCGGTGGCAAATAAGACATTCATTTTGAAGGAATTTTTCTCTTCCCATGCGCTGGATTTTCTCTGCTTGACTGAAACTTGGATTCCACTCAGTGAGTTAAGTGCCTTTTCTGAATTACTGCCGGCTGGCTGTGCCTTCTTTAGTGTCCCGAGAGTTTCTGGTCGCGGAGGAGGGCTAGCTGTTGTTTTTAAGGCACATCTTGACTTTAAGCAGCTATCCCCATCGACACGCCACACAAGTTTTGAACTCTGTTTGTGCGAACTGGGCCACTCGTCTTCGCTGTTGTGTGCGATTGTTTATCGGCCCCCAAAATATAATAAGGAGTTTTTATCCGAGTTCTCAGAGTTTCTTGCTGACTGTGCATCACGGTATGACCAGATCCTTTTACTTGGTGATTTTAATATACACGTCTGCTGCCCGGGGAAGCCCCTGGCTAAGGACTTTCTGGACTTAGTGAACTCTTTTAACTTTGCTCAGTCTGTTAAAGGTGCCACTCAAGAACGTGGTCACACACTGGACTTGGTTTTATCACATGGTTTATCTGTCCATAACGTACTCGTCGAGGATGCGGTGTTCTCTGACCATATGCCTATTTTATGTGATATTGTTCTTTTTAATCCTGTTCTTAAGCGTGCTGTACCTGCTCGATGTTATCGTGCTTTTGGCTCAGATACCGTCGAGCGGTTTTCCATATTGTTTGACCAATTTATTTCTTATCCTCCTGAGTTGTCCACCTCAGATGGATTAGTTTCTTATTTGGATTCTGCTTGTAAATCTGTCCTCGACGCTGTCGCTCTTTTTATATTCAGACAATGCAAGCCAAAGGCTAGTCCTTGGCTAACTGATTTTACCAGAGCCGCTAGAAAAGAATGTAGAAGATGTGAAAGACGGTGGAAAAAAGATAGGCTGTGTGTCTCTATGGAAGCTCTTAAGACTAGCTGGAAAGTCTATCAGAGAGCAGTAAAGGCTGCCAAGCACTCCTATTTTTCTCAACTTATTGCTGCCAGCTCGCATAACCCTCGTGTTCTATATAACACTATAAATTCTGTACTTATACAGATGTAACAAAAATGACTCACAGATTATTGTCATCAAGTGTTTCTTTTGTTTTGATTCACCAGTAGAACATTAAATGCCTATAAAAACCTGCACTGGTATTTGGGTATTTTTGCCTATATTAGCACTTCGTTCCCACGTTATATAAAATATCACAAATATTTTATATGGTCAGAAATTTAATCGTTTAAACTCCTTTTTTTTTATTATCAAAATCAAATCAATCAATACAGCTTTCAAAACTCCCCTATCAGTAGAGCCACCATAATAATGAACACTATATCCTTTAAAGCGTTTCCATTTAAAGATTGCATCAACCACCTTTCAAGGGAATATGTCTGATTTTCAGAAAAGCTACCAGGTAAAAAGCACTCAGCTTAGAGAACAATTTTCTTAAAACATCAGCAATTACAGCTTATGGCCATTTCATGTTTCACGCATGGCTGAACATGTAGGAGCCACAGCTCTCTGTGGCTTCTTCTGTGGCTTAAGCTGCTGCGCTGCCCTCTTTAGCTATATTGCCAAAATATAGCAAAATGTTTAATGCTTAGAGAAATATCAGTTTTTAAGCTCTGGATACCGTTTTTTAAATTTCATCCACTGCACAGGTATTTCTTTGAGGAATAACCTTTTGTGCTGATGTTTCATTTGTTCATGTTTTTAGAGAGAGTGTTGTAATTTTCTATGATTTTATCTGGTTCTGCTTTAATTTGACATCACATGAAACAGTACATCAAGAGGTTGTCAAGTCAGCAAAAGGTGTCCTCCTTACTCACACTCCAACACAATGAAAACATTGCTATATGACAGATTTTTAGCAATGTGCATAATGTAAAGCTAAGCACAAACACACAGAATCGCATTCTGTGCATTTTCAATGGTCCATGTGTACACACAAATCTAGAATCTGAACTGGTGCCAAGCATGACTTCTGTGTTTGTGTCAGTGTAGAGGTTAAAAAATCTTAATGGGGAGGGAGCCATCTAACAGACCTACTAATCGCTAACACAAAGGGCTTTTTTCTTGGTCTGCTGCCATCACATTTCACTTTGTGTATAATGTAATCTGTTTAATATGCCGGGTAGTCCTTTCCACCCCAAGAATGCTTAGACAGACATTTTTACCATAATTGCCTCATAGATCAGGGTTGACTGCGTGAGGCCACAGTATCCAGGTGCTGTACATCAGCTGATCACAGCTTCAGATACGAGATAACCCTGCTTCTCAAGGTGAGTCGGCGTGGTATGTGCGAGTGTGTGAAGCAGTGAGTGTGTCCACTTAGGCTCAACAGGGATGCTGCATATAAAACAGCTGCTCCTCAGTGTCAGAAAAAAAAACTCAGCTGTATGTGTCCTGCATTTTATATGCTGAGGTCAGCCTCATTATGCTACTGTAAACTGGTGAGGTCAGGACCCTTTGACCATTTAAAAACCTGCACACCTGTCTGTACAAGGGATGGACACTAAAGGGTGGTATTATATCAGCCAATTCAATTCAACTTTCTTGATACAGCGCAAAATCACAACAACAATCACCTCAAGGTACTTCACATTGTAAGACCCTACAGCACATGTGTCAAACTCAAGGCCCGTGGGCCACATCCAGCCCGGCGTACATTTATATCCAGCCCACGAGATCCTTTTATATAGATGTGTTATTATTGTTATGCATGGCCGGGCGAGATGAGGCGCTAATAACACACAAACTACAGATCCCATAATGCAGCGCTGCAGCCACCTTGCCAAACGCTAGGCTACCTGGGAACATTCCCACGTCAATCAAGTCAAACTTCTGTTATTGCAAAGCTAGCCCCTCACAATGGCGAAGAGAAAAGTTGATTCTGAAAACAGAGCCCTTCAGCACCGGTGGGAGGCTAAATATATTGTGGCGTGTTGGGGGAGCAGTTAGTTTGCTCCCATCATGCCTTGGGACATGTGCTGCGGTTTAGATGTTCTTGTTTTATTGTTTATGGTTACGTTACTTTTAACTGTTATCTTTAATGTTGTGTTTATACTACGGTACAAAGTCACTGACAGTTATTGTTTTATAGAAAGAATGCAGTACCATAAGTGAGTTCTGTTATGCTGTTATTGACCCTTGAAGCACATTGTAGCACCAATATGTGCTTAATAAAGAGCTCCCCCTACCAGCTTGGGGTTGAACAGCAACTGTAGAGCTTGTCTGCTAAGGTTCCTCTGCATGTCATGATATGTTTACAGGCATTGCTAGTACACCTGTGTGTCTTATTTGTGGAGCTAATGTGGCTTAAGGAATTTAATTTAAGATGGCACTGCAAGACAAAATATCAGGATAAGCTGAAAAACCTAAATGCACAGAAGAAACTACAGAAAGTAGAAGAGCTAAAGAAGAGTCAAACATTTCAGCAGATGTTTTTCACCAGAGCAAAACCACAAAGTGAAGCTGTTGTGAAAGCAAGTTTTATTGTAGAAGAGGAGATAGCCAAATCAGCCCAGCCATTTACCACTCTGAAGAGCTGCATGATGAATGTGTGCAATGTCTTGTGTCCAGACAAAACGCAGATTTTGGCAAATGTGAGCCTGAGCAGAAACGTATGTCAAAGAGTAACCGAGATGAAACTGCCCTGGGACAAACTTGTAGGACTTACAACAGATGGAGCGCCGGTGTTGTGTGGTGAAAAAAGTGGACTAGTCAGCAGGATGCGAGTAGAGATACAGGAGGAGAACTGTACCGGTGAGTTAACAGCAGATCACTGCATCATACACCAGGAAACGCTGGATAGCAAAGTCCTAAAAATGGAGCATGTAGTGATCACTGTAACGCAAACGTAAATTTGATCTGAGCTAAAGGTTTAAATCACCTTAAATTTCAGTCTTTTATGTGGGAAATAGATTCAGAGTTTGCCGACATTCCTTATCATACAGAGGTCCGTTGGCTGAGTTGGGGAAAAGTTCTCAATAGTTTTTGAGCTCAGCAAGGAAATCTGTCAGTTCATGGACATGGCATGTATGATGCAATGAAGGCATTTCAAGTGAAGCTGTCACAAATGCACCAGTGCAACCTGCCTCACTTTCCCTGTTGCCAAGTAATGTTGAACCAAGTCAGCGCACTTTGCTGATAAACTGAGCGCACTGCGCCCTGAGTTTGCGGCGCTTTGGTGACTTTGAAGCACAAAAAGAATTTCGAGCTGCTTTGCAACCCATTTACGTGGAAACTGCACCTGTGCAGATTCTGATGGAGCTGCATTGTAATGATACTCTCAAAGGAAAGTACGACACTGAATGGCCCACAGAGTTTATTAGTTCCATTCCTGAGGCAATGCCCAGCTCCGTCTACATGCGGCTCCAACCTTGTGTATGCTTTCATTTATTTTTTCTGGGGTTTTTGGCAGCATGTTCATATTTCTAACTTGCATGATTTTGACAGGATATATTTTTACAGAGAGCAAAATATTTAAACTAAGTTTATTTTTTTAAGTTTATTTATTCTGGAATAATCTTCCTGTCCGTTTTTATTCATATTTATGTTTAAAAAACATTGTTTTTGTTTGTTCAATAAATGTTTATCTTGTTTGGCCCGCGACCTAAAGTGTGCCTTGAGTTTTGGCGCCATGTGCAATTGAGTTTGACACCCCTGCCCTACAGTAATACTCAAACAATCACATGACCTCTGTGAGCAAGGACTTGGCAACAGTGGGAACAAAAAACTCAATTTTAACAGGAAGAAACCTCAGCAAAACCAAACTCAGGGAGGGACAGCCATCTACTGTGATTGGTTGTGGGTGATCGGAGGAAAAAAGGACAAAAGACAATCTCTGTCTCTCTTCCACAACATAATTATAACAATTAAATGGTAGTGTATAAGGCGGAAAAACAAGATGGCAAGCAGGCAGTCAAAGTGGCCACTGCCAGAGGAAGAAAGAAAACTATATGCACAGGTGATAAGAGCTGGACACAGGTGAAACTAGTGAGCGCAGGACAAACAATCACAAAGGTGGGAAAACAACCAAAGTAAAAGTAGAAAGAAGGTCATTACCAAAATAAAACAGGAAGTGGGAACAAGAGATGACAGGAAGAACATTAGAAACATGATTACAAATATTAGTTAAATCCAATTATGACTCAGAACCCTGATATTAGATAGGAAGCCAAAACCGTGAGACATACTGGCCATCAGTCGTTATTAGGGATGGGTACCGGTATCCGGTGCCATGATGGCACCGGTTCTGACATAAACGGTAGTAACCAGACCGAAAAGCAGCGCACATTTCGGTGCTTTATTTCGGTGCTTTTTTTTCCTGAGCTGTGATACACTTTAGATTCTAGCCAATCATTTTACGTTTCCGAGGATAGTAGGCGGGTCCAGGTACGTACGTTCTTTTAGAACAGAGCTACAGATTAAAAATGCCCAAGGAGGACAGGTCAAATGTATGGCTGTACTTCACAGCAAAATATGCAAACTCAGCAGCCTGCAACAAGTGCTTTAAGCTGATACTGTGATACTGTCAAAGGAGGTAACACCTCAAATCCGATGAAACACCTGGCGACGCATAGCGTTTTTTTTAAAAGCCGAGAAATGCGCCGTATTTGATAGCTTGCTGCGAGACCTCACTCTACTGCGGGTGGGTTGCCAGTTATCGGACCCGGAGCAACATCCCCCAAAAACCCGAAGAATAGAGTCCTGGCCCCTAGCCCTGCCAGTGTAGCAGAAATGATGACGGATGATGATGGCAGCAGCAGCCGTTCTTCTCTGCGTGAGTAGCTTAATGTTGTTCGTGTGTAATTTACGTTGAGTAAGCTAACCACGTTATTACATTAATGCATGTAAGGTGAACTAGCAAACATCATCATAGCTACATGCGGCTGTCTTCTTGTTTGATGGCAGATACTCCCTTCACCCTGGCCAAAAAGGCTAAAATGACCAAAGAAAAAGTGGAAAACAGTTAAACATGAGAGGTTTTTGGATAAAGTTTGTGTTTTTTCCATTGTTTAAGCACTGCTTCCAGCCAAGAGTGATACCATATATGCCCCATAGCTGCAGAAAAGGCTAACATTGTTATCTTTTTACAAAAAAACAGCTGAACATGAGACGTTTTTGGACAAAGTTGGTGTTCTCCATTCTTTAAGCACCGGTTTGAGCACCGTTTAAGCACCGGCACCGTTTCAAAAGTACCGGTTTGGCACCGGTATCGGATAAAACCTAAACGATACCCATCCCTAGTCGTTATGTTTCGAAAGTTAGTGCAGAGTTCATTCTTTATCATAGGATAAATACATAATTTTGGTCATTTTTAAGTTTTATGAACATTTAAAATATTTTTATAAACACAATATGACTCTTACTGCTCACCAAAAAAGCTTGGGCCAAAACAGAACAGGTGGGCTGTTATGCTTAAAACACAAGCTGCAAATCCAGGGCATGTTCATTTCCCCTTGTTTAATCTCAGTTTTTGGCTACAAGCTCTCATTACATGTCACATGTCAATCAGTTGTTTTCTGTTGGTCAACATTTCTTCCTGCGCTGCTCATTTGTTTGTACAGTGTAACAACAAATCAGCAAATTTACCCTGCAGCTGTGCTCTGACAAGGCATTTAAAACAATATGAACCCAAATTACTTGTAAAGAGAAAAACATTCTGCGTTTTTATTAAAAATGAAACCTTACAGCTGACGTAGTTCACTGTTTGTGCTCCCAGAAACTAACTCAGGGTTAGCATCTGAAAGCTGAGGTGGACTACATTTTGCTGTAGTATATGAAAAAAAATGCAATGGTTTCAAATGCATAATAATCCAGGCATCATTACTCGGCCATCAATCTTCCCCACAGGTCCTGTCTGTGTGACTTATAGTAACTGCTTTCTCTAAACCTCAGCATTTCATATTGCTCACTGGCACAGTCTAAAATGAAATTTAGTCCAGAGAGACATAACCCTGCCGGAACAGGGATGTCTTGGGATTTTACAGGTTTAAAAACTGTATAAATCAGCTCAACTCAGCTGACTCCCCCTGCCAGGTTTTAAGAACAACCTTGAGCTAAGCATACAGAGTAACAGACATCTGGCTGAATCTATGCAGTCACAGCCACAAATAAAAGAGTAAGGATAAATAAAAGCACTTCAGCAAATGGTAGAACATTGCAGCCCTGACTGTACATTGTAAAGCAGGGCTTTTTAAAGACTTTTAATGACTCATTGCCCATTTACCGAGCCAGTATATGCTTCATGGCCACACAGGAAAAAATGCATACATCGAGAACTTCAGGTTTCTGTAACCTGTCTGTTCAGAGAATGGCAATTTATGCCGGAAATTGTTATTCATAAATTAAGTCTTCTTTAAACACTGAGGCGGTGGTTACATTTCTTGACATAAGCTGTCCATTTGTCCATGGACTTGTTGGCTATTAGGTTTGGCTATGATGGCTAAAACTGAAGCGATGGAGTGATTAGTCACATGGTCCGGTCACATGGATGTAGTCTCACGTTTGAATTTTCCCGTGAGGAATGAAATGTAAATAAAAACTGTGGAAACATTCCTGTCTTTAAGATTTGATTCCACACTTCTCCAATGTGAAACTTTGTTTAATGACGAACAGTTAAGCTTGAAATATAACATTCTTTGTGGAGATGAAAAGGTAAAAGTGGAGCCCTGCTGTGTGAGCTATTGATCTTTTTCTTTTGTAGAACTTAAGACTTAATTTTTTGGGGGGAAAAATGCTCTTTGACTTTTGAAATGTACAATAGTGCATTTTGTCCTGGCCTCCAACAGCTTTGGAGCGGCATGTAACCCTGGTTATGGATTAATCAATAAAAATAAAGAAGATATGACTGGATCATATCAGAAGTAGTAGCAACACCAGGAGTCCAGGGATCAAACATCAATAATGAAAAGAAACGCCGCAGTATATTTTGCACAGAATGTGTATTTAGACACACAGCAGCTGCACTGCAGGTATCTTATACAACTATTTATAATCCAATAACAAACTAAAATAATGGAGCACACAGGTGAAATAAAATGTGTCTCTCAGTCAAGTGTGTAGGTGAGTGTCTGCTGGCAGACTGATCACTGAGGCCAAGTTTGTGTTTGTTTGATCATCCTGCCAGACTCTAAAGTGGAAACAATCTGTACCAACATGTACCACAATCTCATCAGAACCATCCAGTTAGCTGGAACTGAGGAATCGCTTTGATGTGCTATGTGCTGCACTCGATTTGTCCTTCAATCCACTGTTTTACCAGAAGAAGAAAACCTTATCTATAAGCAGGTCACATAATCCATATGGTCACATACACAGTTATGAAGCAGTCACACTCACTCCTAACACTCAGTGTGAATGATGAGTATCAGTGTAACCTTCAATTTAATTCACATCTCTCATTTTATTTCTGTTGTACAACAAGATAAATTACTTTGAGGTCATGTTATGCCCGCGACCCTGAAAAGGATAAGCGGAAGCGAATGGATGGATGGATGGATGGATGGTCATGTTATGCTAAGTGAACCAAAATCCTATCAGCTTTGCAATGTTACAGAGAAACAACTTTAGTGTGAGGTTCAACAACTTGCTGAGCAGGGTGACACTGTGAACAGGAACTCATGCAGGATCTCACAAGGAAGAACAAGTTGGGGTTGGTGTCTTGCCCAAGGATTTTTGGAATGCAGACTGGAGCACCCTGGGATTTAACCACCAACCCTCCAATTAGCAGATGGCTTGCTCTACCTCTTGAGCTACAGCCGCCCCAATTGGTTCAACCATCTCTTTTTTCTTGCCCACTTTAGAGGTCATCACAGGGGTCATCAATCATCTCCCTCCATCTCACCCTATCCGTAGCATTATCTTCTGTTATAACAACCTACTGCATGTCCTCGTTTACTGTGAACCCCCACTGTGATCATCCTCTGTAGCTCAAAATCTTCTCAGGCAGACAATTTTTTTGTCTTGACTTTTTCCCCCTTTCTTAAATAAATCACTGCCACCACACAGCACAGATGATGAGATCTGGGTCTCCAGCCATAACTGAGCAGTTTTCTGTAGTTTTCAGAAGAATTTCTCACCCCCCTGGTTGAGACTGAACACATTACAGTAGTATTACAGTGATGTCCTGAGAAGGAGGACATTCAGAGGGAATGGTATGAACTGCTCTGCATGCAGCAGGCCATCCTGTGCCAGCTCAGAGCACATGGAAATGCTGCCTTTTGTTTTTGTTTGTTTTTTTGCCCACGCACACACTGCTCCAACTGCACTCCAGGTTTGCCTCCATCTCTCGTTGTCCATTTCTCATGAAAGAAAATTGAGTTAAAGGATCACCGTTACAACACACTGGATGAGATCCAACACAAATCACAGCGGTAAAAGTATAATGTGGACATAACGGTGCTTCCACTGTGAGATCTACAAATAACAGAGACACTGAAATTGATCAGAGGTGCACAAGAAGATGACTTTTTAAATGTTTATTCATGTAAAGCTTTAAACTTTTATCCACTTGTTCTCTGGTCTTAGTACCACGGTGACCATTCCATGTATTGAGCATCATACTATGAGCAGGCTGGTTTAGGTTGGTGTGGTGGCTGGTCAATAATCTGTCTCACGAATGGAAAAACACCAGGTCCACCAGACCTTGTTTTGGTCCTAGTCCTTGTTGATCCACAGCAAGCTGGACTGGACCAGAATCCACAACAAATAGAAAGCTAGTGCCGCTCATATGACTTAACAGAGGCTTTAGAAGAGGAAAACATTACTGGAAATTCAGCTGATAATTACTCCATTATATATAGTCAAAAACTATATGCAGTTTTATTATTAATTTATTTACAAAAGTGCAGGTATGCCCTGCATGTGCCCGCGCACACAGCCGCTCCCACTCTACTGTCACATTTACAATGCAATTCAGTGGGAAACACTAGAGTGGAATTAAGTGTGACAGTAGAAGCAGCAAAGCAAAATTAATAACGTGGGCATTCATGAGTATTAAAGAGAAATATAAAGAAAAGAAGGACTAATGAAGAAAAAGCAAAAATGACTGTCTCTGTGAAAGGGGAAGGAAGCAAAATAATCCTTGATTAATTATACACTTAAGCTGAAGCGAAGCAGTGGCCAACCATTGAACTCCTCGAGGGAGAAAGAGATGCAAACACTTTGTCTCTCTTGTTCTTCCTCGTTTCTTTTTTTAAACATTTTTTTTTATTCCTCATCCATTTCCATCTCTACTTTGTCTTTTCCTTTAACTGTTTACTCACCGTTCTGCTATTCTGGAAACTCCTTTCTATTCCTTCTCAATCACTGTTTTCTTATACTTTTCTTCAAGTCCTTTATCCTCACGCTTGTTTTCATGTTCCTTTTGCCTCTTTGTCTTCCTCAATCCACTGCTGAGAATGTTAACCTGTACTCAAAGCCCTGCGAACATCCTACAATAATATCACAACTCTCCTACACACACAGAAATAGATGCACACTATTACACACCGACCATTGTTAATTCCCAAAACCCTTGAGCTTTCCTTTAAAAGGCTACATCTACAAAGGCTCAAACTGTGGATGTTCCTTCACTGCAAACACTGCCTGATTGTATTGCCCTCACAGCAACCTTGAGAAAACTGGTTGTTGAAACATCAAGGTGAAAGAATCCATTGCTGCATTCTCAATGAAGCCAAGTCCCTGGACAGGAGAACTGATCTGAGAGGATTCAGATGGATATTAGCAATAAAGAGGAGAAGACGTTTGAGGAGCCCAATAGGTCAATCAAAAGACGACAGAGTTCAGGCTCATTTTCAAGGACTTCCAACTGTCAAGCACAATACATTTTTGTAGGTCCAGGCATGCCAAGTCAAAGAAAATGTAACACTGACAGCTCCACTGTAGCACCAATCAGCACAAATTTACAGACCTGCTGAATTTTGAGCTTTTGCTGTGAGAGCTGAAGAGGCATTATGGAGTGAGCAGCATCCAGCTGTGAGCAATTTTATTATAGCTACTGCTATAAAGCTGACTCATAGCTCTCTGCTGGTTTTATACCAAATATTCAGATTAGCATGGTAAAGTGCTGTAATCATTCCCATTGATATTTATGTTGTGAAAGCTTTTTCAACAGTAGGGAGATTCTCATCTGGATTCTTATCACTTTCTTTCAGTTCCCTTTTTTTGTACCAGAAAGGTAGAGCTGCCTATACTTTTAAAGCTTTAGCATTAGGAGAAGCACTGTTTAGTAAAATGAGTCCATTGCAACAAAAAACCCCAAATCAGTGGATTATCCTTTCTTTTCTGATGCAAATGCATTATATGGAGGCCAAAGTTGATCAGCTGCAGCCAGTACTAGCCATAGCTCATTAGCTGTTCTGCACTGTCAGATCAGAGACTGCAGAAAAGAAGAGAGACTGTTTACAGTTAATATTAGGGGGTGGAGTGGTACATGTACATATCCCAAACGGTTAGGTGCAGGATAGTCTTCATGACTTCAGTAGTCATTAGGATTCAGTTGTTGTCAGGTCTACTGTGTACTCCCAAAATGATATCCTAGAGCACAGGTTCAACCTAGACTTCATTTAAGTCTTCTCTTTAAAAAGCCCTAGTTAAGACACACACACGAGATGTTTTTACTCACACCCTGCACAATGGACAATGAGTGATGGTAGTGGTTAGCAGGCTGTCTCCACTGACTACAGTACTATGCAAAAGTCTCAATCCACTACTCATTTCTTCATAATCTGCTAGGAAAACTGGAAAAAAACAGAGTTTATACAAGCTAATAAAGTCAATATTTAGTAAAACCACCTTTATTTTTCAATACAGCCCGAACTCTCTTATGCAGCTTTCTTGTAATTTTGTTAAGTAGTCTTCAGGAATAGTTCGAGGTTTCACAAAGCACATTCAAAAACTCTTCTGTGGATGTTAGCTGTGTTTTATTGCTCTGTCAAATTGATCCCACACTCACTCGGTCAAGAATGTTGAGGAGTGGGGCCAATAGTTTGAAATGAAACTGTTGTCAAAATACATTTGAAGCAGAAATTTCAAGCCTGGACTCATCACTGCTGCCACTGATTTTTCAGTCCAATTTTTTGTGTTATTATACCTAATGCCTTGGGTTTGTCTGCTTTCCCTGCCTTACGAAGCCTTCTTGACAGCCAATCTTCCACTGAGACCATTTCCGATGTGGCTTTGACAAACATTAGATTGATCAACTCTGCTGGATTCTTTTCCTGCTTTGCAAGGACATGACTTCCAGATACTGCAGATACTGTTTTAGGTCTGAAACTTCTTCTTTTGTTCTTCACTGAAAATGAGTGAAAAAGAAGTCGAACAAAAACCTTTTAAAACCTTTCAGAAAGTCTTGAGAACTATTGCTGGCTCCTTGGAAAAAAATATAAAAAATAAGGAGTGGCTCAAGATTTCTGCATGGTATTTGAGAGTGCAACTGACATTTTATCTAAGTCAGTAAATACAAAATAATACAGAACAAACTAGGGTAAAAATGTACACCATTGTCTCCTTTCTGATATGAGACCATGAGATGTCTTATCACTTGCAGGCTTGTGACTGGCCAACATTTCAGCATGGGTTATATTTCCACCCAATGCTTTGACATGCTCTTGACAACATGTTATAAGAATTAATGGCATACATATGGACGTCTCATCAGATAGCTAGTGTGACTGTGTTAGCCACTAGCTTTCTAGATCTACATTAGAGAGTCTCTAACCATCTCATGTACGAATGTTACTAGTCTTGAGGCCTTAAAGAGGTATTTTATATATATATATATACATATTTTTTATAATGTCACAAGAAACTGATTTTTAAAGTCTGTGCTTTATAGTTATCCTGCAGGTTAACATTTCTCATTTTAAGGCACTGCAGTAACTGAGAACATAAAATCTTCTGTATTCAACATAAACTTAAAGGGTTGTTGCCTGTAGCTGATTCGGATTCACATATCAGCCCCGGGTCCCACCCTCTGACTTTCTGCTGCATACACAATACTTGGCCAGCATTGTTTCTTTGACTTTGGCTAATACAATTCAGAGATCTGAGGGCACTGAAAACCTGATTATGCTGCTCCGGCTTTCCACAACACTGCCCGACAGTCTGATGCTAAGTAAGTAAAGTGATTTGCTGCTGAATTAATATAGTCGTTGAATAATCTAATTAGGATGCGGTTACAATGACTGTCAGACTCTGTTAGACTTTCCTCCTTCTGCTCCCAGAGGACAGGAGGTTGTAAGCTGCCATAAGACACAGGGAGAGAGGCAGGGGTATTAATCAAACACACACCTGAATTTCATCGACTCATTTTTCATTCTGAAGAGAGTGGACGTAAATCTAAATGCACTTTATACCAGTTATTTACAGTGTGGTGTTACTATTACTGCAAAGCTGAAAGGGTTCAAATACACCATCACTTCTATAAATCACAGTATTAATATCATGCATGAGTACATTTTTCACTGTTAGAAATGTGTGTGTAAATTTAAAACTTGATGCACTGTTCCTTCTCCCATTGAGATTTACAATATGAACAGAATATTAAAAACAGCTTCAACAAAATTTTGTGTGGAAGTTTGGATTTGTTATTATATTAAAGCATATTTACCGTTTTTGCGTTCTTCTTTTAACATTTCAGATTTTTATTTTTTTTTAAATGGGAGTATTCAACTAGGTTATAGAACTGCATGGCAACTGTTTTGAGGGTAAATCCTTGAAAGCTTAAATATTCTGGTCACTTGGTAGAAACAATGAAGTGCATTGCACAAAAACTGCTTTTTGTTTGTATCTATTCTAGCCATTAAAGCAGTTTTGAGTTTGATTAGATGTTTCCCACAGATTTAAATTCTATTATCTAGACTCCAACTAGAGAATCACTGATTGCGGTTGTCCTGGTCAAAGCGTGACCTGCCAATACCACAGTTTTATATTGAATGCACAAAATAAATAATGAAAATTCCTCCAAAATGCAATAAGTTCTCTCACCACCGACCACCTTTACCTGAGATATTTTATTATGTCACATTTTATACTAAACAAAAGCAAGTGTAAGGTGGTTTCATGGTGGACCATCTGCAGTTTACTTTGGTAAAATTAGCATCTTCAATCACAGTGAAGCGCTTCCACACTAATGGGATGTTTGCATATGGTTGTGAATATGCACAACACAAAGCAAAGCAGGACTAAATAACAGAGCAAGCACGTATCTCCGCTATGTGGTGCCTATCACTACCCATCAGCACAATATAAACTGTTATGTGTGGCTGTGTGCAGACAGGAATAGGATCCAAGGTGCAGACTCCGGAGACCGATGTGAACTCAAATATAACATAACTGGAAAAAAATCAAAATAAACTTAAACCGGAGGACTGACAGAACACACAGCTAGGTAAACGGTAGATCGCGACACAGACACAAAGAAACAAAGGGCTTAAAAACACAGAGGGAGCAATCAGGGAATGGGTAACAGGAGGGAAACACAGCTGGGGCAAATCAGAACTGACGAGACAAGAAAGCGTAAACTGAACACACTGAAATGAGACAGAGACCTTCAAAGTAAAACAGGAAACACAAAACACAGACTGAACAAAAGACACAGACTCACATGCAGGCACTACAGAGGGAACAGAGACGTGGGACCAGGGCAGACACAGACACTGACTGGACACGGGGCGCGAACTAGACAAGGGGAGACAGCTGACAGGGGAGACAGAGACATGAACCACAAGACAGAACTCTAACAAAGAAACCAAAGACTAGAATTTATAATTAATAATATAATAAACTCAAAAACCCTGGGTCAACGACCCAGGCATCCTAACAATAAACAGGCAATATCTCACTGTGTTGTCTGGGGAGCTTCTTGAGCTCACAGCTAAAGCCAACCTCTGCCAGCTACAGTCCAGGACAGACAGAATGCAAACCACCAGGAAAAACATAGCAGCATAGTTAATTAGCCCATACTAAAATATAAAGACAAGGGCAATAGCAGTTGTCCACTAGTAAATAAAATATACATCATGAAATTTGCAAATTGATTAACAAAAAGAATAAATAATTTAAAAAAAAATCTGTTTCAAGTTCTTACTTTTAGACTCGTGGGTTAGTCTGACTCTTTATCCGTAAAAATTAACCATGAAATTAACTTTAAACACACAAGACACTTCTAAAGATTGTTTGGTCAGTATGTAGACAAGTAGATGTGTAAGAATATTTTCCCCCCGAACTTAATTCCACTTAATAACTATTTAACCCTTTCCTTTCTTTATCTGAGGAACAACAATCAGCAGTGGGCAAAATGTGAAACATACAGGGAGTGCAGAATTATTAGGCAAGTTGTATTTTTGAGGAATAATTTTATTATTGAACAACAACCATGTTCTCAATGAACCCAAAAAACTCATTAATATCAAAGCTGAATGTTTTTGGAAGTAGTTTTTAGTTTGTTTTTAGTTTTAGCTATTTTAGGGGGATATCTGTGTGTGCAGGTGACTATTACTGTGCAGAATTATTAGGCAACTTAACAAAAAACAAATATATACCCATTTCAATTATTTATTTTTACCAGTGAAACCAATATAACATCTCCACATTCACAAATATACATTTCTGACATTCAAAAACAAAACAAAAACAAATCAGCGACCAATATAGCCACCTTTCTTTGCAAGGACACTCAAAAGCCTGCCATCCATGGATTCTGTCAGTGTTTTGATCTGTTCACCATCAACATTGCGTGCAGCAGCAACCACAGCCTCCCAGACACTGTTCAGAGAGGTGTACTGTTTTCCCTCCTTGTAAATCTCACATTTGATGATGGACCACAGGTTCTCAATGGGGTTCAGATCAGGTGAACAAGGAGGCCATGTCATTAGTTTTTCTTCTTTTATACCCTTTCTTGCCAGCCACGCTGTGGAGTACTTGGACGCGTGTGATGGAGCATTGTCCTGCATGAAAATCATGTTTTTCTTGAAGGATGCAGACTTCTTCCTGTACCACTGCCTGAAGAAGGTGTCTTCCAGAAACTGGCAGTAGGACTGGGAGTTGAGCTTGACTCCATCCTCAACCCGAAAGGGCCCCACAAGCTCATCTTTGATGATACCAGCCCAAACCAGTACTCCACCTCCACCTTGCTGGCGTCTGAGTCGGACTGGAGCTCTCTGCCCTTTACCAATCCAGCCACGGGCCCATCCATCTGGCCCATCAAGACTCACTCTCATTTCATCAGTCCATAAAACCTTAGAAAAATCAGTCTTGAGATATTTCTTGGCCCAGTCTTGACGTTTCAGCTTGTGTGTCTTGTTCAGTGGTGGTCGTCTTTCAGCCTTTCTTACCTTGGCCATGTCTCTGAGTATTGCACACCTTGTGCTTTTGGGCACTCCAGTGATGTTGCAGCTCTGAAATATGGCCAAACTGGTGGCAAGTGGCATCTTGGCAGCTGCACGCTTGACTTTTCTCAGTTCATGGGCAGTTATTTTGCGCCTTGGTTTTTCCACACGCTTCTTGCGACCCTGTTGACTATTTTGAATGAAACGCTTGATTGTTCGATGATCACGCTTCAGAAGCTTTGCAATTTTGAGACTGCTGCATCCCTCTGCAAGATATCTCACTATTTTTGACTTTTCTGAGCCTGTCAAGTCCTTCTTTTGACCCATTTTGCCAAAGGAAAGGAAGTTGCCTAATAATTATGCACAGCTGATATAGGGTGTTGATGTCATTAGACCACACCCCTTCTCATTACAGAGATGCACATCACCTAATATGCTTAATTGGTAGTAGGCTTTCGAGCCTATACAGCTTGGAGTAAGACAACATGCATGAAGAGGATGATGTGGACAAAATACTCATTTGCCTAATAATTCTGCACTCCCTGTATAGCGGTTTAAAAAGCTGGAATTATATTCGTTTTTATCAGATGTGCATGTTACTTTTACTTTTTGGACATTTTTAAAGTAGTGATATGTTAAAACTTACACTGTAGGTACTCTTGATAATAGCTGGTAAATCATTTTTCTGTTAACAAAAATGGTAAATTGTCTAAATTGTTTGTTTTGTCAGAACATAAATAACAGAGAAAAAACTGTTTCTGAGTAAGATTAGCAACAGAAAGCTTGAAGGCTGAGGCAATCTTCAAATATCAAACTCAGATTCTCCTAAACCACTCTGCACTGCATGCCATTAATACATTGCTGTGATAAACCACTATAGTTTTGTACACAAACAAGCTGTTTTCTTACCCTTTTAAAATAAATGTAGCGCTCTCAAAACATTGCTCAGAAATGTAGGAGGCTTTCAGCCAGCAGTCTGAGATATTTCCACGATATAAAACAAAGATAGGAAAACACGTTCACACATAGGGTTCACAGATTGTTCAGTGCAGATAATAAAAAGCCCAGAGCCAACAGTGAATTTTTCTCTTCCAAATAATTCAGAACAGAAAAATTCCAGGATGCAAAAAACAAAGGAGAGAACTGCATTCATCAGAAAAACATTTGTTTATGTTAAACATCTATATGCCGCTCTGCAACAAACATTAATATGAATAATTAAAGAACTTTATGAAGAAATAATGCCACTGCTAAAAACAACTGCAGTCTTAGGATTTGCCTTTTTGCCTTTATTTAGAGATGCCTCTGGGGTTTTTTGAAGACTGGAACTGTTTATATTTTTTAGACTTTTTGACTAATACTTTAAAAGAAAAAAATCATCAACATATTTGCAGCCCCTTCTAATACTGAAATAAAAAAATGTTTAAGCTCATTTCAAGGAAAATAAAACATGTCCTTAAAGTATGCATAAAATTAAAATCACATGGACTTTGAGAGGCCAATTTGCCATTATTTCCATGGTCATATGATGCATAACATAGACAAAGGTAGACATAGGATTAAATTAAGTCGCTTTCAAATACTTTTTTACTGATTCTTCCAAACAGGATTGGTAAAAGTTGCTTAATTAGCTATTTTGCATGATTTAATACAGACTTTCCATGGCTTCACCCACTCTCACTCACACAACACCTCGAGCAAATCACCAGTCACCATCTGCTTTATGACTTTCTAACCCAAAAGTCCAAGGTGGAAAACAATGGAACAAAACTACCTGCTGTGCAACAAGGACCACTCTAGATATTTAAAATTTAGGGTTTTTTGTTTTATTAGAAGTCAGTCAATCCAACTGTAAATGTCAACAGAAATATGTATAATTAGAAAAACAAAGGGAGAAAAAAGCTGAAAATAGTAAGTGAAATTTATTGATTCATAAGGTAAGAATTCAAGAGGAACAATGTTGACAGAAATGGAAGAAAGGGACTTGCATGTCAAAGAGAGGTTGAAGACTAAAAACCACAAAGACAGAGAAATTCTGATTGTTCTGGGTTGCTGTAGTTATTATTTGGTTATGTTCTTTTAAATGTGAAAGTAATCAAAAAAAAAGGAGTGATGAAAAAAGTGTCAAGGAGAACAAAGTGAAAGGGAGGTGAAATCAGTTTTTAGAAAATAACCTTTGACCTGAGACAGCTACACTAACAAGAACAAAAAGTGTGAAGCAAAACTCCCGTGATCAAATGAAGTTGAATCCGCAAGTCATTTAAAAAATAAAAAATAAAAATACTCCTTCACCCAGAGGAGTAAACAGCCACAACCACACAACTCAAACGCTGCCAACACGAAGGAACTCTGGCCTCAGCCATCTCCTCTCTGTCAGCTTAAGGACTCCCAGGCCTAATTGGTGAGGGGAGTCAGTCAAGAAGAGAAGAGAGAGAGAGAGAAATGCAACAACCCATGGTCGGTCTGTGGGGACATAACAGTGAATTCATAAGCGGAGACCGAAGTTTGAGAGGTTTTAGAAACAGCATCAACATTTGACAATTTACCCATCAGGAAGCAGCGACAAATTCATTTTCATTGTTTCTTTCAAATACCCTTCCCTCAGTGTTCCTTGGTTCTTTTACATAAAAAATCATGTTTGAATATCAGTATCAGCCTTTATAAGTGATTGTGGAAATGGGCTCATTCAAATTTTATCCTCAACTTCTATTTACACATTATGTTAATATAGGAATTTGCTGGAAACATTACACATAGATTTTGGTCCATACTCACATGACATCATCACACAGTTACTGCAGGTTCGTCAGCTGCACATGCATGATTTGAATCCCCCATTCCACCACATCCCAAAGGTACTATGTTGGATTGGGATGTGGCGACTGCAGTGAACTCACTGTCATGTTAAAAGAAAAATCAGTTTGAAATGAAGGCAGGATGGATCTGTGCTTTCATGTTGTTTACAACAAACTCTGTCTCTACCATCTGAACATCACAGAACAATCAAGAATCATCAGGCAACATTTTTCCGATCTTCTACTGTCCAATTTTGGTGAGTCCATGTGAATTGTAGCTTCAGTTTCCTGGCTGGATGCCACTCCTGTCAACCTGTTGTGCATTTAGAGATGCACTTCTGCACACCGTGATTGTAACAAGTGGCTATTTGAGTTACTGTCGCCTTCTTATCAGCTTGAAGCAGTCTGGTCATTCTGCTCGGACACAAACGAGGCATTTTCCCCTGAGAGAACTGCCGCTGACTGTGCCTGCATGCCTAAATGCACTCAGTTTTTTTTCCATGTGATTGGCACAAATATAAAAATCAGCCAATGAGCAGTTGAAAAGTTGTTCCTTAGATTATATATTATATTGTTTTTGTCATCTTATAATAATATGGCTTACGTAAAGAAGATGACTTGATTCACTGGAGAAAATAAAGGTGAGTGAATACAAATGTAATGTGATTAAATCTGTGATATTCACAACAAAAAACAAAAAGATATAGGTTACATTTGCTCAAAGCAGAAGACACTGGACATTTTCTTACGTAATCTCTCAGAATAAACATCCTGTCGTTATGGAACAATATAAACAACTGATAGTGGCTGCTGCATACTACGGTGGAGAAATACTTTCTTGAAAGGTTGAAAGGTTTCAAAAACAAAAACCTCTCACAATCAAATTCAACAATTAAAAAAACCCACAACCTATGCTAAAACTGAAACTTTAAGAATAATAAAAATACAAGTAGTTTGTGCGCAGACTATTTTTCAAGCAGGATGTTTTTTTCCTGTGTGAGATACTCGGCTATCATCGCTGCAGTCCTATTATATGAATTAGTTAGCTTGCTTTTTACATGTGCAGCTATCCTGACAGTATCTGTAAGTGTGGGTGAACCACACAACAGCGCTGTGTCTGAATCCCAAGTAGACTCTGATAGAAGACTGAAGCTGCTGTACTGCTGCTTTGCATGTCGACACAGCATTAAACACAGGCAACATTTATTTAATATGACACAGCATGACTCGGTATTATATTCTTTATACGAATGATGCAAGGTATTAAAATATCTGAGTAGGTAGTAATCCTCTTAATGCAAACTCGGTTTTGAATGGACGTAACGTTAGAGGTTGTCAGTCTTTCTGCTTTGCATTCGCCAGCGCACAGATCCATGAAGAATTTAAGGTGAGAGGGATTTCTTTCCACCAGTCACTCAGCTCAAGAGACTGTCGACAAAAAATAAATAAAATAAAATAAAAATAGGGAAGTTATTCTCCTCACAGTCGAAGGAAACTTTTGCCTCCACTTCTGAAGAAAATGCGAGGACACCTCTCAAGGTGAGGGACTGTCCGCGAGAAGAATTTCATTAAACGAAAAAAGCAATTACTATCCGAGTGTAGGTAGCACAGTGTTTTCAGCCCACTGCAACTGAGGTCAGACATCCTCATTATGACCCATCCTCTTCATTAGTGTCCATCAGGGAAGTTTATATCACATACAATTTTGTTCTGTTTAAAATGTATAGACTGAAAGTAAAAAGAAGTAATCGATTGTCTATATGGAGGGAATTGTTAAAGAAAACCACAAGGGTACTGAAACATATTCACATTAATTCTATGTGTCACTGTGACTACTACATTTATCTGAAACTATTGCAAAAAAAAGTTTTAAGGAGTCCATTGCGCAATGAACATGTCATAACAGGGTCTGCAACCTGGCATCCAGATCAATTTAATGTTAAATTCTATTAATATAGTGCTAGCTCAATGTTCAAGTACTAATTGAAAATTGTGCCGTAGCACAGACAGAACAGCAGGGCTGCTTATGTTCAGCCACTTAGTTTGTTTTCCACGTCCAGCATAGAAGAAAAAAAACATATCGTATCTAACCTTGTTTACAGTGATGATTGATGTAACCAGCTTCAATAGCAGCCATAAGTGGATGAATATCAGCAAAGCAGGTAAAGATGCATTAGGTTATAACAGCTGGCTGGATGGAACATTTCTGTGTGGTTTCCTTGTGTCGGTGCAGAATTTCTCCAGGTACTCAAGCTTCCCCCACAGTGCACAAACCTGCATGTTAAGTTAACTGCTGATTCTAAAAATCAGCCAAAGGTGCAAATGTGAAAGTGAATGGTTGGTTTTACTCTCTCTGTGTTACCCCTTCAATAGCCTGGTATGTCTAGAGTGCACCCTGTCTCTCGCCTGTGTCTCTGTATGGACAAAATGTGTTTCTTCCATCATATTTATTTCAAATAAATACAATTGCTGCAGTATAATAGGGCATGTCCACTGAAGCTTAACGATTGGGACCATTTCTTACGTTTTCTTATCATTATTATCTTATAATTTCTTATCATTTTGCCCCATTTTCTGGTCAATTTTCTACTTCTTTCCTATAAGTTTCTGCATTTTGAACTTTTATATCTGTATATGTATCTGTATATGAGATATATCTATATCCATCTATATCTCAAAGTAAGTGTCTTTTTTGTACAAGATGACTTGATGAAACCTGTTCAGCTTGCTGTGACTGGAAATAGAAAATATTAACATATTCTAACAGCTGCAGAGACCCATGTCCTGTCTCTTTTAGACAAATTGATGCAGTAAGATTCACGAAGCAATCTATGTCTGCAACTGTAGGCAGTGCACAATAAGGCTATTGCCTATATGGCTGGGTAATTTATATATTCTGCAGACATGGGCATGAGCTCTTCACTGTATGACTCAAACAAACCATAAAAAGTTACAGTGATTTGTTTAGGAAGATCATAGAGACCAAGAAATGTTAAAAATCACACTTTTCAGGAGGAAATGCACATTTTCAGTTAAGAATTAAGAGATTTTTTCACTCTCCTGTTGGTCGAAACTTTCACCCTCTGTGATTTTCTTTTTAAAAAGCCCAGGAAAATTATCACTGCCATCTGTGCACAGCTGTAGATTTGACTACAACTGCTGCTTGTCATTCATGGGTGAATTTGCAGTAAGCGTTTTAAACTTAACCATCACTCTACAGGTAAGTTCTTGGAAGCAGGACAGTGAGTCCAAATGTGTTATGTGTAAGAAAAATGTTCCTCAAGCTGAGACTCCAGCAGCTCTCAGCCCTTCTAACAGCATCCTAAAACACTGACTCGAGTGGTTAAAGTGCCTTTTTATTCAGTGACACCCAACCCAGTGTCTGCAGTGAAAAGTCTGCAGATTTTCATTCCAACTTAACATGTCATAGTAGCAGATTTCTCCGATTTCAGTTTCTCTAAAATGAGCTGCTAATGCTTGATAATGCATTAATACAATGAAACAAGTGCTCAGTAGCAATAAAATTGAACGGTAAGATCAAAACTGAAATGTTTTTGAGGAAATGTGGCCTCACATTTGTATCCCTCTCTGCCTTTTTCTTTAAATCACTGATTACTTTACAGTAAATGGACTGTACTTATATAGCACTTTTCCACTCTATTTGAGCACTCAAAGTTCTTTTTCACTACGAGCTTCCTTCACAAAAGCAGTTTTTTCGATGCTTAAATGCTTTCACTCAATCTCCAACAGATGCATCAGCAGCAAATCGGAGTGTAGTACCTTGCCCGCAGAAACTTGGACATGCAGACTGGAGGAAAGAACAAACTTTCTTCACTGTAAATATAAAAATTCAATAAAGATAAAAATGCAAAACCAGTCAGACGATTCTACAAACATTCCTTTGCATGGTTTAGGAAGCAAAACATGGGCCAGAAAAAGCCTGCAAACATCAGTGTTTTAATTTCCTTCTTGACAGAAGGAGGACACCGATTGAAGAGATTTTTAACCGTGAAATCAGGGCCAAAAAAATCAAAAACATGCCCAATGGAAATTGGCTAATGAACGTGCTTCAAATGATATGGCTGGTTAAAAGCAAACAAAATCATGCTAATGTGAGTTAAATGTATAGGTTTTACTCTTTGTGATGAAATCTGCACAATGAAAAGCTGGTGACACAAACACTGTTCAACATTTGCTAAACGGTTAAATGCAAAAAGCTGCAAATGAATATAATAATGACCATTGTTTCCTCAAAGAAGCTATTATATCGAGTATTAATCTTCAGTGAGAGTCGACTATAATTTATGTGTTAGTAAAAAGAATCTGGCCGGCATTGCTTCTCTGAAAGTCCGCTTTACTCTGCAGTTTCACGACTATTAGCTCAGAACTAATTATTTGTATTGGTTTCTACTTTCCTGGGTTCCCTGGCCTTTTCTCTAGGATCTGTTTCATCACAGTGAGTCTAGCCTCAGGCATTTCCTTTCTCCACTCAAGTGTACGAGAGACTAAGCATGCGTTTTATGTAGTGGAGTTTCAGAGGGGTATAGAGAGGAGGATTTTTTTTGCTGTTCAAAAAAGAAGAAACTTTTTGCCTGTCAGAAATTAATGCCTCAAAAGCCTCCCAACCAATGCACTCTAAAACCATCATTCACCTCTTGCAGAGCTGAAAGCTAAAGTTAAATAAATGATGACATTTATGAGATGCACACCTGTGAACCCCCAATACATTTGTCACTCAGAAAATAGAGGAAAAAAACATGCCACTGCTAAGACTAGTATGTCTTCTTGAAACTAGAAAAATAATCACATTAGTCTTTTTTATTTGTCCTCCCACCACCTCCATCTCTGTCTTCTTCACCACAGTCATTATGTCTCAATGATCCCCTCTCAGTCCAATTCTCCCTCTGTCTCGCCCTCCCTGCCAAAGTGCCTCTCTCGGCAACAGTAATTCTCATTAATTATCACTGCAGGCATTTTCCGGTGCCAGAGAGCCCCAGGTGTTGAGCCTCGGTCAAACCTCCCCGTTCCTGTTAGGGGGGAGTCAAGCTTTTCTGGAACAGGCAGGGGGTTAGACATCTTTACCACCCATCAGTGCAACAGAGCTTAACTTTATCTCAGAGATAGGGGCAGATTAATGAGCTGGTTTCACTGATTATACAACTAGAGTGTGATTGTGGAGGCCACAGTCAGGTTTTTTTTTTTTTCCAGTGGGAGATACACAAAGAGATTGTTGCTCCTTCACGTCAAAAGGAGCCAAATGGATGGTTCAGGCATCTGGAATAAAACCACAACTCACTAGACAAATTGTGTCATTTGTTTAGCCTGGTAGCACAATGGGATCGGGAATGCCCTGCTCAGTCACTGCACCCTGACTTAAGGAGGGAGGATGGATGGATGGATGAATGAATGAATGGATGGATGGATGTTCATCTTGCACTTTTTTAACAAATGGGTTCTTGATTCAATCAGTCTGCACTAATTTTATTCACATACTCTGTATGTATTGCATTTTGCTGTTATTTATGGTCAAGCTACTTTCTTTAAACTCCTCTGCTGTAAGCTTCAGTGTGTGTATATACATGTGTCCATGTGCAAATGCCCTCCCTTTAACCCACACCTAGCAGAAGGATGTCAGCCATAGAGAAAATAGTGAAGTGAAACTAACTTTCCTCAAGTTCAAGACAACTTAAAACCTCACAAGGTGTACCAGGGGAAAATTTATTTGAGTTCATTAACATGGTGTCAGTTGTCAGGTGCCGTTTCATCAAGATGAAACCTGAGTATCTGATCAGTAAATATAAGATTAAGTAAGTTACACTGAGCGATCTCCATCATATTTGGTTGATTCAAAGCCATGAAAGACCAATGGTTTTGTTGTCTATTCCCTCAATTATTTCTAAAATTAGCAAATATAATGCATTTATTTAAAATATAGAGGTATGACGGGTGTCACCAGGTAGGGAGTTTGGCACTGACTAGAGTATTTTTGGGGTGTAAAGCCAGTCTCACAAAGGCAGCTGCTGGTCCTTTCTGGACTGCCTCCAATGCAGGTAATTCAAGGCACAGAGGAAAATAGAGGTCTGCGCTGTAGTAGATTTACCATGAGTGACAGAGAGCTGAAACTGACAGCGAATTCTCTGCACTGCAGACAACTTGACTGTAAGCAACTGAGAGTTAAAGGCAGCTGCAGTCTGTCATTAATAATCTTTCAAAGAAAACCTTGTGAGTTTTACTTCCTTTAGACTCCTGCTGTTGACCACAGATTCTCCTGCAGTCAACTTGGCTCAAAGTGAACCTAACAGGAAGAAAGTTTGAGCTTTTAGGGATGGCACTGTAAAACCAGAAGTACACTTTATAACAAGAAAAAAATGAGTGTTTCATACTGTAGTGTGCAAAGGATAATCAGTTTATCCAGATTATTTTTTTTCATAATCACTGAAAACAAAATCCTAATTAAAATTTAAAATTTGATTAATCTCCCAGCCCAAGATTAACCCTGGAAAACTATTGGAGCTTCCTCCTATAAAAATAACCACAAAAGCACAGTCAACCAGTCGAATCTGAGACTTCAGTTTTGCTTTTGACTATATTTACATTTTTTAAGAGAAAAAGGACTCTTGGACATCTCGGGTTCCAGATTTGTGATCACCTTTGTCTGAATGGGTGCAAGGCCTCACATGTCATTGGTTCTTGATCCAAGGCAAACTGTAGTAGTCTGAACAAAGTATATTTAAGGCAGACAGTTAATGTGCATTGTGCTCTCGATAGTGTCCCAAAATTGATTCTAAAATCTGGAAATCTTAATGCAGTGTCATGAAAAAGCAATAAAAAAAATTATGTACTGCGGTACAGTACTTGCATCCTACTTCATGTATTTTCTCATTTAATGGTGAATAGGAGATGACTGTTTTTCTATATGTTCAATAATTTCAAATTACACAGTTTTTTTGTTTGTCTTTAAAGTTCCTACTAAGTCAATGTGACTTTAAGTTTAAAGCTCCTGGTTGAGTTGCAGTATTTGGTAACGTAGTAAATTAATCAAAGATCAACAACCCTGACCAGGTCTTTAATATTTGCACTTAGGGCTGTTCGATATAACGATATATATCGGATGACGATATAAAAAAATTCTATCGTTTCATTTTACGCTATCGTTTGTTTCGTGGTGTTGCAAAATAAACTGTTTACGGCAATATTTTTTCATCGTTTTGATGGTCACTGTAGTGGCTATAATAATTTCTTAAAGTTCTCTCTTTCTCTTATATTTAATATAACCACACTACTGACGGACAAGCGCATTAGCAACAACGAGGGTAAAACCATCACGAAACACTGCTTGTTTATTTTCCACATAAACCTTTCACAATAAAGCTCAAGATCCTGTTGAGACTTTTCAAAATAAACTGAATCACGTGAAATAGTATGCAGAGTGTTTACCGATGAGAAGAAAAAAAGAGCCGTCAGTTGCTAAAAAATAAACCTCTGACTCAAACGTTAGAACAGGCTTTTCCCTGCAGCACGCCGCAAAGAAAACGGCGGCCGTTACAACTTATGTCTAAAAATGTGTAGTTTCATGCATCGGTAAAACACTCGACTCCAGATACACGACGCCCAGCTGGAAATACTTCAGCTACCCGAGATTCAGAGAATTTACAGAAAATGTTAAATTTTTGTGATTTATATCGTTATCAGACGATAGATGTTTTATATCGGGATATGAGATTTTGGTCATATCGCACAGCCCTATTTGGACTTCATAAATCAACATTATTGAACATTTCCTACACTGAGGAGTATCCTCATGTTTTAATGTGACTAAGAAGCCATCCTTCTGTATCACAGAACCTATTCCACACTAACTGCATGTGTCTGTGTAAAACACCTCTGCAAGCGCATCTTCCCAGACTAATGCATTTGACTATAAAATAACCAGATTGGACAAGCACGAAGCCCCTCTCTAGGCCAAATAATGTGATGGTGTATAGGAGCGGGGTAACACAAACTATAAGAATCAGACAAACACTCCCTCTAGCCAAAATGGCAGATAACACAGAGGGAGGGAAAAACAGCCTTGGAGGATTAGAAACGTGTACGATCTCCTGGGAAAATGAGGAGGCTCTGGATAATAGAGTAATCCAATCTGCATCAGCACAGCTTTATAATCCTTCACCTTTTTGGCCCCTATCCCACCATGAGAGGATGTTTTTCTTCATCTCTATGACAACATAACATCTTCCAAATACAATACGTGATTGAGAGGCCACAGTGTCTCATTAACACTTAATGAAAAATGTGATGATATGCGGCGTTGTTTATCTCAGTTTTGCAAGATAGTCTTATGGCTACAGTGCGCCAAGGATTGTTCGGTTTTCAGCACAAGTGATTTTTAGTCAGGCAAAACTTCATCCTGAAACTTCATTACACCCAGATTCAGAAGCAGCTGTAATGTAGAAAATGTTCTGTTAGGGCTCTGCACAAGCTGCAGTGTGGCCATTCCCCCACATACCACCTCCAGCCAAGTGAAATTAGATGTATAAATCTACACTCAGCACTCCAACAGATATTCAGCAGAAGATAATTATTCCATTATGCATATTAAAAATCACAAAAATATATGGCTTGGAGCAGACGATCTCTCCTTGTGAGGCCTTACCTAGCATTGATAAGCAGAAGAGAACCATCAGTACATGGAAATGATCTTAAGGTGTGCGGCTGAGTGTAGCAGCAGCAAACGGTAGAAAGGCAGCTCAGCAGTGGAGATGTAATTATGATATGTCATATAGCCATACTGCTGAAATATCTTTTAAAGCATGGCATGAATGAAAAATGAAACAGGGACAAGAATCAGTATTTGTCATGAAACACACACACACACAAAAAAACATCTGTAGGCCACTTCCAAGATAACAGTGAGGTTGTCATGCATGAAGGAAGCATACAATATCATAACCTGGGTCCAGTCTACATATCCTCACCTGTAACGACTGACTTTAATGCTGCATCCTGAAACAGTGGAAGGTGGAAACAATAATACAATGAAAAATATGCTTTCACTGTCAGTCCTTGAAATACTTTATTTCAGCAGCGATGACGTGGTTCTATCTCTGCTGTCAAAGTAGAGGTGGGGCGATGATCCTGGTGCAATTCCAACCCTACTTTGATCCATGCATGGTCTTTCCATATGGCAACAAGCATAAACTACCGCAAGTTAATGCCTTGTGGCCTAGACCCCGGACCCCGGCCTTGAAACATCTGATTGCTATGGGAAAATGTTACTACTCCAGCAATTGATGGGTGGTTGCTTGAGGTTACTAATGGCCACCAGCACCAAAAACATCCATTCGATGGCTTTGGCACTTTAAATGTTAAATGGACTAGTACATGTATAGAGCTTTTCTACTCTGAGCACTCAAATCACCTTCTTATTAGAAGCCTCATTCACCTATACACATCCATAAAAGTACTTTTTTTCAATACCTTAGTGCTTTAAACCTAACCTAACATTGTGTAGGAAGGCTTGTGTAGTTGCATGCTAAATCAAAAAAGAAAATGCAAAGGATTGATAGCAGCAAAACTCTATCTACAGTTACATCAAAATCTCCACATCAGAATTCCCTGCTTGAACTTGTTGATCTGCATGCACTGGAGTTACTGTCTGTATCATCCTGCTACAAGACCTTGATATGCGGGTCATCTGTGAAGAAATGTTTAGCTCGCGGCGTGTTGGCTTTGGAACCTGTGACGCAACTGTTATGATGAGCCGATACTGTGGAGCTGCCACACTCCTTCATGAAAAGAAACTGTCATGAATAAGTGAGAACCAAAGAGCCAGGTGATCATATAAAACATTTGCCTACCTTTCTGTCTGGAGGTTTGCAGATGTGGAAACCAGAGTGAACGTCATGTTACTTCCTGTTTTATTTTGTTACCCCTTTGTCTTGTGTGTTTATTGGTTTAGTTAGTTTAGTGTTACTTTCCCCAATTGCTTGCACCTCTGTTGTTTTCTGCAGCTGTTATAACTTCCTTGAGTTTAAGTAGCTTTAGTTTCCCCTCTTTCTTTGTCAGCGCATTAGTTAACCCTTCCTGAGATGTGTCTAGTTGGTTTATGTTCCTCATCTTCTGTGTACTTCCTACTGGATTTTGTTCACTGCTAGACTGTGTTATGTTTGGACTGTACCCCAAATGATCATTAAAAGTACATTTTGAGTTTTCACCCCTGCAGCCTGCCTTGGCCTACATTTGGGGTCCGCTGCCACAACCATGACCGTGACAAGTGTTATGTCAAACAGGATATAATTCTGGCATGTTAAAAATATTATGTTTAAATGCACCCCCTGTGTCTGCAAGAGAAAACATGAGTTTGAGAGAAACGCTCAGTTGTAATTGAACTAAAAAGATGAAAATATTCTTGCAAATGCCGTGTTTATGTTGAAGACTATTTTTTCAGTTGAAAGTCATAATGATCCTATAAACACTGCACTGACTGCAGTATTAAATAATAAATAACCTAATATGGGTCCAGCTTATAAGACGAATGTGATTCCTGAAGTCTTTTTAAGAAAATAACATTCAAAAACTTTTTCCCCTCTCACAAAACACACTTTGATTATAACTTGATGCTTCAAACTTGGTTTCTTCTGAGACAAAAGGAAACCCCTCAAAATAATGGCAACAACGAGAAGCACAAACGCACATATGTCACAAGCCAGGCAGCCAGCAGAAGAAAAATGAGCCGAATAGCTACAAGAGACTCATTCAATATCAATAATAATAATAATACACACAATGCACTTAGATTGGCAGCAGTATAATTTAGTGGAATATCACACAGCCATATTAGCCATAAAACACATTTGAGAGAGCAGCAACAACCAGCCAGCTATATCACCTGACACATAAATGATGAACACAGCCAATATCCATTCACAAAGTGCATTTAGAGGAAGCTGCAAACATTTACCTCCATACTCTGTATCCCAGTAGAGAATGAATGCAATGGCAACCTCCGACATCTACCAAAAACAGCAGGCTTATCACAAAACCAGCCGCCAGCTCACTTCTCTATATAAAAACATGACTTTGTAAAGGAAACACTCGTCACACTCTACTTCGCTCAGTAATAAATATTCACTAAAACACACACTTCAAGACCAAACACAGCAAAGGTAGAAACGAACTGCCTTACCTGTATGCTATACGGTGCTTTCCTGGTTCACTTTCTCGTTTAGGTAACTGGGTCTTCTTCAATTTTTCAAACTCCCCACGTTTCCATATTTACAGGCTTTACATATCCCAAAAGAAAAGTAAATGAAAATGTAAACGCTAATTTAAAAATTAATAAATAATAATTAGAATTTCACATAGGTGAGTTGGCTCCAGAGCGCAGGCACTGTACAAGTTAAAGTGGAATAGCTTGTGAAGCTTCTGTTTCAACTGAGCATTTCCTGTCATGACAAATCACCTACAAGGAGGCCCGGAAGGCAGCCTAGCAAAGCAGACTTAGCATATCAGGTGTGTATGTGGTTTGGTAACGTAACTCAAAATTTCAAAATACTCAGTAAGTTGAAGATGTAGCATCATTTTTCCCAGTGGGAGAAACATTTCATAGTTCTTTGATATTAAAGTATAAAAAAATGTTCAAAAGAGATAAACAGTAAAGTTATAATGTTGAAGTCTTTAGTTCAGGGGAAAAAATGTCCACGAGCAATTTTAGGTTACCATAAATAATCTTAGATTAACGTGATAAATATGAGGAAAATATAAAAATGAGGAAAAACTCCCTTTTTTGCCTTTACTAGATGGTGGATCTGTGAAAAGTAGATAAAAAAAAGGGGCAGAATGCAGGAGAAGAGGCAAAGGATGGCAGGTTTACCTGAAATTGACTCCAAAGGTAGGTTCTTGGTGAAAATCTATTTTTATGAAATGTGTATGTATAAGCAGGCATTTTTAATGTCCTCCACAAGCTAAGAGGGCATATCGTGTAAAATTGACCAGACTAAAGTGTAACACTTTATAGAGTTACTCTGATTCTTGAAAGCGTTTTAATGTAGATGGTGTTCAAAAATAGGACCTTTATTTATTTATGTTCAGCTGAAGCAAAGCAGGAAAAAAATTACGATTTTACATTTTTTCTTTTTGTGCCAGAGTTCAATTTATAATATTTAAAGCATAAGAATCAGTTTTCCCCTGTTCACTGTTTCTTTAGTTACTGCTTCCTGCCCTTATGTGGCAGGGAATTTTGTAACTAGCAGGCCCAACCCTGCTGCCCTCTGCCTGCACCCTGTCACCCATGGAAAGTGCCCAGAGGTGCCAATTTAAGTACTGCACACTTATTTAGTCAACTATAAATACACACACACATTCATACACAGGCTTGTGCATGCCCTGTATAAATGCTTTAAGCAGTCATTATTCTGGGTCCTGGCACTGGACTAGCAGGGACTCAGGTCACCTCGTGCATCATCCTCACAGACTTCCTCACACTTCAGGCATATCACGCCTCCCTTAATACGCTGTATCTAAAGATCATGTTTAGCAGTACATGAATCTGATTGAGAGTGCAAAACAGGAAAGTTGTACTTTTTGTTTTTTTGTTTTTTATAATGTTGCATTTTCATTACATCATTTAAAGCTGAAATGAAGCAGCAGTGTTTGCTTTCACAGCATAAATAACATCTCGAGCTACAAAATCCACAACAGGACCAGATAATTCTTGCTTTGCATAAGCCCCTCTTTAAGCAATAACACACTTGTTTATCTGCTCTCACAGAAATTGTGCTTTTCACAACTCCAAAATTATGTTGTTTGTTTTTACAACGAGAGCCAGGATGAGGCTGAAGATGAACAGTTTGTCTCACTGAATTTTCCTTGTCTGGTCCATGAATTTGACTGCATGAGTATTTATTTGCTTCAATGACCATTTTTTTGTTGAAATATTGATTTAAAATTTAAATGAAAATTTGATGTAATTCTAAGGTAATACAATACACTTTCAGATCAGAAACCTACAGATGGCCTCCTAACAGGTCTCACTACCATCTTGTAAACCTTTGCTTTCACCCTTGCTTCTGTCGTTGTGTCACAAATCACCCTTGACCCTTGTCTCCATCCACTCCACCTTGCCTGCACTCTCTTCTTCACCCCTCTTGTGCACTTCTGGAGTTTTTTGGATGGTCGAACCCAGATGTTTAAAGACCTTCACTAAATCGGTTCCCTGGAGCGTCACTGTTAAGTGGTTTAGCATTAGAGTCAAGGTATGTTGTGTTGTGTGCTATCTGGATTCTGGGCTAAAATCAAATAATGACTGTTTTCATTTAATTGTTACATCTTCTTATGTCCTGTCTTTGCCTCCCTAACCTGTCTGTATATTCATGTGTCCTTCTTCCTATTTTTTTTTTTGGTGATTGTTTTTCCTTGTTTTTTCCTTGTTGTGCTTTTATTTTGTGTCTTTAATCTTCTCTTGATTGCCACACATGAATCGTTTCCACCCTGTTCATACCTGTGTCAACTTGTGTAATTTGTCCCCTACCCTACATACACACTTGTGTTTCTCTTTGGTTTTGTCCCTTTATTTTTTGTTTCCTACATTTTTGCAGTTGACCAATAAGAGCTCATTTTCTTATTACATTGCCTGAGTGCTGTCCTCAACATCAGGGGGTCTTGCCCCTGATGTTGAGGTCAGACTACCTTTCTGTCACTATCCAAAAAAGGGAAAATGCCAAAAATGAAACCCATCCGTCCTGTTATTTTTCACCATAAGTTGATAAACTGGATAAAGAGAGAATGAAGACTTTATTGCATAGCTTTATAAAATTTCGCTCTCAGTGTAAAAGTAAGCACAACAGCCACACAATACTTCTGATAATGTTCTTCAGATACGTATTGTTATCTTTATTTGTGCCAGCAGCAGTAGATTAATGTAATTTCTCAATACAAAGCTCCGTGTTCATCCAAGCTTCCTATAAGACCGACCAGCTTAATAAAAATTGAGATACATCATACTGTAATCAGCAGCCGTACACCCAGGGGGTGCTTTACTACAAATGGTCATTAAAACACTGACAGCTACAGGAACGTATTACCTCCTATAACTGCTGAATGGAACATTTTGGCAACATGCTCTTTTTGTTTAACAGTTTCTAGGTGTGGGTGAATTTACTGCAAACAAAAGTATTTCAGATATTATGACAGAGAGTTATGCTGCAGAGTTTTCAAGAAGATGCTTAATGCATCAGAGATGAGAGATGGTAGTAGCTGTGTCATAGGTACAGATCTTGTGTTTGGGAAATGGAAAGGGAACACACAGGGTCAAAGTGAATTTGCTTTCATGGCCCAATCTGAAAGCAGGCGCTTGCTTGATCAAGTCGACATTTAGCTTGAGCACAGAGGTCACTCCACTGCTTTTGTGGATTGGAATTAAATGAGTTTTAAGATGGGGTGCACTCAATTTAGGATAAGAGAAAGGAGCTTAAACGGTTCTTTAAGGTGAGCTGAATCTGTATGTTTGCACCAAAACTGAAAATCAGGTGACTTCAGAAGCTTATCGATGAAATCACGTTTTGAATCGGTTTAGTCTCTCATGGTCTCAAAAGGAAAATTTAGCTCTGAGTTATTTTGAGTTCTCTATTTTTTTATGTGTTTCATGCAAAGAGGGAAAAAAGTCTGTTTACACAGGAATGTGTGCTTTGCATACATGCAGTCCAAAGACATGCATGTAACATTATTTGTGTTTCTAAATTGGCCATATGTGATTAGACGAAGCGTTTAAAGTGCACAGGATATAATGATTCATGAATATGTGTGCAAATAGGTTGATCTAAACAGCTTTGAATGATCTAAACAGCTTTGAATAGTAAAAATTTTGACTATTTACATAGATGTTTTATGTAAATCAGTTATTCTTTGTTTTCTTTGGTTGATATTCATGTGTTTTTTCACTTAGTATATTAGTTCTATTTAAACTGAGCAGCCTGTCACCTTTAGTGAAGTTAAGAATTGTATGATAGATAACATGTCAAATATCATATCTCAGATTATATTAGGCATAATTGAAATTATAGAAGCAAAAGCCACAGTTTACTTCTTCTACTCATTTAAATGGTTACCAATTGATGTTGGCACTAACCTTAGGACCCCATTATGCTTTATACTGGAATGCTTCTTTTAGCAGCTCTAGCTAAACTGTTTTCTTTATCTATGATAGATATTCTGCAATGTTCTAACTAGTTATGATTTTATTGTATGTACGGTCGGCAAGGTCTGTCATCTCAGTTGTTGTCAAGTGCAACCGACAAATAAAAGAATTTCTCAACTCAACTCAATCATTTTTATACAAAAAATTTGCTTTTAGCTTGAGAGTTTCACCAGAACTTCACGCCAAACTTGGGTGTTTTCAAAGGGATGTGTAGCCTGAAAGTTTCATCTACACGTACAATACAAAGGATATTGTATTTGTGGCCTACAAATCTTGTCAAAATATCCCAGAAACTGCAGGTTTGTCCATGATCTGCCTGTCTGCCCTGGTTGTTCATTTTGTCAAAAGATTTTTCAGATACTGAATTTGCTATCAGTCTGTTAGCCATAGGTTACTCCGAAAGATTACACGAAAAGCAACAAAGTTGTATTGAGTTAACTTTAAAAAGACATGTTGTCAAGCAGCTCCACACAACTGGGTTACATAAGGCATAAGAAATAGTTTAAGTTTGCTTGACTGGTTTCTGTTATTATGGTTTTTTCATTGAGTACATTTGAAGCACTTACTTAACACAGGGGGGTGGAAACACTTGCTGTTACATTTTTAAGCAAATTTTTAAAAAAAACCCAAAAAACATTCTAAGCCCACCATATTTTGGTGAAATAACACAAATGACTAAAAACAAAAATAAAATAAATTTGTTCAACAAATCGTTCCTCCTGTTTCCTGTTTAAACTGATAGTAGATTGATAAAAAATCATAGTTGGAACCATTGTTACCAATAAAAATGTCACCATTCATTGCAAATTATTTCAAGGATCCTTCAGCTTTAAAGTGCATTCTGAGCATTTTAATTGGTCTTTAGAGGAAACTTTAGGTGGAGAAACTGATATCTTTGTATTTTCTGTGGTGGATTTAGTTCAGTGGAAATGTTGAACATCAGTGTTTGATGGTTAACCAAGAGAAGAGGCTGACAACAAACTCCAAAATTCAGCTTCAAGCCTTTGATCACCGACACTTATATTCTCTTATCGTACTCCAAAGTAGCTGCGCTGGAAACATCTCAGGTTAGAGTTGTCTGCAATGGGCCTGGGAGCAAAGACAATATAGAAATCTTCTGACAACAAATCAACAGAACCGGCTCACGAGATTGAGGGTGAACACGTTGACCCTTGAAACTGCAGTTTGACAAAGACAAAACTTTGACTCATGGTCCCCCGAGCTTCTTTTCTGAAACGGTGGGATTATAGCAGACATAACAAAGAGCTTGTTTTATTTCTCAGTAAGTGAATATGGAGAAAGAAAACCTCAGTTCCCTTTAGAAATTTCAATTTTTCTCAGTAGTTAGTCAAAAGATTTTGTTCCGCTCTTCTGATACCAGAGGCTGTTTACACAATAAGTAGAACAAACTGCTATTTGATTTGAATTACCATGAATTTTAAAATCTTCACTGACCTTTTTAAGAGAACAACAGTCCCACAGAAAAAAGCAAAAGTGCAGAACATTAAGCTTTGAATAATCCAAACAATAAAGCATTTTTTGCAACAAGTTTACTTCATTTGTGTTGTCAAAGTAAAAAAAAAAGACATGGAGCTACAATCTCTCTTAAAAACATAAAGTCAGCTAACCCATCTTTCAATTTGCAGAAATGGAAAAGTTAATTACATTTGCATTATATCCCAGTGAAACCAAAATTTGAGCTATGAATCTTTGCTGTGTCACTATGAGTGTGTGGACATTTGTTTATCCTTTTATTTTATCTACACTCTAAAGCAACTCTTCACATTTTGAATTAAATCGTGTTAGCCCTTTAGAACTGGGATGGATGAAGTCTCACAGCATTACATAAATGCAGATACTCGAGCGTGACAGTCTGCCTGTGGACAGATGGTCACTGGTGCTTGTTGCCCTGCAGAGCTATAAAACTAGCATCACTCCCTTGTACTTGGGAGGAATATGCAGCATGGCTTCAAATGCATCAATGTCACATCTAAATACAGAAGTTATTTTTCTGCATTGTACAATGAATTATCTGTCAGATATATGAATATTGTTTACATTTAGGCCCTGAAATTGGCTCCTGATTTGCTCCTTTCACAACAAATATCAGTCAAGGTACAGTCAATTTATTAGAGAAAAAGAATATACATAAATATACATTTATTAGTGTTTACACATGACTTACAACACCCTGATATTTTTTTATGGACAAAGAATAAATCCATTAAAAATACAGAGGACTGGACACTGGTCTGTGAATACGATGGTCGAGATGGATGTTGTCACGTATGTAGTACACCAAAGATGGAGGAGAAGAGACGCCATAGGCATCAGCAAGCCATGGGGGCAAATTCTATTTCACATCTGCACGCTCAGACTCAAGATTTAAGGAATCATACCGGTGTTTTATCTAAGAAGAAGATAAAAAGTCCTAATAACCAAAGAAGTGAAAACAAGATAGACTTCAAAGACCAGCTAAGCTTACTCCACCAACCGACAGAAAAGGCCTCAACACCTCACCTCACCATCGCTGCAATTGGACACAAGTGAGCTTCACTGACTCATCGGCTCATATTTAAGTAAATGGATGTAGACATTTCTCACCAGACATTGACAGCTGAGGTAAACAGTGGACAGACAGCTAAGACAGATAAGACAGATAAGAAAGAAGACGAAAACAGAATTCAGATGTCTAGCGGTGAGATTTTATACTCTGTAACTTTAAGACTTGATTCTCCTGTGTTTTTAACTAGCTGCCAAATACTTCAACAAATAGCATACTTGTTTCACTCCTGCGTTCTCTTCATGTGATATACAAACTTAGCGTTTCAATTTAGACATTACTTAATCAAAACACTCTTTTTTTCTTTTCTGCAGGTGGATCAAGTTATGCTGAAAAATGACCTTTAAATAATTACTGTTGTGAAAATGTTTATTCATGTGAAAGGAAATTTATTAGACTTATGCAGGGGCATTTATTGCAATAAGCTCCGTATCAGAGAAGCAAAGATGACCACGTACCATCAAATTTGGAAGGGTGACCTTTCAGGGCATATTTTCACTCAGTCTCCATGTCTACAATTTGTTCATATCAACTTATCTAGCCAGGAAGGTCCATGTAATTCTTATCTCATTTCTAAAAATTGGATTACAGTTCCTAAAATTAGATAAAGCAGGCTCTTGCGAGGCTTGGGATGTGTGCAGACCCAGTTTCTGTGATGCCCATGCCGAAGTCCTGAGTCATTTGTAGACACTTGCGGATCCTGTTCTAGCTAGAGGCCCGGCTGTGTATCACTTTATGAGATTTTACCAGAGAGAGATTGTGACCTGCTCTAAACAGAAACCATGCTTTAGAACAACATAATCATTCATCTGAATGAAATTTGTCCCTGTTGAAGGTGTGATTGATGATTGTGTATCATTATGTGTATCAGTGTCTGTGTGTGTGTGTGTGTGTGTGTGTGTGTCTGTGTGTGTGTGTGTGTGTACTGGTAATTTTCTGTAGTTATAATTTACCAATGTCCCCCAAACACCTTGCATGCGGGTAATTGGTTGCTATGAAAGCTAGCAGACACACAAATAATGTTATAAGGATACAACCATTAAACATTTGAGAGTGTTGCTGATAATAAACACAAAGCACATGAACCAAGCACACAGAGCAGGGCTAATGCTAATGGATCCAGGTGGGTGATAAATGATAAGGGGAAATCACCTTGAATGTATAATGTCAGTAAGTGGCTTTACAAACACAAGCATGCAAACATGTTGCACTGAAGTAGTTGCTGGCAAAGCCAGAGTTGCAGTTTGACTGTTACAAACGGGTCCAATCCCATTAACTAGTGGTATATACAATGTCCACAAAAGAACACATATAGCATGAAACAATTGATCAACTTTACCTGTATATTGACAGCAAAAAAATCTGTAAAGTCTTTCCACTTAAGCTCAAAAAGGCTCTCAGTGGAATGGGACTAAAGAGTCAAGTTTGGAGTACTGTGGTCCTTTGACTTGACTCAGGAGTGATCGCTTCCAGGAGGGACTCTTTGTATAGCATAAATGGTGAAAGCTTCTCAGGGATGTGTGTTTGGTTCGATAGATGATGGGTTTCTGGGTTTGGTGAGGTGTTGTGAGGATTACCAGGACACCAGACTGAGCATGAATCTAACAAATGGTAGGTTTTTTCCATTGTCTGTCGGGCTGCTGACAGACAGCCAGACACATGTGTCCTTCCTCCCAGGCAGAGTGGAGCAGACAGCTGTCAAAAAAATGGAAACTTTGCTAAAGGAGAACCATTTTTAGCCAAAATAGAAGAGCTGCTCTGCTGAACGACCTCAATCTCGGCACTGCACTTAATGTAGTCCCCAGCAATACAGCCACCAAATATGAAGTGGATTGGATGAATGATTGTAGACAAAAGCAAAGACCAGATAGGCAGACTCACACTTGCATACAGATTCCTGGATGGATTAGTGAGATTTTGATCCAGGTCTACACACAAATGCAGTTTAGGGGTCCACATATGATTCAGTGGTTTGTTAGCTATGCAGCAGTGAGGCAGTCAAACGTATCAGACAGCTGTAGCCATTTTAAAACCATCATGCTCTTATGTTGGGATTGCTGGCAGTATTATCACAGCAAGTCATGTCACTCCAGCTTAGACGCCTTGCAGGGAGCCCAGGTCGTTGTGTAGCTGGATGGCATCATGCCTCTGCTGAGTGCACAGCAAGGTTATGTCATTCCAGCAGGCATATACACCACAGAGGAGTGGCTTCTGCCAGGCTGCATCACAGCATCCCAGCTCCTGTCTGAATGAACACGGCTTATCCTCTCCACAGTCTCACTTTCTGCCTCACAATAGAGCTGCTTTCACATCACCCGGAGGCTGTCAGCCAGGCCACAGTCGCCTCACTCTCAGCTTTCCGTAAATGAAAGCAGCGACAGATAATTAGGTTTTCCGAATTATCTAGTATTTGCACACATCAAAAGATTTAGCAGGTGCAAAATAGGCGGGGAACAAAAAAAATGAAATTTGGTCCTCGTAAAATCAGAGCTTTCTTGTTAACGTGTAAGCAGTTTAGAGCTGTAGACTTATGTTGTCTGTCTTGTTGACTTGTGCTGGTTAATTTGCTATTCTCCCTCTGCTTCTCTTAGTAGTTTTATTACAGCTGCCACTTGAAATTCTTCCACTTTTCAGAAGCTGTAAGTTTTGAAAACACAGAATTTTCCCATTTTTCATATATATATATTTATTTATTTTTTAAAATCTTGACATTGTTGAAGATTTTTCACAATGCATCACTGGCTCTTTATCTTGTGAGATTGTTTATGATACATCCATTTGCGATGTGTCCCAAGGCGGAAACTTGAAAGCCCTAAAAACTCAGCATATTGTGTCCCTGTTTTTATGTTTTCTGTTGCAATAAAATAATATTTAAATGCCAAAGAAATCATCTCTGCCAAAAGGACTAACACACGTCGTTTGGCATTAGATAACTCTTGTTCCTAATAGCCAGCGGTGGATAGTTAAGCTGTTTAGTCATGATTAAAAGAGAAGGTCATAAAACGGGGAGGGAAAGATTTTAGCTTTTAAATAATGAGATTCACAAGAAAATCCATATGTAGATGGATTAGCATGACACGTGCTTCTAAAAAGTCAAATCATCACAAGATACTGACATTATAAAGTTTTAAAACTTTCACTGAAATTACTTTTGTCGCTCAGTTTGATTGAGGAAAGCCTGGCACCATAGAACTCATTAACAGCCAGCCTATTATTCAACCAATTGTTCTCTTGTTTTGGCATTGGTAATTTGTCTACACAGGAAAGGAAATTACTTTGTCTTTGGTGGTTACTCATTAGAAGTGTGGTTCATTAAATTCTCTGACTTGACGTCACAGTAGATTTTTCTTGCTGGTGCAAAATAAAGGCATTCATTTATTACAGTTAATGGCTTTTCCCATTTATATTTGACTAGTCCTTCTTGGACGACACAGTTTCCTAAAGAGAAGACACGAACCACAAATTTACCTCTGCATTGTGACAGGTATTCCTGTTTTTTAAAGCAAAAGTGAAACACATGATGTGATACTGGATTTAAAGGAACCTATGAGAGTTACTGCAAATGTGACTGTCCTACCCTTATCTCATAGAGTCACTCCACAGTCAAACAGGGAAACGTGAGCAAAACAGACCTGCAAAGCAAAACAGATTGAGCTGTGAAGTGGCAGGCAGATTTACCCCTCCACTGTAGGTAAGTGACTTATTCTCTTCCTTGGCTTACCGCATCCATGCACATGAATTAGCATGCATTTATTCCATGCCACGATCGACTGCCTCAGACAGACTAAAATAAAAATAGCACTGCTACCTCCTTACAAGTAGGAAAAACTACTGGTGATTAGATCAAATTTTAATTATTCTTTTATTTACTTATGATTGCCCACAGGTTTAGCACACAGTACTTTTAACCGCTGATCGACCAATTTAACTTGCGTGACAGGTGCAGAGGCAACCTGTCTCCAAACAATCGTCATCTGGTTGGCAAATAACTGCTCTTTAATTTACAGGTGCAGACAGATTGCTGTCATTTTGCAATCTTTCTGATTTAGTTTTCCCCAAAAAGTGCAACTCATCTTGCAACTCACCAAGTACGTCAATTCCTGTGAAGGAATTTCTGAATTTCTCATTTAAATCTTTGATATTCTGGCTGGACTCTGAATGTAAGTAGTGTGAATTTCAGTGCATGTAGACAGCAGATTTTAAATTCACCTGTTAATTTCTGTATTGTCACAATCAGATTGCGCATAACTGCTAACTTAACCCAATTCAATTGCAAACTGATGGTAGACTCATTCTGTTTGATTACCATTTTATTGCAGTTGTAAAGCACCAAACATGCGTTGAAACTGGCAACTGGCAAGAACATGGCCACAATACGCAAAATGTGCTTCAGTCTCCGACCACTTAGTGTGACTGTAGCATGACTGTGTTGGCATTCTGGATTAAAATAAAGCTGTATTTGTAGAAATATAAGGTGTAGGGGGAAAGCGCATTATTTTGAGACTATGTTACCAGACAACCTATAATTCTATACGTAGATATATACTTTTTATCTCCTGTTGACAATAAAAATGAAATAAAAATACTTAAAAGCAGTTAGATTGCAACATGCTAAATCATGCTTTGTTATGCTTTCAGAAACTAGAAGGTGTTACCTTTGAAATCAAATCTCTTACATGCATCCTGCCCTTACATTTAAAAGAATTCCTTTTGATTATCTCAAATAGAAAAAGGTTGAAGCATGAATTTTAACACACCCTCACTTCTAACCCTAAACAAGTTATCAACAATCTGTTGGCTGTTAATAGGTTGAAGTAATCCTCCTTAGCTCAAACCAGACCAAATAGCAAATAGAGAAATGGCAACTGAGTGGGAAAAGGCTTGTTTTACAAGGATGTAGGTATAAATAGAGCCTGTTCTCCTCCAGTGAATGCCATTGTATCAAAATTGGCTGCTTTTTACCTCGAGGAGCTCGGAAATTTGTCCTTGATGAATGGGAGTGAAGTCGGTTAAAAGGCAAATCTAATTATTTACGCCTGCTCTTCCCCCAGTGGTGTCCATTTCCAAACAATAGCTACAATAAATGTGGCGATTGCTATCAGGTGGCTGCAGAAATTCTATGCAGCTTCTCGTACCACGCCCCAGTAAAGTGGCTTGTGGTGCAAGATGTCATCAATACTTACAGAAAGATAATTTATTACACTGTTAAAAACAGTTAAATGTCTAAATATGGCTGTACTGGTTGTCCCGACGTCTTATATATAAAATATAATGAAAAACTCTTTTTATTTCAGTGCATTATTGATTTTTTTTACTGTGGCTCTGTAGGACTAAATTCCTCTTACCCTGCACCCATGGCTGTTCTCCCTATGTTAAAAATTCCTGGTGAATTCTTTTTATCAAAAATAGAATTTCACAAGCATTTTTTTCTCTTGCAGAAACAAAATAAAAAGTCATTTAATGAAATAATAAAATAGGACACATTTACAAGACTTGTTATTTTAAGATTTGGCAACCACAATTAGAATTGTTGTTATTCCCACCCATTACCCTTGGAAACTGAAAGGCTCTGAAAAGCCTGACACATGGTGAAGTTAAAGAAGTGAGCCAGTCGCTCAAAAAAAATGGAAAAAGGTACCTGGAGTGCTGGCAGCTGTGGCAAGCAGCGCTGTGCTGAAAGCATGATGAAAACAGGGCTGCACTTGACTACCAATCTACCACCCTTGGGAAAAGGGTGTAGATTTTGAATGAGCTTGATATCCACTGAATGAGAAATAAATGCCTCTCTTAAGTACCTGTCAGCAATGTGAGCAGAGCAGCAGCTGTGTTACGCTTCACTCAAAGCTTTTTAAAGAATCTTTGGCTGAATACTTAGGATGTAGAGGTTCGATGAGCTCATAAAAAAGGAAAATGCTCACATAAATGCATGACAGATTACGTTTTCATTTGACCTTTCACACGTGGAGCTGACACTCTAAGCCAGGAGAGTTTTAAGCGAGGGGAGAAAAAAATTCATTCCACAAATAAAACCAAAAACCAGGATGTGATCATGATTTATTTGAAAATACAGATGAGTATGATACACGTGGCAATCTTTGAGTGACTAAAATAAAATTAATGGTAAAAACAGGCATTAGAAAGGAAGAAATGTAAATTCAGATGAAGGTTTTTTAATTATATTGGTTGGTTTCCATGCATTCCAGTAGAGGATGTCAATTTTGTGGAGGACTACAAGAATGTGGGTGTCTACACTGACAGCATACTGAAGTGGAAGATCAACACCAAGGCTATATATAAGGAGGGGATGAGCCGACTCTATTTGCCGAGGAAGATGAGATCCTTCAACATGTGCAGCAGACGGTGGAAATATTTCACCAGTGCAATGTACGCAGTCTGCTAAGAGAGCGGCACCGGAGCCGATGCAACCAACAGACTGAATAAACTGATCAAGAAGGACCAATCTGCAGCCGACTGCAGACTGCAGGTGGAGAGAAACTGTTAGCCATCAACCTGATTACGGACCGTGCTGCCACTGTCCCACTGCTATGTACAAGATGTCTGCTGAGACACCCAGTGAAATTTAAGAGACTTACGAGGTCCATGTTAGAAGGTTACAGGTTTACCACCCCGGAGAAAAAAATGGTTTGGATCTTTGTGTTTTACCTTTTTTAAAACTTATTGATTTGTCTTTGTTTTGGGTGTGTGATTGTGTAATTAGGTTTGGAATAAGATGAAAACATATCCCTTCACAACAGTAACCCTTCACGTTGGCAGATTACTTGTCCTTCACAAAGCTTTAAATCACACCTAGAGCACAGAAGGTCTTTTTATTTTTGAAAAGTGACTCAATTCTCTATGGTCTCCCTGCCCTCCTCATCTGCTTTGTCCATTTGACATGGCTTCTTGGGAAAAAAAATAGTGCTGGCAGTATTTTAAGTGAAGTGCAGCAGAGAGACACTTCTGGGACTTTTCTGAAATGCAGGTGTTCCCAGGGGGGCAGACCCAGGGCATCACACACTGCTGCAAAAGGACACCTTGTGAGCAAATGTGACCCACCACCCAGTTTGACAAATCGGCATTATTTGATGCCCTGGGAATGAGAACAGGGATTTTAGAGAGAAATGATGGATCTATTTTTTTTTTCTAACAGACTGATTCAACTGTCATCTTATTTTTAGGAAAACAAGAATGATAAGCTAAGTTCATACCAGTTCTTTAATATAAATAGAGGCTGCAGCCACGCTAGTAGCTCTATGAGGCTTTACAGAGGCACGCTGAACAAAGACGTTTTTAAACATCTAATGTATCTAACATAACCAATCTGCAAGCATTTTTCTGCTGCTGTTTGAATTCTCTGCAGATCCACCTCAGAGTTTTTCCTCTCTCTTTACCTTAGTTGCCAATGTTGAGTGAGAGGCATCCACCTTTATTTGTTCTGTAGGAGGCTGTAAAACTTTCCCAAAGGATCCGATACGGCTCAGTGAGTCAGTGAAGCTCACGTCTGACCAATGACAGGAATACTGAGGTGAGTTGTTGAGGATATGCTGAGGTTTCCTGTCAGTAAGTGTTGCTGGTTTTGCTTCTGTTAACCTCTTTAAAGTGGATCTAATGCTGGACTCTGACTCTTGTTGTCAGTTGTTATGGCCCGTCTAGGCGCGGCCAGACCACAACATAAAGGGTGATCCATCCCCGTCCAACCCCAAGCAGCACGTCACACAATTAATACTTTGTGACAGTGATTTATTTACAATGAGTGAATTTAAACAAAGGAAGGGAGCGAATTATAAGTTCGGGGTGAACCCAAGGCCAAAACAACAAACAAAAGGTAGCCTCTCTCAGGAGTAAATACAACTTACCAGTCAAAAGAACTAAACCAAACGACAATTACTTTCCTCCCTACCTAACCAAAACAGGAGAAAACTAATTAAACAAAAACTCGGGCCACCCCTACATGCTCCTACATTAAACCAACATAGTGAAACAGTGAACACACGGTCTGCCGGTTGGGTTGGCCGAGGATGAATGACCTGGCAGTCCCTGGCGGTGTCGTCTTATGCGCTGCCTCCCGGTCATTAGCCAATCAGTACGATCCATCCACCCTGGATGCACCAATCATGGAGGAGCACCCGCACACTCAAATTTACATATTATAATTACGACAACAGTCGTAACACAGCTGTCTGAAAATCCTGCATGTCTAATCTGCTGGTTGTAAATAATTGTGACAATATCAGATATAAATAAGCACGTTTATGCATGTTTTCATTTTTTCTGACTTCAGTTTAGAAGATGATGTTTCAGGTGAGGAGGAAGAGGAAGACATTTTATTAATACGCCGGTTCAATTTTCTCTTTCTTTTGCATTTTTGGTGAAGGGGACCCCTCCCACAATCTGTAGGTACAGGCGTGAATTCAAAATCCAACTAATGGCATTTTACACATGTGGCTAAAGATATATGTAAAACCCCATTAGTCAAAACAGACATGTCTGTGCTGGGGAGTGTATTCAAATAAGGCGGAGAGAAACCGCAAACCTGCTCCTGTGTATTAACATTTATGAGTACAGTATCCTTTTTTTATTAAATAACTTCAATTTACTGACTGCTTACTGACTGTACCTGCAAGCTCATGGACATCTGAAGAAACCTGCCAGTACTGAAACTCGTGGGAAGTGAATATTTGGATTTTACTGCAGTTTGATTTTTAAAGCCTGAACCTGCTGCAAACATTGACCTGTTGTATTTACCTGTGCTGCTCATTTAAACCGCTGAACCTTTTCCAGCCGCCGAGTCTTTTGGATTTGCCAGATATTGGCACAAAGATGCGATGTTTGGTGGCAAAAGCTAACAGTCAGTGGCAGCATAAACTAAAAGTCTGTCAACCAGGAAACCATCTTGGTGCCCTGTTTTTGTACTTTGTTTTGCTTTAATTCAATTGTTCTTTGGTTAGGTTTGCAATAAGAAGGTATTTTGGATTCAGATGTGTTCAGTCACATCAACTCTTCATATTGGATGAAGGATTGTTTTGAAAAGTAATACCAAGGGCTCCTGACTGAGTGTGCTGTAACCGTTGCGGCACAGATTCAACAAAAAAAAAGAACCTTCAGCATATCTTGAAGACTGCTGCAGGTTTGACAAAATAGCAGAATTTGACACCCTGGAAGCAAGGACATACTCCGTAAACCAAAGCACTGCATGACATGAAAGGGTCCAAAAAGAAGTTTGATGAAATAGCCCTGAAACAAGGTGTGCTGTCTTTCTGTAGTTTTTAACCATATTCCAATCATTAGTAGAGTTTGCTCTGAAACCTCTCTGGATGTCATCAGATGTAAGCAACAAAATGAATGAGAAATTTATATATCCGGCTCTGAAGTATGGGCCTTTTTTGCTCCATCACAAGAATTGTTAACGATCCCCTTCAAACAGAGAATCTGCCTCCAAAGCTCACAGACTGCATTAAGATACAGTGAACGCAACCAAGACACAACCATTTCAAAGCAAGTCTGTAAAAAAGCTACAAAATCTGTTAATAAAATTCCACGTTCCTCACCTACTACATGAGCTACATCACCTACTAGAATCAATTAATGCAGTTCTAATTTTAGCCTGACAGGGAGAGGGGAGAAGAGAGGGAGGCTGGCGTCTTCTTCCTCCCTTTTATCAGTATTCATGATGATGTGGCCTAGCTATCCTAATGAAATGCTGTTGCATTTAGAAATGCTGAAGTGCTTCAGCTCAGCCACCAGACTGCCAGCTAACTTTGGATCATTATAATGAAAAATAACTGGGAGTTCTGAGTGTGTGTGTGTGTGTGTGTGTGTGTGTGTGTGTAAGATAGAAGCAAGTGAAGGTGTGTGGGTGTTGCAGGATTTGCTATATTAAAAAGAATGACAGATATTAAATGCACACTTTTATCATCTCAATGCATCGTCACATGATCATATTTAAATAATAATAATTTACACATTTTCAAATATGGTGTGTGTGAGTGAGTGTGTGCATCTCTACCTGTTTGCATGTGGGTTTGAAAGTCCCATGCTTCTGGTTGACCCATAAAAACAAGCCATGTCCACACCATTTGCAGATTAAATACAGATTAATAAGCCCCATTCAGTTAGTGCTCAAAGCTGTTCGCGTTAAATGTAAATTACTTCTATAGAATTGTCACAACAAACTATGACTGCAATGAATGGTATGAAAGTAAAAACAACAGATACCAGGAAAGATGAGTCAGTGACATCAGCAACAACCATGACCCTGGTAAGATGAAAGAAAAAAAAACAAAAAAAACAATGAGAATTTAAATGTTACAAGGAAAAAATGTCAATAATAATATCTTTGACTGTTGTACGCCAAAATCTCCATCCAATGGCTGTAGCACTCCCCCTCAGCAGTGGTCTCCCACAGCAGGGTGATGCTACAAAGCCCACTGAGGAATGGTTCATATATAGAAAAATGCAGAAGAGCAAAACACCCCAAGGCCTCCAAACTTCCCATATCATAACCTTATAGAGCAACTGTGCGCTGCACCTAAACAAGCCTGATCTATGAAGGACCCCCTCCCAGAGCCAGCTTCCCTCTGCCAGTCACAACAGGACACCTCCAGAGGTGTTGTGTCCATGCCCCGATAGGTAAGAGGTGTGTTTGTGGTAGGACAGGAAAATGTCGTCATTCCTATGTATTAACCAGGGGGCTGAGCAGCGTTGACTCATGGGGCTTTTTGAGTGGCTACATACATTCAGATCTCATTTCTCTCACAACAACAGACCAATATATTTTGCTCCACTCACCAAGTGAGATATCACAGCTGCCCAGATATCTATTATGTGCTGTCTTTAGTAAGCTTGGCTGCAGTCAATCTTCACAGGTCAGTAGCAGTCAATGGGAAAAAACATAAACACACACACAGATGCACACACCTGCTGTTTGTAGCAGCACCGCTGACTTTGCATTTACAGTCTTTTTTTACAGCTCGCTTATTGGCTTAGCCAATGCTGACTTTGCATTTTGCAGCCGAAATGAAATAACTGTAACACCAATATGTACAAGCTACAACAATAGATTTCAGCGTCCACATACTGTATTCGAGTTATAAACCATATCAACAACCACTCCATAAGCCCTGTCAGTCATAGAAATAATAAAAATACTTTATGGATGGTTTGTAATAGCTGTGCACAGATAAAAATCAAACTGAATTAATCACCTTCATTTATGCCAATAATCTTCAAATATGTTTCAGGGATAATCACTTTATAACCAGAGATGGGCAGTAACGCGTTACTTGTAACGCGTTACTGTAATCTGATTACTTTTTTCAAGTAACGAGTAAAGTAAGGGATTACTATTGCAAAAACGGTAATTAGATTACCCCTACTTTCCCGTAGGAACGCTGCGTTACTGCGTTACTAAAACCGTGATTTTTTTGCGAGAATGTCTCATGACAGTGACGTAAGCGAGTGAGACGTTCGTGACAACAGCTGTCTGCAGATCAACAATGGATAATATATCGAGTGCGGAGAGAGTATGAGCGTACTGACCTTACTTTGAGTTTGATTCCATAAAAAGTGACAAAAACATTAGCGTCCGTTGTGCTTGGGAAGAAAACTTCTTTTTACACCGAAAAAAACCCCTAAACAAGCTCCGAGTGCGCAACAACGTAATGGGAAATTCACAGAGAAACTCGCGGATTCTTCCACTGACCGCTGCGCCACACCGGCACCAGAGCACACCTCCGCCTACCCCACTCCTGCTTTACAGGTGAAAATAGAGCAACAGGACTGCTAGTCTTTGATTTTATTTACTTTCTGCTGTGTTTTACTTGCATCTATTTGAAAGACTGAGTGTAAACACAAAAAATATTTTATTTTATGTGCTGGAATGTGCAGAAAATAGGTTTAAATGTTAAACTAATTTCTTCAAGTCAGAGAATGGTGCATATAATAAAATTTTTGCTTGATGCATAAAGTTAAAAGATTAAAACGGATAAAACAAGTTTAAAAAAAGAGACTTTTCCATTTGATTACATTTTGTATGATGGATTATGCAGAAAAAGTAGAATTGGGTTGACAGATCTATCGCTTTATCACCTATTCAGGTTGTAAATCGTGTTTTTAAAAAGTAACTAAGTAATTAATTACTTTTGAAAATAAGTAATCAGTAAAGTAACGGGATTACTTTTTTGGGGAAGTAATCAGTAATTAGTTACTGATTACTTTTTTCAAGTAACTTGACCAACACCGTTTATAACTATGTTCACTATTTGTTATCAGTGACACACAGGTTATGTGTGGATTATTCAGAACAGGCTGATTACAACAGCCAATCGTTTAAATCATCATCCAATGTGACCTTGAACACCATGTCAGGCGATTTCATCAGCCTTTCTACAAAGCCTCCCAAAGGGTCCTTTACACTTGATTTAACCTGGATTTCACATGAATTTCATATCTGAGCACAGACTGTGTGATGATGCATGTCTTTTGTTTCCATCTTTGACTGTCCATATTCAATAAGCATTTCTGTTGCTTCCAAACTCACATCTGTATTTAAATTCAGGGAATGGACTAGAAGCAATTTGCTGAATTGCTTGTGAAAATATGCATTATGAAATGAAAAGAAACAAAATGAGAGAGAAACAGTGGGAGATCTTTATGGTGCTTTGTGATACATTATTGTGCCAGACCAGTTTTTATTATTCAACAACAACAAAAGTATAGATCCCCCCCCAAAAAAAATGGTTTGTTCCAGCTCTCCAGCGCTCTAGCAACCTTGCTGCCAGAGGGATGGTGGCTGAGACGCAGCGGAGTGGAGGTGTAAGTGCCTGGCGTAAAACAAGACATATTAGCTGCATTTAACCTTCAGTTACTCTTTATATAGTCAGGTAGGAGTCAGACCATGTTTCTTTTTAGCTGAAAAACATTACACCCAGGTAACCTGCTGTGTTGGAAACTTTTCCGTCGATGTTTGCTACCCTACAATCCGTCCTGCTCTGTAGTAAAATAAGCGACATTTGACCGTCCTGTTGCTCCCATTGAAATGTATAAAACCTATTTAAAATCTAAAACTTAAAATTGTCCGTAGCCTACTGTTGTTACCACTGTCCTGTTTGAAATGGATACTAACTAGCTAACTGACTGGATGCCCATTAACCTTATAACTCCTGTGTGTGTGTGTGTGTGTGTGTTTGTGTACAGAAAGACAGCCAGGTTCATAATAGATATAAGGAAGTTTTTTCAAAAAAAGGAGCCACATTCAGATAAAAGTGTAAAATCAAATGATCCGTCAATCAAGAATAATGTTGGATCAGTGTTTCAATATTTATATCTTTTATTAGATGTTCATGTTTGGTTATTTGCCTTTTGGTTGAAAGTAAACTGAGAGAGGACTTTTTGTTAGTGATCTTAATAGAATTTTTTTCATATTAATGTAATTTTTCATCTAATTGAATCTAATTGTGTATGATTGTCAGTCCAAAGAGGGAGAGAGGAAAGAGGGAACGTAGGGAGAAAGTACAAGGTCAGGAAGAACCAGGTAAGAAAACAGACAGGGAACAGTGACAGGCAAAACAGAAACTGTTAAACTGACAAAGAGAAAAAACCTGATTTTACTCACACAGTATGGAAGTTGTGTTCTCCCTATATTAAAGCTGCTATACAGAATCTGCAAAACAAACTGGGTTGAAACATTTTTGACCCTCTTTAACAACATTCCAACATAACATTATAATGGATTGGGGAGATTAAAATTAATGATATATTTTTATGTAGTTCAGCCACAACTCTACTAAAACCTCAGCCAGTAATAGGTAGGCCAACTTTTGGACCGTCCAGTTGTCTGTATGACTGCCGCAGTACATACATCACATTTGCACACTATCAGAAAGTGCCAAATGGTGCCCTGGTGGAGTGAGGAGCTGTAAAGAGAAGCAGAGTGCTCTGTTTATATTCTAAAAATGTTTTAAGCTTGTTTCAAAGATTCTGTACAGCAGCTTTAAATGTTTTCCAAAAGCACACATACGCTTATCAGTGTTTCTCAAACTTTTTACACTGTGTACCACCTGAGAAAGTGTCAAGCTCTCCCAAGTACCACTATGAAAGCATTAAACTCATAAATCTTACAACACAAAAGGTGTAGGTTAGGATATGTATTTTTTTTTTTTTATTCCAATCCATTCTTCTTTTGCAGCACTTTAATAACCGTTATCAGATTTGATGGGGGTTTTTTTTTCAAAAAAGTGTTCTGGTTTTCTTTCACAAATGTGGGGATTCAATTCTGTTAAAATGTACAAAACAGTGATGTCATGTTTTGTGACGAGGACCCAGGCAGAGAGACTTGATGAATTTAAGAATTTTATGATTTAATAAAGAAATTTGCAGACTTGCACAGAGATGGTAAAATTTTGATGACAGATAACAGAGACGAAGACAACACATGACAAGGACAGGGAGGAACAGGGGTTTAAATGCACCAAGGAGACAGTCATAGAGAACTCGGGACAACTGGAGACATTTAAGGATGCAGGGATTGAAAGAGACAGGGAAGAAGTCTCATCGTGACGTGTAAAGTTTATCTTGCCTGGCTGGGCATCTCTTTGGGTGCTCAACACCCCCAAAGCTCTGATCCTAGAATCGCCCCTGCAGCGAACCATATCTTAACAGTGGTTTACCATAAAATGTGGTCCAGAAAGTCTCCTAAAGATGAATTATACTGATTTTGTTGATGCCCTGTCTGTCTCCAGATAACCTCAGTCACAGCTGAGCTGGTGCAGGACAAGCTTTACCTTCACGCCATTTAAGAACCAGATATTACATAAATTTATGTAGCAGACGTTGGGGTACTATCCATGAGACAAACAGAATCCAGGCTGCATATGTCATCATTGAATTTTTGATCCTCCAATATATGGATCAGCAGCGTGGTGGCGTGCTGGTGGCAGCTTTTTGATACTGATGCCATCCAGTTTTGTTTCGATTCAACCAGGAAGTAACATCCTTGATTAAGATTCTGTCCTTTGAGGGTGTCAACATTAACTACAACATTTTTTTTTTTTTCCCTGTTAGCAGTAGAAATTAGTTCTCAGGTCCAGAACCAGTTGCTGTGAGGCATCAGTGCTAACTATGCTGTATTTTCCTTCTGGTAGAAATGCATAAAACCAGTTATAGAATGGAGAGGAGAATAAAAGGTACCTGCAGGTCATCAACACGCTCATCAGCTCATCAGGTATTTAAACTCTATGTCACAATGGCCCGAAAGCCAGTACCAGAACTGGACTCAAACGCAGAAACCCAAGGCAGAGATGGCAAAATGTTTTAAACTACCACAGGTTAGACTTAACAGTACTGGGCACCAGGAGAAATGACATGTAACTATGGCGTGTGGCGTGGTGCCGAGGTCCTGGACCTAGATGGGAATGGGACTTGGAGGAGCGACTGGAGCGTGACAGGTATGGCTAGAGGTCGTACTGAGGAAAGAGGAGAACGGCGTTAGAATGGTGGAGTAGAGAGGAGCACTTGAAGGATGTGAGTATATCTGGATGTTTACCTTACTTGTAGCTGGAGTGAAACAGGCTTTGAGGGAGAGGCGATGTGTTAGATCAGGGGTCCCCAATCCCAGTCCATGAGGGCCGGTGTCCCTGCAGGTTTTAGATCTCACCCTGGGTCAACACACCTGAATCACATGATTAGTTCATTACCAGGCCTCTGGAGAACTTCAAGACATGTTGAGAAGGTAATTTATCCATTTAAATCAGCTGTGATGGATCAAGGACACATCTAAAACCTGCAGGGACACCGGCCCTCATGGACTGGGATTGGGGACCCCTGTGTTAGATGGTGCAGACTGGCTGACCTGAGTTCCGCAGGATCCGATAGTGTGTGATGGCTGGAGGGCAGGCAGGTGAGGCTCAGAGAGATTTCCAGAGTGAGATAATTATCCAAGACAAGAAGCTGAAGCCAAAGGCAAGTGTTGTAGAGAGTCCAGAAGATCTAAGACACAGGAAAATTAGATTTAAACAAAAAACAGACACTTAATAACAACAGCATGGAGCCAATTACCAACTTGGAGTAGATGACGAACTGTCAATGAAGGAGAGTCAACGTAGAGCTTAAATTTCTCAGCCTGATTGCCTTGAATCAGCACCAGGTGCGTGGAGCTGCTGGAGAGGTGGAAGCCCTGCCCAGGGGCAGAGACTAGAGAAACAAAGGAACCAAGGGGAAATTTCCAGCCACTCACCCAATTCATGACACCCCAGAAACTATGCTAGAGAATTTAGTCATCCAAAGTGGTGGCTTAAGCTAAGTTTAACTTTTTTGTATTGTTTTTTGTGGTTCTACTAACCTTTGTCATATGCTTAGGTCTGGTTCTTTCAATCATATTTGTGCTCGTTGCCTACCCCAGATTTCCACCTCTTACTAAGTCTGGACAAAGCCAACATAATTTCTTTGCTTTGGCATAATCTCAGCTCTCATTAGCACCAGCAGTACCTCACTGAGTTTCAGCCAGTTCTTCCCAACACTCTCCAGCCACTTGTCTACAGGGTACCACCAGCTGTACTTTGTACTCATGCATGTGAACAGACAACATATTATAAACGTCACTGTCTGTTAGCATGCTATAAGAAAGCTACCTTTGAGGCCTAAGTAGCCCCACTGAGTTGCTAACATAGTGGTAGACTCTTAGCATACCATTGTCCCATAAATTAGAATACTGCGTCGTCATTTTAATCAGGAATTTGCATTAGAATTAAAGAGTTCCTCACAGCTAGAAAAAATGTAAATAAACTGCACAGGCTGGTGAAATGGACACAGAAATGCAGTGGAAAACTTCAAGCAATAAATCTTAAGTATTTGGGGTTTTAGTTTAGCCACGAGTGTTATGAAATTGTCATTGATGGATGTCTGATGTTGAATATATTGCACATGTCCATACAAATCCATACATATAATCAGTATGTATGAATTTTGGACTGAGGATAATCTTGTTTGCTGTCATGTACCTGTCATCATCATCACAATATATCACAAAGATGCCGTCGCTGAAGTCAGCACAGTTAACTAAATACTGCTTGACCAGACAAGTGTGAAAAGGTTTGCCTCATATCAGTGTAAGTGCTGTCAAAAAGATGATGGATGAGCTAGTCCATGAGGCAGAGTGGATGGGTTACAACGCATTTAAAAAGGCACTAACAGACTATGTTCTTCTGGCATGACTGGACCCTCAGATAAAGATATAAATAGTTTTGCTAAACCTGCTAATTACAGTAAAAGATGTCCAAATGCAGGCGGTTTGAATATGAATGTGAGACATATCAGTTGCAATAAAAACTGGAAACAGTTACGTTCTTAATCATATAAATGTAATTTAGTTCATATATATTTATTTGCACTTCATGACATAGAAATGAACATAACTTTTCAGGAGATGCTCATTTTTAGGGTCTTCATTTGTGCATTTAGTCTAATTTAAGTTACATGGCTGTGGCTCAGAATGTAAAGCAGGGCATCTACTGGAAGGTTGGTGGTTTGCTCCCTGGTGCCTCCAGTGTGCATGTCAACGTGTCCTTGGGCGAGACACTGAACCCTGAGTTGTGCCCGATGCATTCACTGAAGTGTGAATGTTACACAGGGTGCTTAGGCATAAAAAAAACCCACTGTATGATTGGGTGGATGAGGCTTATAGTAAAAAGCACTTTGAGTGGTTAATTAGAATTGAAAAGCACTTTATAAGCACCAGCCCATTTACTTCCTATTAAATGTTTTACTCCACCTGAAGGACTGATACATAGTTGGTGCATTATATTACTATTACTGTTAATGAAATTATTGTCACTGGGATACGGATACCAGATGACCACAATAGCACAGTTGTCTTTTAGTTCATTTCAGTTAATATACTAGAAAATTGATTTAAGAGGGTTTAAGCACTGAAAATAAAGCATATTTAACGTCAACTTAAGACAAACAATACATGAAAAAACTAATGAAACAACTTCATTTATCCTCCTTTCAGCACAAATAAGACTTGTATGTTTAATATAGTATAAAGAATTCAGATATAGGCATGGAGGGAATGCGTAATGAATTCATGCTTTATTTTAAATACATTACGCTGTGAGCCCACTTACAGGGAGCTGCCTTGGACCCCCTACCTCTGTGCCGATGGGAACCTTTTCAATTTGAATGTGCCCAGATAAACATAATTGCAGAATCATGTGTAGGCTCGCTCAGAGACATGGTAAATGTATCTGTGCCAGCCTGCAGCAAAAACAAACCATTTAAATGGAGTATTTCGTGGGACTGTGACATGAACAGAGTTGGCTGATGCAGCAGAAGTCCTTGAGCATGAAGCAGGAGATGAGTGTGTTCGGGGCTGCAGATGAGTTGGTCTTTCCAGTTTATTTAATGTGAGCTTAGTTAGAACAGTCGCAGAGCACAAAGGAAAAAAATCTGCACTGCTGGGCTGTCTTAAATTTGCCTTGTCCACACTTTACTGATTATAGATTAAAGTGGAGGAAAAATCAGCAAGCAATGACCCTGAAACATCATATATAGCGCCACATATTTGATTGCTACATTCACTGTGTGATACCTCTACAATAATTCACAAAAAATATAGCATCTACATAATGTGGCTGATGTAGAAGATCCAGTAGCTTCTTCTTCACATCCTTTTTTCACCCAATGTGTTTATACACAACTCTGTATTTAAATCATTAGTTATTATTAATTTCTGGCTTTTCCTGTTAAAATGATGTTTTTCCTTCCCACCTTCCCACAAAGCACTTGCTCATAGAGGGTCATCAGATTGTCGGGATTTTTCTCTGATTTCTCTGTATAATTGTTGGGTCTTTACCTTATAATATATAGACTATATAGATCTCTGTCCAGAAGAGCGCAGTCCTAGGAACAGCTAAGATGCTGCGCAGGACCCTCAAGCTCCCGGGCCTCTGGTAGAGGACCCGAGCTTGAAGGATAGACCGCCCGCAGGGGCGAGAGGGGAATTTTTATTTTTTTATAAACTTTATTGTAAGCATGCATTTCTCAGCTTTCTTTTTAAAGAGGTTTTGCATGCATGTTACTTCCACAACTAGACTTTAACCCCCTTCAAATATCAACCACTTCTGCCTGACAGCTGTTATTTTTCCAGTGAGGCGGACCAGTGATGTACCAGTAAAACAGCAGCCCACAACACAAAAGTTACTCTTAACTCATAAACATGAACACATGAATGCCCTTGCTGCATACAACTTTAGCTTAATGAGCCAACGAATAATCATTTACTGAGGAGACGTCGACCACTACAGGTAGCATTTGCTGCTGAAGTTCAGACGCAAGTGAAACCTGTCCAAAATAAACTTTTTCATTATCTGATTATCTTCTTGTTTCTGCAGTTTCCTAGAAAAGGGTCAAGGGGACACGAACCAATGTTTTGGTTTGAAGAATTAATCTTAGAAGAATAATTTGAGTTGCTTTCTTCTTTTACTCAATTCGTGGAAGCTGCTGAAAAGCGAGAAATTTGAATGTTAATCCTTTTTCTGATATTTCTTTGTGGGATCAGCAGAAGCTTGGATTAAAAGGTGTTCCTCCCTTGAACTACCTCGCTGTCATTTACAATCTCTGTCTCACAGTCATGGTGCGTGGGGCAGTAATGGGAAGTGAGGCCGCATTGTTAGCTGTGAATGTGTGTGTCTGCTAATCGCCTAATAATTGGATATGATGGCAGAACGTAGGCCCGTGATGATGAATTACCGGCAGCCAAGCACTGAGCATAGCAGGTAGGTGGCAGATGCTGCAGGTGCTGAGTCGGAGAGTCTTGTGGCTTCCTGCTGGTTTTACCCACCCACAGACACACACACACACACGCAGATACTGGCACATGCAAAGCACACAACTGTGTCAAAGGCACACGCTACAGGTGAAGAATCTGCATATAGGCTTCAACATGACAGTCACACACCTATAGGAAGACTTCAAACGTAATGCCATAAGGATACAGATCAGTCATAGCTTTGACACACACTCACACATTCAGACTTGCAAGTCAGTCATATGGGAAATCCACTGAAAGAGAGCTTATATAGAAGCTGCTCCCCATGCTGAGATCTCTCATGTGGCTAGCTGCACAGACTGCTGAAGAAAAGTTGTCTAATCTACTCTGTCTGTGAAGCGGTGGAAGTCACGCTGGTTCAATCACGGTTTCGGAGCTCTGAAGGAAAAATGTTTCCTACCATTTTCTTTTGTTCTTTCATTTCATTGTGAGGGCTGATTTCTGGCCTGCATATTCAATTCAATTCAATTCAATTTTATTTATATAGCGCCAAATCACAACAAAAGTCGCCTCAAGGCGCATAGAGTTGTCATCCCACAGAGTCAAGCTCGATTAAACTGATGAGATTGGCACTTGATTTCCCACAGAACTGGAAGGATTTATTCCACTTAAATCTTTCAGTGACTTCCTAATCAAGGCTCAAGAAAATAACTAGAGAAGCAACAAGTATCACTCCAGGAAATTATGATTCATGAAATAGACTGTGCCTTAAAGTATGTGATCTAATTGTGTCAGGTTGTAAGTAGGGTTTGGTCGGATCTTTATGTTTCCTGACATATTTTTTTCATCGTCTCTCTAGAGTTTTTTCCTTCCTGTCTTTGTCTCATTTTCTTGGCATTATAATTATGTATATTCTTAGCACCATCTCTCTTTTTTTGCCTACTATCCCATTTTATTCCTCCTTTATCTGAATATTTTTCCATGTCGTCCTTGTACTTTCAAAGTTTTGAGATTGTTTCCCTTTTCTTTAAATCTATCCCGGCAATATTAAATGGTGTCTTTTTAAACACTAAGGGTCATGAAAGATGCATTTTTTTCCTACCTGACTCCACTTGAATCCTCATTTTGATGTTGTGTAACAGTTTAACTATATTTTCATTCAAGGGGAGAAATAGTGCTCCTCGGAGATGGTGTTTTCCTGTTGTGCTGTGTCATATGCTTACTTTGCAATAATGCTGAATGACAGGCAGCATATGAATGAAAAGAGTAAATTCAGTAATGGCTGAAGCTCACTGAACTGTAAGATTATTGGACTTGCTGCACTTCTCTCACAGCACCTACGATGTCCCCTCCCTTCATCGAGTGATACAGAGGACTTGAGTCCTAGTCCCAACAGCAAGCTGAGATTGTGTGGCTTCTCCAGCAGCATTAAGCACTTTGGTTGATGGATGATATCCATGCCAGCAATAGTAGATTTCAAAACTGGCTGTTCTAGTGTCTGTGTCCTGTAGAATTTGAAGAAATAAAAGCAAAAGCAGCAGGACTTAGGATCCAGAGCAGTGGTGAAACAACTGAAACAACAGAAATAACTTCTACAGTAAGACATGTTACACTTTTAAAAGGGTAAATACATTCCCTGTCAGGCCATTGGCTTCATTACCATCTTAATCTAACCTTAATCAGTCTGAGTTTAACTTTTTGTTAATAAGTATTGACTTAAACATGCTGCTTATGAGCATTTTGCATCTAGAAGGTGTGATCAAAAATCCCCAAGACTGAGCACAAAACAGAAGCAGCCATCCATCCATCCATCCATCCAGCCAGCCATCCATCCATCCAGCCAGCCATCCATCCATCCATCCATCCATCATCTTCCATTTTTCTAATTCAGGGTTGTGGTGGTGGTTTCTCAATGCAGACAGGCCCTGGCCAGATGGTGGATTCAAACCTATGATCTTCTTACTGTGTGGTGACAGTGCTAACCACCACATCCCCATGCTGCCCACAGAAGCATCCATTTTTTTCTCCTTATCAAATTCACAGTCATGGGGGGCGGGTACACCCTGGACAGGCTGCCAGTCTGTCGCAGAGCTAACACATAGAGATGGAAAGCCATTCACACTTACATTCACGCTAATGGCTGATTTAGAATCATGAGTTAACATACCATGCATGTCTTTAGACTGTGGGAGGAAGCTAGGAGTACCTGAGAGAACCAACGCGGGCACAGGACAACATGCAAACTGCACACAGAAAAGGCCCAGATGATCAGTGGATTCAGGATATTCTTGTTATGAGGTGACAGTGCTAAGCCCCACACCAGTGAGCAACAAGAAAAAGTTCTCTTTTTGTGGATGACCTTGGAAGTTGTAAATGTGGCATTATCGGAGAGAGATGAGTGAAGATTGTGCTGGCGTGGGCAAAAAAAGCTCTTTCGATGAGCTGATGCCTCAGATTCTTCACACGAACTCACAATAAGGAACATATTCACAGTTCACTACTTTGTGAGTGTGGAAAACAAGTACAAATATATTCCTGGTCACACTCATTCAAATGAAAACTGGTGGATCGAAGCTCATAACCCATCAGTTTCAAACAGAAGTTGATGCTTCCTCTCTGCAGGTGTTTGAAGACCGTGAAGGGGAGACGTCCAAATTTAAATAAAGTGTGTTTTTTCATTTATATGAGCTGAATCCTGGAGCTTGTTGGTCACATCTTTTATACTCAAAGTTTAAAACATTCTTCATTATCTTGATTAAAAACAAAAAGCATAAAAATTCCTTGTAGGATTAGGGATAGAACATCGAAAAAATCAGTAGGCAGTGGTAACGAGTAAGGACACAAAGCTTGTTTTTGATCTAATGGGCTTCTCTTTGCTTTTATATTATAGAAAATGTTCACTTTTTCTGGTAGTTTTGAATATTTGTCTTTGTTGTGATCTTTTATTCCTTTTGTCTTCTGCTAAACAAGACCCAAATCAACAGCTTATCAAAAAGAAAAAAAATCTGTTTCAGTTGACGGCATTCTCATATTATTTTTCACAAAATTCCAGCAGACTAGGCTTAAATGAAATGTTTTTTGACTTGCACCACTGCAAAAATTGATTATCTTCCCTGTTAAATAAAATTGAATTCACATCTCAGGTTTTTGCTTTGCAGGTTTTTGCCATTTCTTGCATGCATGCTGTCATAGCGTACAAATGTCAAATGATTCAGAACTAGCCCCAGGACAAGATTTGGGAAAGAGTACATTTCAGCAATGACAGAAAAATAGAGAGGAGGATCCCTAAAGCCCAGGCAGAACTCCGTGTTCCACAACAATCTTGTTGGATTGTCAAGGACCTCTCGACTTCATCCTGCTGTTCACAGTCAACAGTTTTGGAGAGCTGCAGTTTTCTCACCTCTTCCCTGGAGAGTCACCTGTTCAAAGGGTGCACTCTTAACAGCACACCTGACTTTTTCAAACTGTTGTCTATCACCTAGAGCTCCTCCATCATGCCCATTCATACATTTATTTGAGCGTTTATAAGGCTCATATCATGGATTAAAGCTGCTTTTACCTGTGCTCGCAGAAAGATTTCATAGGTCAAGTTTACAAGGTGTTGGCATCTCTTTTACTTTCACAAGTGTCAAGTATGATTTAGGGAAACACTGTGTGAGCTGTATACTAGAAAATGTCCATCAGACATGAAATGAGCATCTGCTCAAAAGCCAAAGAAGATCCTACATAAACTGAGGACGATCTGTTTTTCCTGAGATATGAGGGCAGATTCTTATTGAGGTTTTCGTCAGCTCCACGAGGATTAATGGGGTAGTTCCCACAGTTTGTCTAAAGAGATGTACACAGACAACTGACAAAAGAATAAATAAATAAAAGTGTATAGTGTCTGTGTCCCTGAAGTTTCTAAAAATTCTGGAGCTATGCAAGAACATTTGTCCAAAAGATCAGACCTCATTTGGTATTCGATGGCACTAGAAAACACTTTGTAATGGACCCGTCCAAAATCTGCTTAGCTGCACAAATGGGTTCATTGCAAAGGCCTTTGGCTCATAAGGTGCGTCATTTTCATACTCATCAAATCATTTAGTGACCCCTGAATGACATTGTCATGCTGGAAGAGACCACTCCCATCAGGACATGAGTGTTTCATCACAGAGTAAAAGCGATCACTTAAACTTTGTATTGATTTGCAGTTACCCTTTCCTTTAAGCAGGCAAATGGGCACAAAACATGCCAGCAAAGTGCTCTGCACAGCATACAGATGCCTCCACTGGAGAGATTGCACCTTTTAATTTGTATATATGACAGACTTTAGTAAGAGTCGGTTTAAGAAGTTTAATGCAGTTATTTTTTGGGCTTGTTGATCTTGACTGATAATATTTAGTCTCTCCTTGAAGGTGCACGAATTCAAAGAGCTTCTTTTTTTTCGGCTCTATTGAAAGGGCCCATTTTTCAGCTCATTATTTGGTTTTATGGACTTCAGCTTTTCTGCAGTTTTGCTATAGTCCCCCACCCCACCCATCCCCAGATGATGAGCCAATGAGCTTTAATGAGATGTTATACCATATACAAAAGCAGTTTTTGGAGGGGAGGGGGTGTTTGATCTTTTTTTGTTTTGCTTTTTTACACCAGACATAAGCCAAGGTTGACTTGGCTCATGATGTCTTAGATAATTAAGAACTAAAGGGATGTGTTGGACTTATACTTTGCTGACATATTAATTACAATGTAGGTCCATCCTACAGCTTATCCTGCTTTATTGCTTGTTGTTGTTTGTTTGTTTGTTTGTTTGTTTGTTTGTTTGTTTGTTTGTTTTGCAAAATATGACCAGCATGTACAAAATGAACATCAGCTTGTATCGAAGAAGACTTAAATCTAGCATCTGAGAGTATTAAAAAAGCCAAGGTTGGGGGTTATATCAAATTCCCATAGACTTCTACACAATCTATTTGCACCTATAAGAGTTGCCCCCCTGCTGGCCATTAAATGAGTGCAGGTTTAAGGTGCTTCACATTAGCTTCATTTTTTAGTCTTGGAAGTTATGTCCATCCTCTGGATACAGTCTTCAGATTCAATACAATAAATTGCTACCACCAAATGAAATATGAAGACAGCTGGGAACATGTTTGAACAACAAGAAGTTAAAGAAACCTCATCTCAGCAGTAACCAACAATGGACACTTAATCCACTTAGAAAGAGAAAATGTGATTCCTTTGACATTAGTTTGACATTTTCATTATCACATGTGGAACTACTAATAAAAAGTGTACAACACACAATGAAATTGTCTGACTGCATAACTACTCTTTGCCCACTTTGTTAGGTGCATCTGTTCAACTGCTTGTTAATGCGATTTAGGCATGTACACATGATGAACATTTTGATGTTTGCTTTGAACTGCTAAGTTCAAAGCAAACATCAGAATGGGGGAAAGGGTGATTTAGCTGGATGTGGTTGTTGATTCTAGACAGGCTGGTCTGTGTAAATCAGAAACTGCTGATCTACTGGGATTTTCCCAAATTACCAAAATTTTCCCATCTCTAGGGTTTACGGGGAATGGTCTGAAAGGGAAAAAATATCCAGTGAGCAGCAGTCAGGGAAGAAAATGCCTTGTTGATATCAGAATTCAGAGGAGAATGCAAGACTCCTATGAGCTTGTTTCAATTCTGCATGTCTTCCCCCACTCTCTCTCCCCACTTTCCTGTCTAAAGAATCTTCACTGCTCTATCAAATAAAGGCAAAAAATAATCCCCTTAAAAAATAACCAACATATGTAGAAGAACAACCAGTCAACCTTGAAGCAATAGAAGACAACACCAGACACCACTCCTGACAGCTAAGAACAGGCTCACAAAAGTTGATCAAAAATTGCTACCTGAGCATTGTTGTTGATTGTGTCCACTATGTACCCAACTTCATCCACAGTCACCAGATCCCAATCCATTAGAGCACCTTTGCGATGCGTTGGACCAGGATATTCACATCATAGATGTGCAGCTGAAAGAAATCAGCATCAACTATGTATGAATGAATGTATGAATGTTTACAGCGCCTTGCTTAATCGATGCCATGAAAAATAAAGGTATTACTCTTCCACCCGTCCTCATCAGGGTTAAGAAGGGGGCTGGAGCCTATTCCAGTTACCATAGGGTGAGATGTGCGGTACCTTTTTAAAAAACATACGTACAAAGTTCAAAGTATTTGGTGCCGATTATTCAGCTGGAATCAGCATTCTAGTTTGCACTAAGAAAAAAGAAAATCTAAATCCGTGTTACTGCACATGCTGTTTTTTAATAAAAAGAAGTATCTGATCACAGTTGAGAGTAGGGTTGGCAGCATCACTCTGTACTTAACTTTGTCACAGTTGAAATACCTAATGAAAGATTACCAGAAACACACGTCAGAGACTGTATACGCTGGCCTGAGCTTTCTTAAGTGTCTTAATTCTGGACACTTGTTATTTCGTTCCAGTAATGTTCCCCTGTCATTCAGTCTCTTGTATTCGTCACCGCGTGAATTAACATAATTCTTCTTGCTCTTATAAAAGAATTTTCAAAATAATTTGACTTCTGTCAGGAACGAGGGGAAGGGACTGCCGGGGAGCTACAAGTCTCAACCCAATTAGTGACCTCGTTCACTGAGCACATCGTGTCTTTTTTTTCCCCTCCTCTCTTCATCACGCTTTCTATTCACTACCACCCTACATAACCCTCCATCCTCTAAAGCCATCCTTTTCTTCTCCACAGGACCTTCTGTACTCCCTTTTCTCTGCTTTCTCCTGTTTCTCCCTTCCTGTCTCTTCACGCAAATGAGTCCATTTTGCCCCGGGGATGAGACCACAGTGGTTAAATCAGATTGGGGCGAGGTTATATTTGGACTGTGGAGAGAGAGAAAGGGAGAGAGAAGGAGGCATCAAACAGCTGGGTGATGACTGCATGGCCTATTTTACATCAGCAAATTGGCTGACAGTGAATTCTCAGGGCACTTTGAGCTAACAATATTAGTAATATTAGTTTATTAAAAAAAATCTCCAAGTCATTTGAAGCTTCCTTGCCAATTATAATGAACACACATCGAGGAGATACAGCCCTGAGCCACAGTGCTGTTATGCAGGAAAATAAAACTGGAGATCAAACTGTGACCTTCAGCCAGAGTTAAACAAATATTTGACAATGACTAAGATTGAATTATAACGCTTTATGCTGTGATCCAGATGATACAGATCCAGATTAAATGAATAACTGAAACAGACAGATAAACGTTTCGACGTGTTTTCGCAGGTTTTGCATGCTGCAGAAATAAAGACTGTTAAAGGCTTTAGGTTCCCTTTAGTTTCCTCAGATTTCGCAAAGACTTTCAGTGCCACACGGAAAACACCAGCATCTCTGTGCCAACTGCTATGATTCATATTTATATAATGGCATGAGGTGTGTGGAGGCACTAAGAAAACAAGTGAAGGAACATAGTTTGGACAGTAGCTTTCATCCTCCACCAATTGTACCAAACTTTGCCTCAGAGCCACAGTTAGAGTATATTTTCATATTTTACATAAGTTTGTTTTGTTTTTTAATGGCATTAGTTTTAAGTTAGTTTCTAGCTTTTTTCTATCTTTATTTTTTTTCATTCAAAGAAATTCTTCTAGTTTTTGTCACTGTCAGTATTAGTTTTATAACATTATAACATTATTAGGGGCAAGATTTCAGAAGTTCAGAACAGGCATTGCAGTAAAAAAACAGCTGGCAGGGTCGCTAGGTCTTGAACCCAGAGTGTTTAAGTTTGACTCTATTTTGTAATATTAGTAAGGTTGCTATTTTCCTTTATGCTATTTGTTTTATCCTCTGTTTGTAATATCTGTTCGTATTCATTTTATGAAATGCTCCAGCTAAGTCCATGTGTCTTGGTTATCTCCTTTTGTGATCCCTTTCTGTTTCCCCAGTTGTGTCCTCATGTCTGTCTGGTCTCTCTTTGTCCTGTCTTGTTATACCATTTAGTAGTGTCAGGTTTGGATGTTTAAGCCTGTATTTCGGTGTTAGTTTCCGTTTTATTTTGACACGTTTCGTGTCTTGTGTGCTTCGTATGGAGTTTCGCCTTCCGTGTCTAGTTTTCCGGATTCGTTGCAGCTGTGCCCTATGCGCCAATGTTTCCCATCTCCCTAATTACCTGGTGTTTATTTATTGTCTGAGTTTCCCTCTGCCCTTTGTCATGCCCTCCCACATGCTAGTGTGTTTTCTTGCCCTCTGTTATAATCAGGGTTGGTTAAATTCCCCATTCAGCATATGTTTTGCTTTAAGTGAGTTCAGCATTAAAAGCATTTTTTGAGTTCAAGTCCTGTCTCCTGATTCCTGCACTGGGATCCACTTCCTGACTTCCACGCTGTGAAACCAGTTGACTCGCAACCATTTAGACATTCCAATACACTACTGTAGTAATCAATGTTTATGAATGAATATTTCCTGAGTTTTATTATGGCACGTTTTGCAAACACAAAATATTGTTTCAATTATTTTTTTCTAAACGTCTAGTTGTTGCTTTTAGTTCTGTGAACTAAAAGTGGGCACTGTGGGTTTTAAGCAACTGGATAAGAGAAGCGATTAAGGAAATTCATGGATAGACGAACTAAAATGTATTTCAGTGTATTTTAATGTGGTTTTAGTTACCCTTGTTTGGGTGTGAAGAAACTTCACAGTGTAACCAAGTATGTAATCAGCAGATTATGTTTTAAAAAGCATACATAGCAGATCGTTACATGGAGAAACCTTTTGAATACAAGCGTGCTGATCCACACAGGTGTTCACAGACACAAACTACTACTGTCGATCTCGCGTGCTGCACAATAACATGTAATATTTAGCATCTACTGTTATCTACTGTTAGCTAGTTTATTGTGATGGTGTTGTATTTATTATGTTGCTCTTTTTTGTTTGTTTTCTCTTCTGTGTTTTTTTTTTTATCTCCATACAGGTGATCCTGGTGTTTTGTTTGTTTTTCTTTTTTTTCTTCCCCCCTTTCTCACCATCTCTTCTCCCCTCTATTTTTCTTTCTCTCCCTCTATTTCTTTCATTCTTTCTCCCTGTCCTATCCCCCAGTCATGTCTGTTCCGTCTGTAACAACCAAAAATCAAATCAAATAAATACATAATTATAATAAAGGTCAATAAGATGGACCAATATGGCAAGGCCATGATAATCCAATTGGTAAAGTAGATCCGCTTAGCATCTTTCTTGCCCTTCAGACAACAATTCTGATGGCTAAAGATCCAAACGGGACAGGCAACAAAAAAAAAAAGTGTAAATTTGAGAAATCCATAGTGGGGAGATGAACTGGAGTGCACACCGAGTGGGAAAGTGATTAAAGTTATTGTCTAAAAATGAGAAACAGAAGACAATTATGCAGCCCTATTTATCTTTTTAATGTTACCACTTTGTCCTCTTGCACTGGCCCAGCCTTTGTTTTCTGCATCTCCTCTGCAATTGCAGGAGTGTGTTCCTCGTGTTTCAGTGGGTGGGGGCAAACCCAGTGCATTCAGTCATCCATCCTTCCCTGGATCATGTGCTGCTCACCTCTCTAGAAAAGTTACAAAATAATGGGTTGTAATCTGATTTTGATTGATGTTTGTAGATACCTGGCCTGTCTTCCCCCTTCAAAGAAAAGAAGTTTGGGTGTATGAACACCACCCTCTTTGCTGATGGACAGATAACAATTCAGATGTGTCTGTTGCTCTTTGAACCAAGAAGGATGTGCTGGTTACAGGATGTTGCAGTGTGTGCTGGGATACTAGCAGACACTGCAACACTACTGGAACGATAGTGATGTTGATTATAATGGTTGCTTTGACCCTATACTGCATCTGTGAAAATTTCACAGCATTAATATGTCTGAATTTAGTCACAATTTCAGCAATTTTTACTCCACTCTTTTACTTGCACGTATTTGTAGGGATCCACCCATGTATATAACCATGAAGTGGCTGTTTTTTATACCCTAACAACAAAAACAAGTTCTGGCTTATATAAATTCAGGAAAACGCTGACTAAAGAAACTCAACCTTGTTATTTAAGTTAGGAAAAAAAAAGTGGCCTGAAAACATCAGACCAGATCCAACTCGAGGAATCTGAATTTCTTTGCTTGACTTTGAAATTAAAAGAAAGAAACATGATTGCTACAACAATCCTAAGATGAGCTATTGGTGATATACTGTACCATAGATTTCTCTGTTAATTTTGTTGAGTATATTATCTTCTATGATAGCTGTCCACTAAAGCAGGTGATCCAACATAACATTCAGAGGGTTCAGTTCCACCCCTGCAGACTTAGATAAATAAATTTCATTCTCCCATCAATCACGATAAAAGAGCGAAGGCCTCATTCCTGCATAAAAATTCAAAACCGATGTCTACAAAACACAATAATTCATTGCGGCGCAGTAAGAATGACACGCAGTTATTGTTGGTTTGAAGGCTTCATGTGTTTATCTCCTTTGAAGAAACGCATCTAACATATCATATGAATTTAAAATATGTATACAAAAGATTTCTCACTTTCTCCGAGTGGGGTTGCAGCTGATTATTTTTGATTTTTATTATGCGGGACTGCTGACATCAGTAGATTTAGTAGAGTGCTTGCCTCCGGTGTTGACATGCTGTCACAATAGTTTATGATGTGAAATGAAAAATATTGCAGACTACAAAAAAATGCCCCTCGTCCTATTTGTAATTGCCATGTAAAGGTCGACGTGAACAGCTTTCCCCATGGGGTTAAAGGAAAATGAGTACAAAAAACTAAGTACAACTCTTCATTTCTAAAATAACTCTTAGGGACCTTTAAGATCTAATTGCGTAGGCGTGTACAGAGAGGACTTTTTCTTTGAGTGAGCCTTAAAAGTGGGTTTATCCTCCAACGCTTCTCTACAAGTTAAACCAGCCTCACAACAAAAGATTACTTGTTCCTCCCCACCTAGAAAACCACAGCAGCACTGGGAAGCTGTTGTTTCTTTGATACATACATTATCTACTGCTTCTCAGGTTGAAAAAATACAAATGCGACTGAAAAAGCTAAACGCCAACCTTCGCGCAGTGACGGAGTAAAGACTGTCAGTTGTCAAAACCGTTTCCACAAGAGAGTCTTAGTTCAATATTGAGATGTCGCGCATTTCATCTAAGATTTAATTTTCTGCTTGAATCTCGGAGAGAGAAAGTAATCATACGGACGTGTGTCATCATTTAGACAAGTTGTCATCCCAGCATTGGAATTTCAAAATGGCAGTAAACATCTGTCATCCCCAGATTAGACTCTCCATCTCTCCACAGGTGAAGTATGGTATATACTAACAAAGATTTCCATCCAGACAGTTTCCACTTCTCAAGCTCTGTGATTCCTATTGGTGTGACAGTAATTTGTCAGATATGTATAGAAATGTAAGCTTTTATCAGCCAGCAAGTAAGATGAACTTTTCAGTTTGAAATCAGGTGCACACACATCAGTAACAGAGAAGAAATCCAAAATAGATTATTTCAGTTCTCTCTTTCATAAAACATGCTCTTAGCTGTAGCTAATTCCAGTCCCATTTAAGGTTAAATTGCATGTTTTATAACTGTCTGGTTCCTCAAGCCATTATGAGTATGCAGTGGAGACAATTGAAATGATTGCCATTTATCTCTCACATTCAGAAACGGACTAACAAAGATCATGGATCTCATCAGTAAAAATCTATGTGTGCAATCATGTATGTGTGCATGTTCTTGAGCATCGCGGGACTGAGGTTTTGTCCAATTTGTTAAGCCTATGAATAATAATCAGTACCCTGCACAAATGTATTATATGAGGTTTTCAATGGCTGTCAGCTGTGTATTATAAGGCGCGTCACTTGCTGCACTTCTGCATAAACAAGTCTGGCATTTTTCTCTCTATAGCTGCAACTCTCTAAAGATCAGACCACGTTTTATGAGTGATCAGTTCAGAAGACTTGGTAATTGCAAAAGGTTCACACAGGTCACGATAACAGACAAAACAATCTGACTGATTAACACGTAAAAGGTTGTACTTTTCATGTCTTTGTTACAACGCTGAATAATCTATCGCAGCGTGTTGGAAAAAACAAGTGAGCTCAATAGACTGGATATAAAAGATGGATGTAGTCACTGTCATATTTCCCACTTGTTAGTAAACTCTGTGTTCTGAAGCCTCCGTTTTAGCTTTTATAATGATAACCATCTTCATTTCCTGGAACGAAAAGTGGCCATGTCTTAACAAACAGCTCATGGTTAGCCTTGACAATCTAAGAAAGTGATTTGTAAAATATATAAATAAATCTAATAAAAAAAATTCTTTCACCAGATTTTAAACATGTTGACATTACGGGAATAAAATCGGAATCTATGAGGACTGACCCTTTTGGAACAGCCTCAAATGGCCATAAAGAGCAGCTGGCGTTTATAGCACTTCTACAGTGGCTTCATTGTTCTTATATTGTGTTTCCTGTTACCAGCCTTCTTTAATAGTGTCAGTCACCATCTGATGTTTCCTGTAGCTGCTTATAAGCCTTGCACAACAATCAAAGGGAAATGTAGACCACCACTTCCTCCAAAAGCCTTAGTGCATCAACATTGGAGGAAAGTCTTGGTTGAATAGCCCTATTCAGGTCATGGCAGAGCATCTCAAGGTCAGTGCTCTGACTTCATTTTCCACTACTTTCCACTGCTCTGATTTACCTCTGTGCTTTGAGTCTTTCCATTAAGTTTTAAGTCATGCTATGCATTGTCCTGAAAGATTACTAGATGTATTCTTGAATTCATTGTTTCCTCAATAATAGAAGGGATACAAACTATCTCCAAACCATGATGCTCCCTCTGTGAAGCTTTGTGTTTGTGTGTAGTGTCTTTTCCCTGCAAGCACTGTGGATTTTTACTAAGAATTATGTTTTCTAGATGAGCATCAAGGTCATTTAAGACACGGGGGCATGTTTTATTTTTTTAGTGACCAGTTGTTTTCTTTGAGGTACCTTACCATTAACACCCATGGTGTTCATGTGTCCTAAAGTTGACACATGAACAAAGATTTTAGCAGGTTGCAGACATATCCGTAGGTATTTCCTGTTTCTCCTGGCCTCCTTTTCAGCTCTTTCACCTTCGTCACATATTGCACCCCTGGTGTGATCTTTGCAGGACATTCACTCTTAGGCAGTTCCTTCATTTGTTGTCTTATCATACACCAGAAACACCAAGGCCCTGTGACGGTTGTTATCATGGTTCACACCAGCCAGTCTTTCTTGAGAAGATGAATGTTTGTCTTTGATTATATATTCCTTTGGCATGCAGAACATGAGATTCTAGGGTTTTCACCATAAAAGTCAATAAGGTTTTTCCACATCATCTGTCTTCATGGGCCTAAAGCCGCTATTGTGCTGCCCACCCTCAATCCCCCCAAACCTGTGAAAATTAACAGATCACATGACTGAAGTTCAGACAGAAAGTCACATGATATGCTTTTCTCATTTGTTAGAGAGGACTAGACTTACAAATGAGCCAGTGAGGAATTTAGCTTCTGGCAAAACTAGTATTTAACTTTACTTTGTAATGCAAAACTGTTAATACAACAATAATAAACTATTACTACAAGTAATGTGCTCCATTAACATGTTTGAAGAAATAAAAGTAAAAATGTATTGGTGTTTTATTGTTGTTGTTGTTTTGTATGTGATGTTATTAGCTAATCATTGTTGTGTTGCATTTATGCATTGCTGTTGGTAGTGAGGTGGGTGCAGAGAGGCGCTTAGGCATTTTATGATGCTTTCAGGTAATTCTTAAAATTGCTCATTCAATACCATACCTACTTGTCTGTATCTCGGAGAGATGGTGGAGAATTTCGTCTAATAAATCCTACTTTTGTGTATATTGCTTAGGAAAGCAACAAGCTCAAATTCCCGTGTGTTACATTCCACTCAAACCCTCTCACCGCTTAGTGAGAAATGACGGTTTCCGAGGCTGTCAGCAGTTTTATACCACGCAGTTACCGGGACACGCCCACATCCGAGCTCCCACCACTCACAGGGACGAACGTGATTAGGTCATCGCGCCTTTCAGTCACGCCCATCTACCGTGGCTTCCTGTGTGAGCCGTTGGACTCGCTCTATCTGCAGCGAGTCTCCGGTATGGACACAAGCTTCACGGCAGAACTTTTCACAGGAGATTTTATCGCTGTTGTTTTCCATCTGACACGGCTCGTATCACTCGGAGATGGATTTCTGAACGGAATAAGCCGAAGCTGAGCCCGACTCTAGTTAAATCTCCCATTTGAAATCGTTTTTTGTGTGTTGTTTGAGTTGTTAAAGGAAGAGGGGAAAATGCCAGTTGCAACTCTTCTGCCTTTTACCGCGACCCCGAATAGGAAGTCTGCCAGCCCGACTTCTTTCAGGTTGACAGAGAAATTTATTTTGTTATTAGTGTTCAGCGCTTTTATAACCCTGTGTTTCGGGGCAATTTTCTTCCTTCCGGACTCCTCCAAGCTGCTCAGCGGAGTTTTCTTTCATTCCTCCGCGGTCGAAACGAACACCCACACCGGTCCGGACAGCAGCGACGCGGGTTCGACTGGAAACGACGACAGGCTCCTGGCAAAAATCAAGAAGGACCACGAAAAGGCTCTGTTAGAGGCTAAGGATACTCTACAAAAACTTCCCGACGTGATACAAAATGACATTCTAGCTGATAAAGCGAAAGTTACAAAGGAGAGCATGGGTAAAGGTGGGAAGGATGGCAATAATTTACCTTTCATAGAGTACCACCGCCCGCCAGGGGCGACGGGACTAGAACCCCAGGACCCAGAAACCAGGGAGAGACGGGCTAAAATCAAGGAGGTAAGGATCTGGAGAGGATTCTTGTCAAGCTGAGCTCCTTCTAAAATCCGATATTTTAAATGTGCCATGGCGTGGGGCTGTTTGGAGTCATGGGAGAACGTGACTCAACATGTTATAGTGATTGTTCACAACCTGTCTGCTATTCGGCACACACATAAAAAGAACTAATGTAAATGTAAATTTAACTTTAGCCACGACAGTCTTGTTATCCCGAACCGCTGATTTACTTCTCGCAGAGCGGTGGGAGTTGGCGAACACCGGGTACACAATTAATCATTTTAGTTAGTCGAAACAAACTGTGAGGTGGTTCTTATATCCGAAATTCACAGGATATATGTTAATGTTTATCTGATCATATTTCCACGTGAAGAGATCTCTGTATGCTCTTCGGTGTACTTGGCAGTTTAATTAGGGAGCTTTTTGAACGCAGTTAGTAATACCGTTTTGCCTTTCCACTACACCGGGGGAAAATCAGGAATGCTTGCGAGATCCACTGCCCCCCTCCGGGCTGACCTACCTGTCTTTCAAGTTTCCCAGTCTCAGGACAATAAGGGGCTGGTGCAGAATCAACTGGTATTAGTTGGTATATTCTCGGATGGTGGTTGGGAGAGGGGGGTAAAACGCACCTTTTGCATCCTTTCATAGATCTTTATGTGACCTAGATTTTCAGTGAGCTCCATCATTCCTAACCTAAAAGGATTTGTTTTAAATAAAGAACGAACGTGTGCGCCTCTCTAATTAATGGTATTAATTATTGCAACAGAAGCTTAATTCACTCTTGTGTTTATTTACAGTGGTAGTGTCACAGCATCTGTGTTTTTCGTTATTGAATGTTTTTTGTCACAGCAGATGGAAACAACGTTAGCCTTGTTGCCTGCAGCAGGGTGAAAATACCAACAGGTAGCATGTCTGCTATTATTGTGTTATGCCAGTGCACAGTGTGTGTGTGTAAAAATAAGGGGAAATCCCAGCCTTGAAGTCACAGAGGTGGTTTCAGGCAGCATCTTATGAAAGCAGCCAACCTGCTGTTTCATCTGTGATATTATGATCCTCGCAGCGCTCGACTGATACTAAAACATCCTCACTAAAACGTTAAATCAAATCTAAACCACTGTGATAGTGGTATGTGTTTGTGTCATTTTGAAAATGTGCATTGCAGGTGATGATCTCAACACTAAACGCATGTTTTGCGTGGGTTCCCTCCGGGTACTCCGGCTTCCTCCCACCGTCCAAAGACATGCAGTTTGTGGGGATAGGTTAATTGGATAATCCAAATTGCCACTAGGTGTGAATGTGCGAGTGAATGTGAGTGTGAGTGTGAATGGTTGTCTGTCCTTGTGTGTTAGCCCTGCGACAGACTGGCGACCTGTCCAGGGTGTACCCCGCCTCTCGCCCTATGACAGCTGGGATTGGCTCCAGCACCCCCCGCGACCCTGAAAAGGATAAGCGGTAGCGAATGGATGGATGGATGGACTTGGGAGAATCTATAAAAACAAAAGCATTGGAGAGCAAAGAGGTAGGAAGAGGGTCACCACAGCTCTTAGGGGGTTAAAGGTACCAAACTAATATAGTGCCTGTCCCCTTGTGCTTCCAAAATTCCTTTGACACATTGGGGCATGGACAAAGGGGGCCTTTAGGGTTGTCATGTGGTGTCTGGGGACTCCAGCTTATTAAGCCAATCCTATGGGTGCTGAATTATATCTGCGCATGTAGTTTTTTTCTTTGTTTTATTCCTTGAGGTGGTCGTTGAGGAGGCTGCTGCAGTCTGCAGGCAGCACTGCAGTCAGTGTCTGCCTGTTCTTCGGGTGACTGTTATATGCCAAATTAGCATCTGCACGAAAGCCAGGAGAAGATTTCCTTGCAGAGCATTGCCTTGTAACCAAATAACTGTTATTCACTCCTCCTGCCGGTTTAAATCTTGCAGCTGACTGGTGATGTTCAACTCTGTGAGGAGGCTTGATTTCCATTTACTTTTTCACGGGGGTGCACTGACAGACAGACATACAGAGAAACCCGCTGAGTGAGTGAGCACAGAAGGGTCCTGATTAAGAACATGTGGCTGATAGACACACAATCATGTGGGCTGATTTGAAAATCACTTGTAAATCAGATATCGGTGAGTCATTGTGAAGAAGGTCAGGATATGACCTCCCTGCATGGCCTCCAGGATGTCTGTAGACCCGTGGTCAATATTAGCAGATACAAATATCACAGCAGTGGATTCGTCTGACTCCTTAAATGATCCCTGACATTAAACCATGATATTTTTACTCTCAGGAGAGAATTAAAATAGGGTTTTTACCTCGATACCAAAAACCCAACCAAATGATCAGGGTTGTTGTATGAAAATATATTTTAGAGATTTACTTTACTCAAGAGAGAAATGCATTTTTGGCAGTGGCCAAAAAAAATGAACAAACAGACTCACTAAAGTAACTGTATGGAGACCAGTTGTTTATGAAATCTTGTCATTTAACATTGATGTAGCTTACTGAAGCTTCATAACAATTTAACATGGCATAGTTTCATATTACAACAGGAGATTTTATTGATACATCACTCTGTATCTGTACTAAAGCCTGTCTGTTATTAAAGACACAATGTACTGCAGATGGTTGACAAGCCAAGCTTAAGATGTGTCAAGTGCCATTGAATAAGTCAGAAACCCTGCGGTCGTGCCATCAGCCACATGAATGTGGCATTAAATAAACCATGTCAACAAGAAGCCACTCTCTTTACAAACTAAGCCATGCCAAATGTGCATTTACACATACTCACGGTCTTCCTGCACTTAGTATCATGATGTTAGGCAAAATAACACCGTGTTAATGTTTGTGTTTTGTTAGTGAGGTCCTAAATCCCATTTCCAACATCCCAGATGGATGTTTATGCTTTAGAGTTCAGCTGTGATTTTCAAAGCGACTTTAATAACCTGGGGTGAATGTCAGCACACGACTGTCCCATTGAAAACACAATGGTTCTGAACCCTGTGGGGTTTTGAGGTCAGATTTTCATGTTTATAAAGTACAGTTGTAACACATTGTATTGCTGTTTTGTTTTCAATAACAAAAAAATAATAAGTCTTGTACACAATACTTTGTTTATTTTCTTCCATTTTTGAAAATATCAGACGCTGTGTCGACTTGCATGCATGGTTATAAGTTTGATTCAGGTCAGGTGCTCTATTCAGAGCATATTTTTCCTTCGTCAGGAGATGAACTGTAACAACCTGCAGTAGTAAATCATAAAAAGATCCAGTAGTGCTTCAAGCAGTAAAATGCAACTTTTTCTTCATGAGATCAGCTCCTGTTTGCTTGGCAGTAAGAGACTTTGAGCTGTGATCTTCTTTCAAAACAAAATCAGCTGTGTGTTTTATTGTTAAATGAGTAAACTGAGGCTAAGGGGAGGTCACTTTAGATCTCACCCAGACATGCATGTTAATCTCAGTTTCTGTAACTCATAGTGTTGCAAAAATTAAAAAAAGGCAGAAAAGCAAACGTGTGAGGCTTCACCAACCCCAACTTTAATGAAGCAGCTAATAAACATATTGTAATCTTCTGGGAGAAGCCTTCCTTTGAACTAGAAAACAACACTACATAATAGTTCCTTTATGGCTTCTCATCATGGAAAAAAGCATGTGGCATATATAATAAAGGATCATAAGAACTCAAAAAAAGTGTACTGACTAGATGTGTACTTGTACCGATGAGATGGTTTGAGCATGTGAAATTGGGAATATATTGGAGAAAAAATGTTGAACATGGAAGAAGACAACAGAGGAGGTTTGTGGATGTAGTGAAGGACGACATGCAGAACCGGCTGTTGGTGTAACAGAGAAGATTGCAAGGGATGGGAGATGGAAGAGATGGTCGTTGTGGCGACCCCTAAAGGGAGCAGCTGAAAGAAGCCTCTTTGATCACCACTGTTGATTTGAAACCTCCAGTAGTAGCTGACAGTTAACAAGTCCAGTAAAAGAAAAAAATAGCTTTTTTTTTCTCCTATCACACCTTTATTACACTGTAGTAGTGGCTTCAGAGATATTAATATCCTTAAAGATTACATAACAAATATGAAGCTGATTTGTATGAAATTTAAGCACAGATGAAGGAGCAGTCATCAGTTTGGTTTTGAGAATCACCGACTTGATAAGGATAAGCCCAAGATGATGGATGGATGCGTTGTTCACGGTGGGGCATGTGCTGTATCAGTGCCCTTCTAGATATGTCTGAGTTGATTTTAGCCATTCACGTAGTACAGTTGGACCACACAGGTCTCCAGGTTTGTGCTGAACTCTTCTACAGATCACACTTTTATCTTTCTGCCGTTTCTGTAAAGCCAGTAAATGTGCTGACCAAACACACTCTTACATGCACCCCATGATCTTTTGTGACCTCCTGTGCTTTTTTCTTTTTTATGTGGAGGATTTTTAAATTATCTGAGATCTGCCATCTCCCAGCTAAACTTCACCATCTGATCGAGTTATCAAGGGATCAGCCCTGCACTGAGCTGTCGTGTCAGCGGGCGCATGTTGAGTTTGAGATGGGCAGAGCGCATACAGCATGGGTCGCTCTGTAAAGGATAAATAGTTTGTTGGGAGTGACCGCCACAATCCTACAATCAGCTGAATCTGTTTGTCTGACTCAAATCAGGCTCTCTGGAGAACCCTGCCTCCCCACTGTCAGGACCCCGGGCTTTCACTCGCTCTAACAGGGGCTTTGGTGAGAGGGGGGGGGGGGGGGGGGGGTAATGATGAAAACCTTTAAATGGATAAATGGATGGGAAAATCAAAGCTTATGAGGTTGACATAGCAAGCTACTTTTCTGTTAATAACAATTTCTTCACCAAGATTAATTGGATAACATTTCAGTAACATTTGCAGGAAAATCCCCTCCTGGAACGCCTTGCGATTTTATGAAGAATGAGAAATGTCTACATTTCTACATTTGTATTTTAACACAACCTTGCAATGCATTGAATAAACTCTTGTTAGCGGTTGAGTTAATGGGCTTATTGCTGACCCGTGTGCTCTGTACTTGCTTTGACGTAGGCTAACCACAGGTAAGATGCAGCTTGAAGCCTTCATTATGCGTTGCTGTGGACATGGACAGCTGGAGACCTGATGGCCAAGTAGCCATTCCCGTTATACTTCTTTGAAGTCCACCACCTGGGGTGCATGCGTAGTTTGTGGATTGCAATGCAAATTCTCCACACGTAACTCCGCGTGTACACAAAAAACAAGCAGGCACCTGGCACCCACCTTCTGATGAAATTTGTCACTCATACCTGAGTGGGCCGCAGTGGACATGGAAAGTATAATGAAAGATTGAGGGTATTTTTCTTATTCTGTTCGATTTGATTTGATGTCAACATATATTAGACATTATAATGCTGTCGAGGTGAATGTGTAAACCAGTGTTTTTAACATTATTGCCATTACTGTCTTCTGTACCTCACAGCGTCTGAAGTTGTTTTTACACACGTGCAGTAGCCACGAAGCTGTTTAGGCATAGTTTAGCTTTTAAACTTGTCAGCTCTCTAACTGCTTTGGTTGAAAGAAGTAGTTGGATGTATTGTTTCTCAAAAACCAAAAAATTATCGGTGATGCTGGACAAGCTAAAGCTGGTCCTCCCGCAATGCAGTCGCCTGTATAACATGATAGTTAACGTGTCATAACATTAATTATAAAGAGACTGTTTAGAGTCACTTTCTTTTTTTGTTTTGTTATGACTGTGTCAGATTAAAGAGGCCATTTCCCAGTCTGCAGTGAGCTGCATATTGTCCACAGCTCTTGTTGGTAGGCAGCATTCTGTGCACCATACTGTGCCCTCCCCCGTACAATGTTATGCAAACACAAACATTAGGGAAAACGCCATCTCCGTCTCTTTAAGTTTCAAAAGACAGAGGATGAGGCAACAGTTTGCATTTATTTGCATCTTGTACTGTGGAAATTTTATCTTTCAAAAGACATTTTTAGCTGCTTTTTTAGCCCAAACAGTCCAAGCATTTTTTTTTCTACCAGTGAAAAATGCTCTTAGTGCAAAGGTGAGCACAGCCTTAGTTTAGGCAAAGCTGCACATAAGAATGCAAATTTCTGTATCAGTTTGATAAGGCACACAAACACAGTGTTTCACCTACAAACTCTCCTGTAATAGGCCTACATGATGCCTGATTATATCCATAGGAGCAGGTAATTGTCAAAAAACAGGAAGTGACAGTCACGTGCCTTCTGCCCTCCTGTGTTTAAACTCATGGTTCCAAATTGTGTGACCATTGTCTTTGAGCATTCTCATATGGCTTCAGGTGATGTGTGTCAAGTCAAACAAGTCAAACGAGTATGTCACCTAACAGGAGAGGTTAGCTGCTGCTAATAAGGTGACTCATCAACACTAAACATTCCTTTGGAAAGAAATGTGGCTTATTTCAACAAAGAGCTCAGGCTGAACCAGAGGCAGCCAGACTGTTTATTGGACTGTGTGAAAATGTTTAATAATGTATTGGAGATGAGTAAAGTACTGTATATGCTAATGGAGTGGTGACACGCTTGCAAAAAACAAATTGCAGTTGTCATGCTATGTGCAAATTCTACAAGGGGGCTGTCTGAAATATAATCAAAAGAAGAAGTGAACACGTGTCAGATCACATAAAGGCTGTGAGTACATTTTGGCATGCTATTTGCTGTGCCTTGGGCACAGAAAGTTTGGAAACTACTGAATCTTTCTAGTAATGCCTGTGAGAAAAAGTGACTGCAGGTTTTGTTCCAACTAGATTCTCCCAGCACTGTTTAGAGTTTGTGTGAGAATGTCAAAAAAGCAGGGACTGGAAAAGCATGTGAATACAGCTTAAACACTGCAGGTCAAAGTACATTTGAACAGTAACAGGCAGAAATTTAGCCACAGATCAAATACATCACATGACAGTTTGAAGGACATGTTGTCCTATTCATAAAACCATGTGCAAGGTATCAGTGCTGGAACTCAGACTGTTCTCTAAAAAGACTTTTCTCCAACTGAAAAGCAAACTCTTTGACAGCTGCTGGTTATATGCATGCCCTGTATATACAGCAAACCTCGTCTAATGGCAAACACATTGTCTTGCCCATTCCCCACGTTATAATGCCTCATAATCCATATCTGAAGGTTCACACATTTTCACTTTGGAAAAATGGGCCACTGTTATCAGCAGACACCTTAAGCTGAAGTATTTAAATTTGTATAGGAAGATGAGGAGTTAGGTCTCTGCTAGAAAACTTATTTAGAAAGGTTAAAACTATTACTTGAAGTTTTAACTCTACTTGAAGGCAGAGTAGGGGGTCATAGGATATTATTAAAATATAGGCAGAATTCATACAGTTTCTCCTGGAGAATTCAAGTGAGGTTGTGAAGTGAAGTCGGTATCGCCTCGGTGCGGTAACCAAATACATTTCTGATCTACTGTGCCCCTTCGTAAAGACATACCAACAGTATAAAGTGCAGACATAATTGTGCTTATGGTTTGATTTTGAAGCCAGACTTGAATTACAACCTAAAACACACCTTGAAACTTTTCCTTTCACGCTGGGGATGTCCCCGTCCTTAAAGACTCAACACCGAAGCTCTATATTATGAGGAAGATTTTCAGTGCAGTGAAAGAGTTGTTGCAATTTATTATGCATACACTCACCTTTTCTGCTCTGAGCAACTGCTGCTGTCCTAAGTGACTCATCATCTTGTTCCTTGGTGAGTGTCTGTGTGTGATGAGGTGGAGCTTGTTGTTGTTTAGTATGCAGATGAAATGTAAATGAGTGTTTGGCTAGCTATAAGGACAGTGTGCCTGCAGTATGTATCTTAAAGGACACGTCATCCTGTCAGTCCTGTTACCTCTGTCAGCACAGACTCGTCTTTAAACTTTACACAGTGGAAACTCTAAGGAGGGGCTTGTGCGACCACATCCTGCTGTTCAGAAAACGACGGATAAATGCTGGTTTGTAAAGGTCTTTGGCTATCACGCATCAACTGCTGAGCAGTGATGAAGCATTAGTCTTCACTTTCTCTTCTGACATCTGTACAAGCCAGTCATTTCCTTCCCCTTTATTTTCTTTACTTTCCTCTGTTCTCTTCATCCACTCTTCTGCTACCTTCTCCGCTTTTAACAATTCCTGTGTTAAGGATTCAGTTCAGTGGTTTTTGCCCACTCCCAACACAGTTATGTGCTTTACACTGTGTCTGGTGCTGTGCGTGTGCATGTGAGTGTGGGTGCGTCTTTGCAAGAAAGCATGTGTTTCACAAAAAAGTAAAAGCTGCTTTGCCAGGCTTTGGAGCCTGAAATAAAATTCCAAGTCTTTTTTTTGGGCTAACTTGGCAGCCTCTTAGTCCTATTTCTGTATTGACCCTGTATGTGTGTGTGTCTGTGTGTGTCAGATAGAGTTACTGCCAGCCCCTCCAGGTGCTCTGTTTAATTGTCTAATGGCTATAATAGCTGAGGCCCACAAACAGCCCAGCAGCCTCCTGCATAAGTGTGTGTGTTTATATAGAGTAAAGGACTTGTGTGTTTGCCAATCCTGACAGTGGCGCCTCTCTTCAATAGCAGTGCCATTATTTTGTAAAGACATTAGTCATCAATAGCTGTGTTTACTTGGAATCTTTCATGTCAGTAATCTGAATAAAACCCGATCGAAATGGAATTGCCTGACGTAACGCTTTAATCTGAACAAATTGGCTCAGTTGGAAAGTAATTTAATGCTTTAAACATTTGTATAATTTGATCTCCAAAGGGAGATTTGTCATATAAAAGGCCCTTTGATTGTGCTGTTGTTTTATTTAAAGGCTGTCTAAATCGTCTTTACATGCACTCGTATTTAAATGAAATCGATAGATGTCACATCTGTTTTCCAGTTTCACAAAACTGTCTCTATGCCCGGTAGAAAGGAAGCTAAACATCTGGTTTACTTTTTCTTCAAAAAGCTGTGTAATTAATAGAATTTTTATTTGAATTTCTGTTTTAGCTTCTACTGATTATTAAGAAAGGATAATGATTGTTGTCCTGCATCTACTTTGTTCTCTGGAAATGTAGATATTAAGGAAAAAGAAGTCTGAATTCACTTCCCACCAGGCCGCGGTATGTTTAGTTCAGTTTACATTTATTTATTTTATTTATTCAGTTCGTAGTTGTACTTCATGGAAATGCACTTTTTTTTTTTTAAAGCCTGTTTTTTTCTTCTTCTGTTTTTAAAACGTAAAAATATCACAATTTTTCCAAAGTATATCAGTAGTGGAAGTAAATTCTGTATGAAACTCTGTTTTAAATTGTGTATTTTGTATTTACTTTGAAGATTGTTCTTCACCCTGAATGACCCTCGAATGACAACACATAGTTTTGGCAGACTTGTGACATATTAGCTTCGGCTTGTGGCGTTTACATTAGACCTAATTTAATGTTAATTGTTGCACACTGCACTTTTTGACACCTAGTAGTTGTCTCTGACTTTGAGTGTTTATTCTGTTTCTACGGAAGAAGGCAGCTCGGAATTGGAATAGAAAAACCACACATTCGATCCAAGCATAAAATATGTGTCTGTATAGAACAGAACTTTCACAGTGAAGATTTGATTGTAAATTCTAATTGTTAATGACTAAAAATGTTGTATGTATCAGGATGTGTACTTTCTACCTTGTGAAGACAGATTATACTGCACCTCTACCCTGAGGCCAGGACACTGGGTGGCACGAAGGGCCGAGGAATGAATACTGTATTAGTGTAATAAAGTCACTGTGGATATACGGTCCTAGTGGATAGCCCACAAGCCTTTGGATATTTTAAATCCATATATTAATATAGATCGTTACTACAAGGCTCTTAAAGAGTCAGTAAGGATTGATTGGTGCAGTGTTTGGGTTTCTGGAAGGTATATAGTAGTTTGTATTGGGAGAGGATGAGGATGAATGTACTTGTTCCAGGTCTCCTGGCTGTGAGGTCTCTCTAATGACTCAAGGTGAATGATAGGGGTAATTCTGCATATGCGCACATACACATGCACGCACACACGTACTCATCCTATTGCTGTATGGGTGTCATATTTACGTCTATGTGTGTCTTGTAGCCTTTGTATAGTCAGATCATATCACAGGGTGATGCCCTGCATCCCACACACAACAGACCTAAATGCACTGAGGGTGTGGTGTATATTAAGCCTATAGTCTGCATCTGTCTCAGTGTACATCAAGGCCTTTACTGCTGTTGTAGCATCTATCCTCCCAGCTCCTTTTTAGCTCATGCATAGTTATTGGTCTGATAAGCATACGGAAACTGTTTTTCTGCCATGTGTAATTGAAAAGCTAAAATATATATATATTTATATATATATATTTGTTGGGTACACTGGTGAGACAAAACAAGTAATTTCAGTGTTTTATTTTCAGCTTTAGAGAGTCATGACATTTCGCTAGCGAGTGTCATCGGTTCACTGTGAAAATTGGGGGACAGATTTACCAATGCTGAAAATAGTTTGCATGTTAATATTTTGCAGCTTTCTCACACATACACTTTACTTTGTCTGTATATTTTAACAACTCATTCTATTAGTTTTCTGGGTTTTCTTTTTTCTATAATCATCTGAAGCGCAAATGAAATAACTCTATCTGCCCTTGATTGACCTGCGAATCTTCCCTAAATCAGTTTGGACTGTGGATCTAGAGATTATGGCGTATAGACTGGCATAAAGTCGAGGTTATTGCTTATTGCAGAACTAATTTTGATTTACAAATCTTGGTAAGGTATTAATAAGTTAAAAGCATTTTACACTGGGCTTCATTTCAGAGGTTTTGATGAATTAAGATGTCAGGCAGTGCCACTTCAAACTGTTAATACTGCATGTTTTTAAGCATTAAGTGATGTTAAATGAACACAGTTTGCTGCACAGGATAATGATGTTTTGTTATGAGTCATATTGTGAATCTGGAGGTTTGAAACGTGCCTTCACTCATCCAACAAAAGTAAAATTGTCAGTCAGCTAATGCGGCAGTGCCTTTAGCGTAGACACCACTAAGAAGCTAGCTAAATGAAATGTCAATAACGATTCATCAGTAACCCTTCATGGGCCCTCCACGGATCATCCAGATCACCTCTGTCTCCTTCAGCCCTCTCTCCTCCCTCTCTCCTCCACTTACATCATATTGTTTAAGCTTCCAGAGTGCTTGCAGTCCAACCATCAGCAACAGGCAGAAACAAACTGAGGGGCTTTTAAAACTGTCTAAAAAAACACATGTATTTGTAGTCCCACATAAAAAGATCTGAAATGGATTTGCAGGTTGGTCTAAAGGAAGTCTTGCGGTGTTTCAATTGGTACTCTCACACTCAGACTTCCAGTGTACACCAGCTGACATTTTTACCTAAAGGTGAGCTTTGCCTCTCTTTACCAAGTCCTGTCGATACACCACAGGCTTTGGCCGGCAGTAGGTAATGAAACTGGTTTTTGGCATTGGTGTGTATGTGTGTGTGTATATTGTTTTCTTCATCTTCATGCTGTGGGGAATTGCCTATTGACAGATTTCAGTGACTCTACCACTGTGACTGTGATTTATCTGAGAGCATTGCACATGGATTCTGTTCTTTTTTCCCTACAGTCATTGTCTTTGTTTCCACTCATGTTCCCGTTCTCTTTTTACAAACAGAAATCATAGTAATATATGACAGGGCTGTATTTTTTTTATTTTTGTGTATCTGACTGTACTTTGATAAGAAGGCTTCTTGTTCTCCGATCTACAAGGTTTTTAATGGGAAACATTTATAGGGAGTTTGTTAACTGCAAGGTAAACCTGGAACAAAGAAAGGAATCAAAACTTATCAATTAATTAGCGAGCTGCAACAACAGTGATGTTGAAAGGAGAAATTAGGCTGCTCAGAGTGCACTGGGGCATTCAGTATGTCATGAAAATGCATTTCATTTCATTCGACAACTATTATACGGATAATTAGTCCGTCTCTTCGAACCTGACTGTTGTTTGAAAGCAGGCTTTTGTCGTGTAAATTGGACTATTTGTAGATAGAAGCTGAAAAAAAAAAGAAAATGGGGAAAGAATGGGAAAGATGCAGGTCCCAGGCTGGTTTCAGATCTGGAGTGCATGCTGTGGATTTTATTTTAGATCATTAGCTATCTGCAGTGGGAGTGCAATATTATTAGCCTCCTTTTTCCTTTATACAATAAAATATATGCTTTGTGGTGCTGCTGCATGGGACTTTGGGTGAACACATGCATGTAAAACATGTTAATCATCATCCACACTTTTAGTGAGATTAGTGAGGCCAGGAGGTGAGATAAACAGTCAGAAATAAACAATCTAACAGTCCGAGCTCATTATAAGTTACAGATTACATTTTAAGTCCCTTAAGTAACTAAATTGGAAAATCACATTTTGTTGAAACCAAACCAAAAGAGAGAATTGAAACAGAAAAAGTGATTTAAGGTCGTTTAAGAAAAGAAGATATTTAAATTTATGCCAAGATGCATAAATTCAACACTGTGAGTCTGCTGATCTCAACTAAACCAATATTGTTCTTTGTTGTAATGACTTTCATCTTTAGTCTAATCACTTTGTTTTAATAGCATTAGCCATGTGAGAGGAGCTCGTGATTAGAGTATTTGTGAAAACAATTGGATACTAATGACAGAAAGTCAAGAGAATAGGTTTGTTGAAACAGGTTTTTTTTCGTGTTAATCATCACTATATGATAATAAAACATTTTTATGAACCACCTACATTAGAAGAATAATTTAAGATTGTTAGAGGATGGGCTTCGTCGCTCCTATCTGACTTTAAAAGTGAAAATTATATTAAATCCACATAGATTTCTTTAAAACAAATTGATTTAACTGTTTTCATAGATTACAGTGGTGTGATCTGTACCCTTTTGTTAAGTACTGCAGTCAAAATGGGTCATCTTTGTCATTCATGTAGATCTGAGGGGGAAAGTTAATGACAGTCATGGGGAAGTATTTCTCTGTCATGGCTTTCATTGTCTGCACGCCTGCTGCAAAGGATTTTTGAAAGCAAACAGTGGGATAATCCCCTGACTGTTAATTAGCATGATAAAAATGTTTGTTTTGTTTTTAAGTGTGAGGAAATGGAGCATGGGCTGCGTGGCGGGTAACTTTAACTATCCTTACAGTAAAATCAACCAATAAATCAACATTTTAAAGCTGGCATTTAAAACCCTTTTCTTCTCAGGGTGGTTTACATCTTTGTCACATTATTTTTACCCTTAAAGAGCTCGCACCCCTGAGCCCTTTCGCGTTCTGACACACAATGATAGACGAGAACTGAGCTAATCTTGTTAAAAGTTTCTTCCCTTTACACAACTTCCATATTTTACATTTCATGGCAGCTGCAACAAACAACATTGATTTAAAAAGATAGAAAAGACCAGTATTCCCATGAGGCAGTTTAGAAGGGCTGATTTCGTCTCAGAGGAATACTGTTTCGTTTGAAGTTCAGCATGCAGTAACTTTGTATTAGGATTCTGATAATGCATCTATGATATATTTTCTTGTGTTATTAAGGCAAGCTGTAGGTGGATTTCTGTGTACTGCAGATAAGTGATATTAATTCTGGTAAGCATTATGGTTGTTTAAAAAGTGCATAAATATAAACACAGAACAACAGTCGTCTGATATATATTTCTTTATTTGTAAAAAATAAACCCTGAACACAACATGTCAAAACAAGTCAGCGGTGGTGTTTTGGTGGATTGAAGTTGCTCTTTATTGTAACATTACCTGGAAAATGAGACAAAGTTCAGGCCATAATGATCACATGTCATTTGATAAGAGGTCACAGTCAGCTGATCGTGTTTCCTATAAGGTTAGGTTGCAGCTCACTCAAGTTTCCTCTTCATTCACTGGTTAGCTTTGATGTCAGCACATCTTTATATGCTACTCAATCACGTAGACAAAGTCCAAGAACACTAATGTGCAAATTCATCTCCTGTCAACAACTCGTCTGCGTATTCTTGGCAACCATGAGAGGCTGGCACAAACAGGCTGGCAGCTTTCAAATGCTTGAGTTGGTTTGGATTTGAAGCCCTTCAGGCTGTGTTCTCCGTAGGAGATACGGTATTTTGTGACCAAGCTTTGTAGCCCACTGATGGTGAATGCTCTTGGATATTCAATATTAATGTGTCTCAAGCACTTCAGGGGTTATGGCCGGCTGATTCTCTTCTCGTAATCCAATTCAGACTAATACCCAGAATCACAAGCTGTCAATCACATACTCCATTTATTTTTCAAACTCCCCTTCCTTCCTGTTTGCCCTTTTTTCCCAGTGTGAAGGCTAGCATTTTAAAACTGCAGCCCCTGACTTCTTGCATATTATATCAGCTAAAGACCTGCTGATCTCCTTTCACAGGAAAAGATTGGAAGGATTTTGTTTTTTGGGCTCTTGCAGGGAAAAGGTTGTGTAGTATATTGTGATTCAACAAGTGTGTGGCTGTGTTGACCACAGAAAAGACCTTGTCCTGCTTTGTACTAACTCTTATTACAAAGTAAGAAACTTTTACTGCTACTGCTGTTATTGTTGCTGCTGCTGTGCTGTGGTTTTGGTTTGAATCTGGATGCTTTGTCCTTTCATTCAATCCAAACAGAGCTGCTGAAATAAGTTTTAAGAGCTCAAGCAGCATAATAACTTACACGTCTAACTGATTAAATAGTTTTGGAAGTTGGACCATGTTATCCACCAGTATCAGTCAAGTAATAAAACACAGATTAAAAACAGAGTTGATATATATTTTTCTGTAATTTCTAAACTGGTGCATCCATGTACCATAGGTTGATACTGCTTGCTGTCCAGGATCATCAAGTCATCATCAGGCATTTGATCAGGATGCCTCCTGGATACCTTCTTTTCAAGGTGTTCTGGGTTGACCTAAATAGGAAGGAATGCTAGGTTGGACTCCACTTGGTGGAGAGACTATATCTCTCCCTGTGAACGCCCAAGGATCACCCCATAGGAACTGGAAAATGTTGTTGGAGCAAATCCATCCATCCATCCATCCATCCATCCAGAATTAAACAACAGGGCAGTGAAAGACTGATGTTTTGGTGAAATTATGTAACTATATATACCATCTATTTATTTATGTTGCTGATGATAACAAAGTCAACTAAAAGGATTGCCTTGTGGACTTGGAAGTTCGTGTTTAATACTGGAATACTGAGATCAGCATCTTCAGATGTAAAGCCAAGATGCAGTTATTCTGAAATACTAACAAACTAATGACATCCAAAAATATTTCAGAAGACTTCTCAATGCCTGCTGTGAAGGAAGCAAAATACTGCTTATCAAAATCCACGCCTCCTGTATATAAATGTCTCACAAAGAGGGTGCGCAGTGCCAGAGTGTCTGTGCATCACAGTGAATGTCAAGTTTAATGACCGTGTGGCTGTTACTTTGGTCATTAAACTTGTTTTTTCTTTGTTGTCGTAGAAATGTTTATCAGGTGGTAACAATGCTTTTCTCTTTCTAGAAACTTTCCCAGTACCGCTTTCCTGCACTTAAAAAAACAATTACATGCCCAACCACTTCTGTCACATTTATGCCATCACCCTAAACTTTTAGGCCACCCACCACATTCTCCCTGAACATAAGATGCAGAAAGTTGTCCATGCAAAAATTTTTAATTGCTGTGAATCTTAATAACTCAGGTCAGACACCTCACACCATTGTATATGTGGCCATGCTTTTATATAAAATTGCTTCAAATTGCTTCAGATGGCACTGAAGTAAAAAAGAAAAAGAAAATCACATCACACGGCTTGCAGTTTTGTGTTCAACAGTAGAATAAACTTAGAGGTTAAACCCCAATTTGTTCTCTAATGTGAAGGTGGGTACTGTAAGACTAAGTCGTTTGCCTTCTACCTACCTGTCTTCTCTTTATTTATGCCCTCTCTGCTTTTCCCCCAGTGGTTTGAACTTCAGCGTGCATTCTTTTTTTCCCCTCCTGTCAGACACTTGCACTGGCTCTGTGCTGTAATGTGCTCAGTTCAAATTACTATGGAGCGAGGCAAGCCAAATACACAAGCTAAATTATTCAGCCCAGCATCCTGCAGCCACTCTAACACATAGGAGAAAGACGAGTGTCTTTGTGTTATAATGGTAATAGCTGAGAAGTTGCATTCAGTGTGTTTTGAAAACAGTTTAAATAAGTAAATGAGTTAATGAGGCTTGAACACAGAGATGTTTGTAGGCATTTTGCAACTTTACTAGAGGTAATTAAATAGAAGAGTCAGCAAAGGCATGAAGCAACCATCCATCCAGCCATCCGTCCATCTTTTGCAGCAATTCTAGATATGGGTTGTAGGGGCCATAGACCCAGACCCCCTTCCCAGCTACCTCCTTCAGCTCACCTGCGAGGATACTGAGGAATTCCTTTGCCAAAAGGCATACTCTCTGCTGGCTTTAGGGTGGGACCCTAGTGACCTTGTCTTGGTTTTACCTTGGGGTCTCCTTCTAGTTGGCCAAAACGTTTCACTTATAAGGCATTCAGGAGACATCACATCAGAGATTTGTGCAAAAGGTCATTATCACCAAATAACTACATCCGTGTAGCCATAATGATCTCAGTAGCTGTTTTCATAGCCATGAGCTAAAACTCCCGTCACCTGATGTTGACAGTTATGACTGTGAATCTCGGTGTTTAAACACATCTACCAAACAGCAATAAATGTATCCCCGTGGCGCTAAACATTACCAAACTCCACACCTTTCTCTCCAACTCATTATCTTTTTTTCCTTCTTTATGGATTTACCTGTTTTATAGATTTTTCTCATAGCAGACAGTGTTATGGGCGAAAAAATACAAGCATATCTAATAACATCTATAAAGGCTTTGTTTTGCCTTTTAAGTGAGCCAGTAAGTCAAGCCGGTGAGTCAATATGCACAACACCGAGGCCGTGGTATTATGTCCTCCCACAGGTTAAATTCTCCAGCAGCAGGAGCCGGTGCCCTCACATTACCCTCACTGAATGGTATCTTTACTTTAATGGTCACATAAATAAAGTCGGGGCATTTATGACCCATCGAGAACTACTGGAGATGACTTGCGCTGGTGTGTTTGTACCACAGCGAATGTAGTTTATATTCAAGCGGACGCTTACTCTCCGAATCTTTAGGTATCTTTGTAGAAGTGGTCTTGGAGAGTTCTTGAATTAATTTATGGGATTTTCTTTTCCCCCACTAAGGAAAAAGACTGATTATCACTGGGAAACATTGAGTAATATAACAGAAAACTCTGGAAAAACAACTGTTATTTCCTGTTTTGGTTTCTTCTCTAACCTCTAAACTCTATGTATGTCAGTGAACATATGTCTATACCTTAACACCGTAGACTGATGAAGATTGACCCCACCCCCACCAGAAACTGCTCTAAAATTACCGTGCACAGTTTGACTTGTGGCACCTTTACCAGGAGCAGTTTGCACATAGTTGTGTTTTGTTTATGTAAAGGAGTTCCGAGCAAGATATTTTGACAGCTCAAGTCATTTTTTGCTTTACATATTTATAGTTTCTAAACGCTTTCAGCTTGGAATAACGCCACTGAGTTGATTGTGTAATAGCAGGAAGGGAAGAAACATCACAAACTAGTCATAACGGTTGCATCTTATTACAGTGCCGCACTCAAACTCTTTAGAACGACTCGTTCTTTCATGCATGTTTGAAAAGGCAGACTACACGGCTAGTTGCTTCATTTACTACACCCGTGGGAATGGGTCTAAAAAAAACACCTGACTTCCGTGATTAAGAGGTTTGTCCATATAGTGTATGTTTTACTTTTCCTGAGCACTCAGTGGTTTTACACTACAAGTCACATATATCCACTCAACCACATGTTCATACAGTGTTTTATTAGATGCTTTCACTTGTTTTTTTACCTTTCATGTGCACACACGCTGATGATGTATCAGGGGCAATTTGTGGGTCATTATCTTACTGGCTGCCTTTTCTGGGACCTCAGTAACCATTTTCCTGCTGAGTTTCCTGCTGGGCTCATTCTGTAGATTCAGGTCTTAATAATACCAGCAGCAATGTTGATTTTGTGAATTACAGTCCCTGTGCAGTGGTTGTACCCTCATTTTATATGCAGTCTATGGAAACAACCAGAATTTGGATTTAATTTGACACATAATCCAACAAAAACTACATTCACATCAAATCCTCCGGCAGAAATCCACTTGTAGAAAGTACGCCAGTCTCACACAGCCACTTCTGCTTTTCTGGGAGAGGAAAGATTAGGACCGATCTGTTTCACAGAAAAGGAAGAAAGGATTTGGGCTGGCCATGTCCCACCACTGCTCTAATAGTTACAAATGGAAGACTTTTAAACTGTTTTAGCTGGCTAAAGAAGATGTATTGGGTTAATGCCCAGATAGTGCGGTAGAGGGATTTGTGGGTTTCCCATTGGGACCTTTCCTGGACAATTTCTCCTGGAGTTTATCTGCGTGTCTGCAATGAAAATATATTCAGAGAAAAGCTTTGTTTTCGTGGGAATTAATAAATTGTTTCTGTCTTGAGTGCAGCAACTTTATAAGCACATTTTAACCAACAAACTGAAAAAGCCCATTCTCGTTTGGTCTGAACTTGTTAATGTATCAGGTAGGGCACCAGAGCTTTTACTTTAGTGCTTAAACAGCTGACAACTTTATCCTCTACAAGGTTGCACAAATAATAATAATAAAAAAAGATAAAAACCTGTTTTCCTCTACCTTTTTTAGGATGCTATGTACCCCATCCATCCTTTAATGTGATATTCAGTAGTCCTAAACTGCACTTCAATGGGCAGGTTTTTAATCACTGCATCTTCCATAGCTGTAACTTTGCAGTAATTATGGCTGTGACTTTCCAGGTAATTTCAGGTAATACATTTGCCTAAAAGATTACAACATGCCATGGCAACCTCTTTTTAATGGGAAGCGTAATTACACTGGAGTAGTGTGAAATGTCATTTGGTCTTTTTAGTGGAAACACAGTCTAATTGTTGCATTATCACAAGTTGAACTGTCAATAGCGGAAAAATAATGAATCTAAAAAGAAGAACAGCATCTGAAAAATAATACGTAACGAGAGAACCGTACATGTTTTTCTGTTCCTCTTTTTGCTTTGACAGCAAATCTCCCTAATTTATGTGGATGGTTGAAGACAATGAGAATAACCTATTCTATGGAAGTCTATGGAAAATCTGCCTATGACCTCAGTGAAAAGTTTACTGAGGACTTTTTGGTTTCAATTGTTAGTTTCCAGTCTAGCTAAATACAACATGATGTTCATTTATATGTTATTGTTGCTGTAGGAGTCGAAAAGCAGGCTAAAACAAGGGTTCTTTGGATTGATAGCTCAGATCTGTATGTGTGCAGAGTCCCTTGATTTTTCAGTCAGATCCAACAAGCTGGTGGTTAGGAAAACACTTAGGTTGAGGTCTCATCTTGGGAATACAATGGGACTGGCTGCATCATCCTGCACAGTGTGGCAGGAAGTCGTCGGACACAGGAGTGGTATAGAGAACTCGGCCAACTTTTTATGCAGACTGAACCCAATTCTGAAATGCTCCTACAATGATTTTAAACTCTCCAGACGATAGTGGGTACATAATGATGGTCATGCCAATAGTTTGCAACCCTGTACTGGATGATTAAATGTGGTCTACATGAAGTTAAGTGGGAAGCATCAATTAAAGAGTTGCAGTAAACCGGGCCCATTTGTTTCCACTTGAACCCTAGTTACCAGTCCAACCGATTAATTGTCCAGTGTCATTGTTGATGTTATAGAAGTGTTTGAAAGCATGTTTAGTAAAAAGGTTAAAGCCATAATAATGTGGCAGCGGAGACAGAAAGCTTTTTAATTTGTTTCTGTCAAATGGCCAAAATGGTCAGTTTCCAGATTTTCCCCTCAAATCAGCCAATTCAGTTTCCAAATGTTATTCTCTGTTCTGCTGGCCCAACTCATTTGAACAAGTGCATTTCATTTTCTGGCATCCTCTGCCGTTGATTTCTCATCTCTGCCAACCTGTTAAGCAGATGAGTGATGAGCTGAAACTCGGCCGCCTCCCGCCTTCTCTCCCGCCTTCTCTCCCGCCTGCTTGTACTGAAGTGGACAGTGGACGTAATAGAGGGCAGCAGCGAAAAATCAATTTGCTTTTCGCAAAGTCTTCATTAGTTTGCCTTTCGTCACGTTCTGGGTCAAACCCAGTTGGACTGCTTCCTACAACCAAGAAAAAGGTCAAGTCAATAATTGTGCGCATGTCCTCCAATACAGCTGTACAGAGCGTACTGCGCCACTGAGAGTTTTGAAAGAGAACGTTTACTTCTCAGAAGTATGGTGCCAAAGTCACAGTGAAATAACTTTTGCAAAGTTTGTTTGATAATGCTCAAATAAGTAAAATAATCAGAAGATGTTCTTTTTATTGTTTAGGAAAAAGTTGCCAGGAAGTAAAGCAAAATTTGGCTCGTAGTTCAAATTCCTTTCCAGCATTTTGAGCCAATGTGTTGTCAGTGACCTTTCTCTTGACCTAATACATCAGGGTTCCTCCTGCATGTGAAGGATTTTGACCTTCTACCAAAGGATTGTAACAAATATTTTTAAACCAGTTTCCCTAGTTGTAGTGCAGCCAATAGCTGTCACAATAATTTCAAAAGTGGATGCAAGCACTAGATTTGTTTGTTTGTCCCCCGCAAAATCCAACTAGCCACTTTATTTTTACAAGATATCCAAGTTATTTTACAACAGTTTCAATCGGCGATTAATTTAATTTTAGTGTTCTTGACTATAAAGTAGCCAAATGCACAAAATAAAATAAAAAAACTTCAGCCATTTTTTTGGTCTATGTGCAACAAAGAAAAGCAAATGTTGCATTTGAAATAATCAAACAATACAAAGCATTGTGTTTTGACAGTGTATAGAAGGAAGTACTTTCTTGGAGCTGTAGATGTGATTTGGAAAAGCTGTAAGAAGAGCAATGAGTCCACCATTGTGATTAGGCTTAATCAAAAGTATTACCTCTGCTTCACCTCCACAGATCTGGCAGAGCAGTTTCAAAATAAAAAAGTTTATACATTGTTTAAAGAAGATCCTGAATGATTTCACACTTATGAAGATGGTTGTTACATTGCAAAGCGTTGTCAGAAAATTTGACACTAAATTCACTCAAAAAGACAAATCCATGCATCTAAACAAAAACATTTTTTGCTCGTGGCTATTTTTCAATCTCAATTTTCAAACAGATGTTGAGCTCAATCAAAATATAGTCGTGACATAGTTTATGTGCCAATTTTGATACTTGATATGTATCCATTTATTTTCAAATTGGGCATGATTTACTTGATCATAAAAGAATTTTTTTATTAATCACATTACCAGAAACAACAGGAACATGCTTGAACTTATTTTAAGTAAAGATAAAGGCCCTTATGTATACATACATATACTCAGTTTGTCATGTTTTTCTGCAGATAAAATGGAAACAATCACATCACCACTATTTTAATGTTCAACTTTTATTGTAACATCTTTGTTGGTGATAATTGAGCTTCCACTTCCACAGTTATTTAATGTCAGGTCTTTAACCAGTCAATCACAGATATAGATTTCCTCCCTCTCTTCAATTTCATCCTCTCCCTTCCTCTGCGGACTGCCGTCGGCTAGTATTGATTAGTGTGTATTGTTGCTTTTTCTAGGTAGGCTCGGTCTGTTGACCATATTATCAACACTGTTAGGCACCAATCAGACTCTTGGAAGCAACACATTTATGACCCTGATAAGGCCAACGAGTGGTACAAGCTTGGAGATTTTTCCTGTACAGAAGAATTCCTGGGATACCCACAATATAATAAAAACTTTTTTTGTGAAAATCTAAATGATTTATTAGTATTTAAATACATTTTCAACTGGATTGGCTGAAATACAAGATTTCAGTATATAATGGCCAGAAATAACAACATCCATGGTCACCCTCCAAGGGTTCATTCTGAACCAAGAAGAAAACACAGGATACAGCAAATATTACATGTGCTGTCTGCAAATGACTTTACTGGATTGCAACTGAAGTACTCCTTGAAAGAAGTCCAGCTTTATTTAGCCAGGGAAGGTTTGACAGGGTAATTTGTTCGTCTCTAGCTCAGAAGTTCTTTTTTTAAAATGCAGAGAAAAACCTCTGAACCCTATCCATTCAACAGAGATTACTAGATACTGTGTCAGATTGTGTGTGTGATAAAGCAGACTGTGTTATTCATTAGTTTTACTTTGTTTTGATATAATAATATCACAAAGATGTCTTGCAAAAACATGAGTTTGACATGAAACTCAGCGATGTTGTGGCTGCTTCTCTTTCATTTAACCTCAACTGGTGCTGCTGATTGTGTTGGGAATAAAGTATTAAACTCAGGATTTGCCAGCAGACTGTGAGAAAGTAGTAAAAAACTGACCCATACAGTATATAATTGTTCGAAACACTTAACTGCTTAGGAAATCCCCCCATGATCCCTTAAGACCCTGGGCCCAAGAGAGGGATTTCTTCCTGGGTTTCTGAGCGATGAGGACATGTGAGGAAATGGGGTGGAAAAATGGTGAGGTGGGGAAGTTGTGTCTCAAAGCGGCAGCAATGTCAGGGATTTGTGGGCTGTATTTTCTGATAACTTCCACTGGCACAAAAGCAATTGTGGCTTCCAAGGCATTGTTTTCTGCTTAACTAAGTCAGCACACAGGGGAATTGTCCTGGGAATAGTGCACTGATCTGAGTGACACAGCTCTCTTGTCCTTGGGGCTAATTGCATATGCATTCATGCTGAGTTAGTGCTATCAAACCAGAACTCTGACAACAAAAACCTGTCAGAATTACAGCTACCGTCCTATATCTCAAGCTCAGTTATGATACAGCAAATACAAGAGGGAAGCGCCTCTCGTGCCATATTTATGGTTACATTTATGTTTTTTAGATGCCAGCTTCTTCTTTGAAAATGCCGATTCATGCTTATTTTCAAGTCTGAGATGTGCACGACATGATATGAGCTAAAGTCATCATAGTTCAGGCTGTTGGAGTTTTCTATGGCAGCTCTGGATTTTGACTGCAAGAACTCGATTTTCTAACTGACATCTTTGCCCTGTGGTGGTGGTGAAAATTAAATTGTTTTGATCAAGCGTCCAAGTTCTCAAAGTTTGGAACATCAAGTTCAAACTTTGAACTTGATAAAAAATCATCTTTGTATCAAAGTTGTGCTTATCATTGTGAGGGTTAAGGCAAAAATCTCAGGGACTAATCATGCTGATGGAGATACTAATAGATTACCACTATTACACCTCTAAAGAAGAGCTTGAGCTCTTTGTTTTATTTTATTTTTTACTAGGATCTGGTCAATTCTCCCATTCATCTTCTCTCATTTATCCTATGTGGGGGGGAAAAAAGCCACTGTACCTTCCTTTCCCCTGCCTTTAACTAGTCTTCTTTTGATTGGTTGCCCCTCATAACAGGTTGAAACCTGGGTGGGTGTGGCTTATATTCTATGGTTTTGAAATAACCATATAAAGCAGGGGTGGGGAACTCCAGGCCTTCAGGGCCAGTGTCCTGCAGGTTTTAGATATCACCCTGGGTCAACACTCCTGAATCAAATGATTAGTTCATTACATTACGACTGTTCTCTCCTCTGATCTCTGTTTCCTCATGTCTGCTTGTGAAACTGGAGCTTAGGAGAGACCCGTAAAGTGGCAGTATCATTAGTTATCCGTGTTGTGTATCTTACTGAAGGTCACCAGTGATGTCAAATGTACATACTGTATGACCTTTTGGAAGAGTTCCTCTGCTTTATATACAATGATTTCTCTTCATTTCTCATCAGCTTACGTAAATTAACATGTGTTACTGTTCCAGATAGTTTTCCTTGTAAATGCGTTTCTGTGAGTTGATGGATAACTTTTATGACAATAAAAAACGGAACACATTATGCTTACTGTATACAAACTACATGACTGAAATGATGTTTTACAAATTGATTTCCATGCCATAGAGGGAGCAAATGACTGCCTGGGAGGCACGAATCCATGCTGAAACAAAATCAAAAACACTGCATCATGTTGGAAAATAGTCATCAGTTAAATGAAAATGTGATTTATAGTAAAAGAGTAAAACGATACAAAAACACTTGAATGATCCGTCAGGCCTTGAGGAACAAATGTCTAACTGCTACTCGTCCACAGCTTTTACGCCGTCACACCTAAATCCAAATCTTGTTGCTTTCGTGGAGCCTTTGTTTCTTTCATGCTCGGGTCTGGATAAGCATTTTGTGTCACAGGCTTTTACTTTGGTTTGATTGTTTTTTAGTTGCTTTATCACAAAAAATCTGCCCCTTTATTTCACCCATTAAACTGCAGCTCTGTGAGTATATTGCTGCACCTGGGTTACTGGCCATTATATTTGCGATGCTAATTATTTGTTCCTGCATTCATTTCCATGTCATACATGCATAAAGAAATACTGAAAATACACTGGCTGCACAAAAGGCACCCACAACTGCTTTTGTGCTGTGCCTGGATGGCGGCGTTTGAATGGTAGTCAGTGTGAACCACCTAACACGGGTGTTGCTATTAGCTCAGATAATGGCTGCATTGTATTGTATTTAGGTGTGCTGCTTGCATGGTCTTAGTGTTGTGATCAGAGCTTTAACAGCTCCATCTTTTGTCTTCACCCAGTGGACCCATTTTATTTGCCTCTTGAAACTTTTGTATCTCATTTTTCACGTTTTGAACATAATGATTTCCTTCACCAGGCTTTCTGTGCAACGGCACAATAGTTCATACAGTCTTCCGACATCCTCTCTAATATACAACGTCGGATTTTAAAACACAAAAAAGTTTCATAAAACTTGAAAGCTTTTTGTCTGATCTCCCATGTAAGATAAGGTCATCTCCTTGTGCATGTCCAGTCAGCTTCAAGCAGAGCAGAGTTTTGAGATTGCTCCCTGGAAGTCCTTTTCTTACTTCTATCAACTTTATTTCAAATTGGTGCAAACACAATGGTAAATGGGGTTGGTTGAGGTTGTTCTGACTCAGTGTTGGAGATGCAGTGCCCATTGTGGGGGTTCAAGATGAAGGCACTACTAGCAGATGATAGCTAGATAGCAGATGATCCAGATAATGAGATCAGCTGAATCTATAAAATTTTAAAGACTTTTAAAATGTAATTTCTAAAGGTCCACTTTGATTTGTGACATAGTATGCATCTGCTTAATGCCAGGTAGCTGCAGTGGCTGTCTGGGCTCAGAGATGGAAATGAGAAGCAATTTTCTATATCCCCAAAATAAATCAGGGGTTGGATAACAAACAGATTCCCAGTAAACACTCACAGCCCGATGTGAAAAAAGCGAAAAAGCAAATGCTAGTATTTAACCAAACGTTGACGTGCTTCTCTGCTTTTGCCTTATTGTTTAATATACTGTTTAAAATTTATGATGAATTACTGCCGTTTTTTCTTTTGCTTTCTCATCTCTTACAACTCTACATGCCTTTTTCAGTCAGAAATGTTCCACAAAGGCTTCACCTGCAAAGATATTTTTATTTAAGACATTTAATGAAAGCCCAAGGTTTGTTCTTATAAGCACCACCCTGCACACCGAGGAGGACCGAGCAGAAAAAGCCCTGCTTATCTGTTTCTACCAGAGGTAAACAGGAAGTCACATATTTAACATAACTGCTGTCACGGAAATAAAAAGAAAAGCAAATTGTATCTGATTTCTGGGTAAGCTCATGTCCCCGGCTGTTTGTGTATTCTGCGGCTATGATCGACTGCTACCAGTGTCTGGCTCCTGTTCATGTTTCCTGCAATTTGTTGGCTTGTAAATAACATAATTGGGCAGGAAATGTTGATCTGAAAATGCTTATAGTAGCAGTTTCAGTATAGAGGATTTATTCTAGTGAATTCGTGTGATTTGAAAATGATTTGACTCACAAATATCTTATAGTTTAACATTACCTAAAGCTAAAGTCACACCAAAATTAATTCTTGAAGTATAAATGACTTTTTGTGAGAGCCCAACAACTTCAGATATTTGGAGCAGGTACCAATAGAGTTCAGGAATACCAATTTTGTCAGCTGTGGTGCTACCCTGCTGCACGCACTATGCACTGAAGGCAGTTATTATGTTTTCTCTGTGTATTTCTCATGCTGTCGTATTTGAGGGTCTTCAGCTTACAATGTAAAGCACCTTGAGTGTAATTTGGCCATATAAATAAAACTGAACTGAATCTATGCCAGTTATATCAGTTACGGTCTTTAATAATTTCTGTGTAAAGAAAGGCTTACCTCCATCTCACAGTGCTGGATATATTCGAAGGGAGAATTTGTTTGTGTTCATGTTTGTGGTGTCCACATACGGTTGGGTTTTCTCATGTCCTTATCTACCCGACAACCATCAGGTCACCTAGCTTTCTCTGATCTCACATTCACAGTCGCTCTCCTTTGCACAAGCCACCTGTTACAGGGCGTTGGCACAAGCATCTCCGCAGAGAGATGCCGTTGGAGGATTCGGTTTCAGCTTCGCTTTCACCACAGCAGCCCCGGGGGGAGCACACACACACACACACAGACGCACACCCACACCCCCATCTCTTTCACAAAACCTGTTTTACACACATTCCCTCAGTTACAGAATACTAAAGAGACCCTAGAGCAAAGAGGGTCATTAACCCCATATCTTTGCACAGCAGTTAATGATTTCCCACAAAGTGTGTGTACAAATAGGAGTAAAATACACACACACTTTTAAATAAGGCCTCCATGGACTTCTGCACCCCATCGCTCACCTGTAGCAACACTTGCTTGTGCTTTATGTCATTGAAATGCTCTTTGGCATGCTGCTCAGTAAGCAGCTGTCAGACTTGGAAAAAGCTTCTCTTTTGAGTTGCTGTGGGAAATCCAATTTTTCCATTATACATGTATTTTTGAGACTTCATGCCCACTTTGATGGGCTGTCCTTATTGTTCTGAAGGTGAAATTCTTCCTAGTGGAAGAAATTTGGAAAAATGTTATCTTTTTAAGCACAATTTCTTAACATACTGATTTTAAAAAGAAATGATTCAAATCTTCTGGAGTCAGTGAAGTAAAGCATAAAATCTCACAGTGTTAGTGTGAAGAAATATATGCTGAATTCTCCAGAGTTGGAAGTCTGACCATATTTAAAGTGATTTGCTTACCATGCGTAGCGAGCTGTAGTTGGAGCTAGGTCCCATTGGTAGTCACTTCATTTGCTTTCCTCAAGGTTGAGATTTGTTTAACCCACCCGAAGGTTACTTTACCTGACACTGCTAAACGCTGCTCTGGTAGCCACATTGCTTCCTGTGTGGACACTGATTTTGTATCAGGTGGGTCAAACTCGTTTACAACGTGGGCCACAGACATCTTAGTTTGATGTTGAGTGAGCCGGGCCAGTGAAACTCCACTTTCTGGCATTGTACAAAGTTACACATTTAATCCCCGAGGTATAAGAAAAAGAAGTTCAGTTTTAATAGCATGTGTCAATATTTTACATGATAAAGAAATGCTGCTGCTAGTGAATGAAAGAAGTCTGTCAGCATTGACTCTATGGGCTTTAATTGTGAGGAAAAAAAGTGTAAAATAACAGGAAGTTCTGGTACCCACACTATCCTGTAATTATAAAACAACATTTTTGCTTTTTTTGTTTTTAAAACTGTGGAACCACTGTAACAAAAATGGCCACGGGAAAGATATATACTAGAAACAAGCTGTAAAACTAATGAAAACACAGTTAAAAGTCCAAAATTTGTGCACTTCTTCAGACTTTCCAAAGGTGCAGGCTTTGGAGTGCTTAGAGGATTTTTTTTTTATTATCATTGTGTACTGTAATATTTAGGAGCATGGGTCCAGATCAATATTAATGCAACTTTTAGTCTTTTGTCAAATGTTTAAAACAAATAAACAGAAAAAAAGCACAAAAATCTCCAGAAATCTACGTATGCAGCCAGATCTGGACACCTGGCACCTCCTTCCTTGCAAGGCTGATGAGGTTGCTCTTGTCCGTTTACCCAAACAGTATCCCCACTTCTTAAAAAAGTGTTAGTTTTCTCTCATTGTCACAGTCTTTCTTATGACCTTTTGCATTATGGTGTAACCTTACTTTTGGTTTTACCTTCATGTTCCTCAGTATTTTCCTTTTCTGGGTTCTTCCTGTCCCGTTTACCTTCGTGGTTTGCTCTTTTCTTTATTTTGAAGGTTACGTGCTCGTGTGGCTTTGTGCTTTCGCTTTCCACCTTTGTTCCCTTTCCAGCCATTATTATGTTATAGTATCTCTTTCCCTAATTATTGACGCACCTTTGTCACATCTTCCTCTGGTTCTCGTGTCTCTGTTTTTTTGTGCACTTCTGTGTCTTATTCTTTGATTATGTTATTTAGTGTTTTCCTGCCAACATGCTGCGCTCCTTTGTTATTATTACCAAGAGTTTGTGACTCTCTGTTTGTGTTTCAATTTACTTTGTGAACCTTAGATTTGGATTTGGGGTTAACAAATCACACATATTAATGAATGTAAGATGCTTGATAGTTGCCTTTTCTCTTTTTCTTAGTAGTAGAAAACTTTCAGAGTGTTTTTGTGTGTAATCCTTAGAAGTTGATGAATAGGCCTTTATGACTTAGAAGGCTAAACACTCTGGAGTTATTTTATATTCATACTCATTAAAACCCAGAGGTCACCTCTTGTTACTTATGCTTACGCATCTCTGTTTGTTTGCATTGCACTCTCTGTCATTTATCCCAGTTATTTTTCTCTCCTTGTCTGAAGGAGAGAAGTGACGTCAGAGTATACAAATCAGATCCCAACCTCTTTGAAAGCCAAATGACCAAAGACAGAATTTATCGGAAAGGAGAATGGACACTCATCCTGTTAATCCCCTGCGAACTTAAATACTCACGAGTTAGTTTTTAGAAATAAAATCTTCTGACCTTTCGTCAGAATTTCAGAGTCGGTCATTAAAATTAAGTTCGAAGTTTGAATTGAGCTTCGAGAAGAACATGCCGTGACTGAATTGCGCTCCTTTTTTGTCACTCGGTGAATGGTTGCTGTGAGTGTTTTGTGTTTGTAGTCCATTCTGATGCGTGTTGGCATGCTGTAACACAAATTTTCCTCCATTAGTTGTCCTGCTGACAGGAAACTGTTTTACGGAGGCAAGGTTCTGGCTCTGTGTGCGGATCTGTGGGTTTGTGCTTGTATTATATCAGTGAACACAGCTCGGATATTGAAGCAAATCAATAAACGGAGAGGGGAGGTGGAGCAGGGGGGACAGTGGTGATTGTCAACACTTTTCACACAACCTTTTTTTCTTTTTGTAGAAAATAAGCTCATTTTTGGTCTCTGCGTGTGTCCGCGTGTGCATGTGTCTGATGTTTTGTGTATCTGCATGCTCTCAACAAGAACAGGTGTGTGTATACTTCAGATCTTCCAGCTAGACTGCACTTGATGTTAGTGCCCTAGAAAACCATTGCACCTTAAACACAGAGCCAATTAGCATGGAGCTGTTGTGTGTCTGAAATAGCTTCAGCCACCATATCCACCGGTCAACCTCGAAAATCCCAGGCAGTTAATCCAATTAGAGTCAAAACATAGGGATCCTGGACATTTAATCCAATAAGAGTCAACACACAGGAATGTTTTAGTAGTGAGAGCTACGATGTGAGCCAACCGGTGATTTAGAACACTGGTTGCATGTTATTGACTGTAATTTTACGTTATTGGCTCAAATTTATAATTGTGACCGTTTACTGTGGTGATATCATGGTTCCAAATCTCTCACTTACTGGCAGATTCTTATGTTTTCAAGGGTTGAGTAACAGTCCCACTTGAATTCACCCCTCATGTTATTACAGCAAATCTTTGGTTAAAGGGCTCTTCCTTTTGTCAACACTGTTAACAAAAACAAAACTGGTGAGAGCACACCGTCTTAATAAAACTTTTACACACATCTTAGCTTAAAGCACATTGTAAACACAAACAGCACATATTTTCTGTAATAACATGTTTACAGTACAGACAAAACTGGTCAAGTACCAGAAGTCAACAAGTCAACAAGGCAGAACCAGTGCAGATCTCAGCTGCTTCAACAGTAGCAGCATTGGACTAAAGCTATATGCAAAGTAGACAAGCCTTTACTTCATAAAGAGTGCCCTACCTGAGACCAAACGCTTTACGTAGATTTCCTGGACATGCAGAGGACCAAGATGGCTCTATCAAGTGTATTAACATACTTTGATCTCAATAACAAGATCAAGGAAGGTTTCGGTTACGAGTCGGCAGTATCCGAGTGACTGGAAAGTGTATATGTAAGATGGCTGTAGTCACCATGAAGATTTTTGCATTTTGAAGTATCAAAGTTAGCATTTTGTCTACTGCCATCCTAGTTTTATGAAGCTAAAAGTTACAGTATTTGGATTAGAGAATTAGGTGCTAAGTTAGCAGCTAACATTAGCATGCTTGGTTTTCTCGCTGCACGGGTGCTTCAAATAGACATGCAAAGTAATAAACTGGTCTGTCTCTACTAAACAAACAGCCAAGGTATTTGTTAGGTAATTTCATTCAAACACTGCTTTTACTTTTACACAATGAATTCAGAGGGAATCCATTAGAATTTCAGGGCTATGCTATGTACATGCTATCTAGTGACTAAAACTGAAACAATAGCAAAAGGAGCCTTTGGTAATAATGTTAGTTAGAACTGATCCCAGGGTTTTAAGTGAGCCAATACTGATCATGTGGAGTAAAACGTGTGTTTGAGTGGATCTTTTAATGTGACATGCATATAGGGGCAGTAATTAGCAGCTTCAGTAGCTTTAATTTAGGGGAGTTAAATGGAGCACGGCTATCACCTCATGTCCTTTAGATGTGCGTGGGAGAGGATATCAGAGGATATCAGAATGAAGTGCCATTTGTCATGTGTTTGTGTGTCTACTTAAAAAAACAACACATTTGACAGATCAATGTTTTCATGAAATGCGCTAACTATTCTTGAACCAGCTTAAAGTCCGTGGATAAATAAGAGACTATGTGAATGTGGCATACTTGAGTGAGAGATGCACATGGAGCACATGAGACAGGAGATGAGTGTAACACTAATTAGGCCGCCTCTATTCCAGCAATGCTATGGCATATTTTCCCATGCAGGGCTCTCTAATAACCAGTTGTTCTGTGGAAAAAGCTTTAAATCAGAGGCTATTCATGCACAAGCCTCTTCTGCCTGCATGATGTAACCTGCCTAAGACCCAAACTGAAACGTTGTCAGTCATCTGAACAATGCGAATAAAAGAATGAAAGCAGAGTTTTATTCCTCTTCTGCAGTGCATACCGTCGGTATCATCATGCTTTTAAATCACCACAGATACACCGCTTCCTTCAGCAGAAACATTCATACCTTTCTCCCACAGTTGTAGTCCTAGCATGTTACTTCCTATATTTCCAGGCTTTTGCCTGACAAACAGTAACAGTGAGGGTCTCTAACCTTGTAATAAACTCTTGGTCTTTTATTTTTATTAAAAAATATATATATTTCTTAGCTTTTGTTTTCTTTAATAAAAGGAGGAATAAATAACTTTAGGAAATTCCACTGTTAAGAGATATTTAAAATATATATATATATAAAAAAAATAAATAAAAGATAGCTAGGAGTTGTTTGAATTTGAATTGCTGCTAGTTGTTTTAGTTTTTTACTGAACAAAATATATTTTAGTCAAAAAGTGTGTCACCTTGGAGCAAAACATTGATTAATAACTGAGAAAGTTGATTGGTTCTTAACATAAATCTCTTGGAGCCTTGTTGCCAGCCCGTTTCATTCTGAAACCTGTTGGCCTGAGACCAGCAAACTTAAGGCAGGTTTTTTCAGAAATGTTTCCAGATCTTGTTTTAATTGTTTGTTTGTTTTTTAAATATAAGATGTAATATAGTGAAACTTCTTGTTTCACTATTTCATAGAACTACCATTAGGCTTCTTTCATGTGCATGGTTGTGTTGTAGCAGTGGGGAAACCGCTTTTCCTGGATTCTTGCTTAAAGTCCTGCCTGACCGACTTCCTAATTGGCTGTCTCGTTGTTTGACTGCTTTACCAGCTGACTTTGCTAACTTTCCCTGGCAGCCAGTCACACTGACCGAGTGCCTCGTTGACCTGTTGGTTTGCTGCCCGCTGCGGTCATTTGTGTCCGCCGTTAAAAGTGATCACAGTTAATTGTTGATACTCTGAGTGAGTGTGTGTCCTTGAGTGAGCTAGCTGTCAGTGAGTCAGCAGCAGCTACAGAAGTAGCTTTCTCACTCAGATCTGTTCACCACAAGCATGCATGCAAATGAGTGCACTCATACATGCATGTACGCTTGAATGTGAGCAGTGAAAGAAGGGTGTGTTGTACAGAAATTCACTTCAGCTTGACTGAATGCAAAGTTTGTACTGCACTTATATTTAGGTGTATAAAGATGGTAGTGTTGTCCATGTGGAAGGGGGGCATGATGTTTGCTGTTGGTTACGATGCAGTAGCAACCTCTCTGTGATGAGAAAACAGTCATTTAGGAGTGTGTGTTTGTGTGTGGGCAGACTTACTGTTTCAAGGTGGAGGATAACGGGGCTTTAGTGTGTCTAATCTGCAGCTGGGTTCTAAAAAGATCCAGGACAGCGCTACATAACCTGGATTAGTTGAACAGACGCAGGCAGAGCTGGAGGAGGAGCCACATCCGAGACTGAAATAAGTGTTAGGGTGTTAAATTGGAAAGCAGCGTTCACATTGCAATCAAGCCCCGGCCAGCGCCAGATTAAAATGAGATGGAACCTCAATGACTCCCGCTGGGGAATCAGGTGGTTTCAGCAGCAGATAATGGGACTGAGCGGAGGAAGATGTCCCTTCACACAGGGAATTGAGCGATGTGTGGATTTAGCACAGATGAGGCAATCAATCAGCCACAGTCATAACTGGAAGAGAGAATAACATTAAGTAAAAAGCTGCTTTTCCACATGATTGATATGTTTGTCTTGATGTGTTCAAATAAACAAAATATTATTAAAAATTTACAAATGAAAAGAAAAAAATATAATCACCCTGAATGTCGACAGCATTCCTGCAGATCTTCAAAAGCTCTTGAAATTCAAGGTGCATCAAAAAGAATAATACAATTTAAGTAAAGTAATGGACAAGTTTTAAAATACATGAAAGAGTATGAAGCTAAATGTAAAGTTTTACATATGATACAACTCTTCCCATACTCGAGCAAAGTCTGAAGTAACTGCACTTTTTTTTCCTTAACTTGGGAGGAAACAAATAGATGCTTTTAGTTAGGGTTACATTTTGTTTGTTACTGTTATCATTGCAACTAGAACTGCAGCAATTAGAATTTTAAACGACACAACTACATCAATAACAACTACAACAACTGAAGTTGCCCAAGGCTATAATCTGGCATATTTACATTTCTTAAAATGTTCATTAATAGTTATTGTCCCTCTTTTTTATTAAAAAAAGGAAACAAATAAAGTAGCTACAACAATACCTAGAACAAGTACAGCAATATCTGGAAAATCAACAGCAATATTCTATTTCTAGAACAACTGCAACCAATAACTATAACAACAACACTACAAAGACTAAAAATAACTTGAACAAGTACAGTATTACCTAGAAACATTATTTATAGATTACTTTTCTTAACAAAGATACAGAGAGCTTCACAGACAGAAAATTCAAATAGTAAGACATTCCAGAAATAATTAAAAGCAGAAAAGAACAAAAAAGCAAATTCACATACTGAGAAATCACTTCTTGTTTAACACGTTTTAAAAGAAAATAAAGAAATTGTCACTCAAAGCGGTCGGCTCCATTTCTCAGATCAGGTCAGGTGTAAATTCTTTGTGCTCATGTTAAACAGATGCCATTCCTATAAACCAAACAACAGCATTTAGACAGTTTTATGATGTTGTTTCTGGACTAAAGCAGACAGGGAAGACACTGGGATTAAAACACTTAGCATGGCTAGAATTAGGATTGTTCTACCATGGAGTTTTCTGTTTTTCTGTATTGGTCTTAAAAAGGTACTGAAAAAATCTTTTGTTTGTTTATATTCTGTACCCCAGATACCCTGTTTTTTCATCACTTTTTTAGGACCTTTTCTTGTTTGCCTGAATTAATCTCGACTTTAAATTCAGGTCTGTCTAAACAGACTTTTAAGCTCGATTCAGAGCTTAAAATTTCACAGTGCTTCTTTTTATTTTTGGGAAACATGATCAGTGAGCATCTTCAATAAGAGATAATTAAATCTGATATCTACTCAGTCCATTACACTTGTAATTAGGGCTGCCACGATTAGTCGACTAGTCACGATTACGTCGACTATCAAAATCGTCGACGACTGATTTAATAGTCGACGGTCGTTTGAAGCTTCGTAAGATCACAAAAGACGCAGGAATAAGTAGTAGGATTTAAGAGTGTAATAACGGACTGAAACAGAAGATAGCAGCACTGCATGTACGAGAATGCCAGCTGCCGTTAAACCCCGAAGAAGTAGCTCTGTCCCAGAATTAGTGATGTGCGATACCACTGATTTCCTTTCCGATCAGATACCAAGTAATATTCAGGGTGGTATCGACGATACTGATCCGATACCGATACTTTGTACAAAAACGTATTGTATTTATTGTATCTCAAATTATAGCGTCATAATGATTACAGGACATCAGATTACTTGTTCTTATCACTTAATAATGCAGAGTTCATCATATAGAAATAAAAAACTGAAGTTGTGCGCTATTTGAACACCTTGCCTGCCTGCATCACTAAAGGACTCCGTGAGAGACGTCACCTGTCCCTCTCCTCCTCTTCAGTTCATGTCAACATACGCTCGTCATATTCTGTGATATGATTTACTCTGAGGTGTTTGACAAGGTTAGTGATGTTGCCACAACCATACATGCCAACCCTCCCGATTTTTCTGGGAGAATCCCGAACTTTCAGTGCCCCTCCCAAAAATATCCCGGAGCCACCATTCTCCCGAATTTCTCACGATTTTCCACCCGGGCAACAAAATTGAAAAACCATATCGTAGAATTCATAACGCGGCCCAGCCAATTCCAGTTTCCAACAATTGCAGCAGCTAGTTAGTTTTAATATTACTCTTATTTCTCTTTCTGGGTCGCAAAAAAACTTTTAACATATTTTCAGGTGAGAATGTAGCTGTGTAAACTTCAAATATCTGAGCCGACCGACACATCGTCTTCAAACCCCCGCGGTCTTTCACTGCTCGGGTTAAACATGATATATATAAGTCACTTTGATAACTTAGAAATGCTATTGTTTGGCTTTTTCAGTGTTTTATTTGTTTGTGAGTAAATCGGTTTGGCTGAGATTAAAGTTATTAGATTAAATAAAATTTAACTTTATTAATCCCTCGGGAGGGTTCCTCCGGGGTTTTCACACAGCTGAATAAACAAAGTGTGAGACGGTCGAGAGTTTACGCCAGTGCCCGGTTATATTTTAGATAGCAAGGAGCAGACGACGAGTTTCACTCCACCGAGGGAGCTCGTGATGTACTACACGGCTTTCTTTAGACCACGAAGGCCGGGTCCTCAGGTGGAAGCAGCCTCTGAATTTGGACACCCCCGCTGTTTCCGGGCCGGCCAATAATAACGGTGACATTTAACGTATTTTATCCGATAAATAAACACTGTAAAATTTATTTATCAACCCCCCAACAGCCTTTTTGAATGTCTTCCTAATTCTGAGGTCTCAAGGTTGGCAAGTAAGGCCACAACACCTCACTTTTTTGCCATATGTATCGCAAACCACGTCTCAGCTGTTTGTGGAGGTAAAATACGTCCGCACAATTAAGCTCAGCCATTGCTGTGAGTGCGCACGCCAAGGGGCTGCGAGACATTTATACAGCCATATTTCGCACATGACTATGTAAGGCGGAGGAGGAAGTAGTTCCTTTGAATGTAGACAATCCGAATGTTATAGTTTCTTTCCACTGTGTTCCTGTTAATGATAAACTAAAAATTTACCCTAAATTACTAAAATATCGATATTTTAATGTGAGAATCGATTCTAGAACATAAATAACTGGTATTGGAGGAATCGATATTTCAGGATTGATCACATCACTACCCAGAATTCATAGCGCAGCCCAGCTCAGTTTCCAACAATGGCGGCAGCTAGTTAGTTTTAATATTACTCTTATTATTCTTTCTGGGTCACAAAATAAACGTTTAACATATTTTCAGGCGAGAATGTAGCTGTGGAAACCTCAAATATCTGCTCAGTTTATCAAGACACCACATATTTTCAAAAGCGCTCCAACGTTTTCAGAGATGTCTGTTACCCACTAGCTCGATAGCTAGCCGGGGGCAAGGCTCACTAGAGCCGGTGAGAACACCGGACACCCGGCAAATCGTTTTCAAACCCACCGCCGTCTTTCGCTACTCAGGTTAAACATATATAAGTCACTTAGATAACTTAAAAATGTTATTGTTTGGCTTTTTTTTTAGTATTTTATTTGTTCCTGAGTAAATCGGTTTGGCTGAGATTAAAGTTATAGTTTTTACACAGCTGAATAAACGTCAAGCAGACAGCTGATTATCAGAAGTGTGAGATGCTTGAGAATAAACTCCGGTGTCCTGTTATATTTTAGATAGCAAGGAGTTTATTAAACTTCACCAAAACAATCTGCAAATGTCATTAAAATTTAATAAACTATCATCTTGTCTTTATTTTTAGTTAGCACCTTAAACACTTAAAGCTGTAAGCTAATGATAGTTATATAAGAGCAGATGCTGCTGGTGCAATAATCTATACGTTTTACATCCAATGGATGCATGATCTGATTAGTCGACTAATCGCAAAAATAATCGGTGACTAGTCGACTATCAAAATAATCGTTTGTGGCAGCCCTACTTGTAATTAACCAAAGAAAATCTTCATTGACTGGTTGGAGAGTGGGAATAATTTCAATCTGTTGGTTGCAGAGAAAATCATTAGCCCATTTTGATGAGAGATGCAGCTTGACAGCTGGAGCCCGTGAAGCTTTGGCTCGAGGTTTTGTAAAAGAACTTGACCAAACATACTTAGAGATGTTTGGATGTTGATGTGCTCAAAGTTAAAGCCTCAAGTGTTCAACACAAGCTTTGACAGAATACCCAAACACTGACAAGTTAGCTTAATGTTTTCTGCCTGCAATATGAAAATAGCTGCTCACTGCTGAAAATTCAATATATTAACATAAAAAAACCCAGGTTTGTCATAGATCAAGTTAAAGACAATTCTACTTCATTTTATTTGAATGAAATGTTCCTCCCTCCCTCACTGAGTACACATAATACGAAGTAAAAAAAAAAATAGAAGTCAAGTTTGTTTTACAGTCTTGCCTATCAGTCTTTGTTCTCTCTTCTTATTTCAGCTGTTGCTCTGTCTGATCTCTTTTGTGTTCACGTGTTTATCGATAGCTTGCATGAGTTGACTTTTGTAATCCAAACACATTATATCAAAAGGCTGGACGGAGAACAAAGGATGAAAATGCTAAAAATCTGTTAGAAAGTTGGATACCTTGTCAACTCCCAAGTAAATGTTGAGTAAGCATTAAAAAAAGCTACAGGGAGCAGTCTTGGTGTATGATGGCCAAAGTTGTCAAAAGCCCGGGGTCTATTCAGTACACCCTGTTTTCTTTTTTTAAAGCAGTCTGTACCAACCTGCTGCAATAAGTAATGAGTCAGTTTCGGAAAGACTTCTGAAAGGAGCTACATGATAAAACCTGTGGATGATACAGCACTGACAAGAGCCCTGATTTAAATATCCCTGGTTGTAGTCAATACATGGTTCAGATATCCAGAGACTTCTGAAGCAAAACCTTTTCCATCTGTGGATAATCTCACAGATGCAGAATTTATTTCCCTTAACAGTGACGGGGAGATTAAACAGGCACGATGGTTATGCTATGTTACTCACTGGTCCTGATTATTTTCCCAGAAGGAAAGTTGTTCTTTTATTATAATGGTGTTTCTTGAAATCTTGCGCTGCAGTCTCAGACTTCAGAAACTTTTATTGTATGTTTGAAGGGCAAGAATGACAACATGTGCTAACGAGACACATTGTCGCCCTATTATGAAGTTTTTTCCCTGCTGTATTTGTCATGTATTTGTCAGTCATGTGTCCAGATAAGACCGACAAAAACAAATCTCTGAATATCTTTTAAAATTTTGATTGAGGGAACGCCACAACATATAATCTGATTCACTATATTCATTCATGAAGCTCTAGACCTTTGAGACCGTACCAAATAGAAGGACTTGCCCTAAATATAAAAATCGTTTTAGAAGAGAGCCTTTGGTCAACAAGATGTGACTGAGAGGAAGTAAACCTCTCAGGGTTTCCTAGATGAACCTGTGGAAGGATCATTTAAGGTTTGCCTGCAGCTGCCTTTATCCCCAGATAGCTCAGGGCCTCTCGTGCTGTTTGCATTATGCAATAATTTAGCTCTGTGTAGCTACAGTGGACCAGAGGCTCCAAAAACCTCCAAACCGCCTGATCAGGGAGTAAATCCTTACACGTGTCCCCACTACCATAACCCTTAACTTTTAAAGTTTAAGGAAATCCTCTATAAATAAAAGACACCTTACTTTAAGTTGAATAAATACACAATGAATAATACTAGTAGGCAGTCCACATTACAGCATTGCCCAAAACAACTCTGACTATGATTTTTTTTCTAGTATCCATTATTTTTCTCAACCTTCAGTGACGTTAATCTGAAGAACTTTGGGTCTTGGAAAGTTGCTGATTAAATCAAGACATTGTGCTATGTCAGCTTGAGCAGTGGGAATATCTTTCCGACAACCATTGATTGAATCTGGGGTAGTTGATGTCAGTTGCAGCTCTGTATTTATTCATGCATGTGCTGGATATTTTTTAGGGTAGTTTAGAAACGCATAGTTAAACGTACAGGCTGATTCACCGAGTGAAAAACGAGCCTCATCACTCGGTTAAAATGATTTGATTCTGTTGTTACGGCTCACAGTTTATTGTCCCGTTTAACTCTCTTCATTTCTCATCTTCTCCTCCTCCTCCCTCTCCCCCCCCTCCTACCCCTCCTCTTCCTCTCCCCTGTCAGATGATGAAGCATGCGTGGGACAGCTACAAGCGGTACGCCTGGGGTTCCAATGAGCTCAGGCCCGTCTCCAAGCATGGCCACTCCAGCAATCTATTTGGTGAGTGAGAGACCACGTATGTGTGCACGCCCAAACACTCGCACACCCAAACACACACACACGCACGCGCGATTGATCTCTTGTCCCTGCCACCAGCAGCCTTGGCCTTTAGATTAGCAGCCAAATTGGCCGTCAGTTAGAGTCATCCATCTACACATGCCTCTAAATGTCAACTTTATCATATATTTATATTCTGTTTGCGCTTCTTGCCAGTTGTCAGTGTCTGTGCTCGTAATGAGTACGGTGATGCGGGGTGTTTTATTCTCTCTGTCTTCTTTTTTTTGTTTTGTTTTTCCCTCTCCTCGGTTTCACACTTTTGTAACTCTTCTCTGAAAGTCTTAATTGTCTGTCAGCCTTTCAGTTTTGAGGCTAGAATTACCACCTCTTGGTTGAATGTCTCCTCTCAAATCTGTCAAGTTTCAGTTTACATCCATGTCTCTCCACACTTATAATACATGCAGTGAAGACTTTGAAGCAATTAAATAGGTGGGCACCAGAGATTAGTGTCACCAATTCAATAGCAGACTGAATGTGAAATATGATCCTTTCTGTTCCATAGTGATAGTGAATAGAATAGAATAGAATAGAATTCAACTTTATTGTCATTGCACATGCACAGGTACAGGGCAACGAAATGCAGTTTGCATCCATCCAGAAGTGCTTTAGTGATATAGATATATTACAATATATAGTGGTAAATAAAGGCCAAAATAATGCTTCATGGCGGTCTCTGACCTTTCTCTTATGAGTCTGCTCAGTTCAGTTTTATTTATATAGTGCCGGTTCACAATAAATATTGTCAGACCTACAGTATTAGAGATAAAACACAAAGAGACAATCACCTCAGACCAGAACTCTGTAATACCTCTTATTTTTTTCATTTGTATTTAGAAAAAAGACCCAGAGCCAATTTTATCCTATTATTTTTTTCAGAAGTACCATATACATTTTTGAGTTATTGCCAGAAATATTGTCAAAATTGTCACATGTAATCCTGACCTTTGACTATCAAAATCTAATCCAAATGAACACAAAGTAGTACAGTGATAGTAAACGTATTTATATTGCCCCCTTTAAGATTCAGATCACAAGGTCCTTTACATCAATGCAACCCCAGAAAATAAACAAAAAAAACCCCAGTGAAACTGAATGTCCCAGTGCCAGTTTAAAAAGATGAGTCTTCAGCTGCTTTCTGCTTGAGTCCGTCGTAGACTGGAAGGCAGAGAATTCCTAAAATTGCAAATTCCCTCTAATCTTTAGTTTCTTAGTGTAGATTTGGGGATTGATAACAAGCAATCCAGTGGCAACACAGTTATAGTTACATTCTCACTACTAAGTTCATCACAGCTCTCTTCTCTTGATTGATAGCACTTTTAAAAAAATTCTTCATTGCAATCTTTCAATAAAAATGGTCATTATCTATACTGTATATTCTTTTAGCCATGATAGTCATACAATGAAAATCTGAACTGTGACAGCTTTATTAATGTTAAATGGAAGTGAAGCATACGTCATTTCTGCAGGTGTTTGTGTGAGCTCTGTCTGTATGCGCCACGATAACTTTAATTAATTGCGACCGATTGAATAATTGGGAGCGTGTGTGTTTTTAATTTAAGATCTTTCTCTCTTTTGTCCTAATAACCCCAGGGTGTTTGTTTGGAGTCCTTTAGCTGTGCATATGTAGGTGGTGTATGACAGTTTAGTGTGGGTTTGTATTGTGAGCTTTTGATAAGATGACAGCCCCGTGTGACAGAGGTAGCTGGGCCTCTTCTGCTGATAAGTTTGACGCCGCGATACTCTCTAGCTTGATCTGGTTTGAAGTTTTCCTGCACTCTTGCATTTTTTTTCCTTTAAAAGTTGCCCTCTAATGTCACGGTGCAGTGAAGGCTTTTCATTTTTAATTCCCTCGATAATTTCAAGTAAACTCCCTGTAATTAAGAAAAGAATGAATGTTAAATGGGTCTGTCAGCTGAGTGGAAGGAAACTGAATAATTGAAGTGTTGTTTAAACTGATATAAATTAATTCTTTTTTCACTCAGAAGCAGCTGTAAAAGCTGTAAACACAACGGTGACGGGTAGATTTAACATCTAGTGGGTGTTTGTCAGTTTGCCCTCTTCGTTCTTAGGGTGGTGTAAAGCTTTAACAATCAACCTGTATCCCCTCCCGTCAGATCTATCTGTTTTGGGGCAATATTTCCAGTTGTTGGTATATAAAGCGGACTCTTATGTGGATCCGGTACATAAGTAAGACACGGCAAAGCTATTGCAGGCATTTAGTACTCCTTTTCCTCTGTTCTTTTTATATTTTGAGGTTATTTTCCCTTAATATTGGCTTTAAAAATCAAAGCTAGGAGCAAAAGATGCTAATATACTCTGCTGAGCTGAGACTAACCAGATAGATTACATAAGGAGAAGACATGGCGCTCAAAGATTCCTGACCTGGAATCTATGGGAGGATTCTGCAGCGGAGATGGAGGGAGAAGTCTAACTTCATGTGAAGGTGGATTAAAAAAACAAAACTTTTTAAAACCTTATTTTGGGGGACACTCAGCAAACTTTTGAAGACGTTTTCATCCGATTCGACTGATTCTATACATGCAGTTTTCAAACCCTGACGACAATTGAAATAAATTTAACTTAACCTAGAATAAGTGCCTGAGGTAGTTTAATGGCTGCTGGGTTGCCTCTGGAAGGTCTTGTGGGGTAAACTGCAGATTTGGCTTCTCAACTACAGCCGGTTTCATAATATATTGAGAAATTATTCCACTGTTAAAAATGTGAGATAGTGAGAGGGGTTTTAAATTGTAATTGTAATTTCCTATTTGTTTTAAATAAAATAAGCTGCACTTCCTCAGGAATGATATTTTGGCCAACGAGTGCTATTTCTGAATGAAATAAAAACCTGGTACAGTCGTGAATATTACTGCACCACTTGTCCACAACAGTTTTGTTCTGTTGCAGTACAGTTACAGGAGCTGTGGTTAGTTCGCTTTTTTCCTGCACACAGTTTTATGCAGAGTATAAAAAATAAAGAAAGTGAGGTTTTCTTGCTCCTTCTAAGCAGAACTTCAGACATTTTTCTGTTCTATTCTGTTCTATTAGCAAAAAAGACAACCAGAGATTGCCTCTTATTTAAATATTTGGCCGGAAATATAAATCGTAGCATATCAAATGTAGACTTGGCCCCGTAAGACAGTGTTTTTAATTTTAGATTATGCCACTTTGAGTTTTTGCCTCAAAAACCCCCTCAAAGTCTTTTCAGTACACAGTCAGGAAGATTCCAAGCTAATTTTTAATGATTGCCTTCTTATGTTTAATGAGGAAATTCAATCAGCTTTGTGTAAATTTCATCTACAGTTTCATTACTGAAATTTATCAAATGTGAACGTAGGACTAGGGAGGAAGCTGCTGTGTGAATATTAATTGTCAGATCACCTCTTAGAGTTGGTCTTTCTACGTGTTTCTCTCTTTCTCTATCCGTCCCTGTGTCTGTGTGATAGAAAAGTAACTAGGTTTTAGTTGGTTGCTCCAGTAGACCCACTTCCATCAGTAAATAAGACAGCTTGGCCCCAGGGCCTTGTCACTGCCTTTTCCAGCTCCTATAGAACATGATGTAGGACGATGATATTAGCCTGACCTGAAATATTATGCAATGAAGCCACACACCTAAGGTTGCTTCCATGATATATACGCTTACTTGGATTGCTGAGTCAAACTAGCCAGGAGAGGTGTCAATTAGAATGATGACAATGTCCTCTCAAAATCAACAATAAGAGCACAAGAAGTATTACGAGACCTACTCCGTGTTTTCCTCGAGACAGGATTTAAAGGATTATAAATTACTCATGGTTATTCTTTGCCTAATACCACTTAATGTTAATGTACTTTAGAGTGTTGCGTAAGCGTGACAACTGTCAGAGGGATAAAAATGAAACTTCCAGCTGCCCGTTTTATTTTGGTGGTGTTCGACTTTCTGGCTCAGAAATTGTCACAGCGGGTTTGAAACCAACGGTGGTTTAAACCTTTCCGATTGTCCCATTTATAATAAATGTTAGGACTGCAACTTTAAATGATTGTAATATTGTTCTGCCTCCAAAATCTTTATTAGCCATCCATAATATTGTGTATGGTGCTGTCAAAGCACGATATAGATCATTGTTCAGGAGTTTAAAAAAAAAATACAATAAATTGACATTCTGATCCTTTTTTGTGAGTTGGGCTCATGTGGGTCTAAATATGTGTTTTTGAACAGTGCGATGTCTTGGATAACGCACATTTTATTTCTGTCAAGCTGTTCAGTGGAAGAAGCCTCCAGATGGGTTGGTTCTACTTTGGGGAAAGTTGGATGCGTCTCCTCTGTGGTCACTCCCTGAAGCAACAAAACTCCTTGGTCTCAGACGCCAGCTGTGCTGTCAGCTGTTTCCTCTGTATCGAATGTGTTTGGCTGGATGTTGCGGCACTTTTGGGATGTATTGCAGTGCTTTTGTTTGTCCGCGTAAAAATCTTAGTGTACAAAATCTCAAGAGCTTGAAAAAAGAAGGCAACTGGACTTCTTTGAGTTTTGTGAAGACGTGTCAACTCTCATCCAACCCAAAAGACCAGGCCTCTCGGTCTTCTGGGGACCTTTGATAACACTGCGATGGCTTCTGCAGTCTTTTATGCAGTGGTCTGCTGGGAGGTGGCAGCACAGAGAGGGGCAGGAAAGAACTTGTAGACTGAAGAGGGCCAGCTCTGTCCTGGCCTGTCCCCTAGACTAGACCGCAGAGGAGGAGGGGGGAATGAAGTTTAGCCAACCTAATGTCCATTATGGACAACACCTCTCATCCCTGCATGAGACTGTGGGGAGGCCCTGAGCACCTCCTTCAGCAGCAGATTGTTATAGCCATGGTGTAGGACAGAGCAATCAGACATAGGATAAACACCTGCTAAAATATGTGTATATATTATAATTCCCACTGCACTTTATGCACTATAAAGAATGTCAGTAACAAGGTTTTAGTGCATTTTTGTGTAAATAGTACAATTTAACCATTGTAAAAATTACTTTTGTATTGTATTTTATTGATTTGGACTTTTAGGAGTTTTTATTTATTGATTTTGTATTGTGTTTTTTTTTTAACATTATCTCATTCACTGGGTCTTTCTGACCCTTCCACTGCTGTAAAAAGTCTAATTCCTCAGTGTGGGATTAATTAAGTCTATATCTATACCTATCTATCTATAGCAGAAGGTGAAGAGCCTTAAGAGTGTTAACAAAGATAAAATCATAGCCAAAGAGCACTGTAGAGTTGTCTGCACAGATCTCAACTAACTTATTCAAACACCTGAAAAAGACAGCACAAACTGGAGTGTAATTAATGAGCGAAGGCCAGGAAAAACAATGCAACAAGTGCTAACGTGAATTGGCCAACATCGCCTGGGACGTCGATGAGAACGAGCCTGTACAGCACATTAGCACATCCATTCAGCTCACGAAGATGCACTGGAATCACCGGTGCAGTCGCATTCCATTTAGCCAGCTGTGTTATCTCTTCATGCAGTTACTTTTCCAAAGTGGTAATACCTGCACTGCATGCAAAGGACGACAGAGGAAACGTAGAGGAATCTCACTGCTGTCAGCCACTTTGCTGCAAGTTTTATTCACATTGATTTCTAAAGATTAATTAGCATAATGTATGAATGTAGCATATTACGGCAGCGTTTTTGGTACAGTTTGCTTATAAATGTACTTTATTTTTCATCTAGGACTTGAATATTGCTGAATTTGAGTGAATACGGAAGGCCGGTTTTGTTTTCATGCAAACATTTGGACAGATTTGAATATGTGAAAGGTTTCTTCTTACATGGCGGTGCATTAAAAACATCAATGAACATTCATGATCTCAATATTTAACAAAGTAACCATGATTATCATTTTTGACGTAATCAAGTATCCCTTATTATACTTGCACCGCATAATATTTGCAATATGCAGAAAATTTTCCTCCGTTCTTTCAGCAGCTGTATACAAAATGTTTGTAAGAGTTACATGATGCATGGAGGTGCTCGGGATAAACTGGGAATAAGCTGAATTCTATCCCAGGCTGGGAAATTTACCAGTTGCCACATATCCTCCTAAAATATTGGCAGACTACTGTGTTTATATTCTAAGCCCTCTGCTTTGGCAGACTACCAACGGTGATTTGGATATTATTTACCAACCAACATTACTAAATCTTTCTTAACCCAAACACTTTAACAAGAAAGAGCCAGAAATAATGAGGCGGATCAGGGCCACTTCTGAGCTTGTATTAGCACCGACAGTCAGCATACAATTAAATAGCCCTGCCCATGTCTTTCCATTTGTGTGATACAGTTGCTCTCTCCACACAAAGCGTCTTTTAATTTAGATAGTGTTAAAGGGGAGCCCGTATTTAAGACATTTTTGAAAAGGTCAAGATGTTGATGAAGTGACTTGAAATGTGTTGTAGAAAATGGCCTCTTGAACAGAGGACAGCGTAGAGGAGCATCGCAGATAGATTTCATATACTGTTGCAAATGAACTGCTTCAGTTTTGGTTTGAAATTAAAAATGACTTTCAGTAAAAGTCTATTATTATCACATTTAAATGCAGGTTTCCATTAGAATGATTACTGAATTGCACAACATTGACTCTGTAAATGAAGGGCAGACTAATGTTTTCATTCAGCGTCTAGACTGCAGCAGCGGCTTTTCATCATGGCGCAGCAATTTCAGTCAGAAGCAATATGTCAGCTGCCCACTTTTCAGCACTAATCAATAAATACAAATTGTGCAGCTCACATATGATCTGCTTAGCTGCGTAGAGGCTGTCTCACAGTGGCATTTCGGATGCCATTTCAATACAACTGTTCAGAGCTGAGTGATTAATTTCATAAATGTGCGCTGTTTCATCTGTTTCAATGTAGGTAACAGTAGTGCTGCTCCGTGGCAGGAATTTCAAGTCACCCTCTTCGCCTTCATCCGTCTTCTCCAGATGTTTTTTTAAATGGTTTTGAAAAAGAACAAAACTGGTGCTTTTGAGCAAATATCTTAAAACATAGCCGAGACCGTTTCAGCTCCTGTCCCATGAGATGCTGTAGATTCAGCATGTTTGCTAAAATTAAATACAGCCCGAGGCATTGATGGCATCCATCTCTCATCCTGTCATTTCCACTCCAACTCTTCCGCTCGTAGCACTCACCTCAGCTGTCTATAACCAGCTTATTGCGGTTGAGAGTCACCGACAAAGAACAGATACAGGCAGGCACGTCTGTGTTTCCAAATCCAGAGGGAGGGTCACACCCTGTCGTAACTTTGGAGTTCGCTAGAAGGCACAGCTAGCGCACTTCTTTTATTCATCAACTTTCACAATAATTCCCACGATGTTTCGTTTTGGAAAAAAAAATCGATGTTTCTGATTAGCATCACCTATTTTCATGAGTTTACCTCGTGTGTGTGTATGTGTGTGTTTCTTTTATTAATCATATCTGGCTGAAAAAGAACCCCATTGGTGGTGAAAATGCCCAACTAGCTTTCCAAAAACTCTCCGTTCCAATTATAGGATTATACATTCCAGGATATTTTTGAGTATTACACAGACACAGACATCTTGTAGCTGTCCTTTAAACTTCCATCATTAAGAGCTTTTTCCCCCCCATCCTAATTCTGATGACTAGAATATGGAAAATGTCCCCTGGAAACTGAATTATCGCCTTATTAAGTTTCTCCAGATCATCTAGAGCTCATTTGGATCTGGATTTATCGACCCCAGCCTTCAGCTGTACCCTGACTCCTGTTAGACATCATTGAATTTAATTTAATCTCAGCCCCATTATAAGCCAATTATCCTGAGGTGAGTTTTGTACCAGGACATGACCTCAGTGTCTTCAGTGGTAGCAGAGAGCTGGAGTCTGATAGTCATTAGGGGTGGGGGAAAAAATTGATACTGTGTAGTATCGTGATATTTTGTTTGCTAATAATGTATCGATACAGGGACAGCAGAAATCGATATTTTGTTACAAAAAAAGTTTTTGTGGACTGGAACATGCTCCGACTTCAGAGCATGTTGATCAGCTCCTTTTTCTGAGCAAGAATCCTGACATTCCTTCACTGTCCAAATGTGTTTAACTTTTTTTTTGGCAGCAATAAACATGACAGTTTACTAATTTTAATTTAAGACATGTTTTATTTTAATTAAGTTTAAAACTTTTTTATTTAATGTAAAATTATATTTTTGTTTTAATTTACTTTCAAATTCTTCAGTTGCTGAAGGGGCTGCATAGTTTTCATAAATTGCATAGTTCAGAATAGCTATAATTGTACCAGATGGTTGCATTCAGTTAAGTTGGACTAGACTGTAATACAAACCATTCAGTTTGTCAACAATAAAACTGACTGAAATGAGAGAAAGACTGAGTGTGAGACTTTGATATTAGATAAAATGAATATTGATAAAGTTTACCTTTATGTACAGAATCTGAATATTGCAAAATATTTTAAAAAATTGCAATAATATCGTATCGTGCGTTAAGTATTGTGATAATATCGTATCGTGGGATGTATGGTGATTCCCACCTCTAATAGTCATATACGGTATGTTATTATTCTGTATAGTAAAGATCATTTAATGTGATACTGAGCACAGATATGGTGGGTGGATAACAACTTTTTAGGCCACATCTACTCAAAAAAGGGGGGGAAAAAACCCCAGTCCCACACAGACTCCTCTGGTTTCTTTTGGAGCATACAGCAGTGGCTCCAGTAATGATGTTTGTGTTGCTCTGAGTGTCTGTGTGGTTTCCTCTCTTTAATTGACAGCGCTGACAGGCCACTGGTTGTACTTCACATCCGCCAAACAAGCTAAAGCGAATTGTTTCCCCGTGGCTTGCCTCTCATTTCAGCCGAGGGCCAGGACGGGAATGCTCTCATGTGTTCAACCGACAGAAAACTCAAACGGGGAGTGTGTGTTGTTGTTTTTGCTGTTGTTGTTGTTTTCACCCCGCCCATCTTTTGACTATGCCACATTAAAGGTCATCTCTTCTTGGAGAGCGAGAGTAAAAAAAGCGAAAATTTTTACGTTAAGTGATTGAGTGCGTTATCTGGTCATGTGTACGTGCGCATGCATGCGTGCGTGTGTGTGTGTCTAAGACACTTTTTGCAGATGCTGTTAGACAAGGAGATCTAAATCAACATTGGGCTATATGTCTCACAGTACAGTTTAGATTTTTTTTTCTCTATCCTCAGCCTGCTCCCCTTTTCTACTCAGGGCTAGCTAATTCACATTGTCCTCTGACAGCCTCTTCAGGTTCGTTATTTGCTGGACAGTTGGATGGATCCATTGCCACAGGCAGTGTGAGGAAGTAAAAGGCTTGTGTGTCTCCTTGTGAGACACACAGGCTTTGCAGTGGGGGTTATCTGCTTGGCCCTGCCTGCAGTGCTTTGAAAGCCCATTGGATGAATGGCAGGGTTTGCCACAGATGCTGCCAGGGTTTTGTGATGGTTGTTTTTCTTTGTGTTGTTTTTCCTTCTTGTCTCCCGTGGCCCTCTACTTCTCGCCAGACCTCTCAATGGCTCAAATGCTTCTTGTAGAGTGATGCTTCAGCTCCTCGTATCAGTTACGTGATAGTAGAAATACCCATTTGGTGTAAGCCTCTTCCTCGACTCATTTGATCCCAAATGTCAGGTTTGTGTTGCATTATAAACAGCCGTTATTAGCACTCAGTAGCACAGTGATCACAGAAAGAACAATGGTACTTGTAGTCTCAATTTTCCCTTTTAATGAGCTGCTCCCTTTACGGCTTGCCACAGCGAATCATCTGTCTCAATCTCACCCTGTTCCCAGCACCCTCTTCTGTAACACTGCCCTCTTCATGTCTTCTTTCACTATGAATCTTCTGTGATTGTCCTCTTTTCCTCTTGCCTGGCAGCTCCATCTTCTTTCCTCAGTATATCCACATCTCTGCACTTGTCCAAACAAACTCAGCTTTGCCTCTCTGACTCTTATCTCTAAAACTGTTCAACCTAAACTGTTCCTCTAATGGACTCACTTGCAATCCTGTCCATCCTGGTCACTTGCAGTAAAAATCTTAGCATCTTGAATTCGGCACAATTCTCCATACATCATAGCAGGTCTCCCTAACATCTTGTAAACTTCCTATTTGAGTCTCGCTGCTATCCTTCTGTCACAAATGACCCCCTACACTCGTCTCCACCCACTCTACCCTGCCTCTACTCTCTTCTTCGCATCTCTTGTGTAGTTGTTTTGGATGATTAACCTCAGGTATGTAATACCACAGAAAAACAGTCCACAGAAAAGCACAATAGCTCTCCTTTAGTGGTTAACACATCCACCTGACATGCAAAAGATCCCTGGTTTGCGATCTGTGCCAGATCAAATATGCTGATTCATCTGCTGTGGCGACCCCTCGCAAATAAGGAAGAAGATTTTATAATAGATCTTTAAGGTTTTACTATAGTCTCTACAATTCTATATACCAGCACATTTTGCTCACCTGGGTTTGATTATTATAGCTTGAAAGCAATTTTCTGTGCCTCTGCTGGTTTTCTGCTCCAGCTGATTTGCTGAGCAGTATTTCCTGTTTCTTTTCTGTGAATGTTATATGAGATTGAGCAAGTCTTTGGCTGCAGAAAGCTTTCTGCCAGAAAAACTGATTTTGGTTGTTGGTTTAAATCCAGCACAGATGCCTGTTTAGCCCCGGTCTGTTGTACCATTAAATGTCTTCCAGCTGGCTTTTCCACTGGCTTTTAAAAAAACAACAAATATACTTTGCCCTTGACTTCCTTGTGCCTTTTGTTTATGACAAAAATGAGTCCAAGCAATATAGTTAATTAAACATTAAACTATCTAAATATCTGTTTGGCTGCTCTGTACATCTCATGATGCTTATTAGTAGTTTCCCACATTTTATAGATGAACAAGGACATGCTCTGTGGTTAAAATTTGATGGGGTTCACAGAGGAGAAGGTGAAAAAAGAAAGAAATACACCTGCAGTTCAGCATTGTGGGATCATTTCTCTTCATCTCTAACCATAAATAAAAAGGAGAGGAACTTCTTCTGTTTTCAGATCACACCCTGCAATATACAAACTGTCTGATGCAAGGTCAGATGCGAAGAAATATTTTTTAGGATGGACTAAATAATTCCACCCATGCTGTATTAAGCAGAAGGCTACACCACAATAGGGATGATTATGTCAGTGCTGAAATGACTTTCAGCCTTGAATGCAGCAGCCTTGTGTGAGAATAGACCTCGGATATATTTCGGGGATTAAAATGTAATAAGAGGCCAGACTTTCAAGAGCTGGGAGTTTAAACCAAATGTTTACAGGGGACATCAGTTAAGTGAGGCGAGCTGAAAGACGCGGCGTTGAACTGTGCTGATAGTCTGCAGTTACTTAATGTAGCACTGTGTCAGTAATTGTGTGGTCCAGATGGGGCAATAGAGCTGTGTTGGCAATGAGAGAGAGACTTTGTACTTTACTTTTTCATACTTGAAACATTACAGTCTATTCAGTGTGAGAACTGGTTAATGTCCATCATAAAGAGCAAAGAACTTACCTTGCTACACTAGCATATAGTGGACATAGATCAAGTAAAACAGCATAAGGCTTTAACATTTGTCTGGTTCATCATTACTTTTTGTAGCTTTATAGGTTGTTTCGTATGTGTAAAATCGATAATAGAAACAGTGTTTGTATTGAAAACCAAAATAAAATCCCTTGTGTTTAGGCCTGGTGGGTCACTGGGCTCATAATACCCTGACAGAAACCCTCACAGGTCCACAGAGCTGGCTCCCCACAGTGCCAGAGTGATGCCGCACAGCAGCATTTCAAGTCAGAGCTTTTAACAAACCTTTTGAAAGGTTATCTTGCCAGCACTGTTTTATTTTCTGGGGTTTTACAATCAAATCAGGAATGGCTTCAGGAATCACTGCGCTAGTTTGCATGACAGACTTTAATCATACATAATTATTATTGTCTTTTTTTTTTATATATTAGCTGCAGGGCAGTAGAACTCAAACTCACACATCAGATGTTCCATCATAACATCCATGATCGCATGTGATGCTGTTCTGCACGCTGTTGAATAAAGTGTGCATGCACTGCAGCCAGGAACCTCTGGTTTCTCTTTCCTCCCACCCTATACCCTCTTACAGCCCTGCTGTGTTGCTAGCAAGGCTAAAAATAATGTCAAGTCATGAAGGCTTATGTTTTTGGTGTCTTTCTATTTCCAGACAAGTCATTTAGTTGGTTATATAGTTTGACATTGAGTCCTGGGCTGCAGCTTCGGCTTCCACACAGCACTGTGTGTGTGTCTAAATCAGATATTCAATCTCGATAATTGAAATGGATGGAGTAATTCTGCTGTGGCCTTCCCTCAGGTTTTTGGGGTGGGTGGGTTGGTGTGTGTGTGTGTGTGTGTGGGAGGAGGAGGGGGATGGAGTTGTATTTGGTGTTGTCTGAAATGATGTAGATCACACTCTGCACAGAGGTGGGTGGGGCGCAGATAAGGGAGCACCGCTGCAGCTGAAATCGGGGTATCCATCACGCCGATGGACACCCCTTGCAGCCCCATGTTGTAAGAACTCATCTCCTGAGCCTTTGTTATAGATCCTGGAGCCTGCCTCCACATTAATTAATCACACACACAAAGACACACACTCATGCAGCTCAACAGCAAGCCGTCTCACCTGGGCTTTGAACGCCCACAAGGCCTAGAACAACGAACACAACGTGAGCGAACACACACACACACACACACACACACACACACGTTTCCTCAAGTCTGTCTGATACCTGGAAGTTCTCAGGCCTGAATTAAAGAAGCGGCCAAACAAAATTTACTGTGCTTGGTGTTATCACAGCTTTCCTTTAAATCCTTCCTTTCTGTATCAGCATCGCAGTTTTCAACACACACACATGCACACAAATGAAGGGTAGAAATGCCTTTCACTGTAACCTTGACAAAATGTGTTGACGCTCGAGTATCTGGCAGCTGAAGTCAAGAGGTTAATGTACTTTGGTGTGTGTGTGTGTGTGTGTGTGTGTGTTCCCACGCGCATGCTTTTTGCCCACGATAACATGATTAGCCAAAGGCTTAGCCATCACTTTTCCTCACCTCCCCTCTGCGACCACCCAGAAAACTCGGTGTAGACTCAACGTTGACATGCTAGTTGGGGCTAAATGGGATCACCAGCAGGGCTGCGGGTGTTCAGATCAGGATCAAATTGCAGGATTAGGGATCAGCCCTGGAGTTTGCATTACATTAATATTAGGATATGGGACACGCTGTATCTTGGAAACATTGTTTTGCTGAAAAAAGGCAGTGAGCTGAGGAGAAAAATTCAGAAAAGGTTTTTTTTTAAAGACTGAATTTCCATAATATGAAAGCAGTCTTCAGGTCTGTGACACTTTGGCTGCTGTCAGTCTGTAGAAGGCTGAGGCTGCTATTTTGAGGCGAAGCTGCTGAGTCAGGGTGTTATTTCCGATATTCATTTATCTCTACTGGTAAATCTGGATGTGTTTCTGCTGGGTGCTCGTTTATATGTATGAAAGTTTTAAAAAGTAGGTAATCTGGTTTGGATGATGATATAGAACCGATGCTTCTCATGTGAAGCAATTGGCACCTAAGGCTGCTCGATCACAGCAGCACACTATCACAGGTAATTGCTGTCTTATCAGAGACAGATTGTATGTAACTGCCAACTTGACCCAAGTCAATCACAGGGCGGTCTCCACCCGGAAAACCACCAAACTTTGCTTAAAAACCCACCCAAAACAATTTATTTTTTATTTAAGTGGATTTCTCAGAATTTTAGTAAGCAAAGTGAACTAAAAACTAACTAAATGAAAAATATAATAATAATATGAACTGAATTAAACATGCCTCGGTGGGGTGGTGGTGGGACTCAAATGAAGGTGTAAAACTAAAGAAAGGGAATGAAGATAATTATTGCAAAACATAATGAGGCACAATTATTTCATCGGGATTATCTCGTTTTAATAATCAGTAACTGTGCAGCATGCTGTTCCCTGGCAGTTCTCATTTACTTTTGAACATATAAGTTAATTGTTTTTGAGTTGCTGATTTATTTCTAAACGCAAAGGAGGTAACATGCAGCGAAGGTTTGTGTTCCAGATTTGACCTGGGTTGTTGCAGTTATATTTCTGGCTGCTCGCATTGCGTCATTGCATTAATCACTTACTTTCTAACTGCTCCGGGGTGTTCATTAACCCTCCACATGCACCGTGAACTTAATTTTACCTGAAGGGAAAAGTAATTATTTCAGGTTGTGGAGGTGTGGGCTCAAGCTGGGCTTTTGTCCTCCTCGAAATGATCAAAAATGCAGCAAATTGTGACTTTAAAACAAATCTACATAACATATAAAGATTTATTCAAGAGAACTGTACCCCCCCCCCCCCCCCCCCCCCCCGCTGCCGTTTTCATTCAGCCTTGTGAGTCTGCATGCATACTGTATAACGACAGTTTAGTTTCTTTGCTGAAACCTGTGGTGATGATCAATTAACCAGATGGCAATTGCAATCATGATTTTGGGCTCCTAACGATCATAAAAACAAGATAACTGGGATACAATAATTACTTTTTTTGGAGTCATTCTACTCTAATCAATCAATTTTACATGCAACCATTTCCTTTACAGTACCTTTTGCCACTTCTTAAAAGCCCCTGACTTTTTCCCTCCTATTTACTTGTGTTTTGTTTTTTTTTTTACATTTGAATGATATTTAAAGCTCAAAAAACACACAAGGTTTGCCTTAACAGTGCATCAGATTTTGAGGTCCTCGGTGGAAGGACAAAGCCCTTGTTTTTCCAGTGCAATTCGAGGGGAAAGTTGACACCATGGAGTAAAAATCTTCAGGCCAAAAGGCACCACAGATTGAGTCAAATTTTATGTGACCTGTAGTTCTAGAGCTGACTTTATTTTGGGAGGGCACATTTGCTTCACAGGGCTGCTGTGATATAATCTGCTGCTCCACGCTGGGGTTGGATTGTGCACAACAATGAGCTCTGAATAAGTGTGAAAGGCAGACGCGAAAGCTTCATCAAGGAGTTCAGTGTGACCCAGAGCTGGAGGGCACAGCTGGCTGTTGAGGTCACGCTTTGTGTTCAGTGTGTTGATGATGTAATCCACATGACACATACTCCAGCAAGAGGCCGAACATGTATGTAGATGTTGCATTATTTTTTTCACTTAAAATATAATATTTTAGTTCAAGTGATGAGTATGAACATGGAAAGCTTTTCATAGCCTAATAAATTACTACTCTAGTCATACTATCTAGTCCACAAACTCTGGCATTGCTGCTCTACTTTTCAGGCCCAGATGTTGCAAAGCTAAATGTGACATTTTGGCCCTTTTTTCTCAGCTAGGATTACGCTCCCTCATAGTTATCTGCTCAACAGAGCGATGTTTCTTTTGTTTTCATCAACTATTTTCCTCTATGAATGAAGCAAAGTTGTTCATCTTTGTTTGAATGAACAGATTTTTTTGCACATCTATACTTGTTGCCATTGTCAAGTGGACGACCTATCGCTAGAAATGAAAGCCTATACTTTCCTACACTGTTAGCACATCTTAAGGTTTTCACCTTGTTTTTTTTTATCATTCGGACTTTCACGTTATCCCACACAGATATAGAAAAAATACAAATTAGGAATATACTGTATACAGAAATAGGAATAGCTGCATGGCAACATGTGTGCAACGTGTGTATGCAGTATAAATGCAAATGTACTAACATGTGAAGTAATGGGTTATAAATATGTGAAGATATTAGAATATTTTTCTATAATGCTGGGAAATGGATGTAAATGGATTCATGTTGACCGCAAACTGAATAAGCAAGATTTGTGTGTGTGTGTGTGTATGCGTCAGTGAGAGAGCAACCACACATTTGTCAATCTCCCTAACTAGCTCAGTCACTCATGCACACACCCACATCACAGATTACAGCTCTGACTTTGCTGCCTGATTGCGTGAAGTGAAGGTTATTTTGTTCTGAATAAGCAAACAATGCATCACTCTCCTGTCCAGCACTCACATCCGCTCACACGGTGCGACAGTGTAGGAAGGGAAGGCATTCAGTTGGTGTTACTGAGTGGTAGAGCACATTCAAAGTTTTCAACTTGGTTAATTATTATGCTGTTAACACTGAATTTCTCCTCCATGTGCGGGTCTGTGTGAGTGGAGGATTAGTGCGGCCTTTACAGGTGACGGATAACGATGCCTTCAAAGTGTGCTGCTTTCTTTTTTTACTTCATCCATCATTCTATTTTTTGCTTTTTTTCTGTTAGATTAAGGAGGAGGGGGGTAAGAGGTGAACGAGGACACAAAGGAAAAAAGAAAACAAGGTGGTGAAACTCTTTAAAACGTGAAGTTAAACACATTGAAGAAGGAGAACAGATTGATGGATGCCTCAATAAAAGACAAGTGGGTGTTCGAAGAGGAGCAACTGGATGGATGATTCACAGGGACAGAAGGATACTGTTGGTTAATGACTTTTGGACCTTCACACTCCCATTTTTCTGTCATCCCTCTCCCATTTATTCTTATTCTCTGTCTTAGTACAGAAGGGTAATCATTCTTGTCTTTGCAGGACACTGGCTCTTTCATTTTTCATTTTTCCGTCCATTTCTCTCTCAATCTTGCTGGGCTCTATAGGTTAGTCTTCTAGTAGCATTTGGCAGCATCAGCAAAAGTGAACAGGAACTTTAAATTCTGATTGTCACATGACAACAACTTATTGGAGCCAACCTTCATGGGTAGATAAATCTCAGGACTGTTGGTTGGTGAAGTTTGAAAATTACAGTGAAGGTATTGGGGTGAAAAAAGGACCTACCAGCTTTGAAGCCTCAATTTTGGTGCTTTAACTTTTCTCGCCATTGCAGAAATGTTGTTAATCTGCACTGTTTTAAATAGCCAGCAAGGCTCAACTTTCATGTTGCAAAGACTTGTAGTTGTAGTGAAATGTATGGGAAAAGAATGGCTTTGGCTCCTTTATTCTCTGTAAATAATTTTCTGTCAGCCGTCAGCAGAGGTGTGGTCACTGATGAACAACCAGTCAATCCCAGCCAGACTTTAATGAGCGGATGTGACGGCTAGCAAACGGTTGGACAACATCCTTCTGTCACTCAAAGGAGGCACAACTTTAATAATACAAATTTTATGTTTCAGTACAGTTTTATTATTTACCCCTGACACTGCTACGAAGGGATAAATTAGCTATAGAGACCAAAATCATATCTGTACCGAGCTGTTAACACGTTTATGTCACCCACATCGTTGGGCATTTTAACGTCAGAATTTTTGGACATTGACTTACTTTTAGAGCCTGCCTCAAGTGGTCATCAGAAAAACTGCAGCTTTTGGCCTTTAGAAACAAGCAGCAACCTTCTGGAAGTGGAAATATAAAGCCAGTGTTGCAGTTATTCTACATCCCATTATGGCTTTTTCCAAAACAGAATCAATCCCCATGAACTCCTGTGGTAAAACGTTAGACTAAACACCTTTAAAACGCAGGTTTTGGAAATGTTGGTTAAATTTTTCAGTCTCAGAGATTACCGCTCGCCTAACTTGAATCTCTCAACAAAGCGTGAACAGTCCATTTGCAAATGCAAATAAATCCATGTAGAATAATGTGTGGAATTGTGCTGCATACATTTAGTCTTTGTTCCCCTTCCTGTCCCTTTTATCCCAAAGGGGATAAAAAGTTCAACATATAACTTTCGTCAAATAAATCCATCTTTATCCTTTTCACCTTGACATGCAGATATCAGTTTCAAGCTAAACCCAGAAGGCAGACGTGATAACCACAAAAATAAACAGAAGCAATAGAGTAAATAAAAAATATAAGTTAAGGAGACAAAGACACTGAGAGACGGTGCTGAAAAGAGCCTTCACCAATAAAATACTTGACATGTTTGTATGCAGCATTTTTCTGTGTATCTGCAAACTTGCATGCAGACTTAGCTTGTTGCTGTGGGCAATAACAGCAACGAGCCCAGAACTATTTGTGGATACGTGGAGAGAAATTTTGACTAATGTAAGAATTCCCCCATGGCGTCAAGCCCACTGCCTACAGCGAATATCAGAAGGCCTGCCCTCCCCCTATACTGCTCCATCTTTATAACAGCATCGCTGTGGTTCTCCTCCTCCTCCACTACCACTCGTGTTTTACAGAGGCATCAAAGACTCTGCCCTCTGCTGAGCCATCTGCTTCCTTCCAAAATCCTCAGCAGCGCACACATCACCTTCAAGATCATCAGACTTTGCTTTCTCAACCTCACAGACCTCCGCCGGATCTCATCACGGCTTTTTTTCTGTGTGTGTGTGTGTGTGTGTGTGAAATCCCATCTGGACATTGACACAAATCCTGGATCTAATAAAGGAAAGGGAGAGAAGGGGGAGCTGATTTTAGCAGATTCTTGGCATTGTGACCCTGCACAAGCTGTCAAACTAACATCACAGATCTTAAAGCCCCAATACATCTGTGCACTCTCTGCCTCATTTTATGAGGCATCAATCAATGAGCAGGAACGCAAGGTTGTAGCTAGCTGCTATTTTTTATTACTGATCAACCTGCCAGCTATGTATGTTGGCATTTGCAGGGTTTATCTGCGCTCAGAAAGCAGTCTGTTATTTTATATAAGGTTGATCATGCTCACACTTGAAATCTTTGGAGGGGACTTCAAGTGTGAGCATGATCGACCTTATATACAATAAAGGACTTTTTGGGAGTGATGGGGTGGAGTACACCCAGGACAGGGTAACCACTGGCAGTCACTAGAAAGTCTAGAAACTAGGGCTGCCACGATTAGTCGAATAGTCACGATTACGTCGACTATCAAAATCGTCAACGACTGATTTAATAGTCGACGCGTCGTTTGAAGCTTTGTAAGATCACAAAAGCCGCAGGAATAAGTAGTAGGATTTAAGAGTGTAATAACGGACTGAAACAGAAGATGGCAGCACTGCATGTACAAGGATGCCAGCTGCCGTTAAACCCCGAAGAAGAAGAAGTAGCTCTGTCCCAGAATTCATAGCGCAGCCCAGCTCAGTTCCCAACAATGGCGGCAGCTACTTAGTTTTAATATTACTCTTATTATTCTTTCTGGGTCACAAAATAAACGTTTAACATATTTTCAGGCGAGAATGTAGCTGTATAAACCTCAAATATCTGCTCAGTTTATCAAGACACCACATATTTTCAAAAGCGCTCCGACGTTTTCGGAGACGTCTGTTACCCACTAGCTCGATAGCTAGCCGGGGGCAAGGCTCACTAGAGCCGTGAGAACACCAGACTCCCGGCAAATCGTTTTCAAACCCACCGCCGTCTTTCGCTACTCAGGTTAAACGTGATATATAAGTCACTTAGATAACTTAAAAATGTTATTGTTTGGCTTTTTTTAGTATTTTATTTGTTCCTGAGTAAATCGGTTTGGCTGAGATTAAAGTTATAGTTTTTACACAGCTGAATAAACGTCAAGCAGACAACTGGTTATCAGAAGTGTGAGATGCTCGAGAATATACTCCGGTGTCCCGTTATATTTTAGATAGCAAGGACTTTATTCAACTTCACTGAAACAATCTGCAAATTTCATTAAAATTGTCATCTTGTCTTTATTTTTAGTTAGCACATACCTTAAACACTTAAAGCTGTAAGCTAATGATAGTTATATAAGAGCAGATGCTGCTGGTGCAATAAGCTGTACGTTTTACGTCCAATGGATGCATGATCTGATTAGTCGACTAATCGCAAAAATAATCTGTGACTAGTCGACTATCAAAATAATCGTTTGTGGCAGCCCTACTAGAAACCATTACGTTCCTCACAAATACTTTCCGTTTCAGTGTTTTCGTATGTGGCATTAGTATTCTGGGCACTGTTTTGCCATCTGTATCTCTCACATCTCACACACACACACACAGAGGCAGATATAAGATCAGTGAGGGGAGAGGAAGCACAGCGACAGGACAATGGACGGCAGGAAAGTGTCTCGTCCTCTCTTTGTTGCTCTGAAGGCTTCAGTGAACAGAAAATGTGAGATGGATGAAAAACAGGAAGGACAAGTGACTACAACAGTAACTGTATCTGCTGACACTTCCAGTTACACGCTTCCTTTATTACTGGAGTAAGAGTTTGAAAAAACATTAAAAACAGATGACCATAAGACATCAGTATTGCTTTAGTGTTAATCTCTCATTATAAGTTGGATTTTTGTCCCATTTCTGATCATTTTAATGCTTAAATGCTGATTTTTCTGCCACTGTTCGTCTTAATCTCTTTATGTGGGACTGCACAGCATCATCCCACATTTTTATTGGATCTGGTTTCCAACTGCAGGAAGTCTGGCTTTAATGCAATGGATATGAGGGAAGAAGGGAAAACTGTTATCATGGGTCAAGCAGAGGTTAACATGTCGCCGTCTTTTGCTGCTCGTGCTACGCCCAAATGAAAAAAAATTGTGAGTCTATGCATTTTACTAGAAGACGACAATAAAACTTGATAGAGAAAAGGAAATACAGCAACATTAAAGCTGACGAAACAGCTTATAACTTGGTGAATACAGTTTTTTTTTCTTTTCTTTCCATTTTCCACTGCGGAGAATTGTGACTTGAGTCCATATATTATATGAGAATTTCTCTCTCTCACTCAAAAAAATAAAAAGGTGGCAAATCTAAAAAACGAGATGTACCAACCTATCTGTGCACCCTTACTGAAACCTAGAGACGATTACCTCAGTTATTAAGATGAAAAAAGAAATCATGAGTGTGAGAAGACATTCTTAATGCCTACTGTAATTTGCCTGTATGGGGTACCAGAGATCTGTGCTTGTGAACAAATTCTCAGACTAGTTTTCCGCAGTAGTAACGTGTCCTACATTTAGTTTGTGGATATCTGATCACCCTACTCTCGTCTGTCTGCAGTGTAACTGCAGCCTGAGATCCTGTGATTGATACTCAAGCCTGGGCGTATTGCTTTAGTGTTTGATATCTCATTATTTGAATCGGTCCACAAACATCTAGCAGATGCAGCCATTTAGGACAAACTGGTCACAAAACCAACACCCTCACTTTATAGTTAAACTTCTTGAATGTTCCTTTCAGTCAATTTAAAGGCTATTCATCTCAGATTAGTTAGTTTTATATTGGTTAATTTAAATCATCAAACTTTGGCAAATTGTGGCTGCAGGGGAGGCTGTAGCTCAGTAGGCAGGGCAGGTCATCTACTAATTGGATGGTTGATGGTTTGATCCCTGTATGCACCTGTCTGTATGCCAGAGTATCTTTGGGTAACATACTGAACCCCAAGTTGCTCTCTGATGCATTCATCGGAGTGTGATAGAATGGAAAGCACTTACCCGAAGAAAAAGTGCCTGTATGAATGGGTGTGAATGTGTGAATGAGGCGTGATGTATAAAGTGCTTCGAGCGCTCGAGTAGAGAAACACTACAGGGAGTGCAGAATTATTAGGCAAGTTGTATTTTTGAGGAATAATTTTATTATTGAACAACAACCATGTTCTCAATGAACCCACAAAACTCATTAATATCAAAGCTGAATGTTTTTGGAAGTAGTTTTTAGTTTTAGCTATTTTAGGGGGATATCTGTGTGTGCAGGTGACTATTACTGTGCATAATTATTAGGCAACTTAACAAAAAACAAATATATACCCATTTCAATGATTTATTTTTACCTATGAAACAAATATAACATCTCCACATTCACAAATATACATTTCTGACATTCAAAAACAAAACAAAAACAAATCAGCGACCAATATAGCCACCTTTCTTTGCAAGGACACTCAAAAGCCTGCCATCCATGGATTCTGTCAGTGTTTTGATCTGTTCGCCATCAACATTGCGTGCAGCAGCAACCACAGCCTCCCAGACACTGTTCAGAGAGGTGTACTGTTTTCCCTCCTTGTAAATCTCACATTTGATGATGGACCACAGGTTCTCAATGGGGTTCAGATCAGGTGAACAAGGAGGCCATGTCATTAGTTTTTCTTCTTTTATACCCTTTCTTGCCAGCCATGCTGTGGAGTACTTGGACGCGTGTGATGGAGCATTGTCCTGCATGAAAATCATGTTTTTCTTGAAGGATGCAGACTTCTTCCTGTACCACTGCTTGAAGAAGGTGTCTTCCAGAAACTGGCAGTAGGACTGGGAGTTGAGCTTGACTCCATCCTCAACCCGAAAAGGCCCCACAAGCTCATCTTTGATGATACCAGCCCAAACCAGTACTCCACCTCCACCTTGCTGGCGTCTGAGTCGGACTGGAGCTCTCTGCCCTTTACCAGTCCAGCCACGGGCCCATCCATCTGGCCCATCAAGACTCACTCTCATTTCATCAGTCCATAAAACCTTAGAAAAATCAGTCTTGAGATATTTCTTGGCCCAGTCTTGACGTTTCAGCTTGTGTGTCTTGTTCAGTGGTGGTCGTCTTTCAGCCTTTCTTACCTTGGCCATGTCTCTGAGTATTGCACACCTTGTGCTTTTGGGCACTCCAGTGATGTTGCAGCTCTGAAATATGGCCAAACTGGTGGCAAGTGGCATCTTGGCGGCTGCACGCTTGACTTTTCTCAGTTCATGGGCAGTTATTTTGCACCTTGGTTTTTCCACACGCTTCTTGCGACCCTGTTGACTATTTTGAATGAAACGCTTGATTGTTCGATGATCACGCTTCAGAAGCTTTGCAATTTTGAGACTGCTGCATCCCTCTGCAAGATATCTCACTATTTTTGACTTTTCTGAGCCTGTCAAGTCCTTCTTTTGACTCATTTTGCCAAAGGAAAGGACGTTGCCTAATAATTATGCACACCTGATATAGGGTGTTGATGTCATTAGACCACACCCCTTCTCATTACAGAGATGCACATCACCTAATATGCTTAATTGGTAGTAGGCTTTCGAGCCTATACAGCTTGGAGTAAGACAACATGCATGCAGAGGATGGTGTGGACAAAATACTCATTTGCCTAATAATTCTGCACTCCCTGTATGTAAAAACCAGTCCATCTAACATTTATAGAACACCTTTATTTCATTTTTTCCCATTTTTTAAAAACACGTTTTAAACTTGATTCTATTTAGTTTTCTAACTCATTCTTTTAAAAAGTTCATTTACTGTGTAGTTTCTACTTTACTGAGCTGTCTTGTCTCATCATACCGCCTTTATATTTTATTGAGCTATTCTACGTTTTTGTTGCGTGTGTTGTGTCTCAGATTTTGATTTAATTTTCCAACTCGGGATCTGTAGATGATTCATGTAACTAATGCACGTCATCAATTGTGCAACTTTGTACAGTTATAGACTGTATAGGAAAAAAAAAAAAATACTGGTAAATTCTACCCTTAACATTTCATATAATGAAAATTGAATCAAGTCTTTTAATGGCATTGGTTTCTGCAGAGGCCATGAAGCTCCCAGTGCACAGTTTTTGTGCTGATGTTAATTCCAGAGGCGGTTTAGAGCTCTGCACTCACTGAGTCTGTGGACTATTACTCGACAACCCTAAATCACTTGAATTCAAAGATTCAGAGGAGAGGCCCAATACTTTTTGTCCTTTTTTCCCCTTATTGGTTATTTGGTATTATATAGACAAAAATTTTGAAATATTATTCTGGTCACGTCCCAGCGAATCTCCAAAACCTCTTTAGTTGACACCAAAATGTGGGTATTAACGGCAAAGAGCTTTGGTATTATCTGGTAATGAATGTGCTTATTGTTATTCACATATGTATCTGAGATGTGTAATTATAAGCCTTTTTACAACTGGAAACAGTGCAAAATAGTTTCTCACTGTGATGACTCTAAAGAAATAATAGATATTTCTAGGGAGTGAGCACAGTAGTTGTGATGGACAACAGTGTCTCTGTGCCTCGGGCTGATGATTCAGCGATGTGTCTAATGGAAAGTTTTTAGCCGCTTTTGAATCTTCCCACTACTCACAGAGGAACATAAACCAACAGATCTACACAAAAAACAAACCAGCCGCCCTCTCTGGTTTTCATCTTAACTCGAGCCACTCTGCAGCCGCATCTTTTTCAAACTTGCTTTAATGACTTGGACTGTCCTTATTATTATTTCAGTATGTTCTCTGCCCTCGCTGCTTTTCTTTCTACCTTCACTCCCTGCCCTTCTCTCTGTAGGTCAGCCTCCTGATGCTGATGCGCTGGTGTTTTTGTTTCTCCTGTTTCTCTCCCATCCTTTGCCTTTTCTTTCTCACCTTTAAGTGGTCAGATACTGTAACTCCTATCTGGTGTTTATAGCAAGTATGCAGGAACTAAAAGCTTTACTCAAGGCTCTACTCTGCATGCATAATGATTTATTGAGGTGTTGGGATTGTTGGGTGGGGGAGCTTGGATAATGACGGTGCTCAAATTATGGTTTGTGTCTCTCTGTGTGTCTTCCCTCCTGCTATGAGGCTAATCACTGGAGATAAGCAATACTCCTGCCGTTTCATCAGTGCCGATAATCGCTACCTCTCACCATCTGTCGAGCAAAAATAATTTATTCAACCTCCATACATAACTTCTAGCTTCTGCTGTTTATTCACCGCTTTTCTAGTGAGTGTGGCGCCAACACCTGTTGTCATCCCTGCTATAAAAGGAATGGTTTGCTGACTAACAAGCTTTTAACATTTTGAAACTTCACGGGAGTTTTTGCTCATTTCAAAAGTTCAGCTTGAGAACTTTTGTTACCAGCTTGCTGTCTGATATTCCTCTGTGTTTTTATACTGGGTGCTATATGTAACAGACAAAAGCCTGCGTGAGTGTGTAATCTGTTTTTAACCTTTTGTTCTGTGTTCCTTCTAGGAAGTATAAAAGGAGCGACAATAGTGGATGCTTTGGATACCCTCTACATCATGGAGATGTTTGAAGAGTTTGATGCTGCTACTGACTGGGTGGAAAAGAGCCTTGACTTCAACGTGGTAAGTTGCGTGTGTGCTCTTGTTATGGTCAGGTATATAGCAACAATAAAATATTGAATATTATATTTTTTTGTGCAGGTAAATATTATTTTGATTTTCTTGATATATACGATATAATTTGGAGGCTACGTCGCTCACCCCTACTACCCACTGTCCCACTGTGTAGCCCACAAAAGCATCCAGTATTAGTAGTGCATGAATCTCTTCTATTCTGCTGAAGTGAAACAATATTTAACTGCATCACAGAATTACTGTGCGGGTAATCAAAGGTTCTCGACAGGTGTTATGTTGAACCAGCATCCTTCTACCTTCTAACATATATAACTCTGTGATAAATTATTTGCAGAGTAAGGTGAGTTTCAGTTGTGTCAACTAGACCACAGCCTGTGGTTAAGTAAAAGTTATGTAAACATGAAATGAAAAAGCTTTTGGCGTAGCCGGTCTGAAACGCCTCTGAGGTGGTGTTGCTTTACAGTTAGTTTCCTCTTTGCCGTGTTAGCTCTCCTGCATGGTATGCTGAACAAAAACTAACATAGAACTGAGCTGACTAGATCGGCTTGCTGGCAACAATATCTGTTTCGGGATCAGAGCAATATCTGATCCAAATATCGGATTGATGCATTCGTAGCGAAAATGCCTCAAACATTTTGCACAGAAGACCAGTTTTCCTATAGGTCAATAAAAGGGTCATTGAAGAATAAGGTTCTAAAATGTCTTTTAATTTCCTGATAATTTGCTTGTAGGTATTTAATTTGAAAATGATTTCCTAAAGACTGGTAGAAAAGAGTCATAGCTCATGAATTTGACCTTTTTATACCACCATAGTGGATTATAATGAAGACTTCAGCTTTAATTCAAGAGGTTTAATAAAGCATTGCATTATTAAATTTTAAGAATTTAAATGCATGTAAATTTATGGTTCTTAGGCCATAGGGGGGGGGAGTCAAATTTCATTCAAATAATCATCAGTACAAGCATTTTTTATATTTTCCTCTATAAAAATGACATACATTTAACTGGGTTTCACTAAATATTTCCCCCCCGATCATCCATGCTCCACCTTCCCTATTTGAGAATCACTGGCTTGGCTACTAAACAGTGGACGAATGTCACTTGAATATCTGAAGATAAAATAGAGCAAAATCTCAACAACTTTTTTTTTTTTTTTAAATAACTAACTCCTAACTCCCTCAGAAACTTTTCATATATAAATTCCTTACTTTAATTTAAAAACAAAACCAAACGTGTATTAGTTCACATTCACTTATACAAAATAAATGTGGTGTACACATCTCTCTGTTTATATCTGGTGGCATGATCGTGTGGTGGTTAGCACTGCAAGAAGGTCCAGTCTGAGTACTTTGTGTGTGTAATTTGCAAAATCCACAATAACTGTGGTGGTTCATGTATTTGGATCTTGAAAAAAGATTGATTTGGATTATTCATGCCATGTCATAAATTATCTTCTAAGTGTTCCAAGTGTCTGGCATCTAAATAACTGCAGAGATGAAACAAAACTCAAAAAGCAGTTAGCAGCTTTGGTCAAGTGGTGCTTACACTCAGCATTGTTTAGTTTCTCATGTGACGTTGAGTTTCCTGCAACAGCAAATGAAATCACAACTGTTTGCTCACAGATTTCCTGAATACAACAGTCCCACTTAAGAAAAAAAAAAAGAGTCTACTACTGGCGGAAATCCCAAATTTAGATCGCCACCTGTGCGCTGAGCTTCGAGCCAAATCAGTTCTCATTTTGAGATTTGTTCCTGACCAACACAGAGGAGTGAAAATAAAATTCTCGAGAAGGTGGGATGTTTACTGTCAGTCTTAAATGGTCTTACAAGAGGAGGTGTTGTGTATACAGACATTTAATTGAAGTAAGATAGATCGCCTGGTTTGTTTTCTGTCCATGTGTCTCCACTGAGTCATCACTTGGAATTTAAAAGCTTTTTTTAATCCACAACACGCTGAATTACAGAAGTATGTATGTCTACTCAGTATAGCACACTTAAAGAAATGCTTCAAGTTGAAAGGTCCTTACCAAGGACGTGCTTTCACGCAGCACTCCTGAGGCTGTAAAGTTTTACTGTGAGCTTATGAAAAATAGCAAAACATGTCATTACTTCCTGTAGGTCACACGGTGCTACTTTCCAGTTTGAAAGGCATGTTTTTATTGGAAGTTTGAATGAATGTAATCCAGCCTATGACCTAATGTATGAAATCTAACCTTTATATAGATACATGAAAAGGTGAGCAGGTGTATAAATACATATCACAGTGAGGGCTCTTTATTGCTCTCTTAACTTGGATGTTAGATGAACCCTGCTTGTGAATGTATCTTAGACTGCATATAAAAATGAATGGTACAAACACCACGTTTGGAAGAGAGCGTGTAGTGTTGAGTTATTGGCCTAAATACACTCCTGTAATAAGTTGTACTAAAAATGATTCACATAATACCAACAGCACAAATGAGATCCCAAAACCAAATTCAATGAGCGGATATAATGCAGCAGAGAAGTGACTACAGCTATAGTAACTAGCTCAGTACTTAAGTGTTACACAAAGCTAAGGCCCATAGTGTTGTGAACTTAAGCCTTAATACTATTTAAATGGGTAAATAAAAATTCACTGATGCTAAGCCTAGAAACCAGTGGGTGATGGGGAACTGGCTATATTCGTCTTTTATATACAGTCAGTGCATAAGCATTAGTTTCCCTTTATTTTAAACCAAAGATCTCCAAAAGTTGATTTTGGACGTAGCGTCATCCAAATGACTTCTTCAGTCTTCCTGAAGATGAGTGACGAAACGTTTCTCCCACAAAACGCTACGTCCAGATGAACAGAATCAACTTTTGGAGATTTGCTTTCTGGATGATTGAGAATGCATCAAGACGTTAAACCAAAGATGTTACCACGTTTTTGTACAGGAAGCAGCCTGTGAGCATGCACATTTTTTTAACAGCAATATCAGTTTAGTTTTATTTAAAGTGCATTTCCATTGCTAAGACATAGGCTTGTGCTCATTTTAAGGATAAGACACAATTTAATAAAGATACTAAGCTCTAAACCTCCTGACATTCCAGTATTTAATGCAGGAAATGTGTCCTCGGTGATATTATATATAGACTAATGTGATTTTCTGCTGTCTATAAGGTTAGAAACAATTACCTGGTGTTCCAAAGAGCTCTGCTGATAATGGATCCCAATACAATAAATGTGTTACCAAAATTGTTGAAAATTATGCCACTTTGACTCTCCTGAACATCTGGAAACATCCAGGAAATTGGTGTATTGACGCTGAATTCTGTTCCATAATGGTATCAATAAAAACCCAGAGAGAGAGCCCACGTACAGGTATAATGTTTGATATGTTGCTCTTGAGTTTTCCAGGTTTATTATTCATCAACTTGTAATTGTATGCTCATGGTGCAGGAGTGTACTTCTAATGAGCGTATGTGAATATATAAAGCAAACAGTGAATAATATTAAAGTGCTTTTAGAGCACTTTCTGCATGAGTTGCTCAGTATTTACATACATTTACACAAAGGAACATGTTAAACTTTAGTTTGTAGAAAGTTGCGAGCAAGCACACGGGATCGTAATTGCCACCTGGGGAATATTGACTCATCAGATATAAATCCTGTCAACTAGAACTCCTCAGCTGTTATGACCACTCGTGGAAGGGCTTATAATTCTAATAAAAGATTACACTTAAAAGTTACAAATCTAGTGCAGATTTCTTACACAAAGTCTGACGTGGATATCTCATCTACTGTATGTAATTTCTGCTTTTGCTGATTAATTGTGTGGGCACATGTTAAAGAGTTAAACACAAACATTTTCCCTCCTTCCTTTGATGTTTGCCGTCCTCATTATAACATCCCCGTTAAGAGCTCCTCATTAGGGGGAAACAGCAAAGCAGTTTCTTTGTCTTTCTTTTAGCATGGTTCTGATATCAGATTTATGAAGTCTGATTCTGAAAACCAAAACATACATCCACCAAACATGATATATAAAAGCTCAAGTAGTGTTGTCAGTTATTCCTTCAGATCAGCTTTAATCCTCATTACTGTCTCCGAAACTGTGCATGTTTTGGATGTTTTACTCGTTGAGGTTTCCACGTCTGAATTTTTGGTACCACTGCTTTGTGCATAATCCTTACTGATTTCCAGTATTTGCCAGCAGTCGCCCTGTCAGTCAGACGGCATTGTAACAGCAGGAAGCCCATTGTTTTGTGATCATTTCCTGCAGTAGCATAATGTCGAGATGTAAAGCTGCTTTTGATATTCCACTAAAATGCTTTTTAATGGGAAGGTTTCTGTAGGCGGCTTTGAAACCACCCTCACTGGGGTTAAAATATCAGCTGAGTTAGCTGATGTAAGTCTGACAAAAAACCAACCCAGATTTCACTGAAGAAAAACACTAACCAGCATCACATATTATTAGCAACAATTAAGCATTTGGGGTGAAACGAAGCAGGAAAACGAGTATCAACAGTCAGAAGAAAAGGTTCAACTTTACGTTTGGGTCGCTCATTTTTGAAGCAAAGGAACAAGGCAAACAAGTGAAAGAGATTAAAACAAAGAAAATAATAGCAGTTGTTTGAGACTTATTAATATTAAAGTGATGCCATTACTAATGAGCGTTTGCCATTGAAATGTGTACAAAGAGGACATGAAGTACATAGAGCATAAATATTTCTCTAATATTAGGCAAAGTCAGTATTCTCCAGTACTTTCTGTATGTGCTTGCCAGGATTACCGTCCATCCTATAGGCCATCATCAGGCTACCACAGAGGCTTACAGTCCTTAAGGTTGGATGGAGTCATCCAATTTTTCTATGACTATATTTGCACCACATGCAATAATATCTGGCAAGATTGTAATACTCTTTTTTTCTTAAAAATAGGATAAGCTGTTAAGAAGATGGATTGATTAAAGAAATTCTTCCTGAAGAGCCATATGTCAGATCATCGTTTAGAGATCCTCCCTCCTCCTTTGTAAACCAATAGATTTTACTCTTGCCTGTGGGATCACACAATCTGTGTATGTAGCGACTGGAATGGTGTCCAAAGTTTGCTTGTACCACAACACCTGAGAAAGTGTGACACCTCACTTAGAGTCTTTGAGACTTTAAGAGCCCCACTGGTAATTTATTACGGTTTATTTTCACTTAAATAGCGAAGTCCTGAATCTTTTGAAAGGCAAAGAGGAATAGAGTTGGAATTGTTACACTCTTGGGACGGTTTGTTCATTACAAAACACTGAAACATTTCTTGTGATGAGATAAAGGGAGTTATAGGCCGGTACAGTAAGATTTTTACAACTGGCCACGCAAGATCTGTGGATACACTTTGATCTGATGAGTTGTTGCTGGGAACATTATCTCCTGGGCTCATCTAGTTTCAGTCCTTAATTAGTTCTCTGCTTGGAAAAGCCCATGCTTAGTCAGTTTCCTGTGCGGAGTGTAATGGACCGAATGTTGCAACATCAGGAGACTTGACTGCTTGCCTGCCAGCTCTGTCAGGAGTGAGATAATGTCACACTGCTGCTGACTCAGAGGGTCATTGTCCAGCAGTTTAAAGCAGTGTTGGCTTCTTCACACAGTCACAAAACACTGCAGGATGACTGCTGGCTGAAGATGTTTCCGTCTTTAAAATTAAATTAAAGTATTTTTAAAATTTTGACTTTGATGTAAAGCATCATCTTTTAGCTTATTAAACCTCCGCTGCCAATAGACATTAAAACGTAGGAAGAAGTATTCATTGTACTTTTGGATTACAGCTGCCTAAGTGTTAAAACAAATAATTCAATTGTAATTAGAACGAATTAGTGCTGCAATCTCCCCACTCAATCAGTCACTAAGACTTGGGGATGAAAAAAAGACAGGACACATTTTGTGTGGCACATAATTTGTTTTTTTCCCCTCCCCCTTGCAGAGTCTGTTATCCTATCTCTAGTCGACAGCAGTGACTTATGAGAGCTGTCAGTCAAGCACAAAAACTTCATCCGCCTCGGGAATCTGTTCATAAAGGACGGACGTGAGAGAGAAATGAAGCTTCATTGTTCGACTACTGAGACAAATGGCTATACAACATGAAAATTTTTGTTATTTTTCCCTCCATTAATTCTGCCCAGAAATAGATGTATTGTGTTTTTAAAGACGGCACACTTTATCTCCGGCTTTTAAGGCGGTTTTTGGTACCTAAAGATTTCTTTAAAAACTTTGGAAGCCACTTCTCTTTTTCAGGCTGCCGTACGTGTGCCCTTCAAGGTATGCAGTGCTTTATCAGCATTCTTCGTTTTTTCCTGTCAAACTTAAAAATATGCTGATGAACCAATGGTCAGAATAACTCAAATTTTGACACATACATTAAGAAATGTCTACCTTTGCATAAACTATAACAAAGGATTACATATTATTAGCCAGGTAGTTCTTTAAAAAGTCACACAACTGTGTGTCATACATTTGAAAAAGTAATGCTTGCATACTAGACTAGTATTTATCTTGTGTTTTATAGCTACTTTGTTTGAATTTAACAATACTAAGACTCATCACTCATCAGAGTAATGACATTCAAATAATACTTAATTAAAATTTTTGTCTTAACATTGTTTATTTTATATAAAAAACTCTTTATGATCCATCTCTATGGATACATTTCTAATGCTTATTCAATTCCAGCGTTTTGCTGATTATTCTTTAACAGAAAAAAAGCATAATATTCATAAAAATAGACAAATATCACCATTACTTTTAGACTTTACCATTAGATGTGATTTCTGTTTTCCCCAGTATCTTCTGAATAGGGTAGTTTTTAGTGTCAGAGAGATCAGTTGTTCTGTCTTGGACCTCCTGAACAATTTTTGTCCATTCCAGTGATTGTTGGAAAGTTTTCAGTTAACCATTCCTTAGTCATTGCTTTCTCAGCTGCAGTTTTTAAATGTCTGTCTGGGTTTTTGAGTACAGTTGGCAGATTCCCCAAACACATAACATTAAAATCAAAGTTGATCTATGGGCAGATTGATGATCTTTCTGTTTCCAGAGCAAACTGAAGAATGGTCCTGAAAGACTACAGGAAGTGTCTTTTTTTTTTAATATCAGTTTTGCTCACTAAACACTAAAGCAACATCTTGGATGGCCTGCCCACAGGGGACCATAATGTTGGACCGATAATCCTGTTAAAATGCTCCAAAATAGAAAGGAGAGGTGTGGCTCCAGGCTGTTGGCTACATTTGAGCACACCTGTCAGACAGAGTGTCCACTACCCAACTGGATGACATTTAACAGTCATGGGGAAATTACCTGTAGAGATCAAAGACATTTTTGTACCAAGCTGTAAACATACTGTGAGGGTTTCTGGATTGCTGCCCGGGAACAATATGTTTCAGATGGTTTGGAAAATTCGGTCTCAACTAAAAACATTCGGTAGATCCCTTCTTTAATGTACCATCCTTAGCCATACACAAAGCATGGCTAACCCTAGTTATTCAAAACTTCAGAAACTTTTAGTGAGGGAATTTCCTTCTTCTTGGTCTGTCAGAGATCACTTACCAGAGTCACCCCACCCCACCCCCAATCTGGAGAAACCGAGTTCTTCCCTTTTCTGAGCTTGCCTCGAATAGTTAACATGCCTTAACTCCTTTATAAAACCTGCCACATACCTAATGTTGTGCATTCAAGGAGTGACGCATGGAAAGGAGCATGCAGCACACATGATTTGCTTCAGTATAAATGCTCCTTGTTATCGCATCATTACATATGTCAACCGGTGTAACAGTCCTCTTTTGTCCTTGGCCAATCGTGCTTGCCAAGTGGTCCTGCGCAAGTTTCCTGAATGTCCTCCCTGCACAAGTGAACCTGATCTCACAAGATTTCCACAACCCTACTCATGCGGCGTACTCGCACGCCTCCTGAGCAGATGCTTTCATGCAAACACTTTGTGGGATAAGCCACTTTCTCTTTCATTCATCCTGGCTCAGTTCTAACACACTCATTTGGCTACTCGGTCATTCGTAGCAGCACGGAGAAACCTGGTATTCAAATTTATTCAGCTGTTTACAGCATCAGCCTGAAAATATCTGTCTAGACTGTGAAAAGCTCACCTCTGTCTACTCCTCCCTGAGGCCAAGTTTTGAGTTGTCTGCTTTCTTAGCTCACTGTTTTTGGGAGAAGAAATGTGTATTCATGAGCAGTTAGCAGTTATATTTCGTCTCATATTTCTTTTCTTTTGTCTTTGCTGCAGAATGCAGAAGTGTCGGTCTTTGAGGTGAACATCAGATTTGTTGGAGGTCTGCTGTCCGCCTACTACTTGTCTGGAAAAGAGGTAAGTAGAGAAATAAACCTTCCTATGTTTTGCTTTTATTTATTTATTTGTTTTTCCGCCACCTCTGCACTGAATGAAACTTCGGGGAGTCTTTGGGGAATCTCAGCCTGTAGTCTCACTGATGAAACAGATGGTAGAGTGGAGACTGAATGAATGAATGTTTTCATGTGCTCAAAATCTTTGGCATTATCCCCTTTAATAGCTGGTGCAGTTAGATGTCTCCCATATGGCAGGGTGAATTTAAGTTCTTCGTTTGAGTACCATTGCTCCGTCATCTAGTTTGATTGATTTGCTTCCAGCCTTCCTATGGGTGGAAGATTAACTTCTGTGTTGTTGTTCTTGGATCTTGTCTTCTGTAGCGCCTTTTCGCTATTAACAGTTCTGAAAGCTGTTGTATTATTAAAGAGTTGAGCAGGGAATTTGCTTATAGACAAAGAACCTTTAGAGGAACTACTACAGGGACCAGGGCCTGAATTAAGTTCTGGAGTCACCCCCTAATGTCCTTACTTTGATGCTGGTACTTTAGGTTTGTGGCTTACACCACCAAAATTTGTGACCAGTCAGTCTTCTGCATTACCACAGCCTTCTGGACTTTACTGGAGACCAGTGGCATTCAGCAAATCATGATTAGAAATCTATGGGAGAATTCTGAAGTGCTAATGATGGTTGGCTATCTGCTTCCAGCGAGCCATCAACAGACAAAATGGGAAAACATATCAACCAATCTGGTTGTTATGCTGACACATGCGAACATTACAGCCTCACACTACTTTCAGCTGTGTGGTGGCAGTCATGACTATCTCCCCTTTATAGTTTAATAAACATACTTTGTTTTACTTTTTCTTTGCATATTAAATCCACAGTGCAAATCAGCGCAGCATTTGTTCAGTGTTCTGGTTGGATAAGCACAGATCCTGTCTGCATTCTGAATTTCTTTCTCTTAATGAAGCTGTAATGTTGTGAAACTATGTGCAAGTGTAGTAGAAGTGCAATTTTAATAAAAACCAACCAGATTTTACTGCTGTTTTTATGTCAGTGTGACCGAACGGCTTCAAAATAACTGCCTGGAAGTAGAGCAGAGCGATATGACTAAAAATATTTATCACGATATACATTTGAAAATTTGCAATGACGATATAACTGATGATATAATTGACACTAGACAAAATACTTTACAACTCCTCAACTTTATTAGTGCAAAAAAACAAAACAGAACATCAATGTATTTTCACTTAAACAAGCAGCTGTTTTTTATGTGCATTAAAGTTATATAAAAATGTAACAGTGCAAATGCAAATTCCTTGCTGACAGTTCAAGCGGTGCGGGTTTGTAGCTTAGCAAAGTCGTACTAAAACATTTGACAGATTTTCGAGCACCGTGTACCACATAAAATCGTTTCGAGGTCAGTAAACACAACCAGAATTCATACATGGGATAACATGCTCTACCAAAAATAGTGCTTTGTTGTGTATCTGACGGACGAAAGCTAAACCAGTTCCACACCACTGAAGTTGCAGCATTTTTACAAACCAGTTCTGGTTCATCCATTTCATTCAATGATCCGCTTTCGCCCTCATCATTCTCCGTCGCTGCCATGCTTTTTCTGCCATGTGTGTATGAAAACAAAGGCACTGCGCAGGCGCGTTTTACCCATATTCTATCGCGATATTTCATTTTCTTATCGTTGCCCAACATTATACCGGTATTACCGTGAACGGTATGATATGGCCCAACCCTACCTGGAAGTATTTCAGAGATGGCTGCTGAGTGGAAAGGCTTGCTTCAGGAACACGTGAGCAAAATATAAGCCGAAATTGGCCAGCAGATTATCTCACTCATGTTTACAGTGGCCTGAAAGGTGTAAGAGGCAGCATTATGCAGTTATTCAGCCTGACACAATTCTGTGAATGACTTTAAAGAGCTGCTATTTAACTTTGTTCCTATGCAGTGAGGTTCATTAGCGACCTTTGCAGGAGTGGATATCAGCCAGATGGCAGAAAATGTAGGCTGATTTAAATCTCAGTTCAGTTGGGTTTTTTTTATGTTCTAAAGTAATATTTCACAGACACCTGAACCATGTTTTCATTTAGTCGTTAGTTGTCTTTCACTTACTTTATTTAAGTTTGTCTCACAGTCTTTTTGGGGGAAAAAGTTGCTGTGGCCTCTTTTAGATGAAGTTTTGGCTCTGCACAAAATTGGTTCAAGTTTGCCTTTGATGCTTTCTGCCAGACGGGCTCTGTAAGATGTTAAAGATCCTGCCAGTGAGGTTACTTTTCTTGAAAATGTGTGTTTTAACCCAAACCCTGAGATCTACTTCCAAATCTAACCAAGTTGTTTTTGTTGCCAGACTGGAAACTTTTCTCACTTGTACAAAAATAAGGTTTAAAACAGCCATCCCTTTGTCATATGTCAGCAGACTCATTTCCCTCCTCTGTGCTGGTGTTTACATTGAAATGCACCCAGTCATGTGGTCTGAAGCAATTTTTACTTTCTTCTGTAGTAAAAGAGTGAAAGTTCAGGACACTTGGGGTCAGCGTTCTGCTTGAAAGGGAACTGAGCGGTGGTGTTCCTTCCACCCTCAGAGATTGAATATGTCCTGAAGTGTCTGAGTGCTGAAAAACTATTTCTGCAACCTTGTTTTATGCAAGAAAAACAAGCGAGAAGGGAGATTCCTCAGGGCTTCTCACTTTACTCATAGTGCCAGACCTGTTGTGCTTGTGTGCATGTGTATAAATCTGCTCAGTGACAAGAGGCTGTGAAAATGACACCTGCAGGGTATTGCGCTACTCTGCCGATGCAGAAGTGGTGTCTTAAACTCAGTTTTTTCTTGATGCCATATCTCCTTCGTCTCTTCAGCTTATGACATTCAGTCTCTAAATGAATGATGAAGCCCCACTAAAGAACAGATAATTCTGCACATCATTACAACCCTAAAAACCTGATACCAGCATAAGTATAGCCCATACCCCAAAGATCGTCACAGTTGATTTCTGCTTTTTAGACTGATGTCACCAAGTGGGTTTTTCCTTTAAGTGGCTTCTTCATTACCGCTGACACTTCAGCAGTAATCAGTTCTTTACATGCAGGTATACACCTTAATCTACATCTTCATCTCGGCAGTGAATGAACGAGGCTTGTGAGGCTAAGCGCTTCTTTATTAGCAGAGGGAGGCGGTGTGGGCAGAAGTCAGACTGGAGAGCAAAACCCATTTCCAAGTTCAGTGAGCATTTCCATGCTTCACCACACACAGCAAATCTGGAGGAATATTTTTTCTTACTTGTCAAGTGTTAGATGTATGGATCATGTCATAAAACTAAACAGTAAAATTAATAAGAACAGCGAGCGCTACTTAAAGAGTGCAAAGTGGTTACGTTGTAAGAAGACAATAGTTTAATCTTTCCTACTTTGAGTCCTAAAGCTGATAACAAAGTGGGCAGTATAATACTAATGACAGTGTGAGCCTATGTGTGTGTCACCATAGTAAAGCTTTTGAATAACCATATGAGAGTCATTTTTTCTTTTTTTGTTGTTGTTTTTCTTTTTTTTTTTATTATCCCTTAGTCATAAAAAGGTGATTGGGTATTGTCGTCACCACACCGGGTGGGTGGGTGGACAGAGTGGACACTAAAATTTGTGGACACAAAAACTTGATAAATATGTGTCCAAGGATTTTCAAATGGATACCATAAGTGTATCTATAAAAAATCTCAAATGAGGTTGAACCTTGGTGACCTTGGCCTCAAGGTCAAGGTCAGAGGTCAAGTTTTATTAACTCAAGAAGGAAGTAAGCTTTGATTTTCAAATATATATTATAGGTGCAACTACTAGAAGGGTCAGGGGTAGCGCTGGCGGCCGTCAGTACATTTTTCCCCACACGCTATTTGTCTGTGGTGGATTTGGCTACAGTGTGGCTGTGGTTCAAGAGGTAGAGCACAAGGTCAGAGGTTTGATCCCCAGCTGCTCTGGTCTGCATGTAAAATGTGCTTTGGCCAGTAACTGAACTCTAAAATTGCCCCGATTCAGCCATCAGAGTATCAGTGTGTGAGGTAGAAAATGTTTGAAGGCATTAAAAAAAAACTAACCCCCCCCCCCCCCAAAAAAAAAAAATTTTTTTTTTTAATGTTTTGAAAGCTGATAGCAAGCTTCCTGTATTAATCTTTATTGGCAGCCATAATAATGAGAAAATTAGAAGCTTTTGGTATCATCTGAACTGACTATCCTCTCAACATGAGCGAGACAGTGAATTGACAACTGACCCCCATCTTTCTCACTCACCATCACTCTTAGATCCATTTCTTTTATGAGTGTCGCTCAGTTCACCATCCTCTTCTATTTCATTGCTGCTACACAAGGTCCCATTCATTCACCTGAAGGTCAGGGTTCTCTCATGGATAGATGGACAACAGGAAGCCTCGGAGGACTGAAAGCGTGTGATAGTGAAGATGACTGAATGTGGGTAGTGGTGATGCTCTAAATGACCGTCGGTGTATGGTTGCAAAACTGCTGGGTAAAACTGCTTTGCAGGCTTATGCTTCAAGTAAACATGTTCAATTGCTCATAAATGTAAATGTCTAATCAGGCATCTAGCAGCAACTTCATTTAGTCATGGCAACATGGTTAAGATGTCTTGGTGAAGTTCAAATGGAAAGGAAGTTCACGTGAGTGATTTTGAATGTAGCATGGATGTCAGAAACTGCTGATCTGCTGGGATTTTCCTGCACAACTATCTCCGGGGTTCAGAAACAGTCAGAAACAAGACACTCTAGACTGTCTCAAACTTTAACTCAAACAATCACTCATGGCAACCAAAGTATACAGAAGAGCATCTCTGGATGCTCAACACATCGGACCTTGAAGCAGAAGACCATGACTGGTGCCCCTCCTGTTAGCTAAGAACAAGAAACTCAGGCTACAGTTCACATAGACTCACTAAAACTGGACAATAGACGATTGGAAAAATCTGATTTCATCTTTTGATCATCGATTGATCATCTCAAACTGGTTTCTGGCATGACAATGAGTTCACTGTACTCAAATGACTGTCACAGTCAAATCGCATAGAGCACCCGCCCTGTCAACATGGACCTAAATCTCGGAGGAATGTTTTCAAAACCTTATTGAGTCTATAAAGCAGTTCTTAGGGCAAAGAGGGTCAAACACAGTACTAGCAAGGGTGCAAATCTAATAGAAAAAAGATGTGCTCCCTGCTACAAACAAGTTAAAGTTAAATTCCATCCCAAAGTAAACAAACATCTATATTGTCTTACAGGTGAAGTTTAAAGCAGAAGACAGAAGAATTTGTGTTTTTCATTTTCACAGTTGGTAGGATTACAGACCTTTAATTCTTCATTTTCACCTAGCGAGGTTTTCTAGACGAGTCCAGTTTTTCTCACCGACAGGCTTAAACTCCCACTACCCACATCCAGGTACATTATGTGGAGAGATATTTTTATAACAACTGAACACTTGATAGACATTATGTAACTTCCAATTTAGAGTAGCCAAAGAAGATACTTTTTAAAGCGAGAGGCAGCCAGGTGAATACAGAAAATAATACTGTAGATAAGATCATGACCTTACAAAGCATTCCGCCTCTTGACTTTGTCTGCATTTTCTAGTGTTGTCGTCTGAATTGAAAATGAATTCATTAGAGATAGGAGACTTTGTCAACAGCCCACTCAGCATATTCAGAAATGATCCTTTCAATTAAACAAAACCTCCGTTAAATGCACCAAAGTGTTCGCTCTGACCAGTGCAGTTCTGTGTGAGGCATTTTATTGGTATTTTAATGTATTAGTATTAAAAAAATGCTATAGAGTGTAGTGACCAGAGATGGGCAGTAACGCATAATCCGATTACTTTTTTCGAGTAATGAGTAAAGTAAGGGATTACAATTGCAAAATAGGTAATTAGATTAATGTTAGATTACCGTAAGCACACTGAATTACTAAAACCGTGATTTTTGTGCGAGAGTGTCTCATGACAATGATGTAAGCGAGTGCGACGTTCGTGGCAACAGCTGTGTGCAGATCAACAATGGATAATATAACGAGTGCGGGAGAGAGTACAAGCGTGCAGCGTTTAAAGCGTGGAAGTACTGACCTTGCTTTGAGTTTGATTCCGTAAAAAGTGACAAAAACATTAGCGTCCGCTGTTCACTGCGTGGGAAGAAAACTTCTTTTTACAGCAAAAAAACCCCTAAACGTGCCTGCCCCACTCCTGCTATACAGGTGAAAATAGAGCAACAGGACTGCTGAGTCTTTGATGTTATTTATTTTCTGCTGTGTTTTACGTGCATCTATTTGAAAGAGTGAGTGTAAACACAAAAAACTATTTTATTTTATATGCTGGAATGTGCAGAAAATGGGTTTAAATGTTAAACAAATTTCTTCCAGTCAGAGAATGGTGCATATAATTTAATGTTTGCTTGATACATAAAGTTAAAAGGTTAAAACTAATAAAATAAGTTTTACAAAGAGACCTTTTCATTTGATTACATTTTATATGATGGATTATGCAGAAAAAGTAGAATTGGGCTGAAAGATCTATTGTTTTATTACCTATTTAGCGGATAAATCATGTTTTAAAAAGTAACTAAGTAACTAATTACTTTGGAAAATAAGTAATCAGTAAAGTAACAGGATTACTTTTTTGGGAAGTAATCAGTAATTAGTTACTGATTACTTTTTTCAAGTAACTTGACCAACACTGGTACTGACAACCTAGTGGTTGCTTTAATACATGTACAAATAAAATACAGTGGTCTTGTTTGAAGACTAGAGTGTATATTCAGACTTTTTACATAATGTCACACCTTTCTTCTGCTGCCTTTCAAGTATTTTTACCAGTTTTTAATTCAGATGCAGTTCAGATCAAGCCACTAAACTTCTTACAGTATAGGACTGCATGTGGACATGCTTCTTCAACCCTTTTCAAACAAGTCCTGTTGACCGGTTGCAGAAATCCCTTCTCCACAGCAACTCAGATTGTCAGTTGTTGGGTCATCTAAACTGACACTGGTGAGAATTTTAAATGGATCGAGCTTTTGAAGTTTTTCACTTCTCAGTCTTGATCTTATGACCTCTGGACTCTTGCAAATGAGATTTTTAATCTCAAGAGTATTGTTGTGCCATGAAGTGAAGTTTAAGTTAATAAAAAAGTTCTAATGACCCTGAAACTAATGAGTGATCTTAGATAGCTGGCTAACCTTTGCTAATTAGAACTCACCACTGCAATAAAGAATATCCTGTCCTCCACCTCCCAAGCAGCAGAATTATTGACCCGTCTCTATTGAAAATACATGGAACAGATTCTCCAAGGGATAATGTGTAAATCTTCTTCAAAGTGGAGCTCTGGCAGGAACTTTGCTCCTGTTAGTGACTGAAATACTGCAGCAGCTGCTGTACACCTGCACATGTACAGAAATCTGTATTTTCATTTTTTAGGAAAGATTTTGAGAGTGCCTTTATTAGATGGTTACAGCTAGATGACAGGAAAGTAAAGAAGAAAGCGCCGGGAGGTGACAAGCAGGACATGGCCTGCAAAACTGAACCCAGGCTGCACAGCCTCTGCGCATGTGGTGTAAATTCCACCAGGTGAGCTGTAGGGTGTCTGATAATTGGCAGGGTTTTGCTGCATTCATGTGGAGTGTCCAGCACTGGCCAGCATGCTGTAAAACCTTTTTTCTTCTTTTTGCTTTTCAAGGCTCCGTGACAAAAGAAGAACTTGAATAAAATTAACTCAATACTCAAAAAAATTAAATAACATGAAATTAATAAAAAACAACCTTGCAAAGGCCTACACCTGGAGATCTTAAGATGTTTTCATGTTGAGATGTTCATTGGGTGTTAAGGCTGAAGAGCCAAGAACACTCGAAAGGTCACTTTAAATGTTGAAATATCTTTTATATCAAAAAGCCTTAAATAGGAATCTTTTTTTTTTAAATTGTAGCTGCTGAAAACAATTAAAAGTTTAAATCTAAGGCCTGTTGGTGATTGAGCTTGGATGTGAAAACCAGTTTTTGAAAGTTTAGAAGATGAAAATAAATGAAGTGTAAGTTAAAGTCAGGTGTCATGTTTTAGGAGCATTCAACAGCTTTTATCCATTTTGGAGTCTTCGCCAGTCTCGACACCATCCTTCTTGAAAACAATCTGAACTGAAATGCATTTTGCAATTCTGCTTACAGCCTAAATTTTGGGACAGTGGTGAGATTGTTGTCTTGACGAGTGTGATAAACCAGGAGAGAGTGGTAAAAAGTGCTAAAGATGGCCAGAAGGAGCAGATAGTGGAGCAGAGAGACTCTGTGTCTTTGGCTCTGACTCAGAAAGACTGACTCTTTGATGAAAATCTGATCAGAAAAGTACACCCGGTACTGCACCCTACTGGCAAGCTTTTAACGTCTCTGCCTGCATACAGATGTTAGGATGTGACTTCATCTACTGACGAAAGGGGGAAAAAAACAAAGTAAACAAAGTATAGAAAGGTGTGCAAAGTGTGCGGCTTCCAGTCATCTTCATAATCAAAGCTAAGTGCTTAACGTGGGGGAAAGACAAAGAAAGGACAGACTGAGTAAGAAATGTGAGCAGGTAAGCTGAGAGAGTGAGAGAACAGGAAGAAGGAAGCAGTGCATGAAGGAAGATATTGTCTGTGGGAGACCTGAAAGAAGTGTGGAAAGAGGTGATGATGGATGGAGGAACGAAACTGAAAGCAGTGATGGAAAAAGTTTGAAATAATACAAAATAGAAAATCAGGCAGCAGGTGCTGTGTCCCAGCTTCATCCACACAATAAAAGCAAAGAGAGGAATTTTGAATTGTAATGTGTAAAATTTAAATTACAGCACTGGAAGAATTAACACGTCCTCACTGTGAAAATCTAATTACATTTTGCATTATTCATTGTAAGAAGAGATTTTCATCCTCTTCAAACCTTTATTCCACAGTGATTAGAATGAATTGAAGTGATGAATCCTGATTATGATGAAAACTAATCCCGATCTCCTTTAGTTGTGTCTGACAGAGTAATCTGATGATTGCAGGGATGAGTGTCCCAGCTGCTTACCTCATCCCTTAAACCAACACAGATTAAACTGAAGAATCCTGTCACATGATAACAAGCCTAGACACTCAACTCTCGGGTGCGTCATGTACCTCTTTTAAAGACAGATGCCAAAAATAATCATATTTATCTAAAAGTAATGTAAAAAAATGATCCTGTTGTCTTTGCAGCTTTGCTTGTAGAAGACAGAGCATCCACACTCACGTGATATTCAAATGTAATGGTGCAGAATGGGACCAAACTATCCTGACATTGACAGTATAGGTGGTGTTAGGAAATAGGGCCATAGTAATGGTTAAAAAAGGGGGTATGTGTAGTTGACTAGACGATTTAGTGTTGCTGTATTATCATTTCAAGGTATCAAAAAAGGGAAGCATCGTGGTCATAGTGTGCAGGTATTGGTGGTTGCTTCAGTTGCTTGCCTCTGAAGTTAAGAGAAGTCAAGAGAAGCCCCTTTGCTCTTCCACCAGCAGGCTTTTCATTCGATATTGCTAAAGGTCTCTGGTCTCCATGTTGCCGCTTGTCACTTCCTGTGTGGACATCCCTTAAAGTAGGGATTATACATGGTTGGACATCTACAGAAACAGGTGAATAGTCTCTCCTGTTTTAGTTGTTTCAGTCTGACAGAAAGGGGCATACATAGTTGGAGCATTATAGGGTATTGTCTTTGCATATGTCCACATGGAGCCTCTCTCTTGGTCTAATAACAAAAGTTACGTCAATCGGCTACAAGTGTTGGAATAGTGTGGAAGCTACACTGTTAATCGTACCCATGTGAGAATAATGCTTCTTTCAGCTGCTTCCTTATTCACACACCAGGCGGCACACTGTGGTACTGGATGGTCGACCCCAAAGGGATTTGTGTCTCCTTCCGGTCTCAAATCAGAGCTCTTCGGTGCGTTGGGCAAACTTGCAAAGCATTGAGTGCGTTGTCATCCTGTGTCTGTACTCGGGCCTCGCTCTGCCCTAAACCTAACTGAGTATTTCCAGCTGTGTAAAAGCATCTCAACTAGACACTGCTGTTGTGTTCTCATAGGAAAAGGAACAGTTTTAGATAACATCCTGTCAAAAATAAACACTTCTAACTTCTTAAAAGCTTCTCACCCAGATGATCTTAATCTCAATTATGAGATATATGAGTGGGTATTTGTGACAGGGTTCTACTTAGTGCTGCTTTCTTATAACTTAGCCATTTGTCTGGAGAAGCATTAGCTGTCTGGCCTCCCCCCTGTATTATTGAAAGCACTTGATTGTTTCATGGATCTCAATGGCATTGAACAACAGAAATTAGCTGAACATTGGGTTCCTCTTGCCAGGCCTTGATTCATTTCCTGAAAGGTTTTATTGTCACTGATTGATCCGATGGCACAAGAAGCTGGGCGGCCTGGCTTGGGATTGCACAAAACGCCTTTGCCAATTCCTTCAACTAAATTATAGGTCTCCATTAAGATAAGTTTTCCCCAAGTATATTCACAAATTTTAGCAACACTCTAATCTCCAGTCTTTCACTCTGATACTCAGCCTTTGTGATCCAATCAAACAGTTAAAGCTGCTTGAAATAGCCTGTGAGTGAGCTGAAATCAGGCTCCTTGGCGCTTTCATTGATAATTTTCAGTAAGCCTTGCCCATATTTCAGAGTCATAAATAATACTAGCATTACTCTCATGCAGACTGTGAAATCAGTTACAAAATCACTATTACCAGGTTATTGCTTAACATAATTTGTTTGGTTTGTCACTTTTCTATCTCTGTTATTTAGGTAGAATCCAGGGTTACACAAGTCAGGATTAATCTTTATCTTATAATTCTTGCAGGACTACATAGAAATACACACAATGTTTATCCTTAATAATATGTTAAGTCAATATGAAGAAATGTGGACTGCCTCAACAGAGAACAGGCATGTTCACTTCCTGCATTTAAACACTGCGCCTCATGATGACAAGTACAAGAGCCTATAAGTATGGAAGCCCGTTTCCGCCACTAAAAAAAAAAAAAAAAGGATCCATAACTCAAAATTCCGAGTCATTTTCTCAAAATTCCGAGTTATTTTCTCGAAATTTCGAGTTACTTTCTCGAAATTTCGACATATTAACTCGAAATTTCGATTTATTAACTCAAAATTTTGAGAAAAGTAACTCGAAATTTCAAGTTAGCGCTGCCAATCAGTAATCTACGTGAATGATGTCATTTCCTTGTTACCCAGAAGCTGAAGCCCTCAGCTACAAATGCTACAGCTAAGCTACCGGTATTACATCCAGTATCAGCAAACGTACTCGCGAAAGCGCCAATTTGTTGGGATCCGTTTTTGAGAGTGCGTTCCTCTGCGCCATATGCTTCCGGGTAACAAGAAAGCGACCTCATTCACGTATATTTTTGATTGGCAGAGCTAACTCGAAATTTTGAGAAAAGTAACTCGAAATTTTGAGTTATATTTCTCGAAATTTCGAGTTACTTTTCTCGAAATTTCGAGTTAATAAGTTGAAATTTCGAGTTAATAAGTCGAAATTTCGAGTAATGGTTACTAGCTTTTTTGTTTTTATTTAGTGGCGGAAACGGGCTTCCATATATAAGTGCTGTTTTGCTTATAATAACATTTCTCCCAGCCAGTAGCTGACAGTCAGTCGTTCTAATATGACATGAATGCAGCATTACACAGAAAATAGAAACGAGGCAAGATCAAGGCAGAGAAACGAGGAGGCACACTGAAAGAGGCTCAAAGAGGAGTCGGCAGTCCCTAAGCTAAAGTTGAGAAACAGCAGGAAGTCTGGATGTGCACTTTTTTTTATGTTATTCGGACATATGGCTGACAAGGCGGTAATTTGAACAGCTACTTCCTTAAAAAAAAAAAAAAAGGAAAAAAAACGATTTTTGTGGCTTCTTTCATTTTTTTTTTTTTTTTTTCAAATTTTCTTAAAAAAAAAAAAAACATCTTCCAAGCGGCTTCTTCACAGATGTTAGCCCAGCAAATAAAGAACAGAAGCAAATAAAAACAGCTGTAATTACTATGCTTACCTCTGTGCTAGCCCTTATTAGCCCTGGGCTTGGAACACTCATGTGACTTGTAATAGCAGATAGTTTATCCCAAAGTCTGACTCGTGGTGGGCAACAAAGCAATTGAATGTTTATTGCATAAGCAGAATTAAACTAGATGTCTGCCATCAGCAATCTTAAAATGTTCATTCAAGGCTGTATTGTTGAAGCATGACTCATAATCCAGCATTTAATGACATCCCTGGGTTAATAATAACAAATGAAATTAGGGTTCTTTTTTAATCTGGGGTTTAGGTTAGTGCATGGCTAAGCAGTACAAGTTTTTCATTGACATATTAAAATCAAAACGTTATCAGAGTTTGCTCATACACTCCACCTTCTTGGGTCTTTAACTCCAGACTTCCTCTGGCATTTCTTTAAATTGTAATGTTCCCTTATAATATATAATGTAATCAACTGATATGTGTCCAGTCATTTCCCTCAATTAGTACCAATGAGGATGTGCTCAGCTGCGGCAAATCTACTTTTCTGGTTGTTGGATGGAGAGAGAGTCATGTCCAAACAGAGGTCCTGTGTTAAAAACAACAAATGAGAAGGTGAAGGTGTGGAGATAAAAAGAATGTGCTCCCGCTGTTAGCCAGACGCTCAGACAATGAAAAATACATCCGAAGAAGAAGAAGAGCAAATATAGTTACGATAGGTGGCTGGCTGGCGTGAGAAAATAGAAGAAGGATGATTGTTTGGGACCAGGAATGAGACGGGAAGCTGCAGATAACAGGCTGTTTTGTTTTTGTTTGTTGTTTTTTATTTTAATCTAGTTATTCAGGAAGTACAGCAGTCAAAAAAACCTCTGTGTTCACTTGGTTTTTCCTGACCTATAACATGTCTGCTGATTTCCAGCTCCATATTTTTATTCTTGGAACCCATTAGATTAGCTTTATACAATCCACAGATCAAAATAATCCTTATTTGTCTTATACTGAGCCTTTGTGCTGCCTCAGTCTTTATCCTCTGTTTGAAACAAGCAGCTTATATGATAAGTTTATGGTGCTTTTATCTATACCTAAGTCATTTTATCTAAAGTTCGGAGTCTAGTGTATCAGGGGCAGTCTTGCCCATGGATACTTTGCCACATGGACAGGAGGAGCTAAGGATTAATCCACGGGCCTTCTGATTGGTAGATGACCTGCTCTACCACCTGACCCATAACCAGCCCAATCATCACAATGCATCCATCACTGTATGAGGCAAAGAGAATGATGCTGCATGAATGTGTGTGTGTGGTTTACAGTGACTTTAGATGTACAAAAAAAACACCAGTCCTTGGTAATAGAATATACAGTACATATCAGTAAATATGGAAAATCACAGTAGGTCCCCTTTAAGGTCATATCGGATTGTTTAACCTACTTAAAGCCTTTGATTAAAAAAAAAATTAAAAAATGAATCAGACAGAAGATGAAGCCAAATGCAGTGATCGAACATAGACGGCGGAGAAAAACTCAATTTATGGATTGAACTGGAAGCAACGTGGATACCTACAGACAGGAGCACACATGCGCGCACTCACACACACACACACACACACACACACGCACACACACACACACACACACACACACACACACACACGTAACAAAGCCAAAGCAATCCACACTGATAGACCGCCTCCTGATACTGTGACTTCCCATCAGACTCCCATCGAGCGTGACACACAAACACACACACTCACTACCACAGCTTTCCATTTACCTCATCTCACTTCATTGTGCTGCCACAAAACAGAAGGAAGAGAGAGATAGAAAGCTGGCTGGATATCATTTTATTTCACATTTCATTCAATCAGTGTTTTATTTTTGTTGTGTGTTCAGTAAGGCTCTTAAACAGTCAAGGTTCAGGTTTGATTTCCATTGGGACCTGCGATTCTAAAAATACTGGCAGGCATGGCACAGTAGGGCACTGTACCTAGACTTAAAAGCATCCAATAAATGGTGAAACCTTGTGTAATTGCTATGAATGTGAAAGTGTAGGGCTCTTGTCTAAATGGATCCATGCAAAAAAGCACCCCGTTTTATATCTGCATTTGTCTGTTTTTTATTTATTTATTCATTTTTTAAAAAATGTAAATATAAAGAGATTCGTAGGCACTGAGGAAGTTTGATTCGGTTTATTAAAAACTATTTTGTGTAAGTGTTTTCATCCCCATGTTCAGACCGTGTTGGGTATTGAGGGTTCATTTTAAAGTTGTAAGACATCATATGACTGGATTATGTGAATCTGAATAGGTTTTGTTGTTAATACAGTAACACCTATTTGTAAAGCTCACCAGCTACACAAGCCATTAAAACCCTGACTGCTGGAGTATTTTCTAAGAACTGCAGCTTATGAGCCTGAGAGGTTTCAGTATATTCAAAGATTCCTAACAAACTGTATAGATTTTTAGAGAGTGCCAGGTTAAACCAGTTGAACTTAAATTCTTTTTTATTATTTTAGCCCATAAGCCATTTTCCCAGTTCTCTGCCGGTCTACTGCAATCTCTCCAGATATCATTACAACAACTATGATGGTTATTTTGTAAGCAACGTTTAGTTCAAACTCCTCATGTGAAGAAAAATGTAAAATGGAGCAGACTGGCTGATGGACGTAACCAAAATTTGTCCTGACTGTGTCAGCAGGGGCTCTGCAGAGCTTGTTGTAGCCGTGCACACAACAACCAGCCACTGTTGTTTGTATTCATCCTGCTGTTGGTCCTTTAGCTTACCTGTTGCTCTGCAGGTGACAGAGGTCACAACAAACACAAAACTTCTTTTGTAGTATGCTGTAACTGTTAAAAACAATGAGAACCCCTATCATCATCCTGCTGAACTCAAGTGCATCCCCATAACATCAACACTGGTTGAATTCCCACAACTCCCCTTTTTGTGTAGCCAAAAACCAGCCGACTCCACACAAACAGTGGGGGACCACAGGTAGTGCATTAGTTTGACACACCGCACTGATCAGCCTTTGAATGTCAATAAATAGAAGATAATTGTTGTTCAGTTTTGAAAATGATCTTGTGTGTGTCCAATCCCAGAGAGAATTAGCCTCGTGGTGCTGCTCTGCTCCATCAGAGGTACTTCTCAGGTGGTTGAATTGGTTTTGAAATCATCTCTCAAACCATCTGATATGACAAGAGAGAATATTTTGTCCAATAACTCCCTCCAAAAGATGGCAGTCTGTGACATTTACAGCCAATTCGTTATTTTGATGGGCACACGTGCAGTATATAAAGAAAGATGTAGACCTATGATCACTACTTGACTCTGATACACACAGAAGCAGGCAGGGACAAGCTCATTGACACAAAGCCACCCAGGGTGTAATCCCATCTCTGACCTCTCGCTCTGCAGGTCAGCACACAGCGCTATTGACCACTGACAGGTGAGACATCTACAACACACACACACACACACACACACACACACACACACACACACACACACACACACACACACACACACACACACACACACACACACACAGGGTAATGCATTGTGTTGGGCGGAGCTGGCAGACAGCTTCTATCTTCTGTCCTCAGGAAATCCATTTCACTCACTGAGAAAATTGGCTTTGCTGGAGGGGACGGAAAGAGAAAAACAGCTCCCCCCTCATCCCTTTCCCCTTTTGGCCATCTCTGCTTTCCTCCCAAGTAAAGCCCCTTACATATCTACACACATTCACACACATACACAGCCGAGTAAAGGTTATTCACCAAGCGTAGAGAATGGATATTCTTCTGGATATCTATGTTAATCTCTTTTTAGACCGGTCTAATCTGCGCTGAGGAAAGAGAGCAGGGCTACAGTTGGAGAGAGAAGGATTGAGGACAGAGAAAGGGAAGGAGAGGTGTCAAACTAGCGTGATACACTATTTTGTGTCCATTTCACAAGTAATCCTAGTTGACTTGTTCTTTTTCTCAGTCAGATTAATCTCTTTAATTATTGTTGTTATTTGCAAACCTGTGAATCATGAGGCCAGAGTGTTAAAGGTTTACCTGTCAAACACCCACCTAACATTTACCGCTGCTGTTTTTTTTTTTGTTTTTTTTAGATGTTTTCAACTCTGTAGTTGTACCAACCAAACCATTTTTATCATGTAATGTTAGGTAGACAATTTAACCAGTAATCATAGGAAGTTTACAGGTAATTTGTTTTAGATTGAGTTTTTATGGTTGTATCATTGAACGTGCACATTACAACACTTGGAAATGACTGCCGTAGTAACCGGCAACAATGTTATTTTTAGATCAATTTGAACCACTTACCTTTGAATTTATTGCCAATTTATCTGGAGTGTGGTGTACTTATAAGGGAGCATGTCAACAGTAGTATACACATCGTTTTCAGCAAGTCACTTTGCTCTTTGTTAGTGTGCGTTTAACAGCAATGGGCAAGTGAGAAAAAGGTGCAAATGTAGGATCATTGTTGGACATGAGTAAAACGTCTAACAATGCAGGTAAAATAAAACAGATGCTGAAGAATCTGTTATACCTGGTTTGGGGTGCTACAGCTCAATCCACGTTTTATTTTGGACTCTACTGAGCCTTCACTTACAGGTCAAAATAACCTTATTTATCCTCCCTATTATCCTCATATAAAGCCTACCTTCTTCTTATTGGCTGCCTCTCTCAAACAGAAGGTGGGTGGGAGTGGTATGTGGTTAATATGTGAGATGATTAAATTACAGACCCCCTCTCAGCCTGTGTGTGTAATACAAAAATGCACACTGAGTAAAAAATAGTTTTACTATAAACAACTTAAAGATGCTCAGTTATACAAGGAAAGCAGAAAATGTGTACACCATTAAATTGCCTGTTTGATGAGCAAATTTGTTGCGATTCAGCTTCCCGTTGACCCACCAGCTGATAAATTGAGTGATCCCAGCTCTACCTACCCAGTTATCAGTTTTAGTCATCATCCCTGTCTGGTGGCCCACACCAGTTTTCCACTTGTCAGGACACACTAATCACACCATAGCCTAAAAGCCTTCAGTAGGTCAGCTAACACAGAAACAAAGGTAGTGTTGTGCGTTTCTGTCGTCTCTCTCATTGGCTGTACTTTAGTGAGCGAAACAGGAACACTATTAATACCACAAATTGATGGTTATCAAAAACAATCATTGGCTATGATTAAAGGAGTAAAGGGGTTTGCGGCTCATTCTGTTTGTAACACTACTGACGTTTAATAATGTATGAGTTATAAAAAATAGGCACCAAAGTCCTGCAAAACATAAATATTTAGGGTTTCACTGTAAAGCTGTATTCTTATGTGATCTTTAATGGGAAGGTTAAAAAGAGCTAAATTAAAAATGCAACCACACAAGTCAAATCACACGTGTTAAAGGTGAACCATGTTGTGACGCTTCCAACAACTTAAGTGAATCAGCAGTATACATGAAAGTGATGAAATTGATTATCATCCCACCATAAGACAATTGATCAGCAGAAGGCTATAAAAAGGATTGGCAATTAAGTGGTGCAAGATTTTCAGCACGTCACTCTGATCTGGTTTTTATATTGTATGTGGAGGCTAAAATTAATGTAGTTCATGGTGATGTTAGTGCTTCACAGTGAAGTGGTAACAAATTGGAGTGGATAAAAAGCTAACAGGGTAGTCGCATAAAATTATGCAACATAATAATGTTCACGAACAGCAAGAAAAAGTAACTCAAGCTGATGCTTTAAAGGGGTGAAATAAGGCAGTGTAAAATGAAATACACTGACAATAAGGGAGCAATATTTAAATGAATTGGAGACAAAGCAGATAATATTTTTTGTCAGTAAATCTAAGCCCAACATAAATTAAATGTATGATTTTTGCAGGGGTTTCAGTCTCCAGCCTTATGTTGACATGTGCGACAATGTTTTTTAATTTAATGGGAATCGGTACTGGAAGTATAGAGGAAAGCTGCGTGGAGGCATTTATGTATACATTTTACATTTTAGGTTTTGATTTTTTAGTGAGTTTCCACTTCTAATCATTACATCATAATGCTATGAACAAGGTAGCAGAGTTGAGTGTCCATGTTTCCCATGGCTCACGGAGTAGAGCAGCAAGATTTGAGAGGCTGATGGTAAATGTTGATGAAGATGAGTCAGGTTAACTCCTTAAATCCACATGTCATTAAAAGACAACATTTTAGAATATCTGTCGTGGATAAATAAAATGGTATATTTGTATATTCCTTGGTTATTTTAGTGTGCACTGAATCCCCAATCCTGGTTTATTTGAAACTATTTTTTCCCTGTTTCCATTGCTCTCTTGCATGCTCAGGATATTTTACAGGCTGTTCACTGAAGGCTTGCTTTCTGTTGTATTAAAGCAGTAATTGGCAGATTTGTATCTTTGGAACAGAAAGCGGTGAGGATAAGTGTGTGTGTACGTTGGCAGCATCTATTTATCTCCTATTACAGATTTGGAGTGAAGGATGTAAGAAATGCACCCTATGCTTGTGATATTAATGAATCACAAATGAATCCAAATCTGGGACAAGGTTAACGGTATCATATTATCATCTTGTTATTGCTCATGAGATAAAGCTTATTCTCTCAGAAATAGGTTGGTATTAATAGCTTTTATTCTTTAATGGTCTCTGAAGTTGTTTTGATTCATTTGTGGAAACAATTCTAAACATATCATGAACAATGATATGTGGATATATGTACAAAAGTATGTATGATGATTAGCATGAAGGGACACATTTTGCAGGAATCATTTCCTCCTCTCCTGCAAAGTGTATTCCTCACGTGCATTAAACACTATTGTAGTTAAGCTCTTATTGATGTAAAAACTATGTCTGAACTCGTATCCAATCTCAGTGCTAATGTCTGTCCCCATGTTAGGTAACGACATCATTTAAAAAATGTTTCCAGGACCAAGCATCTCTATGAGGCTTTTGTCTCTCTATTGTCTAACATGACTCAGAGTTTCTCTTGTTTTTGAATGGAAAAAAAATCTTCCAAAGCTTCTCATTTTTACCCCCCAACTGTAAAAGGCTGATGAGGTATTGTCACCCTGCTGGGCGGGCAGGCAGCATGGACAGTTTATGAATAATTCGAGAGCGAGGCAATGTCGAACCTTCCTGTTGATACCGTCACTGCATTTACTAAAAAAGTTCGAATCTCAGCGACATCAACCTCAAGCTCAAGTTTTTTGAAAGATTTGTAAATGCGATAACTCGAGGAGGAAGTCGACGAGGATTTTCAAATTGATACCATAAGTGCAGCTACTAAAAATCTCGCATGACTTTGAATCTCACTGACCTTGATCTCAGGGTCAAAGGTCAAAGTTTTCTGAAAATCTTGTGAATGCCATAACTTGAGAACAAAGCAACATGGGATTTTGCTGGGAAATTGATAGCGTAGGTGTGTCGACTAGGAGGCGGAGGGGGTAGTGCTGGCAGTCGCTACTGTTTTATAGCACAATGCATGTGTCGTGTACATCTGTAAGCTTTTTAAAAGGTCACTGAGTACACCACAGATCACACTTAAAAAAATCACTGTAGGGTCGACTAAGATTTAAATTTGGACAAAAAATGTTTTCACAGGAAGTAATCCAAACCCTCAGGAGCGTAATATTATGACTCGCCACATGTCCAGGATGGGATCTGCTTACATGTTTTCTTGGCTAAAGTTTTGTCTATTTTGGTGTCCTTTTACTTATAGGATAGATAATTTAAAGATAACTAGGCCAACTTCACTAACCCTCCAAATGCTGTTGGTTTCCATCTTCATGTCCAAAGTTATATCAGTGCTAAATGCTTTATTAGTTAATTAGTTAGAAGACGGTATATCATCCTCACATGCTAACTGCTAGCTAATTCAACTAAACCTTGTAAATCCTCTTTTTCTCTTATTTTAATTTTAAAACCAAGGTGAATTGCCACACCGATAGATTTGTTTATCTGGGCTGGTTTGAACTCTCAGTGACGCTTCAGGGTTTTTTTTTAACTTAAGGAGCATTTGGACCCGGAAATGGGAAATGACGTCAGACTTTAAAATCAGGTACGACTGCAGTTCATTTAACAGTCTGATGTAACAGGATTAGAAAGCTGAGCAGACAACAAACTACGACAGGATAATCCATGTTGTGTTACACATGCAAACGTGTGTGTGTTGGGGGGGACCTTATATCAGCCTTGAATCAGCCTGTGGCTTAGTTCCCTAAGTACTTTATTAGTACACACTCTTAACTCCATTCGGCTTCAGAAACACACACACACAGCCTCTCACAGCAGTAGACTACTTGACAAGGGGGAAATTGGTTTGGTCAACAGGGTCACCCATGGGCTGAGTCTTCGCTCTTTCCTGTAGCTTACCAAAGCCTTTATCAGCACTGTGTATGTCTGTGTGTCTGACGGCACACATGTAATTCAGCCAGTTGTGAGGCGTGACTTTGTAGCTCCCTAACAACTACACACTCTTGAAGAGTGTGTCAGAAGAGGAACCAAGCCTTTCCTCCTGCAGTGCTTTGACAGACTGTGTAATTGCTACACCACACTATGCTTTATTTTCCCCTCGCTCCCCTTTTGTCCTGTGCCTTCACACACTGCGAGCAGGAGGACACATTGGTCTCTGTAAATCATTCATGCCAAGTAATATTTGAACCTCCACCATTTATAACAAAAAAAATAAAATATATATATATGTATATATATATATACACACACACACACACACACACACACACATATATATATATATATATATATATATATATATATATATATATATATATATATATATATATATATATATATATATATGTGTGTGTGTGTATACCTATATATATATATATATATATATATATATATATATATATATATATATATATATACATATATATATATATATATATATATATATATATATATACATACATATACATATACATATATGTATGTATGTATACAGAGAGGAGAAAAGGAAGATGTGCAGCTGTGGTTAGCTCAACCAAATGAGGGGATTTGCTTACATGTGCAGTACAAACACGCTGCTCTACAGCCTCCTAACAGACTGCAAGGAAGAACAAACACACAGGCTGTGCTGGTACCTGTTATCATGCTGTCATTTTTTTTATTCACTGTCTGTCCTGTATTTTTTGTCTTTGTTATGTTTTCATGCTTTTATTTTGCTGCTTATATTTTTCAGTTTTATTATTTGGTTAATTATGTTTTTGCACCTCTGTTTTGTTCTTTTTTGTGCTAACTCTCAATTTCTAAGTCCATGCTTTTATTCTTGGACTCTGCTGGAGTAGATTTACATAATTCACAGTTGAACTTGATGCTTTCTTGTGTTATACTGGGTGTTGGTAACTCTCAGCTTCTGCCCTCTATCAAGTGGCTTTCTTCTGATTGAACGCTGCTCGCAAACAAAAGGTTTGGACTGTAGGTAGGTGGGGCTTTTGTGCATGAGGTAAAGCAGGAAACAGTCCTACAACTTTATAGTTCCTTTATGTAGTGAGTGGGTTCTTACTTAAATGCTAAAATCTGAATGTCTGGTTATACAAGCTTTAGACATTTTCAATAAATTGCACAACTAAATTTCCCCATTGGGAAATTTGGTGACTTTTCATACCCAAAAGAAGACATTTTATAAGAAAGTGGCAAAATGACACAGCTGATTTGCTTTTGGATTGGATTTTGCTTTTTTTTTTGATAATGCCAGTATAGGATAGAAAGAAAAGTAAGGAGATGGCAAGGGGGGGTGGTAGCCTGGGGCAGCTTGAACAGGCAGCTCGGTAACGACTTCAGTCTTCAGTACATGGGTTGCTACAGGAGCACCTGTCTGGAGGGTTTAGCATCACTATGCCAAACGCAGTTATCTGACTGTAGTGCACTTTATCTATGGTGTAATATTGGGCTTTTGTCTTCTTGTGACTGAATTAACACCTTGGAAATCATAGAAGTAGCATCAATTTTTGGAGATTAGTTTTCTGAACAAAACTTGGAGTGTTATAAACTGTTTTCTTCAACACTCCAAAGCTTAATGGGAGACTGTCATTGGGGGTTTTTTGGTCGAGGGAGCCACAACAACCCTAATTTCAGGGGTTGCTTTTAAAAAATGTCATTGCTGGAGTATTTTGTTGTGAATATCCAATCCCACTGACATCACACAGACCCAATGTTAGAAAAAATGTCAAGCAGATCTTTTAGAGCAGTCTAAAGCCCGTGTTTGGCCCTGGTTAATATGAATATGCACTACTGTCGCAGAACATATACGACAAAGAATAAGGGAGTAAACTTTAATCTTACCTTGATGTTATTTATTTGATCATAACTCTATTTTTGGATTTTACTCTTAGTAACTTTATTTATGTAGCACCTTGAAACAGTTATTATAATCTTTCTCGGTGAGCACTGGAAACATTTTAAAAAATCTATATTTATTACAGGAATAAGAGAAACTTTCTGCTGGGTTGGAGAAGAGCAGCTGCATGGCTGCAGGCTGACACTGCAGAGGCAAATTGTGTTAGAAAATGGACACTAAGATATTTTGATGGGTTTTCTCCACGAGGTTTAAAGAGTAAGTTACTCTCCCTGCCTGCCCTAAATAAACATTTGTCACACAGTCTCATTTCTGAGATTAAACTTTCCACCTGCATTAAATAGCAAGACATTCCTGCCAAAAATGAGTTTTAGGAGCATATTTGCACATGGATTAACGCACAAGTTTGTAAATTCACCTGAACTTGTCTCACTATTTTTTTCTCCGTTTAAGTTTCCTCAGATGTATCTCTTGAGTCTTCGGTTAGCCTATTTAGACATCAAAACAGTAATAAATAAAGGCACTGCTGCTGTACAGGTGAGAGCTCTAAAATCAAAAATATGATGAAAGAAACAAAACCATAGAGCAAGCACGGGAGGGCAAAAATGTGTCTATACTTTAAGTATTACCAGGGAGTCCCAGGCTTAAAAGCAAGGAGAAACTATTTTCCAGCTCAAAAATAAAATCTGTGCTCTAAAGGATTAAAATGGAGTGAACAAAATACTGTTCAACATTAATGCTGCTGCAGTCTGGGGTGAAGATGATAAACATTGCATAAGCTTAGCATTAGGATTCCTGCTTACAGGGTGAGATGCATATAAACGATGATGCAAGATTCAAACCTAATGGAGTAAAGACTCCTGTTTCCTGTCTCATGGTAGCAGGAAGTTTAAATTTTTATTATCCACTCAGGACCTTAACATTTCACTTTCCTTTAATGGGAAGATAATATGCAGGAGATTTCGTTTGCTTGGGGATTGAGTAGATTACTTCAATATTTCTGAAACTACAACAGTTGGTGTGCAAATGACCCATGAAGAAAAACACCAGTATATACTTGACTATTCCTTGGCTTTTATTTAAGGCAGACTGAACCCAGTTCTTTAAGGAGATAAAAACTATTCATTATTAAATTCAGAGAAGTTCCTGGCAACTTATGTAAAAGAAGGAAAACTGTGAAAATTGACCTGAATCTGACAAACGGATTAAAAATGGTCCATGCAAATATATCTTGTGTAGTTATGAGCTATTTGAAATTGCTAATCACATTCTTTAATAATCCAACACTGGTTTAAATGCCAATGCTACAGTTCCACAACAGAAAACGGTGGTTTTGGACCACTGCACAGTCAAAACTATTGTGACTGTGTTGCTTCAAAGATTGGGAAAAGATCTGCAACCACTCACCTTCAAAAGTGACTTTGATACGTCAAGACTGCGATTAAAAAGGGAATAAGAGTCAGTTTACTATAAATTTGAGATCAAAGGGCATCAAGTTAGCATTTAAATCTACGTGCAATTTGTTTGTGATAATACAGCGTTAGCTGTGATAAATTAGTGAAAATCACAAATCTGTCGCAGAAAATTACCTTAACCTTGAGAAAATCAGAACGTCTTCCACAAATGGACACATAGTTGCTTGAGCGTGGTGATTTCAAAGCAAAATAAGAGTGAAATCGCTGCTTGCTTTTGCATTCCTCTACTGCAAAATGACACGCCTTAAATCAGTTGCACTCATTGGTGCAGACCCGCTCGATGTTGCCAATTTGTCTGCTTTTATAAATTAGACGGCAGTTATTTGCAAACCTTCAACAATCTGTCTGAAAGTGATTGCAGTCGGTCCGAGTCAGACCACGATACCAGCTATGCTTAATCGTCTTCTGCCATCTTTGAATTTGAGTAATTTGATCAAATCCAACAACAAACAACCAGAACAGTTTTTACTGAGTATATACGTTTATCACAACGTTCATACAGGAGGTGCCACTGATTAGATATATAGTTTTTGATGAAAGACTCCCACATAATCATGCTTGCTTTTAGCATTTGTAGAACATTTTGGAATGTGCTGATTGTGAAGTTCTTGGCCAATACTTTTTGTTTGCTTTTGTTATTTAATCCCCGTTTTTTTCTGTCAGACAAGCTAACTTTGAAAATTTAGACAGTGCGGGGCTGATGTGACACAACAGATGAACGTCTGCCATTGCCATCGGTAAATATTAAATGTTATCATTTTTGCTGATAGCTCAAAAGCAGTCAACAAGCAGGATTTTCAATTAACATATCACTGCATCCTTAGTGTAATAATATTAAAATTATACATGTATGCATGTAAAAGTATGTTGATATGTCCCTGAGGTCACTGATGGCAGATCTGCAGGAGGTTATTGTTAGAAACCCTGAAATATCCCCAGAGTTTCTGTCTGCTGCCTGGTTTCTTATTCCTGTCAGTTGGCCTGGAGGGAGCTTCCCAGACCTGCTGTCATTGGACCTTATCTCTTACCCTGCAAGGAAGATAAAGCGTGGAAGCTATTTGGCTTGTTAATATACTCAGACACACACACACACACACATCTTTGAGTGACAGAGGACGCAGAAAAAGAGTCTCTCCCTTTGCTCTCACATTTGAGTATTATCAATCCGAGGCGCTATCTAATCACAGATTAGCAGTTGACTCTGGCATGCCTATTGTTCAGCTTTCTCTCGCCACTCTCATCGCTGCCTTGTTCGCCTGTCATTCATTCTTTTTTTCTGTCTTTTTTTAACCCTGCTTTGTCTCTAATTTTTCTCCCTCTTTTATCTTTCCTTTGAATATACATGAATATATCGGGAAATGTTGAGTTTAGAGCCAGCTGGCTTAATTTAGCCTTCAAAATCTGTGTAATCTTTGTTTTGTCCACCACACCTCTGGGTAATTAATTACATATAGCATTTTCGTTAGAAGCACTTTATGAAAACCCGTGAACTTTACAGGTTTGTATTAAAGAAGGTGGCCCCTGTAGTGTTCTGAAGCTTAATGGCCACCTTTCTGTTGCCACAACAGCATTTTAAACCAATGTAATTAACTAACATGTATTGCCAGAGCACGCACCAGCTCACTGTAGCACAATATTTCAGGTCCAGCCTCAAGGCTTTTGCACTCATTTCGAAACAGTTCCAGCAAATGCTCTGATTAAAAAGCTATTGACCCAAGCAGTTTCACTTTTCCCCAGCACACACTGTGAAATACCAAGCATTTCGGCTTAGTGTACTCATTTTTATTTAATTACAGCTCTAGTGAGCATGCTGTACCTAAATGTGGCATTAGAATGCAGCCGGCCTTTGCTCTGCTCAGCAGCGTGAAAAGACCAAGAGTTTCCTCTGGCGAGGCCGTGGGCCTGCGGGCTCATCTGTCAAGATGCATCTCTGGGTCGAGCCCAAGATACATGTAAAGGACGAGCATAGTGATATTCTGTGTTTTTCTTAGCCGAAACCAGCAAAGACCTGGCTAATAAAATATTGATTGTCTGCCGTCTTATTCCTCTGTGTCAAAGAGTTTCGTTGTTGTTTAAAAACTATATAAAAGATGGACGTCACCATAGAGCTGTCAGCCAGCTGTTTCTGATCGCCTACTTTTAAAGCCTCTACTTTGGTTTATTGGCTCTTCCAATGTTGGTTTTCTGTAACCAGACATGATCATATTTATAGAGGACAGCAGACTTATCAGCTAATATGAGCAAGTTTGGTTTAAAAATGAGTCACATACATACAGATACCTACGGAGCCCCACAGGGGACATGGGAGATAAAAAAATTAAGACGGACTTTTGCGAGATCTCGCAAAACAAACTCGGGATCTCGCAAAAGTTTTGCGAGATCTCGCAAAACAAACTCGGGATCTCGCAAAACAAACTCGGGATCTCGCAAAACAAACTCGGGATCTCGCAACGAGATCTCGAGATCTCGCAAAAGTTGAATTCCAACAATGGCGGCAGCTACTTAGTTGTAATATTACTCTTTCTGGGTCACAAAATACACTTTTAAGATATTTTGAGGCGTGAATGTAGTTGTGTAAATGTCAGATATCTGCTCGGTTTACAAGACATCACATATTTGCAAAAGTGATCCGACGTTTTCGGAGATGTATGAAACTTTTGCGAGATCTCGCAAACAAAAAAAACCTGCCCTTTCGTGTTGGTGGAAAAATGCACCATGTCGACCAATCAAAAATGATATGGCAACAGGACATTTGGTTGTTTAGGAAGAGGGGGAAGTTTTAGGAGTGATGGTGAAAGAGAGAGCGGAGAAAAGAGAGAGAGCAAGTTTTAAGATGTGATAGATTTGTGACGTTTAGCGTGTTTGGAGTGTGTAGTTAATGTGTCGACTTGTGTAATTAGTGTGTAGTGTTGTGGATAGTTTTGTGTTGTGGCGACTGAGGCAACTGATGTCTCCAGGTAGAAAAAGGAGTGATACACCTGCTGCTGTCAGACCTGCAGGTATCAGGCTGTGATGTTCTCCTTTATAGTGGACAGAAATTATTTTTTTGGAGTGGCACAAATAATTTGTGTGGCATCTTATTGAAGAACAGCTGATTGTTCTGTAAATAGTTTGAAATGGTTATTACAAAAAGGGTAAAAGGTAAATGGGTGCAAATAACTTTGTTGTTTACAAAACTTGTGCATATGATTTTAAAATTGACCATTTATATTTGCATTTAAAGTTATGAAATACAATTCATTAAACATGTTTTTGGTTGTTACAGTAAAAAATATAACTTTTTCTACTCTGATTTTATGTTTTTTGTCTGATTTTAGATCAATTGTGTTAATACAGTATGTCAACATGAAAACATAACTGTAAATTCAGACACGTGAGGTTGTGCTGAAAAGAATGATACCAAGCAAGACAAAGTAAATAGTTTTTAAAGGTGAAATGTCGAGGAAACATCAAAAGTAGTTAAAAATGGCCAATTATACCCTGGACCCCAGAGGGTTAAACATTTTTTTTAGTTACAATAGTTACTTTTCAAGTAATTAATTACTTTTAGAATCTTGTAACTCAGTTACTTTTTTGAAGAAGTAACTAGTAACTATATTTAATTACTTTTTCAAAGTAACTTGCACATGATAATAATTTGCTACTGGAAATGAGGCTGAAACAAATTAACAGAAAAACATAAACTAACCAGAGATAAGATTCAATATATTCAAAGAAGGATATTGGGTAATATTAGGTACATAGTGTAAGCCATTGTCACACAGTCAAGAAATAGCTTGTTGAAATTGTTGAGCAGAATTAATAAAGATGGTTTAAAGCTATATGTAGAAAGCACAAAGCTCTTGAGGTCAGCTTTGAGTCAAACACGACTGTGTCCATATTGTCTCATCTTTGCAGCGAGGGAAAAAAAAAAAAAAGCCCAAATTTCAGTGGGCGAAAGTGGGCCTTGCCCCGCGGCTCTGTGCTCAATATTAATGCCCAGTGCCAGCTGCGTGGCTTTTAACTCTTCACCAGGCAACTTGCTGCTCTGTGGGACTTACAGTCCAATTACATCAGCTATCTCCCAGGCTTTGTTAGCAGGCCTCTGTGCGTGTATGTGTAAATCTGTACATCTGTGCATGTGCAGCAGCTGAAGTCCCCTCTGATGCCTTTTTGATGTTATACCGGTGCTTTTAAGGGCTAATACAGCATGCCAGTCTTTCTATTGTGTCTAACCTGGCTTTGAAAAAAAGTTAGTGCGCGTATGTGTCTCGGTATGTGTGTGCCGTCTCTTCTGTGGAGATCTGAAGACTTTTTTTCCTCTTGCAGACAGCACTTTGACAGGTAGCTTTGTCTAACACTTGTGCTACACAATGCCTAAAAGATCTTTGTTCTCTGCTCAGCCTGTCTGTCTGCCTTCCTCTCCTCCTAACAGCTTCTCTATTTTTTTATTTTTCACAACAGCAACAACGCTTCTTTGTTATTTTAACCAAACGTACCTGATTGATTGCCCCTCTGTCAGCTTGTTTCACTGTTAAGGATGCGTTTATTAATATAAAAATTGCCTCCCACTTACTTTGGATGCTAACAAGCTGTGCCGACTTGACGTTAAAGCCACCCTAATCAATATTTCTAAATTCGTGGTGTTTCCGAGGACTGTTTGTATTGGATAACAGACATGCATTCCTCTTAGCTCCAGAGAGAATTTAAACATCTTTCCACTAATTGTTTTGTTTTTGTATAACGGCAGCTTTGGCTTCATTCTCAGCGCTCTTATCAATAAAACTCTGATAAAGCCGCAGTAAACTAGCTGTATGGGGTGCGCCAATAACAACTCAAAACATCCAAAAAGACCACAAGCTGAGATTAGTGTTCACAAATTCAGAGTGATTGTACTGCCTGTCTTTAACGTTCCGATCTTTCTTTGTAGTCTTTCACTGTCCTCTGAATCGCTGAGCTCGTTATTTATTTATTTTTTAAATGACAGATAATAATGTTTTTGGCTGCTTATTCATCCAGTGGGAAGTCCATCCCTGGTGAATGCACTCCAATACCAGCTAATTTAAGTATAAAACACACATTCAGAACATTATATTCTAAAAAAGCTTGCCCGCAAGAGTAAAGCATTAAGCCCCAGAGCTCCAATAAAATGTCCTGACTTGGCTGAAAAATGTTTCCCTTGTCACAGGTTTGTTGGTGTATAAAAGATTTAAGTAACCACTGTGACTCTACCCACTGGTTAGTGATGTCCCATTATGAAACCAGGAGCTGAGCGTTTTATATGCGAAGGACGGATCTGAAACTGATGACATGAAACAAATGACACTGCACACTCATTGGCTAAAGACTTGTGATTGATTGCCACTGAGCATACTCTGGATAATTATCCTTTCTGACTCTAATAATGATCCTTAATTATATTATGAACTTCTTAATGTATTCACACAGATTGGGCCTATAAAGTCATCGGCAAAGTGTTTTCTGAGTTTCAGTCGACTTCTAGACGATCAGAAGATTTTTGCCAGCAGAGAAGTTGTCCCCCCTGCTGGCTATTAGAAACAATACAGGTTTAAGGCTTTGCGTTTCAGGTGCTTTCACGCTGTCTGTGGGTTCCTGCTGACATTACATCACTCATAACTTACTGGATTAATCCTCTTTCCAACACAACAAAAGTTGCACACTGTCAAAGTGCTATAGCTCAAGTTAGAGTCATATAATAATCTAAAACAGCGGTCCCCAACCCCTGGTCCTCGGACCGGTACCGGTCCGTGAGTCGTTTGGTACCGGGCCGCGAGAGTTGAGGCTCAGGTGTGAAATGTATGGTTTTCAGGGTTTTTATCAGTTTTCAGCGTTATTTTGGTATCGTTTTTATCGTTTACTCTGTTTTCCTGGGTCTTTTCACATGTGTTATGAATAAATCTTCTTTTTTTCGGTACCGGTACTAGTTTTATTTTGTTGTATTTATCCGCGACACCTTAAAGGCCGGTCCGTGAAAATATTGTCGGGCATAAACCGGTCCGTGGCGCAAAAAAGGTTGGGGACCGCTGATCTAAAACTAACATTTGGATATTTGACTTTTGGTGCTTGCTGCATACTGAATGTCCAGATCACAACATGCCTCCGGTTTTATTGTCATTATCCATTAGCCTCATTAAATGCTTTGTTTTTCAAGTTAGCGCCTTTTTAAAAAATTTGTTCTGTTTTTTTTTTTTTTTTACCTCATTGTTAATGCATTTAACCACAGTGTGCGCCCTCCCTTTTTTTGTGTTAGCCAACAAAACTGACAAGGACGCACCTTGTTTCGTACCTTGTTTCCCACTCACTGTTCATTTAGCTGCACTCCATTAAACATTATTTCCACTGATGGTTTTTATTGAAGATGTTATGTTTAGGCTGTTGCTGTTATATTTGACTAAGATGTTGGTGCATCAAAGTTAAAAAAAACGAAGTTTTTTGGTTGTGTCAAAATGACAGTTATCAAAGGCGGAGACAGAATCCTGTTGGCCGGATTTAAAGTAAATTCCTCGGAGCTGTTGTGTCTTTACAAAAAGCCTGCAGTAAGGCATTGATTTTGATGTTTGTTGTCTGTGTCTAAATTTACCAGTCGTCTAAACACAAACTGTTCTCTGTAGACTTTCAGTCTGTCACTTGCAAGAAACCCCTATAAGCTTGCTATGTTTTGTTTTGGTTTAGGGTGTTTTTTTGGTAGGCAAAAAGACACCAAGAACTGAGTGGTTTCACAAGAGAATTAAACTTTTTAAACTTTTTTGGGGGTGTTGTTTCAAAATATGGAAATATCTTTTCTTTTTTTTAATCAATCAAACCATCCACTAGGGCAGGTCTTTTTGCTTGAAAGCCTAATTTTTCTTATCGCAGACCTTTAACAAGAAGGTCTCGCCACAGACGTTTGCATTGACTGACATTTGCCAGAGAGTCTGTGACATTTAGTCCCGCGTGTGATCCATTTTAATACTTTCGATTTATTATACCTTTTGAAAATCAGGTCTGTAGCTTATTTGTCACCACGCTGAACAAACCAGGTCATCGGTTCTCTTGTGGTTCGCAGCACTTTACAAGCTCCCTTTTCTCATATTAGAGGCGCCCAGGGGTTACCATGTGGGTGTAAATCCCATCAGCGGTCAGGCCTTTTGTGCATGACGTTGCTCCTGCTCTGCCCCTGCATTTTATTCCCTATTTAGCCAAATATCACCCCCAGAAATGATCTTAAATAAATATGTGTGACAAATATCGCACAACAGAATGTTGAAGACCAATTTCAGGTGTTTGAGCTGTGAAATGAGTTAGTTTTGCTTTTCCTGGGGTGAGTCAGCCTGTTTATGATTTTTGGCCTTGGGGAAGTGTGCGTGTGAATATTTGACATTTTCTATCACACGCAAGCCTTCCAGTCTTTTAGCTCAGTCCTGTTCTCTGACAATACAGTTTTTCCACATCGACATTTAAATGATACCTCACTACATTGAACGCTTAGTCACTCTGACTCTGTCTCTTTTTCATCTCTACTTTTTGTTTTATGTTTGAGAATATTTCCATTTGAATTATTGAGCATTGTTTGAATTAACTCGTTTGAGTTCGTATGCTTCCTGGTTATTCGGAAAGTGGCTGCTGAGGCTGGTGAATGGACCTTAATCACAGGTTAAAGGTAAAAGATTAGATGGGAGATGTTTCGTGAAGCTGGGAGTGTTGGGTTATTTAAAAAATTCTGATTAAGATGACAATCAGCATTTTTCCTGACTCAAACTAGGCCCTCGAGAGGGTGGGTGACTACAACTTTGATAATTAAAAATTCTATTTATGAAAATCCTGGTCAATCTTACTATCGTAGACTACAAAAACATCTTTCACTGGTCATGCAAACCACAACATGATGAAGCCGCCATGTTTTAATATGCATATTTCCAACACAGCCCTCTTCCCCTACTGCTGGGCTCAGAACTGTTTTCTGTTTGTCAGCAGTTGAATGTTGTTGTTTTTTTCCCCCTTCGACAGGTAAAATCAAATGTGAGCAGGGAAGCAAAAATCCAATCACAAGTAGCCACTTGTGCATTTAAAATCAGAATATCAGGTGTGAACCGCAGTGTGTCTCAGCTGGATCCAGACGCAAGCTGGATATGAGATCTCCCGTCTGAATTGATTCCCATCCTCCCACCAGACTAGACACTTCATTACTCTCCCTGAGTGATATAAAACTCTTCTGCTGACAAAAAACACGCAGTGTCCTCTGACTTTTTTCTTACATTTCAAAATGAATTGATTAGTTTTAGACATCTATCCTTAAAAAAAAAGTACTATAGTGATACAGGAAATCGATACAAAAGGCTTTTTGCATGACAAAAGTAAACGCTCATTGCAGCAGAGCATTAACCTAAAATTACTGCTTGATGCTCACATTGCAGTTTTTATCTCTCCAGCCCATCCAATTGTGCACTCCTCCCCTGTAACTTTCCTACAGAGACGGCAATTTTCTATGTAAATTCGCTTTCTCCCGATCGTCTTCATTTCCATACCAGCGCCGTCAAAAGAGCTGACTGTCAAAAGTGTGCCGAGTCAGCACCGACTGTGCCACGAGAGAGCAGAGGAAATAATAACGTCAGTCGATCCTCTTTGCACCTGTGCACGCACATGTGTGTATGTGCTTGTGTGTTTTATTTTTTAATACACAAGGCGAGGATTGCTACTTTTGAGATGGAAGATAAAGCCAAAGCTTTTACCCGTCTTAGAAAGAGATTCTGCTTCTCCTATCAAGTGTCAGACTCGAGAAAGGCTTCCAGCTGTGAAGCCAGAGGTGATCCAGAAGTTTTCTGTCATCTTTGTTTGACTGACATGAGCTCAGCGTTTCCTTGTTTTTTTCTTCTTTTTTTTTATTGCCTTCATACCTGTTAACAGAGTGTATTTGAAACTTTTTTTTTTCTTCTATGAATTACACTAGATTCACTAATAGATGAGTAATGTTTGAAATAACAGCAGAAGAAAAAAAATAGGTTTGCATAAACAAAAACTGCGCGCCCTTTAAAAGTTCTCATGAATTTGTTTAATGTAGTAAAAATTAAAAGCAGTGGTGGAGAACATGACAGCGGAGGCCCTTCTTGCAGGGTGGATACAATGAGTGGAGCATTGTGCTAACTTTGTGCGTGCTTATATGCACCGCATTCATACACCGTGGAAAACGGACGCATGAGAAACACAAGAAGGCCACATTCATTATATGTTCTGTCATAGTTCGCTTTTAGAATAAACTCAAGAAGCATGTAGTGGCTTTAATTATACTGAACATAGCGAGATGAAAGAAGATGGGAGCCTTTAAAGGAGCTCCAGCACGGAAGGCTAATTACTAAGTGAAGACCAGTCTGCTCTCAGCTGCTATACAGTACCTCCAGGCTTGACGTCTGGCCCAAGTTGTATTGAATTAGGGCCAATAGATTAGCCAACAGTGAGCGGCATCTGTTTTGCTTTTGTTTTTTATAACTCAGAGCTGCATTCGACTCTGTCAGCCCACTTGGTGAATTTAGCCAGCCATTAGTACAGAGTACGGTCAATAAAACATCCATACATTATTCTGCTGGATTAAAAAAAAAAAAGCTCAAAATTTATTTATTATTTTTTTTTTTTCAGCCTTCAAATTTCTTATGTCTAATAAAGTGTCCAACTTTTAGGCTACGTCCACACGTACCCGGGTATTTTTGAAAATGCAGATTTTTCTATGCGTTTGCACCTTTCGTCCACACGTAAACGGCGTTTTTGGTCACTGAAAACGGAGATTTTTAAAAACTCCGGCCAGGGTGGATATTTTTGAAAACTTGGTTTTTGCATTTACGTGTGGACGAGAAAAACGGAGAAAACGCAGCGTCAAAGGTGTGCGCCTTTTTTGACGTCACACTGTGCGCCACGTTATTGTTTCGGTGAAATGAATTTCTACAATACTGTTACTGTTAATTGTACTCTCTGCAGTGTTTAAATGCTTACATATACACACACAGTTACTGTCCCTCCACACATACGACTCGGTTCTGCTTCTGTGCCCCAGCTTTGTTTACTTTTTCCCACCGAGGCTTCTAGACTTCTGATTGGGCAACATTTCTGCACGGTTAGGAATATATCACCACCTGTTGCTTTGGCATGTTCCTAGCAGCGTTTTCCTTCATGTCTGCCTTTACGTGTGGACGGGATTATTTTTTAAAACGAAAACGGAAAATCTCCGTTTTCAAAAATACCCGTGTACGTATGGACATAGCCTTAGATTTTTGATTGATCCATTTTAAATGAGCTTGGGCCCAAAGAAGATGGTAGTTTTAAATTGTTGTAAATGCAGCGGTGAGCTTCTGGCAGTGGTTCTTAGAAGTGTTCCCGTGCTGTGATTTCCGTAACTCATCGTGTCTTTTTAAGTGCAATTTACTGCCTTGCAATCAGTGTATGCTTACTGTTGTCACCATCACGAACGGTGGCGGGTGCCAAAAGTGACGCCACAACTGCTGGCGCGCGGCCTGCTTTGATGTTGTTTAGGCTTGCCATGCATTTCTCGTTTTCTCTTTTTAACTTGACCTAGACACAAGTTTAAACTTGGAGACAGTTTTACTCTGTCTTCACTGCCATTTCAATTATATATCACAGCAGGAGCACAAAGGTTCCTCGAAAACCTTGAGGACAAAACTCTCAGCGATTGCTTTGTTTCCTTTTTTAACTTCTTCTATTCTTTTTTTTTTCTTCTGAGTTGTGACACATGATATTCATTAGAAGACTGCAACAAATCTAACACAACTTTGTTTCAATGTTCATGCTAAAGCAAACAATGCAGGGGCCATCAGTATCCGGTCCTAATGGAGCACGGTTTCTCTTTTAGCCTTGTCCCTTTCTCTTGATCCTGTAAATTTTTAATTGATTATGTCTCATAAATAATGTCCCAAAATTCTTGCAATCTTTGGTTGAGAAATGTTTTCCTTAAACGACTGAACAGTTTTCTCCTGCAGTCTTCTTTTCTTCTTTCTTCTGAATACATACATACGTACGTCAGTGTTACAACCTCATTAATTATGAGAAATTTTACCTTTTTTTTTTCATTCTTTTTGCCCTTACCCTACATAAGCAACGTGTAAGGGCTCCAAAAAGACCTTTCAGACCTTTGCAGCGCTTGACTCTCTCATCTTTTCACTTTTTCCAGTTAAATGCAGGCTTTAAATACTTGTAGATTATTGCATTATTGGTTGTTGTTCCTTCATATTACACTATTTATTCTCACAATAACAGTGAAATGTTCACTGTCACTGGGTGACATTTGGGACACAGACCACAAAGGACAACTTGCATACATTATAGCTCATATCAACACTCTGTCAACATGTTTCATTCTCCGTCACCTTTTACGCTAACAGCCAACCCTCTAAACGAGAGGTTTGTATACCCTTTTGTGTGTTATCATGGCTGACAGGTGGCCCCTGCCGAAACAGCACAATAACTCCGGAGTTGCTCTCTCTCCATTTTCTCCATCCAGTCTCATTAGCATTCAAACTGCTTCACCTGCAGGGCTCTTTAGTAGTTGAGGGTGAGTCAGAGTTTAATTATTTTGGACAGTAAAAGGATTTTTTTTTTCCGAGGTGTAGTCTGGACAGATCCACCTTTTAACACCAAAGTGACCCTGGAGGGGGAAAGAAAACATGCTGTAAGAGCAAAAGCATTCATGGGGTCAGGAAGGTGCCAGCATATACCAGTGAACTGTAATGCTGAAGTTCCTTTTTCTCAGTATTTCCATATCATTTAGATAGACTTGGAGGAGAGTTCCCTGTAAAAACCATCAGTTACGCTGGTTAATATTCCACCCTGAGGCATCCTGCCCGGAAATGTTTTCATACCTTGCAGGTATTTGCATTGCCAGCGTTGCTTCCTCCTGTTGTAATTCAAGGTTATGAGTTCAGACTCTGCTCTGACCCACACAGATGACTCAGTAAGTTATAGTCCGGGCTTTTTGCAGAACTTTGTACGGTTTTACTTTTATTTGCATATCAGACAACATGTAAATCAATACTGGCATTTTTTCTGTTCTTAGTTTCGCTCCTTCCCATTTGCTTTCCTTAAATGATTACGATTCCATCTCCCATCTCAAATCTGTGTTTGTTTTTCTTCCCTCATCCATCCTACGTTTTCCTTCCCCGAAGCAAGTTATTAAACCCAAAGTGAGCGAGCGAGTGAGACGGACACAGACAGAGAGAGAGAGAGCGAGGAGGACAAGAGCAACCATTCACACAACAGCAGGCTTCTTAACTACCGAAAGCTGTCACCTCCTCAGAGTGGTTTGTGTGCAAGCCTCTCCAATACAGCTGTCAGGGCAGCAGTCTCCAAACGGGCCTCCTTCAGCTGACACTCAGTCGTACACTCGCTTATGTTTTCCATATTCAGTCTGCACTCATCGTTGAATGGATTAATTAATTCATGAAGTGAACAAACATCACATTTCTGTGTCCTTTTAAATCTGCGCTAGATGTGCAGCCCCACATACAGGGTAGGGAATGCTGTGTGGTACAGGAAGAATTAAAAATTGGGTGTTTAATTGTCAGTTTGGAAAGAGAAAATCTTTATATATCGGAGGCAAAATTGAAGAGATACAGGGAGGTGAGGGTGGAGCTAAAGGTCCCGGCACAGTGGTGGGTTGGGCAGTTGATATGGAGTCTGCTTGTAGTGATGTAAAACCATGTGTTTAATAACAATAAAAACCCATGTTTTGCCAGGTACAGATCACATGTTAACCGAGTTCTATGGACATCCCACATCATCACCATTTAAACCATTTGTTTAAAGTCGGACTGGACAGTGTAAAAAGAAGTTTGTAAAGGTGGTTTCTTATAGCTCCATTCTGATGCTATTAACTCGTATTCATGACACGGGGTGCGATGCAGTGCTGGAAATTGATCTCGCCCCCTAAAACTGTGGTCAAACTGTGTTGGCCTGCTGCATTGAGTTTGTTTTTACAGACAAAGACAGACAGTAAGGCAGGAAGAAACAACAATAGAAAAGAACCACATCAAACCCCTCACAGCTTTGGGAACCTGTGTTTTAAGCTACTTAATAACCAGTGACAGATGGCTAAATAAAAACAAAAAACAGTCTTTAAATTAATCATGAACTAGTCATGTGTCTGTAAATACATCTGGGTGAGGATGCTTTTCAGTTTTGTTTATTGCCAAGATAGCAGAGCAGATACAGGGCAGGAAATGAAAGAAAAAGAATGAGATAAAATGTGAGTGTTATATATGCATGAGTAGAAATTTGAATTGAAGATGGGAAAGGGGGGGAAAGGGGGGAGACAAAGGAATAAATCAATTTTCATCAGGTGTTTAGCAATGATGGGCACTGTCAGTGAAATGAGGAAGAAAGACGGAGGTGGTGAAGAAGGACAGAGGGGAGGAGAAGAGGGTAGCGTGTCAGGATCTGGGAGGGAGGGAGCTGTCGGCTCGCGCCGTCCCCACAGACGCCGCTGTAATCTGGGCCACGTGTCCCAGAATGCCTGCTGGTCACCCAGAGGCTTGGCTGGGTGATTCATCTTAGTTAGGGAGCTGTCCAAGCGACTCCCCGCGGACTGCAACACATAATCGTACACGCAAAACATACACACACACTGCAAACATATGTGGTTAGAGAAGAGGCGGAGGTTTGATTGGCTGAACACCCATACTTAAAAATTTAAGGTCATTGGTTCCACCTTCCACTGTCGTCTCCTCACTCTAAACATAACCTGAATCTTATAAATGACTTTAACTCTGACCAAAAACGTAATAAATCTAATTTATCTCATTCATATGAGTGCGCACACCTGTCAGCTATACTCACAACAGGAAAACACACTAACACTATGTTAGTTATTCTCTACTCTGAGATTACTGAACCAGGTGAAGCTTTTACACAAGCATGGCTGATGTCTACTTAAATTCTGCATGTTCTGTCATCTACCATCTTTTGTAACAACCTTAGGCAAAATTTACTCATCACTCCCTCATTTTTGAAACGCTACAACAACATACAGTTTAAGAGCTTAGCTTAAAACTTCATTCTTGAGCTCAACTTTATCCCAAACAGAGCTGCAAAAAAAATAACTAAATATTTGGTGAATTATTGATAAAGAAGCTATTTTTTCTTCATTAAATTATTAATTATTTGGCCTAAAGAAATGCCAGAAATACTATAAATATTAAGTTTTCCAAGGATAAAGTTTGTTACCATAGAGAAATAAACATTGTGAAATAACTTGAGAGCAAATCAAAAACTAATAATATATATTTTATATATATTTTTATATTTTATATTTCTTTAATGTTCCAATTGCTTAACTGTTTAAATGTAAGTAATCATCTTCAACAATCTTCAACACAACACACTGATGTTCTGGACATGCTGTCACAGCCATTGATTCTTCACTTATGGTTGATAGCTTTAGGTAATCTTGGAAAGACTTTTAAACGCGTGAATTTACAATAAGTACTTTTGCCATCTTTCACTTTAATTGGTTTAAATAATTTGGATATGCTGAACATTTGCTTGCAGCCAGCCTAATTAGTAGTTCTCATTTATTGTTCCTGTACTTGAGTCCTTTTTATTTATGTTGCTTAGCAGTTCGGTTGGTAAACTCCAAATTAATTGAGGCTGTTGTCTGTAATGTTAACAGGCTATTTTTAATAATGTTTCGTATTTCACTGCAGGACTCACTGACGTCATCTTTCTCGTTTTTGTTTCTTTAGTGTTCCTGAGATCTAAATCTCGATCGTTCCAGAGAGCAAAACACGCATATCAGTGTTAATGCCTGTGTTTTACACCTCATTGACAGGTGGCCTCCTCATTTGTTGACAGTGGTGATAGCCAGTCTTTACCCTGTGGAAATAAATCAGTCTTCTTTGTGTAAAAGCTGTATTGACGGGCCTGATGCTCTCACATTCCCTGCCTCATTTAGTTAAACCTGATTCAGTGGCTGATGTTCAGTGAATGTCTCAGCATGCGTTTAAGTATAGGACAATGTCACGATTTCAACCACTAGCTTTTCACACTGAGCTCAAGAAATCAATGTTTAACCATCGTTTCTACTCCCTTGTATTCACTCTGACGAGATCTTTGAATAACTCATTTGTAGACTAAAGACCAAAGCCTAACACATCTAAGGGGAGGAAAGTAGAGTAAATTTTCCTTCTTTCTACCTCCTTTGTTAATGGTTTAATTGCATGAAAACCTCTATTCACATTCAGAATAGAGGTTTCTGACACAGCTTCACCTACTTCCAAGGTTCATGGAGAAGAACAAGGCTCTAAAGAGGCTCTAAAGCTCCAGCAACACTCGCAGTATAAAGAGCAGCTTTATTACTTGACCAGCGTGTTTTGGGATTGGTTGTTGATGACCCTGATGAAGGCCACAGGCTGAAACATGTGGTCAAATATATTACACTTTATATTGCAAGTGTTGATGGAGCGTTGACCTCTATAAACCCCATTCAGAGATGAAGCCTAGCAGACAGCTAGCAGGTATAAGCTGCTTTTCAGTTGAAGTAGCAACTCCCTTAATGCACACTTTAAACCTTAATACAAATTAAACAGATGAGTTATTAAAAAATTGGACCTTTTAACATTATGTTTAATGGAGATTGACTCGCTTTTCGAGCAGGCCTCGAGTGGCCATGACAGGAGCCATTTTCAAATGCGAAAATAATACCGCTTTTTGAAAACCTATCGTAATGACTGACTGTTTATTAAATATGAAAAGATGAATACTCTTTTTTTAACTGTTTGATATAGTGATACAGCATAATATTCTGTATTTAACACAGCTATGTGCTTGTTCAGATGACCAGGTTGTCTCGCCGTAAAGGGCACACAGAAAAATCCTGGTACTTGAGCTGTTTGGTGTGCAGATTGATCTATTTTCACGTCTCTAAAGCAGATGCATCATGAGTTATTGGATGCTGATATGTGTTTCATCCATTTGCTAGGGTTAACGTATGCAAACAAACACACTGGTGTGTTTTCCTGAAGCCTTTGCTGTCAGAAGCATCGAGGTGTGAAATGTGATTATCAACGTCAGCTTTTACTACTGACATCAGCCACAGGTTTCGCGTGTGCTTTTCGCTTTCTGTAGTACTTATTAAAGCTTGTTGGCAGCTTGCTTGATGGCCTTGGACGCGGAGTGTGTTTAATTCATTCTTGGGCGCATCCCTGGGAGTGTTTTTATTCTTCCCCTCAGTGTGCTTCTAGCATTATTAAAGGCATTAATCACTGCGATCTGATGCCTTGTTACGACACAACTCTGCTCCCACTGCGCAGCCAGCTAAATACACACGCATTTCGGTGTCCACAGTGCCATCAAACATCTTGGCTTGAAAGTACTGCATTGTAAAAGTCTCCTTGGAATACAGAAGGAACCCGTATGAGCGGATATATCAATGTTTTCATCTGTTAAATTATTTTTTGCACATGCCATGAATCCTGCACAAGAATCCGTAATCTTTAAGGGAATTTTTTAACAGAAAACATCGACTTTCAGATCTGGCTGCTTTGCTGTTTCTCAAATTCTTGTTAATATCCCTCTCGGCAAGGTGCATGTTCTTGAAATCATTTTTAAGTCCTCCACCATCCACTTTCTTAACTGATTTTCCGATCCGTGAGAGGAAGTCACAGGAGCAAAAAAAGAATTTAAATTATCCATATTTTTTTCTTCCAGTAGAGGGAGATATTTTAGATATTTCATTTCAAGCCAGCATGAAGTAATTTCGGGAAAGTGTTTAAACAGATATTAACACATTTACACTTAAATACACATTAGCCGCCTAGCTTAATGGTTTCTATCCATTAAGTAACCTGGAACGAATGTGCTCTGTATGTTTTTTGCTCATTGCCAACTTTGTGGCTTTAAGTATTTTATCTCCCCCTGCTGGTAATGCAACCTCTGCATGCGTGTCTATTTCATGTTTTGCAGATTACACGTTACATCTATTATACGTTTTGTTATGATATTGGGTTGGTAACTGTAGATTTTCAAGTTGATACGCCTCAAGAGGTTCTTGAAGTGTTAAAAAGCCAGTTTTCCTCATCTCATACAAGCATTTTGTCCTCGGTATTTTTACCGAGCTACTACTCTGCATTTCCTCCACTTTAGGAATGTACAACACTGGTGATTTGAAACTAACCCATTATCTTGGCAAAAACAAGATTTGAAACTCGAGACTCAAAGTCTACTGAATTTAGCATGCACTGTTAGGTAATAACTCAGATTTAGGTGTGCACGTGTAATAAAGAGTAAACATGTTTGTTCAGCCTGGTAAGAAATATCTCCTGGCTTTTTTCATCACTTTTTTCATCTTTTTATGAATCTCTGTTACTTTATATTTAAAAAATCTATTAACTTTTGTGTTTTTTCTGGTTATGTATAAATAAAAATAATTAAGTTAATCTTCACTTAGCAAAACATGTTACATTTCTTTTAGCTCTGGCTAAAGACTCAGTTCCTTCAATTTAGTCAAATGAAAAATATATGAAATATAAAGAAATATGTGTCGATATTTGGTAGACCTCATAAAATCTGATATATTGGAAATACTCAGGTGTAGCCTATCATCAGTCTCTGTCTGCATGTCAGGCGGACAAAAATGTAATAGGAGAAACATTGCTCATCTTGACGGTGTCAAACACATCGACACGTTGCTCCGGCTCACACGCAGATATCTGACATTTATTCCCAGAATGCCAGCAGTTAATTTTGGCCACATTTCTGTTACCTCTCTCGCTAGTTTAACTCTCAGTAACCTTTCCTGCCTCTGAATTTTGAGGAGAAAGTCATAGAGTTGCCACATTGTTTTGACGAGTGGCCTCTTGAGCTTTTCTTCTTCGCAAATCTTTTTCTCCCTCCTGCCCCCGTCTCTCAGACCCCGCTGAGTGGCTGATCCCTGGAGTACAGAGCTGCCAGCTCATGACGCAGTGTGATACTGCACTGTCTCTGACTCAATGTGTGTGTAAAAAGGCACATTTCCACATATAGTAGAATAATGCATGAATAATAACAACAGAGCTCATTAGCAGTAGTTGGATAGTTAGTCGGTCCTTTATTCGTGGTGATTAAATACCAATTTGGGGTGATCATCATCATCAGCCAATTATTTCACAGCGTCAGTCACAAAATATTGGAGGAAAGCTGGCGAATTAATCTCCTTCAGATATTTGTGGCTAACTGTACACTGCTGGTGACATCTGGTTTCAAAAACATCAAGATGGAGACAGCAACTCCATCTTAATACTGTGAACATGAAAATCTGCATGTGCTATTAAATTAAAATAAGCTTGAACTGGCTTTGAATGGCAAAACTTTACATATATTTTCTACCTTGTTGCAAGACTGCGAGCTACATAGCAGCCTCTGGTTGAAAGAAATAGCGCTATGCAGTTCAGTCACACATTTCAACAAGAAACATCTCTGGTGTTGTTGTTTTTTTCTCCCCTTATGAACTAAGGCAGCTCCCAGAAGTGGGAATAAGTCTCACATGTGCGAGTCACAAACAAGTCTAAAGTCTTAACCTTCAAATCCCATGTTACTGTGGGGAAACCAAGCAAGTCAAGTCCTATGAAATTCCGATGATCTATCCCAGATTTCACATTTTCTGTCTTGCACTGGTCATGAATGTTCAAAAGATATATTTTTTTTTAGCAACAACCCTTTGAAGCTTTCTCATTTTTAACATTTTGTGGTCTCAATAAAAACTCTCCTAACAGCACAAAAACAAGAGGATTCAGAGGTGCTGTTCATGAGAGGTGTGGCAGGATCTGATTTACTTGAATCTGTGGGACATGTGTCACTTAATTCTACACCTAGAGTCAAGTTATAAGAAAAAAGTCCAAATCCATGTGGGCTGCATTAACAGACATGAAGCCATTCTCATTCGTGTCAGTGGGCAGCAGCACCAGTTTGAGTCAAGCCGCTGAAACCCTGGCAGCAGTGTCAAACTGTCCACTACGTCTTAGGCCAAATCCCATTTTATCTTTACTGCTTTAGTACACTCACACCAGGAGCCAAATATGGAAGTACACTTCACTTTTACAGCCAACAAAATCAGACACCTTGGAGACAACCAAAGCCCTCGGCTAGAACTGCTACAAAGCTGTCTTGTCAGATTTGCTAACACAAAAGATTAGACTGGGAATTTAAACGCACTTGATAAGAGATCACCACTCAAGGAGGAAATTTGCTGTTGTGTTGCAGCAGAAAACACCTGAACTGTGCTTAAAAAAAAAGGGAAAAAAAGTGGAACCAAGAACGTGATCAGCACAAGTTTTATACAGGTTAAAAAACAAATCAAGTCTTACGTCACGCTTTTAGGCTGTTACACAGTGCTGCAAACAACCAAGGAGTGGTAGACATCCAGGAAAAACACCAGATATTACCATATTAATCTAAGAAGAATGAGCATTATTGATTCCTGTGGAAATTGAAAGAGTTAAAAGTGCACAAATCCACTTTTATAGGGCATCATTTCCCAGTTTCCTGCAGGTCTGAGCTCCAGGTGTATTTGCTCTTGTTTTCAGGTTGAATATTCATGACACTATTTAAAGCCACACTGGGCCTCTGTGGTGGGTCCAAATGGATCTGAAGGTTACATGCATTGAAAATTCAACTCTAGCAGTCCGTAACTGTGTAAATTGATGTTAGTACACTTAAATACACACCACAGGCTTGTGTTTACCAGCACAGGCTGTGATGTCTCACCCTGAAAGATACCGAAGGGATGAGAGGAGATCAAAGATCCGCGAGTCTGGCTTTCTCTGGATGGAAAGCTGACTCACTGAGGGTTTTTTGGTTGTTTTTGTTTTTTTTGTTGTTTTTTTAAGATGTGTTTTGCTTTCACGTTTAAGCTAAAGTTAAGCGGTTTTCTCCTTTTAGCCTCACAGATTGTGATAGAGTTGCAAATCTTACTTTCTTTGGGCAATCAGTTTGGTGAAAGCAGCAGGAACACATTAAATAGAGGGGAAACGAAACATTGCTGGCTATATAATGGCAAAATGGTGAATTAGACGTAAGCTGGAGAGCCATAAATCAGTTTTGTAGTGAGAAACTGTTTTTAAGATATCTATGTTGAGTCAGCGACGTTTTAAACAACTAAATGGGCTAAAGTTTCCTCACATTACACATGGAAAACATCAGTATAGCTCCAAGCAACAGTAAAGCAGGCAAGGAAAGATACTGGCAAAACATTACAGGGATAAAAGGAAGCAGACAGGAAAGAGGAAAAGCCTGGAATAAAGGGATAAAGAGTGGAAGGATGGGGGAAGCACTGAGCTACAGGTGTAAGCCTTGGATTTTGAGCAGAGATGGAGATTTGCAAATGTTGAATTATACTTTCTGCTGAAAATTCAAGGAAATGTAGAGGCATACATCAGCTGTTCGAACCATCTTGTAATGACTTGCTTGTTTTTGTTCTGTTTCTTTCTCAGGTGTTTCGCAGAAAGGCAGTGGAGTTGGGCGAGAAGCTGCTGCCTGCATTCAAAACGCCCACCGGCATCCCCTGGGCTCTGCTTAACCTCAAGAGGTAAAACAAACAGACAGCACACACACTTGCTCTTTGTCTCCCAGCAGTCCACTTTCAGGCAGCAGGTCTGTTTTGATGGCCTGATGCTTTAAGGAGCACCATGGTCTACCCCTCTCTGTTCCACTCGCACACACTGAGCTGAAATGCTTTAGTCTTACATGACAGAGCAAACTTGTCAGACAGAAACTGTTTGATTTTTTTGCATTCAGGGCTTCATCCTTGAAACTAAACTGCATTGGAAAAGACAAACCCAAAGAGGTTGGGGTTACAGGCTAGTTACATGGCAGTGCTGGTGATGTTTCCTTTCCTCTGGCTGAAATCCTCTTTGTGCTCCACCAAAACCTCCTCCATATAAAAAAAAAAAACCCTCATACTGCTATTTTAACATTTTTCCATTTGCAGAGATATAAACTGATTTTAAGAATCTAAAAACAGATTTTTTTCACTCATCTAATTTCCAAGTAACAGTCATTACTGGTTTGCTTTAAGAAATTGCTTTAATTTGACTTTAAGAGGTCTTCCTTGTGAGCCAAAACAGGCTTTAATCTACTCTAAATCCTTAGTTTCACACTGCATTTTTGTATCTTTGTCTCTGTATGATGTCATTCAGGCAGGATATTTTATTAATAAGGTCATATAAAAATCACAGGTGTCTCACCTGTGGGTTGAACCTGCTGTTCAAACCTTTGTTTAAGGTGAGGAGCTAAAATGCTGCATTTCAGATGATGGATGAACCGAGCGATTAGAGGGTTAAAATAAGTAGGGATTATTTTGGACTCTCAGTCATGCAAAGCTACATAAGCAGAGTCCAAGAAAAGAAATGTGCTAAGAACACAGTTTTATTTATATACATAAAATAAAATGTGCACAATGCCAAAATTAGAACTATAAAGCAATGAAAATAAATTCCAACCAATAAGCACATAACATTTTGGGGTCTTTAATATGAAAATATGAGTATCTCTGTATAAAAACAATTAGAGGTCTGCAACTATTTTTTGCTACAGTCCTTCTGTCAGTCACACATGATGAGGAGAGCACTATTTTCTTTCTATCAGTCGTTCCCCAAAGAGAGACATGACATCCAGGCTGTTTGTCAGCCCGTTAATTAAAAGGCAGGTTGTCATGACGATAAGCGCGCTGTAACAAATTAATTTTCTCTCTGTCTGTATGGGTGAATGGACTCTGCCCGCCTTGTCCTCTTCCCTGAAGTGAGAAATACCCCAGGGAGAGTGAGTGAGTGAGTGAGTGTGTGTGTTCATGTCTGTGCACATGTATGTGGCTCTGCACACATACGTGATCCCCAGAGGCCTGAGCAGATTGCTGTTGATGATGACTTTACCTGCATGACTGAGTTATGATAGCTTAGAACCACACAAGCACAACCCCATATTCCTACACACACACGCACGCACGCACGCACACACGCACACACGCACACATACTCAAATAACTCTGGAAACAAATTACAGTAACAAATATACAGAGCAGCAGAGAGTGTAGGCTATTAAGCAAAAAAAATTTTCTTGTCTATGAAATTGACAGATTAGCATTATAAAGATGTTGGGAAGTTGGTTTCTTTGCAACACTAATGGATTCTTTTTTGAGAAGAACAATTTTAATTAAGTTATTTTTCAAATGATCCAGATTTGCCATAAAATTCGATGGGTTCTTCCTTTCCCTTTCCAATTCCTCGCCACCAGATTTCATAAACTTTGTCTTTTAGTTTTTGTATACTTGCTAACAGACACCTTGGTTCTTACCTTAACAGAAGAATGAGCCAAAGGAAGAACTCCTTACAGGGCCAGACTTTGTAAAAGGTGTTAGGTTTCTTTGTATTCCATGATTGTACAAGAGATATAGGGACAGGGCCATGGTACTCAGTGAACCCTGAACAGAAATTCTTTGGGTTACAGCAAATTCGGTAAGCACAGCGATGGTAGTGGACTGAACTCTGGCCTCAAATATCCAACCACCATCTGAACTGAAAAACCTATCAGCCAGTTGTGTTGTTTCACTGACACACAGACGCAAGTTGACATTTATCGTGGTTTTGGCTGATAGGTGTATGTCCTTGTTTTTTTGTATTGTAACAAGTCTGACTTGGGCTGACTGCAGTTATTCTCAGATGATGAGGGCAACCTGACTGCAACACTTCTCTTTCCAGTAAGGGACTCCACTTGAAGGGACTTGAAGACAGAAACTGACTGCAAGTGGTTCTGGTCCTGGCAACTACTGTTTTCCCTAGTGTGACTATAGTATTTGTTAACTGTAATGTGAATTAGAGTGGTATTTGTTCAACTCCTCCAGTGGGATCAGCTAGAGACACTGATCATTGCAGCCATCTGTGAGGTTGTGAATCCTTAAAATAAACTGAGTACAAGAATGCAAGTTATTCTTTATAATCTTTTTATAAAAGATTTCAAGATCATTTCAATATATCTGTTTCCTCCCCTTCCTACTGTTGCAGATATGCACCATCTGGGAATCCCTATGCTATTGTATTGATATATCATAAAAGATCAGCAGAACCATCAGTGGCAAGCGTAATGTAATCCGACAGACAATGGGGTTTATGGTAGCTTTTAATCCCATCCTGAGTTATGTAAAGACCCAGAAGATCTATAAAACTATAAATCTAAATTTCCATATCCACTGATACATATCAGACAAGTGTTATCAATATGTCTCTCTGGTGATAAAAATTCGTCTGTGCTTTGAAAATTTTAGTTATTTCATTTCTTTTGTTGCTAAAACATCATTAAAACAGTCTATTGAGGAAATTAGACCATGTAGACATTATACAGCTAGAGAGAAGTAGAGGTCAGTTGCAGAAATCCTAAACTCAGAGTGACGGCTCTGAATGATCTGTGGGATAAACAGCACTCAGTCAAAGTTAGATTATGTTTAATTCACTATGTGCAGGTCAGAGAGAAACGAAGGAAGAAGAGATCAAAAGATTTTAGAAATGAGAAGTTGAGAAGAAAAATTGAAAGTGCTTTTGAAGTAGGATAGTTTTGAGTTAGAATACTGCCCATGCAACCTTGACCCAGATTGAGGTAAAATAAATCTGTAAAACACGCTTGCAAACGAGGCCCAATTACTGAATCATCTCTCCCTTTATCCCCCTGTCCTCCCTTCTCTGTTTTACACTCCATTCCTTTATTCTCCTCCATTTCTTTTCTTTAAAGTTTTTCTCCCTTGTATTTCTGTCCTTGTTCAGGCCATCCATCTTATCTACAGTGACCCAGTATCTCCTTCTGTTTCAGGATGTGTACTCCAAGTCCACTCCACTCCATGGCCTTGTTCTTTGTATTCCCTGTCGGTAGCCTTTCATCGCTCTACCCTGCAGCTATCTGCAGAGCCCAAAAGAGACCATAAGAAATAAGGCCACAGTTTAAAACATCTTATTGCTTCTATACCAAGTGAACCTTGTTTGCTCAATGGCCCTGTGTTAATTTCAGAAAACAAGATGAATGCGATGTCCTCACTTTGGAAAGGTTTTTGCTGCGTTTCCTTTGGGAATTACGAGTCTGTTCAGACAAATTAATAAAGGCTTAAGATAAACCTGCGGAGCTGCATTTAGTTAATTTCTAAAGATAAAATCTTTGGCCTGAACACAGCACGTGTTAACATTTCAAAGAATCAGGGTGTTTTACTGGGTTCTATTGGGAGTATTTTGGAAATTAAATGTTTGAGATAATTTTTATCTTACTAAATCTCAAAAGAAAATCTGAACATCAGGTTGAAATCACTCACTGTCTGGTTGGGTATGTTCAGTACGTGTTAACATGGTAATCATAAAATAGGAACAGATCTGGATACACTGGTGTGTAGCTCTTTATTTGTTTTCTTCTTTCCACTCTTTGTTTGCTTTTGGTTTCTGTCACACCCTCGCTTCACCTTCTCTTTATGCTGGACTTTTTTTCTTCTTTTGCCAGCATGTAGAGTTTCCATAGTTACTCCCCCGTCTACCATTTCAGCTTGGGAACAATACCAGTACCTACTGGGGAAAAAGTGTTATCCTTTTCCCCTGGAGAATTTGTACCCAGTGGCAGACAGAACTGCAAATTGAAAGTAAACCCTAGAGGGACCCAATTGAAATACCAATGATGCATTCAGTAGCTGTAACATTAGTTTCCTGGCTGTAAGTAAAGTAAAAAAAAAAAGCTTTTCTTTTTTCACTTTAACATTTAAAACCTGAAACTAAAATCTGCGTATCTGCTTGTCGTGGATCATTATGGTGTGTATAGACCAAAGTTTAAATAGAGATGTTGCAAATTCATTACAGAAAAATCTAATTTATGAAAGGTCATAAGAGCTGATCACATGTCTCATCCTCTGAATGACAAGCCACCAGGAACAAAGGACGATGGAAGGTTTTAAAAGGCCGTCAGAGAATGTAAAGGAATAATTCATCAACGTGAGAAATTTTGTCTTGATGTCCAGCTGATTTATCTTCAAAAGGCACTTGAAGGTGGATCAGCTAAATTGAGCTCTATAATATCCTATACCGAACTGGAGATTGTTATTCATGCTTTTATCTCATCACGACTGGACTATTGCAATTCCCTGTTTACTTGTTTAAACAAAGGTTCTTTGGAGCGTCTGCAGATCGTTCAGAATGCTGCAGCAAGACTTTTGACGAAAGCTTCTAAATTTTCACATATAACACCGTTGCTTATGCAGTTACATTGGCTTCCTGTCGAATTTAGAGTCCATTTTAAGATTTTGGTTTTAACTTTTAAGGCTCTTCAACAACAAGCACCACCATATATTATTGAACTTTTACAGCCCTATGCCCCTAGTAGGTCTCTGAGGTCGAGTAGTCAGGGCCTACTTGTCACTCAGTATACGAGACTGAAAACTAGGGGTGATAGAGCTTTTGCTACTGTGGCCGCCAGACTGTGGAATTCCCTTCCTCAGGACTTACGATCCGCTGATTCATTGATTACTTTTAAAAAACAGCTAAAAACACATCTTTTTAAAATTGCTTTTTGCTAACTTTGTTTGTATCTTGTTTGTTTGTTTTGTTTTTTCTTTTTATAATCTGTTATATCTTGTGAAGCACTTTGTGATTTCTATCTAGAAATGTGCTATATAAATAAAATTTTACTTACTTACTTACTTGCAATATCCAATAAATCAACAGTTCCTCATACAGAGTCAAAGGCTGGCTGGCCTTCCTCTCCGACCCCCCGTGACCTTTAGTTTGTACATAAACCCATTGATTGCTACTAACCGAGTGGAAAATGCTGCTAAGATCCAAATGATTTTTTTTTCCGGTTGATCTGCTGCAGATTGGGGCGTGTTAGGGCAGGACTGCAGCCAGATGGACAGAGACACAATTGTCCCTGAAATGAGCTTTAAATATTTGAGAAGGTGAAGAGGTGCATCACTGAGAAGGCTGAGGTAGTGCTCCTCTAAACTAGTTTTTGCATTTGACATGATTATTTTTTCCCTTTTTGGTGCTTCTGATTTGTTCTGCGTGCTTAATTCAATTTTTTGTAGTTAATGTTATTTTTATATTTAAGACAAAGGGAAAGGGAATACGCTAAGCACATAACAGTCTTTAAGAAATAGATTACTCATATTTTCATTTCTTAGAATAGCATGACTCATCGTCTACCTTTGCAGCGTGCCCCTTAATTAACACTGAGTTACTGAATCGAGATATTATAAGGTGGGTAGTGATGAAAGGGTTTTGGAAAAGAATAACTTTATTTGTACTGTGTAAGTAACTAGAAAATATCGTTATGTTTAACTGGATTTTATTTACAAGATTGATGTAAGTGGTAGGAACTCACACAAACTTACTTTCTGCAGATGACCCTGTTGCATATCTTATTAAATCTGGCCCAGATATCTGCATCGGTCTTAAAACCATTACATCGATTGGGTTTTAATCCAAATATAGAGTACATAGAAATGTACTATGTTCACACTGGCACGTGTGCAAGCCAAAATACTTTAACCTAATGCAATGACTTTTGTTTGCATGTGCATGTCTCTGTGTATAGTGCAGAATACAGTGTGTAGTATTTAGTTGCTGTGCTTTAGCAACTGACAACATATAACTGCGCTGTACCAACTAAACTAATTTCCCTTTTCCTCTGACACTTTCTCTAACTTTTTTACACACAGGCACACACACACACACACACAAACGCACACACTAGTTTCCCAGTCGTTATCTGCTTTGGCCAGTAAGTCCCATAGCTCTTCTATTAACATTCAGACTGATAAAGCCCTTGCAAATCACTCCCACTGCACTGCATACTGACTGGCCTTAATGGGATGAGGCATTGTGTAAATGTGTGTCAGTCTGTGTGTGTATGTGTTAGGTTTTGCTGAGGTATCTGGATCCGTGCTCCACCCTGAAATTAGCTGCTCATTCCTCTCTACAGGCATCATGGTGATGATTGCTTCCCACACACACGCACACCTCTGATTGGCAGTAAGGCATTTAAAAAGTGCTCGAATCTGCATCACCATTCCAACAAAAGACTTGGTTAAAATGACAAGTGGCAAAGAAATCATGCTGAAATGTTAAGTGGTACCTCTGAACAGGTATTTATATGTGAGGTCTGACACCGTGGGATGAATTTATGGGAAAATGTGAATCTTTTTACCTTTTTCAGACTGAATCAAAGAGCTGTATACATCTCTGAAGTGGCTCCCCCACCACGGCCCTCTGCATTAGAAAACGCAGCAACTTGTGGGGAAGTGTTTGCTTTCCAGGCAAACTGCTCCTAAAAGCAATGTCATCATCTTCATGACGTTGCAAAGTTAAAACTAACCCTCGTTCTGTTTCCTTATCTCAGAGAGGAAAGTATTTTAGAGAAAACTGTCAGCTTGAGGCAAATTTGCTCCTTCAGCTCTTGGCTCTGCGACTGAAGCTATCAATCCTGAGCTCTTTGGGTCTTGGAGTTTGATTAATAAGTCTGCATTTGAGAACGGCTCTATTAGTGCAGCCTAGTGAGGGTGTCACACTTGGTGACCCTGTAGTGCCACTCTGTCATGGAGCTCTTTCTTCTCGATGCGATAGGAAAATTAACTTGTTAATCCAGAGCATGTCTGGAAATTCTTTGCTTAGCAGAGACTGATGAATAATATCTAAAGCAGCTAGCTCATATTTTAATTTAGAGCTACAAGAGTGCTGGAAGAGTGCTAAGTGCTGAATGTCATCAGCATAGCAGCAGCAGAGAAACCAGTAAACAACCAAGATCAAGAGGTTGAGGGTGATAAGAAGCAAGAAAAATAAGTGTAAGAAAATACAAATTCTCTCATGCCCAAATTCCCTGCTGTGTCACATATTCACTGGATTCAAATGCAGTGTATTTGAAGCACTTTGGGCTGCTCTGCCCTTTTTACTACACAAAGGCTAACTCCAGGTACAAGTCTTGCCGTTAGCAGTTTTCCACATATAAAAGCAGATTAAATAAACATTTAAAAAGACAATAAAGAACCAGGCAAACGTTGAAACCTGCTGGTTTAACTGTTCAGCTGATACCCGTCCATTTACGTCGAGTAATTACGGATTATGGTCGGCTACTTAGCTCTGTGCCGCGTGTGAACAGCAGTCACCCTGACTCATGGTCTCTCCCTGATATAAAGAGGAAAATAAACTCACCGTGTCCGTCTCTCTGTGTCATGTCACCCACTGTGTGCACAGAGATGTACTTAGACCAACACAGCTGTTCCTGCTGTGCCTCACAATTAACATTATAGCAGTTTAATAGCACTACTTTAACTGAGTGCAACATTAAATGCAGAAAAAGCTGGCTAATTGGAGTGAATTAGAAATGAGCTATGAGAAAGAGGCCAATCAGTACTGATCTTTTTGAGACAATACAAACAGCAGTGTGTTCAGTTAATATCAAACAGTGTCGATGAGAATGCTGGATAAATCTCAGCATATGGCAATAGGCTGTAGGGTGGCACTGCAGTGCAGGGAGTTGTTGCCTCACAGCAAGATGGTTAGTGATGGTAATGCCAGGGACGGGGAGAGATGAAGGCAGCTGTGGTGACCCCTAAAGGCAGCAGGTAGAAGAAGAAGAGTTTAAGTTTCAGTTTCGGCATTGCTATGTGACTAAATTAATAAGTGTAGTGCAATGAGCTCTTTTAGTGTAGTTTCATTCCTGCAGCTGTCATCTCAAATTTTAGGGTTGGGTGTATTTGGATGAGCAAATGACAGCACCTCTGTTTTGGCCTCAGTTATTAATACACACAGATATATGCAGCAGCAATGCACTCTCACTGCCCTAAAGCACGTTTTTAAAGCAAAGAAAAGGCTAGCGTTCGGGATGTACAGAGATTTCTTTAAAGAACAAACTACACAAAGCCAGACATCCATTCTCAGTGCAGCTCTCCTCAGTTGTAACCTGAGGCGGTGGAAGGCAGCCATGATTTAAGGGCTCTAATTAAGTTGCTAACTGTGAATCTATCGCAATTCACATTTTCTCTTTGGCCGTAGGGAAAGTACGATAGATTTTAAGACGCAGAGGAAGAGATGTACAGCAAAGGAAATCGAGAAGAAAAGAGGTAAGAGAGGTCGTGGCAAAGATGAGATGGAGGACAGTGAAAGGCTTTCCAGAGAAAACAACAAAGAGAACTGGGCCAAAGTATTGGCCTCACCCAGCTACAGAGTACAAATGAATTGGAGTGCTTCCTGACATAATTTTAGAGGAGCGTGAGAGGGCACTGCCTCGTGTGACATGCTAATTTATGGAGATGTATTGCTTTTTCTGTTTTTCCAGGTTATAGCTTGGCACCACAGAATTAAAACCTCTGTTTTTTGGCTCTGCAGAATTCACTGGAGGGTTAGAAAACTAGCAGGCTATGATTTGTTGTTTTGGTTTTGCAGCTGGCCAGGAAATAGCTGTGGGCGTTAGAGGTTGAATGATAAGAACATTGGACAAGACACCAAGAGGATGGGAACATGTCCTCCAATGCAGACTATTTTAATTCACAGTGGCATCGTTTTGTAATGACTTGTTTTCTGGGCTGAGGCTTTGGATCTTTATTTGTTGCATGCAACCCTTGAGCCCCTAGCTATCCCCATAGTGAACTTAAATGTAGTGAACTAAGTTGGTCTTGCCGTTCTTGAAGCATATATAATGTAATGCACGACAATGCTCTGGAGTCTTTGGGGTAGGGAGGCTAAGCACGTTAGCATGATTAGCACCAAAGGCAGCAAAATGGTCAAAACCAGAACTAGACTTTCAAGACACACATTGTGTATTTTTAAAGGTAAGAATTTGTTTGTTGGAAAACTGCAGAGTGCACCTTTGAGGTTATGGTTAGCTTTAGATTGAGTTTAGACTTTAGATTGAGTTGGAAAGTGGACAAAAGTGGAGTTTTTTTTCTTACATGAGAAAAATAATAACAGTCTGGCCACATTTAGTTGATGTTCTTTCACTTCTGGATATAATCAGAACTGGAACCACAAACATCATAAACCTTTTCAGAGCGGACTCTTTCTCCTGGCAGTCTTTCCAAACAACCCGCACTTGTTTTTTGCCTTTCTAATGGTATCATCATGAGCTAACTGAGGCCTGTAGAGTCTGTGTAGCACTTGGGTTTTTTGTAAAAAAAAAAAAAATCGCATGGGTTGAATTTGCTGGAAAGTCCACTCCCGGGAATGTTTTGGCATTGTGTTACCACACACCTGAATGCTGCAGACCAGCAAACAGCAAAAATGTGCTCACATTTGCTGATAATCAGATAATCAAGTACAGTGGTCCCTCGCTATAACGATTTTTTGTGTGTGCAATTTTGCATGCTGTTTTTTTTTTGTTTGTTTGTTTGTTTTTTACTGTGCATTGTGTTCTGCGTCCTGATTGGCTGTAGACCATTGTCAATCAATCTCATGCGATGTTTCCTGTACAGAATGCGTTCAGCTTGTCAAATTTACATAAATCTTTGATAAATCGAACTTTGAGAGTGTTTAAACAAAAGAGAAAAGTGTGAAAATGTTCATGTGTGTCTGAGAAAAGTGTATAAACCATGTAGTGAGGGGTTTTATAGCCTTAAAACATCTATAATAATTGTAAAAAATAAAGTTAGCTACTTCGCGGATTTCACCTATCGCGGGTTATTTTTGGAACGTAACTCCCGCGATAAATGAGGGACCACTGTATGTCTGATTAGTAGCCCCTGGCTGCTTTTTACCCTTTTACTTGCTATGGAAGCAGTAGGAGTGTACATAATTTTTCATAGGAGTACAAAAATTAGGAAGAATGGCATTGCTTTGTTTCTAAGAAGGCTTTCAAATGTATCCATAGTGTTTTAATAAGCAGGACCTTGTCAAACTTTACCCAAGTGACCTGGAATCATAGGTTTTTGAAACTTAAGTCAAAAGTGAAACAGTGATAAGTTACCATTTGGACTGAATGATTAATAGTCAAATGTAAGTAGTGTGATATAATCTGTTCTGTTTAACAGAGAGATATTACTGGGATTAAATTCTGCATGACATAATATCTGCCCCTTAATGAATATAAAAGGGGAAATGTGAGGCAAGGAAATTAATTTAAAAAAGAGTTCCTGTTAAACAAACAAACTGCATCCTATCACTCCTATCAGAGGTGGATCATGTTGGCTCATCTTCTTAACTTATAATGAAAGTTCAATATCGGCTTTAATACGCTGATGTAAGCCTCATATAATCTCTGAAAGTCCTCTAGTTCTAGGTCACAGTAGCAAATTGATTAACATTTACAGCTTGGTTTTTAAAGAGAATAACCAAACGTTTTTCAGTGTGCTGCACTCTAATATTACTGTTTGGTATAAAGCGTGGCTCATCGGCACAACATTTTATCAAAAGCCAGCATGTCGATGAGAAGTGAGAAGCACCGCTGTGACTGTTCGAGAACTGAATTCAATAAACCGAGACTTTATATTCATCCAGAGTTTAATATGAACCTTCATACCCCTCGCTGTTGTGGAAATGAAGCCCACTGAGATCACAAAAAACGAAAAACAGGCAACAGGGAGAACTCGGTTATCATTTTGGATAAGACATCATGGGTGAAAATTTTCTGCAAATTAGGACGAAAGCCAGCTGAGGCAAAACTTTGACCAGTTGTACAACGTTTTTATAATATTGCACTTTATGTATTCTGTAGTGCAAAGACTGCATAAACTAAATAATGTGTTTCAAAGATTAGAGCTAATAAGTCCTATTACATGGCATGTGAGAAATGGGATGTAGAGCATGCTGTTGTCAACAGGGCCCTGGAAACTGAGCCACTAGGACATTTACATCAGTAGTCAAATACAACAGTAGACTCAAATAGTCTAAGACAGATGCATTGTTCTGTATGCCAATGGATGGATCGAGGCCAGTTTCCAGTCCCAGTACAGGAGGGGACTGGTTTCCATCAGAATAGCAATAACAAAGTGTTCCTCCACAGGTTAATTTAGTCCAAAATGGAGCAGAGGCGGATCTCTGACCCCAAATTATTGAGTTTATGAGCATTAATACATCATTTCATCCACGCATTTGTTCACACTGTTTCTGCAAGCAGCCAACAGCAAAGAGTCAGCCTTTAGCCCCATTCACACAAAATTAGTCTCACCAGGAGAACGCATGTGCTTTAGGAAATAAATCACATGTTTATGCTCACATAGGACAAGCAGCTCTGTGTTTTACTTGACGGCAACATCTTTGGTCCCTAGCTACAGAGCTAGCATTAATATTAATAGACTGTTAAGCATCTCATCTATCTCACCACCCTTCGAGATTTCACTCTTCTAATGGATGTGACCTGGATCTTGCTGTTGATAGGTCTCCATGTTGTTTGGCTACAACAGCACAAAATGCTGTCCAAACTTTCTTTTGTAATTACCAGAGCAGTCTCTGTTGTGTAAGAAAAAGCCAGGAGAAAAACATTTAAAAATAAAGTTTGCAAAAGGGAAAAGGTCATCCACAACAGCCTCATGTTAATTTGCACCAGACTATTAGTATCTGGCTAAATGTGGAGGGTAATTTTCAGTGGAATTATGATTATTTTTTAATTATGGCACCGATTACCTTCACAATTATTACAAATTATTTGAATTCCCCAGGTAAAGACTACCACTACCTGATCTCTTACAGTGTTTAATCACACAAATACAGTTTCTGGATTGTTTTTGGGAACCCATGAAGATTTGCTCACAAAAACCAACAGGAACAGCTGGACAAAAACCACATGAACAGATTTGTAGAACTTACCAAAACAGTCCTACAGTTTTATTGTCTTTTCTTCAAGCCAAGAGCACCCAGAGCAATCACATTGCTCTGGGTGCCCACAAGAATCGATGTGAACGTCTGTGAAGCAGATTTTTCACCATCATTTCACCCAGTGCAAATTTGTTTCAGTAGCTGTTTTTAAAACTGAACACAGAGACTGAAACTGTTTCTTTGAAACTGGTAGTAAAAACGCTTTTTAGTACTCTAAAGTTGGACATTTTAACACAAGAGTCTGAGGATTTCTTGGAGTCAACGTCAAGTGGCCGTTAGAGGAACCACATGTTAGCTTTATTTATTAGCTCTGAAGCTTTGTTTCTAACATGCATCGCATGCTTTGCTAAGAATGAAAGAAGTGAGATTATTCATCCAAGCACAGAACTGATTCAGTAATTTAAGCATAGTGTTATATTCATGACATTTGTTAACGTTACTGCACAAAAAAAGGCCGTGAGTACTGAAATGTGTGATTAATCAAATCAGCAATCAGATTAATTTCACTTTGATCTGTAACAAATTGAAGTGATTTCCATGTCTTCTTTATATTAGGGGACAAAAACATTTCCAGTTTGAAGTTTCAGAGCTTTAATCTCCAGCTGTCACCTTAGAACTAAACAGCAGCACAGAGAGCGCGTTCAGCGATAAAATAATTAACTTGAACAAAAATGTTGGTTTTACCACTCTGTGCACTCTATCACCAGGTTATTTTTACATCATAATTTGATAACTTATTTGATTGGGAACGGTGGCGCTCACAGGAATCTTTCTGAAATGCCCCTTTTTATGTGGGCACACCCAGAGCCTGAAGCAGAAAGCCCTTCTTAACAAAGAAAGTTGAGAGGCACCGTTGGGGGTTTTAGGTTTTGTCTGGCTCTCTTTTGTTTTAGACTCCCTAACATGGATTTGGTGCTTCTTGCAGCGGGGCTTTAGGGGGATTGAGGTGGACAGGGGTGAGCTGGAAAGGTGTGCGTTGTCTCTCAATCCCACCCATACAAGCAAAAGGATTTACTGTTCATCACAGGGTTTATAAAGGGACTAAAAATATGGATAGACAGATCAAAACTACGGTTGAATGAGAGGCGGCGGAGACGAAGGAATAGTGTTTGACTAAAATGTAGCTTAAAAACTTAATCCAAAATATATGTGTGTGTTTATACACAATCTCAGCCGTGTGACAGTGCCAATTAAATTTTTGCTGGGAGCTGACCCCCAAATTAATCAGGGTGTGCAGTGATGGGATGTTTTCTCACCATTCCTGCTTTCTGACACTTGCCAGACTCTGTGTTCGCTGCCTGATGCGGCAGTGGTCGTCCCTGTGTTTGGTTGACTTGATTAAATCTGTGGTGTAATGGGAAACAAATTATGGCTTATGCAACATGATGAGTTGAAGAAGGGGGGCATAATTAGTATGTTCATCCACCTCTTTAAAGAGATGTGTGGGTTTGTCTCTATGTGTGTGTGTGTTTGTGCAGCACATCTCCCAATCCACACTCCTTCTCCTCCCCCTTCTTCTCATTTGTTGGATGTCTCCTCGGCTTCAGTGTGTGTGTGTTTTTGTGTAGTACATGTGTCCATATGTAGTTGCTGTAGGGCCGACATCCCGGTGTGTGCTTGACAGTGTAGTGAATAGTTCATATGTATTCATGAGTAGTTACTTCAGGCACCGCCACCAGAGTCATCAGTCCTTGGTCTGAAAGTGATCTGTCAGTGGCTGTAATGATCCAGCACACACACTTACATGCACACGCTCCCAGTTGCAAGGTCTTCTGTCCTTGTCAAGCACGCCAAGGTTGGTAACTCTCACATATGGCCCGAGAGCAGACGCACCTTTTTTTTGTTTCCTGGCAGAGAACAGGCTCCAACAAGTTTCCTTTTGACTGACAGGTAAACTACAAAGAATGATGTGCTGCCAGGTGAAGACTGTGGGAAAAACAGACATGTGCATAAATATAACAAACGGAGTGTAAAGTTTGGTTTAATTTTAGTGTCATTAACATACCCTGCTCTTTATCTATTTAAGGAATCTATTTGTAAATGCCTTCAGAGTGAAAATCGGTTGAATAGTAATTACTTTTAAAAATAAGATCAAACTTTCAGGAACTGTTTAGCAGTCTTCAGATTTTTAAGGAGTTTGGTTTCTAAGTAAGAGTTTCAAGATGGCTTTTTAAAGACTTTCTGCTTGTTTAGTAATGGGAATGGGTGTTGGAAGTTTGTGGGTATGTGCCCAAGTTAAAAGTTTTATTATGTTACTCATTTGTTCTGATTTGCGTTATTTTTGTCATGCATTTGTTCGTCATTCATCCATCCATTTTCTGTCACTTATCTGAGTCCGGATCACGGGGGCAGCAGTCTAAGCCCATACCTCCCACTCCTTAGTGACCTCATCCAGCTCTTTTGGGAGTGGATACCAAGGCGTTCCCAAGCCAGCCAGGAAATGTAATCGCTGTAGTTGTTCAAGAGTGAGGGAGCGGGAGATTGACATATGGATTAGTTCAGCATCAGCAGTGATTTGCATGCTATACCAGTCTGGTGTGGTGCAGCAGAACCAAGCATGAAAACTAAGCTGTCAGTCTATGTTCTTACGCTCACCTATAGCCATGAGCTCTGGGCAGTGACCAGAAGAATGAGTCTGTGGATACGAATGCAAGCGGTGGAAATGAGCTTCTTCTGTAGGGTGTCTGGGCTCTATCTTAGAGTATGAGGAGCTTAGTTATTTGGGAGAGGCGCTACTCCTCCATATCAAAAACACCCAATTGAGGTGGTTTGGACATTTGGCTAGGAAGCCTCCCGGGGCACCTCTGAGGTGAGGTATTTCTGGCATGTCCTAAAAAAATATTCCATACAGTGAAAATCAAAAAATGTCACACGTATTGTTTTTGCGTTTAACATACGTTTCTGTCTCCTTCTGCTTCTGTGTTTGTGCAGTGGTATTGGTAGGAACTGGCCATGGGCATCGGGTGGTAGCAGCATCCTGGCAGAGTATGGCACCCTGCATCTGGAGTTTATGCACCTCAGCAGACTCTCAGGAAATCCAGAGTTTGCTCAGAAGGTAACAGACACAGAGACTTTTAAAAGATGTTTTTTTGTAATAAAAAAATATCTAAGCAATGTAATATACCAGTCCAGAGTCCAGATAAAGATGAGTATGTAAGAGTATTAGTTCTTTATTACATAAAGAAAAACAAAAATCCTAAACCGGAGATAAACAGTTCACATTAATTTATATCAATTACATCTTAGTATTGTTGTGTATAGATATTTAGTAAAATTAGCCTGCTAACTAGCTAGTCCCTTGTATAATAAAATATAATGTGCATATTTTGCAACTTTTGAGAATTTTAAGAAATATTTATGTTCTTTTTTCTTTCTTTTAATATTAGGTAATGAACATCCGTAAAGTACTCAATCGCCTGGAAAAACCTCAGGGACTGTACCCCAACTACCTGAATCCCAACAGTGGACAGTGGGGCCAACGTAAGTCCTGATTCCCAGTTTCACAACCTATATTTTGTTCTTTATTCCCTTTTTATTTGTATTGCTTACATGTATGCTAATACTGCTTTAAACGTTTGTATAGTACTTTTCAAAAACAGTGTTACAAAATGCTTTACAAAAAGAAATAATCCACACAATAAAATATAGTTATACAGCAGGGAAAAAAATAATAAAAGAAGATGAAAGCGCAAAGGATAATTTATGAGGGGGGGGGGGGCTCAAGCACCAATTAAACTTCTGTGGACGTTATTTTCTGGGATAAGTCCAGTCAGCCATTCAGAGGACTATTTAACGTCTACATTTGAAAAGTGAAAGGTGAAAAGTCGTCTTTTCACGCTATTGCAAAGGCTTAAAATCAAGCTAATTCCTGCTATTCACCAATTAACTTTTAACCGCTGAATACTCTCACTAGGTTGGATATCTAATGAATGTCTAAATGGCACTGGCTAAAATCAGGTAAAAGTTCAAAAATGATGTGGTAGACGTCTACATTGGGTACTTTTAAAAACATGTGACACCACATGCAAGAAATGATGCAAATTCTAAATGCATTTTCCTAAAATTTGAGAACTTATAGATTAACATGCAAAAAATAGATATCATTATTTTCGATCAATTTTGAACTTGTTAAACTGTGGGTTTGTTGAATTATTGTGGTTTGTTAGCAATGCAAAAAGATGAATACTCACATGTAGCACATTTCTAAATTACTTAACTTCTATTTAAATCGCCACCAAGTTTATACTAAAACTATCGACTGATTACAGTCCACACAGCGTTGTTGCCACAGGTTAAAAAGATGGAAAAGTCAACATTGTCAGTTTGGCTGACCAAACTGGCAATGCTGACTTGTGGTTCACTGAGCCGGGAGGTGTGCTGTACGAGGATTTGAGGCAAAATGGTGCGCTGTTTATTTGCAGTTTACATATCAGAAGCTGTGCAATAAACTACATTTTTTGGATATAGTTATGAGAGAGCTTTATATAAAGTCAACGTAAAATAACAAACTTTGGGAATCCAAGTTGTTTGTGATTGCATCATTGAGAAGCTGTTTTGTGCACATCCAGGATTCTTGCTCCATATTTTTGGCCGTCGTTAGATCTTTCTTTTTATTTTGTTTGTTTGAAGTACCTACTTAAGAGAGTGAAAGTGCACAAGCATATCCTTTGTTTTTTTTATGTAAAATTCATTGCTGCAGCCAGGGCTAGTACAAAAGTGACTGCCTTATACTGATTTATAGGTTTAGTGTCTTTTAGACTTATTGGTCACTAATTAGCTAACATACACTATTGTAGGTCCATTAGCAGCACCACAGTGCTGTCACGTTCTTTATAGGCACAAGATGATGCTAAACATGCTCTAAACTTGAACTTTAGATGCTTCTTAAACCCAGTTTCACAAACAGTGTTAGATCTGTGAGAGTTTTTGAGAGTAGGCATCCATGGTTTCAAATAGCCTCAATACATGTAGTGTTTTATGTCCACTTTAAAGTTCCTGCCTACTCACCAGATGCTACAGTCAGAAAGCTGAAGCTGATTTCAGAGTGTGCCAGATGTTTCACAGATGGCATAACTGCATCCAAATCAAAGTTACCACTCGCATGAACTGTTTGCGTTTGTTTGTCTTGACACAATAAAAAGGCAGTAACGTTTCAGTCCCAGGTTTCCGCTGGCTAAGCATCACCAATCACAGCCAACACATGTTGAACTCTTTCTTTCTTTCTCATTTGGGGATTTAGCTCCCAGTTCTTCCATTAAAGCTTATTTGAGATATGAGTGTTTAGAAGGCTACTTTGAGTACTCTGGGCCATCCTTATCATGTGGCGGATAAAAACTGTGTTAATCTTCTCGGGTTCGTTCACTGATTAACGAGAAAGTAAACATCTCCTCTGTGTGCTGTAATGCTCGACCCTTGAACTTGTCGTTATCTTGCTAGTTTATGCCTTTGCTTTGGACGATAATTTTTAAGCGTAATACTAAAGTACGTTAATCAAGCGTTCCTGTTGTGTTTGCACCTTTTAAGATTTATCTCGGGCACAAATGCAAGACTGAGTCATAACTTCCTCCACAGAATAAAGGTGAAATGGATCAGTGTGTAATTAAAATGAAAATCGCGGGTTGAAATCTTTGGGTTAATAATTAGCGAGACTTTGAGTCTGGTATCAGAAATATTAATAAAATTTGCATTTATCACTTGAAGAATGTCAGCAAGGTTAGATCGTTTTTATCCACGATGACAATGACACACTAATGCATGCAAATTACAGCTCGTCTAGATTACTGCAATGTACTTTGTGTCGATCTTTTAAAGAAAAGAGACCTACACCTGCAATTTGGACTGACTAAAACCAAGAGATACCATCGTTTTGTAGTCATTTCTCTGTCTTCATCTCAGATTGACACTTTGAAAGGGTGGCAATTTGCTGTTTAATTGAGGCTCTTTTTGACAGAACTGACAAACTTTCCTCTTAAACGTTGGCTTATAGATTTGCTTATTAGGGCCCGAGCACCGAGAGTGCGAAGGCCCTATTGTATCTGCTCCGTTTCTTCTTCTTCTTATTATTATTATTCAGGCAAAACAAGGGCCTTTTTGAGGGCCTAAACATGCTCAAAAACTCATGAAATTTTGCACACATGCCAGGTCTGGTGAAAAATTTTGTATTTTAATGGTTTTACATATGAGCACTGGGAAATGGCTCTAGAGCGCCACCTATGCCTTGTTAAATGCAGCCCTACGACCACATCGTTTGAGCTACATGTATGAAATCTGGCACACATGTGTATCATGCCGAGTCGAACAAAAAAGTCAGTGGGCCCATTGACGCAAACCCAACAGGAAGTCCGCAATTTAGAAGTGAAGGTGACATTTTGGCTCTAATTTTGCCATTTCCATGCCTCGAACTTTTTCGAACTCCTCCTTGGGATTTGGTCGTATAAGCTTCATCTTTGGTCAGTGTCAACTACACACCTGGGCCATGTTAAATTGCGGAGCTTTTGAGTTTTCGTGAGGCGGTGGCGCCACGGCGAATTTCGATGACTCGCCATGAAAATCTTATTGCCTCTCATTCTGTCATACATTGTCCGATCTGGACCAAAGAGCACACATATGATAAGGCTCCACCCCTGAACATATTTCAACTACCATATTTGACATCAGGGACAGCGCCACCTAGTGGGAACAGGAAATGTCATGTTTTACACTTTGGGGTACAGTATAGTGATGGGTGACATCTGCAGCCTCAAATTTCTCCAGGAAAGCCTTAAGGAGTTGGTCTTAGGTTACAGTGAAAACTGTGACTTTTCGCGAAAGGGTGTGACCCCAGCAGCATGGCGAACTTTGATGTCACGCCATGAAGAAACAAATTAGTATAACTCAATGAAATCCAGTCTGATCAGTACCAGACTTTACAGGCATGATGTCAGACCCGCCCTGAACAGATTGATGTGCCCATTGTCAGGAATACACAGAGCGCCACCTAGTGACAACAGGAAATGTCATGTCTTTCATTTTGTTGTACTGATTTTCACAGGTTCATCGTGGCCACCTCAAAAGCGGTGAATATCACCATCAGTCCTTCATGATGCTTTAGTGCGAAAATTGTGACTTTAAACTGAATGGCGCACCCTGATGGCAACGCGGTTCACCATGAACAATGAAGTTGCTTTTCAGGGGCTTGGAAAGTTTAAAAAGTCTTGAAATTTGGCCCACAGCTTCAAAGTGATGAAGGTTTTGGTGTTATGTGATCATTTTGCTTGAATAGCCCAAATTGGCTCAACAGCGCCCCCTACAAAATTTCAAATCATCAGCCCCTGCTCTGTGTTTTATGTATGAGTCTGAAACCTGGTAAGCTTATACCAACTGCTCCCAACTGGAGCAGTTGGTCGTCCAGGTGAGATCCTCGGAGATGTGGACTCCCAGGAACTTGAAGCTGCTCACACGCTCCACAGCCGTCCCCTTAATGTGGATGGGTGGATGTGGGTCAGCATTCCTCCTGTAGTCCACGATGAGCTCCTTGGTCTTCTCGGTGTTAAGCAGCAGGTTGTTTCTGTCGCACCACTCAGCCAGACGATCCACCTCCTCCCTGTAGGCGGCCTCATCGTTGTCGTTGATGAGGCCAATCACCGTGGTGTCATCTGCAAACTTAATGATGGTGTTGGAACCATCAGCAGGTCTGCAGTCGTGGGTGAAGAGGGAGTAGAGGAAAGGGCTCATCACACAGCCTTGTGGTACATCGGTGTTCATCGTGATTGTAGATGAGCAGCGGTTATCCAGCCGGACATGTTGGGGGCGGTTGGTCAGGAAGTCCAGTAACCATTTGCACATGAGGGAACTGATGCCCAGGTCTGTCAGTTTCCTGATGAGTTGTGAGGGGAGGGTTGTATTGAATGCTGAACTGAAGTCTATAAACAGCATTCTGGCGTAGGTGGTGTTGTTGTCCAGGTGTGAGAGGACAGAGTGCAGTGCGATGGAGACTGCATCCTCTGTGCTCCTGCGAATTGGTGGGGGTCCAGGGTGGGGGGGAGACAGGATTTGAAGTGTGCTAGGATCAGCTGCTCTAAACACTTAGTGATGATGGGGGTGAGTGCTACTGGGCGGTAGTCATTCAGGCTAGATGGGTTGGAGTTTTTGGGTATCGGGACGATGGAGGTGGATTTGAAGCAGGCCGGTACCACAGCGTGGGCCAAGGACAGATTGAATATGTCTGTGAGCACTCCTGCAAGCTCCCCAGGACACGCTCTGAGAACACGCCCGGGGATGCCATCGGGACCTGCAGCCTTGTGGACATTGATCCTGCTCAGCACCGCTCCTACATCGGTGGGGGAGAGAGTCAGAGGTTGGTGGTCTGGCGTCACGTCTGCTTTGGTTACTGATGTTGAACTTTATTTTGTTCATAAGGTTAATTATTAGAGTTGCCAACCATCCCGTAAAAAACGGAATCGTCTCGTATTCAGAAAAATTATTACGCGTTTCGTATTGAGGTGAAAAGGAACAGTTTGTCCCGGACTTCAGCTACAATGAAAAAGACACAAAGCTGGAGTTATTCTGTGTCTTTGCTGCACAGCTGCCTCTTCTTCTCTCATTCTCTCCCCCTCCCTCTCCTGTTTCTACTTCAGTCATGAAACTGATCAATGATCAGCTGATCGGCTTTTCTCTCTTGTTTATTTATCGCCCACTTTGCGCCAGAAAGAGGAAACCAGCGGATGTCGCGCTAAAAAACAGCAGCACTTTTAAGCTTGATCAGCTGTTGTTAGAATTTATTTAATATTAATTTCTAGTATCAGCTGATGTTTGCTGGAGCCACAGCTGTAAACCTGCTGGTCATGATATCGGTTTGGTTATGTGATGAGAGGGAAACATGAAGATGAAACCAGGAGATGTCCTTACTGAATCATCAGAGCTGTGATGGAGAAACAGGTTTACCTTTTAGTTAACATGAATGAGTTGAAGGGAAGTGATGAACTGTTTCTGAGAGACAAATAACACCAGGATCCTTTTCTAAGTAGCTGACAGCTGGTAACTGTGCAGGGGCGGGTCTAGCAAAGTGTTGCCAGGGGGGCAGGTAGGGCATTAACAGGGAGAGGGGGGCACAAGGAAATACTTTCTTATTCTCATTTAAAATGTCTCACTTTTAAAAAAATAATTATCTGAGTCTTGCAACAAACGATTGATAGATTAATGCATATATACCATCAGAACAGTGTACATCACTGTCACAACAGTGTTTATTTTCATTCAAAGGCTTTATGATTTTTCCTATAATGGTGGGCCGGTCTCTAGTTAAAATGCCCGGGACGATTTTTTTGTCCCAGTCCAGCTCTGTATGCAGCTCATCTGCAGTCTGGTGTTACCTACATCTTCCTATTCAGAAGGCAGAATTTCCGAGTTCTGAGTACAATCAAAGGACCACGACTGCAGTTTTTGTGTTGGATGTAAAAAGCAGGCTAGGATGGAATCAGGTGTGGGGTTTCTCTCGTGGAAATGTGCACATTATTTTTTCCTTTCTATTGGTAGGTGGCACAGTGCACTTGTGGCAAGTAAGCAAGCTAGAAGACTGGCAATCTTGCTGGGTATCCAGTTACGGAAGCAACACATTAACAAGAGAATTCTGAGTAAAACCAAAGTTACTTTCCCTAGTAACTAGTTACTCTGAAAGTAACGAGTAACTTGAAGTAACTGAGTTACTTTTGATAGAAGTAACTAGTAATGTAACTAAATTACTAATTTAAAGTAACTTACCCAACACTGGACACTACTCATGTCAGCACTTATATTTCTGACCTCGTGTTATAATCGATTAAACGTGATCTCCTCCCTTTTGCCCCCATTTTTGATGTTGTGGGTACAAATGATCAGGCATGACATTCTCATAATAAATCAGATAAAATACTGCAAATAATTAATCCTGCATTTGTGTGATTGAAATGTGTGTGCAATGACACCGTTTTAAAGATTTGGCCTAAATGATTCTGGAGTGAATGAGCCTGAACATGATGATCGGACTAGTGACACCGTGTCACCTGTGACACTCACACACGCACGTATGACTTTGCCAGTTTCAGCTGAAACAATTTCAGTGTTTCAAACCATGTTCCAGAGTTTTTAGTTCACCGTTCATGAGGTTTCAAGAAGAAAATGAAAGACAGATCTGAATGTTTGAAAGTGTTTTGGAAAAACTCTGTAAAGATTAGATGAACAATACTCAAAGGATAAATTCAACTGTTTTATTTTGTTAGATAAGTTGAAAAAAAAGTTAAACAAGCAAGTAAATAATAAAACAAGGTTAAATGAGTTAAGAACAAAAAGTTAACAAGTAAATAACAAAACAAGGTTAAATAAGTTAAGAACAAAAAGTTAACAAGTAAATAACGAAACAAGGTTAAATGAGTTAAGAACAAAAAGTTAACAAGTAAATAACGAAACAAGGTTAAATGAGTTAAGAACAAAAAGTTAACAAGTAAATAACAAAACAAGGTTAAATAAGTTAAGAACAAAAAGTTAACAAGTAAATAACGAAACAAGGTTAAATAAGTTAAGAACAAAAAGTTAACAAGTAAATAACGAAACAAGGTTAAATAAGTTAAGAACAAAAAGTTAACAAGTAAATAAAGAAACAAGGTAGAGGAGCGAAAACCCCAACAATCCCCTCTGAGCAAGCACTAGGCGACAGTGGGGAGGAAAAACTGCCTTTAAACGGGCAGAAACCTCCGGCAGAACCAGGCTCAGGAGGGGGCAGTCAACTGCCGGGACTGGTTGGGGGGGTGAACAGAGGTGGAGCAAGACGAGGCTACATCAGTTGAAGAAGCAGTATTGTCCCTCTTCCGGAAAAAGCTGAAGAATCTTTTCTTCTTTTTCATGGACTTTTCCACGAGCGCCTTTTTGTCCAGGATGAGGGTTCTCAACTCATCGATGGTTTCGGTGTTTTGCCTCTCAAGTTTCTTGCATGTTTGTTCCACCTGTTCTAATGTTGCTTGTGTTTCTTCAAGCTTTTCTTTGAGGTCTTTGGATGTTGCCTCCTGTGTCAGCTTTGCCTCCTGCAGGTCTGCATTTCTCACTTGATCTTCTTTGTGCATGGCTTCTAGCTGCTCATTTCTTTTCTGGATATCGCGGAGCGTACACTGCAGGTCTTCATGTGTTTTATCTTGCTTTTGCTTTTGGGCCTGCATTTCTTTGTTTTCCCGCTTCAAGTTGTTGAATTCCAACAATATCCCCTTAATGAGCTCTGAGTTGTTTTTCGCCATTTGATCGATCCTTTTCTGCATGTGTGAGCATCGCTGTTCCAGTGTTTCCTTTTCTCCCTCCAGCTCACTTGTTTTGACCTTCAGTTCATTACAGAATTCTTGCAACTTTTGATTTTTACTCTCAAAGTCCTTGATGATGCACTTTTCTTCTGCCAGCCTTTCTTGCTTTTGCTCTTTCTCTTGAAGGAGGTCTTCATTTTGGCGCAGTGTTTGATCCAACCTTACCTTCACCATTCTGTACTTTTCCTGCATGCCTTGGAGTTCGCGCTGCAGGTCTTTTTGCTTTGTGTCCTGTTCTTCCTTCTGTTGGAGGACTTCTTTATTTTTTTCTTCAGCTTCATCAAGCTTTCTTTGGAGCAGGCGATTGTTTTGGTCCATGTATTGCAGATCCCACTCTATCTTATCAATCGTCGCTTTCCTGCCTTGAAGCTGCTCGGACATTTCTTTAACTTCAGCGCTCTTTTGCTTATTTTCTTTGATGAGGAATACAATCTGCTCTCTGGCTTGAGCAAACTTGATCCCCCAGCCCTCATTAATAATGTTGATGTCGGGCTGGCGCTGTAGTGTTTCTTCCAGGTGTTTGTTTTGTGCTTCCATTTGTAAGCACTTCTTCTCCAGGTGAAGTTTTTCTTCTTCAATTTGTCGAATTTTGTTCTGGAGATGGTTGTTTTCATTTCTACTCTCCTGTAATGCCTTTTGGATGGAGAAGAGGCCATTTGGAGAAATTGGCCGGCCACGCGTGGAAGGAGAGGCGGCGAAATCTTTTTGTCTCGGTTGCCGTAATCTTGGATACATGTTGGCGTTTGTATCCGATGACTCTGAGAGGTTTCCAAATTTTTCTGTAGTGAACGTTTGAAAGCTGCTAACACAAAGGCTGCGAAGAAACGAACTAAAAATTTCTGTTTCTCACCCCTACTTAAGGAAAAACTTCAAAGGATCAAAGATCCTTGTGACATCATCACTCCTAAGCCAATCAGATTGTCACATGACATTTTGGAATGTGGAATGGGGAGATATTTTTTTTTAAACAGTTTTCAAATTTAAACAGTTTTCAAATTTAACTTAATGTTTAAGTGTTTCTTACTTGACCCGCTTAGTCGATTAAAAAGTTAATTGCCACGAACACCCCTAATGTTATATAACAGACCACAGAAAAAAGACAGTTTTTTTCTACGTGACAGAGCTATAATAAATGTTTTGTTTTTTTTAATTATCCTACTTTTTATAAAAGGGAACATTATTTAAAGAATATGTATTTAATTAAAAACTCTGTATTCATCTAAAGGGTATAACAAGAAGGGTGACCTTCCTGCTCGAAAAGGAAATGACCAAAATAAATGTATTTATCTGCAATTACAAACTCTGTGTAAACAGTCTTGGTGTCAAAATGAAGCTAACACTGGTGAGCAATGTTCCCTCTAAGCTGCGCGCGTGCGCAATTGCGCACTGCTGGCACGATCTCTGCGCACAAAAAATCTGTGTTGCGCACAAAAAAAATCTAACCTGAATTGAAATTAAAGTAAATACATTAACAATTCTGTTTTGCAGTGTTAGTCAGTAAGTGACTGGCTGCTCCTGTATGGGATCAGAACGATGTCACCTTATCCCATAGTCCAGCCAAGAATGCGATTCACATTCGTATATACGCAGCTAATCAACGTTGCTGACAGGCTATGACAGCGTCCTTATGTGCCGACAACGGTGTTTTAGCGAGCAAAGCGGCTGATGTGGAGTGAAGCCACGTTAATGACAACGTGTACAACCATTGGAGATGTGAGCAGGACAGACGGAAGAATTAACGGGAAAAGTGTGGACTTTATACCAGTTTTTAAATTGTGTTGATAGGCCACGTAAAACCAGAGTTATGATAAAAAGAATATATGCAATGTTTGGTTTTTATATTTATTGCGGGAAGAAACTGTAAAAATGTCGTTTTATAAGGAAAACGCTGGAAAGCTCTCTCCGCCTGTGAGCAAAAAGAAAACCAAAAACCCCAGCCTTTCCTATTGGTCGAAAAATGTACCATGTCGACCAATCAAAAAATGATATGGCAACATGGCATTTAATGGTTTAGGGAGGGGGAAGTTTTAGGAGTGACGGCGGTGTTTTGAGATGTGAGAGATTTGCGACGTTTAGTACAAATCTTGTGTAGTTAGTGTGTAGTGTAGTCAGTAGTTTTGTCGTGTGTGTCAGAACAATGAGGCGACTGCTGAATGTTACAGGTGTTACAGCAGTGATACATCTCCTGTTGTCAGGCAGGGATCAGGCTGTTGTTCTTCTTTATCTCATAGTGGACAGAAATTATTTTTTGGAGTGGCACAAATAATTTGTGTGGCATCAGATTTGATGCAGAACAGCTGATTGTTCTGTAAATAGTTTGAAATGTTTATTAGGGCCCGAGCACTGAGAGTGCGAAGGCCCTATTGTATCTGCTCTGTTTATTATTATTATTATTATTATTGTTATTATTTGGGCCCGAGCACCGAGAGTGCGAAGGCCCTATTGTATCTGCTCCGTTTCTTATTATTATTATTCAGGCAAAACAAGGGCCTTTTTGAGGGCCTAAACATAGTCAAAAACTCATGAAATTTTGCACACATGCCAGGTCTGGTGAAAAATTTTGTATTTTAATGGTTTTACATATGAGCACTGGGAAATGGCTCTAGAGCGCCACCTATGCCTTGTTAAATGCAGCCCTACGACCACATCGTTTGAGCTACAATTATGAAATTTGGCACACATCTGTACCATGCCAAGACGAACAAAAAAGTCTGTGGGCCCATTGACGCAAACCCAACAGGAAGTCCGCCATTTGGACGTGAAAGTGACATTTTGGCTCTAATTTTGCCATTTCCATGCCTCGAACTTTTTCGAACTCCTCCTTGGGATTTGGTCGTATAAGCTTCATCTTTGGTCAGTGTCAACTACACACCTGGGCCATGTTAAATTGCGGAGCTTTTGAGTTTTCGTGATACGGTGAGGCGGTGACGCCACGGCGAATTTCGATTACTTGCCATGAAAATCTTATTGCCTCTCATTCTGTCATACATTGTCCGATCTGGACCAAAGAGCACACATATGATAAGGCTCCACCCCTGAACATATTTCAACTGCCATATTTGACATAAGGGCCAGCGCCACCTAGTGGGAACAGGAAATGTCATGTTTTACACTTTGGGGTACAGTATTGTGATGGGTGACATCTGCAGCCTCAAATTTCTCCAGGAAAGCCTTAAGGAGTTGGTCTTGGGTTACAGTGAAAACTGTGACTTTTCGCGAAAGGGTGTGACCCCAGCAGCATGGCGAACTTTGATGTCTCGCCATGAAGAAACAAATTAGTATAACTCAATGAAATCCAGTCTGATCAGTACCAGACTTTACAGGCATGATGTCAGACCCGCCCTGAACAGATTGATGTGCCCATTGTCAGGAATACGCAGAGCGCCACCTAGTGGGAACAGGAAATGTCATGTCTTACACTTTGTTGTACTGATTTTCACAGGTTCGTCGTGGACACCTCAAAAGTGCTCAATATAACCATCAGTCCTTCATGATGCTTCAGTGCAAAAATTGTGACTTTAAACTGAACGGCGCACCCTGGTGGCAATGCAGTTCACCATGAAAGATGAAGTGGGTTTTGAGGGGCTTGGAAAGTTTAAAAAGTCTTGAAATTTGGCCCTCACCTCCAATCTGTTCAGGGCTTTCTTGTTATGTGATCATTTTCATTGAATAGCGCAAAATGGCTCCACAGCGCCCCCTACAAAATTTCAAATCATCAGCCCCTGCTCTGTGTTTTATGTATGAGTCTGAAACCTGGTAAGCTTATGGAAGATATCGAGATGTACAAAAAAGTCTCTTGGAGCAATATCCCAAATCCAACAGGAAGTCAGCCATTTTAAAATGAATGTGTAATTTTGGCGACATTTTCCCCTCTTTTCAGGCACCGTACTTTGACGAACTCCTCCAAGGGATTTCATCAGATTGACGCGATTTCCTGTGTGTGGAATCTAAAGACCTTTGTGATGTTAAATTGCGAAGCTTTTTACGTTCAGGGAAACGGGATGGTCATGGCGCCACGTGGAGTTTCAACCACTCGCCAAAAAGCAGTAATCTGCTCTCACTCAAAAACACAATGTCCAGTCTCTCCCAAAGGTCATAGGCGTCATGAGACTCAAGCTCGGAAATGTTTGTTATGCCATTTGTCATTAATGGTTAGAGCGCCACCTAGTGGGAGGACTATAATCATGATTGAATGAGATGAAAGGTTAGCTGTTGGTTAAATGCATGAATTCCATCAATGTGACATCAGGTCAGACGTGCTGGTTTTAGGTGTTGGGCGTGGCTCGACGTGCGGGGGGTGCGAGGGCCCTCATAACGCTGCTTGCAGCTTTAATTATTATTATTATTATTATTATTATTATTATTATTATTGTTATTTCGGCAAATGAATCGGCCTTTTGAGGGCCTAAACATGCTCATGAAATTTTGCACACGCGTCAGGTCTGGTGAAAATTTACGTATTTTAATGTTCTCAGACATGGCCAGGGAAAATTAGCTCAGTAGCGCCACCTAGAAAAATGAAAAACGCAGGCCCCCGGTATGGGTATGACCTACATGTTTGAAAGTCGGTACACATATATAACGTTCAGAGTCGAACAAAAAAAGTCTACTATGGCAATGTCCTAAACTCAACAGGAAGTCCGCCATTTTGGATTGAAGGTGACATTTTGGCTCTGATTTTACCGTTTCCATGCCTTGTACTTTAACGAACTCCTCCTTGGGATTTGGTCGTATAAGCTTCATCTTTGGACAGTGCCAACTACACACCTGGGCCATGTTAAATTGCAGAGCTTTTGAGTTTTCGTGATATGGTGAGGCCGTGGCCCCACGGCGAATTTTGATGACTCGCCATGAAAATCTTATTGCCTCTCATTCTGTCATACATTGTCCAATCTGGACCAAAGAGCACACATATGAAAAGGCTTCACGCCTGAACATATTTCACCTGCCATATTTGACATCAAGGACAGCGCCACCTAGTGGGAACAGGAAATGTCATGTTTTACACTTTGGGGTACAGTATTGTGATGGGTGACATCTGCAGCCTCAAATTTCTCCAGGAAAGCCTTAAGGAGTTGGTGTTGGGTTACAGTGAAAACTGACTTTTCGCGAAAGGGTGTGACCCCAGCAGCATGGCGAACTTTGATGTCACGCCACGAAGAAACAAATTAGTATAACTCAATGAAATCCAGTCTGATCAGTACCAGACTTTACAGGCATGATGTCAGACCCGCCCTGAACAGATTGATGTGCCCATTGTCAGGAATACACAGAGCGCCACCTAGCGGGAACAGGAAATGTCATGTCTTTCATTTTGTTGTACTGATTTTCACAGGTTCATCGTGGCCACCTTAAAAGCGGTGAAATTCACCATCAGTCCTTCATGATGCTTCAGTGCGAAAATTGTGACTTTAAACTGAACGGCGCACCCTGGTGGCAACGCAGTTCACCATGAAAGATGAAGTGGCTTTTGAGGGGCTTGGAAAGTTTAAAAAGTCTTGAGAATTGGCCCACAGCTTCAAAGTGATGAGGGCTTTCTTGTTATGTGATCACTTTCCTTGAATAGCGCAAATTGGCTCAACAGCGCCCCCTACAAAATTTCAAATCATCAGCCCCTGCTCTGTGTTTTATTTATCAGTCTGAAACCTGGTAAGCTTATAGGAGATATTAAGATGTACAAAAAAGTCTCTTGGAGCAATATCCCAAATCCAACAGGAAGTCAGCCATTTTAAAATTAATGTGTACTTTTGGCGACATTTTCCCCTCTTTTCAGGCACCGTATTTTGACGAACTCCTCCAAGGGATTTCATCAGATTGGACCGATCTCCAGTGCGTGGAATCTAAAGACCTTTGTGATGTTAAATTGCGAAGCTTTTTACGTTCAGGGAAACGGGGTGGTCATGGCGGCACTTAGAGTTTGAATGGCTCGCCAAAAAGCAGTAATCTGCTGTCACTCAAAAACACAATGTTCAATCTCTCCCAAACGTCGCAGGTGTGATGAGACTCGAGCTCGGAAATGTTTGTTATGCCATTTGTCAGTAATGGTTAGAGCGCCACCTAGTGGGACGACTATAATCATGATTGAATGAGATGAAATGTTAGCTGGAGGTTAAATGCATGAATTCCATCAATGTGACATCAGATCGGACGTGCTGGTTTTAGGTGTTGGGCGTGGCTCGACGTGATGGGGTGCGAGGGCCCTCATAACGCTGCTTGCAGCTTTAATTACATACTGCATTCATTAGTGTTTTGTGCTTAGGTTGGGTATACAGAAGACTATTAATATGACTCTTAACCTGAAGGATGCTCTGCTTTATTGTCATTTTTGGTTCCAATGGGCACCATAATTTACTAAATGGACATGGTGTTGGTTTCAGTGAGGCTTGAAACTCACAATTGAAACCTTGAGTTCATCAGCAACGTGGATTTTACGGTGCGTTGACGCCAGAGTCACGAACACGAAGGTTTGGCTCGAATTACTCACATGAAAGCAACGAAAGCAAACCCTGAGAAAAGAAGCATCACAATAAACAGTGAAAATAACTGCTGCTGGTAGCGCTTTTACTTTGTAACCATTTTAAACTTTGGAGTATTGAGAAACTTGGGCTTTATGTTAGCTTAAGGATCTGCACTTACGCCGTAACGATTGTACTTTCATAACTTTCATTCAGATTATTTCACTTTCTTTGTTTTTTGTTTTATCTGTCTACTTATGTCTTACCCAGTTGTGTTTATCTTAAATGATCCCTATGCAAATGAGATTTAATTAAAGTTTACCGAATGAAAGTTCTGTATAAATATTATGGAGCTCTGTTAACAGTGACTGAAGATAAAGAGTGCTAATATTTGTCCGTTAAACAAAGTTGATATATGCTGTTTCAGTAGTTAAACAGGCTGACAGAATGATCCAATATTAGTTTAAATTAGCTTAATAAAAATGTGTTAAGTTGTACTGCTTGTAGCTGTTGTGGAGCTTTTGTTAGGCCAGGGACACTCAGGAAGCTGGAATGAGTCATGCAGAATTACCTATGCAGTAATCTTGATATAGAGGATTAATACATGTTGACGCATTGTCCCCCAGTCCCGAAGTTTGTTCCAGAGCGGGGTATCTTTAAACTAATTTGCCACGCCTCTCCCTTAGTCTATTAGATAACCCTGACACCACTCTGTGACACATTTTCCTAAGTCCAGATAGGAAAGATGTCAGTTGGGGCTCAGATTAAGAGACTAATCTCCAAGGCCTTTGAATGACTTGGACACTTCTAAGGTCATGCCGAAATGGAGAGGCCCACTCTAAAGAGAAAATCCTTTACACTGGCAGCAGAGGAAGTGTTTCTGCAGATGGGCCTAAAGTGGAATATCCTCTTCCTGTTCTCTTTCTTTCTCCTCACTGTGTCATCACACTTTCCATTTGAACCTTGACTTTCTTTAAATTATTGAAACCCACTATTTACCCGTGTCACTGTCAGGTATTTTCATACTCACTCCAAGCCACGTCTTTAACATCTCCGGTGCTGCACAGGTCCGCACACTCGTGCTTCTGACAAGGCGCAGGTAACAGGGTGTAATTTTAAAGCCATTATCGGACTCGTCACACCGTGCGACTGAACAGGTAATGATAATAATGATAGAGACGTGGAGCTGGAGGAAGAGGAAATAATGGAAGTCTTGATCACAAAGAGAGAGGAGAAAGGACAAGAACATAAAGAAAGGTGTATAATGTGGAGGTGATGTAACTTATAGTTTGGGAGAGGAACCCAGCACTAAAAGCCTCTCCTTTCTAACAGCACTTGTCATACGTTGGAGGAAACTGCCAGCTGGGTACATATAATTAAAGTGACACTGACAAGCGGAAAGAGTGGGCCTGCATATCAAAATCAGTTTTTCAGCCTGTTCTTAAAGCTGGTTTAAGTGGGGTTGACCACTAGAGAGCAGAAACCAGTGGCTTAATAAATTTATTATAGCGATTTAAATTAGAAGGTGGATGCCAGGTTCTTGAAGCTACAGAGACAGACACATGTCCAAACAACATTTAGTCACCTTATTACAAAAATGCCCTCATGGAGGGCAAACAGGAGTTACAAGGGGAGATTGTTATTCTCCCAGATTCATATCTTCTCACTTGCTCTCTGTTAAATCCTGAATTTGTTAAGTCCTCACATGTATCAGCGTGAATCATCAGGTCCCATCATGCCTTAAAGACCTCATAGCATCATGTTATCCCAGCAGAGGACTTTGCTGTCAAGCTACAGGCTGACTTGTTCCTAGAGTTTCTAAAAGTAGAATGGGAGCCTTCAGCTTTCAGGCAACCAGCTCCTTCTTTAGTTTCTGGAGACATTCCTTCTGGTTTTATAAGATTAGGCTTAAAACTTTGCTTGTTTTTATAAAGTTTGTAGTTAGGGCTGGGTTAGGTAAGCCTGAACAATCCTTTAGTTATGGTGCTAGAGGCTCAGACTGCTGGGAGGTTCCCATGATGCACTTCAATAACCTCTTTTCACTCCCGATGTGTTTATATGCCACTACTGTATCTCTTTCATACCTTGCAGAGTTTTTTTGGCTTGTTTGTTTGGTTTTTTCAGTTTTAACAGACATCTGCCCCTCTCTGACTCTGGTTCTGCTGGAGGTCTCTTCCTATTGAAATGTCATCTTTTCCAAACGTCACCTTTGTGATCATAGAGGACTGTCTGGCTAATATTGCAGGATCTTAACCTTACAGCATAAAGCATCTTAAGGCAACAGTTGAATTTACTGTACTACCTTCCAGATTATTTTTACCAGGTCTGTTTAGCCAAAAGAAATGCATGGAGTATTGGACTATGTGCAAACACATGCTTCGTCACAGCAGCTCAAGCAGTCAGCAGAGACAGATTAAACCAGTATGAGACTGGAGAAAAGTTTTGATCAGGTGCCCTTTTTTGAGCATTTATCTTAAATATCCATGGCTTCAAACAAATCTAAAAAATTGTCAGGTTACTGCCAAACAGTTTCTCCTGATATGTTGCATATCTAGAAAATTCTTAGTCATCATGCTGCATTTTGACCAAATTTAGTCACAACTGTGGAGCCCCAGGAGTTAAACACAACATCGGGAGCGGCACCAAAATTGCCCCTTAGTCTGCTGCGTTTTCATTTCAGCTGCCTGCCAAGAACTGCAAAGATTAGGCAAATTAGCGTAATAAAGGATTAGAAAGTGACTTTGCTTGAAACATTGTTTTGCATACACAATACAAGAAGGATCATGCGCTTTGTAATTTATTGCAGTTAGACTGTGGAGTGTGAGTTGATAGGTAGCAGACGCACACAGAGGAGGGAAAGACGACTGAAATTACTTTAAAAACTGGCTTTTCTTTTTTCCACTTTTAATTCTTTGTGAGTATTTTACATTTAAAATAAACTATTATTCAATTTTACATTATGATGGTGCCATGTTTGCAACACCTTTCCACATAAAATCTGATACAGGTCTTTTGATTTCCACAGCAAAACAAATTAGAAATCCTTTAATCGACTTTTATTAATGTTTTTTTTTTCCTTTCTTTTTTTCACTGATATGCGTTCAGCCTTTATTAGAGTTCTGTCAGGTATTGTTTTTTGCCACCTTCTATTTTATTAAAGGGGTGTTAGTATCTGTAGTATCCTAAATCTGAATCTGCACCTGTGGTTTACCTGCTTTTATTATGTGATGGGCTGAAAAACCACTGAGAGCACATCCACGATTATAATGGTTGGCATTTAGCTGACACTCTTAACCAGAGCCAGCTACTATGATTTCATCCAAGTATTTTATGCAAATGATGACATACTCATTAGAAACTGGAAGTTCAAACAAAAGAAGGAAAAATCGTCGCTTTTATGCTCGTCTTAGATTTTTTCATCTAGACAGAAATTATGCAACAGTGATGGGGAAGGCATTTGTTGAATAAATTATAACTCAGGGATCTCTGCTGCTTAACGCTGTCTGAAAAAAATATCTCCACACCGCAGCTCTCCAGAAAGGCTCTCTCTTTTACATATTGTGATTTGAAGTGTTTGTATTTTATCCAAACAGCTGTGGCAGTGACTTGTGACGATTAAGTCATAGTTTCCATCCTCTCTCTGTTTATAATATATTAAAAAAATGTTTGCACAAATTTATTCCAATCGCACAGCTGTAATGGCGTTTGGCAGACTGCTGATGGTCTGTTTGAAGCGTGTATCATCTCTCCTGATTGGCTGGTGCTGCTGTTCCTGGTTTTTTGTTATTGAACTTGAGGAAGGCCAGGTACCGTTATCAGCTCAGAAACAAACTGTGTTCAGCTCACTTTAACATTATCACAGCTGACATTTAATCTCTGCACACCACAAACAATCTCAGACTCTGTTAATGATGCATGCATATGGATGAGGCTTTGCTGACCATCAGCAGGACGAATGCAAAAATGCTGCTCGGCTTGCTCAGCTCTGTGAAGGCTCACCAATAAAAAATAGCACGCACACACATTCAGAGTGCTGTTGTTTATCTTGGATCACCGGTATGCCACATACACCGTGTCATGTGAGGATGATCTTTGGATGGCAGTGTGATCTAACCCAGAAGACAGATGGGGAGGCCTGTTTGTTTCTGTGTGTCTAAGTGAGTTTCACTCCTTTCTTTATCTGTGTGTTGCAGATCACGTGTCCGTGGGTGGCCTGGGTGACAGTTTCTATGAGTACCTGCTCAAGGCCTGGGTGATGTCTGACAAGACTGATGAGGAAGGCAAGAAGATGTACTACGATGCCCTGCAGGTACACACACTCACACACACACAATGACACGCTTTTCAAAATGAGCTGAGCCGACTTTGACTGTTTGTGATTGAGGGGAGAAAAAAAAAAGAAATATTCAGAGTTTCAATCACAGACTTCACTGGAACTGCAGCAGGTAGTAAAATGAGCTATCAGTCAAGTGATAGTGGATCTCTTTATAAACAGATATCTGCAGGAACGTTTTATTTTTGCACCAGAAGCGTTCTAGTTTGGCGTTTTTTGTGTATTTGCGATTTAGGTGACCACATCGTAGCAAACCAAACGTGACACGAACTGTGTGTTTGTGTGAGTAACACCACTAATGCTGAGAGGTGATCTTTTTTTTTTAAATACATATATTTGGCACATAAATGACAAATATACAATAGTTTATCCAACTAAATTTCCAAGTCTCCTTACAATCATATTCCTTTTTTTTTTCTATCCAAATAACTGTTAAAAGAGTTACCTGTTAAATCAACTGTGTTTTTGTCTCTTTATTATAATAATAGTAACAAGAGCAAAATAAATATCTGTAACCTCTAAATAAAACCTCTGAGAATTACCTTTCAAAGTTTCGTCCTTGTTGTTCAGTTGTTGCTCTAAAAGTGTCTGTCCTGCTTTGGTAACTTTTGTAAACTCGAGCCAATCAAAATGTGGAACATTGTCTCATTATGTGGTACGAAGGGACGGGGGATGAAAACGAGGTGCAGTCTCACATAAACTGGGACACATCGTCAACCTTCTGTATTTGTAAAGAATGAGCAGCAGATGTAATGGGAAGGTTTGGCCCAGATATCGCTTATTTGTGGGAAAAAATTGCCATTGCGGCCAGAGGCCAAGTCAGCAAACAAGCCTGTGGGTTTCCGGACCGAGTGATTTTGATAATCACTCAATCTTTTTTCAGGCAAAATGTCAAAAATACTGTCCAGGTTCATCCTTTAACTTAGAGGGATTTGCTGCCTTTTTCTGAATATTTGGGGTTTTAACTGCTGATGAAGATATTTGAACATTTTTTTTTACAATTAACTATACAATTGTAAGATTTTGTGTTACAATAGTGCGTGTTCATACAAAAGCTTTGGATAATGAGGTTGGTGTATACAGGTAATGCTGCTCAATACGCTCAGTTACAAACATCTGTTTGTGAGGGCAGCCAATCAGAAGACAGTTGGCTTAAAGGGGGAGGAGCTAAACTGCTTGTTTAAAACATGGAATGAACTGAGGGCCTGCACCAGGGCCCAGTATAAGATAAATAAGGATTATTTTGAATAGTGAATCACGCAAAGCTGCTCTAGTAGTGTCCAAAAGTATAAATAAGTCTGTGTAGTACTAAATAAATTTTAGAAAGTATTAGTCGTGATTCTATTTTCCAGTCTTTATCATGTGTTAGCACTTAGAGAGTAATGGTAAATGGCCTGTATTTGTATAGCGCTTTTACTAGTCCCGCCTAGGGACCCCAAAGCGCTTTACACACCCAGTCATCCACTGGTGGAGGCAAGCTACAGTTGTAGCCACAGCTACCCTGGGGCAGACTGACAGAAGCGAGGCTGCCATATCACGCCATCGGCCCTTCTGGCCAACACCAGTAGGCGGTAGGCGAAGTGTCTTGCCTAAGGACACAACGACCGAGACTGTCCAAGCCGGGGCTCGAACCGGCAACCTTCCGATTACAAGGCAAACTCCCAACTCTTGAGCCACGATCGCCGACAGTATTGTGTATCTGCTTTGTATTTTATTGCTAATATATGGGGAATCCTGAGGTAACCTCTGGAAGGCTGTGAGTGTATTACATATACAGCCAGTGACCTCTAATTTGAGGCTGTTCTTGCTGAACTGACAGCATAAGGGTCTGTTTACAGATGGTGAACTGTGTGGATTTACTCTGGGGTTTTGCATCCTCCGTGCACCCTCTGAGTCATAATAAATGGTTGTTGGGTAATAGCGGAAAACAAGCATGAGGCCATCTTTTGATATTGAAAAGTGGCCTTTTTGTTGTATTTATTTCTGTCTAGCTTTGAAGCTTTGCAAGTGTTGCGTGTTGCCTCTGTAGTTTTATGCTAAAATATGCTATTTCACAGATTTAATTTTAGTCTAAAGTGGAGAGTTTTGTGATTTTTATCTCAAGTAATATAATCTTCAGGAGCTTGATACAGAGTTTGAGCAGATGGAAGGATGACACAGTTGACAGGACTACTGCTGAATAACAAAAGACACATCTACAGTAACAACAGCACTCGTAAACCCAAAGGATAGATGACACACACGTACAGACAGACACACGGAGACAGCTTTTCTCTGTTAGAACAAATTGTCAACTTAAGTTGAGGTGACAAGCGACGATTCTCAGCTGGAGAAAGTTGATTGTCCGTCTTTCTTTCTGTGGCACACTGGGAGCGAATATATTACACAGCGACTAAAATACGGACTTAAACACGCTGGGATAGTTTACCCATAATCCCTCTTGATCTTTGAGGATTATAGGCATTCTTGTTTTATTTGTCAAGGAGAGGCTCGGGAGGAGAGAAGCAGCAGGAGGTCTATCAAAGTCACAACAAAACAGAAAAAGGAATAACTTTTACTTTTTGTACAATTTGTGCTCCTTAAAGGGTCTGTAAATAGAAAAATACAAGGTTTTTCATTTTGGAGCACTACTTATCCATTAGAGATAACAACTGGAACCAACACAAATCAGTAACTCTTAAGATTATTTAGTTGTAGTTTTTCAATCATATCTAGCAATCTAGTCTTTGGTGATGAAGGTAAATCACAGCCACAAGCATTTCTATATTTCCCAATGGGATTGACATGTTTTCTTATCTGCAGATATCTGCTGAGACTGAGTATAAGGAGGAAATTGTTACGACATATTATGACTAGAAAGAAATGTTTGTGCACAGCTTTAAGCATATGTTTTCTCATGTGCTCAGGGGTCATCCCAGATATCTGGCGGTATCAATTGTAGCCTTGTTATAACAGTTTCAGTCTAATACAATTGATTTTCCCAAGGGGCCACATGAGAGACTGGGACTGTTGTTGAGGGCGACACGAATAAGATGAACTCTCTTATGCTCAGTGTGAATTTTATCCCTTTAGAAGCTTATTGGTCTATAGAGATAAATTGGTATAAAGAAATCAGATAGTTATTGGGCATACCTGAAGTTAGCTAATTTATGCGGGCCTCCACAACAGTCCCAGTTTCTCATGTGGCCTCTTGGGAAAATTAATTGCCCACCTCTGATCTAAAAGCTCAAAGTGGATTTTTGTTGCTCAGTGATTCAAATTAAAGCAGGTGAAGCTATGAAGACTCCAATTTGCCACACTGGCATCCACCTGTCAGTCAAATAAGCAAGTAATAATGAATAAATTCAACCCATGATATTATATTACCATGGTCACTTTCTAGAGTCTTAGGTGATCCTGCAGTTTAGGCACATCTGTGTTGACTGTTAATGTTCTCTTCCTCATCTTTAAGGTGTGACAACAGTCACGTATTTTAACTAAAGCTAACACGTTTGTAATCTGCGTTTCTTTCAGGCAATAGAAACCAACCTGATGAGGAAGTCAACCAATGGGCTGACCTACATAGCGGAGTGGAAGGGGGGGCTTCTGGAGCATAAGATGGGCCACCTGACCTGTTTTGCAGGCGGCATGATCGCTCTGGGTGCTGATGGGGCGCCCGGTGACAAGACGGGCCACCAGATGGAGCAAGCAGCAGAGATCGCTCGCACCTGTCACGAGTCTTATGCCAGGACAAGTAAACAGACACTCCACTTCATCTTTTTGCCCCACTTCTGATTTGGTTTGTTAAGCGTAGATGCATTTCATTGTAGAAGTGAATCTGTTGACATAACATGTGCAGATTTCTGAATATGGCTCAATCTAAACGGTTACTACTCTCCAAATTATCTTTCATATCAGGTTTTTGAATGCTGTCCATGCACTGTTCATTTTGTTTAATCAAGACACTCAAATTAGTGCTTACTGAGGGGAAAGTGCTTTTAGACTCATTTAAAATTCTCATTTTTAATCAATGCCATATTTTAAGAGGATGCAGTTTTTTCCCTTTTTCCTCTTAATTCAGATAATTGTATTTATCTCCCTCATTTAAATGCATCCTTAGGTCGTGTTCTGAGTCATCGTGATTTGAATGCAGTTCTGGAGAAACCTCACCGCTAGCAGTTGAATAGCATTATTCTTTTCAGTGACCACTGACCTCTAAGTTAGTGGTGTTGCTCTGCACAGCATCTACATATATTACTTATTTACTTACTTACATATTAGTTTACATTATGTAAATATATGGATAAATAATAAAAACAAAGTGAAAGGGAAGAAAATCAGGCATGTTCACTATTCTGTAAGCCTTACATCATGTGGTTTTCCATACATGTGCAAACATGCAAAATATATAAATATGCTGAAAAACACGGTTCTGTTCTTCATCTCTGAACATTTTCTTGTCTTGTTCTTGTCTTTTGCAGCTTTGAAACTCGGACCAGAGGCATTCCGTTTCGATGGCGGCGTTGAGGCCATCGCCACCCGCCAGAACGAGAAGTATTTCATCCTCCGTCCTGAGGTCATTGAGACCTACATGTACATGTGGAGGTTTACCCATGACCCCAAATACAGAGAGTGGGGCTGGGAGGCTGTACAGGTAAAATATCTATCTATGAAAACGAAGATTGCGTTAATTTGAGAAAAACTGGAGACAAAATTATGAAAGGAAAAGGAAAGTTTTTCTATTAAAAAATCCATAAATTGCCTGTAAAAACAAAAACAAAAAAACTCACACAAGGTCACTCATGATTTAGTAAATAATCCTCCCTAAGGTTCAGTGATTTATGTCGCCAGTCACCGATGGCCTTCTTTGTCTCCCTCTCCCTTCGTGCTGTCCGTCTCCATCACCGTCTCTCATTCAGGCCTTGGAGCAGCACTGTAGAGTCGAAGGAGGCTACAGCGGCGTCAGAGATGTCTACGCTTCATCTCCAAACTACGACGACGTGCAGCAGAGCTTCTACTTGGCCGAGACGCTCAAGTAAGACACAAACTGAACACCCTTCACTTCTGTCCTCTTATGATTGTGCTGTCATTGCATTTTATGGTGCGACTGGGACCCTGCAGCCCCGAACTGACAGAGATGTCAAGCCCCACACAGACACACACAGGTTGTCATTCATTCACACTAAGCTCCAGAGAAGAGTGTCACACACTTGCTGAAATTGAGGGACTTTTGTAGCTGTACAAAATAAGCAAAGTACATTTTAGGCCCAAAGGTACAAGCTACTGCCAGACGGAAAAAATATTAGGTTCACAAATGAGGCAGAAATAGAGGGGAAAGTGTTTAAAGCAGAATCTTTAGGTCTTTTTGCTTTTAGCAGATAGTTTAATGTGGATTTCTTAGAATGTGGGACAGAGGGAAAGAGGGACAACTTGAAGTGTTAAAAAAAAAGTTGGACTCAAACTGTGAACAGTGGGATTACATAGCTGTTGCTGTTATACCTGGACAGCCCAACCAGAGTGTCTACAGGTCCTTAAAACACATTTAGTATCAAATTGTCCTAATGTTTGTGTCACTGTTTATGTTTTTACAGATTTTAGTCAAAATGTGACTATATGAACCTCCTGTGCATACTGTAGATCATGCATTGTTATAAATGTGCTGTTTTCAGAATAGGCCAGAACCCAATTCACAGTGAAATTCAGAGGCAGAGAGAAAAGCCGTGAATCACAGTTAACCTAGTTATAATATAAACCAAAGATTTAGCCTTCTGTATTTAATGAATATGAAGTAGAGGGATATCAGCTGTAAGGATTTTACTTATTTATTAATAAATAACTACAAAGAAGTACTAAGAAATATGTACAAAGGAAGACTGCAGTACAGGGTTAAAAATAAAATGCAACACAGTACAAACCTTAATTCTCTCAGCAGTAGGCTATAAAAAAGAGCTTTCATCTTCTATTGCCCCAGACTGTGCAACTCAGTAAAATGCACTGTCATTCCTATAACAATTAAACCAGATGATTTCTTATAGACTGGTTATGTTTAATCAAAAAAAGTGCATTTTTTTGGCATAAAAGATGACATGAAGGAGAACCAAAGTGACTTACCAGTGGCAAAGATCTTGCTGTACTGCTGTAACACCAGTAGCATCTACAAGCTTAAGCCTCATTTATACGCTGTTGTGGACAGACAGCTGGAGATATAAACAACCTCAAGGTCTCATTTCTGTTATTCTTTTTAAAGTCCAATTGAAGTCCACTCCCTCATGCACATGCATAGTTTTCATTCTGCCTGAAATATTTGTCAAAGCGGAGCTAAATTGATGAATTTGGAGTTAAACAGCAGAGCTGGTTACGTGGGATGAATTTACATTTTTAAAAAAAGCCAAAACAAACAAGAAATATTGTGTCTAGAGAAAAGCTGTAAGACATCTGTCATCTCTCATTTAGCCCTAAATATTTAGTAGCTTGTAATTTCAGGACTCAAAAAAGCTTCCTTTTGGTTAGTTTTCTTTGTCAGAAGTGGGATGCGGTCAACACCAAAGGCTTAATGTGGATGGTTTACTGTTATGTGGCTCAATTCCGTGTCTTGTCTTGGTTAGAGTTGACATTCCCGGTGTGAATGTCATATTTGTGCCCTCCTCTTTTTGCTCTTCTGGAGTAAAAAAAACTCAAACGCAGCTGGGACTTTCTATCCTGTAGATGACAAAGAGGCTTTTAGAGTTACTGGTAAACCAGCATATATTCATCTTTTTTCATTTCAACATCTGTTTTGCATTCCCGAAACAGTCCAAAGCTAAACTAGGATGATTTCTCCTCTGGGACGTATAATAACATGAAAAGAATTGGATACAAATGTGCAGAACTTGTTCTGAATAAAATAATATTTTGCAGCATTATAAATAAACTTCCTCTTCACGACTGAAAAACGGTGCCTGGATACATTAGATCTGAAATAGCAGAAATCTAGTAGAGAAAGGCAGAAACTGTGAAAAACACCACATGTCCTTACACACCACAGGCAGCACGCCGTCTCACTTTTTTCTTAATACTTGGCTGATATTTTTACTTAACTGCCCTTATGTGCACGTCTCAGTTTGAATGTGTTAATGTGTGCGTGAGGGTGTGAGCGTTTGAGTGTGCAGCCAAAAAATGGCTCTTTAAACGTGTTGTCAGCCACGCAGTATGATGTCTGGTGGCTAATAGGGCTTTCTCTCGCCTCTCCAGCTGTGCTCAAGAAGACAAGTCTGTTTAAAGCACGAGGAAAAGCCTCGGCTACAGCTTAACGTGGGTGGAAGCGTGTGGTCATGCACTCTGCTGTGTGTGTTTGTGTTTACTTTGTGTGTCTGACTACGCAAAGGAGGAACAAGGAGAGCATTCAGTGTTAGTGTCATTATGAAAAATTTGGTCAGTAGTGCCAGAGTCAGGTAAGTAGTAGTAGCAGCTACACAAGAGTTATTCATTACATGTTCTTTTCAGGTACTTTTATAGTATTTTGCTCAAAGTTGCAGCTTCTAGTTAATGTATTTTTTTATGGATGTAACACAATCAACCATTCACAGCGTAGAACTATGCTAAAATTAAAGCTTAAAAGAGCCGGGGAATCAAGGCTGAAAATTCTGCATTCATTGCTCCTGTTAATCGAACATGGTTGTAGGGCATGTTTTTACATTTTTACATGAATATTTTTAAGTTGCCTGAAGCAAATAAAGAAAAATGTTCAAGGCGAATTTAAAATCAGCTGTCAGAGACTCAGCAGCATTGAGAAAGCGCGCACAGGCTGTAAAATAGCTTAGTGCAGTTGAGCTTTTGAGCTGATCCGACTGGTGATCAGATATCAATACTTTGGCTTCAGGTCTCTGCTGATGCCGAGTGACAATCTGACAGGAGTGTAAATTTATGCCAAGGGTCACACTAGAATATAAACAGGACAATCTCCTCATGACGAGGAAAATTCGGTGGTTTGCATTGGATGTTTTTGCTGTTGGCGACCGATTGCAAGTAGTTATGGCAACCAGCTGTGTTTTACACACATATGATGATCACAAACAGACTGCATGTAATTTCCAACTTGGTCACAGACTGATAGCAGACTGACTCTGTCTTATTCCCACTTTTATCACCGTCTCAGCCCTGATCTCCGTCTACAAAGCAAACAATTCACACAGCACACGTATCCAAACACTTTTTTTAGTGTGACTGTTGCATAAAGCACTTGTTCATCTTAACATTAAACATCCAAAATGGTCCTTTGTGCGAGTTTTTTCTACTGATTATCAATCACGCTGGGTCCTCTTTTACTGCTCTGTCTGAGGGCACGTCTTTACTGCCCGTCTCTTACGCGCCAACAGCTCACGAAAACAAAAAATAAGATGATATGATGGATACAGCTTAGGTTAAGTGCAACAAAAGCTTCCCAGCAACTGTTACAACAAAACATAATGAATGAGCGATAGAGGGAGAGAGGCCAAAGCTTCATCGTCTGAGCTTTTCTGCTAGTATCAGTTCACGGTGACCACAGTTTGAGGTTAAGTCACAGATTTCAGAGGAAGAGCCAACAGTTTCTATGTCCACAGGACATATAAGAGTGTGCAAATGAACCCCCGCCTGCCACAAACAGATTCTGAATCTGTGGTATTATGTCACGTGTTTTAAATGCTGCTTAGAACTGTTTTTAAGTTTTGTGGAAATGTAATGATGACTCTTCAAAGGCTTTAAGATTCAATGAGTACGGAGAGGAGGACCCTTTGGTTGTTCTCTAAAGAGCATTAAAGCTGTTGAGAGTTATGTTTTTTGTTTTGTTTTGTTTTTTTCACAGTCAAATATTCGTTTTTATTAAGCAATTAAGCTTTAAAGTTGAATGGAATGCATTTATTAAAGGCACAAGATACCAAATCAATACACTGATTTCCCACATCTGATATCAGCGTTTCTCACAGTTACCATTAATGTCAGCATGAATGTCTTCATTACTGTGTTCATCTGCTGATTATTGTTCATATTACATCCTGAATTGTCAAGAAAGAGTTTAAAATATACATTACAGGTTTCCACAGCTTCCCTGATGTTTAGTATTTGATCATGTGAGACAAATATAATAACATAAAATCAAAACCTGTGTGCATGCATGAAGCAGTGGACTTCATGGATGGACTGATTAAAGACCAAAGTTTCTATTCGCCTCTTTCTCCCGAGCCTCATGCAGATTTATCATCCGCTCCGTTTCCTTTGCTCCCTTAGAAATTATATCAGCCACTCCTCCATCTCCCCCTCCTCCTCCTCCTCTCCGTCTTCTATCATTTTTTTTCCTCCCCACATACCAGACAGCTGTTGACAGGAAGTCAAGGTTATCCTAACAGAGCCTTATGGGGGCGAAGTGCCATCCAATCCAGCTTTTATTTTATAGGCAGTATATTTTAACAAGCGTCACCTCTACTCCTGATTAAAACACTCACGGACACAGAAACCAACACAGCCAAAGTGTCCGACTTCCTTCTCAGATCAGTTTGTAGAGATTTATTTTTCCTCTTCATCGACATAAAAGGGAGAGCTGGCTATTTGTCTAGGCAAGTGGAACAAAAAAGAAAAAAGTGTCTCCGAATGCTAATGTGTTATTAGCATTTTCTCACATTAAAGGCCCCCTACAGACAACTGGAAGGCAGAATAACTGCGTAACTGACCACGAGCCTGGACACTAACATAATAATTACCCCATCGGTCAGGCAACTGAAACAGACCTCGGCAGACACAGAAAATATCAATCCCATTTAGCTGCGAACCCACAAGTCTAATCCTCCTAATGTGACTCGGGGACTCTGGCATCTTCCAGCATTCATCTTCCCGATGCTGCCAAGGACGCCGTCGTACTTCACACTCCTGTCTGCCTTCAATCACTCGCTGCTGTCTGCTTGTTTGGCTGGCAGGCAAGCAGAGGAGGATGGGGACTCGTCCTGGAGTTTGAAGGCTTCGTGGACGACCAGCTTCTCTACTGAGTCATTACTTCATCCTTAGCTCACGCTTTCTTTTTAAGCTTGTCCCTTTTCTTCAGCTCCATTGTTTAAATTTTCATTTTCGACCCGTTGAAAACAAATCGTTTGTTTTTCACTCAACATGATGAAATCTGATAAGACACCACAGGACCGCCAGCTGTCCTGAAACTCTTTCAATTTGCTTATCACTCCTTTGATGGATAATAATAATAATATTTCAGGGCCGTTTCATAACAGGGCGGTTTGATGACAGCGAAGCACAAAAATTGCATGACTTCAAGTTTCATAAACCAGTCTGAAATAGAGTCGCACCCATTCTTCGCTTTCAGTTCCACATCGGTCTCATCACGGCTTTGACGAAACCATCAAATAAATATTGCAAAAGCTGAAATGCTCAGGAGTAAACTGTTCTTATTTTATTTTATTTTGATTTCCACAACTCTCATAAAGAAATGAAGGAGGGAATTGAAGCGCATTTAAACAGTTTATGAATAATGAATTCGGGTGGAACCACAGCACAGTCACAAACATTACTTTATTTTGGATCATTTATGCTAAGTTTGCTGCAACATTTCGTAGTTTAGCAACTTGATCTGACCCCTTCTTCTCTCCCACAGGTATCTCTACCTCCTCTTCTCTGAGGATGACCACCTACCATTCGAACACTGGGTCTTCAATACCGAGGCTCACCCCCTGCCCGTCATAAGGAAGGATAAAACGGACAGACCCAACGAAGTGGAGTAACGGACCTGCCTGCACCGACGCCCAGAAACGTGTGAGAACCTCGATCCTGTATACTGAGCCTCCAGCTGTCTGAAACTGTTGAGCCGCTTGGAGCCCTGAGTGGTTACAGATCAGACTTCACCTGATATTGTTGATGGGCTCAAAGCTGAACCCACTTGTGCTGGAGCCAGGTTCTCGCTGGAGACTCCAGGGTTTTTTTTTGTTTTGTTTTCCTTCACTTGATTTTTTTTTTCTTCTCTGGTTGAGTCCAAAGGCTGACCCAAAGCAACATATGTACTGCTGAATAACATGATAGCTCATCAAAATGTAGACATAATAATTTGAATCAAGATCTAAAGAAAAAAAAAGGCTGTTTATTTCACTCCTCGGTTTGACTTCCTTCGCTTTTCTGTTCATTTGGAGGGACAGTGTGACCAGCTATCACTTTATTCATCAGTTTAATTGTTGCTAGTAGCCATTTTTGATGATGAGGAGGACGCTGACAGTCATTCACCACTGATATGAACTACCATGGAGCCCGAGTGTTTGGGCACCACACCAAGGAAAAGCTCCCCACTGAGGATCACAAGGCTGGCTGGCCGCGTGAACGGACGCTCAATTCCCTTCACATGTGTCGTCTTTTACCTGCTGCTCTACCACAACAACATCTGAATAGGAACTAGGAACCGGTCTTTCCTGCACCGACTTGAGTGTTTCATAGTGTCGTCAGAGAACCGCTGGTTTTCTTAAAAAAAATAGAAAAAAAGGAAAGACGCAGCACAACCCGAGCCTCTTTTTATAAACCTAACCGACTCTGCTTCCTCCTTCCTTTCTCTTGAGTTGGATGTGACAAATGACGACCAGCCGCACCAGCTCATTACCTGCCAGTAACTCCACTTTCTCCCCACAATGTTTACACAAAGCCATCCTCCTCCTCCTCCGTATTCTTCTTCTGCTTTTCATCCGCATCTTTGACCCGCTTTTAGATTTCTTTCTCCTTCTCATATGTGCTCTGGGGGTTCGACCAGCACAGGGGTTTTAAAAATGGAATCAGAATTCGTTCGACAGTTTTTCTCCATTTACTGAAAAATAAAATACACATTTTTTCTTTCTTCCTTTTTGGAAAGGAACAAAATTCACAGCCTATGATTACAGGCTTTTAAACACTGAAAAGAGCATGAACCAAAAGAAAAAAAGGAACATTTGCCTCAGTCTGATGGAGAGTTCAACCACTTTTCACAGTCTTACTCCAAAGATGATGTCTGCGCAGCTGTAATGGAGCATGGAGATTAGTTGGAGTGCGGATGAAAGCTGTAGAAAGAATTAGGTACTGATTAGGTCCTGACATTCAACAGAAATCTTCTGAAAATGCTAATATCCTCACAATTGGCCATGTGTATGCATTAAAAATTTAGCTTCCAGGCTCTTTACAAGAGGAAACTGATTTATTACAGTCCTCTGTAATCCTTGTGCATCAGTCGAGCCCTCGTCCTCTTCTTCACCGCGGTGTTGCTTCTTCTTGTTTCCGTCCTCCAGGTCCGCGTAGGGCAGCCTGTAGGATCTTCCCTCCTCTGTGAGGAGACGCCGTCGCTCGACTCTTCTATAACTATCCACCTTCACACACACAAGAAGCCATACTACTGCAACGCATCTTCACCGTGCTGTCGTTAACGGGTTTTTTTGTTTTGTTTTTTTTCATCCTCCACTCACATGTAGAGTTTGTGACTGTGTTTGCTGCTTTTGTATCTTCAGAGTCGCGCTCGCCTGGTCATTTTAGTTTAATTTCACGGTGAAGACTTCTCCCGATGCCACACAGGAACCAGATTTAATCCAGTTTAGTCTTCGATCTAGTGCCTTCCCTGTAGAGAAGGAGGGAGAAAGCAGCTCACGCAAACACAAAAAGCAGTTTCAAAGCAGTATTGCAGCTTTAACTAAGAGCTCCCATTGCTCTGATGAGGATTATAATAAAACTAGACACGGATTAAAGGATGATAACTGCTTTTTAATTTGACATTTGGACTAAATTGGGCTTGATAAATGGCTCAAGAGTTGGTAGGAACTTGGGCTTTGTTGTGCTAAGAAGGAGATCAGAACACCAAAGTCCTGAGTTAAGAATTAAAATCGAAAATAAGTCCTATGCGCTTTACTTTTTCCACCTCCAGAGTCTGCGTCGCTGTTGGAAATCGCTGTCTAATCATTTGAGACCTGTGCAGAGCTCAGTCAACACATATTTGTTTGGCTATACTGACATCTAGTGGTAAGAGCTTCATATTACAGTCTGAATAACCGCAGTCTGATAAGTCAACAGCTACTTCTATGTCCATAAAAGTATTTTCAGCTCAACGAACAAAGAAAGGGAAAACATGCACTGTTGTACTTTTGAGTACTGTTGAGCCTTTAGATTGAATATTTGATGGAGCGAGGGCGTAGCTCATAGAACTGCACATTCAGTTCTGCTTATCCTCCAAATGAGCTTTAAACTGACAGATGGTGAGTCATTAGAAAGTTCAGTCAACAACAGGATCACTGCTGAGCTGATTTATTTGTTCTGGCTGAGCGATGCTTTTGCAGGTTATTTTTCTCAGCAGGTTAAAGAACATTTGCCCAGGTGTCTCAGAGCAGGTAAATCTGTCTGTAAGGGTTTCAGAATCAGTGCTTTCTGTTTTTTTTTTCTTGTTTCGTCATCAGTTCTGCATCTTCCAGCTTACCTGCAGTGTTGTTTTATCCATCTAGATTTTTTTGGTGTGAGTCCTCCAGTTTTGGAGAACATACAGTCAAGAGGAAAACATCATGGGTTTATGTGCACTTCTTTCAGCACGTTTAATGGGCACAGATTGATGGAAAAGAAATACATGAAACTGCTCACAAGAGTGTTTGTAGAGTTTTGTGGATTCGTAAAAGGTTTATCCCCAAAAGTTGATTCTGTTCATCTGAACGTAGCGTTTTCAGTGGGGGAAACGTTTCGTCACTCATCCAAGTGGCTTCTTCAGTCTCAGCTGACTGCAGGTTTCTCCAATGTTATAAACAGTACATAAGATTGGGGAAACCACAGTTAGCTGAGACTGAGGAAGTCACTTGGGTGAGTGACGAAACGTTTCCCCCACTGAAAACGCTACGTCCAGATGAACAGAATCAACTTTTGGGGATTTACTTACTTGGATGATTGAGCATGCATCAAGACATAAAAAACTCAATATTCGAGAAAGGGCAGAAATCTCTACAGCCAATATCTACAAAAACAGTCGGCTAACAACAAAATAATCTAGATGGATGAATAGCACTACAGCACTACTTCTCTCCCTTTAGAAGAGTCAATTTTTCCTGATTCAGTCCCCAAGCATTCAGAATTTTTTACTTCCTGTCACCTCAAAATCGCCACTATTCACAAAACATGAAGCTTTGACAAACCATATCACAGTCCTGTGTTTGCACGATGGTAAACTCCCAGATTTTTTTTATTTTGTTTGGAAAAGTAAAGCCGACAATGCTCAAGCCCCGGTTTTTACCAACACTGACATATCGTTTCTTATTCTCTGAGCTGTGACCAATCTCTTCATGTTCTTTCTGTCACTGTACAGACGGCAGAGCTTACTGTTTGGTTTAGTTAGAGTGGCATTTATTACCCACGTGATGGTGTATTATTGTAATTCTGCTGATTGTGTTAATTTATTCTGTGCTAGAGAAGGTAGGAAACATTGGGAGCCGACCCCTAGGTGGCGCTGTGGGTTTTTAATTGGATTAGAGACAAAGACTGGCAGAGAGAAAGCTTCACAGCTGTGTGCTGGTCTGTTGGGTTTTAAAGAGCTGGCACCTTTACAGGACAACAGAAAAAAGGGGCGAAGGAACCACCTGGGAGTCGATGGGAAAACCTATAGGGAGCCGCATGAATGTACCATCCAATGTGAAGCGAAGAATATTTTGTTTGTATTTTTGTCTTTGTTCGCTTCAGTGTGCTTTGTTATGTTTATTTTTTGGGTTATTTGGGGGGTTGCTTTGTTTTGGGGTTTTGTTTTTTGGGGGGTTTTCTGTTATCTTGTGACACCACAGAAAGTGGAAGCCAGGCGTGCAGACAGGAAAAGGTTTGAGAGCAAAACAGATGGAGAGCTGCTTAATGTAGCTGTTTATGTGGGAAATGACCAAATCTATCACATGAGGTTTATTTCTACACTGTAGGGACATTTTTGTTTTTCTCTGGATGTGACAAAAAAACATAAGAAGAGTTAAAGACATAAAGTGTTCATTGTACAGTAGAGCTAAGTAGAGTACAGCTAACGCACATTGTGCAGCTTTATATGAAACCACAGAAACCAGTGAGAGCTGATAACAGCACGTTTAAAATATGCAAACATCGCTGTCTGATGGCTGCTGATCAAAGTAACAAAATTCTGCTTCATCCATGTTTTGGGTTCAGTGGGACGGGCTCGCGAATCTTCATCCGACAAGTTTGACAATAGAGACGTCACTTAATTGAAACAGAAAGCCTCTAATGAGGGAACGTGTGATTATTTTCTTCTGATTTCTTGTTTTTATTTTTATTCCTTTTTATGTTGCTGTATGAAAAAAAATGCAAACTACAGGAAATTTGTACTTTACTGGTAGTAAATGTTAAGATACTGAACAGTGACAGTTATCAGCTGGCTGGGTTTAATTTGTAATCGATTACTTTGATCTCTGCCGACTGCTGTGACAGGCTCCGACTACACCATGTGTTATAATGTGTCAGATTAGATTATAAATTCAAAATATTATTTTTTACTTATTGGCTACGCCCACAGGCACGGAGACCTAGAAATTTGTCAGCTACCACCTAGAAACCGAGAAGCTTTGTATTCCCTGAGAGGTTGGTGGAGATTGTAGACAGTGATGAGGTGAAACTGATCGCCGTGGTTGCCTGTAGTTTTTATGGAAGACACTGGCATGTCTGCAAACACTCTTAGACTACTTTCTGCACTCTAGTGAAACGGTGAAAAAGGGCAGCACAAACCAGAAACATAGACCGTAATTTCCCTTCAAAGTAGTAGAAGTTTTAAAACATGATGGCTCCAACTGTCAAGCTCGACTTTTATTTTGAAAGAAAAATGTTCTCCATTTTTGGGTTGAGTGACTTTTTTTTTTGCTAGCAAGTTTTTGCAGACAGGTCAGTATCTTCCGTGCAAACTATGAGGGACTACAACAATGTGCTAGTGACCAAAGAAATCACAAGGATGTTTTGTTTCACCCCAAGTCCGTTACGGCAGATGGCTGCCCTTCCCTGAGCCCGGTTCAGCCGGGGTTTCTTCCTGTTAAAAGGGAGTTTTTCCTTCCCACTGTTTCCAAGTGCTGGGTTTTCTCTGTATTAGTTGTCTCTGTACAAAAAAAACTGAATTAAATTGAATCCGGGGCACTAATGTGAATCATTTCTTAGACAATTAATTCAAGTTTATATATATCGCACTAAATGATAACAACAGTCACCTTAAGGCACTTTATACTATCAAAAGACTCTAAAATATTAGAGCGAAAACTCCAACAACCAAAGAGTCTCTTATGAGCAAGCACTAGGTGACAGTGGAAAGGAAAAACTGCATTTTAACAGGAAGAAACCTCCGGTAGAGCCAGGCTCTTTATGATGCAGACTTTGGGAGAAAGAAGATAAAAGTTAACGACGTGTAGCAGTGGTATCTAAAAACATGGTGAGAAGAGGTCTGTGGACACAAAATACTTCTTTTTGAAACCAGAGAGGTCGCCCCCTGATGGCCATTAGAAAGAAGGCAGGATTAGCCTCACTTTTAAGGTCTTGGCGTTATTTTTTATTTTTTATTTTTTACACTTTCTGCAGTCAGGACGTGGTGAGGCATTCTTTCGTCCATAAGGCCAGTTCTTGTTCCCGAGTTCAATTTCTCGCTGATGTCGTGTAGTCTGAACCTGGCATTGGCTGTTCACATTGATCCTGATGGTTTTAGATACTTTATGTACTTGGCATTTAAGACCTGCAGCTAACAGCCCGAGTATTTTCTCTATCACGTCATTCCCTGAGATGGTCAAGTTACAGTCTAACATGTAAATATCTTCTTGAGGTCAAGAATACCCTGTGACAGTCCTGAACCCACAAAAATGTCCAGTGCGCAGTTAGATAAAAGAGAGAAAAGAGTTAAGGCTACGTTTCAGCTTTAAGGTACTGATATCTCTCTGATGTGATTTAAGTTATTTAAAATTTCTGATGATTTCTGTCCGGTTACAGATCAAAACATTTAATGGTGTGTGGGTTGTACTTTCTTTTCTTTCTTTTTTTTAAGCCTCAGGTAAATATGATCGTTAATAGAGATTTGAATGGGTGAGATTTCGTGATATTTTCAGCAGTCATTTGCAGCATTTTGAGGAGTAATCTCCCAACAGGGAAATTTGCTTTCCAGGCATTAGTTGAACGCAGTATACATATGATTATAAATGTTGTTGTTGTTGTCGATTTTTAAGCCCTGTGTGCAGACTTTTATTTTGAAGGTTTGTATTCTTAGAAACATTTGACCTGTTTAGACTTAAAGGGCTCAGTCCCAGCTTTTTCTTCAAAAAAAAATTTAGTTTCTCTTATGCTCGTGTCCACCTGGATTTTTATCATTTTAACATTTTTTCTCTCTCTCTTATTTGACACTGAACTGATCGTTTCACTACCTGCAAAAGGAGATCTGGAGAATGTATTTGGTTTCTGATGTTTGCTTTAGCTTCACGTTGTGTGACATCAGGCTTTTGTTCATTCTCACATGCAGACTTGATTTTTTTTATCTGTTGTTTTCATGATTAAGCTGAAATGTCTTTGGTGATTTTATGATTATTGTGTTGACGGTCTGTTGCTTTCCAATGCCTTTCTATTAGTGAATATTAAAGGAGAATTACACCAGTTTCAGGAGTTCAAACCAAAGTCAGTCAGTCCTCTTTGAATATACACCACCTTTCCTTAAACGTCTTATACAGACCACACTGACATTTGTTTTTCATGGTGGTACACAACCACTAGAAATGACTGGAACTCAATCTGAATTCCTGTAAATGGTCGTAAATCTCCTTTAAACGTGTGAACCTCAGAAATGTATCTGTACAAAATATTGCTGATAATCTTTCCATTGCACATAGTTTACTTTGCATTTATATGCAATATTTTAATTTTGTGGGGAAATCTGTTTTATTGTGTTAATATTATAATTATTGAGTAAAAATGTAAATATTCCATTCCGGCAAACTGGCTGCTCGACATTTATATAAAAATCTCCTGAGCTTATGGATTAAGATGATATTAATGAGCAGCAGACTTTTTAATAAACTATATTTGTTACACTTCTATTGTGAATAAAAAATCTTTTAATATGTGGTTTCTTTGGATTTGTACTGTGTTATTTTAATCAACAGACCTGTTGTGGAATTTATTGGATTTGTGATATGAATTTAAAACCTGTGCTAAAAATTTGTCTGGGCTACGAACACAAAAATACTTTCAGATTTAGAGCTCTAAACTTGTCTTTTCAGAATAAGAGCATGGTATTAATGCGTTCATTGGGATACTTAAGTAGATGTATCCCCTCTTTCAAACTTTTTACATCAAATTATGGCCCTACAATCAGTTGCAGCAGAAATTGAATCTCACTAGAACAGGCAACATTTTTATAGGCTTCTGTCCAATTTTCATGAGCCTGTGAACTGTGTAAATTGTAGCTTCTCTTTCCTGTTCTTGGCTGACAGGAGTGCCACCCGGTGTGGTCTTCTGCTGTTCTAGCCAGTCTGCTTCAAGGTTTTGCGCATTCGTACATGTTCCTCGCTGTACCTTGAGTGTAACAAGTGGTTATTTGTTGCCTTCATCTTGAAGCAGTCTGGCCATTTTCTAATGTCAACAAAACATTATCATCCACTCTGTTTCCTCTTTTTCAGACCATACTTCTCTAAACTGTAGACATAGTTGTGTGGGAAAGTCGCAGCAGTTCAGCAGTTTCTGAAATACTCAGATCAACCCAACACCACCAACAACCGTCCCGCGTCCAATCATTTAAACCAACTTTCTTCCCGTTCCTCATGCTCCATTTGAGGTGTCTACATGTCTAAATGCTTTGAGTTGCAGACATATGGTTGGCTGACTAGGTGTTTGTCTGAAGGATCGTGGGCTTTTTACTTTACGTTTTGTCGCCACAATGCTGGTGGTGGAAGAAATTTAAGTTACTGCTATCTGCTGTGGTTACACATATCTGCTAATTATTAGACTAATGAAATGCTGGAATTTCACTCATTGAATAAAACCGAAGCACATACATCTTGGAGGCCAGACACTACACAGCTGGACAAACATTAAAAAGCTTTCACAGCACATTAGTGGCTCCTAACTGGAAACTTATGACAAATGCTTAGTGTCGTACTTTAGCCTGGCCTGTAGCTGGTGAAGCGGAGAGATGCAGAGAGGTGGATACTAACAGTTCACTCAAAACTGGGCCACACAGATGCATTTTGGGCTGCTTCTTTCTGCATGCTTTCACAGAGGAATGAGACTGCTCATCACTACCACAGCAGAGGGGCCACTGTATCATTTCCACCCCCCACAACACTCGACTTATGCCTCAACACTGATCAGGGTAACCTCTTACAGAAAAAGGTTCTGCCTATAAGTGTCTTGAAGCTTGATGTGCACTACAAAAATATGCTTTATTAGACAACATGCTTCCTACACCAATAAGTTCCTTTTGTAAATGGTCATTAAGGCTAGAAAAACCAAGGGCGTCATATTAACAAGCCTGGGCTCAGTTTGGGCTTTAGGGTGTCTACTTTTTAATGTAATTATGAGTTCAGTGAGATTGTTGAGTTTAGACCTGTGTGTGTGTGTGTGTGTGTGTGTGTGTGTGTGTGTGTGTGTGTGTGTGTGTGTGTGTGTGTGTGTGTGTGTTTAATCTGGGTATAAGAAGCTTTTTGTGCATTTATAAAAATGAACTTAAAAAAAGGTGCTGAAGTCCATCTCACCTGCTGATTACTGAACTGTGTCCAACCTTGAATTCCACCTATTGAGCAACTGATGAGGCCACAGAAAACAAGCAATCAAACAAGTGTAAAAAGGATAAGAAACAAAACTTTCATCACAATGTGTGAGAGAGAGACCGAACACAATCACAAGGAAAACTGAAGCCTAAAACTCAGCACGATGCCTTCCACTATTAGTGAGACACCTGTTGTTAATGCTCCAAGGAGGAATGTGATGTTTCTCCGCTGTACCCATCACTCATCTAATCTCTTCAGGATGAGTGGTCCTTGGAGCCTTAAGGAATTAACAGAAGAAAGAGGTACATGTTCAAGTATGCTACGAGGGAGCTGTCAGTAGGATGACGGTGAGACTTTGGAGGAAAGATATTTTGTAGATGCTTAGAGTCCCAATGATGGGGGGTGTTAAAGCTCACCTTACCTCACTGAAAGCCTAAGCACTCTGTGTATAAATGGGAGTACTGTATGTACCTACGCCTGCTCAGCATCCATGACTGCGTGTTTTTGCCAGTAATGTTGCACTTTCTGGACAAAAAAGAAAAAGTAGTTCTTAGCACAATGGTTCTTTCGTGTTAGCTATTAATGTGTGTCATGGAGGAAAAGGCCCGAGTGTTTGAGTTCAGACTGTGAGATGTTTAAGACCATCTTGTTATTATGTTGTTATCCTTTATTTAATCAGGTGAAAGGCTACTTGAGATTAAAATCTATTTTCCAACAGAGTCCTGGGCAAGAGGGCATCGGAAGTGACAACAGATATGATGCAAACAAGTAAAGATGCAAAACCAACTGATGTCGAGCACACACAAGTGAGGACAAACATGCAAATCGTATGTAATAAAAGATCACTATGACAGTGATATTAAAAGTAGTGACACTGACTTAATGAGCTTTTCTCTCACTTCTTTAAAATGGACTTAAACTTCCCCTGTTCAATGGGGAAGCTTAGATTGCTTAGATCTCCACTGCCTTTCTTTCTTTTTAACTCACGATACGCGCTGCACTATTAATATTGCTCAACCTACATTTACGCAAGATGGCTCTCATTTGACTATCCAAATCATTGTCTGACTGAAGACTCATGACGTGAGGTAATATAAGCACAGAAGGACTCATCCACGCTGGAAAAACGAATCAGGAAGGCTGGCTCTGTGGTCGGCATGAAGCTGGACACTTTGGTGACAGTGGCAGAGAAAAGGACATTAAAGAAACTGCTGGACATTATGGACAATGCTGGGCATCCTCTGTGGTAAATAATCAGAGGAGCCTGTTCAGCGACAGGTTGCTTCTCCCAAAGACAAGAACCAACAGGCTTAAAAACTCCTTTGTCTCACACGCCATCAAACTGTTTAACTCCTCGTTGGAGGGGAGAGGGAGGGGAAACAGGAGGACAAAGGAGGGCGGGAACAACTGAGCTGTAGTGCTTTTTTTTTTCAACTGTGCAATATTTGCAATATTTTTTTATATTCGACCTTTTTTGTGGGGCAAATAATATTGACACCAGTCATTTTGTGTTTTTCTGAAATTATTCTGTTATTGTGTACAAAATATTAAAAAAATTAAGCTATAGGGAAATCCTCTAGTTGAAAATCCTGTTTAAAAATAGCACTTGGGACAATTGTGTTGGTGACAGCTTTTGTTATAATATCAATAATATTTCTATGAATATGGGATACTGTTACATGTTTGCATAGACTTTTGTGGAATATGGAGACACTCTTGGCATTATATGAGCAAAGTGAGACTCATTTTTTAGGGTTCGTGGAGATGAGTGTGAAGATCCGAACAATCCCTGTCAGTGATGGAGAAGCTTTGATGAAAATATTTGGTAAAAAGTTCACCAGCATGAAAAAAAAACTTCTACTCTAAATCTTTTTGTTTAGCAAAAAGCTTTTTTTTTTGCCTGTTGTGGAAGTTTTCCATTTAAATAAAGCCTGCAGACGAGCGGTGAGTGGTAGCTAACATTCTTTAATCAATCAGCTCTTCTTCCCTCTGCTCTTCTTCCCTTTTCTGGGAGGCAGTGGGGAGGTAGAGCGTACAGCCCGATCCGGCGGGGAGGTGTGGGATGCCAGAACAGGCGCCCCCCTTTTGGCTCTTCTATCTTGTCCCTTTTGTCTTACTTCTCTCTATCACCTTTTCTATTCCTTTGAAGAAGTTAGGCTCCATAAATGTTGAAGAGGTAAGTATTATTTCTCAGTTGCAGTGAATAGATAAGAGAAAATAAACTGTAGAAAACTAAACAGAAGAAAGAAGAAGAGAAATAACAATTTAACAGAAACCAGTGACACACTCCGGGGCCTGATCAACCCTGGCAGGGCCTCCTTGGATGAGGGTGTCTAGTGATAATGGCCGAAACACCTGATGAATCCAAGGTCCACTACTGATGATGCGTCCCAAATTTTAATATGATAATCTAGATCAGATCTTTAATCTCTAAACCTAACCAAGGAAGGAAAAAATGGCAGATTAGCTTGGGTAAAAGAGAAAGTTGAGGAACACAACGATGTGTGCCGCTGGTAAAGTTTCTGGGCTGACTTTCCTCATAACAGCCATTCCTCAAGATTGTCTCCATTTAAAGCCATGCATTATCAGGGATTGTAACATCTAGTCATTTTACTGAATCATCAGCCCAGGTGGACAAGAGAAAAAGTAGAGATATATTTCTGTTTATAATCTCCTGTTATAATTTATTTTTTCATATTGTAAAAACTTAAATAATTATTTAATAATAACATGCATGTCATATTAATATTATTGTCAATATTATTATTACATGTGGCTATCCTCACACTGTGCTAATGATGTACTTCTAACACCTTAAGCACCACTTAAAGCTTTGTGTTGAATTCAGCGTCTACCTTGGCAACCTTTGCAAAGCTTTGAAACCCTCTCTTCTCTCCACTAGATGGAGCTGTTCCACAGTTCAGTAGGAACAATGAGTATCATTCCCATATTCTTTAGAGAACGTCCATCAGTCAGAGCAGTGTCTGATTGGTATGGAGAAAACCACTAATTAATTCACCTGAGATCAAATTTAAACTTCAAGCCATTAAACATATATGAACTGTAAGATAAAAATTTCAATTAACTTAATTCATAACTAACTGATCAGTGCAATCCTCTGATGTGGAATAAATAGCTCAACAGAATCTTCAAGACTGGTGTCACTGACCACAAAAATAAAAGAACTAGAAAAATTTAAAGCAAATATCTATAATTACAAATGTGACATTAAAAGTGGTCACACTGACCAAATAAGCTATTCTCACTCATAAACTCTCGCATCGTAACCATGACAAAAAAGTCATGTTTCCAGAAGTACATCTTATTTCCTTTTCCTAACCTCTTTTCCTTGACCTCGAGGTCACTGAGGTTGTTGAAACTACAATATGCAAAAGATGGACTACAAAACGTGCATCTTATGTCACCACATTGTGTTCTAACGCTGCTGTTTTATAGAGGTATAAATAAACAAGAACAGCCTGTGAAAAATGTCCCTTCATTATAAAGGTTGGCATTTTTGGCTAAAACTTTGCCTCTGCCTTAAATCACTTCACTAAGGCAACTTGGATTTTTTTTCAGAGAGAAACATGGATGAAGTTGTCGAAAAAAAATGATGTCGCTCTTTCAAAGCTGTTGTAATTAGAAGGCAACTCTAGTAGTAATGAATATATTGTTTGCTTAGGCCTCCACCTGCTCTCCTCCCTTGGAACAGCCACATCTCATTCACATTAACCACAGAAGAGATTTCTGAAGGAGACAATATCGAGTGGTCCTCTCTAAAAGAGACAGCAACAACACTTACCGATTCATCCCTTATTACAACAACCAGATTTAATAGAGTTCAGTCTGACAGAGATGGATATTTAGCTCCATGACTCAGTGACTGTGGAGTTCTTTTTAAAGTCAGACATACGCAGACACACGGACGTGTCTTCAGTTCTGCATAAAAATGATCAAAGTTGATGGTGCAGGTCTGAGGGAAATGATGCTGTAGCCTTTACAAATGTTTTTAAAACTGTTACCGTTTGTGAGTTTCAGCACCATGGACAGTCACACTAATGTGTTTCAGTAACCAGCGACAGCTACATCATGTCCTATGTCTGTTCTGCACCAGTGGTTTTTGTTTGTTGTGTCGTCGTCGATTTTTTTCAAACAAACTGTTATTTTTATGGAATATATAAACATCAAGCAAACAATGTTTTGTGCACATATAATGTGTGTTTGAATAAAAAATTGTAATTTTTTTTCTACAAAACAATTATAGAGTAAAACTGATCCAAAGTTGTTGTTCTTGTCTTTGTATGTAATGTCGTCTTTACTCCATAATCTTTTATTGGGACTGGGACCAATCGAGGAAGCAATTGGGACCAATCGAAAAGATTAAATATTTCATTCCTCTTTACTGCTCGATATTCTCCAGGCTGCTTATCTTTCATTTTGAGGAGTCAGTATTGTTCACAAGCTACAGGGTCATTCACTGAGCAAAAAGTGTTCTTGAGTTCTTCATGATCTTCTCTACACTGTTGATATCGTGTGTAAGGAAGAGGACACCCAAGTTCATATTTCAAGGCTCTCATTTGACTATCCAAATCATTGTGTGACAGAAGACTTGGGCTGATTAAAGTAATTTAACTTATGACGTGAGAGTAAAAATATATTTTAGACATGCAGACATATTTTTTTCTGATCAGCTTTAATATAATACATGCAACAGGTTACAAAAAACCCACCTAAAAACCAATTTTGTTGCTTAAGTTTAAAGTTTTTTTTTTAAAATCAGCTAGAAGTCTGATAATTTCCATTTTACTTTTTAGTGCATTAGAAGTTGAAAAGCAGCTGTAAGACAGGGCCTACAGAAAGTCTGCAAAAAAGTGGTTCAGGATATCTTTCTGAGGCAAAGTGCAGAAAACATCTCAGAATAAAGGAGCAAATCACCGACTGCTGCGCCAAACACAATCCCAGTTTAGAGATCTTGTTTGTAGATTCTTTACTGAGAACTCACGAGTTATTAAAACCATGTCAGTTATGATACAAAGTTATGTCTCAGTTGGTAATTTTAAAACAGTCACATAAATAAAAGCATGACCTTGAACATCATCAGGATATTTGCAATTATACAATACTCCCTACCAGACCAGTGGGAAGCAATGGAGAAGATTCTGGCTCGCCATCCTTTTTAATCCCAATAGGGGTCACGTGGCCTGCATTAAATAAAAAGGGCCAATAAGAATTCACAAGAATAATGCCAAAATGTCAGCCAGTTTGACTCAATAACATTTAATTAATCTTGTTCCTGTGTACACAATAAATTCATAAATAAATAAACAGTATATATATAGTCAATAGATTTATCAAACACTTCAACTGCTATATAAAGACTACAAAGCTTTAAACCATTTGCCATCCCAGAAATACCAGTCAAACTCCCCACAGAGGTTTACTTTAGGTTCGCTTTACTAACAAAACAATCATTCCATTTTTTGGATCGGCAGTAGCCAATTAGCGTTAGCTGCTAGCATCACAAACATCACATTAAAACGGGAAAAGCGATCGTTTGGAAATACGAACCTGCAACAGCTTGGTCACCTGGCATGCAATCTGATTGGCTGAGCGTAGCCATATGATTAGGGTCATGAAACTAAGGTACGTATTAGTGATGTGTTTAATAGCAGGAAAAGTGTAGAAAATTACAAAACTCTAGTAAAGACAGATTTTACTTTGGGTTACTACCATAAACCCTAGTCAGAAACACCATTTCCACCAAAATATACATTTTTTTTCATATTCTTGTAGGCATAAAACAAAAACAACATAAAAAAACACACAAAAACTGTCAGCAACCACCTCACGGCATGTGGGAGGCAGCTGACAAGTACTGAAAGACCAAGTATAGTGTCGAACTCCAGGTCTCGAGGGCCGGTGTCCTGCAGGTTTTAGATCTCGCACAGCAGAGCGCATTTGCTGTCACATTTTATTTGTAGTGTGAACGAGCAGACAAAAAATCGGATTTGATCAAAAAATCGGAATTGAGCATTAAGACCTGCAGTGTGAACGTAGCCTAAATGTGCGCGCTTACAAATAGAACAAATGTATCCAAACCAATCAATAAACTTATTGGAAACTAAAGTGTATTACTATGTTCAAATGAAGAAATGAAAATACAAGAGTTACTGACTTTAGAGTGTGGCCACGGGTTTGGCCATCACATTGCTTAAACCATGCTGTAAATAAAAGACTCAGTGAAATGAGTTGAGTCGATTTTAAACTGAAACTCTGAACATAATCTGCTCCTGACAGCCTTAGTTTTTAATCTTTCAATAGCAAACTCTGTGCTGTTTGAGAGTAACGATTAAATATAAAAACAGAGTTCAAACATAGTCGTAGTCTATGCACAAACAGGTACAGGTGTCCTGTTTTAAGATTGTATATTAATGCTTAATTGTTGTAAAACTGGTTCCTGCCAATAGGGGAAAAAAACAAAAACAGAAAGATTGATTTATATTTTTATTTCATGCACAGTTGGTGAGGAGCATCCACAATTTCGTTGTAGATGTGCAATGAAAATAAAAGGCTATTCTGCTCTATTCTATAACATAACATGGTGATATATTGGTACATGCAACCAGTGAAACCTGGCAGTTTGCAGAAACCCAAGGCTGACCCTGAAGTTAGCTGGATAAGATGAATACCTGCTTCTGCATTTGAGGAGAGGAACTGAGGATGTGCAATTTAGGAAATGACAAACGATATACCTCAGAGTACCACCAGAGAGCAGCCGAGGACCACCAAAAGATTTTCAGCTTTCTCTGCAGAAGGGTGTCTGAAGCTGACTACCACTGCATCTGATTTTTAAGATCTTGACACCTTTTCTATAATTTTGCGTTAGGTTGTGAAGGTTGTGTTTTATTCCCCATGATTTCCTTCTCCATTTAATCATACAAATTCTTCCCTGACTCCAAAATGACTCAGCGCAGAAAAAGTATGGTCAGCTCAGCATCCCATTACAGAACACAAAGTTGGTTTCTCCTAAGAAAGTAAAAGAAGCAAGCCCCCAATAATATGATGAGATGAGTTATAGAGCTCCTTTTTAAATTTTCTAATATAAATGGAAGGTTAGTGAACTGGCTTTGCTGGACTCCAAAACTACTTGTGGTTTGATATGTTTGAATTTGTCATTTTGAAAGTGTACTATTCATGTTCTTGTCTAGTTTAAGCTTTGCTCCCACATCATATGGCCTTAAAAAGATCCACACTGGGAGGCTTACATGTGACACCCTTCTTGCTCGTGTGTGTGTGTGTGTGTGTGTGTGTGTGTGTACACACACACACACACACAATACAATAACATGCACTTTTGGGTGCCTTTTTATTGGCTCTTCTGAATTCTGGGAATTAAGAATTATACACAGATAAAAATACCCCCAAAAAGTCCCTGCAGTAGATATTAAAGTTAATTTATGCTTAAAAAGTTGCAACATAAGTTATTCACTTTATTAAAAAACAAATACAATTGAAGACACAAAATAATGACACGAGGCATCCCTAATCTAAATTCATTTTAGACTCATTTACTGATTGCATGCAATTAGTGAAACTGAAAGTGCAAGTACAGTTGTCCAGAGAATGTGTAATGCAGATTATTTTCTGTAGCTCTAATTTCCAGATTTTCCCTAAACACACCACATGCAGGCAAACACTGTTTTTAAAATAAGGACAGTTATAAGAACACACACACAAATACAGGTTGTGTGTGGCTGTTAAAAAGGTGCTTGAGAGGAAAAGATTATAGATTACAGTTTTCTTGAGAACTGCTCATTCAAACTACAAGAGTGGGTGACTGAAGTTATTTTTATGAAGACAAAAAAAATGCAGTTAAATAAAAACACTTTGTAATACCGGATATCTTTGTACCTTTTGGTCAGCTCTTTTTATTTCTCACAGCACTGTAAAGACCCGTTGGGATTTAGATTTGGAGAGAATTTAGAATTGTTTTAAAGTTAGACTGTTAGACATTTCTTATCACTGTTATGCTGATGATATTCAGTTCACCTCTTTTAAGCCCCATGATTTATCTAAGCTTCAGCTTCTGAATGACTGCTTTGATTCCATCAAACGTTGGATGGCTGCAAATTTCCTCCAACTTAATGAGGGGAAAACTGAAGTTCTCGTATGCGCTCCGGACAGATTTTTATCCCAGATAGTAAAAGCCCTTGGTCCTCTCTCAGTTTAGGTTAAATCCCCTATCAGGAATTTAGGTGTCACTTTTGACTCGACTCTCACATTGGGTGGCCATGTTAAATCTCTGGTTCGGTCTTGTTTTTATCATTTAAGAAATGTGGCTAAGTTAAGCCCTTTTTTTTATCTCGCTCTGAACTGGAGATAGCTATACATGCATTTATTTCCTCACGCTTGGACTATTGTAACTCACTGTTTATGTGTCTAACCAAGGGTGATTTGGATTGTCTGCAGGTTGTGCAAAACGCTGCAGCTAGGCTTTTGACTAAATCCTCTAAGTATTCTCATGTGACACCATTGCTATCTCAGCTACACTGGCTTCCTGTTGAATTTAGAGTACATTTAAGATCCTGGTCTTGACTTTTAGAGCTTTGCATGGACTGGCACCAGCCTACATCTCTGATCTGCTACAGCCCTATGTCCCTAGCAGGTCCCTGAGGTCATCTGATCAGGGTTTACTTGCTATAAAACAGACTAAGATGAGAAGTAAGGGTGATAGAGCTTTTGCCACTGCAGCCCCTAGACTGTGGAACTCTCTCCCCCAAACCTTAAGAACTGTGGACTCAGTAGTTGCTTTTAAAAAAACAACTCAAAACTCACCTTTTAAAAACTGCTTTTGATTAATTTTGGTTTTATATTGCTTGTTTTACCTTTTTATGTTGTGTTTTATGTTATCTTATGTGCAGCACTTCGTGACTGTCTAGAAAGGTGCTATATAAATAAAATTTTATTTATTTATTTAAATAACCAGGAAACTAAGAAACACGAGAAACTCAAAACATCGTAACTAAACTCTCAGATGTAAACTAAAGACTAACAAAGTGAACTTTATACATAAAACATATACCAAATCACAGAGACACAAGAACACACTGGGTCGAGAGATCCTGACATAGACACACAGTGCGAAGTGAGGCTTTTATGTACTGTCGTTACATACAGTCATGGTAATAAAAAAAAAGTACACCTTCTTTAACTTCTACATTTTTCATATGACTGATGACATAATCAGGTTTTGATCCAAGTGTATGTTTAGGCAATACCAAGGAGGAACGACATCAGCAATGATCTTAGAAAAGCAACTTGGACAGATGACAACAAAATGCAGGTGTTTGGCCGTTATGTCCAGCATCACATTTGGAGAAAACCAAACAGATCATATCATCCCAAAACCCTCATGCCAACTATCAATATGGTGGTGGATTTGGTGCTTGGGTTTGTTTTGCAGCCACAAGATCGGGGCACCTTGCAATCCTCCCTCAGATATTGGTCATTCTTCTCTGGGGCTCTATACGTTTTTTAAAATCTCTTTTTTGTCATTTTCATGTTTTTGTTGCTTTAGACGTGTAAATCCTGTCTATAACTGCAAGTACTAAATTTTATGGTTTCTCCGGCAGTCCAAAGACGTGCATGTAAAGTTAATTGGGGACTCTAGTTGGAGAGAAGCCTGCAGGTTAACAACAAATTAGACCCAAGAAGTAGACTCAGGTGACTGTCAGTAAGCTTAGAAGGTTTATTGAAAAGGTTGAGTGTAATGATGTTTCCCAATTCAGGAAAGTGTCCGGAGAGAGGAAGAAATGTTAACGGCCAGTGTCAGTGCAAAAAGATTTAACAAATTCAACAGTAGGTGTCTGAGGTCTTACTTGCTGTGTTCTTGAATATGATTCCTGGAGAAGTTGTGCTTGGACAGGCACTTCCAGTGGAGCAGGGAAAGAATTGGTCCTGCTGTTTGACTCAGGTAATGTTCACAGGCAGTGTCTGTTAAACTCCTTCAGTTAACTTGGGTCTGGGAATTAGGACTAATCTCTTAGGCTTCAGGCAATAATCTGGAGAGCAATTATTGGATGAAACTTACGAAAGCAGTTTAGCAACAAAGAAGGCCTAATTAACACCATAAAGGCGACAACAATCTGGCAGAGAGTAGCAGCACCAGCCGGTCCATAAATACTATGATCCTGTTAGATGATGAGCAACAGGTGTGGGAGGAAAAGCCGGAGAAAGCCTGAGGGAACCTGCAAGCGGATCCCCGAGGAGGCTCCACCTGGGAGTCAGAGAGAAAGACAGAGAAGAAAGGCTTGATTTCCTCATCACGCTAATATCTACATGTAACACATTTTTAAGCTTTATCTTGTTAGAAATGTTTATTGTCTCACTGAAATCTAAGTGTGTCAGTATCTTTGCATTAGCCCTGTGATGGACTGGATGATTGGACTGATGAGGGAAGCAAACAAAAACTACAGAACATTGACAATTAGAGCTGATGTCAAGGTCGGTAAAAAACCATTACCGTATGCTTAAAATTGTTATAAAATGGCACAAAAATGGCACTTTATAATACAGCCCAAATTCTTTCCAAAGAAATAATTTGAATTTCAATGCATTATATTTGAAATTAAAATGTAATTATATTTACCTACAACTACCTTTGGTACACTAGAATAAATGAGTAACAAGTCAGGTTTGTACAGGAAACAAAATATAACTACACTGTAATTATTTTAAGTAGTGTGCATGTAATTTTTAGTAATGCTTACGCAACCTTACATAGTGTAGAACACCATGTATTTAAAAGGAAAAAAGAAATAACTACAATGTAAGCTAATTTAAGTAAGTAATTTTAAGTAACGCCTAAACTTTGGTTATTTTACAGAAAAAGAAACAGAAATGAATTAATGCACATTTCTCTCTGGCTACAGTTGGTTGGTCAATATACAATCCTGTCTTCCCTTTGTTAAAGCATCTCTATATTCCCGTTGTGCAACTGTCCTTCTCCCTCGTGGTTTTTTTTTTTTTTTTTTTTTTTGATGGTCTGTCTGCACCTGAGAGAATAAAAAATAAAAGTGTCAGGATCAGGTTGTGGTTTGTGTTTCAGTTCAAATACAGCTGGAAGTGCCACATTTTCAATTGCATTATAGATTTTCTTTTGGTGGAATATACTGTATTTTTATTCTAATCTGATGTTTAGTCTGTTGTATTCTGCTGGAATTGTAGCTATTAAAACACAAAAAACATACCTTAATTTGATCTGCTACGTCCCTTTAATTAGGCTGTGGGACAGCAGTCTTTGATGTTTAAATGGATCCAGTTTAAAGCTTTAGAGCTCTGATATGTAGCCAAACAGCAGCACTGAGAGCGCACTCAGGTATAAAATAATTAGCTTGAACTGTTTATTAATAGCTTTTTGAAACATTCATGTCTTGTCTTAATTGTTTTGCATTTTACTCTTATATTTTTCTGGTCTTTAGAGCTTTTTAATCACCATTTTAAAATAATTTGATAATGTGTCTGATTGGCTTGTGACGCTCATAGGAATCATTTTCTGTGGAAGAAGAGCTATATGATCCAGATGCTGCCAACACCACCAAACATGTAGGCGAAACCCTGGGTTAACTTGGCAAGCTGATATACAGCTTTGTGTGACTTTGTTTATCCTGATTGCCAGTGTTAGTGTAAGTCCAGATAATGGAAAGATATCCTCGACATGCTGAATTTGCTTTGTAGTGCAGAGCCCAGAGTAGTTTCAGCAAGTTTTTTTTTCTTGGCATCAAAATTAAAGCATTTGTTTGTGTCAGCAAGGCCTTGTAACTTAATATTGAATAATCTTATTTGCACTCTTTTCTCAAACTGACACGTTGATTCAGTGCGTCAGATTTGTTTAGTGAATGGCATAATGTTTTCGAGGAAACGTGTCATTAATCCAGACGTCAGAGTCAATAGCTGTTAATATGACAAAACAATGACTCAGCTCATCAGCGCACTAGCCGTAGGGGGACTCAGTCGCTGTCTAATTTTTCCTGTAATGATCCAAAAAGATGACATATGATCTGTCAGCTATAGAGCCCATCAGATCTCACATGGTGTTGTACGGAAATGCAAAGGATCATTTACTAACATTTGCTATTTAAAGGCATCCACACACTCAGGACAGGTTAGAGCTGCATTTACGTTCCAGGATTTAAGTGATCATACATTGAAATATAGAAAGTGTTTACATGGAAATGGTTTTCTGTTTCATAAAAATGCAACACTAATGGGAAAAAAGTGTGGGGAAAAAAAGAGGTAAATGTTTTGTATTTTTGTTACAACCAAGCACATGAAAGCACATTTAAATTCATTTGAAAAATCAGAGAATTCATCAAAACCCAGAAACATGAAACAGCTGCTGCAGGACGCGGTAAGACCTGACAGCTTGTGGCACTGTGATAACAGCATGAATGATGCGCGTTCATGTGTGCTAATTTAGACTAAAATGAGTCAAGCATGTAAAAGACATTTAGTTTTACTCTGATAATTTTTATGTCATGGTGTGGGTCTCGACCCAAAGTTTTGAGGGTTTTTTTTTAAATATATTTGTATTTTAATGTTTTAGGTTTTCCTCTCCAGTTCTTGGTTTATTTATGTATTTCTTGCATTTTAGTTTATTCAACTCTCTTCCACTACATGTCCACTTCCTCTAAAAGGGAAGTTTAGTTTGCTTCTGGAACTTTGTTTATTTCGTCTTTTGGATTTATGGATTCAGTTTTTGTGAACATTCAACCAGCTGAAGCTGAATGAAGCTGGTTTCAGGTTTCCTGTTTCCTGTTTTTGCTGAATCTTGTACTTTGCAGTGTGTTGAATTCAGGACAAATCTAATGCATTTACATTTTAATCAGTGCTTAAAGTGGAGCTATTAGGTTTTTTATACTTTCCCTGTAGAGTAGCATGTTTTGCCTTTTGCAGCCATTTTACCCTCTGACTGGCTGCGTCTCATGAACACACTGTCCAAAAATTAGGAAAAAAAAAAATCTGGTAATTCTAAATCCCCCCTAATATTGGTATGATCCGAGCTCAGACACTAAGCGACTGAGTGAGGGACGGGGTGAGGGAGAATCTGCTGCCTGCGAGTTTGCTGTTGGAGAAGCGCAGCGAGGCAGACAGAGGAGAACTTAAGTTTGAACAGGTACCAAAGCAAATCATTCGTACTGTACAAATAATGTAAATATGACGGTGTATCACGAAAGATTGATATCAAACTGATCACTTGAGCCATATTACGTTACTTGCTCTTCGAGTGAATCAACAAATGGCAAAATGAAAAGCCGAACAACAACAATGCTGTTTCTTTAGAGAGTCATAGCTTACATGTGTGTTTATTTCATATTTTCAGTTGTTACCCTCCACGGCTAAATAAATTGGTTTCAGTAATGTACTGATGAACACAACAATGGACATTAGAGGGTTCTTTCAAAGAAAAAACTTGTTCAGTATATTTCCATGCAAAACGAGGAATTTCAATACACAGCAGTATATTCACAGTTGAAACCAGATATTTACATACACTTTATGGAAAACACAAGAACATTTTTTTACTGTACAACATCAATTTAGAGTAAACTTGTTTTGTTTTGGATAAATAAATATTTAAATATCTTTTGAATTAGTTAAATGTCAGAATAAAGAGAGACAGAGCTGTCTATTTTTTATCACTTTCATCAAATTTAGGAGTACATATACACTAAGTTTATTGTTAATTAATAAGAAAACTCCAGACCATTCCATTCTTAGCTGAAGAAGCTTCTCATAGGTTAGTAGAGTCCATGTAAGTAAATTGGTGGCAAACCTGTGGATGCATATAAGGCAAAACACAGAGCCTGTTTCTTTGAAATGGGAAAATCAAGAGATGTCAACCAAAACACCTGGAAAAGAATTGTGGAGCTCCATAAGTTTGGCTCAATTTTGAATACAATTTGGTGCCATTTACAATTAAGAAATACAGACAATTTATCTCTTTACTCTTAAATTTAACAAATATGTTTTTTATATTTATCAATCTAAAAAAATAAACATTTGGTCTGATTTTATGTTACAATTAAAAAAGTGTTTCTGTTTTTATCTGTATGTATATGAGTATGTAAATATCTGGTTTCAACTGTATATTTGATGATTTTCAGCACAAAGAGGGAGAGAGAGGAACAGAGAGGGAACAAGAGCAGGTGAGACACACATGTTAGTCAAATGGTTGTTTACCAAAAGCAGGGGTGTCGAACTCCAGGCCTTGAGGGCCGGTGTCCTGCAGGTTTTAGATCTCACCCTGGGTCAACACACCTGAATCAAGTGATCAGTTCATTATCAGGCCTCTGGAGAACCTCAGGACATGTTGAGGAGGTAATTTAGCCATTCAAATCAGCTGTGTTGGATCAAGGAAACATCTAAAACCTGCAGGACACCGGCCCTCGAGGCCTGGAGTTCGACACCCCTGACCAAAAGTATCACCGTATCATAGGTACTCATGAATCTCGTACCTAGTGTTTCTAGGTTTGTTATTTTTCAAACTCTATATTTATTAAGTTATGCAGGCTTGTTTGCACAACAAGGCTAAATAGTTATATAAACTTTTCTGAATCTAAATAGTGGACTTTGGTAGAATTAAAAAATAAGTGTAGTGCAGGTCTATGATGATTTTTAGTGCTACTATCATCTAGTTCTGATTCTGGTTCTGTTTTGGTTAAATCCTAAGTAGTCCTGATTTGGAACTGTTGTAGTCCTGTTTTAATTCCGGATCAGTTCTGGGTCTGGTTGAATTGGGGTTTAGTCCCTGTGTCTTGATACAGGCCTGATTTTGTTCTGCCTTGCTGCTTAATTAAAAATGCATACTACCCTTTAGGGCTAAGCCCTGGGTGTATGAAATGTCTGCCTCCGCCTCTGCCAAATAGCAAAGAAAAAATAAAAATGCATGCCATGAAAGAGTTCGGGTCTTAGGAGGTTAAATGAGTCCTTCCAAGCTAAGATGAAGATTGTCATGCTTGACTATCTAAATCTTGACTCTTGACGCTTTACTTTGCAGGCGCAGAGAACAGCAGGGAAGCTCAGGAAAGAGTGGTAAGTTCCTAGCACCCTTAAAACTCATCAAGGGAACTGGAATCCAAGAGAACTGGTTTGACAAACAGACTTGGGATTGGAAACTAGGAAGCAGGAAGTTAGTGGAAGAAAAGCACAAGGGCTAGCAGGTTTCTTCGAGGGTTTAATTACTAATCTAATGGTAAACAGCAGCAACATCCAGAAATACCTGATAAATTAACTCAAAGTGCGTGGGAGAAAGAGAAACTCCACTCACAGGTGGGGCCCAGCATAAAACTTCACCTGAGATTTAGACAGTAAGATTTTCAAATCCAGAGGGAGAAAGAAAGGAGACAAACCTCAAAATGTGCCAGGATCATAACAAATCTAGCCTTTGGGTCTGAAAAGTAAACTAGATAGAGAAGTGCCTTAAACCTGCATCCACTGTTATTTAAAAAAAGAAAGTCAGATTCCTGCAGAGTACTCTACATCTTACATGATTTTGTACCTCAGGCATGAATTTTTAGTCTCATTTATTAGTTTCAAGTCTTCTGAAACACAACATGGTGCTCATCTTGTAAATTTGATTCCTATGTAGAGTAAAATAAAGCATGCATTTAGGGTATGATTGCAAAGTGTGATTGACAAGTCCCAGTCATGTGAGCATGCAGCATCATTAGTTTCTCAGTCGATTCCATAAAAACATGCTGCTGCGGCTGCTCCTGCTCAAGACTGAGATGAGACTACAGCTCAAATAATGAATCCCGAAAAGTAGTGAAGAAATAGGCAAAGGAAACATCTACCCTGAACTGTGATAGATGTGTCAAGGCATGTAGACAGTGAGGCAGAACATAAAATATTATATTATTTAATAGAGCCTGTGTTTTCTTTATGCTCTTAGGAATTTCATTGATGCAAGTGGAGGGCCACGACTTAAGGGGGACAACTAAGTTAAAGCAAAGAAGCAAAAGAGAATGGGGGGGTATTAATATTGGTAATTAAAAATGAAATATGGGCAGTCAAGCAGTCTTCAGGCAAATAAACATCAGCAGCAGCAGAGGAAAGACTATCGAGGGAACACAGGATGTGATGACTGCTGCGGTGGATCACATCGAGACCTTTAGCAGGGAGCTGGTCCATTAGACATTGCTCTTCTTTTTCCATTTCTTGCCTTGTTTTAGTGATAGTCACAGTACCACACATTTTACAAGACACATTTTAATGATCTTAATATAGTTTTAATACACATCTCACATAATAGAAAAGAAACAGGACAATACATATGCATGCTTGTTTATGATTGTTTTGAACACGCATTAGTTCTTCTTGTCACACAAATTTACTTAATTTGGTTATGTTGTGGAAGTTTTCCATTTAAATAAAGCCTGCAGACGATCGGTGAGCGGTAGCTAACATTCTTTAATCAAAAACAAAGAACAGACAAACCAAGCTTGATGAAGTCCCTGCATGATCGCGGGGCAGACGGTCAGCAGAGTCTCACGAGCCTAACATGGCTCTCAGTTAAATACCTTCTCCAGGAACAAAAGGCAGCTGTTTCACACCTTAAGGTTCACACTCACTTGCTACCTCCCAGAGTCCTCAAAGAGACAAAAGATTCTTCCTGTGGAGTTGTCTGCTTCCCCCAACTTCCCTACTAGACCCCCACCATTTGTCTTACTGTATGAGTGTGAGACATGTTAAAATCCAGTGGCACCAAGGTATCATACAATAAAATAATGTGATTAATACATAAGTAAAAGAAATTCCTATACATGCCCCTTCCTGATTTCTTATGTTTTAACATGTTTGTTAAAAAGTAATTTCCTTCTAAACTTAATAAGTGGTTTTGTCATCTAGCAAGAACTGCAATCAAGCATGTGCAATAACTGGTGATGAGTGTTTTACAGCGCTGTGGAGGAAATTTGGTCCACTCTTCTTTGCAGAATTGTTTTCATTCGGCCACTTTGGAGGGTTTTCCAGCATAGGCTGAGTTTTTAAGGTCATGCTAAACCATCTCAATCTGATTCCAGTCTGCACTTTGACCAGGTCAAAACCTCCATGTTGTTTTTTGAGCCATTCAGAGATGATCTTGCTGCTGTGTTTTGCATTATTGTCCTGGTGCACTTGAGCTTCAGGGCACATTAAATGAGACAAGTGAGGCCTTCAGGTTTTCCACATTTTCTGGATTAAGGCCCTCATCGTGGTTCGATTCCCAAAGGGCTTGAAATGCCTTTGTAAACAATAAAATAATGTGATTAATGCATAAGTAAAAGAAATTCCTATACAATCACATTTTGAAAATCTTGTTTCTTCCTCCGGGCAGTTAGTTACTTTTCTTTATATAGGATGAAACTGCCTTCCGTTGCACTTTATGTTTAACAGGCTATAGAAATTGCACATTACTGTTATATAGTTGATGATTGCGTTTATGACAATATCTTTAATGCAACATAATGAACATGGCCTTTAATCTCACTACATTTTTATACATATTTGTCCCCAGATTGTGGACAGAATTGGAAGGGGGGAGGAATTTAAAATTTCCCCTGCTTTTTTCCTAAAACAATCAGAGTTGGGGAATTTTAGTAATTTAAGCAACTTTTAAAGACTGGGGACAATGAAAGCCTTTCCTGAAGAGTGTACTGAGTGAGATTAATGGGCTACCAAGTATGTTAGGCTTAAAGTTAGATTCTATATGCCTGTAATAAAATAATTTTTCCCTGAGATTAGTAAAGTATTTCGATACGACACAAAAACGCCGGACCAGGAACAAATTCACAGAGGGATTCAGGCAGAGGAGAAAAAGAAAAAACATTCCACTCAAACAAATATTTATAAAAATCCATGAGTCAGTATTTTACAAACAGAGGAAAAACTGCAAGTACATGTAACAATGGAGAGACAACCATTTATAAATGGCATGATAATAACAGTAATAATAATAATAATAATAAGTAGGTATGGTGGTACCAAATCTGGAGACTTCACTGTGATGAGACTCAACTGAGCTGCTCACAGCTGTTGTTTGCCTCCCTCTAAAACCACAGCTCGGTGTAAATAAACCACCAAAAGTATTCCTTTAACATCCTTTCATTTCCTTCACACTGCCTTTTCCCAGTCTGTCCCATCCTTTCCCTTCATGCATTTATCTTTGCAGCCCTCTCATCCATTTGCCGTCCTTGTTTTACCTGTTTTTCCTCTCCCCGTCCTTTTGTCTACCTGCAGGAACAACAGACGACTCAGATTAGGCTCAATTTGAACAAGAGCTTTAAAGCAGCAGGAGATTACAGAACAGGAGAGGACGCAACCACAGCACCTGCGCTCCTCAAAAATTCCCTGATTCAACAGCGTGTTTATGTGTGGATACAGAGAGAGAGGACGACTGAGAGTAAATCTGCTGAGCCACACTAACCCTGAAGGAGGAACTGCTTTTCTCTCCTGTGCTCATCTTTTATTGAGCAATGGCGACAAGGCAGACTTCTGGATTTTTCCTCGTATTTAGGCTCTTTATCGCCTCATTTTAAGGCTCTCACCGGAAAACTTTCTTGTAAACAATCTGATGGATGACTCTGCATGCTGCATATTATTGGACAATATCCATCCTGCAGCTGCATCTGAATTTAATCCCTTCACAGACAAATAAATTAAGTATTGCACTATTGTTATATTCTCCATGATGTTTTTTAGAGGAGAAAATGTTGCTGTTTCAGTAGAAGCAATGGCTTTGTATTGTTTTTTGTCTCATCCATTTACAATTTCATACCTTCTCACCATGCTGAATAACTTTCCTTCTCTATAAATATAGTTAACAATGCAACCTATGTTATGTTAACCTATATTGCAGGAGACGAGCAAAAAGAAACCACGAAATAAAAACTCATTGCAGTCAGCAGCAAAGTTGTCAAATGAATCCTCAAAGAGGGAGATAAAAGGAAAACACCACTATGATCTTAGAAAATCAATATTAAAGATAGATGAGTGCAGAAAAGGAAGCAGCGAATTTGCTGCTCAGCACACATCTACAGCGCTAAACAGCTGGCAAGGAGGGAAGAGTGAATATACAAGTAGGAACAGGAGGATGTTTCAGTGACAAATGTCTCACTCATGCAAAGAGTCAGCAGGCTGCAGACCCTCCCCATCTTCCATTTTTAGATTTCCTTTTTATTTGACAGTTTTTATTTATACTTACAAACACAAAAACGAAACTTCCCTAATTAACAAAATGAACTTCATGTTTTATTCAGTGTGACCTGAAACTAGCGATTAACCTGTTAAAGTCATCTAGAAAGATTTTTGCTGAGGTCACAGAGCACTGTTGTCACATAAACTTCAAAACAGCCAAAAGTCTTTATGCAACCAAAGAAGACGCCCCGTTGGGACAATTACAAAAATGCAGGCACATCCCAGAAGCTACATAAATGTTTTATGCGGCATATGGCTACAATCTGCCAATCACATTTATTCACATGCTCTCATGATGATGACTATGATGGAGTCTGTTAAGCTGTTCCCTCTTATTTTCATTCTTGCTTATTCATATCTGTCCAGTTGTCCTGCCTGCTTTCAGTACCACCTACGCCTGATGATCTAAATACAAAAATGCTTTTCTATTGTTGGATTATAATTATTTTCTGTTCTTGACTACTCCCAATGTATGACCTCTGATTTGGGCATTATTTTATTTTGCATTTCAATATCTCCCTGGTCTTGGGCCATAACAACAACAAAAAAGGCCGGGAGCCACCTTACGTGAAGCTGGCTTTCAGATCGAGTGTATAACTGTGTGCATTCTCTACACCACATGCTCGTAACTCATAACTCGTTCCAGATTATGATCCATTTCAGAGTTTATAAATTATGTAACTATTATTATAGTGGCTGCGTATATTGTGTAAAGCCAGAGATTATAAAATCTGATGATGATTGTATGCTATGCATTAAAGTGCACCAGTAGATTAAAAAGCATGTTGCGTGTGTTTTCTTTACACAGATTAAAAATATTATGTGGAACATGTACTTCCAATGACTCAGGAGGCTTTGTAAACACAAGCTGTTACGAGATCAGATTTTCACAAAGAATACCTAATAGGAAGTTTGGAAAACAGCACAAATTTTACTGTAGGCATGTGGAGATAGACTCTGTCGTATAAATTATAAACGCAACATCTATACCCACCGGCCACTATAACTAATCAGCCAATCATATGCCAGCAACATTTAGAAAAGCCCTTTTTAAAAAGGTGATTTAAGAGACTCTGAATGTGGCATGGTGGAGGCGTATTTCATAAAATGCTGATCTACTGAGATTTTCCGACACAACCATCTCTAGAGTTTATAGAGAATCATCCAAAGAAGAAGAAAATATCCAGTGAGCAGCAGCTCTCTGGGTGAAAATGTTCAATTCAATTCAATTCAATTCAATTTTATTTATATAGCGCCAAATCACAAAAAAAGTCGCCTCAAGGCGCTTCATAGATACAGAGAAAAACCCAACAATCATATGACCCCCTATGAGCAAGCACTTTGGCGACAGTGGGAAGGAAAAACTCCCTTTTAACAGGAAGAAACCTCCGGCAGAACCAGGCTCAGGGAGGGGCGGCCATCTGCTGCGACCGGTTGGGGTGAGAGAAGGAAGACAGGATAAAAGACATGCTGTGGAAGAGAGACAGAGGTTAATAACAGATATGATTCAATGCAGAGAGGTCTATTAATACATAGTGAGTGAGAAAGGTGACTGGAAAGGAAAAACTCAATGCATCATGGGAATCCCCCGGCAGCCTACGTCTATTGCAGCATAACTAAGGGAGGATTCAGGGTCACCTGGTCCAGCCCTAACTATATGCTTTAGCAAAAAGGAAAGTTTTAAGCCTAATCTTAAAAGTAGAGATAGTTTCTGTCTCCCGAATCCAAACTGGAAGCTGGTTCCACAGAAGAGGGGCCTGAAAACTGAAGGCTCTGCCTCCCATTCTACTTTTAAATACTCTAGGAACAACAAGTAGGCCTGCAGAGCGAGAGCGAAGTGCTCTAATAGGGTGATATGGTACTACAAGGTCATTAAGATAAGATGGGGCCTGATTATTTAAGACCTCGTATGTGAGGAGCAGGATTTTGAATTCAATTCTGGATTTAACAGGAAGCCAATGAAGGGAAGCCAAAACAGGAGAAATATGCTCTCTCCTTCTAGTCCCTGTCAGTACTCTTGCTGCAGCATTTTGGATTAGCTGAAGGCTTTTCAGTGAGTTTTTTGGACATCCTGATAATAATGAATTACAGTAGTCCAGCCTGGAAGTAATAAATGCATGAACTAGTTTTTCAGCGTCCCTCTGAGACAGGATATTTCTAATTTTAGAGATGTTGCGCAAATGGAAGAAAGCAGTCTTACATATTTGTTTAATATGTGCGTTGAAGGACATGTCCTGGTCAAAAATGACTCCAAGGTTCCTCACAGCGTTACTGGAGGCCATGGTAATGCCATCCAGAGTATGAATCTGGTTAGATACCATATTTCTAAGATTTTCAGGGCCGAGTACAATAACCTCAGTTTTATCTGAATTAAGAAGCAGAAAGTTAGCGGCCATCCAGGTCTTTATGTCTTTAAGACATTCCTGCAGTTTAACTAATTGGTGTGTGTTATCTGGCTTCATGGACAGATAGAGCTGGGTGTCATCTGCATAGCAGTGAAAATGTATGCTATGTCTTCTAATGATGCTGCCTAAGGGAAGCATGTATAATGTAAACAGAATTGGTCCTAGCACTGAACCCTGTGGAACTCCATAATTAACCTCAGTGTGTGAAGAGGACTCTCCATTTACATGCACAAATTGGAGTCTATTAGATAGATATGATACAAACCACTGCAGCACAGTACCTGTAATACCTACAGCATGTTCTAATCGCTCTAATAGGATATTATGGTCGACAGTATCGAACGCTGCACTGAGGTCTAGCAGGACAAGCACAGAGATGAGTCCACTGTCAGAGGCCATAAGAAGATCATTTGTAACCTTCACTAAAGCTGTTTCTGTGCTGTGATGAGCTCTGAAACCTGACTGAAACTCTTCAAATAAACCATTCCTCTGCAGATGATCTGTTAGCTGTTTGACAACTACTCTTTCAAGGATTTTTGATATGAAAGGAAGGTTGGAGATTGGCCTATAATTAGCTAAGACTGCTGGGTCTAGAGATGGCTTTTTGAGTAAAGGTTTAACCACAGCCAGCTTGAAGGCCTGTGGTACATAGCCGACCATTAGAGATAGGTTGATCATATTTAAGATCGAAGAATTAATCAATGGCAGGACTTCTTTGAGCAGTTTTGTAGGAATGGGGTCTAAAAGACACGTTGATGGTTTGGAGGAAGTAATTATTGAAGTTAACTCAGAAAGATCAATTGGAGAAAAAGAGTCTAACTTAACATCAATGGTACTAAGAGTAGCTGTAGATAATATTACATCTGTGGGATGATTACTGGTAATTTTTTCTCTAATGATAAAAATTTTATTTGTGAAGAAGTTCATGAAGTCATTACTAGTTAACGTTAAAGGGATGGTTGGCTCAACAGAGCTCTGACTCTTTGTCAGCCTGGCTACAGTGCTGAAGAGAAACCTGGGGTTGTTCTTATTTTCTTCAATCAGTGATGAATAGTAAGATGTTCTGGCTTTGCGGAGGGCTTTCTTATAAAGCAGCAAACTATTTCTCCAGGCTAAATGATGATCCTCTAAATTTGTGACACGCCATTTCCTCTCCAGATTACGAGTCATCTGCTTTAGGGTACGTGTTTGAGAATTATACCACGGAGTCAGGTACTTCTGATTAGAGACCTTAGTTTTCACTGGAGCTACAGTATCCAGAGTCGTACGTAGTGAGGAGGTGAAATTATTAACAAGATAATCAACCTCTGTTGGGGTAGCGTTCAGATAGCTGCTCTGCTCTGTGTTGGTACAGGGCATTGAAGATGATAACAGTGGGTGGATTATATTCTTAAACTTAGTTACAGCGCTTTCAGAAAGACATCTACTTTGATAAAATCTACTCTCCACCGCTGTGTAATCAATTATTGTAAATGTAAATGTTATCAGGAAATGATCAGACAGGAGAGGGTTTTCAGGAAACACTGTTAAATGTTCAGTTTCTATGCCATATGTTAAAACAAGATCTAGAGTGTGATTAAAGTGGTGGGTGGGTTCTTTTACATTTTGAGAGAAGCCAATTGAGTCTAATAACAGACTAAATGCCATGTTGAGGCTGTCATTTTTAGCATCTACATGGATGTTAAAATCACCCACAATAATTATTTTATTTGAGCTCAGAACTAAATTAGATATAAAGTCTGAGAAATCAGACAGAAACTCTGTGTAAGGCCCAGGTGGACGATAGATGATAACAAGTAAGACTGGTTTCTGAGTTTCACAGCTGGGGTGGACAATGTTAAGCATCAGGCTTTCAAATGAATTAAAAGTCTGTCTTGGTCTTTCATTAATTAATAGGCTGGTGTGAAAAATTGCTGCCACACCGCCCCCTCGGCCTGTGCTTCGAGGTTTCTGGTAGTTAGAATGACTCGGGGGTGTTGATTCATTTAAACTAACATAATCATCCTGCTGCAACCAGGTTTCTGTAAGGCAGAGTAAATCAATTTGTTGATCAATTATTAAGTCATGTACTAACAGAGACTTGGAGGAGAGAGACCTAATATTTAATAATCCACATTTCACTGTTTTACTCTTTGGTTCAGATGTGGATACTGTATTGTTCTTTCTTTTTGATTGTTTATGTTTAAGTTGTTTGTTGCTGGTTTTTAGTTTGTTTTTTGTCTTTTTGGAAGCTGACACAGTCTCTATGGAGATGGTTTTTTGGGGGGGTAGCAGGAGGAGAGAAGCTGCAGAGAGGCGTGTAAGACTGCAACTCTGCTTCCTGGTCCCAACTCTGGATAGTCATATTTTGGGGGGTTTAATATATTTGTCCATATTTCTAGAAATGAGAGCTGCTCCATCCAAAGTGGGATGGATGCCGTCTCTCCTAACAAGACCAGGTTTCCTCCAGAAGGTTTGCCAATTATCTATGAAGCCCACATCGTTTCTGGGACACCACTCAGACAGCCAGCAATTTAAGGAGAACATGCGGCTAAACATGTCACTCCTGGTCTGATTGGGGAGGGGACCAGAGAAAACTACAGAGTCCGACATTGTTTTAGCAAAGTTGCACACCGATTCAATATTGATTTTAGTGACCTCCGATTGGCGTAACCGGGTGTCATTACTGCCGACGTGAATTATGATTTTACTGAATTTACGTTTACCCTTAGCCAGCAGTTTTAAATTTCCTTCAATGTCGCCTGCTCTGGCCCCTGGAAGACAATTGACTATGGTTGCCGGTGTCTCTAGCTTCACATGTCTGAGAACAGAATCACCAATTACCAGAGTTTGACCCCCGGCGGGTGTGTCACCGAGTGGGGAAAAACGGTTAGACACATGAACGGGTTGGTGGTGTACCTGGGGCTTCTGTTTAGGACTATGCTTCCTCCTCACCGTGACCCAGCCGCCCTCTTTCCCCAGCTGCTTGGGGTCTGCCGGGGAACAGCTAGCGGGGCCTACGCTATCTTCGGCTGCACCAGCTACAGGGGCCTGGCTAGCTACGGGTGAATGAAGGGTGCGAAGCCGAGTCTCCAATTCAGTAATCCTAGCCTCCAGAGCTGCAAATATGCTACATTTGTTACAGATATCATTACTGCTAAAGGAGGCCGAGGAGTAACTAAACATCTGACACAATGAGCAAGAAAGTGCAGGAGGGACAGGTGAAGTAGCCATGGTGCTAACGAGTCGGCTACGAGCTAAGCTAAGCTAGCGAAACAGTACAGAGACAGTGAGTGAATACTTTGGCTATAAATTAGGTAGTGAGTACACAGAAAGTGTGCTTCGGATGAAGCACGTGAAGATTATACTATGAAAGAAGAATGTATTTAAAAGTTGTTAATTAAATTGCTAAGCAAATAAGCTACTCAGAAACACCACTGTGTTTGAGCAGGAACAGGAAGTGATACTCATGTCAGAGGTCAGAAAACAGTAGCCAAACTGCTTTGAGCAGACAGTAAAGCAACGGTAACTCAAATAATAACTAGTTACAACTACAGTTTACAGAAGAGCACCTTCAATGTAACGAACCTCAAATCAGATGAGCCACAGCAGTCCTGCGAGCTAAAAAGAGGAAACTGAGGATAGAGTTTGCACAGGCTCACCAAAAGTGGCCAATAGAAGATTGGAAAAATGTTTTCTCAATTGGTGAGTCTCAATTTCTGCCAAACATTGAGACGGTAGCGTCTGAATTTGGCATAAACAGCATGAAAGCATGGATCCATCATGCTTTGTACCAATGGTTCAGGCTGATGGTGTTTATCTAATGGTGTAGGGGATATTTTCTTGGCCTCTATCATCCACTGAGCATTGTTTAAAGGCCACAGCCTACCTGAATATTGCTGCTGACTGTGTCCATGCCAACAATAACAACAATGCACCTATCACCTCCTGGCAGGTTAACACATCACAAAGCTCAGGTCACAAAGCTCAAATCATCTCAACCTGGCTTTTGAGCATGAGCACAAGTTCACTGCACTCAAATGGCCTCCACAATCACCAGATCTCAATCCAACAGAGTACTCGAACATGATTGAACAGGAGATTTTCATTACAGATGTGCAACATCTGCAGCAATTGTGATGCTGTCATGTCAATAAGAATCAAAGTCTCTGAGGAATGTTTCCAGTACTTAGTTGAATCTATACCATGAAGAACCAATGAAGCTCTGAGGGCAAAAGGGTGACTAAGACGATGGACCCAAGTGGCCAGTATGTATATTTCATTTTAAAATATCATGCTTATTGTCAGTACTGGTATATCATCGTGTTCGTATTATGAACTCGTATTATGATATCTATAATTTTAGATTATTACCCACTGTTATTTCCCAGTGTGGAGCGGAAAAAATCCAAAGCAAAACAAAATATATACATGTGAAGTTTAACATGAATTTGAATCCAACCAATTTTCTTTAATGTTACAAAAACTGCCTTTCAGGTTTTTGTTTTTGTGGGGTTTTTTAAATCAAATAATGTCATTATTTCAGGTTGATTGCCTGTGAATATTCCTTTGATGTAATAATTTGCCTTTCTGGAACTTCTCTTACACAAAGGCAATGATGCACACAGACAATAATAGCACACCACTTACATCACCAGCCCACGTCCACACAGTCACTTGATAATAGTGGTGTTGAATGGAAATCCATCTGCCAAATGCTGAGAGGAACACTACAGACACAAAGAGGGGGGGGGTTAGTCTGTACATTGTGCTCTTACTGAAAGTCAGATAATGCTCAGGGACTGTTTATCAGAACAGTAGATTGACAAAATTACATTCGCTTCTTACCGGAACATCTGCTGATGGTGTTGAAAGGAAAAAACTGGCAAATGGCCTGAGTTACAACACACTGTACATAAATACATCTGACCCCTGTGTGATGATTCATAATGAATGAAATATTACATAAATGTGAAGTCCTGGAAAATTAAGCTGTGTTGAAATCCATCCAGTTTCTCATTTGATGTGAGCACAAATAAAACCCATAAACAACAACATGAATATACACCAACAGGTAATTAAGTCATTTATCTGTACAAAATGAAAAAAGAAAAATATGTTTGGAGGGGTCTTTTTAATCATGGGTTGTGTGATGAAATCTGTCGTAGCTAGAAAGAAGAGAAGTTACTGAAAGGTTCGAGGAAGCTATTGAGCGTGGCCAAGAAACAGTCTGATATAAAACCACAAATAATGAGTTTCAAAGTCCAGCGTTAAGCTACAGTCCACTGGGTCCAGCTTCATATCAAGAGCACAGACATGGACGATCTCGATCCTCTTCTTTAGCTTTCAGGACGAAACAGTATTCTTTAATTTAATGACTACATGTTTCTGCCTTCTGATCCATAGTAGTAACATAACAACAGCATGCCTGTGTGTTTCTTTCTGACTGAGTGACAAAGGAGCTCTGAGCAAAAAACAGAGCAACTCCTAAACGTAACAATTACGCCACACAGCAGTGAGTTCTAACACCCGGGAAAGGCACAGCAGCCGTGTTTGATCTTTGAATTCAATAACAGACCAGTGCACAGAGAATATTAAATGATTTGTTCCTGCTCTCCAACCAGTTCAGTGATTGTGAAGGTTGCTCAAAGATTTCTTTTTTCTGATGCATGGTCAGTCTTTGTTCAATGTTTGATGCATGATGGTCTTTGTTCAGTGTTTGTTAACTGTGACAGAATGTCCTCTGTCATGCTGAAAAGAAAGAAGAGCTCTGACACGATAGATTTTTAAGGCAGACTTGCAGGACTCATCAACTGCGAACACTGTCAGTAATATTGCATCTTATGAATAATACATTTTAGAACCCTGATTAATATAACTGATTAAGGACTCGTTAGGGCAATGTCTGTGGAGCACACTCTCCCTGGATATATTCAAGTGTAGCTGTGTAACAAGTTTAGTAGAAAAAAGATTGAAAGCAGCTCTTTAGTTCTGTCATCATTGCTACCTGGCACTTTGGAAGGACTTCAAGTCCTATGACATATTATAGTGTGACATTTCACAAAGAAATAGGATCCAAACTGACTTTTATCACAAGGAAAACAGTTTAATACCTAAACTCCAGGCTTGAGGTCAAATACAGGCAAAGAGTTCATGTGAGGCATTCATGAGCAATATATACAAGGGCTTGAATTTTTGTTGTGTACACTACAAACCCAGACACGAAATATTTGAAAGCTTCAGACAGAGAATCACCCTCAGGTTGACTGACGTGTCAGCGTGGACATCAAGCTTAGGACCAGGATATTTTCATAGCGAGTAATCCAAACCACACAGCAGCATAATAATGACGAACCTTGTGTGGTGGATGGATCATCTCAGATGTTCTCCTGGCTGAAGTTTGGTCCATTCTTGGAGTCTTCCTCCTGCCGTATGATAGCGTTCATCTCCGTCCAATGATCAAGATTATTTTTTATTAGGAAAAATTTAACCTTCAGCCAACATCTTCTCCTCATTAGCCATGAAGTCATTAATACATCAGTATATGCCAACTAACCCTCCAAACATTAATGTTATTTAGTTATTTATATATGTTATTTAGAGATATCTTGCTGCTATCTTTATCTATCAAATCACCCTGACACTCATCTCCACACTCCATCCTCCCTGTACTCTCTTCTTCACTTCTCTAATGCTCGATCCATCACTTTCAGTGGTTGATCCCAGGTATTTAAACTCGTCCATCGTCACTACCTCACCTCCTTGCACCTTCACTGTCACACGTGTCTCCCTCCCATTCACACACATACATTCTGTCTTACTTCTTCCCTTTCATTAATTTTCTCTCCAGAGAATACCTCCACCTCTCCAGGATCTCTTCCACCTGCTTTCTGTTTCGACTACAGAAAAATGGTCCATGATTAGACCGCAAAATGGTTCTTTACTTGCTTTCTTGCACCTTCTGTGGATGGTGAGCTATCTTATCTCAGCTTGCTACTACCAAAAAAAAAAAAAACCTGTTAGCTATTCCCTAATTCTATGTGTGAAAAAACTTTATCCTGACGGGAAATTTGAGAGACGTTCTGGATGAAATGTGCTTTTGTGCATATTTCAACACTCAAAGCACTTAAAGGAGGTTCCTCAACAATAAAGCCTTTAATCAGAGTCAGTAAGGCCTCAGTAGTTCGTAGTCTCAATCAAATATTACTTATTTTATGGTCTCTTGGCCCAGTTAAGTCATTGTCTGTTTCAGAGAGTGATGAGGTTCACAAAGACCGTTCCAACTAAAAGCTTTTTTTTCAGTAAGTCTTGGCTTGTGTTGAAGGATTTCTTTTTTTCTCTCTGGCTATTTGTTTTTGACAGCAGCTCTCCTAAGCTGCAATTTCCTGCCACCCATACTGGCACAAAACAGGACATCACAGAAATGGAAATGGGCCATTTGGCTAAAATATACATTGAAAATAGGGACTCTTAATGCTAAGCCTTATTTGCATCTGCTCTCCATCTGTCCTAACTGTAAATAAAAAAAACAAGTTCCTAATAGAAAACAGCAGAAATGAAAATTGAATTTGCATAAAGTTTAGTCTTAACTAAAGACTTGAGCATATGTGTGATTAGGATAATCTAGACTGTTTATACCTGTTAAAATAGATGAAATGGTTTTAAAATGATTTTCCAAGGGTCCTTATACAGGGAGTGCAGAATTATTAGGCAAATGAGTATTTTGTCCACATCATCCTCTTCATGCATGTTGTCTTACTCCAAGCTGTATAGGCTCGAAAGCCTACTACCAATTAAGCATATTAGGTGATGTGCATCTCTGTAATGAGAAGGGGTGTGGTCTAATGACATCAACACCCTATATCAGGTGTGCATAATTATTAGGCAACTTCCTTTCCTTTGGCAAAATGGGTCAAAAGAAGGACTTGACAGGCTCAGAAAAGTCAAAAATAGTGAGATATCTTGCAGAGGGATGCAGCAGTCTCAAAATTGCAAAGCTTCTGAAGCGTGATCATCGAACAATCAAGCGTTTCATTCAAAATAGTCAACAGGGTCGCAAGAAGCGTGTGGAAAAACCAAGGCGCAAAATAACTGCCCATGAACTGAGAAAAGTCAAGCGTGCAGCTGCCAAGATGCCACTTGCCACCAGTTTGGCCATATTTCAGAGCTGCAACATCACTGGAGTGCCCAAAAGCACAAGGTGTGCAATACTCAGAGACATGGCCAAGGTAAGAAAGGCTGAAAGACGACCACCACTGAACAAGACACACAAGCTGAAACGTCAAGACTGGGCCAAGAAATATCTCAAGACTGATTTTTCTAAGGTTTTATGGACTGATGAAATGAGAGTGAGTCTTGATGGGCCAGATGGATGGGCCCGTGGCTGGATTGGTAAAGGGCAGAGAGCTCCAGTCCGACTCAGACGCCAGCAAGGTGGAGGTGGAGTACTGGTTTGGGCTGGTATCATCAAAGATGAGCTTGTGGGGCCTTTTCGGGTTGAGGAAGAAGTCAAGCTCAACTCCCAGTCCTACTGCCAGTTTCTGGAAGACACCTTCTTCAAGCAGTGGTACAGGAAGAAGTCTGCATCCTTCAAGAAAAACATGATTTTCATGCAGGACAATGCTCCATCACACGCGTCCAAGTACTCCACAGCATGGCTGGCAAGAAAGGGTATAAAAGAAGAAAAACTAATGACATGGCCTCCTTGTTCACCTGATCTGAACCCCATTGAGAACCTGTGGTCCATCATCAAATGTGAGATTTACAAGGAGGGAAAACAGTACACCTCTCTGAACAGTGTCTGGGAGGCTGTGGTTGCTGCTGCACGCAATGTTGATGGTGAACAGATCAAAACACTGACAGAATCCATGGATGGCAGGCTTTTGCGTGTCCTTGCAAAGAAAGGTGGCTATATTGGTCGCTGATTTGTTTTTGTTTTGTTTTTGAATGTCAGAAATGTATATTTGTGAATGTGGAGATGTTATATTGGTTTCACTGGTAAAAATAAATAATTGAAATGGGTATATATTTGTTTTTTGTTAAGTTGCCTAATAATTATGCACAGTAATAGTCACCTGCACACACAGATATCCCCCTAAAATAGCTAAAACTAAAAACAAACTAAAAACTACTTCCAAAAACATTCAGCTTTCATATTAATGAGTTTTTTGGGTTCATTGAGAACATGGTTGTTGTTCAATAATAAAATTATTCCTCAAAAATACAACTTGCCTAATAATTCTGCACTCCCTGTAAAAACTGCAACCTTCACAAAGAACAGAGCCTACAAAGTCATGTGATTAGCCACCCTATAGCTATATGAGAAGCAGGCACTTCTAGGCTCTGAATAATGGATAAACGGTACATTCTTTTGCACTTTGCCAGCCGTGTGGATACAGCAAAGACTAAACGTGGATTTACTTCACAGCTTCCTCCATAAGCTGGCAGGGGAGCAGAGGGATGACAGTGGTGACACAGTGCCTTTGAATACATTTCTATGCATGCACGTACACCTGCTGAATCCCTAAACAGGCTGAACATACATATGCATGTTTGTTTGGCATTCTCTGTTATCGAGGGAAGTGTCAGCGAGGTTTCGCCTGGGACGCTGTCCGTGGAGAGACAGAACAAAAGGTGAGGGCAAGAAACAAAAGCCCCGCTTCTCTTCATCCATTAGTGAAAATCACTTTCGTATTAACTGTTTATCTATGTTTTTGAACATCAGAATAAGATGTGTTAAGTGATGCAATTAAATAATTTAAGAGTGATACTTAGTAGGGATCTTTGATGTGATTTTATAATCTGGGAGAAACACCAAAGAGTACAATGATCCAAGTTTGTTTAGACTGAAATAAATATTGAGCTGTTGCAACCAATCACCAATTTTTAGTCATTAAACATATTTAGTCATTAGACTTATTTTTAATTAAACCTGTTTGTCTCTGACTATTCTCTCTCCAGCATTCTTGACAGTGAACAACACAGTGTACTTCCTGTGCCGGTTTCAAACCTGGACAAATGGGGAAGGCAAAGTCAGCAAATGCGTCAAGTGCATCTGAATCTTTGCCAAATCAAACATGCGGCTCATCAAGAATGAAATTTCCATATCTGATCGATCAGGGCCCATATTAACGGCCACCTCTGGTGCTCTTGGCCAACAGGGTGCCGGAAGAAACTGTTGGCCTAAGACAAAGACAGAGGAGAGGGGAAAGGCAGATTCAGAGGCAACGAGAAGGCGGGTTGTTTCCCAAAACCTTAAGAGCCACCTTCTCTCCTTCACCCTAAAGGAGACCCTTAATCCCAAACTTTGGAGACATGAGGCCAGATTTGTAAGACTACAGGGGAGGATCATGGATGTAGTGAAGGAGGACATGCAGAGGGTTGATTTGACAGAGGATGGTAGGAATAGGGTAAGATGGAGGCAGATGACCCGCTAAAGGAAGAAGCCAAAAGAAGAAAAACTGGATAATATTTTAATAATTTATAATCTTAGAACCCGTCAAATATTTCCTGATGACTCATCCATTTAAATTGTCCAAGTATAAATTGGACAAAATACATTGTGACTCAATAATCAAGAATGAAATAACCTAAAACTTCAACATTCATAAGAAAAAAGAAGTGAAGGTCCTATAACATAAATGAATCTTTAAAGCTGGTTTGTCTTGCACCTCCAAGGAGCCCCAACAGCAAACACTTGACTGAATTTTGTCTTTAAGTGTGTCAGATCCTGGGTGAATACACAGAGTCAGTAATCATCACGATTTCCACTCTGTAGCAATACAAAATCAAGAACGGAGTATTTAAGCTATCAGAAGATGTTGGTACTAAATAAAAGCCACACTAATTTAGCTGAGGTCAAGAGGTGAGTCAGGCTAACTGGGCTACTTTTTGCAATTTAGAAAAATATCAGGCGGTAACCAGGCTGGCTTCACCCGGAGCCGTAGGATCATAACGCTGTGTGAGAGCGTTTTTACTGCCGCTGCGATGTGACTGATGTGCTTTGAACTGATCCAATACTCTGTTTCCTGTGTAAAACTTGTTTCACACAATAACCTTCTGTGGAGTTATGCAATTATGTTTCAGTTTGATCGTTTGCCCTCCAGTGTTAACGCTGCATACTGTATATTTCAGCGAGCAAAGAGAGATTAGATTGTTGTGGTTATTATGTTGTCAACTTTATTACTTTTTGGGTGAGCCATCAGGCTCCCCTAATTGGATTGTGGTAGTCTGTATTCCCTCGGCAGCAGGAAGCTCAAACCTATAAAATATTCCAATTATTAAGCAGAAGAAGTGATGCGGAGTATGCGCCTCAGCTTTATATCGTCTAAAAATAGAAACACGGATTGATGACAAACAAGCGTGTGTGCGTGCATGCCAGTGTGTGTACCCCCATGTGTTTGCTGTTGTAGACTCAATCCCTAGTGCACAATAGAGAACAATGGAGAGCAGTCCATCATTTTGGTGCACCAGATGCAACGCATATTCCCACAGCTCTTCCCATTTTCAGTTTTCCCCTAAAATACACGCTCACCCTCCCATGTTTTTTTGCCATAGTCATTCTTAATGGATGTCAGAAATACAAACACAATACTCTGCGCCCTAGGCAAGATTTTAGATGGCGCCCCCCTACATCGGCAGTGTAGTGTATGTACTCACAAGAAACCGAATAGCTTTGTCTTTGACCTTTTTTTTTTACTTAAAGAAAGCAAATTCACAATCAGAATAATTAACAAGATAAAAAAATATATGAATAAATAAATGAATACAAAAAATAAAAAATGAATATATGAAATACAATAAATTTTACATACATAAACACAATAAAACGTGTCAACAAGTTGGATAAAATAAATTAAAAATACAATATAAATAAGGCACTGCACAAAACAAGATATTAAATAAACCAGTATGACTTTAACAACTATATTACAAGAAAGGGGATCCTACAGAGTTCTCTAGTTGTGCTTTTTAATACTGCATTAACTAGAATGACTTACAAATTACTGTACACCACCCCCTCATCAACCTCACATCACCTGCTACAGCCTTACTCTCCTAGTCTTTCTTGCAGCAAAGTCATCTACAACATCATCATATGACAACTGATTTGAGACCACATGATTTATGCTTATGATCACTGCTGGGTTGTGCTGCTGAGGTGGAGGCAACAGGAACACCGCTTGATGCTGCTGCAAAACTGGTGGGTTGTGCTGCTGAGGTGGAGGCAACAGGAAGACCGCTTGATGCTGCTGCATCATGGCTGGGTTGTGCTGCTGATGCTGCATCACTGGTGGGTTGTGCTGCTGAAGTGGAGGCAGCAGCGGTAGATGTGGTAGATGGCCCAGGGGTGGGATTTAGAAACTTCAACAGTGCATCTGAAGAGAGGAGTATGTGACACCACTGAGTATTAAAGTCTAATAATAAAAACATATGATTCCAGGAATAAAATGAAATGATATAATATAAATGAAAAACCAAAGAGATATATGTATGATGTTAACTGATATGCAAATTAGATTAGATTCAATTTATTGTCATCATTACAGTGAAATGCTGAATAGCAGAATGCAAAGTAACAGTATAATATCATATGAGAATGTTATGTTATGATTATCTTTGACCGAATCACAGCAGTGCTCATATTAAAAAACAGCATTCCCTCTCATGTGATATTGCTTAATTAACATTAATGATGTGCACTTTAACAACTAGGCTTACAACTATAATATATACAGGGGTGGAAAAGTGACTATTACCTGCAGGGTAAACGTTAGCTAACCAGAAGGCAATAACAATGTAAACAAAAAACACCTGCTTAAAAGATGAATACAAATGAGGAATGGTGGGAAAGGTGGGAGTACTGTAATTACCTAACGTTACATTATTATTTTCCATAACAATTTAGCCCCCTCCACAATATTAACTGACGTTAAAACAGTTAACTAGCTATTTATTGATTAGCAATTAGCGAATCATGTAACATTAGCTTAATGCTAAAAATTTAGGTTACTATCACATTCAGACAAATAATTTCATGTAGGCTAACGTTACCTACCTCTGTCTTTTTCTCGTTTCTCCTCCTCTTCTTTTCTCTTTTTTCTTCCCTGGGCACCTGACAGTTTTGGCCGTTTTGACATCTTGTGTTGATTTTTTGATGTGGTGACATCCAAAAGGAACCATGATACGGGAAGGGAGGGGGCGCACCGTGCGGGGAGGGGGGGCGTAATGTTGTAACAAATAATATTTCTATTAAATAAGCTTTACTTTGCATTTTAATTAACGTGGGATTATTTTTTGTATTTAGAAATAATAGTACCAACTTTTTTTTTTTTTTTTCAACATTTGTGGCACTGGCGTGGCGCCCCCTGATGGACGGCGCCCTTAGCATTTGCCTATACGGCCTATGCCACGGGCCGGCCCTGCTCTGCGAATGCGCACACACGTGCATTTGTAATATATCTTCATTAGAATGGCTTTGCTCTGTCATGTCACCGTTAAAAAGCTGATCTCCAGAAGCACACTCAGTGGGCTCAAGCTGAGCCAGCATGTCCCTCTTCATTATTCATTAAGAGCAAGTGAAATGAGGATGTGCCCCATTTGCAAATCATCACAATCAACAGATACCGCTTTTAACATACAAGCTGGCATCAAAGACACGTTGAGCAAGTAGACACACAAGAAAATACCACGAGGAAGGCCATGTAAGGTCTGGTTCTATGATTGTCTTACTGTAATACTGAGATACCTGTTTGGGTAGCGAATCAATGAGCATGACTACTTGAAGAACTTTTTTGGTAAAGCACGTTGATTTGTTTGGCAATGTATGCACCTGCAGTTCTGAGCATGTGATCACAGGTGAGGGTTTTCTTAAGCACTGAGCTGGACAAATTATTTGTCCCCTGAAAAACCTGGTATTAACAACCGCACACACGCAGTCCTGCTCCAAGCAATGAATTGCACAAAAATGCTTTTTTATTTGGCAGGAGGTCCAACAAACCCTCCATTTTCCAAGAACTTTAATTTTCTTGTTTCTTTCTTTTTTTTTTTTTTTTTTTGCTAATTTCAGAATAAGGAAGAGACTCTCTGAAATTCTGTAATGATAATCATTTTTTAACTTTCCTCTTGCAGGTTTATAGAATAGAATAGAATAGAATAACCCTTTAATTGTCCCACAAGGGGAAATTTGGTTGTAGCAGCAGCCAAAAAGACACATATACAAACAAACAGTACACAGGACACAGAACAGAAACATACACAATTTTTCTTACATATTTACATTAAGGACAATGGTTACTATATACAGAGAGTACTGTACAGTTATTAAATTAAATAAAAAATGAAGAAGAGAGTTAGCAACACTGTCTACCCTCTTTCTTATTTGTTATTTTTGCATATTTGTCACACTTTTCGGATCAAACTAATTTTAACATTAGACAAAGAAACCCTGAATGAATACAAAATGTTTTTAAATGATTTCATTTATTAAGGGATACAAGCTGCAGCAGGTAGCTGTGAAAAAGTGATTGACCCCTAAACATAATAACTCGTTGCATTCTTGGAATGAAACAGAATCCTTCCAGAAAGTTCAGTTTTTGTCTCGTCAGTCCAGAATACTTTCCAAAATGTCTTAGGGATGATCAAGACGTTTTTTTGGCAAATGTGAGATGAGCCTTTGTGGGAGCTCTTCTGCTTCCATTTGCCCGATCTCTTTCATATTGTTGAACCATAAATACTGATGTGAATTGAGACAAGGGAGGCCTAAACATTAAAAAAAAATCAATGCTTTGTGTTTTAGGGATGACTTTTATGAATCGTATATCAATCATATTATTGAGTTTGACAAGGCCTGTCAATATTTCATCAGAATTAGTAATAAGGTTAGTAGAAACAACCGTTCTAATCACATAAAAAGTTGTCCTGAACTTATTAGGCTTTCAGACTGATATTGCACGACCTCCTCTTTCTTTCTGGGTTCTCGGTGCTTATCGATCTGCTTGTGCGTGCAGTCTGCCAGCAAGGAAGTACTGCTGCTGTTGCTGCTGATTGAGATCAGCATGATGGTTGTGTTTGTGTGTGGTGGGGATAATTAGGATAGCCACAAAATATTCAGTGGTAGTATCAACTTATAATTCATATTCACATTTTGGAGGAAGTGCAAAACTTAAATATGCTCTTCAGGAAAGTAGGAGAAAATCTTTTTACGTGCAGACTGTACAAGCCACATGGCATGACATGAATATTTAAAACATGAAATATTCAGGCAACTTCACAAATTAGACAGATAGGTTGTAGTCCTATGAACTGAAACTTCACAACCATCCACAACAAAGCAGCACAACTGTTTGCTTGCATGCTAAGCTTGTTCAGATTTTAATGCCTACACTATAAAAATTATATAGTAGCAGTATGAAAAAAATACTCCTTAAATGCTTAAATTAGAACGCAGCTAACTTTATTTTAGGCTACAGTGCAGTTATCACCTTTCGTGTGGTTCAAACATGAAAAACTGTGAGCAGAAGTTTCATTGTGGCCATGAGTATAAATTAATATTGAGCTTTTGTGATTTCTTTGGACCCCTCTTTTTCCAGGGTGGAATGATTTTACCACATACAACTTTAATGACTTTAAATACCAACAACTGGGTGCACAATTTTTAACTCACATAGGGTTTAGACCAGGGGTCTCCAACTCCAGGCCTCGAGGGCCAGTGTCCTGCAGTTTTTAGATATAACCCTGGGTCAACACACCTGAATCAAATGATTAGTTAATTACCAGCCTCTGGAGAACTTTAACACAAATTGAGGAGGTAATCTAGCCATTTGAATCAGCTGTGTTGGATCAAGGACACATCTAAAACCTGCAGAACACCGGTCCTCAAGGTCTGGCATTGGAGACCCCTGGTCTAAACCATAAATACACACTCTTACACTTGGTTAAATGTCTTTAAGTTGAACTTCAACCAGACGCTTTTGGTAGACATCGACAAGCTTCTGGTCTAAACCACAATGGGAAGATTTAATTAATTGGTTCATAAAGATATTTATAATTTAATAAAGTGTTTTTCTTTGCACTAAGTTATCCATTTAATGTGACTGTAATTTGACAGAAGTCGTCAACTTGCACATATACCCGACTGAGCAAAAAAAAAAAAAAAAAGCTTTCTTTTTTGGTGTTTGCTTTTGTGTGTGTGTGGAGTCTCATAAGCTAAAGATAGACATTTATGGAGTACATCACTGAGAAGAAGAGATCCTCCAACTTGTCTACAGCTTTCATTTCAAGTTAAACTTTGACAGGACCGAGAAGTCATTTAAATAATGGAAGTAATCCTGTCAGTTACAATTTGCTGTCAGTTTTTTAAAGCAGAACTTCACCAAAAACAGCTGTAGCATTATAAAATTCAGTTTGAACTAAGTATTTTACTACTATTTCATTTACAATCAACATAAAAACCCATGCATAAAACTGAAATGTTTGGAATCACACATATACAGCTTTAAAATAAAATTCAGCAAGTACTTTTTAATTGCATAAAAACGTCTGCCTCTAAAGCCATTCACGATCAGTGGACCTCAATATATAAAGCTAGCAAAATAAAGAGTATTCTTAAAAAAAAAAAAAAAAAAAAAAAAAAAAGGCAAGAAAAAAAGATTTAAATGAAAAATATTTAAACACCTTGTAGCTACTATCGGCGAGAAAGCTGCGTTCACATAATCTGACATGGGAAATACCACTAGCAGCACTATAAATTGCCACCTAGGAGAAAGTATGTAAATTAACTGCTTTTCCATACCACAAACTGTCAATAAAAATAACAGATATCAACATCCACAACCGCGTCAGCGCTTCCAAATATACCCCTGTGCTGATCTAATATCAAAGTCTACATTTTAAAGCTGTCAGTCGCACCCGAAGTTTAATTTCAGCGTGAGCGTCTCTACATTTGTCACACACACCTTTACACGGCTCCGTGCCCTGAGATGATTAAACTGCCAAACGTGGCAAAAACTTTGATATTTGCACGAGTCAGAACGGTGGGCTGACAGCAGTTTAGATTAATCCACCTCAGAATCTGTCACCCTTTAAATTATTAGACAAAGAAGGAATCCTTTCAGTGCTAAACTTGGAGTGAACTTTCTACTCTCTTCTGACTGCAGGACTGCTAACATTCCCTGAAACCTCTTTCATTTCCATTTCATTTCACTCCAACCAACACCGCAGCAGCTGTTTTCACTGATTAACACAGCTGCTGCAGGGTTGGGTGACGACCCTCTTTCATGGCACAGTGCAGCAGACCTGCAGCTCAGGGGAGTCTCTAATGCTCACCGCGTTTGTGTGTTTGCATCCAAATTATTTCAGGTGATAAAACCTCAATTCAGAATTAAACAAGAGTCTGTGGCGGCTCTCTGCCGCGCTGTACGAAGTGAGGTATGAAAATCTGTTGCTGTGTGTTACTTGTTACACACTCTGTTAAATACTCCTGGGAGCGCTTGGTGGGACTGTTTCTGACTAATTTAGCTCGTCTGAAGATTAAAAAAAGGTTCAGCTGTACTGGAACTGGCAGGGATTTTAAATGCAGTTGTGCAAAAAGACATACCCAGTTTTTACATTTAAAGAAGCGCAGGCTCAGCTAAGCTCCAGCGAAAGTGAGATATTATATATATATATATTATATATATATATATATATATATTTAGTGAAGTCTGATGAGCCTACAAATCTTAATTTTTAGTGTCACAAAGATTTTTACCCGTTTAATTATCACAAAAACCTATGCTGAACACATAACCATGTCCACAGCAGAGTTTCAGTTAAAATTGTCTGTAAGTGCCACATATCCAGTGATTCTTTAGCAGACAACAGCCATGAATTGGATTTCCATCTAAATCTGGCTCCATAAGATATTCAGTTCTTTTAGACTCCCGTCTTAAAATGCCTAATGGTTTTAACCTCTATGGATAGTTTCCCTCTTCATAAAATCTAAGAGTCAGGTGGATTTTTTACAACTTGTCCACCTGGATACTGGAGTTCACTCAAAAAAAGAAAAAAAGAAAATTTAGAGTCTAACTTGTAATTTGAACAAACTAATCTTTTTATGCTTAACGAAATTAAATAATATACAATCACCATGAAATTCAACAACGTATTGACCTGATAGACCTATTAAGAGTGGTTAGTTCCCTGGACTCCTGCCACCCCTTCACCCTGATAAGCATAAGCAGAAGAGAACGGAAAATGTAAACTTTGTTACAAATCCGTTAAATTGGAGGAAAAAAGATGCAAATGAGTTATATGTTAACCAAACTCTAGACTTGTGAAACACTTCAAAAATAACTCTTTTGGAGCATTTGAAATGATTCCATCCAGCCAGCCGTCCTTTTTCTGCTTTATCCAAATGAGGGTCGTGAGGGTGCTGGAGCCTGTCCCAGCTGCCACAGGGCGAGGGACAGAGTTCACCCTGAACAGTTCGTCAGTCTGTCACAGGGGTAACACAGAAAGACAGACAACCAGTCACATTCACAACCACCTTCTTGCTGTGCAATAATCATACTTAACATATAAATATGCCGGCTATACAGTTATTTACAGGTCATTGCAATGCACATGCATTCTGCTGTTTCTGTAAAAACTGTTAAATGCTGGCTCTACTGCCAGTAGACCACATATGAAAGTCAGCCATTTTAAGACGGAATGTATCTAATACAAGCCCCAAAAACATTAAAAAAATAATTGATAAAATCAGGCCAGTTCAAGAAAATATAAAACATCATATGCCAAAAGTCCACTAAGGTAATTACAAGAGCTCGTCCCATCCCTCCTTGTAGCAGCAGCCTCCCTGCCCCTGTACAGTGCATGGGGCCGACCTTCTCCGCAGAAGGATGCCCCTCACCCTAAAACACAGATCCCCTTTTATACAGCTCCACCCACTTTCTCTTTTGCTCTCTTTTAAAGTGGCAGGTGCACCTATTTAGCTAATGCAACAATGGATAGGAAGTAAATCCATTTTTTAATTTTCAAAATAGGTGGATTTGTTTTAAGAAAACCCTAAAAGTAAAAACAACAACAACAACAAAAACAGTCAAACTACTTCCACATGGTTAAATGACCATTAGTTATGGTTGATAATCAACATGTTGTTATTTGTAAATTGGTTTTAGGTCTTGAAAAAGAAAAAGGTCTGGCTCTGTCAAACTATGTCCCGACTAGGTCACCCAACACACCTATGAAAGCTTACACCATGCATTAATGTCGCTTTTCTGCAGTGATCTGCATTCTTGTTCACATTTGCATGCGAGTGAATAATTATTACAAGTGAATGTGAGCATAATCCAGGTAATGCATGCGCATATAACACACTAATTTACAACAATCATTCACATGTAATGTTTAGGATTTACTGTTGTCATATTGACAGCTGTCGTGTCTTTGAGTACTTACTAAAATGCAAGAAAATCAACCCCATCAAACCTATTTTGTTCATTACATAGTAGTAAATACACCACACTGTTGCATTGAGCTACTCCAGGACTCTGCCATCGCATTGCACATTGACAGTTACTGTAATATGGTTTTGCGTCCCAAGAGGGGATTTAATAAATGGAAGGACATAAGGTTCATATTATTCTGCTCCTGTCACTGCAAGATGACCAGTTTTGTTCAAAAGCGGGAAAGGGAGCCAGGGATGCTGCTCCCTCTGAGGGTGTTTTAGTTTGATTGATTTATTGATATGAGACAGGCAGAATAAGTGTCCCCTGGCAGTCCGCTTCAATGACACACACGTGATGCTTAAGGAAAGTGGCCTTCAGAGAGTAGAGACTCACTAAATAATGCTTCTTCCTAATATAACAACCTCGATTAAGTGTCAGATTGTGACAAGAGAAGATGCTTGTGGACTTTTATAACAGATTAACCACGGGGATTGAAGTATGTCTAGAACTGAGTAAACTTTAGCTTTAAATGTGCTTTTAAAAAAATGCAGTCTTTCATTCATTTCACTGTCATTACTCATTAGCCAGAGTACTTTGGCCCAACAGTGGCCCAAAATTAAAATCTTTTAATAAATGATTAATCGTATTTAGGTAATACAGTAAGTTTACTCTGCACATCTAAATCTAACCAAATCTATCATACCAACCAGAGTCTGCTTCTGTTAACTGATGTTTTTATGAATCTTGCAACTGCTCTTATTAATTCTTTGTTTATTGCCTTCTGTTGTTTTTGGCTTATTGTTCTGGTAAATGTTTGGGTCTCAGGGCTGTCTGGAAAAAGTAATTGTATTCTCAATGACACCCTGATTAAATGAAGATTTAATAAACTCCTTTGGCCCATTGGTCCCTCAACAAAGCTAGGTTCTATGCAATCAACCTGAATTATAGCTTTATATAGTAATAATTTAATAAATTAGGAGCTGCATATTTGGGAAATCTGTTTTTTTTTTCTTTTCACATCAAATACTTTCAATACACCCTCCAGATGCACAACTTGAATTTGCTCAGCTTCACTTCAGCAGTTGCTAGCTCTGCTTTGTTAACATGTGTGCAGTGAGAATTTCTACTTGCTATTGTGGACAAACGGGGATTAGCTTTTAGCAGATTTCATGACAGCAGGACTACTTAATGTGAAGGGGAAATGAGATGAGCACATGTGATGCAGCAAGACTGACCATTGTGCTCTGAAGGTCATTCCACCCCAGAGAGGTTTGTTATACCCCCTTCTATGATTTTTAGTCTTCCCAATAATAAAGAACGGTCACTTCCCCCAAGCTTGACCTTTTCGGGCCTCTTCCTAGGGACAATCTTTGTCACGCCTGGTGGAGGGACAATCTTTGTCACGCCTGGTGGAGGGACAAGCATGCGATTTTCAAAGTTTCTGGTAGATGTACACTTAGTAGCTGCTTTGTCAGCTAGGCTACATCTTGCTATTAGCAGGTTGGACCCTGTTTTGTCTTTCGAGCTGCTGTTTCTTCAGGGCAGAGAATAAACAAGGTGCCGGAAACACTTATTCACTCCTTAGAAGTTTTGGTCAATATTCACATGATAGCGTCACACATTTCCTGCAGATTAATCAGCTGCACATTATGATAGGAATCTCCCACTCCACAGCATCCCAATGGTGCTCTATTAGATTGAGATCTGGTGACAGTGGAGGGCATTTGATGACTTTGAACTCCCTATCATGTTGAGCAAACCAGTTTGAGATTAACTGAGCTTTGTTACACGGCGTGCTGGAAGAAGCTTTCAGAGAATAGACACCAAAGGGTCAGACATGGTCAGCAAGAACACTCAGGTAGGCTGTGGTCTTTAAACAGAGCACAGCTGGTGCAAATAGTGCCTTGGTTAAGCCTGAACTGCTGATGATTTGGACCCATGCTTCCCTGGTGTTTATGGCAAATTCTGCCCTGTGGCTGAAATTGCAATTTGCCATACCAGGCAACAGTTTTCCAATCCTATATTGTCCATTTTTGGTGAGCCCACGTGAACTGCACCCTCACCTTCCTGTTCTCACCTGACAGGAGTAGCACCTGGTGTGGTCTTCTGCTGCTGTAGCCCGTCTGCTTCAAGGTTCAATGTGGTGCGCATTCAGAGAGTCTCTTCGGCATACCTTGAGTGTACAGAGTAATCAACATCAGCAGGACATTTTCCCATAGATAGACTGGACTGTTCTCTTTAAGTCCTAGAAATGGTTGTGTAGAAAAATCCCAGTAGATTAGCAATTTCTGAAACACAAGTGACTTTGAACGTACCATGTACAAAGTCACTTTAATCACCTTTCTTCCTCATTATGATGCTCGCTTGTCTCAAACAGGTCCACATGCCTAAATGCACTCAGACATTTTAGACAGCACATTAAAGCAGCTGCCTCGTCACATTTTGATGTTAGTATTAATTAATTTTCAAATTACAAACTTTAATCTCTATAAATATATCAAACGAGTACAGATCAGCAAAATAATTTATTTTTTCCAATGAAGTGCATAAATGTGACAAATTTCATGACAAGTAGTTATTAAGATTCAGTTTGGACCAATGTTCTTAGAGCTCATCGGGCATTTTCTTTCAAAGATGTCCAGCTGACCAAATAACCCATCAGTCGTCAGATATCACTTTTCTTTTGTCCCTAAATGATTCGTTCTTTTTAAATGGAGGCTTTTGGGGGGTTTGGTTGTAAATGATTGTAGATGCAGGGGATTTGCTGGAGCTTATTGATGCCCCCTGCCCCTGCCGTGGGTATCTGCACATAAACCCACAACTGAGCCCGTGTGATAACCTTGTATTCTGTAAATAATTTTAGCCCCTGGGAGCTTAATCCCTTTATTGATGGACCTTGAGGCGCTTCCTTGTTTAGCCTCATATTGAATTCACACCATTAATACTTTGCATTACTTTCTTTAATAGCTAGATGCATCACACGTGTGTCTTGCAGCCTCTTTGTGACTGTGCATCAGCAGGGACACGTCTTCTCTGTCCTTAAAGAGTTATTGACCCACAGCAGGACAAAGACAAGGCAGAAATTAATGCTCCCATACTGACACCAAGCTTCACTGAACACAAGTGATTATGAATTGTGCGTGTGGGCTATGTGCGTGTGTTTTACTACTTGTAATTCTTACATTGTGAATTCAAACGATTGGGCTGTTGAAGTTGGGACATACAGTATGATGAAACTACAGTGTATGCGAACCTAAGTCATTCTTGCAGAAGAAGCACAAAAGAAAATTATAAAAGACACAATAGACCTTTCGCTAAGCTTCTTACTGATGCTGCAATTGTCTCCAGCATGCAGGTTTCACAGTAATAAAGAGGGCAGACTTTACCACAAGAAATGAAACAACAAATGTCCTTGATTCCAGACCGAGAGAAAAAAAAAAGAGCTGTTTTTCATTTGTTGCCAGCAGCCATGATTTAAAATGACATCTGTTGCCAGGAAAATGGTTTCACCTGAGAATATCAAGCAAATGAGGTCCAAGAATCTGTGAGTCATTTCAAAACAGGAATATGCTCTTGATAATTCCATACAAGGTCAGTTTATATTAGGGAGGGCTTATGGATATATTAGGTGAGTAACATGGGGGGTAGGTGCAGCTTATTGTGCAACCATGTGGTCTCAGATTAATGAGAAAGAGAACATTTTCAGTTGGAAAAATTCATACGGATGCCACAGAGGTTAGGAGAACAAGCATAACGGAGTCGACAGAATGATTTGCCAACTTGGGAAATGTGGCCATCAGAAGAATGCATGAATTTCCTGACCTGTTCTCTCCTCTGCTTTCTGTGCACACTTCCTAACAAAAATACTGTGAGTGCAACACACTTAGTAAACTTGGTAAACAGTGAGGCTTAGGATGCAATTTACTTTCATCTACATCCAAATAATGCATGAACTCTGAGCATGGTATTTTTCTTATAATATTGACTGATGTTTACATTGTTCTGAGCTTTTCTTTGACCACAACAAGATAATCATCATCATCATCATTGTTTATTTGTATAGCACTTTAAAAAACACACCAGGCAGACCAAAGTGCTGAACAACACAAATCAAAACAACTAGCAAAATTAAAAATACAATAAAATTAAGAAGAAAGATATCAGTTTCCCACAGAGTTAAAAGTCAGGGAATAAAAATAGGTTTTCAATCTGGACTTAAAGACCTGCACTGATGACGCTTGTCTAATATGGAGGGGAAGGTTGTTCCAAAGCATGGGAGCCGCAATAGAGAACGCTCGGTCTCCTCTGAGTTTCAGCCGCGACCTAGGAACCGACAGCAACAGCTGCTCAGCTGAATGCTGAGTAGGAACATGTGGCTTCAGCAAATCAGATAAGTAGACAGGAGCCAGGCCATTTAAAGGTTTAAAAAACAATAAAAGGACTTTAAAACGAATCCTAAATTCAATGGGAAGCCAATGTAAAGAAGCCAGAACTGGAGTGATGTGCCCGGTGGGCAGTAAGCAACTGGAGGCTTCCCACCCAGTCACAGTGGGAAAATTGTCAGCTACTGGTAGTTTCCCGTGGCTTTTGTTTGGATGTGCAAGACAGATACTGTTGATCGTTGCTCAATACCCCCCACCCCCAGTGGTTGCTACTCTTTAGAGTTTGGCGGCCCCGCAGTGCTGTTTTTTTGCTACTTTCATGAAAAGTTGTATACCAGTTTTTGAACTTGGATCTTTTCAGTTCCAAGGTTGTGAAGACAAAGTTGTTAGTCGGTGATGCAAATGGTGATATATTCTTATACAGATGACTGGATCTCTCTTGCAACAGTGCACCTTGGAAGATGTAGTTAGCGCCTGGCTTGAAGTTATTATTCTCACAGGATTGTGTGCTCATCCGGGTAATTTTTTCTCATCATTTGAACTGCTGATTTAACCAGTTTTTGTGCCCCCTCTAGCAGAAGGGCTCCTAGCCTCGTAAGCCAATTAACATTATCAACTGAGAAAATTACTGGTTGCAAGTATGACTTTTATGAACTGCACATCTTCTCTTATATTAATAAGTGAAAACATTTTCAGCAGAAGGAAATCACACTGTTGTTACTGCATCAGTGGGCACTAATAAAATTATCTTTTTTTTAAATCATAAATCTGGTCAAATAGTTACTGTAGTCCACTTCAAATTATATAGACAAGCTGTGATTATTGCAAAACTGGTAATGTACTGGTTGTACTCTTAAATTTCAACACAGTGAGGCACAAATTGATTAGTTGTTTTATTTATTCATTACGTGGACACATTTATTGCACAGAAATGGATGCAGTAAGCGGTCACACTCTTGCAAAGCTTGTGAGAAACCTTAAATAGAAAGCATAAGAAAAACTATTTGCGTCATCCCTGTGATTATGACTATGTGAGATATAGTGCCTGCAGCGCCAGTCAGTTTAAATTTTTATTCCTCTTCCTCCTCTTAAGCTTTGAATGATGAAATGACGTCACTGAAATTCAGCTTGGTGCATTCGTGTGCCATGGAAGAAATCGTGCTTCATATGACCTCCTTAGTGAGAGTAGCTGGTATGTGTGAGTAAAAACGAACATGCACAAGAGTAAAAATAGAAATTCTGCTGCAGATTTATTTCATCTAAAAGGTTCATTGTATGTTATTCTTTCATTCTTCAAACACTGCTGAGTGTCACTCCTACACCTTTTGAGAAGGTGTTCCTAAGATTTTCTGGAAACCGACTTCATTTCAAGTGTGTCATGTTTAGTTGTTTGTGATCTTTGGGGCTAAACAGGAGGTCTCATGGTGAGACTTGACATTTGCGTGGAGACCAGATGGTGGGCCAGGTTTTGATCTTTGCAAAAACATGCAATAGCGTGCAAGCTGAGGAAGAGGAGGAGCACATGCTCATATGCCATCTTCCCCATTTAACTTATGAAAAGCTTAATTTGCAGAATTTTATCACCGATTATTGAGAAAACCTCAGTAAATACACAAACTAATGTGAAAGTATTACTGTGTAAGATTTTTTTCCAGGTCAGCCAGGATGCCTGGAGCCAAGGCCCAAATAAAAATGGCCCAGGCTTCAGTAATTCAATAGTCCATTGTGTATTTGTCATTGTATGAAGAGAAATGGTGCATTGTACCTGAATAATCTGGCACGAATATGCATGTGCATGCTTTTAGCTTAGGTCAGGGTAAAACATGCGACCATCTTTTTGAGCTTTATGCAAATGGATGTAGACATTTAGGATAATGGAACATCATGCTTTATTAAGACTTATAACATGTAATATTTAAAATAAAAAGTGTTGTTAGCACAGTGATGATTAGAATATAGTGAATACTTCATAGACATGACCTAATTGTGAAAACTAAAGTCACTCAGCAGCCAATAATGGTATCATTAAAATTGTAGACACATCTCAGTAGATGTAAATGACAAAACAAATGTGTCATAACCATGAAATACAGGAACGTGCACCTACACTTGTCAAAATTAAGCTCCACTGAGCACAAACACCCTTACCTGCTATCTGTTTCATTTCTCATAGTGGAAAAACAACACCCAAAGCATGCTGTCATCTCTCCGTGAGAACGGCCACCCATCACTGCTTCAATAGGTGTCAAAGGCCAACCTACCCCTTTTTCTGGCTATTTGACAATATGACAGTTCTGAATTGCCTGTGCTACCTGCTTTATCTCAAACACTGACACCCTTAGGAAGGAGGGGAAAATAGAAAATGTATCTCTGAGATTTGAGGCCTTTTGGCTACTTTCTTAATTCCTAAAAACAGATTTGAGACATAATTTTTCCTGCTATGTCTTTTTAGAATTTATGCCACCTCTTTTGATGATGTTTTAATGGGAAATGAGGCACTATGTACTCTTTGGTCGATTGCTGATTGATAGGTGTTTAATTAATTCCAATTACTGAGTCTAAGTGGGTGTAATTGAGTCCATATAATTGGCTTGAATCTGCACTGCATAACATAGCTAATTGCTTTTGTCTCAGTCTTCATGATACGTGAGGTCATCTTGAATAGGTTTAATCTCAGACAACTTGATATGTGATTATTAATTTCCTCAAAGTAGGTTTAAATTGAAATCACTGCTGTTAGTTCCGTACATCTTGCCTTTTGTTTTTATCATCTTAATATCATGGCCCATGGGCCAAATCAGGCCAAATACATATTTTAGTTTGCCCGACAGACAAACTCAATAAATTCTTGGCTTCAGAGAGCCACTGAACTAAAAAGGGACATACGGCTATAGCACAATGTCTCAAAGTGATGCAACTGGAAAGGGAAATTTCATTTTGTGTGCAGCCAGTTTCAGGTCAGGAGGCTGTGCTGTACATTATGGGTAAATTACATGATTAAAGATCTTCTACTTTTCTTTTCACCAGCAAGGACCACAACCCCGAATACAAATGATAAACACTTATCGATAATGAAGATGACAGATGAATGAAAAGCAATGAGCTGGGCCAGAGGCTGTGCTATAGGCGAGGCATCGCTGAAAAAATGGGGAGAGGAAAAACTGGGTGTATGGGATAAGTAGTAAAATATTAAACTGTCTCTTCAGCTGTTGAGTTGTCATACTGTTGTCATGAATGCCTGTGAAACAGACTTTCCAAGACTTTTAGATATATGTGCATTTTTAAAAGACATTTAAAAAAGTGCAGTCATGAGAATCAGCCTGTGCCTTCTGCAGCCCACTAAAATAAAAGACTTTTATGACTTCTTCAGACCCATCTTAGCTGGGTGCAACTGCGTTGCTATGCACTTTCTAATTTTCCATTTCCATTTTACTTTTTACATTTTTAAGTGGTTTTCCAATTGTGTGCCTCAAGGCAACTCCAGATGATGGGATTTAGCATCAACCAAACAACAGCCAAAAGGATAAACTATGGCAGGTGGTAATAACGGATCACTTTGTGGAGAAAGAAAACAAGAGAACAAACAGACAAACTAAATGGAAAGGTAAATTGTTGTTAATCATGAGTGCATCAGTTGTTGTCCAAAGTTAACTAATGCTAAAGAAGCAAAAGCTTAGTCGGAAATCAATAAGAACCATAGACAACATAAGGCACTTATATCTGCATCTGCAGATATGAGTCAAGGTGTGCTTTGGCATGCAGTGAAAATACTGTATAAGTCATTACTTTTTTTGGTTTTGCCTAATTTAAAGCCTAATTAGATTTTATTTCTACTTTATGCTTTGGATTCAGATTAGTTTCAATGAAGCCTGTGAAGTTTTAAAAAGCTGTTGACATGTCTCAATAAAGTAATGAATCAAAGCCTCAAAGGCTGCTTAGGCGATCAGCGTCATTTCTTCTATATTTTATTTTATTTTTGTTATATTTTAAGAACGAAAATTCGTAAACGATATTATTTTATTTCCGTTAACTAACATGGACACCTACTTTTAGCGTAGTTAATTATAGTAACCGTATTTTGGTGTTGGCAAGCTGTACGTGAGCACGTTTCGTTTTGTCCGACTGCACGTGAATGCAGCGCTGCTCCCATCCTACGTGAATGCAGCATAAACTGTTGAGGTGATCCATGGCAACAGAGGAGCAGCAGCCAACCGCCGAGCCTGTCCTACACGCTCACACACACATAACCCCAGTCTCTACTCACTTCTTCCTCAGTGTAGCCGGAATGCACCGAGGAGGAATCACTGTTAACGGCTGCCGCTGACAAATTTCTGTATCAAGGTGACCGACCGGGAGCCAGCCCGCCAACCAGCTCCCTGGAAACGGCTGCACATCAGCGCCAGGTGACAGCAGACTGGACCCGCTGAAAACGGACGCATTCTTAGCGGACAAGATGGTAGTAGCTCATGTTTCCGTACCTTAAAATTACTCATTTCACCCCTCTGGTGTACTATTACCCTGACCGAAGCAAAAATGAAACCAATTCTTAACAGTCTGTGGGCTCAAAAGGCTTCATATTTCTGATTTTTTTTTTTCGGCAAAAACATAAATCCTCCACAGTCCCAGTTCTACACACCGCTCATTAGCACCGTCCAGTTTATTATTGTAATTACTGCCCATATCTTTCTCGAGCATCTGAGGCATCATCGTGAAGATGGCGACTGGGTCGGGTTGGCAGCAGCGCTACTGCCCTGCCGGTCAGGGGAAATTTAGCACATCCTCGGCATCCAGCATGTCCTTTCAGTCCGGCATCGCCATGGAATATACCCAAGACCTACACCTGAAGATGAGCAAGAAGATAGCACAGCTAACAAAGGTAAGGATCATTTTTTAGGAGGCCTCCTCTGCACTCTCTCTTCAACCCTTGGGTAAGACCCTGTACCTGCTGTTCTGGTGTGAGAACTGGGCACTAAACTCCATTGGAAATTTGCCCGTTTAGCAATTAAACTTGTGTCGGTTTACGTGTCTAACGAGCACAACAAGACTGACATTTTTTAGTGGATCTCCTGGGTGTTCTTGTACTTTCGGGGTCCATTTAAGGCAACATTTATTCGTCTGATAAAAAATAATTAACTCCTAAAGTAGGATATGCTCACTACAGCTGTAAATCGCTTTGGTTTAAAGGAAGTTAAAGTTGGATTTAAGTTAAATGCATGCTGCTTGGTGTTTGAATTGTGAGCCGAAAGAAGCAGCAGCTCTGAATGCCTCATGGCATACTGAAATCTAAAAGCATACAAAAGCCCTCAAAGTTTGATATTTTATTTTAGTGAGTTTGGCGTGATTTCTTACCTGGGAGGTACGAGCTGCCTCAAGGTCTGCTTGGATGCTGCATTTTAAGCGAGCAGCGGGTCATCACAATATCAGCCATCTCATTCATTAATCATCTTTAGCAGCACCGACTCTTCTGGCATTTAGTTTTACTTCTCATGCATAAGTGTTGTATGCAGTTAAACTAAACCCTTCCTGAAAACTTTGATCCCTCATAGTATCAAGCATTATGCAATTATGCAAATTTGTGTACTGTATATATTTTGGAGATCATTTACAGTATATATGGTTGCTCTAGACCAGCAGACTTGAATGATATTCCTCTACACCACCCGCATCTATGGTCTTTCAAGGGCATTTTAAATGATTTTCACCTCAAAGCAGGATCAGTTCTTTTATGTCACTTGCCAAACTTTGGCGTCTCCAAAACATTGGCTCCATGTCAGCATATGTTTCTGGCTCCAGGGTGTCATTATCATCGAGCTGGGGGGTCCACCAGGCACTTGTACATGTTTCCAGGTGGCTTCTGAAGGGTTTGACGCCTGGAGTTGGTGATATATACTCTGAGGATTTGCCTCTGACTTCTAAGTATAAGATTTGTGCTCTTTTTGTGCTGAGAGAGTGGATGCTTAAAAAAAACAAAAAAACAACAATTCAGCAGCCTTGGGCTAGGTGTGTGCCAAGCCTTAGTGCAGAGTGGACTCTTTAAAGTCACAATGAAATAGAAAAGGGTCTTTTCGACCGTGGTAGCTAATTAACCATCGTAATATGCAGCATAGCTTTTAATAATAATTTAAAGGAAATTGCACATGTAATATTTTTGTATTTTTCGCATAAATTTTTTAACTTCTTAGTTTTTGCCACAGTTTTGTTCAAATATTATGTAATGTTAAAGGTACAGGGATTTTTCTTCATGGAAACGTTTGGTATTTTACATGAAGATCCAACAGACCTCCTGCCAAAAAACAGTTATGTTCATTTTGATTCATTTATTTAAGTTTAAAAGACATTTTTGTGTATGGCTACTGCAATGCCAAAAGAAATGTTAAGAAACAACAATACCTTTTTTAAAAACTATTATTTTAACTATTATTTTAATTATGGAGGCAAAGTATATGATAGTGGAGCTTATTGTGAAGCAAAAAACCTTGCTTCTCTCAGCCTAGCTGCCTGGGTATGGTCATGTTTTGAATTTAATGTCGTAATTTAACATTGTCTCTTGTGTCTAAAATTGAATTTTACTTCCTCTGCTGTGATTTTTCTTCTTTGGTCTTCACCTGTGTCTTGTTCCTTCCAGATCTCTCCACTTTCCTGATTACCCTATGTGTATAAATAGTCCTGCCCCTTTCCCTTGGTCTTTGTTGTGGTGTCTATATCTGTTCCTGTGCGTGCCTCATGAAAGGTTTGCTTTTAAATATTTAGTCTGCCTGGAGTCCTGCATTTAGGTCCTTAATTCTGACACCTAGGTGCAGGTGCTGTGTCCCGTCATCTGACAGCCCAGTCAAAAGAAGAACTGATTACAGACGTTAGTCCTAATCTTTCAGTTCACGCTTTGGCGTGCCATGGACAGAAAATACTGGAAAAGCACAAATATATTATTTTTAGTGAAAAGCTGATGTGTAGACTATAACATTAATTTCTATAATATTATGTAGTAATGCTGTCTTTTTGCAATATTCTGGACAACAGAAGCAGACAAATTTGGTTGCAACAAAATTATTATTAGGATGGTTTACAAGGAGCTAAACATAACCCCCTAAACATTGTGTTGTCAGACTATATTTTGCTTATGAAAAATGTTCTCTTAACATAGTGTTAGAATTGCTAGAGCTCAGTGGATTCTAAGGAGGTATAAAAATAAATTAAATAAAAGCTACTATGCTTACTAAAAAAGTAAGCATAGAAATAACAAATAATATAACCTACACTAAAAAAATAACAACATCAATCTTTTCATCACTGTTAAAAAATCTGGACTCTAATGCCGTATATAAACTGCACACTCCAGTTTAAACACTGGAGTGTTTATAATTTACAGTTTTTGTGTTATAGTGTTGATAAACCTAACCTCACAGTGGACAGGACTCATGAAAGTTTTTTTTTTTCATTGTCTATCCAGGTAAATCCTCACTTCCAGTTCCATTTTTGTTTCCAGTTCTGCACCTGTACACTTACCACGGATCATCGGTCAGCAACAGGGTAGAAAACATTTAAATCAGGCCCTTCTATGAAAGCCTGCATGATGCTGCAGAGTAGTTTAATCTACATTTTCTCAATGAGAGTCAGCTTTTAATCCATTTCATTTAGAATTCCAATTCAAGGTGCTAAACTGTTAAAAAATAAGATCATTCATAGTTTAACTAAATATTTTTACTTGCAGTCTATCAAAAAAACAGCTGATATTTTGATGTGTTTACCAACAAGATTGTTTTTTTTTTCTCTTCATCAACACTTCCTTCTTGATATATTGTCTTTAATGCCACTGTTGGCTCTTGTATAGGAAGTATAACAACAAAACATGAATTTAAGACAGTGATGGGAAACACAAAATAGCAATTTACACAATTTTTACTGCACCTGTATCCCAATAATTCATTTACAATAAAACATTTTCAAGATTGGCATAAAATATTTACATCAACATAAGAAAAATAACTAATGAAACAATGCCATGGAATTTAAAAATGACATATATTTCATTTTTATTAAGCCATTTTTGATCCTGAACTCAGCCTATATATTGAAGTACAAGAAAAAATGTCTTCAAAGAAAAAGTGGAGAAGCACTAATTTCATAGCGGCATTAAAACGCAATGAAACAGAGGCTGAGATAAAACCGTATTTCCAGTGAGTGTGCACCAACTGACACAATAGTAGATGTTGTTTTCATACGCCAAGTCACATGATCACCACACGTTCCCACAGGCGACACATCTGAGCCTCGTGTCTCCAGTGCCTTGTTGTGTTGGGCCACGACAAAGCAGGGGAGGGGAACAGGCTGATAGCATTCGGCCCATCTGCTGACCGCTGATCTCTGCAGAGTGAGAGATGCATTCAGGAATAAATAGCAACCTTGGAACCTCTCTGAGCCACTCTCGTGACACATCTCTGCCTGGATGATTTCCAGCTCGCTGTCATAGAATGATTCGGGAGCGACTGACGCATCTCTTTAGTCCCGTATTTTAACTGAATTATCTGAATCTATAGTGTCTGCTTTACAAGTTATGATTTTTCAAGATCTTTTGTCTATTTTCCCTTATTTCGTTTTTATAATCTGGTCATGATTTTTAATCCTGATAACATCAGCCAGCTTCCTACAGTGCTACTGTAATTCTGTTTTTTGTTATACTAACTATTTTATAGTTACTGAAATTTTGCAATACTTTATATAGTTTACATTACTATTGCATAATACAATAAATTATTTTGTTACATACAAAGACAAAAAATAATTGCTTGAGAGACAAAGTGGGCAAATCTCAACTTCAGCCAGAGAGCAAAGCATGCCATCGATTGACATGTTACAGGGTGGTGAATAAATTACAGGATTACGTTGGCAGGTGAAGCCTGGAGTAAACTAGAGACAAACCATCAGCAACAAAGCAGTGCATGATGAGCGAATTGCTTCCTGCATGGAAGCAGTCTTAAATGCGTGAATGAGGATTTGGAAAGTAAAAATCTCAGCAAGGGATGGAGAATCAGCTCATGCTGGTGTGCATGCTCTCCTCATAATTAAACGCTATAACTGCTTAATGTGAACATATGTAACTCCTGCCAGGTTAAATCGTCATAATAAAAATACAGGAAACACATGTAATAAATGCAGCATGTTTTAAAGCTTGTGTTTGTGGTTTCCGTGATGGAGTGTTTCTCATTGAGGAGTCTGGATAACCTGTGCATCGCAGATTCAAAATACATTTCAGTCTCAAAGTCGTGCTGACTGACATGAAAACATGTGAGAATTTGTGTCCGTGAACGTGAACAAAGACAGTGCTTGTACGTGACCACTTCAACTTTTGCTATGAGAGCAGGCTGACAGCTGTAGCGTGCGTCAGTGAAGCAGTGTTATCATTTCAATGCTCTGTACGTTTTTGCTGGGATTTCGTGCAAAGTCAGTAAGTCAGTTATCGATTGCCATTCTCCTGGGATGCTGAATTTCATGATTTGTGATGCAAGACTTGTTGGCACTGTTCTTTAAGACTTCATGCAGTAATTTTTAATCCCACAAAGCTGCTTGCCTTTGTGTACTGCTGGGATTTCACTGTCATGATTTTTCTTTTTTTTCATAAGTTACACTCTCTGATGGCTTTCTTTTTATTGTAGTGTTTCTGTCAAAAAGAAGGCAGTGCAGGGGCTTTGCTGCTATGGAAACAAGTTTTAAATGATAATTCAGGGCAATGTACTGTAAGAAGTGGGCTGATGATTTTCATAACAAAAAAAATACGTTTGATCTTGTAGGCTGTCCACAGTGAGTCAGGAGTGAGGTTTCTGGTTGTTGTCAGAGCTCTGGGAAACAGAGAGGGCAGCATGTCATTTTGCATCGTCAGGAGAAGGCTTTATAACAAATGTATTACCTAGCCTAGGGTTTGTGTGTGTGTTGTGTGTGTGTGTGCGTGTGTTTCATCTGCAATGCCTGACTGACTTTAGTGTTGAAGTGAGTCAGAAATAGACCTCTGAGCTCTCTGTGCATTTCTGGACGAAGGGATCAGAAGAGACAGAGATACTGAAATACCATGGACACTGTGTGTGTGTGTGTGTGTGTGTGGTGTTTGTAATTCATATTATGTGGAGCTGCAGCACCAAATCAGCGTATAAACATTTCAGCAAAGATGTTTTCAAATATAGTTTGAGGAAATAAAAAAAGTACTTTTTTACCTCAACATCAAACCATCTCTGCTGATTCATTATCTCATTTTTCTAAATGATGATGTCACTGATTACTTTTGTATTTTGCCCATCACCATCTTGTTTTTTTCCCTTAATAGCCAGAAGTACTTTAAAAAATGACAGCTGAACGTGGTAGTGTAATTAAAAGATGAGCAGACTTACTGTTTTTTTGGGGGGTTTTGGTTTTTTTTGGGAGTCAGAAGTGAGCACATTTGGACAAGAGTGTTTAGTACTATGCCACCAGCTACAGCTAGCTAGCTTAAATAGCACATTTTCTCCATAAATGATATGGATGCATCGCAGGGACACAGGTTCCTCCTAATTAGTGCTAAGTAGCATATAAATGAAATGCAATTTCAAACAGGGCTGCTATTAAGTGCTAACTAAATGAAGAGCATTTTCCATCCTTCTTTTCCAAGGACCACTATCATCGATGGCAAGTGACCTGATTCAAAGTATGACTCTAGTGCCACAAGGTACAGTGCAATGGCAGTGAGACACCAATATATACAGAAGTCAAATGTAACTTCAAAAGTAGTGTTAGTAGTGTTTTACCTGATGTTTTTAAGTAAAAGTATAACAGAACGGCTTAAAACTTTAGTTAAAGTTAGCCTTGTTATTCTTCAACAGTCTGAACAATACAGACATATAAAAAAGCTTGAAATGGAAAAATATTTTCTCCTTGGGATGTTGTGTCTTGGGTCGAGATTTTTAACCAGCTACTAAAAGAATTCCCATCATGCAACAGCAACAGTAATTTCCATCCACTGTTTGCTCTTCCTTCACATCAATGCAACTACAGAGAGCTCCAGCCATGCTCAGTCGATTCATTTGCTTACTTGTAGGTTGCGCATCACCAGCTGTTGTTTCCAGCTTTAGCCCGAAACATTTTCTAGAGTATTTTGCAAAGTACTGTGTTGTTAGTAGCTCATTTACTAAATCGTAGTATGATTTACTAAATCATACAAAATCGTCATTGGAGGTTGACATGTGGCTCTACGGCATGTTTGAGCTTGTGTTGTTTTGCACGTTATGAAATGCGAAATGCATTGTCCATGGTAACACCACTATACAAAATGTATAGTGGTGTTACCATGGACAGTTTGATATGGCACAGCCTTATCTTAAAGATATTCCTGGGCTGAAAAAAAGCAGTATTTTCACTTTAAAACGAATCAGAAAAAATTAAAAGAAAAACACGATTTGAAAATGATACATATTCTTCATTTTCTGACCAACTTTTAGTTCTAAACTCATCGTCTCCTGTCAGAGGCATGAAATAACTTAAATAGAGTGGTAGCTATCAAGTGCAAGAAATACATGCTTGGAGAATCAGCTTTAACAGACAGATCACCAAAAGATGTCCAAATAAATCAATGAAAAAACCCCAGAGAGAAATGCTTTATCTTTGGTCATGTGGTTTCAAGTTTTGATGGACTATAGTTTTGATGGCAGTCTAAAGGTTGTGGATGGCTGCTTTAAAAGTAACAGTTTGAATGGAGAAAAGGTTTTGCTTTTTTCATACTTATGCTTTTTTCTTTTATATGGATCTCTATGGCGTTGGAATAGGAACTGTAATCATAATTCACGATGACTCCACAAAAGTATGCAACATATACACTGCTTTATATTGTCTGTATCACATATAGACACTAAACAAGGTCCAACATAAGATGATAAGAGGATTTGGTTTTATGCTCTGATTAAATGATATTCTGACTCAGACATATCCATAGAGAAATTTGTTAATTACATTTTTTTCCTCCCTAGTGAGACTTCTTTACAAGCAACTCAGAAAAGATGAGAAGATCCACACAAGCTGCTCTACAATCTGAGGCTTAGTAGTTTTCTAATTTTATATTCCCCGCTATTCCCTTATTTCACATTGTGGCCAAGCGTCTGTTCAGTACTACAGAAAGAAGTACTCATGGTAGATAAAAGATGGAATTTTTTTTCTTTTGTAGAAATTTCCAGTTATTGTTCCTTTTTATTGTATTTAGTGACTGCACTGAAGACAACGCAGGAAAAGATAAATACACTATCATCACTTGGCAGCAGCATGTGCGTGTGTTGATGCCATAATCCAGGGGTGGTAGTGCAGTGATCTGTGTAGCCAGGGCAGGGTTAGAGCGCAGATGGTCAGAGCAACATGAGTCCAGATCTGGGAATAGAGTACTGCTTGCTGATTGGGATTTTAAAGCCTGATACTGTGCACACAGATTTTTAAACAAATAAGAAGATTTCAAATTGAAATATATTTCAATGATTAACTAATCTTTATCGACTTAAAGATGCACTTGATACTGCTGCTTCTCCTGTTAATGGTCATATTAGCTGTAGCAATTAGCATCCATTTGATACTGTTATTTCAACATAGCTGCTCTAAATATGGACAACAAAGCAGAGGCTGCATGATTAAAACCTGGATAACGTCCTTTTAAATAAACTGAATTCTACTCCCAACTCAGTGAAGTGACCTGGAAGTATCTGTGTGGCAGTTGTACCAAGAGCTGGTTGAATTCTCTAAAAATGTAGGAAAGTTGTTTCAATTCTTCCTTTATTACCTCATTCAGCAGAGGATACACTGGGCCATTCTTAATAAAAAGAAAGGAGATAATGCAGTCCCACAAGTCGTAGCGACACCCTGCCTGATGGTTCAGCTCATGTAACATGAATATTACAGTGCTGTAATAAAATCTGTTTCTTGTTGAGCTGTTGCCTGGAGTGAAGAACACGGGTGTCTATAAAAGCTGTGTCCCAAAACGTCGGCTGCATCCTTCGGAGGCCGCATTTGAAGGCCGATTATGTCACAGCCAGGCGACGAAGGCTGTCCCCATTCGTCGACTCCTTCAAATGCGGCCGACAAATGCGTCCTTCATTTCCCCGATTTTGAAGGATGGGTTGGGTGTGTTCTTCGTGGCCCACCATATCCTAGAATTCATAGCGCGGCCCAGCCAATTCCAGTTTCCAAGAATGGCGGCTGCCAATGTTCCCTCTAAGCTGCGCGCGTGCGCAATAGCGCACTGCTGGCACGATCTCTACGCACAGAAAATCTGCGTTGCACACAAAAAAAAATCTAACCTGAATTGAAATTAAAATTAGCAGCATTAAAATGACCATGCAGCACCTTGACTCCTTTCTCTTACAGTCTTTGTGTTGCTTGTGATTTGCTGCTGTGCTTGGATTATTGTCCTGTTGCATGACCCAGTTTTAGCCGGACATACAATAAGCTGTTAGACAGATGGCCTAACATTGATTCAAGAATACATTGGTGTACAGAGGAGTTCATGGTCGACTCAATATCCGCAAGGTGCGTCGGTCATCACCCCATCCCTCACAGTGGATGTGCGGTGTTTGTGCTGATATGCTGTACTTTGCTTTTCTCTAAATGTGGCCATGCTTTATGACCAGTCATCTCCACTCTGATCTCATCATTCTGAGCACTGTGCTTCCCTTTCCCCCCACAAATGCTTATTAATTCTCCTTTACACTTTTCAATGACCTCATTACTTTTCCATCAAGGAAATGTGATTAGGAGAAGAAGGTAGGAGTTAAGTCTTTGGACTCTGTCCTTGGATTCTTGAAATGATGTGGCACCAGGGATCTGTGGCAAATGAAAAAGTTCTTTTAATGATTTATGCCATCCAGTCTATTTGAAAATTGGTTGAGAATTCAGCAAATTCTGGTGATTGTTTTTCTCTACCTTGTATATGCCACAGGAGACACGGTTGTCCTACAATGACATTGTAGCAGAGGATTCGAATGCAGAATAAACAGGCAAACAAAATGCAGTCAGCAATGCAGTTCACAAAATCTGTTTAGAAAATTACTGATCAGTTTAACTCGGGGTTTTTAGTTAGAAAAGAGTCTTAATCTATCCAGAATTTAACTAATTACTGACTTGAATGGAGATGTCCCTCTGACAAGTTAAAGTCTATCTGTGTGTTATTCTGTTGAGTGCCACACCAAATCACAAGTCCTAGTTCAGATCTTGTAAGGATGGAAGTGGGATTTGATTACAAGCTGCTGTTTGTCTCAGAAAACATTCCAAGGAGCAGCCGCGGTATCCTTTCAGACTACTTTCTTGAGGTGACAAACAAAGAAGATTGGCTCTTATAGGGCGCTAAAGATACTGGCCATGAATTTCAGCTTTTTGATTTCTAACTATAATTTTGGGAGAATGAAAACACAGGGATAATGGTGTGTGTGTGTGTGTGTGTGTGTGTGTGTGTGTGTGTGTGTGTGTGTGTGTGTGTGTGTGTGTGTGTGTGTGTGTGAGAGAGAGAGAGAGAGAGAGAGAAAAGCGGCTTGCTGCTACTGCTGCTGTGAGGAGTACAGCTTATTAACCTCTGCAGGATGCTCCTTCACTGATTGTCACAATTCTCTGTCAGATTTCATTAAGATACGCCCACACACTCACACACTCACACTTACACTGAACCACAAACATACAGGGAGCTCAGCACAAAGTTAGGGGGTGAGATGGGCGCATATTGGCTTGAAGCACTATCCAGAACAAATAAAGCATTGCCGACATGCCTGTTGACACACAGACGCACCCACACACACAAAAATGTGCACACACACACACACACACACACACACACACACACACACACACACACACAGACACGTTCTTGGATGTACACACATGTGGCTTATGGCGTCGCGAGGTGCGCATGGAGGGTAATTTGATGAGTCATTCTTAATGTTTGACCTTGACTGTTTCCTCTGCCTTCGGACAGCCAGAAGCCACATCGCTGCTCGTCTTTTCTGCCCCGATTTATTTGGCTGACGCTGCAGCAACTCATGTCGCAGCAACAGGCGAGACGCGGAGCAACACCGGTGCACAATTGGTCATTACATACCTCTGATATATCAGACAAACACTCAGCTGTCTTTGTGGAAAATCTCATAAGAGGAGGAAAGTGTCTTCCACATCCAATATGATGAAGGTTTGCCTGTAAACACAGTCAGTGTGTTTTTATTGTTACTGTTATGAGATGTCTGATGTGAGAACTCATTCCAGCGCAGTGTGGCAGGGTTGTACTCAGCAGCCTGTAAAAGCTGCAGTGGGACCTGCCTCACTGATTCACTGGATGACTAATGTTCATATAAGATTTTTGGAAATTTTAAGGCTTAAATGGCATTTATTGTATGACAATTTATGGAGTAGCAAAGTCTTTTTGTTGCTTCAATTCACATGTGTTGTATTTTTATTTTTGAAGGTGACACTGAGCTTATTAGGCCCGCTGAATATAATTTAAATTGTTAAGGTGTAAGTATTTGTCAGTCAATCAAAGAAAAATAAGTTTTATCTATTGTGATAATCATTTAATCATTTAGATAACTTTTTAAGCTTAAAGTTCAACTGCAACTGAATACCATTACACACTGTGTTATTGTTGAGGAGAACAAGTAAGCGTATCAGGGTTTGGCAAAACTGGCCTGATTCATTCATGGTATCTCCACCAATCACAAGTTTAAGTTGAAAACAAAGTGGACGAACCCTCGCTAAGAAACATTTGTTTGATAAATTAGTATCAGCATTTATGACATCTGAAAAATTAACAATAAAAAGAGAGAGAGGCAAAAAAGAAACAGTCTTCGTCAATGTTTTCAATGGTGTATTTGCATAATTTGTCCACATTGCATCGTTGTTCAACTATAAAAAAGAAATCTCAGCTCAGTAAAATTTCAACTTTTGCAGAGAGAGAAAAAAACATGCCAGGAAACAACCTCGCACCAATATTTTTTTCACTTCCATGAACCAGTAATGGCCCAAAAGGATGTAATCCATCATTGCTTTGTCACAAATTGCCTGCAACAAGGCGTGCTCTGCACAGGATTGTTTTCACTGTGAGGGCTTTCAGGTGATGTAACAGTCCTTCTGGTGGCCATATTGAAAGGCAGCAGCTTGTGGGCAAGAGCAGCTGCGCAGAGCTGATTGTGTTTGTAGATGCAGAGCAAAAACCACATCATTAGAGCTGGAATTGAATTTGTGGTAAACATTTCTACACTGAGTATTTTGACCAAGAAATCACTGTTGGTATGATATATTTACCAGCATAGTATTATCTGGAGTATTTGCTAACCTAAGAAGGTAGGTAATTGTTGAACTGTAGTTGTCTCTTGTTTTATAGCCTTGTGTTGTATTGTTGTGTTGTGTTGTACCCTGAAATGGACCGGAGGATGAAGGGAATAACAATAAAGATATCTAGATGATAACCAAGAAAGTTAAATTAATAAATAAATCAATACAATAATGAAAAGTTTAACTTAATGATACCTAAAGCAAAAGAAAGTCAGTAGTCAAAGAGTTTTCAGCCGTTAGATCACCATGGTAACTTATGCTGAGCATATGACCTGATCCGGAGTCAGTGTTAGTTTAAAATTGGTTTTAAGTGGCAGTTTTTCAGGAATTATGTTGATGACATTTTGCTCTACGTGCGATCCAGTTTCTCTCCAGTAAGAACACCTGCCACCTGTTGAACATCACCTGACTAACACTACCAAATCAAGCCCTGGTAGAAGCTTACAGGGACACGAACTGTACATGTATTCATTTAGTAATGTAGAAATATATTTTTATACTTAATATACTCATAAGTAGTAAAGTTTTACACTGCTTGATTTGCAGATACTAGTACACAGATTAAAAAAAATAAACTATTTGTAGGCTCTTAATCAGTAAAAATGTATTTCCTTTTGACTTGTCCACAAACTAAAGTTATTCCCACTTCCCCCTTCATCAGACTGTCAAACATCAATAAACAGCTTTAATGTTTAAATGGCTTAAGTTTCACATTTCTAAAGCGTTCTGCTGTAACAGCTATTCATTTGTGAATTAGTGAAGATCTAAGACTTCTCACAGCATCACTCTCTTTACTTATTTGCAGCAGCAATATTGCTATTCGGCTTTTTATTTACTTTTGAATAGGTCTTTGTCACACATTCTTTTGCTGAAGTCTGAGGCTGCAGTAGGCAGCACTCGGTTTTCTGCAGTGAAACAGTTGAATGATGCATCAAAGCCTCGTTTCGTATGACCGCACACAGAGCCTGAAGCACAAAGGTTTAGCAGAGAAAGATGATAACCACCATTGTGATAATTCTTATCTCAGACTGGGGGTTTAGATTTTGTCAAGCCCCCTAACATAGATAAAACCATATTGAACTTGCTTCATAGTATTTCACTCTGGCGACCACTGGGCCTGGCCAGCTCTTTTTCCTAACTTTTATTCTCCTCTGTTGATTGGTGAGGGACTATATTTGCTTTTTACTTGATGATATATAGTGAAATATCTGCGCATCAATGTCTTTTAATTCAATATATTGACAAAGCACCAGTCCCAGAGATTTTAAAAGAGTATCTTAGCCAAAAGCACATAGATTCTGAAAGATATAAAATGCTGCAGAATAAAGGAGCAATCAGTTATATGGATCTGTATAATTTACAGCTTTGATGTGGAAAAAAGAAATAAAGCTACACACCTTTGCACATGAGTGCATTTCGTGGGCTGGATTTCTGTGTATAGTCCATCAGTGATGACAACTGTGGGCCAGTTTTTCCTCTCCACAACAACTGTAATTTTTATTAGACTTATTTCCTCTGCATTCCTCTGTGTCTGTTTATTTCAGCTCAAATTCATGGACTAGAATAAAGGTTTATCAGAAAAGATCGTCAGACATATTTACATAAAGTGTAAAGTGTTCATCAATGCCCTAAATTGATGTGGGAATAAACAGTACTGACTGAAAGCCACTACAAAGTGAAGACCTACTAACTTGACACCAGCCCACACACTTAACAAGAAAAGGGAGCTGTTTGGCAGACGTTGTCAGTAGCAAGCAAGCATCAGGATTTTCGAGGCTAAAGTCTGCTTCGACTTTCTCTTCTTTTCTTGGCAGCGGCGTGAGCCTACTCGGCCACCAGGGATCCATCTTTACTCAGTGGGTTCTGTTTCTCTTCACTGATGGGAGAGATGGGCCTAACACTGGCAGTTACCCTCTCCTTCTCACCATGTGCATCATTTGGGTATAAGCTCATAGAAATAGTTGAGGGCAGTGGCTTGCATATGATTGCTCAACAATAAAAAGCTGTAATTGCTTTCACTTTTGCACTTATGTCTTTCTTAAAGTTTGTTGCTGAAGTAAGTTTCTTTCAGATATATTTGATTATTTGCTAAGTATCTGGCTTATACAAGAGTGTAGAGTTTACTTCTTTTTTCCTGACTGTGGATCTGAATTATTATCAGTGTTCAAAGAATATATGTGTAAAAGGGCCCGATTCAAAATGAAATAGTTATATATACCCAAACTATATTGGGTGTAATAGTTCAGACCTGTTCTTTTAAACTTATTTTATTTTATTTATTTATTTAAGAGAAGACTGATAAGGGTCTTTTTTAACATCAACTTGAGTAATAATAGGTGAGACTGGTGAGCAAGTTTAAACATAAAACACAGACTGGGCGAGTTAGTAGACCTGTGGATCTATGTTAAAAAAGTGACCAGTTCTGCTTCTAGTCTGTCCACTTCTATTGGAAAATCGTGGCCATCCCTAATCCCTGTAACACCCAACTATGCCAAACACTCGCAGCATCAGCAGCAGAAACGTGGTACTCTGCTACTCAAAAAGTGGCAAAAACACATTATAATTGTAAGTACCCAAAAATGTCCTTTTGCTGCTCACTTCTATATAATTTTTTTAATCCATTAATGTCCTTGTATACTTCTTTGGTGATGTGTCTTCAATCTGAAGGCAGAGAAGAGAACTACCTGCATACTGTGACATGTGAATTTGATGCCTTCAAATGATTTGTTATTCATATTACGCTGTAATCTTTACATAAACGTTAGTATTGAATATTCACTCTTCAGTTGCTGCTGGCTCTTTCGTTTTGCACTTTTATTTATTCTCCTGAAGACCATGCCCCTCTTGGCTCTTTCTAAAATTGGCAGGCCTGTGTTTACTCCTCTCTTCTTCACATCCTCTCTCCATGTCTCTGTTTATCAGTCTGTCCTTCCCTCAAGCTAAAGGACATCCAAACAACAGCAGGGCTCGCCATGACTTCACCCAGTCTTCAGTCTGTCCTCCTATTAAGATAAGATGAAACCAATCCCTCAGGGGATATTATGGCCAGTAGTCAACAGCGATGGGATAAAGGACATAATACGGTAGTAACTTGAAACTTAAGTTATCCCAGTAAAGAAAATTAAATTTAAATTGGATGAAGCTTTCTATGTAATGTATATGTATAATGCATATATTAACATAGAAAAACAAAAACAATTTGACACCAACATTTCCAGCTCTTTTTATAGCTTTTAAGTCACATTAGGGAATTATTGAGGCCAAACTTTAATTTGGAATCTGTTATAAAGACAGAAGTAGAGCCAAAATGATTGAACCGCAATCTGTGAGACAATATGTTCACTAATAAATTAACCAAATTTTGGGAAATTGTTTGTTCATAACTTATTAGTATATTTCTGATCATTTCCACATATTTCCATCTATCTGCACAGTCCTCTGGCCTTTCTTTGCTGACATCTTGACAACCCCATGACTCAGCGTTGCTCCTTTTATATCAGTCAGTTTTCTGAGGGGTGGTTTATGTCCAATCAATAAAGCTCTTTCTCTACAAATGCCTGCCTTGCTTCTCTTTGCCTCTTTGTGCTTTACAGGAATTTAAATGTTCCTTTAATTCACTCTTGGTCCCTTTTTTCTTGTTTATGTGGAAGATTGCAGCATTAGATATGTACTTTTGCTGCAGTACAGCTCTAAACTGAAATGCTGAGGTAGAAAGTACAAGATTTGTAACCTGTTTTAATTTATTGAGCATGTTTATAGAAGAATTTCATAATAAAATCTACCTGTTTAATCAGCCAAAAATGACAAAAAATCAAACCATTAACAGAGGAAAATAATATAGCTCAACCTCGTTTATCCAGAAGAAAATGTTGTTGATAAGGGCACATCTCTGCCTAGGGCAGCTGACAGACTAAAAGCTAAATCACTGTAGAACATGCTGCTGCTTCACTGCTCTCTGTACTTTTAAAGCACAAAATACACCACCTTTATAGCCCAAACAGCTGACACCATCTGTGCGATCAATGCCAAGTACAAGTTTCCTTT